>NC_089507.1:40706903-41956903 GCF_036850995.1 Saccopteryx leptura
GAAAGCGCAGTTTTATCACAGACAGTATCAGGGAGAACAGAATGGGGACACTCGCATTCTCCCCTCAGCACCCATCACTGTTAGAAGGCGTCTTGCTCAGTTTGCTCTGATTTGGCACAAGAATGTGCACTTGATCACATCCAGTAATGAGGATTAGTTTTATACTTCCCGTGCTCTTTCCAAGGATCAGTAGACCTGGACCTCAAAGCTTTCCTGTGAGGCCAACTTTACTGCCGTGCCCAGAGAGGCGAAGAGACTTAAGACCTACACCCTTTTTTCCACGTGCTTCACAGATCTGTAAGGCTAAGAATGACCTTGGACCCTAAAACCGCCACATACATCATTCCCGACCCTAGAGACAGACATGCTTTTTTTTATATACGTTTATTGGAGATTTTTAATCTGGTTTGGCCATGGGAGTGTTTCTGTTTCCAGAAGCCTCTTTGTTGTTATAAGATGGAAAATCCAAAATCTCCAAACACAAAAACACCTGCATATTTTCCTCAGTTGCTATGGGAACCCATGATTTCCTGTGTTACTAAGTCTGAAAACCGTCCGCAAATAAAATCCTGGTGCTGCTGTTGAGCTGGATACGCTCACACTACAGGGAAATGCCCTGGTCACCGGGCGAGCTCCGGGCAGGCCGAGCATTCCTGGGCATGTCCGCTAGATGGCAGCATTGTGCAACCGGTGCCGCCTGGTCCCCAGGCTTGGCTGCAAGGCGCAGGTAGCAGCGCCTTCCGACTCCCGGATGCCTGCTGTGCTGCACCATCTCCAAACGGTCTGTGCCTGGCGGGTCAAAACGGGTCTAACTCCACAGTACCGGGCTGACTCAGATTCAGGTGTTTTTTGTGGCTCCGGGCGTAACCGTTGTTTTGGCTAATTGGCCCAGCACACTTGAGTTTTTCTTTTTTCACTTTTTTACCCCTTCACGAAGTAGAAGTGCAGGAAAAGCTGGTAAACGTCCTCCATCCAAATTGTTTCCTCCCTCACTTCTTTGTGCTGCGAGCTTTATTCTTTAGAGGTCCCGTTGTCCGCCCATCTCCCGGTTCCGGGTCGCTGCCTCTTACGTGGGGTCTTCTGTCAACAGGGGCTTTGCGTGCTCAGCAGTGCTTACTATTGCCACAAGAGGGCACCATCGCCACGCGCTGCGCAGGGTCCGGGTCCCGGCCCAGGCCGGCAGGACCTTGGGACCCGCGACTGCCTGTGGCCGAGGCATTCCCTGTTCCTGGCTATGTGTGATCTTTCTCGTGGGTGCTTCGTTTGGTTCCTCAGTAATCTCGTTCCAGCCAGTTTACACGCTCAGCGGCTTCTCAACCTCTCTGAATAGGTTGGCTTTCCCCCATCAGCTTTTAAACACCTTCAAATAAACCTCATCTTGGGAAAAAGATTCTCAGAGACAGTAAGTTCCCCTCTGCTGGTCACCCCTATTTCTCAGGGCATTCCCTGGCCCTCCACCAAGCATTTGCTTGGCAGGCTTCCTCAGTCCTTTTCACAACTCTTCCACGCCCATCCCTCTACTTCTCAGCTCGTCCTTATCTCAATGCAGTCGACACCCTGTTCCTTCCTCTAGAGCAGGGGTCTCAAACTCGCGGCCCGCCGAACAATTTTGTGCGGCCCGCAGACTAATCCACGAAGTTCAAAATATTTTGGATAAAATTAAGTAAGCCTAGGGGCCTACTTGTATTTTTCATTTCTCTAGCATCCTAGCTAGATATTAGCTTAGTTAACAGCAGTTGTGATGCGAACTACAGTTTCTGGTCGTTTTGTGACACTGAGTAAACTGCATGTACGATTGTGCTTGTTGTATTGATTTTTTTTTTGTTTTCAACTGCAGTGAGAAAAGTGTTGCGTAACAGTTGCCTTTTGTAGACCTAGTGCGGCCCGCCGAACGGCTGTGATCTTGCTCTGCGGCCCACATGCTGAGTTGAGTTTGAGACCCCTGCTCTAATCCCTAACCCTCCTTTGCTGGATTCTGGCTCTGCGACCATCACCACCCTGGCTGTTAACTTTCTATTCCATGGGGATTTTTTTCCTTTGCCAACCCTTTGAATGTCAGGGGTCCCAGAATTCTGTTCCTGGTCCACCCTCACTCTCCTCACCCTCCCTCAGGGTCTGTTTATGTCCATATAGCCGAAGCCCACCGCTGTCTTCCCCACTACCACCAGCGTTTATGGATTGCTTTGGACCACTGCCACGCTTTTAATCCAGTTCAGATTTCTCTTTTGAGCTACAGACCCAGTGCTTCATTTTGCCAGGATGATAGGGGCTGCTTGGAAATAACGCACAGGAAGCGGTTCCCAGGCGAACACCCTGAGGGCTGCGGGCAGTGCTTGCGTTGTTGCCGCAAAGCCTTGAGCAACAGCGCTTCACCTCCAGACGGCGCCGGTGCTTCTGTTTTAAGGCTCCTTCCGCGTAGAAACGTGTCCTTACCTAGGGCTTACCTAGAGGTGCCCTCACGGAACCTCACTGTCCTCCCCTCCCCTGCCCGCTGTTGAGGGGGACACACCTGGGCGCGGGCCCTGGCTGATGGGACTGGGAGAGGACTGGGGGGGGGGGACGATCAGAAGCTTTTGGGATTTGGGGACCGAAAGGAGTAGTCTACATTAAATATGGATAGCAGAGCCTGGCCTGTGGTGGCGCAGTGGATAAAGCGTCGACCTGGAAATGCTGAGGTCGCTGGTTCGAAACCCTGGGCTTGCCTGGTCAAGGCACATATGGGAGTTGATGCTTCCAGCTCCTCCCCCCGTCTCTCTCTTCTCTCTCTCTCTCTCTCTCTCTCTCTCTCTCTCCTCTCTAAAAAAATAAATAAAATAAAAATAAAAATAAAAGATTTGTAAAAAATATGGATAGCAGAACTGAAAAGTCACATCGTGGACGGGCATGTACAGGATGAGTAAACTGAGGCAGCTAGATGAGTAGGAAGAAGGAGAAAGGTGAAGGTTAGAGAGCCCCTGAAATGCCCCATTTCCAGTTTCTCAAGACACCCAAGGGCACTTGGTTTCTGAAGATTTTCTGTATTCTCTCCGTGGCCTTTCTACCTTGAGCCAGCTCGGAATCGTCGCTAATTTGGGAAGGATTACAGGGCACTAGAAGCAAGGAAAGGAGACAGGCGGCAGAGGGGACAGGCAGGACGGAGCGGCAGAGCTCGCCACCCGACGGGCAGAGTGGAGTGGCCGGTGGCCGGTGGCGGTGGAGGGAGCAGAGAGACACGGCTCCCATGTGAAATTCATCGCATCTATTCCCGAAAAGTCCCACATCCCAGTTACTGCTGGGTCTTAGCGGGTTGGTGAGCCCTGGCTCTGAAAGTCTGATGTGTTTTGAAAGTGTCACGAGATCCGTGGGTTGGGATACTACCCAGAGACATAGCAACAGGAAACATTCATTGGCTGCCTATCTCATGTCAGGAACTGGAGTGGTTCCTGGGAAAACAGAGGTCAATCCATATGGGTCCTGTATTCAGGGAGCCCACAAGCCTTCTACAACACGGTCAAAGTAGTAAAACAGAATTATGTCCAAAACGCTACAGGAATATAAGAGAAGGAATCATTAGATCTGCCTTTGATGGGATTGGGAAGCAGACAGGGAGATTTTCAAAGGGGAGGTGACTTTTGACCTGGACCCTGAAGGATGAATAGGAGTTTGCCGGACAGAGGAGAGAGGTTTGTATTCTAGGGAGAGAGCAAAGGCTGAAAGATATATAAGCCCACGGTGCACACAGACTTGTAGTTCTGCAGGGGGTGTGGGGAAGTACAGGTGGTGGATATCAGTGGCAGCAGAAGACAGCAGGGCAGAGGCAGACTAGGGGTAGGATGTGAAGGATCTCGAATGTCAAGGAGCTTGGACTTGACAGCCCAAGGACACTATGGAGTCCAGAGCTTTTTAATCAAGGAGTCTGTGTACTCAGAGCTGCCTTTGGAAGGATGATGGGAGGCTGAGTAGACGATGCCTGGAGAGAGCGGAGAGGAGAGGAGGTCAGTCACAGCAGGCTTGATCTCAGCTGTAGCTGACAAACTCCAGAAATAGCCCGAGGCTAAGATAAGAACTGTGGGCAGGTCATAAATTGTAACTGATTGGAGCCTGTCCTCAAGGAAGGCTGAGGAAGTCATGCATGCCACCGAGGGTCAGTGTTCTGTTGCTGTGCCGTGGGGTGCTGTATCCATTCCATTCAGTTAGTAAATACAGTCATTGAATGTCAGTTAGGGCCAAGTACAGATGGATGCTGGGTATACCATCATGAGAAAGCAGGTGAGGCCACCTCCTGTCATAAAATCTACTGTTGAGTGTGTGTGGGGGGAGCAGCTATTAATCAGATACTTTTGTGGCTGCGTTCATGAATTTTCCACTTGGAAGGAGAAGAATGTGGTTCTGTGAGTTTCTGACAAAGATTGCACTCTGACTGCAGCTTGAGCTGAGATGCAAAGGTGAAGGGAGGGGGTTTCATGTGAGGAGCGGGATGTGTCAAGGCCCTGTGGCCCAAGAGAGCGTGATATAATTGAGGGTCCAGAAGCCTGAAGTGGGGCGGAGCTGGTGAGAAACACGGGAGCCCAGCCTCAGGCCTTGCCTGGTCCAGGTCAAGCTCCATATACAGCGCTCGAGGAGAACAGGTCAGTTAACTCTGAGTGCTGTGAAGCTGGAAGAAAAATGGAAAATTTGAATTGCAGAGTTGAGCTCCAAGAAAATCTCACAGGTGTAATTAAAAGTGATGGAGTTCAACAAATGTGAGGTTCTATACTTAGGCTGAAACTTTTAATTGACTTTCAAAGATTTATGTTTATCATTGCACATTTATAATAGTGAAAAAATGGAAAAAAGGAATATCGAGCTCTAGGAAAATGATTAAATATATTGTGTATACAAAACGGGGTCCAAATGCTAGCTAGCTTCTTCGTATACTACTAAAGCCGTGTCATTGGACAAGTTCCAGGAACTCTTTGCGCCTCAGTTTCCTTACCTGGAATATAAGGTTATTAATACCACCTCGCACAGGAAGTGCTACACAAGCACTACATATGTGTTAGCCAATGTTCTTACCTACTTATACTGTTTCCAAATATGTTGAATGTCTTTAGAAAATGCTCAGTAGATACTGTTGAGAAAAAATATACATTATGCAATATAATTCCCTTTTGTTACACGTTACACTGGTTTGTGTTTTTGTGTAGTTTCGATCTTCTGTTAAGTCAGCTTGGGATGGAAAACATGGTCCCATGTCGCCGGTGAACTCAGGAGAGCACATGGGATGCCCTGCTGTTTCCCGGCGGGTCCCTCCTCGTGAGAGGTCAGGGTCCTCAGTGCCAGCGGTTACAGACTGAAGGGTCAGTGATGCTCCCAGCGCCTGTGCCCACAGAAAGCCGTGGCCACCACCGCCGGGCCCGTCCTGGTCATGCCGTCACAGCTGGTCAGGGGTGGTTTTCACGGTGCCAGAAAGAGGAGGTTTCTTCTCCTTGTTCTGCTCCAGCACTGGTCTGGGCTCCGGTGTTCCAGCCTCTCAGTGTGCCCTCATACCTGCCTTGCTCGCGCTGCGCCTCGGTGCCCCAGTGCCATGGCCGCTGCTGCAGAAGGTCCCCGTGTCGGTCTGTGCTGCCCAGACCGCCCCCACCCCCCAGCTCCAGCCATTCCAGAATCCAGGCCCCTGCAGACAGCCAGCTGAACTCGTGGGACACGCTGAGCAGGAGGGAACGGAAGAAGTGCTGGCGTCTTGATCGCTTTCCTGCTAGGAAGCTCCGAGGCTCTCTCTCAAGTTGGCTCGCTTACTTCCCAGTGACATTTGGCATTGGTGCCAGGGTGAGATGGACAGCCTTTGTCAAGAAGAGCATTGTCCTGTGACTGACATTCCTGCCCTGGGATGATGGGTCCCTCTGCCTACATCTGCAGAACTCAAAGACACTGCCCATGTGATTGTTTTCAGAACAAAGGGAGTCCCAAGATGACTTGTTAGACATGGCCCTGAGAGTGGCTGTCAACGTCAACTTTTAACTCGCAGATTTTTTGCTAACAAAAAAATTTTAAAATTCGGTCTCATCAGAGACACTGCTGCATATTTATGACAAAGAAAGTGAGTGGAAATAACTCTAACACAGTATTAGCCATGCTTACCTGGGCGGTGGGACTCCAGTGGACTCTTCTTTTTTATGTATCTGGTTACATTTTCCAGACTTTCAACAATGAGTATGTATTTACATTCACAATGAGAACCATAGATCCTGCCAATAAATTTATTTTTTTTAAAAAGCCACTCATATGAATGAATACCAGATGGTGATATCTGTGTGAATGTTTGCCCGGCCCCAGATCCAGCCCAGTTATTCGGAATGACAACCCCGATTTCTGCAGGCAGAGCTGGCTCGCCCCTCAGACCCGTGACAGGCCATCGTGACAGGCCATCGGCTCTGTTATGTAAGAGTCCCATATGACCCCCATCTGGAGGTCTGAAATTAGTCTTTGTTTTGGGTTCTGTGTCTGAGTTCTAAGCTTTGCAGCGGCCACCCCTTCACAAATTCTGCCATTGGGAGGCCTTTGGCGGGGGTGGGGTGGGGTTTCCCAGGGTTACCCTCAGGTTTGACAATTTCCTAGCAGGACTCACAGAACTCAGAGATGTTATACTCACAGTCATGGTTTATTACAATGAAAGGTTACAGATTGAAATCAACACAAGAAAAAGGAGCATAAAGCGAAGTCCAGGGGAACCAGGCACGAGCCTGCCCTGGCCCGGTGGAGCTGCACGGAGAGTACTTCATCCCCAGCCTGACAGCGCACGTGCAGGGGAGCCGACTGGAGCCCCGATGTCCAGGCTGTGTGTGAGGGTCTGTCCTGTAGGCATGGAGTGGCCCTGTGACGGAGGGTCACGGAGGATCCCCAGACGTCAGACTGATGGAGTCTGGCCCAAGGCCCCAGGCAAGCAGAAATAGGCACTTACCATATATCACACTTTTAGCATAAACTAACTGTCATGGACCAAGGGTCCAGGTAGACCAAGATACTCTTCTCAGGCAGGATATTCCAAGGGTTTACAGGTCATCCTCTACTAACTGGTCCTTCCTTTAAAATGCACAGAGTTTGACCACCCCAAGCCCACCAAGTTAACCTGAACGGACAGGAGATTGGGTTTAACCAGCTCAGGCTTCAGTCCCTTCTGTCTGGATCTCATGGGTACTTAGAATTTTTCTATTTTTCACCTGTTTCTAGATTATGGGTCCAGAGCCAGGTTGGCAAAACCCTGCCTTATTCTTCTCATGGCTTATACACTGTTCTCTCAGGCCCCGTGGGAGGCAGGATTTTGTGTAGGACCCAAGGTTAGCTTGATATTTGCATAGTCAGTATTTTCTACTTCTGAAGCTCTGTCCCTGACCCCGTCCCCCCACAGGGTTTTCTGAGGCCCCTGGAAATGAGCTGCACTGGCTCTGTGTCTACCTGAAATAGGATTTGGACAATTGATGGCCTGTCTTAGGGCCACAGCTCTGCCCACATAGCCCTGAGCCTCTCGCAGCCTAGTCCAGCCCCTTTCTCCCAGCATGCCTTGCCATGAGTGCTTTACCTTGCAAACTGCATGCTCCTGCTGGGTGCAAATCCTTAAATATGTGAGGGTGCAAAAGGTCTGGGGATTGTGGTTAACCACAAATACCTTGTTTTTCTAATTACAGTTGACTTTCAATATTGTTTTATATTAGTTCAGGTGTTCAGCATCGTGGTTAGACATTTATATAATTCATGAAGTGATCCCCCTACTGTCTAGCACCCACCTGGCACCACTCACAGTTATTACAATAGAACTGACTGTATCCCCTCCGCTGAACTTCATATTCCTGTGACTATTCTGTAACGACCCATCTGTGCCTCTTTCTCCCTCCACCTCTTCCGCCTAGTCCTCCAACCCTCTGACACCCCCCAGTTCTCCCTGGATCTGTGAGTCTGTTTCTGTTTTGTCTGTTCATTTAGATTGAGTTAACCACAAGTTTTTTTTTTTTTTTTTTTTAAATAAATTTTTATTAATGGTAATGGGATGACATTAATAAATCAGGGTACATATATTCAAAGAAAACATGTCTAGGTTACCTTGTCATTAAATTATGTTGCATACCCCTCGCCCAAAGTCAGATTGTCCTTCGCCACCCTCTATCTAGTTCTCTGTGCCCCTCCCCCTCCCCCTAACTCTCCGCCTGTCCTCCTCCCCCCACCCCTGGTAACCACCACACACTTGTCCATGTCTCTTAGTCTCATTTTTATGTTCCACCAATGTATGGAATCATGTAGTTCTTGTTTTTTTTCTGATTTACTTATTTCACTCCTTATAATGTTATCAAGATCCCACCATTTTGCTGTAAATGATCTGATGTCATCATTTCTTATGGCTGAGTAGTATTCCATAGTGTATATGTGCCACATCTTCTTTATCCAGTCTTCTATTGAAGGGCTTTTTGGTTGTTTCCATGTCTTGGCCACTGTGAACAGTGCTGCAATGAACATGGGGCTACATGTGTCTTCACGTATCAATGTTTCTGAGGTTTTGGGGTATATACCCAGTAGAGGGATTGCTGGGTCATAAGGTAGTTCTATTTGCAGTTTTTTGAGGAACCACCATACTTTCCTCCATAATGGTTGTACTACTTTACAGTCCCACCAACAGTGAATGAGGGTTCCTTTTTCTCCACAGCCTCTCCAACATTTGCTATTACCCGTCTTGTTGATAATAGCTAATCTAACAGGGGTGAGGTGGTATCTCATTGTAGTTTTGATTTGCATTTCCCTAATAACTAACGAAGCTGAGCATCTTTTCATATATCTGTTGGCCATTTGTATCTCTTCCTGGGAGAAGTGTCTATTCATGTCTTCTTCCCATTTTTTTATTGAGTTAACCACAAGTTTTAATGAAAGGACAGGGATGTAGTCATTAGGAAAATATTAGGCAGTATGGACTGTTGTGAAGAGTGACAGCTAAGAGCTGTCGATGAGTCCCTGCTTATCTATTTTCTAGTTGTGCAGACTTGAGCAAGTTATTTGCCCTCTGAGTTTAAATTTTTTCATCTGTAAAGTGGGGATATTAAAATTGGCCATGGTCATGATTAGAAATAATGTATGTAATTGGCTAGCCCAGTACCTGGCATGTCGTGTGCTACAATAAACAGTAGCTACTCCTAGTATCGTTTGGCTGCATTAACAGAGTAGGTATTTCTAGATTGAGGAAGGTAGTTGATAACATTGTTCAGCTTTGTGTCAGGATACGTGTTCAATTGGGGACACTCACTTTGGGGTATGTAAATGTACATTTGTGTGTACATGGTTGAACATTTAGAGCAGGGGTCTCCAAACTTTTTACACAGGGGGCCAGTTCACTGTCCCTCAGACCATTGGAGGGCTGCCAAATACAGTGGTCCTCTCACTGACCACCAATGAAAGAGGTGCCCCTTCCGGAAGTGCAGTGGGGGCCGGATAAATGGCCTCAGGGGGCCGCATTGCGGCCCGCGGGCCCGTAGTTTGGGGACGCCTGATTTAGAGTCTTCAAGGATGCTGGTTAGGAAGAGCAAAGGGTCTGGGAAGGAAATGGGGATATGTAGCTTGGAAAAGAGAAAGTTTTACTTTTGCTGCCTTTAAATATTTGCTGCGTTACCATGGAGAAGTAGGCACATGCAGTATAGCTGCAAAGAACATAACCAGACTGGGGAAACCCGAGGGAGGCCCTACCCCGCAGGAAACAATTTGGCTGTCTAACAGTTGGAGCTGCGCAACAGCAGACTGGGCTGCCCCGAACTGTCCTGTGCCCATGCACTCGAAGGGGTGTCGCTTGTGGGAACATGGGGAAGATGTTACCTTTGGTTGGGAGCCTGGCTGAGAATGAACTCCAAGGCTCCATATCCTTAGTGGCTGTCTTGCCCATTCTTTCTGTCGAGACACCTGTAGGAGGCCCCGCTCATGAAGCCCCTTGGCATTGAACAGCACTCTAACTCAGTAGGAGCTGCAAACACCCAGGGAACGAAAAAGGTGGAGTCCTCCTCTCCTATACCTTGTTATCCCCCTAGAATGACATTTCAACTTGCTTTAGGAGCGAGTGTCCCAGCAAGTGTTTCTCTTCAGAATGATTAAAATCTTTGGGTCCGTCTGGACTCATTCATTTTAACTATTCCATTTCCCAAGAATATCATCTCATTACTTTTTCAATGACCCAATATTTTCAGCACAAGTGAACGAGTCCAGAAAGTCATTTCAGCCATTGATTATTTTTGGTAACCTTCTGATCTGTTCCGAATCCCTTTAATTCCCATTTACGTCCTCCTGTCTTGTCATCTGTTCTGAGCTGAAAATAGTAAGTTGGCTTGACCTTATTATCTGCCATTTAAGATTTTATAGTCTTTGGTTAAATCTCATCTTAATAAGTGTTGCTAGGCTGTAGACTGCAAATTTTTTTTTTTGAAGGTTGCTCTTTGCAGCTCATATCCATTATCACAGGACCTTCCTGTTCTTCTATAAGTATGCCCAAATCTCACTTCATCTTTTTGATGAGAGCTAGCTTTAGAGCAAGCCTTACTAAAATATACCTCTTTGCTTAGGAACATCTCCTCTTTAGCCTTGAATTGTCTGTCAAATCTGTTTGTGAGTTTACAAAAAAAAATCTGTGAATATACAAAAAACCCTATTTACCTGGGATTTAAAATGCTTCTGGGAGCAGGGCAACATACTAAGTGATGTTAGTTATATCTTCAGGGGGCTGAATGTATCAGCTTTTTTCTTAGGAGTAAATTTTGACGTGGCAGAAGAGAGAGGCTAGGAGAACTCTGGGCATTCATTGGTTACACGATAATCTTTTGGCAAACGTGTCGAATGCCTGGATCTGATTGGGCAGTTAGACATGGGAGTAAACATGACAAAGACACTACAGTTGACCTCAAGGCACTACTGTGCAGGGAGACTGAGCGGGTGGTTAGCACACATGAGAAAACAGGCAGGGCAGTTTCAGACTCGGAAGACAAACCCCACACCTTGAGGAGAGTGGGACCTGGTGCTGAAACTAGATTTTATTCTCAGAAGCAGGGATAAAGGTGACCGGAAGTGTTGGAAAAGAATAATTTTCTTCCACCTTGCTAGGATGCTGTTTTTATTGAGGAATAAATGTTTCTTTAGATTTAAATTATATTTCTAGTGTGTTTTTCCTGGTTGGGCATCACTCAGAACCCATTCAGCCTGTTGAGGTTGGGGCAGACTTCTAGTGCGTGTCCTCAGGGTCCGTCTTTGCTGGCAAATCCAATTTAAGGGGAGGCAGTGGTTCAACAGGAAAGGAAAAGACTCCCTTTCTTCGTGGTCAGAGCCCTCCTCCTCCTTCTCTGTGTCACCAAGTCCTCTTCGTGTTCCCAGGCCCAGTTCACGCTCCACCTCCCCAGCGGGGCCTCGTCAGAATGTGCAGCTGGCCGGGAGCTCGGCTTAGCGGCGGTGCCTTCACCCACCGTTCTCCGCAGCCCTCCTGTGTGCTCACTGCCTGGCATTGCCAGTTGTCCTTTCAGTTTAGAGTGGGAGGCTGGCCACGATCACATTGCCATCACCACCCTCAGAGCCTGGGAGAAAGGCAACCAGGTCAGGGTGCTGCAGACATCACAGGGACAACATTCAGGCTGGTCAGCCGTTGAGGGCTCAGTGTCTTTCCCAGTCTTTCTTCAACTGGGGTTTGCTGGTATTATCTGAGGTCTATGCATTCTGTGAGAACTTTTAAAAAGTTATACTTTTTTTTTTTGTGACAGAGACAAAGAGAGAGAGTCAGAGAGAGGGACAGATAGGGACAGACAGACAGGAAGGGAGATGAGAAACGATCATCAATTCTTCATTGTGGCACCTTAGTTGTTCATTGATTGCTTTCTCATATGTACCTTGAATGGGGGGCTACAGCAGAGCAAGTGACCCCTTGCTCAAGCCAGTGACCTTGGGCTCAAGGTAGTGACCATGGGGTCATGTCTGCAATCTCACGCTCAAACCAGCAACCCCATGCTTAAGCCAGCAACATTGGGGTTTCGAACCTGGGTCCTCTGTATTCCAGTTTGACACTCTATCCACTGTGCCACTGCCTGGTCAGGCTATACTTTCCTTTCAATAATAACATTTTTATCTGTTATAAGGCTTGAAATTACATTTTGCAATGATAATTTACTACTGAGACGAATTTTCAAAGAATGAGAAGGAATTGTCTTAAGATTGTATTATATAAACTGCAGTTTTATAAGTAATCTCTGGGGTTAAGAGACACAATTAGTTGATTTCATTTATTCGTTCAGTAGACATGTACTGTATCCCTATGGCTTATGTCCCAGGCACTGTGTCATTCACGTGAGCTAGTGGTCAGGACTGGTCTAGGCTCCAGAACCCTAACTGCTGTGACGGACTCACCAGGTAGTATCTCCTGTGTCGCTCAGGCTGTCAGTCTCTCTATGCTTTGTTTTCTCCATCAATAAGACAAAGGTGAGAGTGCATATCTGTTTCTGTGCTCTCAGCAGTGTAGAAGAAGGCATCTTTGGATTAACGCCCCCCCCCCAAAAAAAAAAAGAATTACTTTCATCCAAATTTGGTGTTCCCAAGTCAGCTGTAAGTGCTAAATCCACTCTTCCTACCTCCCGCCGTCTCAGTGGGAGGGGTCTGGGCCTCGTGCAAGATCTCAAGCAGCTACAGCAGAAATGGGTTCTACACGCAGAGCAGATTTTTCACCAGAGCTACTTTCAGACTCGTTTACCCTGCCACCGACCTCCAATTTTACAAACTCCTGCGGGGCCGAGGGGTTACACCCTTGAATTTTTCTCTGCTTACCTGGAGCTCTAGGGCAGCATGCTGATGGGTCTCATGTTTAAAGAACAATCTGTCATGAATCTAAGGGGCCTATTACTCATTCTAATAGTGAGCACTAAATAAACACCAGACTAGGTGGAGACATGACCCGGGACCTTTAAAACGGAGCTAATACGAATAGTCATTCAAGTAGCACATTTGCAATCCCACTGAAACAGCTCTTGTTGAAACCTCACCATCAGCACCCAGTTGCAATGTAGTCGGCAAGAGGTACCGCGTGACGCTTCAGCAGGTCTGAGCAAATCTCTGACGGCCACTTCCCTACTGCTTCCCTGCTGCTGGAGTGGAGGGGGGCTACACTCTGTTTTAAAGGGAGAAATTCCGCCCTGGCCGGTTGGCTCAGTGGTAGAGCGTCGGCCTGGCGTGCGGGAGTCCTGGGTTCGATCCCCGGCCAGGGCACACAGGAGAAGCGCCCATCTGCTTCTCCACCCCTCCCCCTCTCCTTCCTCTCTGTCTCTCTCTTCCCCTCCCGCAGCCAAGGCTCCATTGGAGCAAAGATGGCCCGGGCTCTGGGGATGGCTCCTTGGCCTCTGCCCCAGGCGCTAGAGTGGCTCTGGTTGCGGCAGAGCGACGCCCCGGAGGGGCAGAGCATCGCCCCCTGGTGGGCAGAGCATCGCCCCCTGGTGGGCGTGCCGGGTGGATCCCGGTCAGGCGCATGCGGGAGTCTGTCTGACTGTCTCTCCCCGTTTCCAGCTTCAGAAAAATACAAAAAAAAAAAAAAAAAAAGGGAGAAATTCCTTTCTTTAGAAGTATACTAACAGACAGACAGATGCTGGATCACTAAACCCAGGTGGGCAAGGTTTAATAATCCTGAGTCTCACATCCAGTTGGGCCAAGTTTTGTTGTCCAAGCTTCCACGTCTGGAACCAGACCTCCATAGGTTTCTAAAATGCATTGTGTGTGGGCACTATAGGAGGTAACCATCCTATCATTGGGCTGCCTTATTTATCAGGGCTTGCCATCTCTTTCTCAGTGCAGAACAAGAACTGCTAGGACCTTTGTGTGTGTGTGTGGGGATAATGCCTTTATTCATTCAGCCAGTATTTACTGAGTGTCTACTTTGTAGCAGACCCCACACTAGAAGCCAGACATAAAGAGGTGGATAAGACACACTCCCTACCTTATAGATGCTTACAGTCCCAGTGGGGACACTGGCAAGTAAAGAAATGATTCTAATACAGAGCAGTCAGAGTGATGCAGGCTACTTAACCCGGTGTTGGAGGGTCAGAAAAGGCTTGTTGGAGGGTGAGTGTACAAACTGAGATGCAGAGAGGGTATAGGAGTTAACAGATCAATGCAAGGGATGGTGAAGTGTACAAGTCCTCAGGTATGGGAGAGCACATCAGTTTGGAAACTGCATGTATTTCAGGATGGCTGGTCCTGGAGGGCAAGATGGTCTGAGGAGAAGTCAACATCCTTGATGAGATTGCCTTTTAGTTATTTTTCCCTCCACTCCTCCCCCAAAGCAGAAATAGCAGGTTCATCTCTGTGTATGTGCATTAAGAAACAAAAACAAATGGAGAAAAGAAACCCTCTTCAATAACGTGCTGGGAAAATTGGAAAGCCACATGCAAAAGAATGAAATTAGACTATAGTTTGTCCCCATGTAGAAAAATTAATTCAGAATGGATCAAAGACCTAAATATAAGATCTGAAACAATAAATTACATAGAAGAAAACATAGGTACTAAACTTATGAACATTGATCTTAGAGAAGATATTATAAATTTGACCCCAAAGGCAAGGGAAATAATGTCAAAAATAAATGAATGGGACTACCTCAAACATAAAAGCTTCTGCGCAGCAAAAGAAACTGCCAACAAAACTAAAAGGCGACCAACCGAGTGGGAGAAGATATTTGCAAACAAAAGCTCTGACAAAGGGGTTAATATCCAAAGTAAATGAAGACCTCATAAAACTCAGCACCAAACAAACACACAATCCAATTAAAAAAATGGGAAAAGGACCTGAACAGACACTTCTCCTATGCAGACATACAAAGAGCTAACAGATACATGAAAAGATGTTCAACTTCACTAGCTATTAGGGAAATGCAAATCAAAAGTATAGTGAGAAACCACCTCACACCTGTTAGATTGATTAGCTATTATCAACAAGATGGGTAATAACAAGTGTTGGAGAGGCTGTGGAGAAAAAGGAACCCTCATCTACTGTTTGTGGGAATGCAAATGAGTACAGACATTGTGGAAAACAGTATGGCAGTTCCTCAAAAAATTAAGACTGGAGTTACCATATAACCCAGTAATCCCTCTAACTGGGTATTTACCTACAAAAGAATTGGAAACAT
This sequence comes from Saccopteryx leptura, assembly GCF_036850995.1. Classification (NCBI taxonomy): domain Eukaryota; kingdom Metazoa; phylum Chordata; class Mammalia; order Chiroptera; family Emballonuridae; genus Saccopteryx; species Saccopteryx leptura. The sequence goes on from NC_089507.1 coordinate 40,722,031, forward strand.
TTATTTGCAAAGATATATGCACCGTTATGTTCACTGCAGCATTATTCATGGTGGCCAAGACATGGAAATAGCCAAAGTGTCCCTTGATAGAGGATTGTATTAAGAAGATGTGGTACATATGTACAGTGAAATACTACTCAGCCATAAGAAAAGATGAAATACTGCCATTTGAGACAACATGATGGATCTGGAGAATATTATGCTAGGTGAAATAAGCCAGTTAGAAAAAACTAAGAACCATATGATTTCACTCATATGTGAGATATAAAGCTGAAACTCATAGACACAGACAACAGCATGGTGGTTACCAGAGGGAAGAGGCTGAGGGGGCAGGAATGGGGAAAGGGGGTCAAAGTATGGTGATGGAAGAGAATTTAATTTTAGGTGGTAGACACAATTCAGCATACAGATCATGTATCACAGACATGTACGCTTGAGACTTATATAATCTTATTAACCAATGCCACCCTAATAAATTTAATAAAAAATACAAAACAACACCCCCCCCCCCCCATCTCAAGTAAGCTTTTCAATTGAAATGTTTAGTTTGCTTGGTTGAAGTGTATTTAGAAGTAAAATGATGGTCTCTTTGCTTGCTGCAAGTCACGTTGAGAAAAACATCACACATGAGGCTAGTTATCACAGGGGCTCTGACCCGGTATCTGCCAAGCTTCCAAACACTCAACTGAAAGAAAGTTATAAGGGCGTCTTTGTGCAGAGACAGAAGGAACTGTGCTGGGGGCGCCAGGAGCCACTTTTACATGTGAATGGAAGACAACTGACGTGAGGTTGTGCAGCCTTCCGGACCTGCAGAAGCGGAAACTGTGGTCCTGTGAATAAGATGGTGACTGCTATGTGACAACAAGGGTCAAATGAAGATAGCAGATGTCATTAACAATAAGAACAATGTCATGTCTTAGCATGACAGTTCATACATGCAAAGGATGTTGCAATAGTTAAGATATTGGTTTAGCTGCTCCACGAGAGAACAAAATAACACTGGATTTAATAACATAGAGGGATTATTTCTCTCCCTTAGAAAAATGAGCTGGTAGGTGGCCCAGGGGTGGTAGGTTCATGAGGTTGTGCAGAACCCAGACATCTTTTATTTTGTTCATCCGTCATTCTCTAAGGTCAAATATGACTGACTCATCACCAACAAGTCCAAGTCCAATCTGCAGGAAGAAGGAAAGGGGAAAGCAGGGCAAAAAGCTCCTTTTTAAAGGCATGGCCTGAGCTCGCAGATATAATTTCTCTTTGTGTTGCATTGGCAAGCAATGGATGCTTGGCCGGCCACATGTGGCTGCAGTGAAGGCTGGGCACTGTAGTCTCTGGCTGGGCAGTGTGTGTTTAGCTGGAGTTTGGAGTGTTATTACCGAGGGAAGGGGTGGGGGGGAGAATGGATAGTGGTGAATAATTGACAGTCTCTTCCATAGATGTTATCTCCCTCATGTCACTTGATCCTCTTAAAAACCTGGTTAGAAAGAAGACAGATTGGCCCTGGCCGGTTGGCTCAGTGGTAGAGCGTCGGCCTGGCGTGCAGGAGTCCCGGGTTCGATTCCCGGCCAGGGCACACAGGAGAAGTGCCCATCTGCTTCTCCACCTCTCCCCCTCTCCTTCCTCTCTGTCTCTCTCTTCCCCTCCCGCAGCCGAGGCTCCATTGGAGCAAAGATGGCCCGGGCACTGAGGATGGCTCTGTGGCCTCTGCCTCAGGTGCTAGGATGGCTCTGGTTGCAACAGAGTGACACCCCAGATGGGCAGAGCATCGCCCCTGGTGAGCATGCCGGGTGGATCCCGGTTGGGCGCATGCAGGAGTCTGTCTGACTGCCTCCCAGTTTCCAGCTTCGGATAAATGCAAAAAGAAAAAAAAAAAAAAAGAAAGAAGACAGATTATTTGTCCCCTTTTTGTAGATGAGGAAATTGAGGCAGAAAGAGTAAGGGGCGTGGTCAGTATTACGCAGCAAAGCCACATGGCACAGGAGGACAACCGTATAAAGCTTGGTCATGAAGTGCCTGCCACGGGAGGTGCCACCCTGCTCATCACAAAGCCTTCTAAAGCTTATTCCTCAGCCTGGGATCAGCAGTTCCTGCTGTGATTTCTTTCAAGAAAAGTCTTCAAGGTAACCACGAGTTAGAGGTCCGAAGAGCACAAGTACCAGGGCATTTTGAACATTGCCCCATGTGGACATGGTCTGGGTGACCTTGTCTACTTTGCCTCTTCTGATCCAAACACAGACTTGGGCAAATAGGACAATGGGCTTAATGGAGAGCAGATTGGAAGTTGAACACAGGACCGGTTGCATGCACAACCAGTCACATTCCTGCTTGGGACCCGTGTGTTTAAGTTTAGCGTCTGTGACTCTGCCTTTTTGTAAATGAAGCCCCTATCCTAAAGAGTAGGTCCCTAAACTGGTCTCCTCACCTAGCAGTTTGATATTTGATGGGCCTTCCCTGGGCCATTCTCTTTTCTTTTCTTTTTCTTTTCTTCTCTTTTCCGAATTACCAAAGGAGTACATGCTCATGAAATTTGCATAATATGGAAGGGACTAAGATAGGTTGTGACAGTTTTCCCAGCCTCCCCACCACCTCTTCCAGTCCCTCTCCCAGAGGTCACCCCTGTTAGCAACCTGGTGAGCATGCTTATTTCTTTTTTACTCTATGCTTTTATATACATTATTATAGGAAAGGCGAACGGCAGCTGCAGGAGTTAAGCCGACCTGAGCTGTCCAAGTGTCTCCAGGTTGCTCTCCAGGCAGCTGGGGAGCCCATGGCTACAACCAGCCGCAGCCCTTGGAAACATGCCGTGGTGGACATGTTTAGATGTTTTTGTTTATGCATTTATTTTCATCTAGATTTTTAAAAAGTAAAAATGGGAATGTATAGCTTATTCTGCAATGTCCTTTTCCCCCCCTCACTTAAGAAGACATATTTACATTGCATGTATCTTTCTATCACAGGACATTAAAGCTGACCTCATTCTTGCTGGTGGTCATGCGTTGTACTGGCCACACGGCTGCCTTTGGGTCCTGCTCACATGTTGGTGTTATATGATGTATTGTGAATAGTGTGGCCTTTAGACTCATACCCTGTTTCTTAAGATCCTGGATCCAACACATATTAGCTGAGTGACTGTGACTTAACTGCTCTGTGTGTTAGTTTCTTCATGTAAAGTGGTGTTAATGACAGTAACCTCATTGGAAGACTAAATGATTTAACACATGTTGTAGTTTCAACAGATCCTGGTACATATGTCATATGAGTGCTACGAGGGTTAGCTGGTATTTTTATACTTGGTTAGCATTTCATATTATGTCCAGTTTCCTATTACTTGACATTTAAGTTGTTTGTGATTCATTTGCTAAAACAAACACTGTTGTGATCAATAGATTTTTTTCATGTACTTTTGCATACATGTGGAAGTGGTTCTGTAGAATAAATTTCTTTGAGTAGCATTAGTGAGTCAAAATGTTTGGGCAGGGCCATGCCAGGTTACTCAGTTGATCAGAGCATTGTCCCGAAATGCCAATGTTGTGGGTTCAACCCTCAGTCAGGGCACGTAGAAGAATCAACCAATGAGTACATAAATAAATGGAAAAACAAATTGAAGTTTCTTTCTCTCTCTTTCTTCCCTTCTCTCTCTAAAAAAATCAATTTTAAAAAGTGTTATAAGTGGGTGGGCTTTCCTCACATGCTTTTCTTGGTTGTTTCCCATCAGCTCACCAGGATGGCGCTCTGCCACCACCCTGTCCTCCACACAGCCAGTGGTTGGCAGAGCCACGCACAGCAGCATTCCCCTTTGTTTCTGCAGGGCCTGGCCCTTTGTGACCTCCTGTTAGACTGGGTGGCTTCCTGGCAATCCTGAGGGGGATTCTGAATTGCTACTTTATGTGGGATTTGGTGCACAGGGGACAGATGACCCTGGCCAAGAACGTTGATCAGATCCCACATGCCCGTTGTTACACTGAGAGTGAAATGGCCCAGGCGGTCAAGAGAATATGAGGTCATGTGCTTCATTCCTGAGTTTGTCCAGGTTCCCTAAGAGCTCGATGACATGGGCTTTTTTTTCTTGGCCATTATGTCCTTGATGAGTGACATGGAGGAATGGATGGAGTAGGTGTGGATGTGGTGATATACAAGGGACCAAGTCACTCCTGGAAGAAGAGGAAGTGAAACAAAGCCATGCTCTCTCCCACGCTGCTATAAGATTTCTCTTGATCTAATTAACAGGAGAAGGGCTGAGGAATAAAAGTGATAATCTGACTGGGGGACTAGAAGGTTGGTGATTTACTTGTTTAATTGATGAACTCTTATTCAGCAGTTACTTTGTGTTAAGCGCTATACTTGGCGCTGGGGGCACGGAAATGACAAAGACAGAATTCTTACTTTTGAAGATACCACAGAAGTTTTATGAACCTTTGAGAAGATTTAAAATTTCAAGAACAATGATGATAATAATAAGGTGGATGGGCATGAGTTCCGATCTGGATCTGAGGCTGGGCGTGGGGTGGGATGGGGTATGAATGGGTATTTTGGGCTCCTTTGCCAATAAATGATTAGTGGGGAGGCTTTCCTGTACAAATATAAAATACTATAAATTAAAAATTACATTCTAGCCCTGGCCGGTTGGCTCAGCGGTAGAGCGTCGGCCTGGCGTGCGGGGGACCCGGGTTCGTTTCCCGGCCAGGGCACATGGGAGAGGCGCCCATTTGCTTCTCCACCCCCCCCCCCTCTCTGTTTCTCTCTTCCCCTCCTGCAGCCAAGGCTCCATCGGAGCAAAGATGGCCCGGGCGCTGGGGATGGCTCCTTGGCCCCTGCCCCAGGCGCTAGAGTGGCTCTGGTTGCGGCAGAGCGACGCCCCGGGGGGTTGGGGGGGGTGGGCGTAGCATCGCCCCCTGGTGGGCAGAGCGTAGCCCCTGGTGGGCGTGCCGGGTGGATCCCGGTCGGGCGCATGCGGGAGTCTGTCTGGCTGTCTCTCCCCGTTTCCAGCTTCGGAAAAAATACAGAAAAAAGAAAAAAATAAATAAAAACTACATTCTATTTTCTTTTCCTCTGATTAGAAAAGACAGTCATATAGACTATAGAAAAATGTAGGCTCTGGCTTTTGGCTCAGGGGTAGACTGTCGACCTGGCATGTGGAAGTTTCTGGTTTGATTCCTCCTGATCAGGGCACTAAGGAGGAGCGACCATCTGCTTCTCCTCCCCTCCTCCTTCTCTCTCTCTCTCTCTCTCTCTCTCTCTCTCTCTCCTTCCCCTCCAACAGCTATGGCTCAATTGATTTGAGTGCCTTGAGCCTAGGTGCTGAGGGTGGCTTCCACCAGCTTCTGCCTGAAGTACTAAAAATAGCTTGATGTGAGCATGGCTCCAGATGGGCAGAACATTGGCTCCAGATGGGGGTTGCCAGGAGGATCCTGGTCTGGCTCACGTGGGAGTCTGTCTCTCTGTCTTCCCTCCTCTCACTTACCTGAAAAAAAGAAAAAAGAAAATTAAATATCATCTATAACTCAGCCAGGGGCAACTATTGTTAATAGTAAGTGTGTTTATGTTTGATCACATTTATATGTAAGGTACATTGTTAAAACAAAATTTGGAATCATACTTTATATACTATTTTGTGATTTTCTTTTCCACTTAAACTATTTTAGGCACATTCCATATATCCTTCCATATTCGGTGATGACATATGTAATGGATTTTGTGATATATACATTTATATGTGTATATGTGATCTATTTAGTCAATCATTTTATGGATCTTTAGGTTATTTTCAAGGTTTTACTCTTACTTAATATCTTATAAAGAATACCCCTTATACTAATCTTTCTGTACATTTCTCACCCCTTTCTTAAAATATATTTATATATATATATCAATAGTATTAAAAGCTGAGTTACTGGGTCAAAGGTTGTGGAATTTTAAAACATTTGTTACTAAATTCTTTTCCAGAAGGTTTACGCCATGTGGCATGTTCAGTGAGGACGTAGAGTATGGCAATGTCCCTGCATCCTCAGACACACTGCATGTTATGAGTTTAAAGTTTGTTTCACCAGTTTGTTTCTGTTAGAAATAATATGCAATGATAGGTCTGTATAGTGGATATTAGGATCTAGTATTTGAGGTCTAAAGATTCTGGACCCAGCTTTTTATGACACACTGTAAAGTAAGCAATGGATGTGGAAGTGCTTTGTCAACTCTATGAGCCACACTAACATAAGGATGTTATAGGCTGTTATGCCCAGACTGGTTGGTCAAAGTAGATTGCTGCTGAGATGCAGTCAGGTGCAGTAGAAAGGGTACTGACTTTGCATCCAGTCTTTGCTCCATTACTTCCTGGATGTATAACTATCTTAGCTTGAGCTCCTAGAAAAAAAATACCATAGATTGGATGGCTTAAATGGCAGACATGTCTTTTTCACAGTTCCCGAAGGCTGGGAGGACAAGATCAAGGTGCTGGTTGAGTTGGTTCCTGGTGAGGGCTCTCTTCTTGGTTTCCAGATGGCCATCTTCTTGCTATGTCCTTATACAGGCAAGAGGAGTCATAGCTCTGTGCCTTTTTTAAAAATAAGAGTACTAATCCCAATCATGAGGGCTCCATCCTCATGACCTAATACCCTCTGAAAGGTTCCATTTCTTTATACTATCACATTGGGGGTTAGGACTTCAAAATTTTGAGGAGACATAAACAGACATTCAACCCATAGCAGTAACTTGGTGATTTATTTAATATCCCAGAGCCTTAGTTTCTTCATTTGTAAACTGGGAGAATAGTGCATGCTCAGTGGGGTGTTGTGAAAATTACATTATGTAATGTGTGTGTATATAATATGTACTTGATCAAAAATAGATATTACTTATAGAAATAGTTCCATAATTTCTAAGAAGTCCATAATTACCAAGAGGTAATCACTACTTGTATTTTTGGATATTATTTAGAAAGACCATATATTTTGAAATGAAAGTGGAGTCTACCCCTGCACAAATAAAGCCTATAAAAATTATTGAGAGCCCTGGCCGGTTGGCTCAGCGATAGAGCGTCGGCCTGGCGTGCGGGGGACCTGGGTTCGATTCCCGGCCAGGGCACATGGGAGACGCACCCATTTGCTTCTCCACCCCCTCCCCCCCTTCCTCTCTGTCTCTCTCTTCCCCTCCCGCAGCAGAGGCTCCATTGGGGCAAGGTTGGCCCAGGCGCTGGGGATGGCTCCTTGGCCTCTGCCCCAGGCACTAGAGTGGCTCTGGACGCGGCAGAGCGACGCCCCGGAGGGGCAGAGCATCGCCCCCTGGTGGGCAGAGCGTAGCCCCTGGTGGGCGTGCCGGGTGGATCCCGGTCGGGCGCATGCGGGAGTCTGTCTGACTGTCTCTCCCCGTTTCCAGCTTCAGAAAAAAAAATAATAATAAAAATAAAAATTATTGAGAAATGTACAAACACACAGACACACACTTTTTGCTGATATAAGAACAATTAAGGGGCCAGAGGTTTTAGCCTTTGTTGACAGATTTACCCTGGGGAGGTAGCAAGGGTCCATTTTTGATTATCATTGTCATATCTCCTGTGTTTTTGCTTTATTATTATTTTTTAATGACACAGAAGAAATCTAAAATCTGTTTAATCTCCATCCTTTGGGAAGAGTGCTCACAGGCACAGAAAGCAATATGGTTTCAATTTCTGCCTTCAATTTAGTATTAATTTTAAGTGACCACCATTGAAAAAGTCCTTCTTAGAACTTTGTGGTCTAATTTAAAGCTCATCGTCCAAATGCCCTGCCTCTCCAATTTCCCTTCAACTAGTGCTGTTTCTTTCTCCTTTTCAGACACCTCGGCTGCCACAGACTCCAGAGACATTTTTCCTCTTTAAGTGTGCTCCACAGGCAACCCTCTCCCCCTAATCATTTCTCACTTCTCTTGGTTAAAATTTCTTCTTTCTCTCTTTATGACTTCCTGATACCCGAAAACACAGGTAATTTAAGTTTGGTAATTATAACGACAATGAAACAACATTTGCAGAGAAGCAGAGTTTAAAATTCTGGAGTTTTCTTTTGAAACCTAACTCTTTCTTTGCCTTTATTTTATAGATACCCCTTTAGGGGTGTCTCTTTTACAACCCTCCCAACCCAGGACTACAGGATGAGAAACGGCTACCACAGGCCTGCAGGTGACTTCTACCACCTTGGAGAAGTGGGGGTGTGGGGGAGGGTCAGGCAAAGTTACCAGATAAGGTTCAGCCTAGCCTCTTCTCCCAGTAATGACCTTCCCAACCGCCAGTGGAATCTTTGCCCTCCCACTCCCTGTGCCCTGCTGTAAGGCCACTAGCTGCAGCTGTCACGGCCATTCAGGTGCAGGTTCACATTAGATTTGGACAGATGGTAAAGAAACAGTTGAGCCAAAAACTGGTGGTCCATACCTTTATTCTAGCCTTGCAACCAGCCAGCAAGTAAAAAAAAACACATGGGGCACCAAAACCCATTCACACATTCTCTGGTTCCACAACCGGGAGAATCTTTCTCAGTTTTTCCTAGAATCAAAGGCCCCACCAGCCTCAGTCCCCTCTGGGTCCCCATTTCCTTCTCTCTGCACAAACTCTGCACAAACTGGCTTCTCCTTCAGCACCCCGCCATTTTGGCTGCTTCTCTCTCACTCTGCAAAAGCATGGCCTCCTCTTCTTCCTTCTTCTTCTTCTTAAAACTTTTTGGTGCAAAAACCCTCCTCCAGCACACTTTAGCACAACAAAGCCCCTTCCCAAGCAGGAAGGTAATTAGCTGTTTCACCTGGGCAGCATCATTCATGTGGGCAGCGCCATTTTTAACAATAAAAGTGAACAAAGTCAAACAACACAAATTTTACAAACTTATTTGTCCAACACCTGTGCTGGGCCTTTCCCACACTCCAGCCACATGGTGGGATTAGGTAGCTGGAATCACGGAGTGAGAGGCCGGAAGGGTGTGATTTTTTTCTTTGCCAGTGACTGGGTGAGTGACCCCCTGTGGGCAGTTCATGACAACTTTTTCTTCCATTCTTGAACCAGGACCTTCTGAAAACTCCACCCTCTCTGTTGTAAGTGCTTTGAGCTCCCCAGAAGTCACCCATGAAGGTAGTAGTGCAACTAGCCTCCTACTTTCCTGGCACACATCTAGCCTACCACTTAAACAACCAGCTCCAACTCTCAGCTTAAAAAAAATCTGCTCAAATCTGGTTTCAGAAGGAGGACATGGGAGGCGTGTAATGCCATGCCCATCTCCCAACGTGTGCCATCTGTTCTCATTAGAGTGATCTAGCAGCTTCAGCCGAGGAGAGAGGGGCCTCGGGTGCTCAGAAGGAAGCCCGCTCATGCATTATCCTTTCGGAGACTTTGCTTTTTTGTTTGGTTTAGTTTTGTTTTTGTCTGGCAGGCTCAAAGAGAGACTGTCCTACTTTCCAAGAGAACAACTGCTCTAAGATTTTAAGAAATTAAATCCCCGGAATAAAAAATTCCCTTTGAGAGGGCTTCTAATGGCTCCTTGACCACATGCTGTGCTGCCCAATTTATAACAGAGAAATATTACGGAAGTTGGGAGCCAAAGTTGGTGTACCCAGCCGTTGCTTAAAAATGGATGGATGCTTCCTGGGTACAGTGATCCTCCTCCCGGAGCCCACAGGCCCCCCGGCATGCATTCAGTCTGGAGAGAATCTGTCTGCCAGGCTCCTACTCTTCCATTCCAGGAAGAGCCAGGCCCGGTCATTGTCCTCTGCAGTTGAGAAGCGGTAATAATTCCTCTGAGACAGACAGTCCTGCTGGTGAGCGTGTGTATGTGTTTGTGCCTGAGTGTGTGTGTGTTTTGAGGGAGGTGGGAAATCCATTTTGCAGGTATCGTTCTATTACCAGCCTGTGGGGATGCCCAGGAAATCAGAAATGTATTATCACGAAGGTGCTCCTTTGGAGGGTGTCTTATATCACATTGTAGGGAAAGGCAGATGAAATGACAAGAGTATTTGGCCCTAAATAAGAAATGATTCTTTCCTAGATTTTATATTATAAACTTTGCCTGTCAGATGGGCCTGAGGCTGAAAGAGGGACTCCAGGTTGCCTGCATACTTGTGATACCCTCTTCCTCTCCTGGGGTCTCCGTCCTGCCTGTGCCCCCCCCCCCCCTTTACCATGCTCCTGTTCTACCTCCTCTCACCGCTTGTTTGTGTGTCATGTCCTGTCAGAGGGTTCCTGCTGAAATGTTAGCCCGATGTTAGGACATTCTCATGGGGGGCTATTTGCATTTTAATAGTTGGCTCGCATATGGAAAAGGTTCTGCCTAAAGCAGGGAAGTCTCACTGGGGCAGAGCCGGGCAGTTTTGGACTGGACAGGTGTGGAGAGCTGAAGACACGATCGAAACTTACTCTGTGTATTCCACGGAACTAGCCCATCTCTCTCTCTTTTTTTTTTTGTTCCCAAACCTCAGAGTATATGTCACCTCATACACTCATGTGGGGCAGCAAGAAAGCCTTTTATAGGCAAGTAGGAAATAAGACAGCAATTTCCCCAGAGGACAAGAACTCAGCAAGTCCCAGGGTGAAAGCAGTGCCACTTGGGAAAGCCCGCTACCCCGCCCCTTTTATAAGGGGCTGTATGGCCAGCAGTCGCAGCTGTCGTAGCCACGCACATGCAGGTTTGCACTGAATTCGGGCAGTCAGTGGAACCAAAAAAGAAACAGTGGAACCAAAAAAGAGTGGGCCATTCCTTTATTAAAGTCTCGCGCCGGCCAATGAGCAAACAGGCAAGGAAAACACTTCCCTCTTCATTCAGAGCTCACAAAGCCCCTGACACATTATCCAGTTCCACAACCAGGAGCATCTTCTCCGGTTCCTTCTAGAATCAAAGGCCCCACCTGTCTTAGCGGAGCTCACAAAAGCTCCTCAGCTCTGGTTCCCCATCTGCACACCTTCTCCCTTCTCTGCCAACATAGCTTCTTCCTCAGCACCCTGCATTCTCTCTGCTCTCACTCTGCAAACATGGCTTCTCTCTGCCTCTTCTCCTTCTCTCTCTCTCTTCAAAACTTTCTGGTGCGAAAATCTCTCCTCTAGCAAACACTAGCAAAACAATAGCCCTTCCCAAGCAGGAAGGTAATTTGCAATTTCACAGGCCACGTATACCTGGCACTGCCCAGCCCCCAATGCAAACGATAAGCGAGCAAAGATAAAAATCACATTTTACAAACTTATTTGACCAACAGGGGGTGATCTAAGCTATTTCTTTTCTTTTCATTTTTTTCCAGCACAAAGTGAAATTTTGTTTCGGAATTTGGGGAAGAGATGCATTGATGTGGCTTCTGAGCAGAAGTCCAAGACTGAATGAAAGATCCTTGTTTCTGTTCCTGACCCTGGGTGCACATAGGGGCTGTGGTGGGAGCATCACCTTGCGGTAACATTGCTGGATTTAGTAAAGAAAAACACTAGGTACCCAGTTACATTTGAATTCCTGATAGATAATGGATACTTTTTTTTAGTGTGAATATGTTCCCTGTGATATTTGGGACATATTTTTATACAAGAAATTCTTGTTTATTTGAATTCAAATTTAACTAAGTGTCTTGTATATTGCCTGGCAAACTGCCTTTGGCATTTCTTTGTACATGTTGTTAAAAATAATTTCTAAAAAAGGTAAAATTATAACCCTTACGCAAACATAAAATGAACTCACGTCAAAGATTTTTTAACTCATTGATTAATGAGAGAACCAGTAAGATATCACAACTGGTTCAGAGGAGAATTAAGAACACACACACACACACACACACACACACACACACACACACACACGATTGGGAAATGCTGAAATGAATTTGTTAATAGGTGAAAAATTAGTCATATTCATAGGGCAGCAATCAATTGCATTCCATTTGGAAAACTTAATTTGCATTTTTATGGACAAGAGTCACCTATAGCACTCTGAGTTTTCTGCAACTTGAAATAGTAGCAAAACAGGTCAAAGATAATGAAAGGCACAGATAACCAGAAGGGTGTGTTAGACACAATATCCAGTAATTATTTTTGCCCTTTTTAAAATCTTTCACAGTTTCTTCTAATAGTGTAATACTCTGTCCTGTCTCAGGGCCTTTGCACATGATGGTTCTTCCACCTCCTTAGTTATCTTGTGTTTACTATAGATTTCTTATTTCAAACATTATTACCTCTCAGACTCCTTCCCTGACCCTAAGTCTAGGTCAGAGTTATGGGTTATATGTTCTCATTGGAGCTGTTTCTTTCATTAGGGTATTCATTCAGTTTATAATTAATGGTCATTACTGAGACCTATAATTCCTTGCACAAGCTAACCTCTGTTCTCATCAGGGTTCCCTTCAATAATTATGCTCTGGTCATTCTTTTCTGTTCCTTGTCCAAAACAAGTTCTTCCCTGCTCCAGCGACTTTCCACCTGCTGTTCCCCATGCCTGGGTTTTGGGTTTTTTTCTCTTGGCTTTTGTATGACATGTTTTCTTTCTTTCTTTTTTTTAATCACTTAGGACTCAGTTTGAATCTCAGAAAAGGCCTCGCCTGATTATCTTATGTAAAGATGCTCTCCTCCCCACCCTGGAGGTTCTTTGACCTTGGCACAGATCAGAATCCCCTGAAAGGCTTGTTAAAACACAGATTGCTGGGATCTGTGCCCAGAGTTTTTGATTCACTGGGTCTGAGGAAGGGTGTGAGGACCTGTGTTTTAATGAGTTCTTGGGTGATGCTGATGCTACTGGTTTAGGCACCACTCTTGAAGAAACAATGCTCTGATTATTTTTTCTTAGAACATAACATTATCTTTTTTTTCTCTTGACTGATTTGCTTTTTGTCTCCTATACAACCAAGAGAAAGTTCCAGCTGGGGAGGGACATTGACCCTCCTATTCTCTGCTTTATCCAGAGTACCAAGGGCAGTGTCTGATTTATCAAACATATTCAGTAAATATTTGTTGAATGGGTGAATGAACCATCTATTTCTTCTTGTTCTGTATTCTTAAAGGGGCAGATTTGTTCAGCAAAGCACTGCTGAATTTGGGCACCAAGATTAAGCCAGAGGGATTGGCTTTCATTGCTGAGTCTGTGGAGAAATGCTCTTGATAAACCACGCTGATATCTGATCAGTAGCTTCGATAAAGGCCACGAACTGTTCCATGGGTGTGTCCTCTTTTCCAGGGCCAATGTCACTAACCTACAGTTGGTTAGATGACATTTGGGCTTTGGGTACTGTTGGCAGGCCCAAGCCAACCTGGGTTTTGCTAAGACTAGCAGATGTGATGAGCATTCAGAAGACATGCAGGTGGGGTTGGGGGTGGAGCTTGTACTTTGGCCTCAGATGTGTCTCCCAGACAAAGCAGTTTGGGTAAAGTAACAGGGAGTAGGGAGCAGGAGGCACCCTTCCTCTAAGCTGGGCTACAGGTGGTGCTCTCACATCTTTAGTATTGGCACCCTCTTAAATGTCTTAGGGTCCTAAATCCTGGGCCTCCTGATGCCAACATTCTGCTCCAAAGCCCACGGTGCCAGCTCTAGAGCACACCCTCAGCAGGCCTCCTGGTTCTGGCTCTTCCTCCTCCTGTGCTATTCATCTCATCACATTACATGGTAGACTAATGGGTCCTTGAGAGTGGGAGAGACAATGTGGCACAGTGCTTAAAAGCACATGCTTTGAAGTTAGCCTTAGATTCTAATTTTATTTCTGCTAGATACTGTATCCTTTATAAAGTTAGTTAACCATTCTGTACTTCAGATTATTGGGATAGCAATAGATAGTTGCAGGTATAAAAGAGATGATATTTATAAAGATTCTAGTCCCTGTGCCTTGTAGCTACCAGGAACATGACCTAATACTCTTTTATCGAAACAGCTTTCCATTTTAACAAGGGACTTCGGTAGACTCGTCTGGGACTGCGAGAGTCTTGGCAGGTCAGGTATTCAGGAGTCTTCAGACAACAGCATGTGAGCAGATGTGCATTCTGTGAGTGGATTAAAGGACCCTCTACAGATCTTTCAGCAGGACAGAGCGCTAGGTGACTGGGCTGTTGATTCCGGTCCTAAGAAAGAAACCCTGCTCAAACCCTGGTAATTGAGGATAAGACAATAATAGCAATGTTGTATTCAGGACTGTTGCTTTAAATAATCCCTTTTCCTTAATAGCTTTGCCCCTGGCTTGTGACAGGTGTTTACATTATTAAGTAAAAGCCTTTAAACAGCGACCTCCTTGGTATTAGGGTGAAGGAGATTAAAATCCAAGCAGTGCTCCAACCATTTAAATCAATGAGACTTGTCAGATCTGTAACACATGAGCTACTTAGAGGGCACAGGCACCTATTGTTTTTGAGCTTCTACTAATATCTCAATATGCTCTTTCCTTTAAAGTTTGGCCAGCCCCCGGGGTGCTCATTAAAGACTGGTCTGGCCATGGCCTCTTGTCTTTTGGAAACAGCATTATTATAGTTGGCTAAAGTAGTTTACTATGAGGGAGAATCAGAGCTTGGGTTGACTCCTGCTTAGAAAAATGACCTTCCAAGCAATCCCAATGGTTGATCAGAATCCCTTGGCTGATCAGAAAAAGGGACCATGAAAGCTCTTCCTAGGGGGTGCTCACCTAGTGTGCTTGGCTTCACCCACAGTCACCCTTTCTTGAATTGTGTCGTCCCAGTCTTTAGCCACAACACTGGCAACCTCCTGTCCACCAGCAGCACCAACCAACCAATTTTCTGAGACTTAAATTTTTTTTTTTAAACTTCACATGATCGCCATACACTGGAAAATTGTCTCTCCCTTAAAATTCAAACCTAGGGGAGATGAATGGCCTGGAGTAGGCAGACGTTCCAACTCCCACATCCCAGAACCGAAGTGGATTACAACTTAATTTTGAGAACAGTCATCTTGAACGACCAACTTTGGACAAAACTAAGAGGATTTTACAGCCAAGGACCACCAAAGAACCCGCACTGAGACTGGTAGGAAAGGCGGAGACACAGAAAGGGCTGCCCTGCTCCCGGGAGCGAGCAGGCAGCCTGGGGAGACTCTCGTGGTGGGGCGGATTGCCTGGTGAGGTATGGGTTGTGACTCCCCAGCCCCAGAACTAGAGTCCCAGCCTAGAGCCTGGGAACCTGGAAGGGGCGAACAAACTGTATTTGGCTGAGAAAGGAGCCTAGATACTGTTTGAAAGAAGGAGACAGAACTCTTGGACCCAGGTTTGGTATTAAATGGACCACGTGGAGAGCGTCACTCACAGCCACCTGCTCAGGATCCGGGAGCAGGGAGTGCTGAGAGGATGGGAGTTGCCCAGGGAGACACTTTGTGGGATGGACATCCTAACTCCTAGGCTGAATCACGCCCCAAATCTAAAGTGTACATTTTTCCTCGGAATGGCAACACCAGCACAGGGAAGAAATTACTCTGCTAACCAGAGGCTCGCCTGCTCCAGTCGGAACAAAGAGGTGCTTAGAGGCAGGCAGCACATTAGGGACACAGGTAGTGAGTGCTGGGGTCTGAGCTATATTCCCCCCCACACTGATGAGTGCTTGCCAGGGGGCAGACGGGCCAGCAGCAGCAGGGCATGGCTGCAGGAGCCAGGGTGGTCTGAGCAAGCCAGTGCAGGACCACCCGCAAAGGATGAAGCCACAGTGGCTGCTGCGGAGGTGGAGCAAGGGCCGTGGGCCCACCTGGGATGCGAGCCTGGGCAACTGCGGAGATGGAGCAGGCACTCATGGGCCAACCCGCTGACGTGGGAGCCACGGCAACTGCTGCAAAGGTCGAAGGGAGTACACGAACCCACCTGCGGCTGAGCCTGGGTGACTGCAGAGGTGGTCCGAGCAGTTGTGTGTGGGGCTGTCTGTGGAGGCAAGAGTGGAGCTGGGAGCCATGCCAGCAGCTGTGGAGGTCTGAGTGCCCATGCAATCCTGCCTGCCCTTAGATTGGAGGGGGCCCAGACCACAGCGGAGGCAGTCCAAGTGGCTGTGCCCAGGCCCACTCACAGAGGCAGATGCTGTGGCGGCTGCTGCAGAGGTCTGGGTTCACACAATCAGGCCTGCAGCGGAAGTGGGAGGGTTGGAGGGCACCAGCAGACAGACCACACGTGGGGAGCACAGAGGCCATATGCACTGGACCCCTGAGACTGCACCCTTCTGAGTGCTGAAAAAGAAAAAAATAAAATAAAATAAAATAAATAAAAAGTCTAGATAGAAAGACATCTGAGGCTAAGGGGCAAGCCACATCCAATACCATATCTAATCACTGAATTACATTACTGAGCCCCAAAAGTAGCCAGCAATAAGAGGCAGCAGAAAGCAGATCTCAGGGGAACTTGAATTTTTAGTGGAACTTCCCCCAGGCCAAGAGTAGATAAAAGCTAGCCTAGGAGTGCAGCTGATATTTACAACGGCACCTGGGCCCAGCAGGGGCAGCCACAAGATCTGGATCACCTGTAGCTCCAAAAAGGTAGATAAGAGCCAGTCATAGGCAGTGACTCCCACTGATCTGTGCCAGGCTCTGGCCAGGGAGGTCCAGGGCAGGCACATCCTGTGGCCAGATATGAAGAGCATCAGTTCAGGACCTAACAACCCTTGTTAGAGAGGTAGCTTAAGGAAGGGCTCCTCACACCTGACTCAGCTAAAATATAGAAAACGCTGACAGAAATAGCAAAAAGAATAGTGACAGCAGATAAGCAGTCCACAGCAGAATACAAACAACAGTTGATGCCAACCCAGAAAGACCTAGAAACAACACAATTGAAAATTGAAGGCAGACAATACCAACCCTAGACTCAGCTAGCTACAAAAACAACACACCCAAAGGAAGAGTGTATACCCAAAATGTGAAGATAAATGCAAGCCAAATGAATCAACAAGAGAAATCCTCAGAAAAAGAACTGAGATGGAAATAACCAAATTACTGGATGCAAAGTTTAAAATAATGATTGTTAGTATGCTTAAAGATCTTAGAGCAACAATGGATGGACATAATGAACACCTAAAGAGATAAGAAGCATCAAAAAGGACATTGAAATCATAAGAAGGAACCAGACAGAAATGACAAACACAATATCAGAAATGAAGATTACACTAGAAGGAATTAAAAGCAAGCTGGATGAAGCATAGGATAGAATCAGTGACTTAGAGGACAAGATAAGCAAAAGCACAGAAGCAGAACAGCAAAAAAGAAAATAGGCTCAAAAAGTCTGAGAAAACTCTAAGAGAGCTCTGTGCCAACATGAAGAGAAATAATATGTGCATAATAGGGGTTCCTGAAAGAGAAGAGAAAGAACAAGGGATAGAGAACCGTGTAAAGAAATTAGAGCTGAAAATTTCCTTAAATTGATGCAGGAAAGAGTCACACTGGTTCAAGAAGCAGAGAGAACCCCATTAAAAAGAACCCAAAGAGACCCACACCAAGACACATCATAATCAAAATACCAAAGCTAAGAGATAAAGAAAGAATATTAAAAGCTGTAAGAGAAAAACAGTCAATCACCTACAAAGGAACACCCCATAGGATGACATCCAACTTTTCAACAGCAACACTTGAGGCCAGAAGGGAATGGCAAGAAATATTCAAAGTAATGCAGAACAAGAACCTACAACCAAGACTTCTTTATCCAGCAAGGCTATCGTTTAAGATTGAAGGAGAAATAAAAAGGTTCCCAGAAAACAAAACAAAACAAAACAAAAAACTCAAGTAATTCATCACAACCCAACCAATGCTGCAAGAAATGTTAAGGGGCCTGTTGTAAACAGAACAAAGTGGGGGGGGGGAAATCGAGTAAAAGAGGAATGTAGATTTAAAAAAAAAAGGGCAATAAACAACTACATATCAATAATAACCTTAAATGTAAATGGATTAAATGCTCTAATCAAAAGATATAGGGTAGCTGAATGGATAAGAAAACAGGACCCATACATATGCTGTCTACAGGAGACCCACCTCAAAACAAAGTATACACAAAGACTGAAAGTAAAAGGATGGAAAAAAATATTTCATGCAAATGGAAATGAAAAAAAAGCTGGAGTAGCAATACTTATATCTGACAAAATGGACTTTAAAACAAAGCCTATAGTAAGGGATAAAGAAGGTCACTACATAATGAAAAAGAGAACAATCCAACAGGAAGTTATAACCATTATAAATATCTATGCACCTAGCCTGACCTGAGGTGGCACAGTGCATAAAAGTGTCGACCTGGAACACTGAGGTCGCCTGTTTGAAACCCAGGCTTGCCTGTCAAGTCACATATGGGAGTTGATGCTTTTTGCTCCTCCCCCCTTCTCTTTCTTTGTCTCCTCTCTCTAAAAACTGAATAAGTAAAATCTAAAAAGAAAAAAAAATTCTACCAGAAGACATTTAAATAAATTAATAATAAAAAATATTTATGCACCTAATATAGGAGCACCTGAATATATAAAGCAGATTTTGATGGACTTAAAGGGAGAGCTCAACAACAATATTATAATAGTAGAGGATTTCAATACCCCACTAACATCACTGGATAGATCCTCAAGAAAGAAAATTAACAAAGAAACAGAAGAATTAAGGGACACACTAGATCAACTGGATTTAATAGATATCTTCAGAACCTTTCACCCTAAAGCAGCAGAATATACATTCTTTTCAAGTGCTCATGGTACATTTTCTAGGATAGACCACATATTAGGACACAAAATGAGTCTCAACAAATTTAAGAAGATTGAAATCATATCAAGCATCTTCTCTGACCACAATGGCATGAAACTAGAAATCAACTACAATAGAAAAACTGAAAAACACTCAAACACTTGGAAACTAAACAGCATGTCATTAAATAACGAATGGGTCAACAATGAGATTAAGGAAAAAATAAAAAATTTCCTTGAAACAAATAAAAATGAGCATAAAACAACTCAAAATCTATGGGACACAGCAAAAGCAGTCCTGAGAGAGAAGTTCATAGCATTACAGGCATACCTTAAGAAGCTAGAAAAAGCTCAAATAAACAACTTAACCCTGCAACTAAAAGAGCTAGAAAAAGAACAGCAAGTAAAGCCCAGAGGAAGTAGAAAGAAGAAAATCATAAAGATCAGAGCAGAAATAAATGACACAGAGACTAAAAAATCCATACAGAGGATCAATGAAACCAAGAGCTGGTTCTTTGAAAAGGTAAACAAGATCATTGAACCCTTAGCCAGACTCACCAAGAAAAAAAGAGAGAGGACTCAAATAAATAAAATTAGAAATGAGAGTGGAGAAGTAACAACTGAACAGCAGAAATACAAAGGATTGTAAGAAAATACTGTGAAGAACTGTATGCCAAAAAATTAGACAACCTAGGTAGAATGGACAAATTCCTTGAAAAATATAATCTTTCAAAAATCAATGTGGAAGAATCAGAAAACCTAAATAGACCGATTACAACAAATGAGATAGAAACAGTTATCAAAAAACTCCCAACAAAGAAAAGCCCTGGGCCAGATGGCTTCACAGGCAAAATCTACCAAACATTCAAAGAAGAACTAAGTCCTATCCTTCTCAAGCTATTTCAAAAAATTCAAGAGGAGGGAAAACTTCCAAGCTCCTTTTATGAGGCAAGCATAATTCTGATTCCAAAACCAGGCAAAGACAATACAAAGAAAGAAAACTATAGGCCAATATTCTTGATGAATTTAGATGCTAAAATTCTCAAGAAAATATTAGCAAATTGGATACAGCAGTACATGAAAAAAATCATACATCATGATATCAAGTGGGATTTATTCTGCAGAGGCAAGGCTGGTACAACAGTCGCAAATCAATCAATGTGATTCTTCACATAAACAAAGGAAGGAGAAAAACCACATGATAATATCAATAGATGCAGAAAAGGCATTTGATAAAATCCAGCACTCATTTATGATTAAAACTCTCAGCAAAGTGGGAATACAGGGAACATATCTCAACATGATAAAGGCCATCTATGACAAGCCCACAGCCAACATCATACTCAATGGGTAAAAATTAAAAGCAATCTCCTTAAGATTAGGAACAAGGCAGGGGTGCCCCCTTTCACCACTCTTATTCAACATAGTTCTGGAAGTCCTAGCCACAGCAATCAGACAAGAAGAAATAAAAGGCATCCAAATTGGAAAAGAAGAAGTAAGACTATCATTATTTGCTGATGATATGATACTGTACATAGAAAACCCTAAAATTGCAATAAAAAAACTACTGGACCTAATAAATGAATTCAGCAAGGTGGCAGGATATAAAATTAATACTCAGAAATCAGAGGCATTTTTTTTTTTTTTTACAGAGACAGAGAGAGAGTCAGAGAGAGGGATAGATAGGTACAGACAGACAGGAATGCAGAGAGATGAGAAGCACCAATCATCAGTTTCTTGTTGTGGCACTTTAGTTGTTCATTGATTGCTTTCTTATGTATGCCTTGACCATGGGGCTACAGCAGACTGAGTAACCCCTTGCTCAAGCCAGCAACCTTGGGTCCAAGCTGGTGAGCCTTGCTCAAACCAGAGGAGCCTGCGCTCAAGCTGGCAACCTCGGGGTCTTGAACCTGGGTCCTCCACATCCCAGTTCGATGCTCTATCTACTGCACCACTGCCTGGTCAGGCAGAGGCATTTTTATACACCAACAATGATCTATCTGAAAGAGAAATTAAAAAAACAATCCCCTTCACTATTGCAACAACAACAACAAAATAAAGTACCTAGGAGTAAATTTAACCAAGGAGGTTAAAGGCTTGTACTTGGAAAATTATGAAACATTGATAAAAGAAATCAAGGAAGATACAAACAAGTGGAAGCATATACCATGCTCATGTTTAAGAAGAATAAACATCATTAAAATGTCCATATTACCCAAAGCAATTTATAAATTCAATGCAATTCCTATTAAAATACCAATGACATACTTCAAAGATAGAAAACAAATATTCCAAAAATTCATATGGAACCAAAAAAGAACATGAACAGCCTCAGCATCTTGAAAAAGAAGTATAAAGTGGGTCTTATCACACTTCCTGATATCAAGTTATACTACAAGGCCATTGTACTCAAAACAGCCTGGTAGTGGCATAAGAACAGGCATATAAATCAATGGAATAGAACTGAGAACCCAGAAATAAACCCGCACCTTTATGGACAATTGATATTTGACAAAGGTGGTAATAGCATACAATGGAGTAAAGACAGTCTCTTTAAAAATGGTGTTGGGAAAATTGGACAGCTACCTGCAAAAAAAAAAAAAAAAAAAAAAAAAAAAAAAAAAAAAAATGAAACTAGACCACCAACTTACACCATTCACAACAATAAACTCAACATGGATAAAAGACTTAAAGGTAAGAAGTGAAACCATAAGCATCCTAGAGGAAAACATAGGCAATAAGCTCGCTGACATCACTCACAGCAATTTATTTGCCGATTTATCTCCATGGGCAAGGGAAATAAAGGACAGGATAAATAAATGAGACTATATCAAACTAAAAAGCTTTTTCTCAGTTAAAGACAATATGAACAAAATATAAAGGCAAACCACACAATAGGAGAACATATTCGACAATGCGTCTGATAAGGGGTTAATAACCAAAATTTATAAAGAACTTGTAAAATTCAACACCAGGAAGATAAACAATACAATCAAAAAATGGGCAAAAGGGCCCTGGCTGGTTGGCTCAGTGGTAGAGCATCGTCCTGGTGTGCAGGAGTCCTGGGTTCGATTCCCAGCCAGGGCACACAGGAGAAGCGTCCATCTGCTTCTCCACCCCTTCCCCTCTCCTTCCTCTTGGTCTCTCTCTTCCCCTCCTGCAGCCGAGGCTCCACTGGAGCAAAGTTGGCCAGGGCACTGGGGACAGCTCCATGGCCTCTGCCTCAGGCGCTAGAATGGCTCTGGTCGCAACAGAGCAACACCCCAGATGGGCAGAGCATTGCCCCCTGGTGGGCATGCCGGGTGGATTTCGGTCAGGCACATGTGGGAGTCTGTCTGACTGCCTCCCCATTTCCAAGTTCAGAAAAATACAAAAAAAAAAAATGGGCAAAAGAAATGAATAGATATTTCTCCAAAAGGACATACAGATAGCCAATAGGCATATGAAAAAATGCTTAACATCACTAATCATTAGAGAAATGCAAATTAAATCCACAATGAGATATCACCTCACACCAGTCAGAATGGCGCTCATCAACAAAACAACACAGAATAAGTGCTGGCGAGGATGTGGAGAAAAGAGAACCCTCCTGCACTGCTGGTGGGAATGCAGACTGGTGCAGCCACTGTGGAAAACTGTATGGAGATTCCTCAAAAAATTAAAAATGGAACTACCTTTTGACCCAGCTATCCCACTTTTAGGAATATATCCCAAGAACACCACATCAATGATTCAAAAGGAGAAGTGCACCCCCATGTTTATGGCAGAATTGTTCACAATAGCGAAGATCTGGAAATAGCCCAAGTGCCGTCAGTGGACGAGTGGATTAAAAAGCCATGGTACATATATACTATGGAATACTATGGGGCCATGAAAAAGAAGGAAATCTTACTTTTTGCGACAACATGGATGGACCTGGAAACTATTATGTTAAGTGAAATAAGCCAGGCAGAAAAAGAAAAATACCATATGACCTCACTCATCTGAGGAATCCTAGGAACAGTGTGAACTGAGGAACGAAATAGAGACAGTGGCGGCATCAAAGGGACCAGACGGAAAGCGGACAGAGGGAAGGGGGATGATAGGCTGATAGGATGGGATGAGAGCAGAAAAATAAAACCCGGAGGAGGGCGTTGCAGGGAGGAGGGCAAGGGGGATGTGGTGGGGAACATGGGGGGTGGGAGGGAGATATTCGGGGGACACTAGAATCTATGTACACCCAATAAATTAAAATAAAATTAAATTAAAAAAAGAATCAAACCTAGATCCTCCATATTTGGCAAGAGAGGGGAAATTTCCATGTAAGAATTGCAGCTAGAACTTAAAGATCTAATTCTTACTGCTCAAGGTTTATCTTCCCATTGGGGGAGGGACTTTAAATAATGTCAGCAGCCCCACCATGCTGGGTTCAGGGCACTGGTTTATTATAATTATTATTATTTTTATAGTGGTTAAATCCTTAAATCTTTTATTTTACATTTTTTAAATTTATTCATTTTTTTTAGAGAGAGGAGACACAGAGAGAGAAAGAGACAGAGAGAGGAAAGAGATAGAAAGAACAGAGGGAGGAGCAGGAAGCATCAACTCCCATATGTGCCTTGACCAGGCAAGCCTGGGGTTTCGAACCGGCGACCTCAGCGTTCCAGGTCGACGCTTTTACCCACTGCGCCACCACAGGTCAGGCAGGGCACTGGTTTATTATTAATGCTATAGTTCTAAAGGAAACATTTGACCCTTCTTTGAATTCCTTGGATTCATGGTTGAGTCAGGCTGCCCACAAAAGGAACTATATGCAGGTAGGGTTACAAGGTAGAGAGTACTTTCCTTCCAGTTACAACCCCTTATGTCAGCTCGCAGGGGAAGGATCCCTCCCCCTGAAGGAGGGAGCTTCAGCTGTGGATATGCTAGCCCAGCAAAGGGTAAGGAATTTCCTCTCTAGGTGATCGGAAGGTGTCTTTTCTACGTGACGGATTTGGGGAATATTTTTCGCTTCAGAGGAAAACCCTCCTCCAATCCATAGAGGGGAGGTGAGACCACAGCTTCTGGTTACTATAGAACTTCTTTGTTAAAATGGGACATCAAGGCCTTTGCACTGAGAAAGATACACACGTAAATAATACCTGACCATTCACAGGATCGGGACCAGCAGCACAGGTTATTCCCTGGCTGATTCTTGATGCTCAATATTGTCGGAGAGGAAAAATAAACAGTCAATACCATGTTGTGCGTTATAAGTACCACGTTGTGCTTCTGAAAGACAGCACGCTCAGCCGTGCGCCCCACGCTGCGCTCTACCCGTCACCTGCCTGACCTTACCTCTCACCCGGATCGGGTAGAGTGCCTGCGGGCAGGGGGAGGACTCATCACAGAGAGGATTTTCCAGAGCTGCCAACAGGCTCGCAAAGGACATGTACTTTCTAAGGAATATTCTCTCTTGCAGCTTAATTCCTGGGGCTTCAATAGCACAGCGCTTTCCACCGACATATGATTTTAGGTTGAGAGATCTTGTGACATAAGTCCCGTACATTTGAGTTTTCATCCTGGAAGCTAACTGTTGAAAGCAAAAGTTAAAAAAGAAGATCTCCGTCTGTCTAATCTCTGGGGGAGTAAAAAAAATGCAGAGATGAGTTTTCATTCGGCCGTGAACTGGGTGCCCTTGGATGGCCCGTTTGCCTTCAGAGTTGAGCTCCCATTTCCCCATTGCTATCCCTTTGATCTTCTGTGATCTGTGTTCAGAACCCCTTTGTGCCTGCCTGAACCACGCGAAACAAATCATCTTAATTACTTCAGGCCCAGCTTCCTCCACTGGTTCTCATTTTCTGAAATTCCTGCGGCGCTTACCAAATAAGTCTGTGTGGGGCTCCAGCCCTTGGAAACAGCGCGGAGGCACCTGCAGCAGCGAGAGGAATTTCCGCTAGTTAAAAGGCACAGGAGTAGTGTGGGAATTGAATGAAAACCCCCCATCCCTGGTTTGCAGCCTGGAGATGTAATGCTGACTGTACTTTATCCAAGTCCATGCTCATTGCAGGGCAAAGCCCTCACTCACACCTTTGTTTGCAGATGAGAGGATAATCAATGCTGTGTCTCCTTGGCATGGTACTCGGAGCCTTGCTTCCACCGGCTGTACCTCCAATGCTGTAGGAACAGGCACCCCATGAGGAAGCTCAGGTGGGCAGAGAGGGGAAAGGAGATGGTGGTGTGCTGTCACCTGCTGGGGCTTCCTGTTTAGCCAGTAGAGGGTTCCAAGCAGAGCACAGGGTCCGAGGGAAAGCGGGCCAACTCCTGAGACCTGTCACTAAGGTAGAGTCAGATTGTGTTTTAAGTGGGCTACTCTGAATGAAGGACCTCTGGCAGAGAGGTGCTGAGGCAGGCCAGGCTGTGATCCCATATTCTGGATGGTCCAAGGGGAGGTAATTAAAAGCAACAAGCTGAAATCACGGAAAAGTACGTGTAAGCCGAGCAGCACAAAAACCTTTCTGACAATGATGTTTATTAGCCGATGGCATCCTCTCCTAAGGGAAGTATAGCAGACTGGAGGCATTTAAGGGGGCCTTAGTGACACTGGTGGGGGTGGGCTGCTGGGGCAGGGGACCCTAGCATAGTCGGCCTGAGGCTAAGTGCTTGACTCCTACCCAGTGAGGGTTGTTGGAAGGGCCACTTAACCCAAGGTCCTTCAGTGGGATAGCTCCACCTTGGAGTGGTTTCTGCCTCTGCCAAGGGAAGGTGCCGTGTCGTTTCATCTGTTCATATATACAGCACAACCCACTGGCCACTCATGTGGGAAGGGACTGTTGGGTCTGGTAAGAGAAATGTTGAAAACAGAATTTTCACTGGTTGGGTGATGGTTTGTGAAATATTTTTGAGGGAGTCTTGTTTGAAGTGGATAGATTTACTCATCTAGCATACTTAATTGTGAAAATGTAGCGACGAAACAGGTTTGGGTTTACCAAGTAGAAGGCGTCACTCCTCCATCCCCTCTTCCTGATGACTGTGGCGTCACCGACATGATAAGAAAGTAGCTTCTCCTCAGATAACCATCACCGTTCTTTTTATTTACTTTGTTCTCTGCACAAAACCCAGTAGTGTGTTAGGCACCCTAGGGAGACTAATTGAGTTCGACTTGCCTGACCCCCTCCATCTCTAAGGCTTTGCAGTTTCTTTCCTTATGCCCAGAGGCCTTCCCCTCCACAAGAAGGGCCTCTGGCAGCTCCTGGTCAGGCAGCTGTTCAGAATGAATGCAAAGCTACACTCAGTGAACGGCTCAGGCTTGCAGTTCCTGTGAGCTCTAGCTTTCCCTTGATACTTTTTTGTAATATTGCTCATATTCACTGTTACGTCTCATTAGGTGACCAAGGACTCATTCTTGGATAATGGCTATTTCGTGACTTCCTTTTTTGATACTTACTCCTTATAACCCATCCTTCTACATAGCCAGGTTCATCTTTGATCCACTTTTTCATCATAATGCTCACTTTTGCAGAACTTGTCAATGGTTCTCCATGGCTTTCAGAGTCAAGTGCTGGGCTAAAGTGAATGTCTATTTCCTACCTATAAAAATAGTTGTTTCTGGTAATATTTTGAAAGATTCAAGCATTCATTTCAGGGATTGACCAGGGTTGACA
Source organism: Saccopteryx leptura (assembly GCF_036850995.1). Classification (NCBI taxonomy): domain Eukaryota; kingdom Metazoa; phylum Chordata; class Mammalia; order Chiroptera; family Emballonuridae; genus Saccopteryx; species Saccopteryx leptura. Next base: position 40,748,236 of record NC_089507.1, read on the forward strand.
TTGAGGACTAGTTATTTCTTCTGCATAATCTATGACTTAAAAATATATCTAAACATTGACATTGATAATCAAGTTACATTTGGAATTCGCTACCCTTTTAAGCTCAGCCTCTTTTCTCAGACGAAGAGGTTAGAGTAGAACAGCAGTTCTCTGCTGCATGTTGGAATCATTTGAGAACTATTGCAGATTGTGGATGCTTGCATCAGAATTTTTAAAGAAGTCCTCATGTGATTCAAATGTGCAGCCATTGTTAGGAATTACTTCATTAAATTTCTCTAAGACCCCTGTCATTTCTGATAGTGTTTTTGGTTCCCTAATTCTTGAACTCTTCTATGTCAGCTGAATACTTCTTAGCTAGCATGAAGTAGGATCCTTTTAGGTCATTACAATTTTAGATCCAAAATGACACTTTTTTTGGGGGGGCACTATAACACTCCCCCACATTCTCTTTTCCTCTGATTTCAAAATCACCTTCCCTCTACCATTCTACAAATGGTTATTGAGCTCTTACTATATACCAGAGGCCCTAGTCTGGGCACTGGAGAAAGATACAATGGTGAACAGGCAGATGGGAGTGTGGGGGGGTCTGTTCTCATTGCAACTTGCATTCTAAAATCAGGTCCAGATCAATATGACTCTTCTTTTTATTTTGTTTGAATCTCTTTTCTAATCTTTAAACCATAGTCTTCTGGTTGCTCATCTCCACTGTATCCCACGACATCAATATAAAGTCCACTTTTATACTTGGCTATCTTTCATCTATAGAAAAACACTAAATTAGATAAGAAATAACAATTGTGAAGTGAAGTGTCTAAAGGGTATTATGGTGTCTCCATAGCAGGTGGCATTAATAGCCTTTTACAACTAAAAGGGTTAAGGAATCTAGCCATTTGGATGCATATATTTTGCTCTATGTATTTAAAAATCTCATTTTCTATTTGTGTGGACATCTGTAGTTGCTGTCAACATTCACTGACTCTTCTGTTAAATTTGGGAGGCCCATTAATTCTTCATTTCTCCATTATTATGTGTAGGTATTTCTTCACATTACACCCCTGGTTTTTTTTTTTATCTCCTTTAGTCCCATTTTCCCTCTGCCTCAAGGAAGAAAGGGTGACTTACCTGACGGGTGAGTTTTGCTGCGGTGACTGAGCATGTTAAACTCTGCCTCCTTCTATTTTCCTTTTGTCGCCTATCAGTTTGCAGAGCTTCTCCATGCCCTAAATCTGACAGGGACAGGCCTCTGTGAAAGACTGAATTCAGGAATTAGCCAGCTCACATGACTAACAGACTTAAAACCATGTAATAAAGGTGACATTTTTGTGCCTTTGTACCTTGCTCTTGGTTTTTCTCTCAGCTGCTTCCAAGGGTGTTAGCCTTCAACTAATTTGTTCCAAGAAGCCTTAGCCTTCTCAGATCCTAACAGTGACCATACTCTAATTTCTCTTTAGAGAATCACCTTCTTCTGCTCATAGTTAGTTTGGATTAATCAGAACTGACCCCACACATGAGATCCACAATTAATTCCCCCTGCCTACAATAATTAGTTTAAGGTTGCCATATAACCTCACTGATTCAATGAGCCACAGTGATGTCTTTCTCACTGAGGAAGTCTTTATCTTAAGAGCTGGACCTAAAGAGGGTATAGGGGTCAGAACCATTGCTGCCATTCCATTCCAATGTGGAACAGACAGATGGAGAAAAAACAATCCTGATAACATTGGTTGAGCTCAGGATTCAGCTATGACTGAAGCCAATTATGCCTCTGAACTTTTCATTCTAAGTGAATCAATAAATTCAATTTTTGCGTAAGCTAGTTTGGGTTGTTTTATGTTACTTGCAAGGGGTAAATGAGCCTCCCTGTATATTATCTTCACATTGCTAGTTTTGATTGATTTTAGAAGCCAATAGATCACTCATATAACTCACATTAGATCCCAGGAGTTAGAGATGACTTTAGAAAGCATTAATTTAACCACAAGAAGAGTAGTTAGCTTATAATGTCACAACACTAATTATTATAGGCACTTCTCATTACTTATTTCCTTTATTTATTTGCCTTTTTTGGAAACATAATTTGATGTAATACTTGAATCTAGTAAATCATTTAATCAAAAAAATTTAAAATACAAAGTGTTATATTTTCCTTCTGATTAACCAGAGAAGAATGAATCTTGTTCTTAAAAGTTACAATGACTATGGGACTCTCCATCAAGATGGCGGTGTAGGTAAATGCGGTACTTGTATATCAAACATATCAAAGTTACAGAACTAAACTAAATTATAGAAAACCATCATTCAGAATCACCTGAAATCTGGCTGAATAGAAGTCCTACAACTAGGGGTTTAAAGAAGAAGCCACACTGAGGCTGGTAGAAGGGGCAGAGATGCAGAATGGGCTGGTCCCCACCCACCTGTGCTGGGTAAAATCAGGAGGGATATTTCAGCTGTGAAGGTCCTACCTGTGGAGTGACAGAATCAGCCCCACACTGGGCCCCCAGTGCAGGGTTCTAGTGTCAGAAAGAGAACTCCTCATAATTTCTGGCTATAAAAACCAGTGGAGATTGAGGCTGAGTGAGACAGAGGGCTGCTGGAGTCCCAGGCAGTTCCTCTTCAAGGGCTCACACATGGACTTTGACTCATTCCCTCTGAACTTCATCATTGGAATAGCAGCTGGAAAGGCACCTGGGACATTTGGAGAGGAACTGAATAGTTTGGCATCAGGAAGAAAGCTGGAGAAGAGAAGCTTCCTCCCAGAAAAAAGTGCTAGCAGAGGCCATTGTTCCTTTGATGACGCCTTCCCTCACAGAGCCATATCTGAGACACCATCAACTTGGCTATTACTCTTTGTCCCACTCTGGTGATTTCCTCAGTCCCCATCCCACCAAACTTGCAGGCCCACTCAAGCTGTTTCCAGGGGCTTTTCCATAAGAATGTCCTGTGTTGGCTTACACTGTAAACTTTCCTAAAATCTCCCAAACAAGCAGCATCTGGCCTCAACATGCCCCTTACCTCTCACTAGGTGGCTCTTGGTCTGGCACAAGCATCAGCTAGACATGGTTCACAGCTTGCCCTCACCTGGGCACCTCTGAGCCCAACACAAATAGCAGCCATCTGAAGATCATTTTGTAGTTCAAAATGGGTGGCCCCAGGTAGGACACAGGTGGCTGCTGACCTTGGCCTGTACCTCCCAGGAGACCCCAGAGCCAGCACACCCAAATAAGCAGAATAGATATAGACTTACAGATACAGAGAACATTTTGAAGGTTGCCTGATGGGTGGATGGTTGGGAGAAAGGGTGAAAAGGTGAAGGAATTAAAAAGTACAAATCGTTTGTTACAGAATAGTCATGGGATGTAAAGTACAGCATAGGGGATATAGTCAATAATATTTTAATAACTATGTATGGTGTCAGATGGGTACAAGATTTATTGAGGTGATCACTTAGTAAGTTACATAATGTCTAATCACTGGAGTATACACCTGAAACTAATATAACATTGTATGTCAACTGTATTTGAAAAATAAAAAATGATTTAAAGGTATAATGATTATAATAAATATCCTCAGGGAAACAACAAACTCTTTGGGAAAAGTTACTTTAGCTACTTACTAAGATAAAAAACTAAAATTAATTTTTTTAATTTTTTTTATTTTTCCGAAGCTAGAAACGGGGAGAGACAGTCAGACAGACTCCCGCATGTGCCCTACCGGGATCCACCCGGCACGCCCACCAGGGGGCGATGCTCTGCCCACCAGGGGGCGACGCTCTGCCCCTCCGGGGCGTCGCTCTGCCAGGACCAGAGCCACTCTAGCGCCTGGGGCAGAGGCCAAGGACCTATCCCCAGCGCCGGGGCCATCTTTGCTCCAATGGAGCCTCACTGCGGGAGGGGAAGAGAGACAGACAGAGAGGAAGAAGAGGGGGAAGGGTGGAGAAGCAGATGGGCGCTTCTCCTGTGTGCCCTGGCCAGGAATCGAACCTGGCATGAGTGTCTGCATGCCAGGCCGACACTCTACCACTGAGCCAACCGGCCAGGGCCTAAATATTTTTTTTATTAAAATTCTGGTGGAGATGAAATGTAACCAGAGCGTATTGAGGTTTAGATGGACAATAAGAATGGAGAAGAGCCTTCTGGTAATCAGGAGGGGAGTTAACAGAGGAGGAGCAAGCCATATTTATGGCTGCTGAGGTGAAGATGTTCACAAAAATGTGTGTTCTCCCTTCCGTTTTATAAAACTGTCATTAAGAAGTTGCTGCTCCTCCAGGGACTACATTTCCCACCATTCTTTGAATCTAGATATGGTCAAGGGATTAGTTTTCACAAATGAAATGTGAAGAAATGCCATTGATTGCTGAGAATGTGGACTCAGTGTTTTCAGGTCTAAGTATTTTTTAAAGAGAACTTGAAATTTGGAATTTCATGTCAAATCTTCTAGTTTGTACATGTTGGTTTAAAAAAAATAAAAATAAAACCAAAATATTTTGGCCCTGGCTGGTTGGCTCAGCAGTAGAGTGTCAGCTCGTCATGTAGAAGTCCCAGGTTTGATTCCCAGTCAGGGCACACAGGAGAAACGCCCATCTGTTTCTCCACCCTTCCTCCTCTCCTTTCTCTCTATCTCCCCCCCCCCCCCCCGCCCTGGCAGCCAAGGCTCCACTGTAGCAAAGTTGGCCCAGGTGCTGAGGACGGCTCCATGGTCTCCACCTCAGGTTCTAGAATGGTTCTGACCACAACGGAGCAACACCCCAGATGGGCAGAGCATCGCCCCCTAGTGGGCATGTCAGGTGGATCCCAGTTGGGCTTCGGAAAACAAAACAAAACAAAACAAAACAAACAAAATCCTCCAAATTTTTGTGTAGTCAAATGTATTCAGATGCTGAGTTTGGCCCCGGGGCTGCCAGTTTTATAACATTTTTCTGGAAGTACCAGGGAATCAATTAGGCTGCCTGTCTTGTCTTAGTCATTAGGAGGTAAAATAACTTTTACACAAATGATGAGCTTCAGAGGAAGAAGAAATAAGACCTGTACAAAGTAGTTGCCAAGGTAACATCTTGCTGATCAGAAAGACAGGGCAATTGGGTTTTATATAGACACAGTGGGAGAATGAAACATAATAATCTTTCTCTGTATTCTTTCCATTTAAGATCAGTGAAGAAATGGATGTTGATGCAGTGTAGCTGCCTAAGATGAGCAGGAAGTAATTCTTTTCCCATTTGGAGAGACCTCGGTTAGACCCGATCACCAACCAGCAACACATGGAAGTCATACCATTACATTTTCCAATTTGCTAGCAGCAAATCAATGAACTCTGATAGCTGCTGCCTTAAGCTAGCATCCATGGAATTTTGGATAAGATATTTGATACCTGAATTTTAGTGAAGAAAAAATTAAAGCTTTCTTTTAAAGCAGCAGGAAAAAGATTGTATTAAGCAATGAGAGAAGAGAGTTAAAGTTTTATAAAGAAGAGTTGGTTTTTTAAAAATTGTATCTTTACTTAAATGTACTGGAAAACTATTAGTAATTAGAGTTTTGTATATTTATGCTAACAAACTAATATGAAAGGTGTTTCTATTTCATTTCATTCAATTGAAGCTGAACTTTATTTTATATTATGAAAATAGGACATTGTTCTAGGGCTGACCAAACTTAGGCAATCTCTTTTCTCTGGGCAAGATCACACTTTGGTATGTTTTCAGAACAATGAGATAGAAATTTTATAACACCATCAGACAGAAACTTGCCTGAGGAGTTTTACTCTCCCTTTGATCCTTATCAAATTTCCAGATATTACCTGTACTGCCTTGGCATGCTTCCTGAAGGGGGTCTTCTTTGATTGATATAAAGAGTTCTGGGCCCAAGAGGTGGCTTGGCTAACTTTGTACTGGGGGCAAATAACAGGGTGTTACCTATGATGCAGCAAGCCTTTTTTTCACTTAACTGATTTTAGATATCTTTTGGTAGAGATCTGCCTCATCCCTTTTTAATAACTGCATAGAATCCAGGACATTTGGAGGTCTCCAAATATTGGTTGTCATTTATAACATATTCTGTTTCTTGTTTTTATGATACTATTGCAATAACTATCCTAGCAATCCATTTTTGTTTATATCGATACAACATTTCTGAATAAATTTTTCTATGTAACAACAAAGGGTCAAAGTATATATAGATTTGAAATTCTAACAATTGTTACCTAACGATAGGACTTTAACGATTTACATTGCCATTCATAGTTTATGAAACTGCCTGGTTTTCTCTGCTTTCCTATGTATTATAAAATGTCTAATCTTGTCCAATTTTGTCTAGAACAAAAAGCATTTCATTTCTTTTTAGTTTGTTTTTCTTTCATTATGAGAGAGTTTGAATACCTTTTCTTGTTTTAAAGACATTTGCATTTGTTTTTCAGTGAAATATCTCTTCATGTATTTTGCTTTTCTAAAAACTGTTGGGATTTTCTTTTGTCTGTAAAAGCTCTTCATATATTAAGCAATTTAGCCTTTTGTCAGATAAGGTTGGTTTAAAAAATAAATATTCTAAGTATTCATAGCCTCAGCCTAAGTAAGGTACCTGGGGAAAGTCTAGACAATGGCTACACTCATCTAGCAACCCAGTGAACATTGCGTGAATCTCAGGCGTAGAGGATAACCTAGAAAGACCTGCACGTGAAAATCTATAAAGCAAGGCGAAGTCTTAAGATCATCTGGTGACAATCTATGGAGTGCTTGGTGCCATGTCATGGGCACGGGTGATGGAGGTTGTGAGGTAGCTGGGTGAGTGTGTGGTGGGTGGGAAGACAAGGCTAGCTCTGAAGTGGGATGAGTAGTGTGATATGTGCGTGGACGTCTCAGGGCTAGAACCCTTTTCATTCTTATTCAAGGACAGTCATTTTGCTACCTGAGGAAATCAGTCCTTCTGTGGTGTTGTGGAAAAAGAAGTTTGGGGACAGACGTGTAGTAGCAAGATTGATTAGAGTGAAAAGAAACAGCATGCCTTCAGACAGGCAGGGAGCAGGCAGGCTAGAGTAGTGGCTGCGTGGGCTCAGGAAAGGAGGCCACAGAAACAAAGGAAAGTCTTCCGCTGCGGCTCACGGCTGGGTGCTCTCCTGGCTGCAAGTCTTGTGGGGACCTTTAGAATTTGGGAGAAAAAAAAGGCAAAAAGTATGTGCCCGAGAGAAGGGCATGGACATGCTCCAAGGAAGGCAGAGGATGTGTTCTTTGTCTAGCTTCCATATATTTCCTTGGGCTTAGGGAAAGAGAAGACTTTCTTTCAACTATCCAATTTCTTACCTGGATCTTCTGGGGCCTTTGCTCTTCCCCTATCTGATTTTTTTCCCCAGACTTTCCCAGGCTAGTCCCCCCCCCCCCCCTTTTATGGTCGCCATTTTGGTTTCTACTGGCATGCACCATAGTTCTGCTTTGTCATTTGGCTTCTACTGCGCATGCACTCAGTGAAAGGAATTTTCCCTTAATCCCAGGAAGGGTGCTGGTTGTTCCCTGGGATGACAGAAAAGGGTCTTTCTTGCCTACAGTGACTGTGAAACTGTCCTTTCCCAGTTAATTTGGCTCAGTCATCTGTCTGGTTCTGTTTGCTCTCTTCCCTTTTGTTTATATCTAACCAACTGCCCACTGTAACAATTTTGCCTCACTGCTTCTTGCTTGTACATGGAGAACGCTTAGTTTCCTGTGAATCCCCTTTGCCGCCCATGCCTTTCCAGGCTAGGGCTTTGCTTGCACTCAGGGAGATGCTTGTTTATGCCAGCGCCAGACTCTCTTGGGGATAAGAGGTAGAGTTTCTTTTGAATACCCTGTGTGGTCCCCACACGATACTTTCCCTCATTTTGGGCCCCAGGCTGGCCTAAAGCTCTCTGTGAAAGCTAATGGTAAAACCACAATTAGAGCTAACCCAATTTTCCTCCTTTGGTATTTATAAAAAGCAACACTAAAAAACCTTGAAATTTACTTAACTAACAACAAAAGAGTTTGCTCTGTTAATTCCTTCCTGGAGATGGTTCTTTCTTCTTAAATAGGCCACCTTTTCAGACTGGAAATCACCTCAAATCCTCAAATGGCCCAAAGTTTCCACGTGTGATTCTAGTAAATTGCTCTTTGCATGATGCCTTGGTAGGACTCACTTAAGAACTATATTAGTTACTGTATTTACTGACATTTTAACATGATGTTTTCAGCTGCCTAAATAATTGTAATATTTACCAGAAAAAAAGCAATCAAAATAATGAAAGGTACCTGCAATTATTCATATCTCAACATTACAAGCCTTGATTTCCTGCCTGAAGCATGATGAATGACTCATTTTTAAAATTGTCTGTAGCTACTGGGAGACTATGGTGATGTACCTAGATTGTTTATAGATTGGGAAAACCAATGAATATAACAGGTTGTTAAGATAAGAGATGTGATTATAAAATAATGAGATCGGCTGATAACATCAGATCTCAGACATCCAAATTATAAGAAGAAAATGAGGGCTGGAGAGGGGAAATAATTTGCTCAAAGTCTTGTGGGAACCAAACAATAGAGCAGCATTCTCGCTCTAAGATCAGATTCTCTCAAACACACGCAGTTCTTTTTGCCCTTACCACAGGCTTAGGCATGCCAGGAAGTGGCTTTGCAGGAGCAGAGGACTGTGACCTGGTCTTTGGGGAATGGACTGTCTGGCTATACCTGCTCTGGGAGAGGCTTGTGACAGGTATGTTAGGTTGCCAAAGGAGGAATGCACAGGCCTGATGAGTTTTGTAAGAACTTTATTCACGTATCTGCAGAACAGATGGGCTGAGACCCTAGTGGTATCAATGCTGAGTGTCGGGGATTCAAGCCTTTATAAGGTTAATAAACAGTCTTAGTCAGGGGGTTAGCCCTGATGGGGAGCCAGGAGGTTAGCCTTGACAAGAAATCCAGAGGTGGGTGATGGTTGATCACTAAGCAACAGTGTGTTTAAATAAGTGATGGAAGGACAGCTAGGGGAACTGTCCTGGAGCCCAATCATTTCAAGTTTCTCCTGGGTAATTGAGGTTTTGATAAGGGGCCCTGGACCAAGGTATTGTCATTCTTGGTGGCTTAGCATCTAGGTTAGCCAGCCTGTAGACAAAGCAGGATGCCCTTGTGATAAGGATAAATAGAGAAATGGTTACTTGATTAAAAAATACTTATTTCTCCTGCTAGAAACTGCTACCAATAAAGTCACTCCTTAAGGGATTATTAGCATAAAGATGCATTTTAATAGGCTAAGTACTCGTCTAACTGGGAGGGATAATTATTAATTAGGAAAATAAACATGTAAGTGTTATATCCTCTCTTCCCCTATATTTGGTCTTATAAACCAACGTTCATTTTTTTCTTTTTTTTTTTTGAGAGTGGCAGGAAGAGAGAGACAGGAACATCGAGTTGCTCCTGTATATGCCCTGACCAGGGAATTGAACCAGCAACCTCCGTGCTCTGGGATGACGCTCCAACCAACCGAGCTATCTGGCCAGGGCTTAATTTTTTTTTTAGACGCAGAGAGGAGAGAGAGTGGGTGGGGATGGGGAAGGAAGAGAGTGAGGAGGGGTAAGAGAAGCATTCATTTGTTGTTTCCCTCAGTCATGCATTCATAGGTTGCTTTTTATGTGGGCCCTGACCGGGGATCAAACCCACAACCTTGTCATTTTGGGACAACACTTAACCGACTGAGCTAACTGGCCAAGGCCCCCCACATTCATTTTTATGCCTCGTTGTCTTTGCTCATATAATTCTCTTGACCTTCACATCCTAGATAAATGTCAGTTTTCCAAGGCTCAGATTAAATCTCACTTCTTTCTATGATTTTCTTGGTCCTTCCTCCCAAGTAGAAAGAGCACCTGTACAATTCATTTGCAATGACCACAAACCTCCTTGTTGTGCAGAGAGTTTGAGGTATCTTACCAACACATCTACAAAAGGATAGAGGAGCACTGGGGGTCCAGGGGAAACAGGGGCAGCAAATAGATGCCAACCACCCACTCTCATACAGTTGCCAGAAAAGGAGTGCAAATCTTGTCCCAAGCTTCTGGAAACGTAATGAAAACAAAAATGGAAATACCGGATCACAGTATTTGGCAGTATCTGTAAGACAAAAGCAAATGAGCAGTTCTGAGACAGCTCTCCCTGAATCTGAGATCCGAGACGAACTTCTCCGTAGGGTCTTTAGAAAATGAGCACAGTATGCTGCAGGACAGGAATCCCAACCTTCCTACTTTCTGCACACATTTAGTTTCATTCAGCAGTTTTTAAAATGTGGCTCAATCTAGGCCGATGAGGAGACACCAAAGTTCAGCCACATAAAAGCAGTTCCGCTGAGGTGTGAAGACAGGCTGTGGATCATGTTGTTTTAGTTCTTCATAGTTGTTTTTTTTTTTTTTTTTTTTTTTTAAAGAAATTATGCTTCTGTGAACATGAATAGTAAATTTAAGGATATCTAAAGTAACAAATGGGCTATTTTTCTTTCAGGTAAACCTCCATAAATTATTTGTGGTAAGGCTGTTTGATAAGGAGTATATGACTGAGAGTTCAAGGTTGCATTTTTTTTTCAGAAAGAACCGAGAGTACAGATAACCTGCAGCCAATTGAGGACAGATCTGTATGGCTTGTCAATCAATCTGTCAGAATGTACCCATAATGTAGCACTTATCACTTTGTTTTGTAGACATCTGTGTCCCTGGCATTCCTGCATACTCTTCAAGGGCAGGAACTATTTCCTTTTAGTCTTTGCATCTCTAGCCCCTAGCATAATGCCTGAAACATAGCATCTCCATAATAGACTTTGTTGAATTGAATCAACTTAAAAGCTTCCCGTTATCATCCAGTGCTATTTGGCAAAAATTAAAGCCTTGAAGAGACAAGGGCAGGGAACATAGGTTAGCTAAGCTTTGAAGGAGGTGAAAAGGAAAACAGGCAGGAAAAGATGCGAATTTGGAGTACAATCTGAGAAAGCAAAAGTCTAGACGGGGTGTCCCAGTGAATGGTGGTGAGTGGGCTCCTACATGTAGAACAGACAGTATTAGGGCATCAGGAGATTAAAATGAGGGGGACTGAAAGGTATCCTAAAAGAACAGATAGGTGGGACGGTATGGAAATGGCTGCAAACAACTGTTTCTATTGTGTCAGCTGTTGTCTGTTGTTAGTCCTATTCCCACCCTTATTTTCTCTCCTCTGAATTGCAGGCTGCTGGACACTGTTCCAGACTCCCTTAGTAGCTGGATTCTAGATAGGATTTGTCAATGGAAACACTTGTGGTAGATTGGAAAGTAATAAGAAGGGGCCATTCATTTGGCGGTGACAATGGCAGCAGTAAGTGGTACCAGGGGTGTGACTGGGGCACCAGTAGCGTTGGTGATGGTTCCAGCATCATCGAGAAGCTTGTGTTCCTGGGTCTCTGCTAAGCAGCTATGATCACTAGCCTCTGAGATGGCTTTCAATAATCCTTGCCTAGCCCTGGCCGGTTGGCTCAGCGGTAGAGCGTCGGCCTAGCGTGCGGAGGACCCGGGTTCGATTCCCGGCCAGGGCACATAGGAGAAGCGCACATTTGCTTCTCTACCCCTCCGCCGTGCTTTCCTCTCTGTCTCTCTCTTCCCCTCCCGCAGCCAAGGCTCCATTGGAGCAAAGATGGCCCGGGCGCTGGGGATGGCTCTGTGGCCTCTGCCCCAGGCGCTAGAGTGGCTCTGGTCACAACATGGCGATGCCCAGGATGGGCAGAGCATCGCCCCCTGGTGGGCAGAGCATCACCCCCTGGTGGGCGTGCCGGGTGGATCCCGGTCGGGCGCATGCGGGAGTCTGTCTGACTGTCTCTCCCTGTTTCCAGCTTCAGAAAAATGAAAAAAAAAAAAAAAAATCCTTGCCTCTTGGGTATTCATAGCCTTGTGTAGTCCTCTCCCCTTGAGTAACTCCCTGCTAAGCAATAGAGTATCACAATGCTGAGGGGTGTCATTTCTGTGATTGGTTACCAAAGTTTTTTTTTTTTTTAATTTTATTTTTTTCTGAAGCTGGAAACGGGGAGAGACAGTCAGACAGACTCCCGCATGCGTACGACTGGGATCCACCCGGCACGCCCACCAGGGAGCGATGCTCTACCCATCCGGGGCATTGCTCTGTTGCGACCAGAGCCACTCTAGCGCCTGGGGCAGAGGCCAAGGAGCCATCCCAAGTGCCCGGGCTATCTTTGCTCCAGTGGAGCCTTGGCTGCGGGAGGGGAAGAGAGAGACAGAGAGGAAGGAGAGGGGGAGGGGTGGAGAAGCAGATGGGCGCTTCTCCTGTGTGCCCTGGCCGGGAATCGAACCCGGGACTTCTGCACGCCAGGCGGACGCTCTACCACTGAGCCAACTGGCCAAGGCCTTTTATTTATTCATTTTAGAGAGGAGAGAGAGAGAGAGAGAGAGAGAGAGAGAGAGAGAGAGAGAGAAAGGAGAGAGAGACAGGGGGGAGGAGCTGGAAGCATCAACTCCCATATGTGCCTTTACCAGGCAAGCCCAGGGTTTTGAACTGGCGACCTCAGCATTTCTAGGTCGACGCTTTATTCACTGCGCCACAACAGGTCAGGCTGGTTACCAAAGTTTTTGACAACTGTCTTGCTAGAAGACTGTCTACACTGCCTTCTTGGCTTACATGCTTTGATGAAGCAACCTACCATGTTCATGAGACCCATGTAGCAGGGACTGAGAGTGGACTCTGGCCAAAAGCCAGCAAGGAACTGAAGCGCTACAAGGAACGAAATTCTGCCAACATCTATATGAGCCTGAAAGTGTGTCCTTCATTGGAGCCTTCAGATGAGTATAGTCTAACCGACACCTTGATTGTGTCCCATCTGACACCCTGGAACAGAAAAAGGACTCAGCCAAACCATGAGCATTTTGCTGACCTAAAGAAACTGTGAGATTGTAAATGTGTGTTGTTTCAAGTCAGTATGTTTTAAAATAATTTGTTACACAATAGAAATTGATAACAAATATAATGGCAGACCCATCAGTTCCAACATCAGCAGCGTGTTCTGATGAACTCTGGGGAGCCTCACATTCCTCCCTTTGCTCCTCCAGCTATAGAGGCAATGAGAGCTGCAGTTGCCAATGTTTAAGTAATGCCACCTTCCTTTTGCTCTGAGTTTTCAACACCTTTGCTATTCTTTTCCTGTATTAAATCCCCTCTGTCTGAAATGTTTGAATGGTGACTGATACATCCACATAACTATTTTTCCTAGGAAGGAGATAAAGGAAAGTATCATATTTTTCTAAATGCAGTCATGTCTTTTTAGATGTTAAAAAAATGTGACACAACTTTTAGTTAGGTTATTATTTATTTTTAAAAAGAGAATAGGGCCTGACCTGTGGTGGCGCAGTGGGATAAAGCGTCGACCTGGAACACTGAGGTCGCCAGTTCGAAACCTTGGGCTTACCTGGTCAAGGCACATATGGGAGTTGATGCTTCCTGCTCCTCCCCCTTCTCTCTCTCTCTGTCTCTCTCTCTCACTCCTCTCTCTCTAAAAAATCAATAAATAAAATAAAAAAAAATAAATAAAAAGAGAATAGAAGTTTGTTTCTCTACAGCAGGGGTAGTCAACCTTTTTATACCTGCCACCCACTTTTGTATCTCTGTTAATAGTAAAATTTTCTAACCGCCCACTGGTTCCACAGTCATGGTGATTTATAAAGTAGGGAAGTAACTTTACTTTATAATATTTATAAAGCAGAATTACAGCAAGTTAAAGCATATAATAATTACTTACCAAGTACTTTATGTCGGATTTTTGCTAAGTTTGGCAGAATAAATCTTTATAAAACAACTTACTGTAGTAAGTTTTATTTATTTATACTATCTTTTTATTTATACTTTGGTTGCTCCACTACTACCCACCATGAAAGCTGGAACGCCCACTAGTGGGCAGTAGGGACCAGGTTGACTACCACTGCTATACAGGCCTTGGTTTCTGAAGAAGGTCAACTTCAAAAGGTAGAGTCTTTTGTACCTTCTTTCCAGGTTTATCTCCCTGCCCATCTGAATGCAGCAAAGGCAAAGCATAAGGGGTTCTGAAGTACACACAGTATCTCAGGCTCCATTTTCATTTGCGAATCCATGGATGTACAATCACTGCATGCTTCTTGTAACTATAATAAAATACTATGGCATGTGTATGAGGGCAAACTCTTAACTCAGCAAGTGAACAACCGTATCAACTCCATTTCCTTTACAGACTGTGAAACTTGAAAAAACCCTATATATCAGGCCAGAGTAGCCCTTGATGAGGCTCAAAAGAGAGATGCCAAACTAAGAACTATATAGCAAAAAGCCAAGTCAGAGGCAGCAAAGGCTGTAGCTTGAGAACAAAGGAAGAGAAAAGACCATAGAGAGGCCGTATCTCCCCACCCATGGAACACCTAGTGAAGAGAATAAACTCCACTTCTCCCACGGGGAGGCTTGGGGGAAGAGACATTCAGAAAAACCATAGGGGCAGAAAATTAGTTAGTTTATCTTAAACAAGAAAAATGAACTAATGTGTGCTTTTGAGATGTGGCTCATGGTGGGAACAAAGGCATAACACCAACGTATACTTGGTATTGGAGGAATGCCTTTTTATCCAAAGATCTCAAAACAGTTTGAGTCTATTAATTGACTTGTGAGACAGTTAAATTATTACTTGTTCATTTTATTCTAAATTTTGCTAAGCATTTTAAAACCCAAGTACATTGGTTATTCTCCAAATAATCTGATAACATACAGTGTGGCCATTCCTGTTTAACACATGCGGAAACTCACTCTTGGAGTAGTTAAGTAACATGTTGAGGATCAAGGGAGGCTAGAAGGTCAGAAATGAATATATAAACACTGAATAAGGAATACAGAACTCAATTTCTTCTCTGGCTAATTCTTCATGGCCTCTGTAGTTAGCAGAATAATGGCCCTCTAAAGACGTCCATGTTCTAATCCCTGGAACCTGTTACTTTACATGGAAGAGGAGATTTTGCAGGTGTGATTAAGTTAAGGATCTTGAGGTGGAGAGATTATCCTTAATTATCTGGGTGGGCCCAATGTAATCACAAAGGTCTTTGTAAGGGAAAGAAGAAGGTAGGAGAGTCAAAGAAGGAGATGTGATAATGGAGGGATGTGAGACCATGAGCCAAGGAATGTGGGCAGCTTCTAGAAACTGGAAAGGAAAGAAATATTCTCCTCCTGACTACTGGGTTTGTCTTTGACTTCCAGAACTGTAAGATAGTAATTTTGTGTTGATGGAAGCCATTAAGTTTGTGGTCATTTACTACAGCAGTGAGTGACAGGAGATTAATACAGCTTTGAGGAGTGAAGAGCTGAATGATTCTCTGACACGAAAACCTAAAATTTCATTTTCTGTGTCTTGGGTAACACAATTAAAGAAGATTTTTTTTAGGGGGAGAAAGAATAATTTGGATATTTATTCATGACAATAATGGATTTAATGACTTGTAGGAAAAGAATAATGGCTGTAACCACAGTAATAGTAATGGGTCATTGTTATTGAGGCTTACTATGTGCCACTTGTGCTGCAACAGGCCTTTGATGTGCCTTCTCTGTGGTTTCTATACCAGTTCTCTGAGGGAATGATTATTCTCACTTTACAGAGGAGAAAACTGAGCCTGAGAAAGCCATACAGTTAGTTGGAGCTATGATTGCTACCATTATTACAGTTTCTCTTACTACTGTTACCATTGACTACCTCTGCTACCATCATTATTATTTCAACTACTTCCATAACTGCTGCTATTACTACTACTGTTACTACAACAATTACTCTGATCACTACAACCACTGTTGTCAATGTCCAGGCATGCAAATGTGTCTGTTATGATAACTATGCAACACAGGCTTCTGTACTTTCAACAAAGGGTGGCTAGAGCAAACCCTCAGGTCATCCTGAGTTTGTCTGGAAATACTTCCTTGTCTGGTTCTTTGCTTTGGGCTGTTGCCATCCTTTTGCTACTGCTCAGGCGCAGACAAAGTGGCTGTCATTGCTCTGAGCTCTCTGAGGTCGCAGCTCTGCTTGCTTCAGTAATCCTTGTCAGTGATAAATGCTCCTCTGGTCCATTCCCAATGGCCCTTTGAAGTGGACAAACAACTCCGCAGCCATGAAATATCATGTTTTAAATAGAAGGCACTGTGTCAGATGTCATCAGCAGCTCAGCCATGGGGCTGTTGATTTCAGACTGATTCAGATAGTTAGGGGATAATAAGGAGAACTAAACTTTATCGAGTCCTTATCAGGTCTTATCAAGTGCTTTTCGAGGCTCTAAACATGGATTGACTTACTTAACCCTCCACAAAACTGTATGAGGTGGTTTATACTATTAAACATATTTTAGACATGAGAACAATGAGGCACAGAGAAGTTAGGGCTCCTGTTCAAGAAAATCCAGTAAGTGAAGGGCTAGAATCTGAACGTGTAGTCTAAGTCCATGGAAGATGCTGCTGGTGACCACAAACCAACACACTGGCTTCACTGTTCACAGCATTCTTGTCAAAGGAGATCAAGACCTACCAAAGACAGCTACTCATTGTAGGTGCTCAGTAAATGCTAGGCCAGTGAATGAATGAATACAAAGAGAGTGGAAGACTGAGAGTAACCTAATATATCATTTGTGTGAATAAAGAAAAGAGGTGGCATCATGAGTGTTCTAAACCAAGGGGGTAAATTTATCCACAGGAACAGATTGGAAAGGGAGTCACAGAGGTCCAGAAGAAATTGATGAGGAGGTACATTATGGAGATCTACTTTGCTGGAGATCTAGGGAATTTTTCACTAGGCTTTTAGATGCTTAGGATGTTCCTTGGTTTCCCTGACCTTCAGATGGTTGGAGAAGCAGAAGGCTGTTCAGTGGCAGGAAGGGGGAAGACTTATGGACACATGGCTTCTCCTTGGACCTGTCTAGTAGAGCAGATGATATGGCTCTATTCTCTACAACAAGTTAGCACTTTTCTCTAGTGGGGAGAGTGATTTATTTGCTTCTCTTAGGTATTAAAAATTGTATGCCATAGAGTTTTAGTGCTGGAAAACTCCTTAAAGGTCAAGCTTTCTCAATTTACTTATTAGGAAACAGTTCAAAGGGGTCAAGTGACTTGACAAGGCCATACACGAGGGATGGGCAAGTTCAATTCTCCAGGCACCAAACCACACCTCTGTTTGTTTGCCCTGATCTGGTGAGAGCCCTTTGTGCTGACCTTGCTTTGCTGTTTTGGATGAAGAGGCTGGCTTGAGCCAGAGCCACAGTCACATTTTGCCTTTCATAACATTGTATACAACAAAGATCTAATTAGCTAATTAATCTACACTGCATTCCCTTGATACACGGTCATGCAACTTTCATCTTTAAGATAGACAAACTAAGGCAGTTTCCTTCATTTAATATTTAAAACATCTTTGTAAGAGGAAACCGCCCCGAAGAATTTTATTTGCACTTATATTAATATCACTTAATTAAAAACATTTTTCAGCATTATAATAAAAGAACAACTACCTTAGCTGTAATATATGTTTTTCTAGCAGTGAAATTTTGCCTCTTTACATAGTAACAAATGTGAGCATTATAAGATCATAATAAATTATTTAGAGGGTATTTACTTTTAATTATCATTTTCTCAATAAATTTTAAAATTCAATTCCAAAACAACTATGATAACTTAGTTACATACAAATGTTTCACATTGGACTCATTTTGGCTTTATGGAAATAAGTACATTACTTTATTAAAAATTTCTTTTGTCTTCAATAAGGGAGAAAGGAAGAGACCACTGTGTAATTTATTTATTTATTTATTTTAAAACTTTTTAAAAATTGATTTTTAGTGAGAGGAGAGAGAGAAAAAAAGGCACATGGAGCAAGATAGTACTAGTTGCTTCTTGTGTGTGCCTTGATTGGGAAAGTCTGGGGTTTCCAATTGGTGACCTCTACATTCCAGGTTGATACTTTATCTAATGTGCCACCACAGGTCAAGCTGCTGTGTCATTTAAACTCTCACTCTGTCCTGCCCAGCATGTTAACTTCTACATACTTATACTTTCCCATAGCTCTTCTTTCTGAATAGAAAATATTAGACCTCTTTTCTAAATCTTCTTTGTAATTATTACTCCTATATGACATAAAACAGTGCTTAAAATAACTCATATCTAGAAACAATTGAATGATAAAAGTTTCTTGTCTAATTCTGATGGTAATATCTATCTATTTATATTTATATCTATCTAATCTATATCTATATCATCTATATTTATATCCTGTTATTGATTTTCCCTGCTTTAATAATTCAGCACCATTTTGTTTTTGCTACTTCAAAAGGGAAAAAATAGCCATTTTTATTCCCACTCTCACCAAACATTTCTACTTATAAGTGACCATTTGGACAAAATCCACAAATTCTACAGTATTTTAATCCAAGTGAGGAATCTAGTTTTAATACCTTTAGATTGTGGATGGGCACACACATTTTTTCTGGTTCGTGGCTTACAATGCAACCTGGTTCCAAGATTCTTTTCCCATCTTTCTTATATTTCTCTTTTCTATTATTCTATTATTTGATTCTTGTGGAATTGATAGGAATTAGCACAAAAAATGGAACCCAAGTGCCTGGTTTGAAGCACCTTTCTTCCTTTGCAGAGCTCATAGCAGAGACAAATGTAGCTCCTGGAATCTCTTCCTTCTAGTTGTGACTTCACTAAGGAGTCAATGTTATTTTTCCACTATATGGATGTAGTTATTAAGACAGAACCAACTTGTGACTAGCTCCAGGTTACATAGTAAATCCAGATTGCAGTCAAGCAGAACAAAACCAGAATACAAGTAGGTATAATAAATAAATAAATGCATCACCCCAAACACAGTGTAAGCTGAAAATGCTAGTATAAAACTCAAGGAGGATTTAAGTAAAGTTGTGGGTGATAAAACCTTAATAAAAGCTTAAGAACATTTAGGGAGTTGCTTCCAAGCTTGTGAGGCCATGATTATGGAGGAAGTTGTAACTCTTTTCTGCAAAATGTCTCTTGGTACTATTGTCAGACAGTTAGTCTAAGCCAGTATGGCAATTTTTATTTTGTTATGTTTCTCAAAACCCCTTTTGGTATTTTATCTACTGAAGCGTTCATTTGAGACAAACAGCTTATGTACTCTTTCTAGCCAAGCAGAAACCAGAATAAATGAGAAAATCGCCTAAGAAAATCTGTCCTCCTGATTTCCCCCATGAAACTGGCTGGAGAGTCACTGTTCCCCTGACAGAGCCTTGTGAGGGCTCCACCAATCCTGTCAACTGCTTGGCTTGTCGTGGGGATGTGGCAGCTGCTGCTTCCACTTCTTCAAAATAAGTATATTTAAAAAATGTGTCCATCCTAGTTCATCTTCCCAGCTGTTTTCCTGGTGGAATTAGATGAGCCATGTAAGTGAAATATTTTCTGAACCTCATTGAATTCACATTTGCCTAGTCAGTGGCTTTATTTATTTATTTTTATTTATCTACAGTCTTATTTATATATTTTTCTTATTTTAATGAACATTTATTATATACCAGGCATTGTGAAAAAAGCTTTATGTATTATCTTAGTTCAGGTTGTTATAACAGGGTACCAGCTCTAGAGCTGGGAGGCCCAAGATCAGCATGCCAGCAGGCTTGGTGTCAGCTGAAGGCCCGCTTCCTGGCTTGTACACAGTCATTTTCTCACTCTGTCCTAGACTCTTTTCTTTTCTTTTCTTTTCTTTTCTTTTCTTTTCTTTTCTTTTCTTTCTTTCTTTCTTTCGTTTTTTTTTTTTTTTTTTTTGGACAGACAGAAAGAGAGTCAGAGAGGGACAGATAGAGACAGACATACAGGAAGGAAGAGAAATGAGAGACATCAATTCTTTGTTGCAGCACCTTAGTTACTCAATGACTGCCTCATATATTCTCATATGTGCCTTGACTAGGGGGCTACAGCAGGGCAAGTGACCCCTTGCTCAAGCCAGCGACCATAGGGTCATGCCTATGGTCCCATGCTCAAGCCAGTGACCCTTGTTCAAGCTTGTGAGCCTGCGCTCAAGCCGGTGACCTTGGGGTTTGGAAACTGACTCTTCTAAGTCCCACTCCGACATTCTATCCACTGTGCCACTGCCTGGTCAGGCCCTAGTCTCTTTCTCTTCTTTTATTTTTTATTTTTTTATTTTTTTTAAATAAATTTTTATTAATGGTAATGGGATGACATTAATAAATCAGGGTACATATATTCAAAGAAAACATGTCTAGGTTATTTTGTCATTAAATTATGTTGCATACCCCTCGCCCAAAGTCAGATTGTCCTTCGCCACCCTCTATCTAGTTCTCTGTGCCCCTCCCCCTCCCCCTAACTCTCCCCCTGTTCTCCCTCCCCCCACCCCTGGTAACCACCACACTCTTGTCCATGTCTCTTAGTCTCATTTTTATGTTCCACCAATGTATGGAATCATGTAGTTCTTGTTTTTTTCTGATTTACTTATTTCACTCCTTATAATGTTATCAAGATCCCACCATTTTGCTGTAAATGATCTGATGTCATCGTTTCTTATGGCTGAGTAGTATTCCATAGTGTATATGTGCCACATCTTCTTTATCCAGTCTTCTATTGAAGGGCTTTTTGGTTGTTTCCATGTCTTGGCCACTGTGAACAGTGCTGCAATGAACATGGGGCTACATGTGTCTTCACGTATCAATGTTTCTGAGGTTTTGGGGTATATACCCAGTAGAGGGATTGCTGGGTCATAAGGTAGTTCTATTTGCAGTTTTTTGAGGAACCACCATACTTTCCTCCATAATGGTTGCACTACTTTAAAGTCCCACCAACAGTGAATGTCTTTCTCTTCTTTTAAAGACGAGTAATTTCATCATAGGGGCTTTCCTCAGGGACCTCACCTAAACCTAATTACCCCCATGTCTCCACCTCCTAATAGCATCCCATTGGGGTTAAGGTTTCAACATATGAATTTTGGGGAGACACATACATGTAGTCCATAATACATACGATATCTCATTTAATCTCCAAACAACCCTACAAAGTGGGTGTTATTACCCATGGATAGTAATACCTGGTTTAACTGACCAGCTGATCACATAGTCAGGTATGGCTGACTGCAAGGCCTATGATATTTTTCTATTTTATTTCATTCTATTTTTATTAAATTTACTGGGGTGATTGATATTGGTTAATAAGAAAATATAGGTTTCAAATGTACATTTCTATGACACATGATCTGTATAGTGCATTGTGCATCCACCACTCAAAGTCAAATCATCTTCTGTCATCACATATTTGGCCCCCTCTACCCTTTATTAACGTCCTACCTCCATCTATCTGGTAACCACCATAGAGTTGTTTATGTCTATGAGTTCAGTTTTTTATCCCACATAGGAGTGAAATCATATGGTTCTTGGCTTTTCATGAATGACTTATTTTGTTTAGTATAATATATTTTCAAGGTCCATCCATGTTGTTGCAAATGGCAGTATTTCATCTTTTCTAGTGGCTGAGTAATATTGTACCACATATTTATCCAATCTTCTAATGAAGGACATTTTGGTTGTCTCCATGTTTTGGCCACTGTGAATAACACTGCAATGAACATAGGGTTGCATATATTTTTGTGAATAAATGTTTTTTAAGTTTTTCAGGTGAATAGCCAGGTGAGGAATTGCTGGGTAAGTCTACTAATTTTTTATTTTTTGAGGAACTACTATACTGTTTTCCATGGTGGCTGTATCAATTTACATTCCCACCAAAAGTGAATGAGGGTTCCTTTATCTCCACAACCTCTCCAACACTTATAATTACTTTCCTTGCTGATAAAACTATTCTAAGTGTGAGGAGGTATCTCATTGTACTTTTGAATTGCATTTTTCTAATAGCTAGTGGAGTTGAGCATGTTTTAATATATATATATCTGTTGGATGTTGGTCTTCTAGGGAGAAGTGTCTTTTTAGGTCCTCTGCCCACTTTTTAAATTAGATTCTTTGTCTGTTGCTGAGTTGTGTAAGTTCTTTATGTATTTTGTATATTAACCCCTTGTCAGAGCTGTTGTTTGCAAATATCATCTTCCATTTGACTAGTTGACTTTTTGTTTGGTTGGCAGTTTCTTTTAGTGTACAGGAGGTTTTTTGGTTTTTTTTTTTTTTTTTTTTTTTCATTTTCCCGAAGCTGGAAACGGGGAGGCAGTCAGACAGACTCCCGCATGCGCCTGACCGGGATCCACCCGGCATGCCCACCAGGGGGCGACGCTCTGCCCCCCCGGGGCGTCGCTCTGCTGCATCCAGAGCCATTCTAGCGCCTGAGGCAGAGGCCACAGAGCCATCCCCAGCACCCGGGCCATCTTTGCTCCAATGGAGCCCTGGCTGCAGGAGGGGAAGAGAGAGAGAGGAAGGAGAGGGGGAGAGGTGGAGAAGCAGATGGGTGCTTCTCCTGTGTGCCCTGGCCCGGAATCGAACCCGGGACTCCTGCACGCCAGGCTGGCGCACTACCACTGAGCCAACCGGCCAGGGCCACAGGAGCTTTTTAGTTTGGTATAGTCCCATTCATTTATTCTAGCCTTTACTTTTCTTTCCTTTGTAATCAAATTCATAAAATGTTCTCTTGACCAAGGTCAATAAGTTTAGTGCCTATGCTTTTTTTCTATGTAATTTATTGTTTCAGATCTCTTCATTTAGGTCTTTGATCCATTTTGAATTAATTTTTATACATAGGGACAAACTGTAATCTAGTTCATTCTATTGAATGTGGCTTCCAGTTTTCCCAGCACTACTTATTAAAGAGGATTTATTTTCTCCATTGTGTGCTATTGACTTCTTTTGTCAAAAATTATTTGTTCATGTACATGTGGTGTTATTTCTTGGCTCTCAATTCTTTTCATTGGTCTGTGTGTCTGTTTTTCTGCCAATACCGTGCTAGTTTGATTACTATAGCTCTGTAGTATAATTTGAAGTCAAGTAGTGAGACACCTCTGGCTTTGTTCTTTTCTTTTTTTTCCTCAGGATTGCTTTGGCTATTCAGAGTCTTTTGTGGTTCCATAAGAATCTGATAATTTTCTATTCAATTTCTTTAAAAATTACTCTGAGATTTTGATGGGGGTTGCATTAAATCTGTATATTGCTTTGGGTAACACGGCCATTTTAACTATGGTAGTTTGGTAGTTCTTCCAATTCATAAACATGATTTTTTTTTTTTTTTTTTTTAGTGCATGCACATGACAGAGAGAGAGAGAGAGAGAGAGACGGGAAGGGAGAGAGATGAGAAGCATCAACTCATACTTGCACCCTAGTTATTCATTGATTGCTTTTTTATATGTCTCTTGATCCGGGACGGGGGGCTCCAACCAAGCCAGTGACCCCTTGCTCAAGCCAGCAACTTGGGTTCAAGCCAGCAACCTTGAGCTTCAAGCCAGTGACTGTGTGGTCATGTCCATGATCCCATGCTCAAGCTAGTGACCCTGTGCTCAAGCTAATGAGCCTGTACTCAAGCCGGGGACCTCGGGGTTTTGAACCTGGGTCTTCATTCAGCATCCCAGGTTGATCCATTGCACCATTTCCACTTCATTGTGTCTCTTTAAATTTATTTTAATAGTGCTTTGTAGTTTTCAGTATATAGGCCCTTCACATCCTTTGTTAAGTTTATTCCTAGGATTTTATTTTTTTAGTTGAAATTTAAAAAGGAATTTTTAAATTTCTATTTCTGATGTTTTATTGTTAGTATATAGAAAAGCAGTGGATATTTATACATTGATTTTCTATCCCGCAATTTTACTGTGTTTGTTTATTGTTTTTGATTGTTTTTTGGTGGAGTCTTTACTTTATAGTTTTTACAGTATGTCACCTGCAGAAAGTGGCACTTTTACTTTTTTCTTCCCAATTTGGATGTCATTTATTTTTTTCTCTTGCCTGACTCTTCAGAACTATATTAAATAAGAACGGTGAGAGTGGGCATCATTTTCTTGTTCCTAATTTTAGAGGAAAAGCTTTCAAGTTTTCAACATTGAGTACGATATTGGCTGATTGTCGTCATATATGGCCTTTATTATGTTCAGGTACTTTCCTTCTATACCCATTTTTTGAGTACTTAATCATGAATGGATATTGTATCTTATCAAATGCTTTTTTTGAATTTATTAATAAGATTATATGATTTTTATGCTTTGTTTTGTTAATGTGGTGTATTATGTTGATTTATTTGTGTATATTGAACCATCCTGTGCTCCTGGAATAAATCCCTCCTGATCATGGTGTATTTTTTTAATGAATTGTTATATTTGATTTGCTAGTGTTTTGTTTAGAATTTTTGCTTTCATATTCATCAGAGATATTGGTCTGTAGTTTTCTTTGTTTGTATTACTCTTGTCAGGTTTTGGTATCAGGGTTGTGTTGGCCTCATTAAATGTGTTAGGAAGTATCTTCGTCATTGTTTGGGAAGAGATGGAGAAGGATAGGTATCACATTTTTTCTGAATGTTTGGTAGAATTCACCAATGAAGCCATCTCTTCCTGGACTTTTATTTATTTATTTATTTATTTATTTATTTTCTGAAGCTGGAAATGGGAGAGAGACAGTCAGACAGACTCCTGCATGTGCCCGACCGGGACCCACCAGGGGGCTTCGCTCTGCCGAGACCAGAGCCACCCTAGCCCCCGGGCCATCTTTGCTCCAATGGAGCCTTGGCTGCGGGAGGGGAAGAGAGAGACAGAGAGGAAGGAGGGGGGGGGTGGAGAAGCAAATGGGTGCTTCTCCTATGTGCCCTGGCCGGGAATCAAACCCGGGTCGCCCCCACACCAGGCCGACGCTCTACCGCTGAGCCAACCGGCCAGGGCCTGGACTTTTATTTTTTTGAGAAGTTTTTGATAGTTTTTTTAATTTCCTTGTTGTTTATCAGTCTATTTAGATTTTTCAGTTCTTCATCATTCAGTCTAGGAAGGTTATATATTTCTAGGAATTTATCCATTTCTTCTAGGTTATTAAATTCATTGATATACAATCTTTTATAGTATATTAGTATGAGCCTTTGTGTATCTATAGTATCTGTGGTTACTTCTCTTTCATTTCTGATTTTTTTCTCTTTTTTCCTTAGTGAGTGTAGATAGGAATATGTCAATTTTATAATCTCTTAAAAACTAAAGAACTAGCTCTTTGTTGTATTAATTTTGTGTATAGTCTTTTGTTCTCTATTTCACTCTATTCTACCCTATTTCTTATTATTTCTTTTCTTCTGCTGAATTTGGGCTGCTTTTGTTATTCTATTTTAATTATTTAAGATGTAATGTTAGGGCCCCGTCTGAGTGACTCAGTGGGTAAAGCATTATCCTGGTGTACCGAGGTCATGGGTATGATTTCTGGTCAGAGCATGTATGGAAATAATCAGTGAGTAATCAATTAAATGGAACAACTAAATGAAAACAGCAAGTTGATGCTTCTCTCTCTCTCTCTCTCTCTGTCTCTTATCCCCGCACCCCTGCTCAAATCAATGGAATAATTTTAAAAAGATGTAATGTTAGGTTGTTCACATGGTATATTTCTTGTTTCTTGAGGTAGGCCTATAATGATATAAACTGCCTTTTATTCACTGTATCCCAGAAATTTTGATAATTTGTATTGTCATTCTCATTTGTCTCTATATATCATTTGATCTCACCTTTTATTTCTTCTTTGACCCATTTTTTAGTAGTATGTTATTTGATCTCCACATATTTGTAGGCATGTTTACTTTCATTTTGTAGTTTATTTCTAATTTCAAAGCATTGTGGTCACATAATATGCTTGATATAATTTCAATTTTCTTGAATTTGTTGAGGCTAGTTTTGTGATCCTTCATGTGGTCTATCCTTGAGAATATTCCATGTATACTGGAGAAGAATGTATAATCTGATGTTCTGAGATGAAAGGTTTTGTAAATATCAACTGTCTTTTTGGACTAATGTGCTATTTAAGGCTAATATTTGTTTATTGAGTTTCAATTTGGATGATTTATCTAAAGCTGTTAATGCAGTATTAAGTTCTCCAACTTTGGTTGTGTTTTTGTTGTTTCTCCCTTTAGGTCTGTTAGTAGTTAGTAGGTCTGTAAGGAGTGTTATGTCTTCTTAATGTAGTGTCCCCTTTATCATTAAAAATATCTACCTTTGTCTCTTGCTACCTTTGTTGTCTTTTTTTTTTTTAAAGCATGCATGTACGAAAGGGGTGGGGAGAGAGAGAAAGGGTGGAGGACAAACAGGGAGGAAGGGAGAGAGAGGAAAAGTATCAACTCATAATTGTAGCAGCTTAGTTGTTCATTGATTGCTTTCTTATTTGTGCCTTGACTGAGGGACTGCAACTGAGCCAGTGACCTCTTTCTCAAGCCATCAACCTTGGACTCAAGCCAACAACCTTGGGCTTCAAGCCAGTGACCTTTGGGCTCAAACCAGTGACCATGGGGTCATGCCATGATCCCATGCTCAAGCTGGTAACCCCATACTCAAACTGGATGAGCCTGTGATCAGGCCAGCAAGCTTGTGGTTTTGAACCTGAGTCTTCAGCATCCCAGGTCAATGCCCTACCCACTGCAGCACTGCTTGGTCAGGCACCTTTGTTGTCTTGAAATCAGTATTGTCAGATATAAATACAGTACACCTGCTTTTCTGTGGGTGTTATTAGCTTGAAGAATAATTTTCTACTGGTTCATTTTGAATGTAACTTTGTCTTTGCAGCTTAGATGTGTTTTCTAAAGGCAGAATATAATTGGATTTTGTTTTCTGATCTAATCTGCTGCTCAGTTCCACTTCATTGATGAATTCAGTCCATTTAGTTTAGGGTAATTATTATTGATGTATAAGAATTTCCTATAGTCATCTTATCTTTGGTTCTTTGGTAGCTATGTGTTGTTTTGCCCTCTCTGTAATGGTTACCTCATACCTCTGTGGTGTCCCCCTGTGGCCCAATCCCAGGACTGGTCTCACAGTGTACTTTTTGGTCAGGGAAAAAAATGTAATTTTGTAGTAACAATTCTTGGATTTGTAGATAATGTGCTCTGCAGTATGACACCCAGGGTGAAGGGAGACAGGGCTCTGTGCCTTTGTTTCTCTGTCTGAAATGCCGATCATCCAACCACCATGGCTGTACCCCATGCTATGTCCTTCCTTGCCCAGGTCCTGGGTTCAGCTGCAGCTCATACTGCTCTCTCCTACAGGAGCGCCCACTAAGTTTCTTTGTTCCTCCTAAAAGGAGCACCAGTCAGACCAGATTTCTCCCCTCTCTGGGTTAGCCCCTGCCATAAGCTTCTGGTTGTAGGGCTGCATTGTGGCTCATATTAGCCCTTTTACCTTCTCACCTCTCACATTGTTCCCACTTGTCCACCTTTAAATGTTTTTTTTTTTTGTTTGTTTGTTTGTTTTTGTATTTTTCTGAAGCTGGAAACGGGGAGAGACAGACAGACTCCCGCATGCACCCGGCCGGGATCCACCCGGCATGCCCATCAGGGGCGATGCTCTGCCCCTCCGGGGCATCGCTCTGTTGCGACCAGAGCCACTCTAGTGCTTGGGGCATAGGCCAAGGAGCCATCCCCAGCGCCCGGGCCATCCTTGCTCCAATGGAGCCTTGGCTGCGGGAGGGGAAGAGAGAGACAGAGAGGAAGGGGGGGGGGAGAAGCAAATGGGCACTTCTCCTATGTGCCCTGACCAGGATTCGAACCCAGGTCCCCCGCACGCCAGGCCGACACTCTACTGCTGAGCCAACCAGCCAGGGCCCACCTTTAAATGTTTTAATGTGTGGATCTCTCATGCATGCTTGTGCATTGAGCAGGGAATCATTTGTTGAGTTACAGCTGTTCAAATTTTTGAAAATTCAAGGAGAGAGACCTATGCTGGGGGATCTCCTATGCTGCTGTTCCTCTCCAGGGCCTATTCAGGTTTCTAATTAGGATGTTCCACACCCATAACTGGGAACTTTAACAGTCTATAGTCTTGTGAGGTTGAATCTTTTCAGTGGTTCTTATAGATGTGCCATCTGGAAGATGGTTTCTTAAAGGGACATTGGCACTTAAGAATTTTTGTAAATTCTGAGGTAATAAGTGGTAATCACTCAGGGTTTCTATGAGCTCAATTTTCATGTGCCCAATGTGATTTCAGATAGTATTGATCTGGGGTTCTGTGTGTACAAGTGTGTGTATGTGTGTGTGTGTGTGTGTGTGTGTGTGTGTATTTGTGTTCTGTGGCTTGGAAAGTGAGCAATTACTGGTGATCAGTTTCCCTCATCTCTTCTTAGGAAGACTTTTTAGTGATCCTTTATTTGAAGGTCAAATTGAAAAAATAGTTTTCCAAGAGATTCTTCATTTTTTAATTTGAATTTATTGGGATGACATTGGTTCACAAAACCATACAGGTTTCAAGTGTGCAACTCAATATAATACCATTTGTATACCACATTGTGTACCTTTACCCCTTTTCTCTTAGTTCCATGAAGTGAAATATTTAGCCAATACAGGGAAAAACAATCAACACCAATCCTCAAACACTTATATGCATGCATTCAAAGAATATATGCAACATAGTTGGAGATGCATTATCATAGCACAGATCGATTATCTGCAGCAAAGTAGACTACTAGTTTCTTGTTGGCATTGCCGGGACTTGCATCTGAGCCTTTAATTCTGCATGTTACCCCATGGTCATTCCCTTTGTCCTTGAGTTGGCTCTCTTTTATCTGTACAGTCACTCTGCTTCACCTGTACAGTTGCTCTGCTTCCTAGGAAAGTCTTCACTAAATGCAGAAGGCTTTTTTCTCTGTGCTTCCACAATCCCTTTATGTAATATAGTCTATCTAGGGCTTCAATCTTGTCTTTCCTTGTTTATATACCCTCCATTGGCAGCTTTCATCGATACTCAGCTTCTTTATTCACTGGGCCAGGGCAGTGGTCGGGCTTGCATTTTCTTAAGGCTCTGTAGCATCTACAGTTGAAGGATCCATCCGGGGAGACTTTTCACCCATATTCAGCTTCCTGCTAGTATAGGCAAAGCCCACTTGTTTTCTAGTTTCACAACTTTGCATTTCTTGTTGTATTTCTTGCTATGTTCCTACTCCAGTCTTAAGGAATATCTCTTGTGCCCATTTTCAGGGCTGGCATTCTTGAAATAACTCTACCATGTTATCAATTCTTCCACCTCCCAGTTAGTCTTGGAGATTCACCCAACCAGAGGAATAGTTAACACTAGAAAAATACCTCGCAAGTAGAGTAGCAATAATAAATATATGAGAGAGTTTTCATTTTCTGTATGGCTTTCTCATATATTATAAGATGTAAAATAAGAATCTTGAATAATAATGAGCTTTTTGGAAAGCATACTTTTTTTTGCCCTTAGCCTGTTCCCCATTCTGTGCCACAGTCTCACATTCATAGAATCTTAGAAAGCTGGATATCAGTTATAATGTTTTGCATTGCAAGTAAAAGAGATCAATTTTAACTTTGAAGCAAAGAAAGAGCATATGGACAGCACTAGGGAGGTTGGTAGATCATGTTTGGAAATGAGCATGAACCAGAGAGTCAAAAAGCAGGAGAATCTGGTCATGCCACTGTTGTTGTCATGCTGCTCTCATGAATACATTTAACCAACTTGACCTTTGCCTTACTTGCTCAAAATTCAGATGAGTGTAAACATTTGACAGTCTGGTTTGACTATAAGTCAGCATTGTCTACAAGGACATGGGGAGAGGAAGAATTTAGTCTCTAACTTCCTCTGTGGGAGCTTGTGAGAATCCTCAAAGAGTGTGCTCAAGGGATTCTTCAAAACCAGGAAGGAGGCAGGTTGGATGCTAGACTGCTGGTGGGGAAAAAAAAAAGACAAAAACTTCAATGGGAGGAAAAAAATCCTATGATCAGTCCAGTCTATTTTCTCACGACTGTTATTTCTTAATCTCAGTTAGTATTCTTAATACTGTTTTCAATCTCTATAGCCCTCCCTTTTGTTCTCTTCCTTAAACACACACTTTTTGGGTTAGCAATTGTCTTAATACTGTCAACATTTTATATCAAGACCATACAGTGGCTGCTAAAGTGTAGAGTCAAAATTGGATTCAGAAGATTGATGTCCTCTTCAGGCTGCAGACCATCTGATTACTGGGTCTCCTCTGGGCAATGAAGCTGCCTCTTTTTTCTCCTCTCTTTGACTGTCAAGCTTGCACCACAGTAATAATATTTAATAAAAGCAGCAGTAAAACTATGTCATTGCTTCTCTGATGGTCAGAGTGGAATGCAGCTGCAAATAAAACAGGAGTGATTGTCATACAGATGATACAGTTGTTTTAGTTCTTTCACCTTGAGAAAGGATGAGGTAGCCTGAATGCTGATTGCTGCTTGTCTCTCATAGCCAACTGGAATAATACATGAGGTGTTTGGGTGAAATTGTGAGGTGCACTTGATCATGTATTAAACATTTGTGAGTTATTCGCTGCTGTACATTCTGATAGGATCTTATAAAAGAGTCTCACAAGTTCAGGGTAAAGGTTACAAAGCCTTTGTGGTCCTGTCTGCTTTATTTGAATCAGGTGACTTGTTTACTGAGACTATCCAAGCATTTTGCCACAATCATCTGCCTTTTTCTCTTGTCCCCCCAGACTAAATAAGAATATGTAATACAGGGGAACCTCATTTAAAAGAAACTTTTACATACAGAAATCTAAATTTCCCAAACAGAAAAACTGTGGGGAGGTTATTTCCATCAGAAAAATATATTCTCCTTGTTTTTATAAAAAGATTCACATTAGGATTTCTTTAAATGACAAAGTCCCTTATTGGATTAAAAATGTACTGAAACTCTCTCTTAGAAATATATCTACTATGAAAACAAGCTGTGTTTTATGTCATTCAATTTTATAACTGAGGAACTGAGAATAATTCAGAAAAAAGTCATAGAAACTTTGTGCAGCTCTAGAAAGAGGATCTAGGATAACTTATTTTCACTCCCTTACTCTGTCCTAGAAAGAGAATAGCTTTTATGGAAATAGAGAACTGGTACCCTTCTTTCCAAAAATCTGGTAGATTTCTGCATTATGTCAGGACATAATAATAAGGTCATTCTACTATTCATGGTGACATTTTCAAACTATGTTGTGAATAAGATATCACATTGATGGTATAATTTTTATCCTTTGGATCAGAGAATTTCAGCGAGTTTGAGTTCTAAAAATCAAATATATTCCAAGGAAATACTTGTATTCAGATGCTCTCATTTGTAATTTAGGGCAAGACATTTCATTATAAACTTCTTGGGTCTTAGTGTTCTCACTGGAAAAACTAAAGGTTTTTTTTTTTTTTTATAATTGAAATATAATTGACATATAATGTTATATTGTATTTGTTTGAGATATACAACATGATTCAATATTTGTAGGTATTGTGAAATGATCACAATAAGGCTAGTTACCATCCAAAATGATGGTTTTGAACTAGATAATCTCCGAGGCCTTTTATAGCTCCCAAATTTGCTTAGCCCTATGATTCTGAGAGTCTATCCCCTTTCCTTTGCTTAATTCAAACGCTATATTAACTCACTGGTTGATTTATTCTATGCTTTTTCTTATCATCTTATAAATATACTTATTTAGGGTTCATAAAGCCTATGTCCAGACTTGTAGCTATTTGGAGATCTGAAGAATAGTGCAAAAGAATGTTAGGTATACCTAAATAATGTTCTTCTTTTCCTATAGTAATGAGGAATGGAATCTTGGATTGTTACACAGTGGAGGTGCAACATGAATAAAAGTGTAAAAGGGGAAAGCTCATAAAGCCAATGAGCAGAGATTCCCCTCTGGTGAAGGTCCTGAGGCAGCTGGTTCATTAGTATCCTGAATAAGCCTGGTGTCTGATGGTTTAAGTAAGATCATCTGATCTGGTTAAGAGGTGCAATGAAACATGGACATGGAGGCAACGGCCCTTAGAGAATTGTTGCTTGTGAGATCATGTTATGGTCAGTTCCAAATCCTGAAAATTTCTTTTAGCCAAGTAGAGATGAATATAGAACTTTCCACATAGCCTTGAGCAATGACTTCCAAGGCTGATATCCAGACTTAAGCCACACTTCACAGGTTAAAGGCACAGTCTCCCACAAAACTGCTCTACTTCAGACACAGCCTCAAGCTTAGGGGTCCCCAGGCCATGCTCATTTATGACCAATTTGCTACGAATTTGCGGGTTTCCACTAATTTGGGATAATTTGCTAGAATGACTCGTAGAACTCAGGGAAGTGCTATACTTATGATTACCATTTTATTATAGCAAAGAGGATAAAAATCAGAACTAGCCAAAAACAAAAACAAAAACAAAAACAAAAACAAAAAAAAAGGAATGCATAGCATGAGGTGTATTCTTCCTGTGGGGTAAGGATGCATTACTCTTCCAGCTCATTGACGTGTAACAGTATACACGGAGTATTGCCAACCAGTGAAGGTCACCTGAGCTTCCGTGTCTGGAATTTTACTGGGGCTTCATTACATAGGCATGGTTGGTTGAATTATTGGCTAAAAGGTTGAATTCAGTCTCCAGTTTCCTTTCCCATAAGAAGTGGGGCTTATATCAGGTGATGCAAAGCTCAGTCCTCTAATCACAGGTTGGTCATTCTGGTGTGGTCAGCCCCCATCCTGAGTGATGTCATTAGCTTAAATTACTTAGGGTCCACCTTGAATGATCTTAATAGCATAAACTATCAGGGCCCACTGAGAGCAACAAAGATGCTCTTATTACTCTGGAAAGTCCAAGGGTTTAGAGGCTCCCTTCCAGAAACTCAGGAGGAAGGCTATCCAAATTTTTTATTATATAACACCTTGCGTTTTGCTTTTCTTTATTCTGTAGTCTTTGTAAGGAATACAAGTTGCTAGTTCTATCTTTCTCTGACAAGGATGTTAGGACTGGATTGAGATCAGTGATTGGTTTAAAGACCACATAGCAGAATGTTTGACAGCACAGGCAGTTTTGGATTGCTGAGCTCTTGGACCATGGAGTAAATTGGATTGGTGCCAGAGAAATTCCCACCCCTCCCAGATCACGGGGGCCTCTGGGCCTCCTGCAGGCCTGTGGACATGTCCAAGGCGGCAGCAACCCCAAAATGCACCCTTCCATTGTCCTAGGGCTACTTGTTCCTCCAGGAAGAGAGGAACCCAGAAATCATCGGCAGCTGTGAGGGACCCAGAAATCATCTCTTTCCACCGAAAAACAGTCTCAGGACATATCTCTCTCTCTCTCTCACCCAGCTCAAGTCCTAGCACCCAGTGATGGGGCAGCTGGCTTCTTCACCCAAGCCCCTCAGTCAGGAAATGTTCTCTCTTGTAAGCACCATGGAGGAGGCGTGGGGGCTTGGTCTGGGTGGGTGAAATGTGGGGTTTGCCAGGAAGGAAAGAGAGCACATTGGGAGCCTTCAGGGGGTACTTAGTAGCTATGGATAGGAAGGGGATATAAGGCTGAGTCCAGATTTGGGGTCAGGAAAAGGATGAGCTCAGATGTAGTACTGAGCTTCAAGATCCACTATGTGGTTGGGGAAGCAGGACTAAGACGCTGCTACCTACTCTCCTACTCTCCTGAATTAACCCCAATCTCACGGGATCTCACAAGTTCTATGGGGTGGGTGCAGAGTCTGGGGATAAGAAACACCTTGCGGCCAGAGACCCCTTATCTCAGACTTATCACGATTGGCTCTGACTTCCTGGAGGAACAAGTAGCCCTAGGACAATGGAAGGGTGCATTTTGGGGTTGCTGCCGCCTTGGACTTGGGCAGAAGTTGGGCTGGCACTACAGGAGCCTGCACCAGTAGCCACTACAATGAATGGAGCTCAGGCTGCTTGGCTTCATCCTGGTTCTACCACTCACCAGCTTGACAATCATGGGCAAGTTACTTAACTTTTCTAAACTTTAATTTCTCATCAGTAAAATGGTAGTTTATCATGATGAAATAACTTAATGCCTGCAACATGCTTAGCATAGTCCTGGGTACATAAGAGAAACTCAGGGTTTGCTGTGTTTGAACTTTTTGAATAGCCTTTGAATATTAACTAAATGTTTAAAGGTGACATACTGTTGGGCAGATAAAATATATTATGCTCACTTTGTTAAAGATGATGCTGCCCATGTGGAAGCCCGTCACCCAGGTGATGGTATTGGTTGCCCTTCTCACTTGGGATGAGCGTGATTGTATTAATGTGTGTTGGGGGTGGGCTGTGGGCAGGCAGGATCCTTGTAGCCTGGGGTTTGGTTTTGGGACTAAGCCTTTCCCACCCTTTTTGATATGGGGTGGTGCACTCTCATGAGGAATCCCATTATGCCTCAGATAAGTGACTTTGTATCAGAGACTTCCTTGAGTATATAATGGATTAAAGGTTTGGATTTCTACACTATAAAGTGGGGCAGACTGGGAGCTTGCTCTCTCTTGGTTCCTGAGATTAGTATTAGAGAAGAGAGCAGAGTAAGGCCATGTGGAGGAGGCCAGGAGAAGCAGCCAAGATGGTGGAGTGTTGAGGGAGAAGCCGGTTTGTGCAGAGTTAGTGCAGAGAGAAGGAGATGGGGAACAGAGGTGAATAAGTCTGGTGAGCTAGAAATCTTTGATTCTAGGAAACTCGAATAAGTCAGTAGCTTTGTGAGCACTGAATGAGTGGGTTTTGGAGCCCAGTGTGTGTTTTTAATTGCCTGCTGGTTGCAAGCTAGGATTAAAGGTAATGGCCCACCAGTTGTTGGCTCCATTGTTTCATTGCCGATTGTCTGAATCAAATGCGAATCTGTATGGGCCAGGCGGCTGTAATGGTGGCTGTGGCTACTGGCTTTACACATACTGTACATAGCTCCAGGTCAGTGGAGCTGATTTATCTGATTTCTAGAAGTCAATCTCTTTGTTAAAAGGAAATCTTTCACAGAACCCTAATCTGTAAAGTAGATGAAAATCTGTGAAAAGTGGAGCTTCTCTAGTTGAAGAGGATCAGGCTCCTCTGCCCACCCACTTGGCTCTAGGAAGAACACCCTCTTGGCTCCAGAAAGGACACTGGTACATGTGTGAAGAGGTCCTTTAGTTGAATTATACATTTAAAACCTGTATGTTTTGTGAACTGATGTCACCCCAATAAATTAAAAAAAAAAAAAAAAGAACAGAAAAGAATGTATATTAAAAAAAAAAAGGAAAAAGAAAACTGGTCTAGACCACTATTCATCCGGCTCCCTTCCAACCTGCCCACAGCCCGCTCCTACAACAGGGTTAAGAGAAGCCCTTCTGTGCAGCGAGAAAGTCAGGCTATAATTTTCTTATTTCAGTTTCTCCGTGAGCAAAATGGAGAAGATAATGCCAGCTTTGTTATGACAGTGAATTAGATAATGTCTTTAAATTATTTTGAGCCTTTAGAGATCAGCTTTAGGGACAAAAGCCCTTGCTGCCTTTAATTTCTAGTTTGCTTTTAAAATGTGGTATTCAAACACTAAAAAATGGGTCAAACTCTTATTCTGTGTAATCTTAGGATAGGATGGAAGCAGTGACTTAAATTAAGAAAAAAATATGTCCTGATTAATTAAGAAGACAGATTTTTGAATAAGAGTTATGCAGCAAGTCTGTTGCGAGGCCAGGAAAGAGAAGGCTATGTGGCAGCATCTACAGAAAGCTGTTAGTGAAGCTTGGTGGAAACTTAGTCATTCTGGTCCTTCTGTAATTAAATGACCTTTGCTGAGGCATGAGACCAACCTGTACTATACGACTAGTTTCACAGCTGGACTTCATAGTTGTTCTCCTTTGCACTAATAGGAGGTGAGAAGGCATGGCTGTTAATAGTATGGGCTCTGTGGTTAGACTTGAGTTGATATTTCCATCTGGTAAGAGGAGAGCTTGTAATTTATTTGAGCATTGAAAGAATGAAAGTAATATCTATTTCAAAGGTTTGCTGCAAAGATTGCTTGAGATACATGGTAAACACATCTGTTACATAGTAAGTGAAAATTAGATAGCAATTATTTAAACATCAGTACTATATTATTTTAATCCTTCTTCTATTGTATAGTTAACATAACATTATATCAATTTTAGGTGTACACTGTAATGATTCGATATTTGTATATATTGTAAAATAATTACCAGGTTAGTCCAGTTAACATCCATCACCAGACATAGTTATGTATTTTTTTCTTCTGATGAACTTCCAAGATTCACTCTTCTAGCTGCTTTCAAATATGCAATACATTATTATTAACTATAGTCACCATACTGTACATTATATCTCCATGATTTATTCATTTTGTAACTGGAAATTTATACCTTTGGCCCTGTTCACTCATTTCACCAACCTCTGCCCCCTTGCTTCAGGCAACCACCATTCTGTTCTCTATTCTATGAGCTTGGTTTTGTTTTTTGTTTGTTTTTTAGATTCCACATATAGATGGGATTATATGCTGTTTGCCTTTCTCTGACTTATTTTACTTAGCATAATGCCCTCAAGGTCCATCCATATTGTTGCAAATGGCAAGATTTTATTCTTTTTTGTGGCTTAAGAATACCAGAATGCTGCAGCACTGTGTAAACAGTTTCAACTTTCTCGGGAAGCAGCACAGCAGATTGGGAAATCCTGTCCAAGGGGTCCTATACTACAATCTGCCCCTTCATTTGGAGTTAACCCTTAAGGACCCCTACCAGGACAACTTTGGCAAATTGATGTTACTCATATACCTTCATTTGGTAAACAGTCCTATGTCCACATTACAATGGATACATATTCTGGATTTATAGTAACCTCTGTCAGAACAGGAGAGGCTGCTAAGCATGTTATAGCTCATTGTCTGTATGCATTGTTCTATTATTGGACTTCCTAAACTGGTTAAACTGACAATGCTCCTGCATATGGAGAAAAAGCATTTACTGTATTTTGTCAAACCTTTCAAAATTTGTGTATTTATTACAATCTTTAAAGTCAAGGTATTATTAAAGTATACCCAGCAAATATTTTAAGGTCAATTAAAAAAAATTTTAAAAGTGGGTAGTCATATCCTGGGACTCCTATGG
This sequence comes from Saccopteryx leptura, assembly GCF_036850995.1. NCBI lineage: Eukaryota > Metazoa > Chordata > Mammalia > Chiroptera > Emballonuridae > Saccopteryx > Saccopteryx leptura. The sequence continues at coordinate 40,785,225 of NC_089507.1, forward strand.
GTCTACCATATCAGGCTTTTTACTTAAAAACAAAAATTAAATTTCTTTTGAATGCTGATGAACAGGAGACACCAAATCTTTTTCACCTGCAAACTACTACCTTCTTTATTAGATCCAGCTAATAACACTGTTTTGTCTTTTTCCAAATAGCTCCAGATATATGGAAAAGATTTATATAGGCAGATGGGGATCCTCAAACCCCTCAGCGAGATCTTCTAAGCATGGCTTTTAAGATACCAAGAGGCAGAAAAAGCCCAATAGAGATCAGGGGAACTACCAGTTTTTAGGATATGCCCTTAAAGGCTCCAATGCCCCAAAGGGGTCTCATAGGATGCCATATGGGTCCTACTTCAATAGGGGAAAGGAAGGTCATTGAGCTAAAGCCTGCCAGACTTACATGCCTCTGCTGTGAGGAAACAGGGACACTGGAAGGTAGGCTTCCCTCTTGCTCCTCTAAGGGAGGGTTCAGTCTCTTCCAGCCCTGCTCCAGCCACCTATGACTTAACCTTGCCCAGAATGCTGGGGTTTGCCACTGAAGGCTGAAGGTGCCCAGGACCATCGGCCCCATCTATGGCACTGTGGACTAGCCTAGGGTATTTCTTCCAAGAAGCGGGCAAACTGATCTCATTTGCACAAGGGCCACTTAACTATGTCTTGCCTGAATATTCAGGTTTTTATTCTTCCCTCGAAGATCTCTGTTGTGGGTGTTGATAGCCCTATTTTTAGCTGCTTTGTTTAATATATAGTGTTTCCTTTATTCCTCCTACCTCAATGCCCCACTCATATTTCAGGCTGGGACCTACTCCTAATTTAGAGCTCTCTTTCCCCCTTTTTCCAACTTCTATTATGAATGTACCTTTGCCACCCAGCTTAATGTATCCCAAGGTTCTCTTTACCAAGCCACAGTCGCAGAGCTCCAGGGAAAAGCAACCTGGTCTCATCTCTCCAGGCAGAGGAGAACAGAAGCTCCATCTCCACACATGCTGCAGATGGCTTTTCCAGTCTACCTGAATCATTACCAGCTAGAAGCAATGGTCATTGGGACTTGAATGTGAGCTCAAAGTATAGAATTGTGACAACAATTCCAGTGCCATGAGGAGTTTTCCTAGATGTGGACTTTTCCTGGACTCCTGCTCCTTGTGACAGCTCCTAACAGATTGAACTGGGGTTGGGTTGCATTTTTCAGGAATTTGGCATGGTGCTGGTGCCAACTTGGACTTGGTGAACCTGTTAAGGACACTACTCTTTTATGGATTCTTGCTGTATTGGCCAAGAGTTTGCTTAAAGGCTTTAATCACTGTAAAAAAAAATAGAAGACTAGATAAAGAAGGTGTGGCACATATACACCATGGTATACTATTCAGCCATAAGAAATGATGACATCGGATCACTTACAACAAAATGGTGGGATCTTGATAACATTATACGGAGTGAAATAAGTAAATCAGAAAAAAACAAGAACTGCAGGATTCCATACACTGGTGGGACATAAAAACGAGACTAAGAGACATGGAAAAGAGTGTGATGGTTACGGGGGGCGGGGGGAGGGAAGGAAGGAGAGGGGGAGGGGGACGGGTACAAAGAAAACTAGATAGAAGGTGTCAGAGGACAATTTCTCTTTGGGTGATGGGTATGCAACAGAATTGAATGACAAGATAACCTGGACATGTTTTCTTTGAATATATGTACCCTGATTTATTGATGTCACCCCATTAAAATCAATAAAAATTTATTTATAAAAAAATGATATTTCACTGTTTGCATATGTATGTATGTATGTATGTATGTATGTATATATGTATATTTTATTTATCCATTCATCCATCCCTGGATTGTTTCCATGTTTTGACTATTATAAGTAATACTGCATAAATATGGGGGTACATATATCTTTTTGAATTAGTGTTTTTGTTGTCTTTGGATAAATACCCAGGGGTGGGATTGTTGGATCACATGGTGGTTCTTTGAAAAAATTTCTCTTCAGATACTCTGCTCATTTTTAATTGGATTTCTTTTTTTTTCTATTGAGTTATATAAGTTCTTTATATTATTTTGGATATTAGCCTCTAATTAGATATATGATTTGCAAATATTTTTTCCCATTTAGTGGGTTGCCTTTTTATTTTGTTGATGGTTTATTTTATTGTATAAGCCTTGTAAAAACTTTTTAGTTTGAAGCCTTTTAGCCCCATTTGTTTATTTTTGCTTTTGTTTCCTTTCATTATGAAGTCAATTAAAAAAAATCATCACCAAGACTGATGCCAAGCTGCTTACTGCCTATGTTTTCTTCTAGTTTTATTGTTTGAGATCTTGCATTCAAATCTTTAATCCATTTTGAGTTAATTTTTATGTATGGTATAAGATAGTCATCCAGTTTCTTTCTTTTTCATGTTGCTGTTCAGTTTTTCCAGCACTATTTATTAAAGAATTGTTCTTTCCCTATAGTATATTTTTGACTCCTTTGTCGTAAATGAATTGACCATATACATGTAGGTTTATTTCTGGGATCTCTATTTTGTTTCATTGAGCTATATGTCTGTTCTTATGCCAATACCATACTATTTTGGTTACTAGCTTTGTAATAAAGTTTGAAATCAGGAAATGTGATGACAATTTTTATTAATTATAAGTTTATTATCATGGATGCTAAAAGCTGTTCATCTATTTCTGTGACACTGGTCTAAAATTCTGAGTTTTAAATCATCATGAAGTTAGAACTTGATTAGGACATCAGAGTCATGGCAGCATGAGAGAGACTTCTGATCTCTCTTTTTGAAATTCAACAAATTGAATAGCTATAACTCAGTGAAGGAACCCCAGCTGGGTTTGCAGGGTTGCCTGAAGGATCTGCACATTGAATTTACTAAAGGTGGGAAGGCTAGAGATGAGGGGGCAAGATATAAGAAGTACTCACTGTGGGGTTGTAGAGAGGGGAGAAACCTGGAGTGTCTGGGTCTTCTTCTGCTGGGAGGAATGGAGAGATTGGGTGGGGGGACTTAGAAAAGTACTAAACCAAAGCAGTGGCTGAGTGCAGGGATAACGCCAATGCTCCTGCAGTCTTCCAACAGCTCCCATTTGAGAAAGAGAGAAATACAAAATGTGCCCCCCTCCAGCCTCCCAGATCTTGTATCCCTCCCCAGCAGAGTATAGAGTAGCAGTGGCATATCACAGAACTAACTCTGCAGAACCACTCTTTCCCCTGAATAACAGGGTGCTCTCTGTCTGGTCCCTGGTCTGTTGGGACATGGGGAGGAGCATGTGGAGACCTGAGATCACCATAACCAGGAGTAAATAAATAAAGCTCTCACAGCATGCCCCACCCCATCATTGGGGGCTGCAGTACCACCATAGCCACTGAAGCATCTCAGCAAGGTCAATCTAACGATTTTACAGAGCTAAAACTTATAATCCAGTGCCACCTACTGGAAAAGAATAAAAAATCCTCTTGTAAGTGCAATACCAGGCTTTTTTTCCTCTTGTTTTATGTGGATTTTCTCTTTTTATTTTACTTTTTAACTTTAATTATATATTTACTTTTTATTTTATTTTATTTTTTGTTGTTTTTTTTTGTTTGATTTCTTAACTATACCACTCTCAAATAATGTCTAGGCAGAGAAAAATGAATACAATGAGTAACCAAGAAAAAGAGATGGAGTTTAGAAAGAAATTAGAAAATTTCCAGAAAGCAATCTCAAGCACATGGAAATTTTAGAGTTAAACAATGGAGAATTCAAAACTGAAGCTCTGAAAATACTCAATGAGACTGATAGGCAATTTAAAGCACTCAGAATACAATTAATTAACAAAATGAGTACTTCACCAAGGAGATTGAAACTTCATAAACAGGGATGAAAACTTAATACATGAATTGAAAATGAGCTAGCAAATTTGGCTAAGAGAATAAGCCAGATAGAGGATATAATCAGTGGCATAGAAGATAAGCAACTAGAGATGCTACAGAGAGGAGAAGAGAGAGACTCAAGAATTAAAAAAACATGATAGAGCTTTATGAGAATTGTCTGACTTCATCAGAAAGAGCAATTTAAGAATAATAGGTATATCAAAAGAAGAAGAGAGGGAAAAGGGAATGGAGAGCTTATTCAAACAAATAATTGATGAGAACTTCCCAAGCTTATAGAAAGAGATTCTTGAATCCAAGAAGCAAACAGAACACCTAGTTACCTCATTCGAACAGGCCATCTCTAAGGCACATTGTAATAAAACTGTCAAAAATCAATGACAAAGAAAGAATCCTTAAGGCAGCTAGAAAAAAGAGAAACATAATATATAAAGGAAGACCTGTCAGGTTATCATTGGACTTCTCAGCAGAAACTCTACAAGCCATGAGAGTGGACCCAAACATTCAAAGTACTGTACTGAAAGAAAAAAATGTACCAAAAGAGAGGAAGTTACTGACCAAGAACACTATATCCTTCAAAGTTATCTTTCAAATATGAAGGAGAAATAAAAACTTTTCCAGACATATAGAAGCTGGGGAAAGTTAGTACCACAAAACTCCCCCTGTGGAAATAATCAAGTGGGTTATCTACCTGTTACAAAGAACAAAACAAAACAAAATAAGTAAAAGCTTCAACAAGATTACAGTATAAACAAGGATAATCTGTGGCAACAAAAAATCCAAAAGGGGACAGGATAAAGATCTGAAGTAGCAAAGGAGGATAGAGGGTAGAAGCACTCTTTGTTATAAGACAAAGGAATCTTGTATATGTGAAACTTTTCCCCTCAATAACCTAATGGTAACCACTTACAAAAAAACCCCCCCAAAATGGAAAAACATAGCTTAAAAAAAGATAAAACAGAGGAAGGAAGCATGGAATACCCCCCAACACCCCCCCCCCCAAACAACAGAAACACAAAAGAATAGGACAAAAGGAGACACAGAGCTACCAGAAAACAAAACATAAAATGGCTATAGGAGATCCTCAGCATCAATAATTACCCTAAGTATAAATGAACAGAATTCACCAGTTAAGTGACACAGTGTAGCAGACTGGATCAAAAAAACAAAACCCAACCATATGCTGCATTTAGGAAACACATCTAAGCTGCAAAGAGAAACTTAGACTCCATATGAAAGGGTAGAAAATGATTCTCCAAGCAAATATCCACAGTAAAGAAAGTGTAGCCATACTTTTATCTGACAATCCTGATTTTAAAGCAAAAAAGGTAACAAGAGACAAAGATGGATATTTCATAATGATAAAGGGACACTATATCAAGAAGACATAACACTTCTTAATATATATGCACTGAATCAGGGAGCACCAAAATATATGACATCTACTAACAGAACTAAAAGAAAAAACAGACAAATCTCAATCATAGCCGGAGATCTCAACACATAACCCACAGCTTTATATAGGTCATCCAAACAGAAAATCAATAAAGAAATATCAGCTATAAATGACATACTACACCAAATGGACATAATTGACATTTACAGAGCCTTTTATTCCAGAACATCAGATTATCCATTCTTTTCTAGTGCTCATGGAATGTTCTCAAGGCTAGACCATATGCTGGGCCACAAAAACTAGCCTCAAAAAATTCAAGAAGATTAGAATTATATCAAGCATATTCTCTGACCATAATGCTCTGAACTTAGAATTCAACTGCCAAAAGGCAGTAAAGAAATCCCCCCAAAAGTGGAAATTACACAATATACTGCTAAAAAATGACTTAGTCAAGAAGAAATAAAAGATCAAAACATATATACAGACAAATGAAAATGAAACGCTACATATCAAAATTTCTGGGATACAGAAAAAGCAGTAATAAGAGGGAGGTTTATATCATTGCCAACTTATATGAAAAAAAAAGAGAGATATCCCAAGTAAGCAACTTAACATCACATCTTAAAGAACTAGAAAAAGAAGAGCAAAGGCAATTCAAAGTCAGCAGAAGGGAAATATTAAAAATTAGAGCAGAACTAAATGAAATAGAGAACAACAACAGCAAAAATAAACAAACAAACAAAAAAACACCCATCAGAAATAGTTAATACAACAAAGAGCTGGTTCTTTGAAAAGATCAATAAAATTGACAAACTCCTAGCTAGTCACTAAGGAGAAAAGAGAAATGACTCATACAAACAAAACCTGAAATGAAAAAGGAAAAATTATCACAAACATCATAAATATACAAAGGATCATACTAGAATCCTATGAAAGGTTTTATGCTACCAAATTCAATAATCTATAAGGAATGGATAAATTTCTAGAGCTATACAATCTTCTCAAACTGAGTCATGAAGAAGTGAAACCTAAATAGACTTATAAGCAGGGAGGAAATAGAAACAACTATTAAAAACCTCCCCAAAATAAAAGTCCAAGACCAGATGGCTACAGTACTGAATCCTACCAAACATTCAAAGAAGATTTGATACCGATCCTTTCTTAGTCTTTCTAAAGATTGAAGAAGGGGCAATACTCTCTAACACATTTTAGGAGGCCAACATAACACTGATACCAAAACCTGGCAAGGACAACACAAACACACACAAAAAAACTACAGACCAATATCTGTAATGCATACAAATGCAACAAATCTAAACAAAATAGTAGCAAATCAAATACAAAAATAGATTAAGAAATAATACATCATGATCAAGTGGGATTCATTTCAGGAACACAAGGATGGTTCAACATATGCAAATCAATCAATGTAATATACAACATCAAAAAAAAAAACAAAGAACAAAAATCATATCTAATCAATAGATTCAGAAAAGACATTTTATTAGATACAACATCCATTTATGTTTAAAACACTCAATAAAATGGGTATAGAAGGAAAGTACCTCAACATAATAAAGGCTATATATGACAAACTCTCAGGCAACAGCATACTCAATGGTGAAAAACTGAAAGCTTTTCCTCTAAGACAAGGAACAAGACAAAACTGGCTACTCTCTCCACTCTTATTCAACATAGTACTGGAATTCTTAGCCAGAGCAATCAGACAAGAGAAAAAAAAAAGGCATCAATATTGGCAAAGAAGAAGTAAAGGTATCACTTTTTGCAGATGACATGATCCTGTACATAGAAAACCTTAAAGACTCCACCAAAAACTATTAGAAACAAACAAATACAGTAAAGTCTCGGGATACAAAATCAATATACAAAAGTATACTGTGTTCCTATACATCAACAATGAAACTTCAGAAAATGAATTGAAAAAAATAAAACAATTCCTTTTACAATTGCAACACAACAAAAATACCTAAGAATAAACTTACCAAGGGTGTGAAGGACCTATATACTGAAAATTACAAAGTATTATTAAAAGAAATGAAAAAAGACACCATGAAATGGAAAATTTCCCCATGTTCATGGGTTGGAAGATTAACATTGTTAAAATGACCAGATTACCCAAAACAATATACACATTTAATGCAATTCCCATGAAAATCTAAATGCCATTTTTTAAAGAAAAAGAGTTACCATATAACCCAGCAATCCCTTTGCTGGATATCTACCCAAAAAACTTGAAAACATTGGTACAAAAGACACTCCACTCGCATCCACATGTTCATTGGAGTGTCATTCACGGTGGCCAAGACATGGAAACAACCAAAGTGTCCTTCGATAGAGGATTGGATAAAAAAGATGTGCCCTGGCCAGTGGCTCAGTGGATAGAGTGTCGGCTGGGAGTATGGATGTCCCAGGTTCGATTTCCAGTCAGGACACACAAGAGAAGTGACCATCTGCTTCTCCTCACCTCCCTCTCCCACTTCTCTTCCTCTTCCCCTCCTGTAGCCAGTGGCTCGATTGGTATCCTGAGGTTGAGGATAGCTCCATTGGAGCGCATCAGCCACAAGTGCTAACAATAGCTTGATACTCAGCATTGGTACCCAGATGACCCAGATGGGGTTGCCCAGTGGATTCTGGTTGGGGCACATGCAGGAGTCTGCCTCACTATCTTCCCTCCTCTCACCTAAAAAAAGAAGATGTGGTACATATATACAGTGAAATACTACTCCGTCATAAGTAATAATAATATATTGCCATTTATGACAACATGAAAGGACCCTGAGAACATTATGCCAAGTGAAATAAACATCAGAAAAAACTAAGAACTATATGATTTTACACATCGGTGTGATATAAAACTGAGACTCATGGACAGATAAAAGTGAAGTGGTTATGGGGGAGGGAAGTATCTATGGTGATGGAAAATGATTTGACTCTGGATGATGGGCACACAATACAATCAGCAGCTCAAATGCTATAAAGATGTTTCCTTGAAGCCTATATATTCATATTGACCAATGTAGCCCATTAAATTTAATTTCTAAATTAAAAAAGAAAAGTTAGAATTTGAGAAGTAATGGCCTTTTACAATAGGAAAACTTGAAGCTAGAATAGATTTTGATTTGCTCAAAAGCAGTCTGGGAGCCCTTCATAATCTGGGAACAGAACTCCCCCCCCCCCCCCCCCCATGAAGTGACTACTCACAATATAAATTCACATTTCAATATTCTTGGGTAATACTAGCTTATACCTCTGCTTATCTTATCAACATCTTTTGAAACTAGTCTGTTGTTGATTGCCTTAAGTTGTTAACTTCAGGCAATACAATAAAAAGAAAAGGAAAATGGTTGCAAAGTAACAATTGCAAATCTTGTAAAGGATGAGGGATTTCCTGAAGGTGACTAAAATGGTATTGGAGAACTGTTGAATTAGCTGTTAATTCAACACATATTTATTGGGCACTTACTATGTAGTAGGTACTGGGTACTAGAAGTTAGCTCTGAGTAAAACAGATAAAAATCCCAGCCCTCATTGACCTGACATGCCAAATATACACAGAACCAATGAGAAACGGATCTGGCAGAGTTGAATCAGTCAACAATCAGAAGAGAAAAATCAACAAAGAAGATGACATAATAGACTTTTTGGTAATTTTAAAATGTCCAGAAGTTGTCCACAAAGGATGGAGCCTAATTCTTCTCCTTTTGAAAATGGATTGACTTTAAAAATTTGCATCTAAGAAATAGAATGGGGCAGAAGTGATGCTGTGTGACTTCTCAGGTTAGTCAAGTCATAAAAAGTGATAAAAATTCTGTCTTCTCTCTTGGGGCCCTGAGGTTCCATGGAAATATATCTAGCCACATGAAGCCACTATACTGGAAAGACCATGCAATATGGTGGGGGGGGGGGGGGAGGGAAGGGGATAGAAAATGAGAGAGAGAATAAGAAAATAAGAATGAAAGAGAAGCTGAAGAGGCCTTGCTGTTGGCCTCCAGCTGAGTCTTCCCAGCTCAGGTGCCAGTCTCATGAATGAGCAGGCTGGCAGATGATCCCAGTCCAGGCTTTGACTACTTTAGCTGATGACAAGTGAACAGTGATGAGCTGTTCCCACTGGTCCCTGCTCAAATTTCCCATTTGTGAGTAAGATAGGTGTTGTTATTTTTAGCTGCTAAGTTTTGGGTGGAATCTGTTACACAGCTGTAATAACTGGAACAGTGCCTCAAAAGAAATGATATGAATATCAAAGGGAAATAGAGACCCATGAGAAAACTGAAGAAACCTTTGAATATTTCTGTAAAAACAACCCTCTTTATGATCATTCTGTGAAAGTTAAACAGGAAGTGATGGATCTTAAGTTGTGTTGTCAATCAGTCCTTTGTGGGGACAATAGATGAAAAATCCCACATTAACTTAATGTATAAAGATGTTTAGAACTTACAGACTGTTAAATATGAGAGACAATACATATACATACTTTCACATTTCTAAATAAAGTCCTAATCCAACCCTTTCTGCCCACCATGATTTGTTCTCCATTTTAAGTAGAATCATGTTAAGCAGCCTTTCTCACCAATTTTCTCTGGACGTCTTGTAGCGGTGAAAGGAAGGGAAGTGGGACTGATGAGCAGTTCAGTTTATTATGATTGTTATATGGTGGCTTTCCTCTGGGGATCTCTGGAGAAAGTATGGTGCACCTTCTTATAATCAACCCAAAGCATAAACAGTGAATCAGGTAAGAAGGAAGAAAAGTACAAGTAGAATCATTGTTGAATTTAGGTGTTGTAGGGAGGTGATCGTCTTATCAGAGGGTGCTATACCAGTTCTTCCTGAAGCATCCTGAAACAAAGGCCCTCCAATTGCTTAAAAAGGTTTTGTCTTATATCAGCCTATAACAACATAAACCAGGGTTCATTAGAACAAGATTTCACTTTGAAAACGAAGATGCATGAGTATCTCAGATAGGGTACCACAAAAGAATAAGGTGTAAACCATTTAAGTTTTGGAATTGAGGTACTTAGAGTGTTTGTTTTGTAATCAGGATCCCTTAGGATGAACCTGGTGGTTTTTGTTTGTTTGTTTGTTTGTTTGTTTTGTATCAATTGCCTTCTGCACTAATGTATTTAGAAAGAAGAGAGAATTTTGCAGAATGGGGCACTGAGTAGAAGGAGTCATATTAGACTGGCTGCGTTTCCTTGCCTCCTGGCATGGTTTATTCCTTGAAGGTTAGAGCCAAGGGGATTCTTTTATCTTCCAACATTTTCATTTAGGGCAATCAACACCACAATTTGCAGTCTTCAGCTTTAGGGAATCGCAGACTTCAATAAAGAGGATGGTGTTTTATTATCTCCTCGGGTTGTTTTCGGAACTTTGAAAAAAATCACATAAACACTTCTAGTGACTGGATGACTATAACACTGCAGAACAAACCACTTGAGTCTAGTTTCACTTAGGAAAGCAATTTTCATTGTTCAAGACACTTGTAGTAAGGGTACCACTACAAGTAAGGTTTTGGGTTTCTTAGAAACCTCTTTAAGCAGCCAGCACTTCCATTTTATTGAGTGCACAGAGAGGGAAAGTTGCAAGTCCAAGGGATTGTTCATGGTAGACAAAGGGAGGACTCCAGAACTTTGTTTTGCAAGCTCTTCTTGGTCAGCACAGACACGATCTCCCAAGTATGAGTTTGTTCATTTTTTCCTCTTCAAAAATAAATCAGCCTCTGAAATCTTGTAGGGGTAAATGTAGGGGCATCTGCTGATATGCCTGCGTGTGGACTCAGTTTTCAGTCCCAGCCATGGCGCTCTGACTGCTACATGATGTGCTACTGAACCTGCTGAGTCCCAGCTTCCACATCTCTATATTGGGGCTAATTATTAGCTTCCTTGCAGCCCTGATCAGAGGCTTGAATGAGGTGTCTTGTGTAGTAGCTTTAGACAGTACCTAGCGAGTAGATGCCTTGTGAGTGTTACTTAGCGGCCTACATGTTCCTCTCTGCCTTACCTTTCTTTTCTTTATCATCACTTCAGGAGGCTTTGAGGATCTCATGTGTGTGACAGGGAAACTGTGATGCAAAAAACAAATATAAAGCATGTGGCTAGTTCTACATAGAGAGTAAGAAGGGTGTCAGTAAAAGATATGAAGAATGAATGAGCAGTTTTTGAGGCAACCTTTCTAACTAAGCCAGGAGCCAGGCCACCAGAAGAGCTAGTCATTAGACTGCTAGGAACTTAGGCTTAATGCTCCCATTACAAATGTGGGCCTTACCCTTTCTCCTTAAAGTAGAAGGGAACATGACTATTGTTTCTCAATAGTGGGTGTCTTATTCTTGGGCCTGTGACAGGTTGGTAGTCCTTGCCTCACCTGAACACTGCTGAAGCATTTGGGCTCTTGTCCCAATTTCCCTGGAGTTGTCTAGCATCAGCCAATTCAGTGAGCCCTAAGATAGCCAACACCTTTCCTTTGCCCAAGGGCTGCTGGCAGCAGTGAGGGTAAGATACTTAGCTGCGAACACTCTGGAGACTCATTTGGGAAAATGCCGAGTTGTCACAAACCAGGTGCTTAGGGCAGGTGCTGGTGTGCAGCTAAGAGAGCTGCTTCACCTGGCAATATGCTTCTTCTGAGCAGAACCGCCTCCCACCCAATCCGCATGTAAGAGATTAGCTCTAGTGGGTTCAGAGCTGTGGTGGGGTTGAGGGACAGCTAAGAAGGGAGTTAAACATCAACCATTGTGAGGAAGGAAGGATTTAAGTTACTAAAATTAGGTCATTAAAGTTATTAAATTAAAATTGATTACTCAAGTTATTAAATTATTTTATTTATTTATTTATTTTTTTTAAATTTTTTATTTTATTTATTCATTTTAGAGATGAGAGAGAGAGAGGAGAGAGAGACAGAGAGAGAGAAGGGGGAGAGGAGCTGGAAGCATCAACTCCCATATGTGCCTTGACCAGGCAAGCCCAGGGATTCGAACCGGCAACCTCTGCATTTCCAGGTAGACGCTTTATCCACTGATCCACCAGAGGTCAGGCAAATTATTAAATTATTAAAATTTCTCCAAGTTGTAGGCTATTTACTTGTTGCATCTAATGGAATAGATGTGCAACTTTTCTTAGTGTTGGGTTCTCTGACTTTGTGTCTGTCTCTAGCCCTCTGTCTCTGCTTCCCTCTCCACCGACATTTCCCTCTCTCTGTCTCTGCCTGTGTCACATCTCTCTGCTGCCTTTCTCTTTCTTCTCTTGGCCTCTCTTTGTCTTTTTATGTCTCTGTCTTTCTCAGAGAAAGGAGGTTTTTCTTCCTCCATTTTATTATACTGTTCACAAAAATTAGGGAATATTTCAAAATGAATATGAAGCGATAAAAAAGAAGGATTTGATTTTTTTATTAAACAAGAACATCAGAAAAGTAAATAACAAGTCAAGGAAAGTTGTTTGATTATGCAGATGAGATGCAAAACCAACTTTTATTTATTTATTTTACATCCGTCTTATATATATATATATATATTTTTTTTTTTTATTGGTTTTACTAGGGTGACATCAATAAATCAGGGTACATATGTTCAAAGAAAACATGTCCAGGTTATCTTGTCAATCAATTATGTTGCATACCCATCACCCAAAGTCAGATTGTCCTCCGTCACCTTCTATCTAGTTTTCTTTGTGCCCCTCCCCCTCTTCCTCTCCCCCCCCAACCACCACACTCTTGTCAATGTCTCTTAGTCTCGTTTTTATGTCCCACCTACATATGGAATAATGCAGTTCTTGTTTTTTCTGATTTACTTATTTCACTTTGTATAATGTTATCAAGATCCCACCATTTTGTTGTAAATGATCCGATATCATCATTTCTTATGGCTGAGTAGTATTCCATAGTGTACATGTGCCACATCTTCTTTATCCAGTCTTCTATTGATGGGCTTTTTGGTTGTTTTCATGTCTTGGCCACTGTGAACAATGCTGCAATGATCATGAGGCTACATGTGTCTTTACGTATCAATGTTTCTGAGTTTTTGGGGTATATACCCAGTAGAGGGATTGCTGGGTCATAAGGTAGTTCTATTTTCAGTTTTTTGAGGAACCACCATACTTTCTTCCATAATGGTTGTACTACTTTACATTCCCACCAACAGTGAATGAGGGTTCCTTTTTCTCCACAGCCTCTCCAACATTTGCTATTACCTGTCTTGTTGATAATAGCTAATCTAACAGGTGTGAGGTGGTTGGTATCTTATTGCAGTTTTGATTTGCATTTCTCTAATAATTAACGAAGATGAGCATCTTTTCATATATCTGTTGGCCATTTGTATTTCTTCCTGAGAGAAGTGTCTGTTCATGTCCTCTTCCCATTTTTTTTTATTGGATTGTTTATTGTTGAGTTTTATGAGTTCTTTGTATATTTTGGATATTAGGCTCTTATCTGAGCTGTTGTTTGAAAATATCATTTCCCATTTAGTTGGCTGTCTGTTTATTTTGTTGTCAGTTTCTCTTGCTGAGCAAAAACTTCTTAGTCTGATGTAGTCCCATTCATTTATTTTTGCCTTCACTTCTCTTGCCTTTGGAGTCAAATTCATAAAATGCTCTTTAAAACCAAGGTCCATGAGTTTAGAACCTATGTCTTCTTCTATGTACTTTATTGTTTCAGGTCTTATATTTAGGCCTTTGATCCATTTTGAATTAATTTTAGTACAAGGGGACAAACTGTAGTCCAGTTTCATTCTTTTGCATGTGGCTTTCCAGTTTTCCCAGCACCATTTGTTGAAGAGGCTTTCTTTTCTCCATTGTGTGTTGTTGGCCCCTTTATCAAAAATTATTTGACCATATATATGTGGTTTTATTTCTGGACTTTCTATTCTGTTCCATTGGTTTGAGTGTCTATTTTTCTGCCAATACCATGCTTTTTTGATTGTTGTGGCTCTATAATATAGTTTGAAGTCAGGTATTGTAATGCCCCCACCTTCATTCTTTTTCTTTAGGATTGCTTTGGCTATTCGGGGTTTTTTATAGTTCTATATAAATCTGATGATTTTTTGTTCCATTTCTTTAAAAAATGTAATTGGAAGTTTGATGGGAATTGCATTAAATTTGGGTAATATGGCCATCTTGATTATATTTATTCTTCTTATCCAAGAGCAAGGAATATTCTTCCATCTCATTGTATCTTTTTTGATTTCCCTTAACAATGCTTTGTAGTTTTCATTATATAGGTCCTTTACATTCTTTGTTATGTTTATTACTAGGTATTTTATTTTATTTTATTTTTTTGTTGTAATCGTGAAGGGGATTATTCTTTTGAGTTCATTCTCAAATGTTTCATTGTTGGCATATAGAAAGGCTATGGTCTTTTGTATGTTAATTTTGTATCCTGCGACCTTACTATATTGGCTTATTGTTTCTAGTAGTCTTTTTGTAGATTCTTTGGGGTTTTTGATGTATAGGATCATGTCATCTGCAAAAAGTGATACCTTTACTTCTTCTTTTCTGATATGGATGCCTTTTATTTCTTTGTCTTGTCTAATTGCTCTGGCTAGAATCTCTAGCACCACATTAAATAAGGTGGAGAGAGTGGACAACCCTGTCTTGTTCCTGATTTAAGGGGGAAAGCCTTCAGTTTTGTGCCATTTAATATGATGTTAGCTGATGGTTTATCATATATGGCCTTTATCATGTTGAGATATTTTTCTTCTATACCCATTCAGTTGAGAGTCTTAAACATAAAATTGTCCAACTTTTATTTTATTGGTGAAAATGCACTATACAAAAGGCTGAAAGTACTGCAGTACCTGCATGTTCTGTGATTCCCTAATTTTTGTGAGCAGATACAAAAACAGTAAGTGACTAAAAGCAATCACCTCTATCCACTGAATAGGAGATGTCGGATTCTGATATCAACCCCTCATACTGGCAGAGAGAATGCCATTATGTTCAGAATGCTCTCGTCTTCAATGGCCTAAGCGGTCTTCATGGAACCTCACCCTGGAAAAGTGCAGGGCCAGAATTATTCTTATGTGTAAGTAGGTAAGTCTCAGAGGGGTTGGAAACTTGCCCAAGGTCAATGTGGCAGTGGCTGGTGGCCCAGTAGAGGCTGGAGCATATGTTTCCATTGAGGGGCCTCTCTGTCCATCACAGAGCTGGAGTCCGATCAGGACCAAGATATTCCAACGTAGGCTCATCTGGTCTGATCTGAAATATAAGATCTGGATCCAGGTTCAGGGTCAGTACTAAGGGTGCTGTGTGCTCTACCTTCCAGCCATTTTTATGTAGGTAAAGTTAATGTAAACGAATACCAAAGGGAAAGGAGCAATGGGGTGGAGGGAAGAGGAAGAAATCAAGAAATGGAACTGTGTCCTGAGGGGACGTGTGGGAGTGTGTGTTTAATTTCATGCAAAGTGGAATAATCTTTCCTTGTTTCAAATACCAACTCAGACCACAAACTAGCTGTGATCTTGGGTAAGTTGCTAAAAATACGGGTAATTATATTACTTATAGGGTTCCTTGTGAGTATAGAATAAAACAGTTCACTACAAAATGGCTAGTGCAGTGAAGCACTCAGTGAAGGATGAAATCAAACCCCAGTTATTTGGTTTTGTTTAATTTTTAACATTAGCTGGGACCGGTGCTAACCCTCCAGTCTGCCTCCTGAGTCACTATATTTATCGAGTGCTTATATCTGCTAGACACACTGCCCAGTTCTGCAAAAAACAAAAGTAAACTACACCTTTTTTTTTTTTATCACAGAGATAGCATTGTCTTTTGGGTGTTCCCAAGCAATTTCATTCAGTGTGATTGACATGTGTTAAGATGATGTAAACACAGGGTGATATGGAGATCCAAAGTGAGGCATCCAACCAACACCTCCCTAAGTCTGAATCCTGGTGCTGCTCCTCTGACTTGCAGACCCCAGGGGCACTCTGCATGAGACCTCCATCTCACCAGGGTTAGCAGGTCGGATTTGAGAACTGGGTGTGAGGAGCCACTGAGCTATTTCACGCGCAGGTGTTGTAAAGTACCAAAGGCTACAGAATTAATATTAATATTATAAGAGGCTTGGAGAACATTTTATTAATTTGGGTTAAGGTGTGCAGAGAAACTGAGAATAGTCTCTGTACTGTGTGATTGGCATAGTCAGGATAGCCCTTGGCATTGTATTGTAAATACAAAGGGGAGGAAAACATGGATTCCCAGACATTCCACCATGCCTGTGGGGAAAGGGGTGAATGGCTAGCCAGGTACAGGGAGAGAAAAGCCAAAATAAACCTTTTCTTATAGCAATGAGCCATTTGCGGGCATTTGTCCCCACCGAAACTACCTCTCCTATGTAAATGCATGTGTGACTCTGGACTGAGAGATGGCAGATAAACACTAGATAGTATAGGAATGCCTTTAATATGTAAAGAGACATGTTTCTACCATTGTGTTGGCTTGTAAATTGAACGTGGTCCTATCATGTTAAAGGACATATGACTATAACCAATAGTGGTAAGGGGCTCCTAACTGCAATTTTTGCTTCTGTACTTCCCACTTACAAAACTATAAAAACTAAGTAAGAACAAAGGGCTGGCGCACTCTCCGTCAGATTTCTGTCGGAGTTCCCGCCGCTTGGCCAAGCTAGACAATAAAGCTTTGATGTGTAAACGATGGACCTTGTTCCTGTCTTTCATGTTTCTGGTTCCTCCGAATTTGGCTTAACAGGTGGTCTTAAATGTGTGGGTCCCAAGCCTTGCCTTGTGGGACAGTCACCACCACTAGAGCCCATGGTCCTTCTTGTAGTTTGGAACATCAATAAAAATGAAGAATGATCCTTTCCAGCCGTTTTGTTTGATCTTTTGTGATTGCCTCGCCACAATATACACTGCAGATTGAGACAGTTGAGCAGCGAGAGAGCAAGCGGTACTCACAGCTCAGAAAGGTCTCCCAGCACCACAACTAGCTGGGCGGGCCCATGAGCCTGGCAGGCCTGCTCATGTCTGTGGAGAGCTATAGAGGTCATTTTCCACAGGCTCGCTCCCCCAGCTTTATTTCCCTATGAATGTCTTCCTACAATAGCCTTGACAGGAAAGAAACTACAAGGTATAGAAAAAAAATAAAGTCATGGCCTGCTCCCTAGAGGTGGGGAGGATGCTGGAATGGAACCTCAGCTCCAGCCCTTCCTAGGCAGCGGCCCCCAGTCGTGATGGCTGCTACCTCACCCAGTAGGCTGCCAAGGGCTTTGCTGTTCCAGATGGAAATGACAGCATGTCCTCCTCTCTGCATCTTGTCATGGTCTGCAATACAGCACATTGCTTCCATTCATGTTTTCTCTTTCTTGGGAACAAGAACATTGTCTCCCAGATTAGACTACAGTTTTAAAAAGAATTCTTGTCATCAGAACATAATGATGATGTGAATAACCTTCTGTGATAAGGTGAGGCTTTGGAAGGAAATTCACTGCTGTTGCTGATATATATATATATATATATATATATATATATATATATATATATATATATATACACACACACACACACACACACACACACACACACATATATATATATATATATCAATATATTACCCTCATTGATTGTCATGTTGTGCAAATTCAAAATATCAGGTCTGGGCAGGAGAGCAGATGGATTAAAAACAGATTCCAAATGCTCTGGCTCCACGAATGGCTGGTTCACTCTGTTTTGTCTCTGCTACAGTTTTTGCCACTGTCAAGGGGCATAATATACTTCCTGCCCCAGGGCCGGGGTAAGAAAAAGTTAAAACAGTTATTTGCTCACAGTGAGCTCTGTATAAGAGCTTGCTATTATTATTGCTATGACTATACAATAAAACTTTTTGTGTTAGATACTCTCTGTGGTAAATTTAAATATATTTCATGTAGTGACCAGGATGTTAAGACTGGCTCTGGGGTCAGTTAGATGACTGAACACTGGTTTAGTACTTACTAGATGTATGACCTTGGCCAAATTACTAACTTCTATGTGCTTCAGTTTTCTTACCTATAAAATGGGGACAAAGAATAATAACTCTCTCAAAACATTGTGGTGAGGATTAAATGAAATAGCATATTCTCTTTATGTGGTGTATCATGTTAATTGATTTGTAGATATTGTACCAACCTGAATCCCTGGAATGAATCCCACTTGATCATGATGTATGAACTTTGTAATGTATTACTGGATCCAATTTGTTAATATTTTGTTGAGGATTTTAGCATCTATGTTCACTTGAGATATTGGTCTATAATTTTCTTTCTTTTAAAGTCTTTATCTGGTTTCAGAATTAGGATAAGGCTGGGCTCAGAAAATGAGCTTCCAAGTCTTCCTTCCTCTTGAATATTTTGGAAAAGTTTGGGAAGGATAGATGTTCTTTGAATGTTTGGTAGAATTCACTGTGAAGCCATCTGGTTCAGGACTTTTGTTTCTTTGAAGTTTTTTGATTACTGCCTCAATGTCACTAGTTGTAATCTGTCTATTCAGAGTCTCTGAATCTTCCTAACTCAGTTTTGGAAGTTTGTAATATCTTCTTATGATCCTTCGAATTTCTTTAGTGTCAGTTGTTACTTGCCTTCTTTCATTTCTGATTTTATTTATTTGGGTCTTCTCTCTTTTTATCTTGATGAGCCTAGTTAAAGGTTTATTGATCTTGTTTATCTTTTAAAAGAACAAGCTCTTGATTTCATTAATCTTTTGTATCGTTTTTCCATTTCTGGGGATATCGCCAAAGAAACCTAAAACACAAATTTGAAAGAATACATGCACCTCTATGTTCATTGCAGCGTTATTTACAAAACCAAGATTTGGAAGCAGCCCAAGTACTCATCAGTAGATGAGTGGATAAAAAAGGCATGGTCCATTTACATAATGTAATACCACTTGGCTGTAAAAAGGGAGGAAATCTTACGTTTTGAGACAGCATGGATGGACCTGTAGATTATTATGCTAAGTGAAATAAGCCACTCAGAGAAAGATAATACCATATGATTTCACCTATACATGGAATCTAATGAACAAAATAAACTAATAAAATAAAAAAAAAGACTCATAGATACAGAGAACAGACTGACAGCTGTTGGAAGGGATGGGGCTTAGACGGCTGGGTAAAAAAGGTGAGGGGATTAAGCAAAGAAAATTATAGACACAGATAACAGTTTGGGGATTACAGGAGGGAAAAGGGTGGGGGTATGTGGAGGAGGGCAGAGGGGGGTAGATGTTGATGGAGGGACATTTGACTTGGAGTGGTGAACACACAATACAATATACAGATGATTTATTATAGAATTGAGCACCTGAAACCTCTGTAATTTTATTAACCAATGTCACCTCAATAAATTCAATAAAAAAGAGATAACATATGAAAGTAAGTCACTTAACCCCTCTGTGCCTCAGTTAACTCAAATGCAAAGTGTGAATAATCATGGAACTTACCTTGTGGGGATTCTGTGAGGATTAAGTAAGCATTGTACAGGGTAAGTGTAGTGCAGTGACTATAGGGAGAACATGATACACTTTAGCTGTTATTTTATTCAATGACTACCACACCCGTTACATCATTATAATATGTATATTACTACTACCATTTATTCATTGTGCATTGTATTTAAGGTTATCATAGAGTGACCTACATATTTCAAATTGTCTCACTCTGTATCTTCTCAGGAATTGGCAGTTTTGAATCCCCCCCCCCCCACCACCACATTTTGGCCTGTTTATCCACTCTGATTTTTTATTGACTCAATTACTGCTTCCCTGAGCACCATCTACACACACCAAGTTAATAGCATGCTATTTGCTGAGTGAGGCTTTTTCCCATCTTGCTTCAGTCTGTGAATGGTCTCTTGAGCTCCCTCATGACATAAAGAGCTCAGGTGTAATGCTATTAAAGCTCCCAGTGGACTCCTGGTATATTTTGAATTTGTGACTATAACTGCTTTTAAGCAATTTCAGAATGTTATTAGCCTGAGGCCTTTGCTCAGGCAGGAAGAGTTAACATTAATTAATTAATGCTCCCAAACCTGAGCTATTTTTACCTTCCATGCTGATTGTCAGAACTTATAAACTCTGACTCATATCATTAATTCCTCAATCTCATCAAATCCTTTTTTGGAAGCAGCAGAATATAAAAAGTAAATAGTAATAGTTTAAATCTCCCCTGCATTATTCACTTATTCCTTCACTACTTGAAGCATTTATTGAGTGCCTATTACATTCCAGGCATATAAGGGGGAAGTAGGCCTAGGGGAAGAGAAAGGTGTCATAGGAATGCTCGAACTCATCTCTACAGTGGAAAAAAAATAATGAATAAGAATAATAATTGGCCTTTATTGGGCTCTTCGTATTGGCTCTGAATTCTTGATTATATTTATTCATTGAGAACAACTTTCATTATACCCATTTTCCAGAGGTAGAAGCTGAGGTTTAGGGAACTCAAGCAACTTGCCCAAGATCAGACTGCTAGATTGTCAGATCCATGATCAGAATCTGGGCTTGTTTAGTTCAGAGCCCACGATCTTAAACACTGCTCTTTGCTGCCTCTCAGTCACGGAGCTGAGGCCTCAAAGTCAATAATCTCTGTTTTCATCCCTAAGGGAAAATGACACGCTGAGAGGTCATGCTGTTTCCTATGGGGCGCAGTGAGAGGACAGCACCACTGGATGAGGAAGAATGGGCTCCTGCTGCCTTTTGATTCACCTACTTGCCAAGTGAGGTTTGTGAGTAAAACAGCCTCCTCCCAATGCCTTTGCAGCTTGGGACTGATGCTTTGTGGCCCAATTACACCATTCAAGGTATAATGTTGACTATAGGAACAATAACAGGGAATAATTATGCAGCACTAACTAGGTTCTATTCGAACTGCTTATTTAATCATCACAGCAACAAATGCCAGTCTTAGTTAGGGGTCCTTGGAAGCCTACATCGAGAGGAGGATTTTTAGAATCGGTAGTTTATTTGAGAGGTGAGAAAACCCCTGTAGGGAAATAGGGAAGTGATATGGAAAAGGGCAGGCAGCCCAAAAGGATGGGCGACTGGAGATTAATGTAGCTGGGATGCTGGGAACCAGGGGGAAATGTGTGCCTAGGAATGAGCAAGAGGGCTGAGGTACTTGTACTGCAACTTGTGTAAAGGACTGGTTGAGGGCCTCTCCCGGGGAGGACTAGCTCTCTGGAACTTCTGGCCTGGTGTGACAGCACCAGAGCGCCTGGCGGGTAGAGATAGCCCTCATTGGTTGAAGCTTGGGCTACTAGACCCACAATGGCAAGGCGCAAGGGCACGAGGAGTGCACCAACAACTCTGCCACAGTCCTTGCAGGAGCCCCCAGGAATCCGAGGCACAGAGGCTAAGTGTCTTGCTGAGGATCACATGGCTAATTAGTGGTATTATGGATTGAATTGTGCCCTCACCCCATTTCATATAATAAAGATCTAGCCCCCCCGGTGCATCAGAATGTGACCTGATTTGGAAATGGGTCTCTACAGATGTCATTAGTTAAAATGAGGTCATTGGAGGTGAGCCCTAATCCAACTGGACTGTTGTTCTTAACAAAAGGGGAGATTTGTATACATACACCCAGGGAGAATGCAGAGTGAAGATGAAGGCAGAGATCAGGATGACGCTTGACAAGCCAAGGAACACTGGAGGGAGGTTGCCAGCAACTCCCAGGAGCCAGGGGAGACGCGGGGGACAGATTCTCTCTCACAACCCTTAGAAGGAAGTAATCTTGCCAACACCTTGCTCTCAGATCTGCAGCTTCCAGAACTGTGAGACAATACATTTCTGTTATTTAAGTCACCCAGTTCGTGCTACTTTGATAAGGCAGCCCTCGCAAAGTAATACATGTGGCAGTGTTTCTCATTGGTTACAATTTCCAGCTCCAATCCGTGGGTGCAATAATGTGGTGTAGGGAGAGGTAGGAGGGAGATGGGACTTCGCTGGTGCTTGTCAGACTGCCATAGCCCTTCTTGCTTCCTTTTTGCTTGTCTCCTTCCACACCTCTTCCTCCTCACGTCAAGCATTTATTGTGTGCTGAGCTCTTTACATGCATTGCTCCACTTTAGCACCATACAGCCTGAATTAGAAGGTAATATTGATTTCTCTGTTTTACAGATGAGGTGACTGTGGATTCAGAGAGGTTTAGTGACTTGTCCAAGGACACAGAGTAGGTAGTGGTGAGCTAGGATGCAAACCCAGGCTGTCTGACTCTTGCTACACCACCTCCTCCATGGTAGTAGCCGGACTGACTCGCGCCTATAAGACAGACTCCTCTTTTAGAGCCATCTTAAGGGTCAGTGGAAGACGCTGCAGGGGAGACCTGACACACAGGGACAGAGTTTCTCAAGGAGAAGCACTGAGCAACAGAATGTTATGTGTCGTCAGAGCACAAAGCCCTGAGTGGGTTATTTGACTATTATCTTCTGTTTGGGGTACTTGAATGTTGTCTGCTTTTCTGCCTCTGTGACGATGCCTGAGAGAAGGAGATATTGTGCTCCTATTCCAAAGGTGTCTTGTGAACACTTTCAGTTTGGAGCTAGAGGGACCGTGAGGACACGATTCTGCAGAAGTGCACTTGTTTGCATCCCTGCTGCACCGCCCCCTCATCCCCCATCGCCAGTAATGCAAAGAATTGGGTTCTAGGGCTTTGTCAATTTTTTTTCAGCCAGAAAAATGGTCTGCCATGTGTCTTTTGTTCTTTTCCAAGGCGGCTGCGAAGTTATAATTTACTGGCATGTAGAGAAAAGTGGATTTTTTTTATTGCAATTCCATTTCCCTCCCTCCTTTGGGATTCTTGGGAAAACCTGATTAAAATGTCAGCCAGAAGAATGGCTGGTGATTCTTTAAAAGGACTGATTAAACCAGGATGACCCACAGCACTAACAGGAGAAGAAAACTCTATGGGGATCTGAGCATGTAACTTTAGTTATTTGAGCATAGCAAAAAAAAAAAAAAAAAGAGTCGGAAAGAAAGAAAGAAAGAAACAAGAAGCTTTGACAGATAGGAGGGGTGATAGTAAAACCACTATTTACAATGCTAATAATAAATGCCTCAAGTGATTTCTGTCCTAGACCCTGTTCTAAATTCTTGTCTATATTATCTCTAATATCTGTATCCAGGGAGGGTGGTGGGACTGCTCCATTCTCTACACCAGGGGTCTCAAACTCGCGGCCCGCCGAACAATTTTGTGCGGCCCACAGACTAACCCACGAAGTTCAAAATATTTTGGATAAAATTAAGTAAGCCTAGGGGCCTACTTGTATTTTTCATTTCTCTAGCATCCTAGCTAGATATTAGCTTAGTTAACAGCAGTTGTGATGCGAACTACAGTTTCTGGTCGTTCTGTGACACTGAGTAAACTGCATATACGATTGTGCTTGTTGTACTGATTTTTTTTTGTTTTCAACTGCAGTGAGAAAAGTGTTGCATAACAGTTGCCTTTTGTAGACCTAGTGCGGCCCGCTGAATGACTGTGACCTTGCTCTGCGGCCCACATGCTGAGTTGAGTTTGAGACCCCTGCTCTACACTGACTGTAAGAAATGTGCCTGCAGTCACACTGCAGGGCCTGTGCCCTGCGGCCTGAAGGTTGTACTTGGGGTAGGCTGGTACACCCACCCCAAGGCCCTTAATGTGAGGAAGACTCTCTCTCCCAAGATGGGGCTGCACCACGTGTGGAGAATTGATTTCTTCTCCCAAAGATTTCAGCCCTAAAATCTTTCCCCGTTTTTCAGGGACCCAGTCTTTTTGCCTTGATCTTGTACCTAGTTTCAGAATTCCTTGCTAATTGTTTTCTGTTTAAAATTCTCCCTTTGGAGAAAAGCTGATTACAAATTTATGCATAGAATCATCTGGTTCTCTGTGGCAAAGGAGAATTTGTTTAGTTGCAGCATTTTAACTTTGTGTTTTCTGAGAATCGAGTTCTATGTGTTGAACAACCCTTGAGGTCATCTGTAGTCCTCACTGTGCCACGCCGTTCCATCATGGCAGGCGCCAGTGGGAAGGGCAGGATGATCAACTGGGCAGGCTTATTTAGAGACTGACTCTACCAGCTTCTCTCTTTCTTTCTTCTACCATTCAAGGCCCAGTCCAGGTTAAAGCACACAAAACTTTGTCTCTTTCAGAGCTAAATATGCTTGAAGTGCCTTATTATGTTAGTCTTTAATTATTTTATTTTTAAAATTTTATTTAGAAAATTAAATTTAATGGGATGACATTGATCAATAAGAGTACGTAGGTTTCAGGTAAACATTTCTATAGCATTTGAACTGTGCCCAACACCCAAAGTCAAATCATTTTCTGTCACCGTATATTTGTCCCTCTTTACTCCCAATTATTTTATTTTATAGTAATAGTCCTATCCGCATAATAAATTGTGAGCTCCACATGGCTATAAAAAGATCCCCCTTTACTGTGCCTGCCTTTCCTCATTGCCCCCACCCACGAATCTACCACTGCTTGTAACGTAGGAGAAGGCACTCAGAATCTGCTACTGAGTGACTATTAGCCCTTTTCCTTTTAGCGTCAGTTTTTGTAATAAAGCATGTGCTCTTTAGGATGAAGAGATGCTTCATTATCAGGGAGGGAGTGGGTGTGGGGAGCATGAAAGAGAAAACGTCAGGAAGAGGAAGAGTGACCTTACAAGCACTGGGAAGCCCATTGTTGGGGAACTCCCTTTAATAGTCCCCGAGATGCCTCTGCACTGGCAGAAAGGGGATGAACAAATGGCACGTGTTTTTGATGTAGTACACTCATGGGTTCCTTTCCAGAAACCGACTACATATTGGCAATAGGGAGGGGAACATGTATTACCTGAAAAATCCCAAACCCAAGCAAGGTTCCTTCTTTGTTTAGAAAAAGTGGATTTCTATGAAAGTACTGGGGTAAAACTAGCCCTTCTTGTTTTGGATGAAATACAGTGATATAACTGGGTCCCCAATCTCTGTGCTGAGGAAAGTCGTAAACAGGGGTGGATTACTTCTCACGCTCTGAAGAGTTTCCAGGCTGGCTTCAGGATTTCACTGTAAGGAGCAGAGAACTACTCTTGCTGCCATTATCCGGTTACTTGTTGGGCCCCTGGACTGTTGACACAACTGAGAAGTCCCCAGCTTCTAGCAAAGGGAGTGAAGGATATCTGAATCTTACTTTAGCCCACATTTAAGAGTCTAAAGCACCGGCTCTATTTCTGTGATCCTACAATTTTCTCATCACTGTAAAAACTATAATTAAAACATTTTTCTTCCTTGGAAGGTGGCAACATCACTAATCCATGTCGACCCCAGAGCATGCATTCACTTTTTTTTGGTCTGTCCGTATATGCTTTCAACCTTCTTATCGTACACAAATCAAAAGACTCAATAAAAGAAATCTCAACTATCAGCTATTCTCTTCCTCTTTTTAATCCTCCCATATTTTGGTTGTAAAATCTACCCCAAAGGGAAGAATCAAACTAATTTTAAGCAGACTTCATAATGCAGAAATATACACAGGGGAGCAAAGGGCAAGAATTTAAATTATGTGAGATGATGAATTTTTTTTTCAGATAATACAGTTATTTGATAACACTAGCTTTTCCTGAAATTTCTCATTTGCAATTAGATGTATGCTGCTTTTTTGTATTCAGGAGAAAATGTTACCAAATAGACTCATGGGGTTTAAAAGATTTACATGAAAAATGAAACAAAACAAAACAGAATACCCAAACTATTGGTGCTCAATTTACTAGGCATAGGAGACTGGAAATATGACCCTGGTTTCTTGAGCTTTTTGCTAATGACTTCCTTAGCTCCTGTTTTAGGAATCTGAGCATCTTATCTTAGATCTTTGTGCTGGTCCACAGATCTACGATATATCAGGGTTGGCAGGAGCTGGGATTAATATCTTATCTAATCAAATACCCAGTGTTTGAATTCTTTCTTCACACCTGACCTGTGGTGGCACAGTGGATAAAGAGTTGACCTGGAATGCTGAGGTCGCCAGTTTGAGACCCTGGGCTTGCCCGGTCAAGGTACAACAAGTACTATGAGTTAATGCTTCCCGCTTCTCCCACCTCTTTCTCTCTCTCATTCTCTCTCTCCTCTACTTAAAAATCAATAAAAAAATTAAAAAAGGAAAAAGAATTCTTTCTTCAGTATCTCTACCAAAAGGTACTTAGCCTATTCTTGAATACCTCCAGGCATGGGGAGCTCATTATCTACTTAGGTATTTCACTTCATCGTTGGAAAATTCTTTAGGAAGTTTCTTTATATTGAACAAAAATCAATTCAAATATCCTTATTTAGTGCATACCATGTTCCAGATACTACTTAAGTTTTGAGGATATAGCAGTAAACAAAATAGACAGAAATCCCTGTGGTCTTAAAGCTTGCTTTTTAAAGGAGGGAGACACTGAATAAGGTAAGTAAAGTGAAGGGCATAGCAGGAGAGAAATGGGAAGGAAGACAGTTCCGGGAGTGGGAACTTACAGTTTTAATGAGGGTGGTCAGGAAAGGCCTTCCTGACAAATGACTCTCCAGTGGATTTCTGAATGAGCCGTATGAGTGTTTGAGGGAAGAGCATTCTGGGCAATGGAAACAGTAAGTGCAAAGGGCCTGAGGCAGGAGTGTGCTTAATGTGTTCATGGAAGAGTGAGGAGGCTTATGGGTTGGAGTAGAAAATGCAAAGGAGAGCATGTGGTGGGATATAAGATTAGAAAGGGAATGGGAACCAGGTCGTGTGGGGCCTGGTAGACCATTGTAAGGCTACTGGGCTTTATTCTGAATATGATGGGGGGTCATTGGAGGGTGCTGAGTTTAGGGACTAATATTATTTAAGTTTTAAAAGATTCACTCTGCAAATAGACTGTGCAGAGATAAGAATGAAGAGCAGTTATAAGTCTGTTGCCACAGTTCAGACCAGAGATCATGGTGTCTTGAATGAGGGGAAATGTGAAAAATGGTTGGGTTCTGGATCTGTTTCGAATGGTGCCCTTTAAGTTACACCTGATGATCCTAGCATTATCCCCTGGGGCTTATTTAACACATGGAGTTTTAGTTCATATATTCGGGCTACAAATGAAAACAAATCTTCCCTTTGACACTGCTTCCTCAATCCTTATAGGCAACCATCCTAACATGTATGATGTGTTTGTATCCTTCTGTTTGTATGAGTTCTTGTAAAATAGGCATTATTCTTCTGTCAAGGATGTTTAATTTAAATGGATGGCATTGTGCTACAGATCACATTTTGTTTCTTCCTATATTTGGAAGACTTATCTGTGTTGCTGACTGTACCAACAGCCCGCTGTTTCTGGCTGAAGCAACTTCTTCAAATGAGACCACTGAACTGTGAAAAGACGGTGTTAGCACATGTTTCCCCTGAGCTTTCTCCTCTCCAGCCCAAACCTGCCTGCTTCTTCCAACCGTCCCCAGATAACCTGGCTTGGAGCTTTCTCTCGGCTTGGCCCTTCTCCTCTGAGCCTCCCAGGGTCCATCTGTGCTCACAGACCTGGACTTCTGAGAGCAGCTTCTGTACCTGGCGGCTCCTTGTCATTTGTCAGACCTGGAAACAAGGTTTAGTAGCTGAGAAAGGGTGTAGGGACTCTGGGGCTAAGGAAATAGAAGCCACAGGGCAAAGTAAGTCCCAAGATTCCACATGTGCCCAGGGTAGAGCTTGGCTTCTGTTTTCAGGGGCTCTGTAGAGCAGTGGTTAAGAGCCTGAGTTCTTGGATCAGATACACATAGATGTACCTTCCAGTTGTCCTTCCTGCAAGTTGCATGGGTTTGGATTAATTGCTTAGATTCTGAACTACATTTTTCCGTTCTACAAGATGGAGATAATCATAGAACTAATTTAGTAAGGCTAAGGCTGTTATTATTATTAGATGCAATACTATACATACACCTTTTGACACAGAGTAGATCCTTGATAAATATTGGCTGTAGTTTTAATATATAAATTTACACAAACTCAGATTATCACCAAAAATTAAATGTGGGACATTCATTTGCATTACAAAAGGTATTAAAAGATCCTTTTTAATAGAAATTTCTCTAGTACACTGATGATATGCATTAAGTGACCAAAACTGGGTTTACATACTGCTTTTCAGCAGGATGGAGTGTAAAAGGTTGGTTTACCTGTATGATGACTTTTACGGAAATGTGGCTTAAGACACTAGAACCATATTGAAATTGTCCTGTCTACATGCAGACCTGATGGCATTCTTGTGGTTTTTCTCTCAATTAAACCCTCCCTCCCATCTTCCCTTCCATCCTCTCTCTCTCTCTCTTCCTCTCTCCCCAAGTGCACTCAAACTCTGTATGATTATAGTCCCAGCAGTGGGTTGTATTTTTAAAAATATCTTGAGGATAACATTGTACTCTCAGAAGTATTGTACCCTGCTTTTCCAATGGAAAAATGAAATAATGAAAATATAGATGAAGAGGACTTAAAGAGACTGGAAGAGTTTATTGTCACTAAAACTACAGGGCTGGAAGGCAACCCAGAAGTCATCAAGTACTTTCTTATCTTTCTAGAGTTGAAGACACCAAGGCTTATAAAGGTGGGGTGACTTGGCCAAGGTCTCTTATCGTAAATGGCACAACAGAGGCTCAGATTTCCTGTCCTGTGTTCTTTTTTTCTACTCT
Organism: Saccopteryx leptura; assembly: GCF_036850995.1. Classification (NCBI taxonomy): domain Eukaryota; kingdom Metazoa; phylum Chordata; class Mammalia; order Chiroptera; family Emballonuridae; genus Saccopteryx; species Saccopteryx leptura. The sequence continues at coordinate 40,814,091 of NC_089507.1, forward strand.
TGGTTCCTAGGCAGGGTTGGATTTTAATCACTTTTGAAACATTTATTTTGTCTTAAAAACTCAGAATGGGGTCTGTACCTTTCTATGGTAATCTATCCCAGTAAAAAAGTTTTTCCTTAAACACAGTCCAGCTGCCTCTTGGAGCCATTTACATATGAAAACTCAGGCCTGCCACAGAATTATCATGTGCCATAACATTCCAGATGTGGTCAAGAGAAAGAGAACACAGGGTAGTCTACACACATGTAGTCTGCTTTTTTCTTCTTTTGTCCCTACCTCAAACTTCTTAAAAGGCTCTTCCTTCCTTCCTCCTCTCCTCTATTTAATGTCTCTTCCACTAGAATGTGAACATTTACAGCTTTGCCTAAGTATTCAGCTTGACTTTTTTTCCTCTTCTTCAACATCTTGGCAAATGCACGCTATAGGAGACACTCAACACATTTTGTGGAGCATCTGTATGGTGCCATGAAAAGTACAACGACATAAATGAAAAAGAGTTCAAATCCATGGTCCTTCACTTATTAGCTGGATGATATTGGGCAGATAACTTACTTTTTCTGTTTTCTTATGTATAAGAATTGGAATGACAGAAGCCACTGTGCAAGTTTTATTACAAGGATTAAAAGTAGTGATATCTGTAAAAGCAGAATTTCCAGGCACACAGAAGCTATTTTGAATAAATGTATTTTGTGAGATAATTTCATGCATTGCCTCATTTGTTCTTTTTAACAACTCTGTGAGGTAAGAGATATTAAAGCTCTTTTTGTCCACGAGGAAACAGAAGCTTAAACATAAACTGTAAGAAAGTTAAACAATTTGCCTAAAGTTGAAACTGGAGCCAGGATGACTCATAGATCAAAGGAATGCTATAAAGCAGCACCCACGATTTTCCTGAAGGTATCTTTGTTATTTTGGTACCAATGATTGGCTGTGTGGGAGGTGACTTGATAAAGGAGCATGAACTGAATCATTACGCCTCCACCTCCACTTTACAGACTAGGAAACTACTTGGGTAAAGAAATTCTACCAAAAACTTTAGTATGGTAAGAAAGAAAAATAAAAAAGGCGAGATCCCTCTAAATAGCTTTGCAAAGGTCAATAAGATTAATATGCCCTTTGTACATGGTTATTTTAGCTGAAATAAGGAAACGGCACGGGGGAAACTTCACCGACTCCTCGTGTAATAGGAATGTAATGTGCTTGCCCTTTTCCTCTTCAGGCTTGCGATTACCTAAAGAGAGCTGGTAGAATAAATGGTTATACCGCAAAGCTGTGTTCTGGAAAAGGGTTGATTATGTGTAAATGTTATTTTACATTCCCAGATTCATCAAAATCGTTAATTCAAGGTACCTTGAAAAGAATGTGTAGATAATATGCCACTAAAATTGATGAATTGGAAGCCTGAGGAAAATGTTTACTCATGGGGACATTTGCAATTGCCTCCTGAGTTCTGTATAATTTAAACAAACTACCTCTAACTCCCTTTATAGGTCAGACTTAATTTTTAACCTCTGGTGAAATGAAAATTAACCTTGACGCAAATTCATAGAATTTCCCAAGTAGAAATTAGAGTCCCAGCAGACGTTAAATAGGCGTGCTCAGGAAGAAAGGTTATGTAGTTAAAAAGTTTTGAAGCCACTGGTTCAGCAAAATTTTATATATTTTTTTAGTGCAGGACTTCTTGGAGCCTCCAGGTGCTAATGTGGACTATGAGCCGTCTAGAGGACTGCTAATAGCATAAACTTATTTTACTGTGCACCCCTGCTGTGTGTGTGTGTGTGTGTGTGTGTGTGTGTGTGTGTGCTTTTTTCTGAACATTTTTAACCATCTTGTGAGGCTGGTGTCCTTTGGAGCATACTCTGAGAAATAATGATAGTCTCTGACCCTCCTCATTTTATAGTTTAGAAAACTGTGTTTCACAGAATTATGTACCTTATATTAAATTTCTTATTTTTGTTACTGCTTATGAAGTCTGAACTGTAAAGTGTTATGATTATAATGTTATAAAAGCATAAAAATATTGCTTAGAGGTGAGTGTTATCTTTCAAAATGGAACCCTTGAGTGTGTTCACATTCAGTGTCTTGATGATGGTGTTTTGATTTAAAACAGTTTTAAATTATTTTTTTTTTATTCAGTGAGAGAAGGGGAGGGAGAGAGACAGACTTCCACATGCTCCATGGCCCGGATCCACCCAGCAAGCCCACTAGGGGGCAAGGCTCTGGCCATCTGGCATGTTGCTCCATTGCTCAGCAACTGAGCTCTTCTTGGTGCCTGAAGTAGAGGCTGTGGAGCCATCCTCAGCACCAGGAGCCAACTTGCTCCAATTGAGCCATGGCTGCAGGAGAGGAAGAGGGAGGAGGGGAAGAGAAAGAAGCAAGAGGAGGAGGCGTGGAGAAGCAGATGGGCACACCTCCTGTGTGCCCTGACTGGAAATCGAACCCTGGACATCCACAAACCAGGCCAACGCTCTACCATTGATCCAACTGGCCAGGGACAGATTTTTTTTCTTTAGTTTATTGCTGCACTTAGGTTCCCACACCTTCCCACGAGATGATCAACCTCAGGACTGCAACAACCAACTGATGTTTTTGTGGTAGAAAGAGCACTGGGTTAGGGCAATAGTGACACTTTGGTTCTTTTATTCTCCAGTTGACCATTAACAAGGTAAATGACTTTATCTCTTAAAATCTCAGAGTCACAGTTCCTTCATTTGTAAATTTGGTCATTGGAATAGCTGCTTCATGGGGACCTTGTTTGGATTAAATGAGATAATGCACGCAGACATTCTTTATAGAAGAGATATTATGTTGGCTCTGGAAGTTGACTGAGTTAGACTTTCAGCTCTTCTATATACTAGCTTTCTGACATTGGAAAGATTATTTTACTGTTTCTTCACTTTTAAGATGGGAATGTTAGAATTTCTATGTTATAGGGTTGTGTAGATTAAAAAATAATACATGTTAAGTGTTTAGCATAATGCCTGACACACAGTAAATTTCTATAAATGCTAGATGCTATTAATCTAACCTGTAAAGTATCAGATTCAAAAGTGATTCCCTTTCAAGGGAATTCTTGATTTTGTTAAGAATAAATAGGTTGGGAAGCAAGGAAAGGAAAAGGTAATTAAGAGAAAAAAATTGAAAAATGATATCTTGGGTAAAAAGTTACATATTGACTAGTTCTGGCTCAAAATGACTAAAGTTTATGTATTACTATAGTTATTTACTGCTGTGAAATAATATTACCACAAGCTTAGTGGCATAGCTTGTTATCTCATAGTTTCTGTGGGTCAGGAGTATGTTTATAACTTGGTATGTTTATAGACTCCTCTGTAATGTTGCAAAGTATTAGCCAGGGTTGGTGTCATATCTAAATGCTTGGCTGGGCAAAGGTTTACTTCCAAGCTCATGTGGTTATTGGCAGTAGTTTCTTCCAGGCTGTTGACTCAGGACTCTGATTTCTTGCTGTCTGTCAGCTCTAGGCCACCCTTAGCTCCTTGCTATGTGGCCTTTCCCAATATGACTATTTGCTTCCTCCACGTAGCAAGGGAGAATCTACTATCAAGATAGGTCACAATTTTGGTAATGTAATCATGTACATGTAATTATGTATATTTCTGCACATTTGCCATGTTCTGTTTGTTGGCTAGGAGCAAGTCACAAACTCTACCCACACTTGACTGAAGGGCATTGATTACACAATGGCATGAACCCTAAGAGGCAGAGGTAATGGGGTACCCGAAAGTCTGTTTGCGGTAGGTTGTTTCCAAAAATTAAGCCCAACTTGAAAGGATGAAGATTTTTGTCAGAGTGTGTCCCTGAAACTAAATGTAAAAGATGACATTATTGGAACCAAAACCGAACGGTTGGAATATGTTTAGTCTCCCAAAACGATCATTTTGAAAGGATAATAGTTCAACTAGAATTTACTTCTTATCAAGCTGTTTGAAGCCAGTCATCTTATTTCATGGTCAAATTTCACGAATTCCAAATCTAAAAGGATTTTTCTTATAATCTATATTCATTCATCTACTTTATATAACCTTTTGATTTTCTATCTTGCATGGACTTTCCCCTGAAGACCTGTCCAGACTGACAGGTAGGTTGACTGAAGGTGCTTTTATTATGCAGCATATCTTAACTATGACCTACAAGATCTGACAAGATAAATTTGCCTTTATGAAAATTTCCTTGATTTTGTGTGTTCAAGGATCTGAATTTACCACATAATAGCACAAGTATTTACTCCTCTTTGGTTCCGTATGCCTGTGGGAGTTTGTGTTCAATAGCTTCAATGGCCTTTGCTATAATTAAATATAATCACCAGGAGTTTGGTATTGAACCTCACGACATGAGAGAAGTGTTGTGTAAAATCGTTCTATGCTCATGTACGTGAAAATCATCTTAAGGAGATGACACATACAGGTATTGTAAAGAGACATAGTTGACATGTACCTTTTAAAAAACAGTCCTGAGACATAAAGTCCTTGAGGTATAAAGAAGCTATAAAATCAGTAAATCATAGGATATCAAAATCTGTTAATTTAGCCTGATAAAGACAGATTTTGGGTTGTGCTTGAACAAGGGAGGATGAGGTTACAGCCAACCACATGAGAAATGGAAGTAAGCTGGAAGGATATTGCTTAGTTTCTGTTCCATAGAAATCACAGCCAATAATGAATGCATTTGGATGCTGCGATTGCTCCCTGGAAGAAAATCTTCTGTGGAGATTTTTCAAAAGTCTGATCCATTCTCCAGAATTTGCCAGTCATGTTATTGATTTATTATTTTCACTTCATTTAAAGCATTATTCATCTAGGACTTTGGTCTGTAGTTGAGTTCTGAGAATAAAATCAGCAAAATGTTTCTACTTGAACTTCATTTTTCTTCGGGTGTTCTCAATAACACCAACAGAACTTGGAGTGTTTTTGTTACAAGCAAGTACAATATATGCTTGTATCTATTCAATTCTGAGATACTCGTCATTAAAACTTGGGTCAGGAAGAACATGCTGGCTGCATAAGTAAATTTATAAGTAAATCCAAGGCTTCTTAAAGATATTATGGTATTGGCAACTTAATATTATTAAGCTTATATTTTAAAAAATTACATTCCTGGTATGAATCAGCTGAAGACCTCAAAAGTGAAAAAAACTCTAACTCGATTTATGACAACAGTTTGAGCAACAAAAGATCTCATTCTCTCATTAAATTTTAGTCCTAGTTCTGCCCTATACATGACATGGGGCAGTTCACGTACTCCTAGACTCAGGTATTATATAAAGAGCATTTGAGATCTAGAATCCCATAACTCCTGGACCGACAGAGGGGTAGCAATCTTTTACAAATGAAGTGTCAGGTTTCTAACCTCTGATCTTCTGGTATTTTCAAGGCATAGGTGAGGTCACTTTGTGCTGACTCCTCTGAGTAGGGGTGAGGGAGGAAGTTCAGGGATGATAAAAGGATGAATAGTGAGACTCAAACTGCCAAAGGAAACATGTAACTGGTGTGCAGAGAACAGTGTCAGGAGTTGCAGAAGGTGTAGGAAGGATTAAGATATAGTCACTGCCTTGCCTGACCAGGCAGTGGCGCAGTGGATGGAGTGTTGGACTGAGATGCGGAGGACCCAGGTTCAAGGTCGTCAGCTTGAGCACGGGCTCATCTGGTTTGAGTAAAGCTCATCAGCTTGAGCCCAAGGTCGCTGGCTCGAACAAGGGGTTACTCGGTCTGCTGAAGCCCCATGGTCAAGGCACATATGAGAAAGCAATCAATGAACAACTAAGGTGTCACAATGAAAAACTAATGATTGATGCTTCTTATCTCTCTTCATTCCTGACTGTCCCTATCTGTCCCTCTTTCTGAATCTCTCTGTCTCTGTCAAAAAAAAAAAAAAAAAAAAGAAAAAAAAAGATATAGTCACTGCTTATACGACAGGAAAAATAAAAGTTGATAAATAAATAAAATAAGTGAAGGCAAGGCAGGATATAATTACTATCACAAGAAAAATTCAGACCAGAAGTTATTGATGTTTACATGGAATGATCACATATAGTTTGAAGAGGGTGGACCAGAAAAGCTTTCATTAAAAGATGACATTTGAGATGGACTTTGAAGGAGTTTTCCAGATAAAAATGGAGGAAGGGAGCACTGGGCAGAAGGAGATACATAAGCTGTGGGTTAGAGATGGGAAAACATGGGCTTTGGGGATAAAATTGAATAGTTCCGTTTGGTTGGATAGTGAGCAATTGTGTTGAAAGAGTAGGTAATGGGCTCATGACTTTATCAACAACAAAATTATGAAAGCCCAGATAGGGTACATGATTGGAGATTCTGGCTTATTGTCGCATGCTCATCTTCTGAGACAAACTCATTTTCATCTTTATGTCAGTAGAACACATTTTAAGGATATAGCTGTCATTCCAACAATACGTGTCTTTTTCACTGACCCAGTGTAGTTACAGAACTTCTACTGTGTAATGCAATGCTTCCTAGCAGCATTAGAAAAATAGCTAACATTTTCATTATTCGACCACATCAAGTGCCAACCAACATTCATTTAGTCAGGAGCATTAAAAAACTCTTCAAAGCTTCTCTGAGGAGGGAACCACTTTCTGTTTATTGTATCCTCTTGAACACGAAAATGGTCTGGTTCTCAAAGGAGTCATTTCCAAACCTGGCTGAAAAAATGCACTTCTTTTATTTTTATCACCTGGTGACTAAGCTTCACATTGCTTTGGGCTTAACTGTCCTTTAAATGTTTGTCTTGCCTTCTTTGAAGAACTTGAAAATTTTTTTAGTGTTACTGAATTCCATGGCAGCTGCCTGTGTTATTGAAGACCATGTAAAGGAACACAAAGATGAGATGCTAGGAAGAAGCTGCTCTTTTTCAGATTACTTTTTCTTGTCAATTGTAGGCACAACTCTCATGAATTATTTAAACTCCGACTGTCCTGGAGTGTGCTCAGTAGGCTTCATATACATAGAAGACTCTTGAATCTTTCCTTAAGGAATTATATTCTAGTGAGTTAAGCAAAGTAGCAGCAGCAGTTGTAGGACTGAAGTAAACATTGGGCCAAGGTGCTGAACTGAGATTTGGGCAAATTTCTGTAACATGTCTGTTGGTATCTAACTTTGCAGCACTTTTTATACAAAGAAAGGGGTGGTCAAGGAGGGAGCAAAACAAAGCTATAACAACAACTTCAGCAACAAGAAGCACTTGCCAGATGCTTAAGTACTAGAACTATATTAATTCTGAAAAACCCCATGTTATGATTATTATTCTTATTTCTCAGCTGAGGAAAGCAAAGCACTGAGATTAAGTTACCAATTCAAGATCACACAGTAAGTGGTGGAGCTAAAATAGGCAACAGTATCTTCTAAGTGCAGAGGATTGAGCTTTGTCAGTAGAGGGGGGACTAGCACAGATGGAGTGAATTTCTGAAGGAGGGCTTTGTGTTCTCTAAGGTGGCTAATGTAGGACCTTGCCCCCAGCTCTCCTTGTGAGGCCAAGGCACTCATTTTCCAGCTCCTGCGCATGTTGGCAGGTGAAGACTCAGCTAAGTCCTTCGCTGCCATTGCCCTCAGCAGAAGAAAACCACTTTACCTAAGGTCATTCCCTTTCCCTGGTGCAGCCGGACTCTATGCGGAGAATGGGATATGGAGGCCCAGTCCCTTTGCCCTGTGGTCACTTTCACAAGGCCAGCTCAGTTCCAGCCCCTACACAAAATTTTGGGATCAGCTCCCCAATCATAACTTCCTTCTTTCCTCCATCGGTACTGAGGAAAAGACTCCCTCCGAAAGTCTCCAGCTCAGAGTCTATTCCTGAACTAAGGCATCAGTGTGGTAGAGTGTGGGCATTGGAGCCTGGAGCCTCAGATTTTCCTCCTGGCTTCAATACTTTATCCCTAGCCACAAGAGCTTGCATTCACTATATTACCTTTCTGAGCTTCCATTTCATAATCTGTTTAATGCAAATGGTATTCTGGGGTGATTGTTGGGACTAAGATAAATATATAAAACATATTTATTATCCATGGCTGGCCCCAGTTAACAGTGTTTAGGGACTAATGAAGTAGTTGTCCAGCTCTACAATCTCAGTAGGAGGTGACTAGGAAAGACAGAATACAGGAGGTTCTCTGGTGAAGGTCATTTAGGTAGATGCCTGTGGCCCAAGCATCACTCAACATCATCTTTAGTGTGAGAACCACAGTCATGACTGTGGCTATTAAGCAAAATCCAGCAGCTTTGCTTAATAGCCTGGCTTAAAGGGAGTTTTCTAAGTTTGGTTTATGGTGACATTACCATCAATTTATAGGAATATACATATGTATTCCCATAAATATATATATATATATATATATATATACACACACACACACACTGTGTGTGTATACCACACATAGACACACACACACCAACTAAACATACATATGTTTTTTAAAGAGATAAATATTCTATTTTGATTTTCCTGTCTAAAGGCTTAATGGTTTGAAGTAGAATAAAAAAAGTGAAACTAAGAGACATTGATAAGAGTGTGGTGGTTACGGGGGGAGGGGGGAAAGGGAGAGGGAAAGGGGGAGGGGGAGGGGCACAAAGAAAACTAGATAGAAGGTGACAGAGGACAATCTGACTTTGGGTGATGGGTATGCAACATAATTGAACGACAAGATAACCTGGACTTGTTATCTTTGAATATATGTATCCTGATTTATTGATGTCGCCCCATTAAAAAAAAAAAAGAGATAAATATTCTATTTTGATTTTCCTGTCTAAAGACTTAATGGTTTGAAGTAGAATAAAAAAAGTTAAACTAAGAGACATTGATAAGAGTGTGGTGGTTACGGGGGGAGAGGGAAAGGGAGAGGGAAAGGGGGAGGGGGAGGGGCACAAAGAAAACTAGATAGAAGGTGACAGGACAATCTGACTTTGGGTGATGGGTATGCAACATAATTGAACAACAAGATAACCTGGACTTGTTATCTTTGAATATATGTATCCTGATTTATTGATGTCACCCCATTAAAAAAATAAAATTATTTGGAAAAAAAATAAAAAAATAAATAAAATAGGAAAAAAAGGGAAAGGAATGAGAGAATGAGGGAGAGAGAGAGAATGAGGGAGGGAGGGAGGGAGAGAGAGACAGAGAGGGGTTGATCTAGATTTATGACTTTCAATCCCTTTGACCTTGATTCTCGTTGAGAAGTATATCTTACTTCACTACTTGGTACAAACATATGCACATACAATCAAAATTTAAATTTCAGAAACTAATGTGTGCTTTTCTATGTGTAGTGCACTGTGATGTCTTTTTCACTGTCTATTCTACTCCCTTCTATTCCACTCCACTTTATTCCATTCCCCTCCACTCCACTCCATTCCATTCCATTCCATTCCATTCCACTGAACTCCATTCCACTCCACACCATTCCACTCCACTCTATTCCATTCCACTTCACTCTATCCCACTCCATTCCATTCCTCTCCACTCCACTCCACTCCACTCCACTCTATTCCACTCCACTCCATTCCACTCCATTCCATTCCATTCCACTCCATTCCATTCCATTCCATTCCATTCCACTCCATTCCATTCCACTACATTCTATTCCATTCCATTCCATTCCATTCTACTCCACTCCACTCATCTCCACTCCACTCCACACCATTCTATTCCACTCCATTTCATTCTACTTTATTCTATTCCACTCCACTTTATTCTACTCTATTCCACTTCATTCCACTCCAGTCTACTCCATTCCATTCCACTCCACTCCATTCTACTCCACTCCACTCCACTCTATTCTACTTCACTCCACTCCACTCCACTCCACTCCACTCCACTCCACTCCACTCCACTCTGTTCCACTCCATTCCACTCCACTCTGTTCTATTCCACTCCATTTCATTCCATTCCACTCCACTCCAATCCATTCCATTCTACTCCATTTCTATCCATTCCTCTCCATTCCACTCTACTTCACTCCACTCCACTCCACTCCACTCTGTTCCACTTCATTTCACTCCATTTCATTCCACTAAACTTTATTCTACTCCACTCTACTTCAATCTATTCCATTTCATTCCATTCCACTCTATTCCATTCTCCTCCACTTCACTCCACTCAATTTCATTCCCTTCCACTCCATTTTATCTCCTTCTCTCCCCCTTCATTTCATTCCACTCCACTCCATCCCATTCCACTCCACTCCACTTCATTCATTCCCCTTCATTCCATTAAATTACCCTCCACTTCATTCCATTTTGCTCCACTTTATTTCTTTCCATTGCACTTCACTTTACTTTTTTTATACTTCATTCTATTCCCCTCCCCTCCCCTCCACTCCACTCCACTCCACTCTAGTCCACTTTACTCTATTCTACTTCATTCCATTCTCCTCCACTCCATTCCATTTCATGCCACTTCATTCCATTTTATTTCACTCTCCTCCACTCCTCTCCACTCTACTTCATTCTACTTCATTCCATTCCCCTTCACTCCTCCACTCCACTCCACTCCACTCCACTCCACTCCACTCCACTCCACTCCACTCCACTCTATTCTACTCCATTCTATTCCCTTTCATTCCATGGTACTTTATTCCAGTCTACTTCATTTAATTCCCCTCCACTTCATCCCACTCTACTCCACTCTATTTCATTACATTCTATTCTTTTCCATTTCACTCTACTTTATTCCATTCTACTTCATTGCATTCCACTGTAATCCATCTCACTCTCCTCCACTCCACTCCACTCCACTCCACTCCACTCCACTCCACTCCACTCCACTCCACTTTACTCCATTTTACTTCATTCCATTCTTCTCCACTCCATCCCTCTCTACACCATTCCATTCCACTTCACTTTACTCCATTTCCTTCTATTCTACTCCATGTTATCCATTCTACTTCATTCCATTTCATTACACTCCATTCTATTCCACTCCACTTCATTCTACTTTACTCCACTCCATTTCCTTCCATTCCACTCCACTTTATTCCATCTATTTCATTTCATTCCCACTCCACTCCATTCTACTCTACTCCACTCCACTTTATTCCATTCTCCTCAACTCTATTCCCTTCCCCTTCAGTCCCCTCCACTCAATTCAATTCTATTCTATTTCATTCATTCCTTTCCATTCCATTCCATTTCATTCCATTCCATTCCATTCCATTCCATTTTATTTTATTCCATCCCCCTCCATTCCATTCCATTCCATTCCATTCCATTCCATTCCATTCCATTCCATTCCATTCCACTCCATTCTATTCCACTCCACTTCATTCTATTCCACTCCACTCCATTTCCTTCCATTCCACTCCACTTTATTCCATTCTATTTTATTCCATTCCTACTCCACTCCATTCTACTCTACTCCACTCCACTTTATTTCATTTTCCTCCATTCTATTCCACTTCACTCCTTTCTAGTCCACTTTTCTCCACTCCATTCCATTCCATTTTATTTCATTCCATTCCATTCAATTCTATTCCACTCCATTTTACTCCACTTCACTCCACTTTATTCCATTCTACTTCATTCCATTCCTCTCCACTCCATTTCATTCTTCTCCATTCCATTCCATTCCACTCCATTCTGTTCCACTCCACTCCATTTTACTTTACTCCACTCCATTCTACTCTACTCCACTCCACTTTATTCTATTCTACTTTATTCCATTCCCCTCCTCTCCACTCCATTTCATTCTTTTCCATTCCACTCCACTCCAGTCTATTACACTCCACTCCTTTTTACTCCACTTCACTCCATTCTACTCTATTCCATTCATTCCATTTACCTTTCCAAGCAGAGAAAAATCTGAATGTCTATGGAGGCTCATTTCTTTCCTCTTAGCTTAGTAGAGAGTTAGTTCAGTAGGTCTCAGTAGGAACAGCAGGGTTGAGCTCTGGAGTGTCCCTATCACTTTCTGAAGCAGGAAGTCCCTGCTATTAAGTTGCCTCAGTATACATGTGAGTTCTTCTGATTCACTTGCTGCATGTATCCAGTCTAGTTAACTCAGGAGGATAATGAGAGTTTGGTGATCTTATGCATATTCCTCCTTCTGTACTTATCAGTTTCCTCCCTGTAGATCCTATTTTGTATTTACTTTGCATAATGCTAAAAATATATGTTGGTGCCCACACATTACTTGCTCACCAAAATTGAGAAACGTATCATGACTGTTGTGTGTGTGGGGGGTGTTTGAAAAAGCTTAGTGGGTACCTCTGTCTTGTGTCTCCCCACTCCCTGATGAGAAGCCTGTTGTAGAACAACAACAGAAATACCCTCATTATTTGAAATAGGAAGAAGTCTCTTCCATTCTACAGCTGGGTCATTCTGGCCAGAGAACACAGATATGCTGTGGAATGGGGAAATCTATGGGGCTTTGATGGGTGTGGGTGGGTAAACATTCATAAGCTAAACTCGAGTTTTTAAAAGTTTCCTTTTTTTCTTCTGCCACCTTAAGTGCTTTGGAGAGATACCTTGAAAATATGTGTCTCAACTTTAGCACTACTGACATTGTGGGCCACATAATTCTTTGTTGTGAGGCTCTGTCCTGTGCATCATAAAATGTTTAACAACATTTTTGGCCTTTACTCACCAGATTTCAGTGGCACCCATCCCTTGGGTGTGACAATCAAAACCGACTCCAGTCAATGCGAAGTGTCCCTGGGGCCAAAGTCATCTTCAGTAGAGAACTACTGCTTTGAATGAACCTTAAACATCATTAGTGCTTTCCTGTATCCACATTATGTTTTATTTTGGTGAAAGCATCAAAACACTTGTACTTTGAACACATAATAATGTCAGACATTGAATAATGTTTCTACTTATTATCGGTTATGTACACATTACATTTTCATATAGATGTTTGACATATTTTTAGAATGACCATTTCTAGACTACTACAAAGCTAGTAATGAATGAGACATAACTATTTCCCCCCCTTTCTTTGATCAATAGGGTTACCAGGGAGAATGCTGTTAGAAAGACTTACTAGGTAATGAAAAATGGAGTTCTACTAGATGTTGATTAAAGAGCAGTGCTTTGACATTAACTTCCATCATAAACTCTACACCTTATTAATAAATAAGCATGAATAAAACATATTAAGAAATCTTAGGTTTTTCCAGGTAAAGTTAGTAATAAAGAGAAAGAGAAAGAAAAATATCATATGATCTCACTTCTATGTGGAATCTAATGAACACAGTGAACTGAGGAATGGAATAGAGGCAGAGGCGGGGTCACAGGGAGCAGAGGGACAGCTGTCAGAGGGAAAGAGAATGAGTGGACGGGATCAGAGAAGATGAAGGGATTAGTGAAATTATATATACATAACACATAGATTCAGATAACAGGACAGCAAATCCCAGAGGGAAGGGGGGAGGGATTTAGGGGGCGAGGGGCAGAGGAGGTGGAATGGGGGACCTGGGGGTGAGGGGTGAGGGTGTTATATTGAGTGGGACACTTGAATCCATGTTAAACAACAAATTAAACTTAATAAAATTAAAAAAATATGTATAAATAAATTATAAGTAAAGAAAAAAAATAATAGAGTTCACAATGAACCCTTTCCAGAAGTAAAATACAGAAAGGTTCATGCAGTATCATTCAAGATACAATGTCAATTTAGTGTCAGCCTGCCCCACTGTCTGTCCTATTCTTGGCTACCTTTCTTTCTCTTTCTTGCTCCCAAACAGTGTGTGCTAGGAAAAGGAAATGCAAAATACTTTAACCTAAACAGAACTTAAGGAAGGTAAGGGAAGGTAACTGGGAAAATAATCATACCATACATTCCAAAGCTTTTGGATTCCCTGGTCTTTGAATGATCCCTGCTTCTCCACTGGAAGAGCTATTGCGAGCTGAGTGGGGAGGGTGTTTGCTGACCCTGAGAGCAGCACAGAATCGCTCAGAGAGAATAGAATGTCTTTCATATCCAAGAAACAAACAGTAGTTAGCTTCTCAGTGCTTAACAGCCACAGCGATATGAAGGTTCCCAGAGAAAGCTGAGAAAATATTGTAGGACTTGCCTGTGAAACTTTAATTAGGGCAAACAAGACTGTTTGACTTGCCGGAAAAGGAACTAATTTGTTTTTGAACAGTGCTGTTTTTCTTTCATTGTTTCTTCATTTATGGGACTTAAAAGAATTTTATATGCCCAGGCCCCTATTCAGATTCATTGATTCAGAATATCCAGGACTTGGGCATTGATATTTTAAATGAATTTTCACAGGTGAACCTAACATTCAGTGACATTGATCACAGGTAATCCTGAGACATTCAATGATTTGTGAACAATTGCTCTGGATAATAGGCTTTTTTTCTTCCTTGACAGTTTTTCTAGAGTCCATTCCTCATGGATCTGAATTTGAGGCTCTTAGTCTTATAAACGTGTCATACCATCATAAACATTCCAATGGGTTTCTACTAGACCCATAAATTATTAGTATTAGGAATTTCAATTTATAAATGGGAACTTACAGTGACTTTTTTAAAAGTTAGTAAGTGTTGACTTCTGGTATTTATCTTCTTTTTTATCACAATAGAAGTGTCTGCTGTTGCATAAGCCTGCTCAGCGACAGAGCACAATTCCCAGACTTATTTGCAATGAGGTTTGGCAATATGGCTTGGTTCCTTCCAGTCAATGTAAATTTGGATCATGCTTTTATTTTAATTTTTTATATTTATTGATTGATTGATTGACTTAGTGAGAGAGACAGAGGGATAGACAGGGACAGACAGACAGGAAGGGAGAAAGATGAGAAGCATCAACTCATAGTTGTAGCACCTTTATTATTCATTGATTGCTTTCTCATATGTGCCTTGACCTGGGGGGCTTCAGTTGAGCCAATGACCCCTTGCTCAAGCCAGGAACCTTGTACTCTAGTCAGTCATGACTATGATCATGACTATGATCCTATGCTCAAGCTGGCGACTCCATGCTCAAGCTGACGAGCCAGTACTCAAGCCAGAGATCTTGGGGTTTTGAACCTGGGTCCTCAGTGTCCCAGGCCAATGCACTATCCACTGTATCACTGCCTGGTCAGGCTTGGATTATGCCTTTAAATGAAAAGAAATTTGTCCTTTCCTTCCTTTTATTCCTTTCTGCTGGAGAGCCACCATACCAACTCTGATCTAGATTATTATGTGATAGAGATATAAACTTTTGTCTTGTTTAAGACCCTGTATTTTTGTCATTTGTTACAGCACTTTAACAAATGCATTAAAGCTGATAACATCTGAATTATAACACTGGATTTCCCGGCTCTCATTTCCTTTATTATCCATGGCATAGCCCAGCCTTTCCATTGGGATCAAGTCTCATGAATTTTTTCTAATTCTGAAAATCTGGCAATGATAGCTACACTTATTTAGTCAATTGCTCTATGTTGATCAATGACAGTCTGTCTGCACCCCAAAATAGAAAAAAGGGGATAGACAATTTTATTTGGAGACAATTGTACTAGCAAACTAATAGAACCATGTGACTGAGACTGACACTTGTTCATGAAAATCCATGTTCTCTTTTCCTGGAACAGGTAATTGGATTACATTTCCCTTTTTGCAGGAGTTACGTATGGTTACATGACTAAATTATTGATTCACTCTGTTAGATCATTGTATCTTGAATCTCCTACCTGCTTTCACATTGTTTGTTACACTAACATCTGTTCCTGTTTTCTGCTTCCCTATTTAGTTTCCAAATTTTCTTCTTGGAGTCTACCAAAATCTATCTTCTCTACCTCCAGCTTCCTCTGAATAGAGAAACCATTGTTTTCTCTTGCCTCCTTGCACCTTATCGCAATATTCCAAACATGTCCAACATTCATCTCACAGGTTGCATTTAAAGCGAAACTGTTGATTCAGAAAAGTAAGGTCGCACTAACGTGGTTGCTTTCTGCTTCTAATTAATGTTTTTATTGTTCTTTCCTGAAGCATTGTTTTTTACATACTTCTTATTTCCAGTCTTTCTTGGGCTGTGTGCCATATTTCTGGCCTTAGGAAAAGTATGCCTGAAAAAGCATAGAAATACCTTTCATAACATTCTTCTTTCTTTGACAACATAATGCCAGCTGAAATCTTTGTTTGTTCTTCAATTGTCCTTAGAGTCAAAGCACTTATGTATTACTAACTTGGGCGTCCTCTTCAATTGTCAAGTGCTGCGTGTAGCATGTGTTGGTGGAACTGAAACTAAAACATGTAGCAAATCAGTGAGTTTTCGTTAACAGAACAGCAAGTGTGAAACCTGAGGCGTGGGCATCATTTATAAAAGCTTACTTCTTTGCAAAATAAAAGAGAGTGTAAAAAGGTACTGATGTTAATCCCCAAAGTACAGTTTTACATGTCAAATGTTCATAAAAGTGATCTTCAAAATAATATACTTGCATACAATTTAATTTAGTCAGAGTGTGGATTTACTTTAACTTGCTATTATCAGAAGAAACCTCAACTCATTTATGTGGCCCGCATCAATGTATCCACCATTTGGGTTTCTGGTTTACTACCACTTATATTCACTGCATGTGTTTCTATCCACCTTTGCCTAATTAGACCACCTGCATTAGTTCAAACATAAGAGAAGTAAGTATGCTTTTCACTCCTTGAACAATGCAAAGTAGGTAGGTGCTCCTGGTGGTCAGGGGGGCCCTCCTCCAGGAAGCCATCATGGAATTGAACTGATAAAGTTGTGTCTTCTTTATCGCACAGCTTCCAGAGTTGGCCAAATCATCTTTGTTCTAGCCAGAAGAGTGAAAGGGATGGAGAAGCTCAAGTGAGAGATTTCTGTGGGCCAGGCCTGTTAATCATCACGTTTGTTCATATTCCATTAGTTAGAATTTTTAATCACATGGCCACTCTGAACCACACAAGCATTTGGGGAAATATAATCTGGCCAAGTCCAGGAAGAAGAAGAAATAGATGTTTGTGAACAGCTGGTGGTCTCTGTTATGTGCCTTTCTATGACTCTGTCCTGCTCCCACAAGTTCTTTAGCCCTAATAAAAACCATAGTTAGTTTTTAAGATCCAGTTAAAAGCAACTTCATTGTCCTAGACCCCTAGTTGCAATGACTGTTGCTTTTACTGCCTTCCATTTTGAATCTTTATTATAGCCTTTACTTAATTCTATCTTGTGTTCTGATTGTTTTTAAAGACATTTTTTTCAAGAGCAGTTTTGGTTTACAACAAAATAGAAAGGGAGGTACAGAGTTGCCCCGTGTATCACCTGCACAACCTCATCCTTTATCAACACCACTCTCTAGAATGGTATGCTTTTTACCACGGACGAACCTGTGTGACACATCCTACTCACCCGAAGTCCATAGTTCACATTGTTTACTCTTGGTGTTGTACATTCTATAGGTTTGGACAAGTGTATAAGGATATATCCATCATTATAATATTATACAGAGTATTTTATTGCCCTAAAAATCCTTTGTGCTCTGTTTATGCATTCCTTTTGCCCATCTCACCCCTCAAAACCACACATTTTCTTTTTTTATTGTCATCATAGTTGCCTTTTCCAGGAAGTCATATATTTGGAATCATACAGTACAGGCCGAGGCAAATACAGGTTTACAGTTGCTTGTATGGGGAATCATATAATAATAAATAAATAATAATACAGGAATAAACTGTTTTGTGTACTCAGAACTGTAAGCCTACCTTTGCCCCACCTTATATGCAGCCTCTTCAGATTGCCTTCTTTCACATTGTAATGTGCATTTAGAGTTCCTCCAAGTTGTTTCAGGGTTCAGGATCTCTTTTAGATGCTGAATAATATTCCATTGTCTGGATACACACAATTTATCTATTCACCTATTGAAAGGACATATTGGTTGCTTCCAAGTTTTGGCAATAATGAAGCTGTTTTAAATATCTATGTGCGGGTTTTTGTGTGGACAGAAGTTTTCAACTGCTTTGAGTAAATACCAAGAAGTGCAAGTACTGCATCATATGGTCAGAATATGTTTAATTTTGTAAGCAACTTGCGAACTCTTCCAAGGTGGTTGTGCCATTTTACATTTCCACCAGCAATAAATGGGAGCTTCTGTTGCTCTGTATCCTTGTCAGCATTTGGTGTTGTCAGTGTTCTGAATCTTGGCTATTCTAATAGGTGTGTAGTGGTGTTTCGTTGTTTTAATTTGCATTTCCTTAATGAGAAATGATTTGGAATTTTTTTTTTCATATGCTTACCTGCTATTTGTATATTTTCTTTGGTGAGGTTTCTATTAAGGTCTTTGGACTACTTTTGAATTAGGATGTTTGTTTTCTTATTGTTATCAGGTGTATCTTTTGCAAATATTTTCTCTTGTTTGTGGCTTGTTTTCTCATTCTCTCATTTAAAAAAAATTTATGTTTATTACCTATGTTGGATATAAGAATGAATAAATGTAGGTGGAAAATATATATAATCCTATTCTAATCGTGACACAAAAGTTCTTCTTTTACAGAGTACACTTGGACACTACTCTGTTCTGTAAGACCTTGCGTGAATTGCTAGTGATAATTTCTCTGACGCACATGACATTGTTCTCCCTCACATTCTCTGTACTCCAGCTACAGGTCTCCTGGTTGTCCTTTAGGCATTCATGGTGCATTTACTTTTAAGGCCTCCACACTTACCATTCCCCCAGGGCTTTTCTTGATCTCAGTCTCTTGCTATTGTGTGCAGAGTAGACCTTTTTAATTTTAATGAAGTTCAGTTTACCAATTACTTCTTTCATGGATCAGGACTTTAGGGTTGTATCTAAAATGGCCTCTCCATACCCTAGGTCATTTAGGTTCTTTCTGTGTTATCTTTTAAAAGTTTTATAATTTTGTATTTCACATTTGGGTCTCTGATGCATTTTGATAATTTTATTTTTTTAATGGGGCGACATCAATAAATCAGGATACATATATTCAAAGATAACATATCCAGGTTATCTTGTCATTCAATTATGTTGCATACCCATCACCCAAAGTCAGATTGTCCTCTGTCACCTTCTATCTAGTTTTCTTTGTGCCCCTCCCCCTCCCCCTTTCCCTCTCCCTCTCCCCCCTCCCCCCATAACCACCACACTCTTATCTGATGCATTTTGAATACATCTTTGTGAAAAATGTAAGGTCTGTATCTAGATTTCTGTTTTTGCATGTGGAGGTCTTGTGTTCTCAAACCATTTGTTGAAGAGACTGTCTTTGCTCTATAATATTGCCTTTGCTTCTCTGTAAAAAATCAGCTGACCATATTTATGGGGATCTCTTGCTGGGCTCTCTGTTTTCTTCACTTGATCTATTTGTCTATTCTCTTGCCAATAATATACTTTCTTAATTACTGTAGCTTTATAGTAAGTCTTGAAGTTGGGTGCTGTCAGTCCTCCAACTTTGTTTCTTTTTTAAAATGTTTATTTTATTGATTTTAGAGAGAGAGGAAGGAAGAGAGAAAGAGAGACGAGAACTTTAATCTGTTTCTGTATGTGCCCTGATTGGGGGTTGAACCAGCAAGCTCTGCACTTTGGGACGAGGCTCTAACCAACCAAAAGCCTGTCCAGGCCTCCAGCCTTCTTCTTTACCTTCAATATTGTGTTGGCTATTCTGGGTCTTCTGCCTCTCCATAGAAACTTAAGAATCAGTTTCTTGGCTTCCATAAAATAACTTGCTGGGGTTTTTTTTTTTTTTCTGAAGCTGGAAACAGGGAGAGAGAGTCAGACAGACTCCCGCATGCGCCCGACCGGGATCCACCCGGCACGCCCACCAGGGGGCGACGCTCTGCCCACCAGGGGGGTGACGCTCTGCCCATCTTGGGCGTCGCCATGTTGCGACCAGAGCCACTCTAGCGCCTGAGGCAGAGGCCACAGAGCCATCCCCAGCGCCCGGGCCATCTTTGCTCCAATGGAGCCTTGGCTGCGGGAGGGGAAGAGAGAGACAGAGAGGAAGGCGTGGGGGAGGGGTGGAGAAGCAAATGGGTACTTCTCCTGTGTGCCCTGGCCGGGAATCGAACCCGGGTCCTCCGCACGCTAGGCCGACACTCTACCGGCTGAGCCAACCGGCCAGGGCCCTTGCTGGGATTTTGATTGGTGGTTAGTTGTTTTATCCATTGATCTCACTCACTTAACTGTAAACTCCTTTATCAAAGCACCATAGTGTAGTGGGAGAACACAGAGGGCTGGAGTAATACAGGCCTAGATTTAAATCAGCTTTGCTATTTTTAAATTGTGAGATCTTGATCAGGTTACTTTCTTCACTTCTTGTTTCCTCATCTTAAAAACAGTGGTAATGGTGCAAAATGCTATAAGAAGGCTAACTGAATTAACATATTTGAAATTTTCCATCAGGACCTATATATAATAGATGGTCAATAAATGTTACTGTTGCTGCCTTTTGTCTCTTCCGTAGTGATATTCCTTTAGTTGGTTTTTAAAAACACGTAGCTGTGTTGAAGTATGAGTCTTCACAGCACTGCAATAGTAGAATTTCAAGTTAAGAGCATGAACTTCTAGTATATACAGCAGAGACTAGGGCAGAAAGAAACCCTTGGAATAGCACCAATATATTGGCTTTGCAGGCATTCCCTCAGCTCTAGTGGACTCATCGACTGCTTAACAAATTTGTGTTAACTCTAGCCAAGCTTGTAGCTGCCTGAGATGACCTCTGAGAATTGTTTCATACCAAGCAAAGGCTGCTTAATCACAGATAAGGCCAGAGGCATCAAGCAAGGCGCAGGCCAGGGCTGCCCCCATCTGACTTCCTTAAGCCTCCTCTAAAGGCTACTGGATGCTGGAGTGAGAAGAGGAGGGTTAGGGAAAATCTGATATTAAGGGAATGGCCTAAAGTTTGTAATAGATAATTTCAGTCAGCATATATTTATTCTGATACCTTTGCTTTTCAGGCACTTTGGGGAGTAAGATTTTATAGCCTTGGTCATTTGCCTGGGACTGGGTGATATGGAGAAAAGGAGACCACGGGATGTAGACTTTTCACTTGATTATTGTGCTTGCATCTTCAGTTTTCCCCCAGTGGAATATTATCACTGTCATACCAGAGTGAGGATCCAGCCTGGGCTGAGGAGCTATGTGGCATAGTGATTAAAACCAGCCAGAGCATCCTCAAAACCTTTATATATGTATATGCCTTAGAACAGTGCCAATGGCAACTGTTATGTAAATGTTTGTTATATATTCATATATGTGTAGAACTGCAAAACCATTTTCTTTGCTTCCTCCCCATGCTTCACAGCAGTGTTTATTATTCTCAGTGAAAACAAGGAGCCTCCAAACCCTTTAGCATTCACCACAGTTGGACTCAGACCCTTTGATAGGTTAAATGTACTTATGTGTGTGTAATCTAATGCCACATTTCAGATAGGACTGTAAGTAGAACATTGAGAGAGCATTTAGCACAAAAAAAGCTGAGTCTGGCTTGACTAGAAAGATAGATTTTGGAGGTTTGGAGAGGAGTAGATTCCAGCTACTGGATGGTGGCTAGGCATCAAACCTATCCTGCCTGACTATTGTGACAATTCTTCTTGCCGTGGGGAGAAAACAAATTGTGTTTGTGAACTGAGAGACACATCACCCCCTGATGGAGCACAATGCAGAGGAAGAGAGGTCCTTTCTGTATCACAGGGCATTGAGGACTGAGAGGCTGGTTTCCAGGGTGACCAGCAGAGTTGTGCATCTGAGCAGGAATAGAGGAGGGAGGGCATGTTGAGCAATTGAGGTTCTCTCAGCTGAGACAGCTTCTAATGGCAGCCAGGACAAATTCATGTCACAGGTTATGTTCTGTGAAAGCAGAAGTGGAGTTTGGTGTGCAGGATATATGTATATATTAGGAATCTGTACCTATGGAGTGAAGGGGCAGGAAGCAAGATTGGGCCAATAGAGAAGTTAAAATGTGATGCAGAACAAAGCCTGGGCCAACCCCATTGGGAGCTCAGGGTTGCATGTGGTCTATTAGAGTTGTCCAAGTGGGCTTAGATGGTTCGGCCTTTACCTCCCTCCTCTGTAGTCACTGGGTGTAGGCTGCCCTGGGAAGGTTGTGCCCTTGGATGATGCGGTTCTTTACAGCTGATGGCTGGGAAAAGTCCTCCCCTGAACGGGGATCTGTGTGGCACATCTTTCTGTCCAGAGAAAGAGATTCTTACAGATCCTGGGGGAGGGGTGGCAGCTCTGCCAAGAACTGGTGTTCCTATATTGGCAAGTAGAGCTGTGGAGCTAATGAAATGTGTGCAGTTAATATTAATATGATCCTGTTGATATCCATGACCTGATGAGACCTGGCACATTCGAGTCACATATACTGATTGCATGTGCACATAATAAAAATAATAGAAATAATGAAAAAAATTGTCCCCTCTTGTCACCTGCCCCCTTTCTAGTCTTTCTCAGATATGTCTATAACTTTTAGAGAGTCCAGTTTTATCTTATTTCATGCTAATTCAAGGACTTAGATCTGAAAGTCTAAATACCATGTGGTTTGAATGGTAATGGAAGGGGTATAAAGTGGACAGCATGGGTGAGATGTAACATTCATCACTGCTCAGCCCAGGCATTCAGTAAAGAATAGGCTGGAGGAAATAAATATTCTTATAGCTCTGGCTACGAGCTTGACCCACCTTTTTAGAGAAATTAATCCTTATGATTAAATGGTGGTGTTGGTATCCAGAGCAAGGTTCTTAATATCTTATACTAGCCTGTTTCTTCTGAGTCATCAGTACCATTTCCCTGAGCTTGTTATATTTTGCATGTTGCCCTCATAACAGACAGCTGCATTTTGGGTTGATTATTTGCATTTTAAAAAATTGGCTGCTCACTCACGCTGCATTAAATTTTTATAGCTACTGTGTTCATTGATCAAATCACTCTATTAGCAGTAACTATTCCAGCTGTATATTTTAATTACACTTGAACAATCAGCCTTTCTTAGTCCTTGAGTAATTTGCTGGCTTTAATTTGTCCTTTTGTCTAATTCCAACTTAAATTATTTCATTAACGTTGGCAATCCTGTATTACACACCCTTCCTGCTCTTTTTAAATCAATTTCTCAGGGTTTTAATTATGTAGAACAGTCAATAAAAGTTGATGCCAACAAAAGAACTATTGAGGCAAATGATCACGAAGAATATATGCCCACAAGATATATTTTATTAATGAACCCCCTTAGCCTTTATGCCAAAACATTAACTAATTAATTCATACCATACTCCATAGGAATGGTCAGCAACTTTATTTTTTATTTAGTTAATGACAAACTGTGGCACAGAGAAACTGTACAAACTACTGAAAGCTACTCAGCAAGCTAGAGCAAAATGATTAGCTGTTTTTAGATCACAGAAGCATTACCATAAATAGTTTTTGAAGATAGTCATAATATATTAGACTGTGATGAAAACATTGACTTCTAATGACTGTTTATTTTCTTTTTAAATTTTATTTACTGATTTTAGAGAGAGGAGAGAGAGAAAGGCATGGGGGAGTGAGGAGTGGGAAGCATCAACTCTCAGTTGTTTCTTGTTTATGCCTTAACTAAGCAAGCCTGGGATCTTGAACTGGCAACCTCAGCATTCCAGGTTGACTCCTTATCCACTATGCCATCATGGGTAAGGTGACTGTTTATTTTCATACCCAAGAAATTAAAGAAGGAAGAGATATAAGCACCTAGGTCAGATGTTTTACTTTGCCTAACTGTGGGCTACATTTGACTCAAAAACCTGTATTCTGAGGTCTACCCAATTTTATTTTATTTTATTTTTTGAGAGAGAGAGAGAGAGAAAGAGAAAGAGAGAGACAAGAAGGGAAAGAGATGAGAAGCATCAACTTATAGTTGTAGTACTTTAGTTATTCATTGATTGATTTTCATTCATGATTTGACTGGGGGACTTGAGCAGAACTAGTGACCCCTTGCTCAAGCCAGTGACCTTGGGCTCAAGTTGGTGACCTCTGGTCTCAAGCCAGTGACCATGGGGTCATGTCGATGATCTTACACTCCAGCCAGTGACCCCAAGCTCAAGCTGATGAGTTGCACTCAAGTCTGTTACCTTGGGGTTTTGAAGCTGGGACCTCAACATTCCAGGTCAATGCTCTATCCACTGCATCACCACTGGTTAGGGTACACAATTTTATTTTTAAAAATTTGGTTTGGATGCTTTTAAAAGGGACATGACATAAAAACGAGACTCAGAGACATGGACAAGAGTGTGATGGTTACTGGGGGGAGGGTGGGGGGATGGGAGGAGGGAGAGGGAGGGGGTGGGGGGAGGGGAGGGGCACAAAGAGAACCAAATAGAAGGTGACAAGACAATTTGACTTTGGGTGAGGGGTATGCAATATAATCAAATGTCAAAATAATCTGGAGATGTTTTCTCTGAACATATATACCCTGATTTATCAATGTCACCCCATTAAAACTAATTTAAAAATGCCACCCCCCCAAACCACATATGTATGGATAAATAATTTTTGACAAAGGTGCCAAAAACACACAATGGAGAAAAGAAAGCTTATTCAATAAATGGTATTGAGGAAAAAAAAAGAAAGGGACATGAGCCCTCCACCTACCTACCTCTGCCTGTAGTCTTTGTCCTGCTTTGCACATATTTAAGTTAGCTTCCTGACTTAATGCGGCACTTGAGTGTGCTGTACCTGATTTTAGTTCAATGTACTCACCTTCAGGTAGAAAACTGAGACCTGGAGGGCTGAAGTTTGAAGGCACCCGTAAAATTACTAGTACAGCTCAGCCAAGACCCTAATTTCACGATCCACTTCAATTTTTCCATTATACCAAGCAGCCTCTGTAAATTTCCTTCAGAGAATTAAAGCAAGACAATCCTTTCATTATATCTCTTTGGATTGTGGAAATAGGCCTTGAAGCTATAATATAAATCTATGGAGTAAATCATAAGTTTCCTAACGCTTGAAAAGTATGTTAGTTTGGTGTGGCATAGAGAATGTTAACTGTGAGTCAGAAGACACAGTTACAGTCTCAGCTGTGTCATTAACTAGAGGCTATTTGACACCATGGACTTTGGTTTCCTTGGGGTACTGTAGTAGATGAGCTCTAAGTTCCCTTCCAGCCCTAGGGTCCTATGATTCTTTCATGAACTCCAATAATAGTACACGGGAGGCAGAGAAAGATAAGCTATTCGATTATAATGCTACTGTTTTAGGCAATCAGTTGTCTTCTGGAAGCATTTTAAAACTGAGCTTTATCATCTTTACCTACCTTTTCAGTTGGAGAGAAATTCAGAACTATATAATCTAGGCAGGTGGTTATTAATAAATATTCACTTTAACACTTAAGAAATCCCTGGAAGAGATAAAATAGATAATTCAGAGGTCTTGAGACTACCTGATCCCTTTGAAGAGGACATTGCTAAGCCACTGACAGTCATGTCAGCTAGACCATGCGCTCCTTGAGGACAAGGGCTCACTTTCATCATCTTGGTTTTTGTGTTCTTGGTGCATTGTCTGGTTACACAGTAGGTGCTCAATAAATATTGACTGATTTTCAACATTCAGGGAAGGACCATGGACTCTTAATGTTGGGAGGAATCTTAGAAATTGTGTCCAGCCTCTCTGGCAGTGCAGAAATCCTTGCTACAATATCCTAGGAGGCTGTTTAGCAGGCTTCACTAGATGAACCAGTTATTTGTTCCATGAATATTTATGGAGTGTCTTCTAAGTACAGGAATGATTCTAAGGTGCAGTAGCAAGTGAATCAAGGAGTTACAGTTTCTGTATGAGGAAGCCTACTATTTCACTGGAGCATCAGTGACTAGGTACACTGTGTGTGACAGCTCTCCACTGTACCAACAGCCAACTCTCTGCTCTAACAACCTTTGTTTGGGAAATGAAATCCTCTCTCTGATGATAACAGCATCAATTTTCCCTGACATTTCACTTGTCTGTCCCGGCACAGTGCTCTAGGATCTCTATTTATGAGAGGATGATGACATCTGTCAGTCACCCAGTCTTCACTTTGAGCTCAGTTTCAGCCACAATTTAACATCTCTTAAATTACCAGCATGTGCCCTGGCTGGTTGGCTCAGCGGTAGAGCGTCAGCCTGGCGTGTGGAGGACCCGGGTTCGATCCCTGGCCAGGGCACACAGGAGAAGCGCCCATTTGCTTTTCCACCCCCCCTCCTTCCTCTCTGTCTCTCTCTTCCCCTCCTGCAGCCAAGGCTCCATTGGAGCAAAGATGGCCCGGGCGCTGGGGATGGCTCCTTGCCTCTGTGGCTCTGGTCGCAGCAGAGCGACACCCCAGAGGGGCAGAGCATCGCCCCCTGGTGGGCGTGCCGGGTGGATTCCGGTCGGGCACATGCGGGAGTCTGTCTGACTGTCTCTCCCCGTTTCCAGCTTCAGAAAAATACAAAAAAAAAAAAAAATTACCAGCATGTGGGGATTTACCTGTGCTAATGGCCACACTCAACTTCAGAGCAAATAGGCTCATGGTTGGTCCTGGGAGTGAGGGAAGAAGATGATACTTGCTCTATTTTTCCTGGTTTGATAAAAAAATGCAGAAGTGACCTGTCATGTTTGAAAACACTGTGTTGTGTTCTAATCTTCTGGAGAGTTATATTACATATTAACAGAGAAAATTCAATTCTTTCTCCAAAGCCTCAGTGCATATCTGATTGAAAACTTATTTTTTTTTAAAAAACAGGAATTAAGGAAAATCTGAGAGAATATTGGTGGGAAGCAATATTGCTGAGAGGCAGGCTGGGCCTGAACACCAAGTCATGAAACATGTCCCATTTCATGAACATGGTATTTCTGAAATATTTCCGTTCTCCACCTGCATCCTGCACAACCTCTTATTGTCTCAAATCCAAGCTACTAAGCATGGAATCCCCAGCTCTCCATGGTATGCACATAACCTACCTTCTAATTTCATCTCCTATTAGTTGTCCCCCATAGAAGCTTTGCTTTGGTTAAACAGAATTTCTCACTATTTACTTAATTGTTCTTGTATTTCCTTCTTCCTATTCTTTGCTTAGGTTTTTTCCTCAGTTTGGAATTCCTTTTCCTTTACCCAGAAGACTTTTCTCTCCCATCTCTGCATGCCCAAAGCCTACCCATTATTTAAGGTTCAACTACCATCCTACTTCCTTCATGAAGCATCTGTAATTCATGATGGTTCTTCCTCTCCCACGACTTCCTTCCCAGCTGGAAATGTTATTTTCTTACTTTTTTCTTCCATGGAACTTGATCTGTGCCTCTCTTCAGTGAGCATCTGCTTTTAAATAAAATACAAGTATAATAGCCATTAAATGGTAATTATACCAGGTTGAGCTCCTAAGAAACAGAGTCTTTGTCTGGTATATTTGAGTTTTCTACAGGCTAGATTGAGTGTGTGGCACTCAACATATACCAAATAAATTGAATATATTATTCTCAGAAAATGCCAGAAAGACATAACTATCTAAAGATAACTGTATAAAATTAAATCACTGTGTAGGTGAGTTGCAACACAGGCTTTAGAAAAAGACAACTGTGTGGAATTCTGAAAATACTTGAAAAAGCAATTTTAGTCTTAAAGAAAGCAATCTCTCGAATATAACAAAAACAAGCAAAGAAAAAGCAAACACAAAACCAAACAAAAAGGATTTATCTTCACAATGCAGAGCATCACTTAAAAAAAATCATCTTTCTCCATCTTTCTCTTAGAAATGTCTCAAAGGCCTTTGCCACCCCTCCCATCTCTGCTGTTGCTTGCATAAATCCAACTAGTCTCCCTGGGTTTGCCAGTTCTTCCAGCTTTTGGCCCTTAGCAAAGTCACAAAAGCACGAGAGTTAATGGGACTGGCCATTATTCCTCTGGGTGGATGTGATTTGGACAGTTGTCTCTCCCCACCTCCCTCCTACTTATAGAAGCTGTTATGAAGCATTTAAATTCACCATTAAGAAGCCCTGAAAGCATGTTTTACTGAAGACTTCTAAGACAGGGAATTGTCATCACTTCCTAATTTAAAAAGAATATTGGAGAGCCTACTCGGGGGTTAGTGCAACCACGGTCAGTTAGGTGAAAGTGGGCTTCCGGCTGGTTGGCGGCCATCAGCTCCCCAGCTACAAGCAAGACAGTGCAAAGCCATTTGTTACCTATGCTGGCAGGCCCCCTCCCTTTGCACGAGGTGACAGTGAGCATTTTTCAGCTTGTGCTTTCAGACTGTAACTAGTGTAGTATTTTTTATTTCAGTGCTGCTTGGCTTGCTTCATTTGCTTTTATGACAGTGCTTGGGTACGATTAAATGACAATTTAATGTGTATAATAACTCATTTAAAGTTTTAGTCAGAGCTTCAATGAAGGTGATGGGGTTTGAGCACGTATTTGAGCAAACTGTACAGTTTAAACCCAAGGCAGGGGCAACTTAGAATGATTTCTTATCTTGGCAGAAAACAGCTTTATTTTCTACATTTTTTCAAGCCTCCTAAGCTCTTTTTTTCTTTACATATAGTTTTATTTCTTGATTGTGTGGGAAAGAAGGCTGGTGACTGTGGTTTAATTTCTTCCTGGGATTCATAAGATATCTGGAAATTACCTTTAGTCAATGAATTCCTCTTTGCCTGAGGCCTTATGAAATGAGATGTGGGAGGGTTCAGAAGGTTTGGGACGTGGACAAAGGCTCCAGACCAGGCGTCCCCAAACTACGGCCCGCCCGCAGGCCGCAATGTGGCCCCCTGAGGCCATTTACCCAGCCCCCACTGCACTTCTGGAAGGGGCACCTCTTTCATTGGTGGTCAGTGAGAGGACCACTGTATTTGGCAGCCCTCCAATGGTCTGAGGGACAGTGAACTGGCCCCCTGTGTAAAAAGTTTGGAGACCCCTGCTCCAGACTGTTTTTCCATTCCTGCAGGAACATGAAGAGAATGTAACTTGTCATGTCTTTGGGTCCTATGTGTCTTCTGAGGATGATCAGATGATGTTTGGTGGTTTGGTTTGCCACCATCCAATGAGCAGCTGGTATAGGAGAGAAGGAAAACAAGGGATGAGTTCGTTGTTCTCTGCAGGAGACCCCAGGCTGAACCTAGGGGTTTGGCTTAGGGGAACAGGAAAGATGACTCATACTGTCATCCTAGGCTGACCACTGTAGTTGTGGCCCAGGAGAAGAGCGCATGGGGAATCCTGGTTCAATGCATTTTTCTAACTGTAAATGTTCCCTGAAAATGGAGGTGGACTGAATGGTTACTTCTGTCTATGGCGAGAACTTTTGGGTTTAGGCTCTAATAGTCTACTGAAGACCAGGTTGAGAATAAAAGATTCTTTTTTGCTCGTTTGCTTTACTTTTTCAAACTTTACAATGGTATTATACAACTCTGTTTCACCATATGTAAAACAGTTTATACTTAACTACTAGTAGGTCTTCTTAGTCTAGAGCTCAGCTCGCTAGGAAGCTGAGGTACTTGCTCCCCTGGAGGGAGGAGGCCTTCTTGGATGTTAGCACAGGTTGAAGCAAAACTGCACACATTTCAGAACTATTGCTTTTCAACTGTCTCTTAACCCTGATTCCAGGGATCCTGAGTTGTGTACCTCTAGGAAACATTTTTGGATTCTTTATCTTCTCCCAGCTGCTTTGTACCAGAGCAGGTTTAAGCTGTGCCAGGAAGGCATGGACAGAAATGACCCTGTTTCTGGAAATGTGGCCCTTCATGATGATTTTTCAAAAATATTATTACATAGTTTTTAAAAATTTTGATAAGAACACTTAACATAATATTTACCATCTTAATAAAATTTAAGTATATCATAGAATTTTGTTAATCTAGGCACTATATTGTACATATATTATGTACAAAAACTTATTCATCTTGCATTTATCTTATTCACTATAAACTGAAACTTTATATCTTTTGAACAGCAACTCCCCACTTCCCCTCCCCCCAACCTCCGGTTACCTCCATTCTGTTCTGTTTCTATGAGCTTGACTATTTCAGATTTTTCACATAACTGGAAACATGCAGTGCTTGTCCTGCAACTGGTTTATTTTACTTAGCATGATGTCCTCCAGGTTGTCACATACTGTAGGATTTCCTTCTTTTTTAAAGGCTGAATAATATTCTTTTGTATACATATATATATTTATATATACTTATATTTACATATATTTATATATATTTATATTTTTATCTATATAGCTCACATTTTCTTTATACCTTTATTGATACACATTTAGGTTGTTTCCATATTTTGGCTATTGTGAATAATGTTACAGTGAACATGGCAGTGCAGATATCTCTTTGAGATACTCATTTCATTTTCTTTGGACATATATCCAGAAGTGGGATTACAGGATCATATGTTCTATTTTTACTTTTTTGAGGGATCTTCATACTGTGTTTTGTAGTGGCTGCACCATTTTACATTTCTACCAACCATGTGTATGGGTTCCCTTTTCTTCAGATCCTCACCAACACTTGTCTCCCCTACCCCCCAGCTTCATTGATGTATAATTGATGAATAAAATTGTGTATATTTAAAGTACAATATGATAATTTGACATGTGTATACTTTGTGAAATGAATGCCATAACCAGGCTAATTAGAACACCCATCACATCATGTAATTACTGGTTTTTGTGCATGTGGTAAGAATGTTTATGGTTTGCTCTCTTAGCAAATTTCAAGTAAACAACACAGTATTATTCATTGTAGTCACCACTATGCTGTACATTAGCTCTCAGAGCTAATTCCTTGTATAGTTGAAGGCTTGTACCCTTTGATCAGCATCTCCCAATCTTCCCCAGCCTCCAGCTCCTGGTGACCACCACTCCACTCTCTGTTTCTATGGGTTGGACTTCTTGTGTTATTTTTAGAGTCCATATGTTAAGTGAGATCATATAGTATTTGTCTTTCTCTGTCTGCCTCATTTCACTTAATACAATGTTCTCTAGTTTCATCCATGTTGTTGCATATGGGAGGATTTTCTTCTCATGACTTCCTATATGCTAACATGTATGTGTATATATATTATATATGTGCAAATACATATACTATATATAATATTCATATATGTATATCTATACAGAGAGATATATTCTCACATCTTTTTTACCCATTTATGCTTTGATAGACACCTTTTTGTGTAACTATTAGCCATTGGTTGTCTTTAGAAAAATGTCTATTTGGGTCCCTTGTCCATTTTTAATTCAGGTTATTTCTTTTTTGCTACCGAAATGTATAGGTCCTTATATACTTTGGATATTAATCCCTTATCAGATATACGGCTTGCATATATTTTCCCCCAATTTCTTAGTTTATTTTGTTGATTTTTTTCTTTGCAGTACAGGGACTTTTAAAGTTGATGTTGGTTTTTACTTATTTAAGTTGTGTTTTAATTCTTGTTAGTTCTGAGAAAAATAGCTTTTTATTTTTTTCTTTCATAGCTGTCTCTTGGCTGTAGTTCAATTAATAATTCTAATTTAATGATTTTAGCTGTATTAACAGTCTGTGCTTTTCTGCCAATCAGAAGATTCTTGCAAAAGGTGGAGGAAGTCGGGTTTCAGCGTCTCGTGTCCTTCTTGTTCGGGAGGTGTCTGAACAGGAGTGCTCAAGATAGCTGCCCTGGAAAGTGTTGTCGAGAGAGCTCCTGAGAGGGGTGTGAGGGAGCAAAGTCGGTGAGGCCGAGTAAAGGATTTTCAGATGCGACTGGAAATGGGTGTCTTAATTACATTTTTGTTTTGTTTTGTTTTATTTATTTATTTGTTTTTTTCTACATGAGGAGGCAGTTAATTTTCACCAAGCACAGCTATATTTTGGAATGTCAAGTTTAAGGTCATTTTGTTTGCATCTCAATGACCATTTTCAAAATAAGGGTAAGGAGGGTGGTTTGAACATTCTGAGAATAACAGGGTAGCCGGAACATCAGTGGGGATGCCACTTTATGGGGCAGGCAGAAGGAGAGCTGAAATCACAACCCCTCACTTATCCACTGGTAATAATGCAGAGTGAATTGCAGGGTGTTTTTCAGGCGGAGTTTTTGTTTCAGGAGAACAGGGCTAGATTTGAAAATGCATTTTGGATTAGCAATCTCATTTTTCCCTGACTGAGGGATAAGGGGTTTGAATACAACTTTGGCGCTCACTGGCTAATTTTGTGTATGTGTGTGCGCGTGCATGTGTGTGTGTGTGTGTGTGTGTGTGTGCATGTGCGCTTGCACATGACTATGTGCACATGCATGCATGCTATGGGGCAGGGAGGAGTGGGAGAAGGCTATGCAGGAGGGATCTGAAAAATAGGTAGAAACATCTATGTATTCCTAGTCACCTGGGTTTTGTTTCTGTGGCTTTTCCTGGCGTAAATCACAGCAGTAGGTGCTGGGAAAGAGAAACAGGCATATGGTGAAAGAAAAATGAAGACGGCCATCTGCTCTTTGTCTCTACCATCGGTGCCTAATATTCGACTCTAAAGGCTAAATTTTAATTCTTTTGTAAAAAAATTCAAATTAATTTTACCTTCTACTTTAGACTTAGCTAAACAGCAAACATATAATCTAATCAATATTTTGTTCAGTGCTGCTTTTCAGTCTTTACTGAAAGCGCTGTTGAGTCTTTTGTTAACTCAACAAATAGAATTCACAGTACAGCCGCAAATCTAAGGGAGGAGGCTAGGGCCAGGCAGGAAAGGGGAAGAGTGTTGGCTTATTTCACCTTGTGAGTAGAAGGACCTGAACTCGGGGTTGTTTATGGGAGAAAGGTGGAGACCACTATTTGCCATTAACAGAGAGTGAAAAGATATTTTATGAGTTTCAGCAACAGTGCATAGTTCCTGGTGGAGGAAGGCTTGCCAGTGGGGGAACATGTCCCTTTGTGTCGCTGGAGACCTTTGAAGGGGGAGCGCCCCCTTTACTACTTGCCTCTGTAACAATACACAGTCTACTTGCAGATGCCTGCCTCGAAGGCCCAGGGAGGTCTGTCCCAGGGAACCTGGTCCAGGTGGCTTCACATGGAATTGATAAATGGGGACCCAGCTATTGTCACATGAAACAAAGCTCTCTGCTTTGTATTGGGATGGTACTTTGGTGGCTTACACAGATTTTATTTTTCTGATAATTCTTTTCTGAGCCTTGACTTCTTCTAGTGAACTGGAGGAAGACACATCTGTGCACCACATGCTTGTCTTTCCACTTCTGATATTTCCCTTTATTTTTGGTGCCCCTCACCACGGTGAAGGAACAGATTATAAATGCTCCCTTTTCTGTGATAGGTTCATGGCCGCATCACTACTAATATCTCTGTGGAGATGCAACCACCGTGGCTATTTGGACCAGAGTGTGAGACATGATAAACTGGATATGGTAGCTCCTGAGTTCCCCAGTCAAACAGCTGGCCAATATAAGTATTTGATTATGGCAGTTAAAATCTCGACATCTCTTTCCTATCTTGTGTCCCGAGAAATAGGAGCCAAGGGACTGAGTATTTATATATTAGTCTGTGGTAGTAAACGTGTTCCAGAGTGGAGGGATGCCAGACTTAAATCACCCTGTGTCTGTTTTGCTTTAGTCTGAGCTAATCAACCCTTCCTCCAGCAAAGTAGGCTGGGTAGTTGTTTTCAATTTCAGAATGAAATGAGGAATTTACAAACCAGTCCATGAGCTTGACAGCTGCTCCCTAGCTCCCCTCAACAAAGCCCCCAGAGCAGGTGTAGGTGAGAAGACACTGTGGATGGTGGCAGAGTGCTGTTGTCTTCATTGCTTGAGCCACTGTATAGTTCTACAGGGATGGGTAGGGGTCGAAATCCAGCTTGTGCTTCAAGCCAGTATTAAGGAAGGGCTGCAGTTTTGTTTTTTTTATTTGCAAAATGACACTATCTGCTTGCTCAACTCTGCATCATCAGAGGAGCGACTTTTTCTTTTTTGCATAAAGATCCCTTGTGCGTCTGGCATGCCGTGAGTCCCGTTGCACATTGCACACCCTGTTCAGGGGCTGAAGGAAAATTTAATGACAATCTATTTGGTTCAGTTATTTCATTAGCATCAAAGCGTTTGACACACCCAGACTATGAAGGAACATCATCGTGCTTTGGGAGGACCTACTGGGAGCAGGACAAATGGAGGTAGATTGGAAGATTCTCCCCCCACCCCATTATTTGTATGCAGCTTTCATGTTGTCTAGTAAAGGGAGGGAAGCTGAGTTACAGAGAACAGCAGAGCAAATTTCAGGGAATTGATAGACTCTTACAAAGAAGAATGCAGTGTAAAATGTCCCCCAAATGTAAAGGCATCACATGGGGTTTTTCTTTGGGCTGTCTTCAAGAAACACGCATAAATCCAATTGCTATGGCTACATGAGACACATCTGATCAGCAGGCCTTCCGTTCCACGGGGGACAAAACTGTTTTGTTTTCAAAAGAGAAAACGTATATGTGTTTCCCTCCTTTGCTTTGTGAAATTGAATTGCAGAGAACTCATGAATAATAGAAAGAACACTAAGGACTGTGAAATTAACACTGGCACAAAACAGAATTGCTAAAAGGGGAAACTATTGGAGGGAGGCTTGCTTCATCCTCCCCCAGACAGGGCTTTGGAAACTGGGAGAGCTTAGCAATGGGGGGTGTTTCATGCTTTCAGAAAGGTGAATATTTTCAAATCCTTTCGGTCAGATATACATTTCTTACTTTATGAAGCTCTTCAAGAGTGGAAACTATGGTGTTTTATGGTTCCAATGAGGACCATAGACCAAATTTTCACATTTGTCCATGGCAACTACCATCTTACTCTTCAGTAATGAAGATCATTAATTTTTATTTGAACACTTACTATGTGCTAGGCACTGTGCTTCCTTTACACACATTTTCCACATGATTTCATAACTACCTAGTAAGGGAGGTGCACTTATCTTCATTTTACAGAGGACGAAACTGAGATGCAGAAAGGTTAAGTCACAACTATTAACCCTTTAATTAGTACGAACATTCACATATGTCCTCATGCCTCCTGACCATTCAGAGTACAATCGATTTATTTTAAAAATGTGTAAGGCAACATTAAAAAAAGGTAAATGTATGTTCTTCTTGTTTCCATAAATTGGTTATCAAACAAACATGATTTTAAGTTAATAAAACTGTAGCTGGAACTAATTTCAGTTTCTTTTTGTTTGTTTTTTTTTGTATTTTTCTGAAGCTGGAAACGGGGAGGCAGACTCCTGCATGCGCCCGACCGGGATCCACCCGGCACGCCCACCAGGGGGCGATGCTCTGCCCATCCGGGACGTCGCTCTGTTGTGACCAGAGCCACTCTAGCACCTGAGGTAGAGGCCACGGAGCCATCCCAGTGCCCCATCTTTTCTCCAATGGAGCCTTGGCTGCGGGAGGGGAAGAGAGACAGAGAAGAAGGAGAGGGGGAGGAGTGGAGAAGCAGATGGGCGCTTCTCCTGTGTGCCCTGGCCAGGAATCGAACCCGGGACTTCTGCATACCAGGCCGATGCTCTACCACTGAGCCAACCTGCCAGGGCCTAATTTCAGTTTTTGAAAAGAAAACTCACTCCCAGGGTCAGCAAATATGGAAAAAACTCACTACTCAAAGGGTTCAGAGATGAGGTGGTCTGCCAATACAAGCCTGAATGACTCTTGGGCCTGCCCTTTTAGTCACTACATCATTTATCTTTATATGTCCTTGTCTTCATTTACAAAGCCCTCCTCAATTTACTGTGATGGCCTATTGGCCTGCCTTCTTTTTCTTTCCACTCATAAGGCCACAACCTGCTCTGAGTATTCCTCATGTTCTAGATTCTCTCCAGCTTGCCTTGAGGTCACATAGAATAAGTTGGGGAAAGAGAAAATATCCTACAAGAATCTGCTTTATTGGATCAAATACTATTATGGGCAGTTTCTAACCCCAAGTCACTACAGCATATGGGAAAATCCTTAAAAACTAGAAACCACAGCATAAATGCATGCAGTTAAGAGTATGAGCTTTGGAATCAGATCTGGGTTTCATTCATTCAGTTAGTCAGTCGTTCATTTGTGGATTTTTTTATTGAGCACTTACTTTGTGCTAAGCATTGTGTTAACTGCAAGGTTGGAATTTCAGAATCACTACTTACCCTTATGGACCTTGGGGAAATTTTCAACCTCTTTAATGAGACTAATAATTACCTCTGTACTGTTGTAATATTAGAAGCTGGCACCTTGTAAGAGCTCAAGAAATGGTATTATTAATAAAAGGAGAAAAAAAGTGCTGTTGTTGGGCCAGTGCCCGCTTATATTACTTTCCCTTCGGGTCCTGTTGGCCAAGGTTTTTAGCTAGTTAGTGTGTATCACCAGGGCCTGGGAAGTTAATGTGCTTTTGTAAAGGCCTTTTAGTGAGATAATGACTTAGCCCAAAGGAATACCTAATTCTGGGCACAATGGCAGACTCAAGTGGAGATTATTTCTGCAAGGGACTTGCACATCAACCATAAAGTATCTGCTTACCTCTTTACTTTAGTAACTGCCTTCACCTAACAGATAAGCAGTTTTTTTCCTGCATGATCAAAGGAAGAGGTAGTTGCTTAGAAAATATGGATAAATTTATTTTAAGTAATGAAAGAATTTCCATTTGTCCTTCTAGGTATTAGTATCTCACCTCTGTTTAATGCATGATTCACTGATGTTAGCACTTGAGGTTTTTCAGATGCCCTCAGTGACACTACTTGGCTAATCTAATGTGATTCAATGAATAGGTTTTCTATTAGCATTCATGGACCATCTCATCCATCCACCCTTCTCCTAAGAGGAGTATGTATATTCAGTAGGTCTGAGTTATCCTTTTTTCTCAAAGTAGTTAACTCTGTTTGAAGATCATTGTGTAGAATCTGGGCTTCTATGTGTTTTCTGAAACAGAATGGAAGCCAGTTTCTTTCCTTCCAAGTTTAGAAAAGAGTAAATAATGAGTCTTGAAACAATCTTGGGTTTCTTTTAAATTATTTATTTATTTTTAAAAGATTTTTATTTATTCATTTTAGAGAGAGGAGACAGAGAGAGAGAGAGAGAGAGAGAGAGACAGAGAGAGAAGGGAGGGAGGAGCAGAAAGCATCAACTCCCATATGTGTCTTGACCAGGGAAGCCTGGAGTTTTGAACCAGTGACCTCAGTGTTCCAGGTCGACGCTTATACCCACTCCACCACCGCAGGTCAGGCCAATCTTGTTTTAAGAGTAAGGCTTTAAAACAAATCTACAAAAGCTAAGGGTTAGAAATAGCAACCACTTGAAGATGATTTAAGTAATAGCAGGAAGTAAGAGTGTTCCTTCTCTCTCCCATTCGATAGCATCTCATTCTGAGTTGCAGCCAGACAGAGCCAGATTGTGGTTGCAAAGCCGTATCTTATCTGACCCCTTGTCCTCTCTGACTCCATTCCCCTCAGCCTCCCCTACCAAGTTTTGGTCCGGCACATCAGCTTTTCTGCTACGGTTAATCTCAGTCACATTGAGGACATGTCTATTTTTTAAAAAAAATTATTGATTTTAGGGAGAGAGGAAGAGGGGTAGAGAGAGACAAACAGGCAGGCAGATAAACAGGAACATTGATTTGTTCCTGTATGTGCCTTGACTGGGGATTAAACTGGCAACCTCTGTGGTTCAGGATGAAACTCTAATCAGCTGAGCTATCTGGCCAAGGCACATTGGGTACACTTCCGGTAGAGGTTGCTCTTTAGGTCTCCGTGCACTTCAGCTTATTAGAGATGCTGTTCCTATGGTCCTACTCTCTCTGACCTTCCTGGGCATCCCTTAACTCTGTTTCCTGATTTATTCTTCTTCTTAGCACTTATGTCCATCTCATGTACTACTGCTTTCTTTCTTTCTTTTTACAATTTTTTAAATTTTAATCTATTGTGTTAATATGGATTCAAATGTCCCACTCAAATATAATTCCCTCAACCCCCACCCCCGTTTCCCCCATGACACCCCCTTTGCCCTCCTCCTCATAACTCCTTCCCCCTTTCCCTCATATATAATTTCACTAGTTACTTTCTTTTTAAATTGTTTATCATATCAAACTCCCCATCTCCTCCTCATGCCTTGTACGATGTAGGCTCCTTGAGAACAATACTTTTTCTCTGTCTTGTTCACTGCTGAATCCCCACAGCCTGGAAAGGTGCCTAGCATGTAGTAGGCACCCAATACATACATATTGAATTAAAAAAAGATTACGGGTGGATTATTTAGTTTTTAGTTTGTTAAATTCCATTCTGGATGTTTAGACAGAGCAATAACAATATTTTAACTGTTGTATAAGAATTGAGAGGTTTTTAGACACTTTTCAATCTAGGCTACTAAAAAGCTAGTATTTAAAATACCCAGAGTAGCAAAAGCCTATCTGGGATTCCAAATAACTCAAACTACGAGGGTTGTTGAAAAACCAACTGAAAATAGAAATCTTCCTGCTTAAAGAAATCTGCATATAAATGAAAAGTACATTAAAGTCCCGATCAAAGGACTAAAGTGGGCCCTGGTTTGCAATCTTAGCTTCCTTCCCATTACATTCTGACTGATAGCAATTTTTCTAACCTCTGAGATTCTAATTTTTTTTCCTAGGGGAAGACGACCCTTCACCTTTTCTTTACGTTATTATATCTTATTCTTTCAGCCATTTGCTTTGAGATCTTTAAGTTCTGGCATGTTATTTGTAATGAGCTAAGGAAGGCACACTGGATCTTCTAAAAATTTTATTATTGTTAAAACGAATGCAGTGAAGTTGAGCCCCTCCTGGGGCTTCCCTATAGTCATTGCTTGCTATCAGTATATATTCATAATTCTGCTATCATGGAAATGAAATAGAATGCCTCAAAATTACTTTGGGGGCATAAGAAAGGCCCTGAAGAATGAAATGGGAGGATGTATTTCATTTTCAGATTTGGAACGAAGAAAGTATTCTTTTTGTGAGGTGATGACATGTTCTTCCCTGGAGAAGAAGTCCAGGATACTGAGAAGATTGTGTTCAAGGCAACATTTGCATCGTGCGAGCAGCAGGTTCTATCCACCTGGGTAGGGTACCTCTGAGGGAGCTGGTGGCAACTTCTTAGGAGTGCTCATCAGTAAAAAGGGACTGTTAGCATTGACTACATTTTGAAATACACCTTCTTTAAAATACTCAGTGACTTCTCATGCTAGTCAGAGATTTTTCTTTAGGTCAATACACATTTACCAATACCTCTGGTGAGAGAGGCACAGATGTAACAATCCCTAGAAGGCATACCCCAAGATGTAAAGTTGATCAACTAAACAACTTCTGATGGCGACCATACTGTTATGGCGCTTATAACTATAACACTGAGTCCTCCTCTTGACATTCTTTTTATTATTGCCCTGTGGACAAATCTAGATTCTGGGGTCAAGGGTGGAATGGTTTAGTGATTTTGGTGAATTGGTAAAAGTACTGTATTTAATCAGAGGCTGTTTCCAGAGAGAGAGATGTCTGTTTTTTGGAATCTCTATTAAGAGAACAGCGATATAGAAGATTAGAAGCATCAGCAACATTTGCAGTTATGGAACGTCAAGGTTGGGGGGAAAAAAGCCCAAGAGGGCACTCTTGTCACTGATTTCAAAGGAGCTAATTCTTAGGGTTATTAGCTGCCTTAATTTACAACGTTATATACTCTTGAATACCAAGTGCTTATTACCAAAAATTAAATAAGCATAGTGCTGAGATTTGAATTATATTTTAGATAATAGATTTTGGAACATGCTTCATATTGTTAAGATTGATCAGACCTTAGAACTAATAAAGGTTTCCTGTAGGCATGGAATCTCAGTTATAATACCTGTTTTCATGAATATGAGAAAAGCAAGGAAAAACTCCTTTGTTTTTATTTTGCCACTGTGGTGCCCCAAAATAGGCAAAATTGTTAGAATAAATGGCCTCAGGGGGCCGCATGCGGCCCACGGGCCGTAGTTTGGGGACCCCTGGTCTATATGGTGATCTGAAAGGTGGGTGGATGGCTACGTTGTCCATAGTAAGGCATGCTCATTGCAGTGACTCTAACTGGTCTCCCTAACCCTGCTCTTTACTTATTCTAAGTCAACCTACACACAAATGCCAGGAAAACAAAGCTTCATTAAATATGGTTTTTGTTACAACAATTCTTAAAAGTGACTTCCCATTATATACTGTCAACATTATAGGCACATCTGTCTAGCTTCCATAGTTCTTCTCTGATCCTTGAATTAATTCTCCTTCCTCTGTCAATGACCTTCTGGTTCTTCCATTTTTAATCATAGCAAACACATTTCTCATTTTCTCTTGGACTTTCTTTTTTATCCAAACACATTGTTATCATGTTTCAAACTTGCTTATCATGACTTCTGTGCTAAAAATCCTTGACATTTCACCTCCAAAATGCTCTTTGTTCTGTTTCACATATCTTTTCTCAAAAAATTTTGTGTAAATGTCCACTTCCCAGAGTAGCATATTCTTCTACATCTCTGGAGAAGAGATTCATCAGTCATTCTTAATAATTTTTAAAGGTATTTCTGGGCAGAAAAAATTTGTCTTAATTAAAGCCCTTACTTTATGGCTTAAATCTATGTGCTTGCTTTTTTCTTATTTTGTTTGTCACCTTTTTCCATTTAAGAGTTCTTCATAAATTTAAAGCTTGTTATAAAATTACCTTCTAACCTATTCTTTCAGCTAAATGCTGTCAGTTTTTTTCACCTCTTTCTTACTGGACATATTTTACAAACTTTTGATTATTACTTGCAACTTTCCCTTTATATCAAATTCAGAAAGAAATGTCATATTTCATTGATTCTGAAAGGTACCTTTTTTCTCACATTTTAACATATCAAATTTCAACATATAACAGGATTCATCGTACAATGATGACATTTTACAATTATTAATGGCAGCACTTCTTTTTTTCCTTGGTGATAATTAAAATGAAGCTATATCTTGAATGATTAAAAATGGCAAGGGATTTAATCTAGATTAAAGAAGATTGAAGACAAATGACAGCCAAATGGAATACATAATTTTTTGATGAGATCTTGGATTTAAAAAAATTAAGATCAATGAAAGTTTTATTAATTAAAAATTGACTTTATTGAACTATTATTAACAACTAAAATTGTAGTATATTTTACATAATGTAAGTGGGTAATATGATGATTTGATATATGTATACATGTGAAAGGATTTCCACCGAATTAATTAGTATAGTCATATCACATATTTAATTTTTAATTTTTTGTGAGACTACTTAAGTTTTATTCTCTTATCAATTTCAGTTATATTATACAGTATCTTCTTTTTTGTGTGTGTGTGACAGGGACAGAGATAGACAATGAAAGGAACAGATAGGGACAGACAGACAGGAAGAGAAGGAGATGAGAAACATCAATTCTTTGTAGTGGCATCTTAGTTGTTCATTGATTGCTTTCTCATATGTGCCTTGGCCGGGGGGTCTACAGCAAACAGAGTGACCCCTTGCTCAAGCCAGTGACCTTGGGCTCAAGCTGGTGAGCCTTACTCAAACCAGATGAGCCTGTGCTGAAGCTGGCGACTTCGGGGTTTCAAACTTGGGTCCTCCGCATCCCATTTCGATGCTATACCCACTGCACCACCGCCTGTTCAGGTACAGTATTTTCAACCATAGTTCTCATGTTGTACATCAGATCCTCATCTTATAACCAAAAGTTTATACTCTTTTATCAGCCTCTCTTATTCCTCCATCCCACCCCATCTTTGGAAACTACCATTCTATTCTATGCTCTCTGTTACTGTATATTCAACTTTTATTTACTTATTTTTAAAGATTTTACATGTGAGTGATAACATGCAGTATTTATCTTGCTCTGTTTGGCTTCCTTCACTTGACATAATGTCCTTCACTTTTGTCCATGTTGTCACAAATGGCAGCATCCTTCTTTATAAAGACTGAATAATATTCTATTGTGTTCACACACACACACACACTCCAGATTTTCCTCATTCATTAATCTGTCAGTGGACTCTTAGGTTGTTTCTATATCTTGGTTATTGTGAATAATGCCACAATGAACATAGAAGTGCAACTATCTCTTAGAGATACTGGTTTTGTTGTCTTCAACATATATCCAGAAATGGGATTGCTGAATCATGGGATTCAGCAGAATGGGATTGCTGTTCTTTTTTTAATTTCCTGAGGAACTGTCATATTGTTATTCATAGTGGCTACATCAATTTATATTGCCATCAAGAGTGCACAAGACTTCCCTTTTTTATATCCTTTCCAACACTTGTTATCTATAATCTTTAAAAAAAATTTAAATTGATTTTTGAGAGAGAGGGAGAGAGAAGAGTGAGAAGCATAAACTCATAGTTGTTTCATTTTAGTTGTTCATTGATTACTTCTTGTACATGCCTTGACCAGGGAGGTCAAGTGAGTCAGTGACCCCTTCCTCAAGCCAGTAACCTTGAGCTTCAAGCCAGTGACCTTTTGGGCTTCAGCTAGCTACCTTGGGATTATGTTGATGATTCCATGCTCAAACTGGTGACCTCAGGGTTTTATACTGGGGATCTCAATGCTCTATCCACTGTACTACTTATAATCTTTTTGATGATAGCTATTCTGCTAAATAGAGATGAGATTATAGTTGTGAGGGAAATTTTTCAAGGTATGTTTAATTTCCCTTTTTATTTCTTCTTTGATTCATAGATTGTTCAGAGTCATACTGTTGAATATCCATATATTTGTGAAATTTTTCAGTTTTCTTCTTGTACTTGATTACTAGTTTCATACTATTGTGACTAGTATAGGTGCTTGATACAATTTTTTGTAACTTAATTAAGACTCATTTTGTGGTCTAACATGTGCCCTTGAGAAGAATGTATATTATTCTGCTCTGAGATGTAATGTTCTATATATATCTGTTAGGTTCATCTGATTTAATGTATACTTTAAATCCAATAGGTTCTTAGTGATTTTTTGTTTGGATGATCTACTTATTCTTGAGAGTGGGGAATTTCAGTCTCTTACTATTGTTCTATTGCTATCTATTTTTCCCTTCAAATGTGTTAATATTTTCTTTATATATTAGTTGTTCTAATGTGCACATAAATACTTACAATTGTTATATCCTCTTGATAAGTTGACTGCTTTGTCATTAAATAATGACTTTCCTTGTCTCATAGTTTTTGTCTTAAAGTTTGTTTTGTCTGATAAAAAGAATAGCTACATGTGTACTTAAAACTAAAGTGAGTCTCTTGTAGGCAGCATAGAGTTCTTTTTTTTAAAAAAAATGATTTAGCCACGTTGTACTTTTTGATTAGAGTATTTAGTTCATTTACATTTAAAGTAATTATTAATAAATAAATACTATTTCTATTTTGTTTATTTTTTCTGGTTCTTTTTTTTAGTTGTTTTGTTCTCCTTTATTGCTCTTTTGCTCTCTTTCTTTGTGATTTGATGATTTTCTATAGGGTATGCTTTGATTCCTTCTATTTGTCTTTTGTGTATCTACTACAGGTATTTCCTTAATGGTTACCATGAAGCTTACCTAAAAATATTATATTGATAATAATATATATTAAAGTAGATAAAATCTTAACTTCAAATACATATAAAGTCCTACATTTTTATATCCCTATTTGTTTTTGATATCACAATTTACATATATATATATATATTTAGTGAGAGAGAGAGAGAGAGAAAGAGAGAGGGAGGGACAGACAGGGACAGACAGGCTGGAAGGGAGAGAAATGAGAAGGATCAATTCTTCATTGTGGTACAGTATCTTCGTTGTTCACTGATTACTTTTTCATATGTGCTTTGACTAGCGGGCTCCAGCAGAGTGAGTGACCCCTTGCTGAAACCATTGACCTTGAACTTCAAGCCAGTAACCTTTGGGCTCAAGCCAATGACCATAGAATCATGTCTATGCTCCCATGTTCAAACCAACAACCCCACGCTCAAGCTGGTAAGCCTGCACTCATGCCAGATGAGCCTGCATTCAAGTCTGTGACCTTGAGGTTTCAAACCTGGGTCCTTAGCATACCAGTCCTACACTCTCTCCACTGTGCCACTGCTTGATCAGGCAGTTTACAGTTTTTTACAATGTGTATCCATTAACA
This sequence comes from Saccopteryx leptura, assembly GCF_036850995.1. Taxonomy (NCBI): domain Eukaryota; kingdom Metazoa; phylum Chordata; class Mammalia; order Chiroptera; family Emballonuridae; genus Saccopteryx; species Saccopteryx leptura. The sequence continues at coordinate 40,858,085 of NC_089507.1, forward strand.
AATTTTTGTAGTTATAGTTATTTGTGATACTTTTGTCTTTCAACCTTTATGCTAGAGTTGTAAGTGATTTACTCACTAATGTTACAATATTAGGATTCTGAATTTAACTATGTTTTACCTTTACCAGTAAGTTTTATACTTTCAAATATTTTTATGTTACCAATTAATATTCCTTTTATTGTAGCTTGAAGAAACTCTTTTAATATTACTTGTAAGGCTGGTCTGTCGTGATGAACTTCATCAACTTTTGTTTGTCTAGGAAACTATCCCTCCTTCAATTCTGAAGGTTAACTTTGCTGAGTAGAATATTCTTGGTTGGCAGTTTTTATTCCCGAACACTTTGAATATATCACCTTCCTTATGATCTTCAAGGTTTCTGTTAAAAAATCCACCATAGTCTTATGGGTTTTTTCTTATATGTAATAACTTGCTTTTCTCTCACTGCTTTTAAGACTCTTTATTTGTCTTTAACTTTTTATCTTTTAATTATAATGTGTCTCAGTGAAGATCTCTTTGGATTTATTATATTTGGTTATTTTTAAGCTTTCTGAATGTGGATGTCTGTTTCTTTCCTAAGGTTAGGAAAGATTTCAACCATTATTCCTTCAAATACACTTTCTGAAACTTTCTCTTTCTTTTCGACTTCTGGGATATCTATAGTGCATATATTAGTCTGTTTTATAATATCCCATTATTTTCTTAAGCTGTCATTAGTCTTTTTTCTTTCTTTCTTTTTGTTTCTGCTTCTCTGATTGGATGACTTCCACTACCTTATTTTCAAGTATGCTGATCCTTTCTTCTGATTCATCTAGTCTGTTGTTGAACCCCTCTATTGATTTTTTTTCCAGTTCAGTAATGGTATTCTTAAGCTCTATTATTTCTGTTTTGTACTTTTTAATATTTTCTATCTCCTTGTTGAAATTTTCACTTTGTTTTTACATTGCTGTACTGACCTTGGTGAGCATATTTATGACTATTATTTTTAAGTCTCTACTGGGTACATCACTTATTTTCATTTTATTAAAATTTGTTTCTTTAAACAGTTTTATAATTTTGTAACATAGTCCTTTATTTCTTCATTTTTCCTGATCCATAATTTTTGTGCATTAGGTAGAACAGCTATCTCTTCCAGTCTTGACAAACTGGTCTCATGTAAGAGATGGACCTCATCAAAAAGCCTGGCTCAAGCTTCTCATTGCCTCTCAAAACTCTTTTTTTTAAAAATTTATTTATTTAGAGAGGGGGGAGAAAGAGAGAAAGAGAAGGCAGGGAGGAGCAGGAAGCATCAACTCCCATATGTGTCTTGACCAGGATCTCAAACCGGTGACCTCAGCATTCAAGGTCAACACTTTATCCACTGCACCACCACAGGTCAGGCCAAAAACTCTTTGATCATCAAAGCTACAATCTTTGTTTTAAGTGATTCCCAGGAGTTGAGGGTATGCAAAGATCTATCAGTATTCCAAAAGGGAGAATGTCAGTCAGCATCTAGATATAGGTTAATTTGAAGCTGGACTCTTAAGCAGGAAATATATGTATTTAAGTTCCTTCTAGGGAGAAAATGGGAGATAGAGATTTTTTCTCTCCTCCTTCTGTGGTTATCCTGGGTGTGTACCAGTGGAGTGGTCCTCCTACACCCATTTAAAAACTGTTTCTTTGTTTGCTACAGGTTTGTGTGCCTTATGAATATAAGCCCCATTGAATTTCAAAGCTATATATTTGGGTCCTGTCCCTTGGGTGGGATCTTTAAACTCCCAGGTGGGGCACTAGCAGTATGGTCCAAACCCTATACTTCTCAGGGAGAAATTGTGTGTTTCCTCAAGATTGTGTGTTGCTCTGCTGAGGATGGGGTTTAATGGTGAGAATATGTCTTAGCTTTCCTATGTTTTGAGGTAGGTATTTTCCTCTTCTCCTAATATGTAGCAGTTACTTGTCTAATTCTGGATTTTTCTTCAAGGGAATTGCTCTTTATGTAACTATAAATTAAGTGTGTCTATGAGAGGAGGAAAATTAGGACCCTCTTAAGTTACCATTTTGGTTCAGAGTCAGAAGTGTTTTATTTTTTGATAACTAGAGGAATATGAATATGAGCTACAGATTAGATAAAATTATAGTACAGTGGTACCTTGAGATACGAATTTAATTAGTTCTGTAACCGAGCTTGTAAGTCAGTCAACTCGTATATCAAACTGCCAATACTGGACCCCTGCGCCAGTGCGCCAACTAGCAGCAGCTTCCCGAATCATGACTTGTATCTCAGAATTTCACTCGGATATCGAACAAAAATACGGACCGAGTCGCAACTCGTATCTTAAAAAAACTCGTATTTTGGTCTGTTCATATCTCAAGGTACCACTGTATAATGTTAAATTTGTTGAATGGAACAGTATTATTGTGGTTATTCTTGAGCTTTTCTTTGTCCTTTTGCATGCCTGATAGAATGTTTAGAATTGAGATCACCTTGTAACTTACTTTCAGATTAGGACAAAAGTCTATTGGTGTATTTATGATATAAATATATGTCATATATACATACAAAATGTTAACAACTGAATTTACCTAACTGAGTTTAGGTAAATCTCCTGGTAAAACAGGAGATTGTAAAGTGTATTACTGACTTGTTTTGTTCAATTTATGTACTGGATTTGTACTGGATTTCTAACTATGAATATGATATAAGATATACCAATTCAGAAACTACATCTGGAATAAGTTATATGTATCCTCAAGCATTTAAGTACTACATATTTTATAGTAATATTGGAGTAGTAATAATACCAATATCATAGATTTGGTGTGAAATTAAATAGAAAAAGTGCTTTGGAGAGAGTTGAAACTTAGGAAGCACTTATTAGATATTAGTTATACATATCATCATCATCATCATCATCACTATTATTATAATTCTAGTCATCATCTGGACTTTGAAAGGCCATAAACCAACCTTTATAAACTTCAACAAAAAATAAGGGATTTATTATAAGAATCCATGAGGACTCAGAAAACTCAAAAACAGAAACTGCAGCCAGGTCTCAGGAGGCAGGGAATCTAAGAACTGCAAAGCTGTCAGGATTCAAGGCAACACACCCCTGGGTTTAATTCTTTCTGTCTCTCTGAAGCCACAGGGTCTTGCTTTCATACATTAGCTTTGTTACTTTTTGACTACAGACTAATTTTTTTGGTGCCACATGCATAGATTAGAACACAGAAATGGGACAACTCTGAATCCTTATGCCTTCATTTCATAAGATCAGTCAGTACTGTCTAACATTTGTAGACAGTCACTTAGGGACCCATATTTTAAATTCTTAAAACAAAATCTGTTTAACCCAGATTGGGTCAGGTGTGTATTCCTGGTGCAGCCTGCTGCCAAAGTGGGACTATCATATGTTAGCAAGAACCCTATGTGTCATTTTTTTCACACATCAACTAATTCTCTGACACCAACTGGGTGTCCAACAATTTGATTCAGTTCTGACACTAACTCCCAGAGTTAGTGTTGACCCCACAAGTTAAGGGCTAGTCTCACAAGACTGTCCCAAATTTAGAGATCATCTGATAATAAGGTTTCTTGGCTATCTACGCTTCTTTCAGGCTAACAACAATTTGGGGGCTTCCTATGATCCCTACCAGTTTTGATAATTCATTAGGATAACTCAGAAATATCAGGAAAGTGCTGCTCTTATTCTCACAGTGAATTATAAAGAACAGAAATGAATAACCAGATGAAGAGATGCAAAAGGCAAAACTGGAAGGCTCCTAAGCACAGGGAACTCTGTTCTAGTGGAGTTGGACTGTATTACCTTCTTGGAACACAGAAATGTTTACCAACCTGGAATCTCCCCAAACTCGGTTGTTTAGGGTTTTTTTTGTTTTTTTTTGTATTTTTCTGAAGTTGGAAACGGGGAGGCAGTCAGACATACTCCCACAGGCGCCTGACCGGGATCCACCTGGCATGCCCACCAGGGGGCAATACTCTGCCCATCTGGGGCTTCACTCTACTGCAATCAGAGCCATTCTAGCGCCTGAGGCAGAGGCCACAGAGCCATCCTCAGTGCCCGGGCAAACTTTGTTCCAATGGAGCCTTGGCTGCGGGAGGGGAAGAGAGAGACAGAGAGGAAGGAGAGGGGGAGGGGTGGAGAAGCAGATGGGCGCTTCTCCTGTGTGCCCTGGCTGGGAATTGAACCTGGGACTCCCGCACGCCAGGCCGACGCTCTACCACTGAGCCAACTGGCCAGGGACTGTTTAGGGGTTTTTAATCTGAATTTCCTTATTGTACGATTGATTAAATCAATGGCTATTAGTCAATCTTCACCCTGACTCCTCTTCTCCAGAGATTGGAGGTTAGAACTGAATATTCTAACCCTCTAATTATCTGCTTAGCTTTTCTCATGACCAACTCCCATTTTGAAGCTATCTAGGGGTTTCTCTGCCAAGTGTCATCTCATTAGCATGCAAATGATACCCACCATTTAGGAAATGCCAAGGTTTTTCTGAGCTCTCTACCAGGAATAGTGGACGAAGACCAAATATTTATTTTTTATTATACCATTGGCCCATAGTGTGAGTAGACTCGAGAAGTTCTCAAAGAGAAAGGTGTGATATGTCCTGAACAGGCATTCCCAGTAGTGATTCCAAAATGACTTTAGGAAGACAGCCAGAAGAGAATGAAGAAATTTACTCTCTGGAAGGATAACTCTATCTTCAAACATATCTTCTACATCTGTTGTGTGTATTGCTAAGGGAGTGCTCCTTTCAAACTGCTCTGTAAGGTGCTTCTCCTTGCCTTATTATTCCATCTTAATCAACTCAGACTGCCATGTAAAATATCACAAGCTGTTTGGCTTAAAAGACAGATATTTAATTCTCATGGTTTTGGAGGCTGGAAAATCTAAAACCAAGGTTACAGTCATCCCTCACCATATCTCAGTTCACTTTTTGCGGTCTCACTGTATCATGAATTTTTAAATTGTATATATCTAATTTTGTATCGCAGAAGTTTTTCTATAGTGTGGATTTTGTGGTATGTAGGTATTTTTATTATATTTATTATTTTAATTATTTTTGTGACAAAAATAAGAAAATAAGTATGGGAAAGGTTAATAACAGTGTGGGAAAATTTATAAGAGTGTGGGGAAGGTTTATAAAGCCTTAAAATATATAAATAATAAAATCAATATAAGGTCGCTACTTCATGGATTTTCACCTATCGTGGTGGGGAGGGGGGTTCTGGAACCTAACCCCTGCGTTAGATGAGGGACCACTGTAAAGCAAGGTTGGTTTCATTCTGAGGCCTCTTCTCTTGACTTGCAGACAATTACCGTCTTACATCTGCATACAGGATCTCTTTGTGCTTTCAAAGAAATAGAAAGAGAGAGAGAGAGAGATAGGGAGACTCACTAATCTTATGGGATCAAGGCCCCAATCTTATGACATCATTTAATCTTAATTACCTCCTTAGAGGCCTTGTCGTCAAATGCAATATTAGAGCTTTAACATATGAAATTTTTAAGGGAACACCATTTCATCCATAATATTTTCTGTTCTCACTACTATGCAATCTCCTCCCACCCCAAGAGCCCAGCACTATTTCTAGAGAATTTGGAGAATTTTCTTTATAAAAGACTACCAAAGACCACTAACCCAAAGGATTTAGTAATGGTAAAGTTTTATCTATTGATAGGAAAGATGATAGAATAAGGGTGGAAATAAAGTATTGGGTAGGGAAATGAGAGGATCTATTAAGTTTAAAATTATGCTTTCTGGGCAACTTTGTATTTTAACTATAATGAAGGCTAGGTCTTCTTCTTTCCAATCAACTTTATACTAATTCCTGGAACCTAATGAACTAATCAGTGTTCATTAAAATTCATTTAAAATTACTGATTTTCTCCTTTTGACTAGCTCTTGGCCACCTTTTGGAACTTTATTTCTTTTTCCTTTAAGAATTCTTTCATTGGAAACATTTTTGAGTTCAGCCTTTTGGGACACATTGTAGATAGTAACGTCTCACTCTATATGTTTGGATATTTTTGTATTGGCCCCATTTCTTTTCTGGCTTCTTACTCTATGAGGCTGATTCAAGCTCAGAGCTCCCACTGACTTCAAAGGCTCTTAGATAAAGTAAGAAATAGTCACACAGAAATTTCCCAAAGATATTTTGGATTTGTAAAAATGCATTGATATGTTTAAAAAAAGATATGACTATTAGTCCTTGAAAATGAATGTATATTATGAGTACCAGTCAGACAAAGTCAAGAAATTCTCTTTGATAGTAGAAAAAAAGCTCTTATAGATTCGTAATACTTGGCAAATGCATTTATCTTTCTGGAGAGAAAATTTTATATTCTGTTGTAGTTTCAAAAGCATAAAAGTAGAATTCTTTAAATCAAATATCTTCTTGATAGGTGTCAGATACTTACCACACTATATTCATAAAGTGAATGTAAAAATTATAAACTATTTTGAGAAAGATAGATAATACATATAGTTTAAAGTAGATATTTTATGAATTTCTGTAAACTTTTTACATTTCTAAGGAATAGCTATTTTAAATTTTAAGTAGGATCTACACAGAGACTAATTTTTTCTGTAATGTTGTTTCAGAGGTTGGAGAGTGTGTATAAGACTCAGATACCTTCAGAAAAAAGGAAACATCGCAAAGATGTAAGGGTGCCTGCAGACAGGAACTGTGAATAGGGTCAGCAAGGCTCTGGGAGCTGATGCTTTGCAGTCTCATTTTATTGACCTCAGAAACCTTTCTAGGGCTTCCCCCCCCCCTCTGTTTCTCTCTAGTGGACTTTCCCTCCCAGTTGGCCAGTTGTAGATATCATACCTGACATATCCAGTTAAATACTCTTTTTTCCTGTTTCCAGAAGTTTTGTTTCTTCCACGGGAACAGAAACTCTGGCAGAGCAGGGCAGAGATGATGGGAGCTCTGACCTGAATGTTTCTGAATGGTCCTCTCAATGCAGAAGCAAACACAATAGATGAAATTGAAAGTAGAAATGAGAAAAAAACACCCAGGATTTCAGCCAAAGAAAGAATGCTGTGAGCATGACAAAGAAATATCAGAGAACTCAAAGAAAGAAAGAAAGAAATGGGGTTCTTTGATTAGAAAATGGAAAGATATCTTTCTTTGGTTGAAGAGGTTTATCATTTCTGTCATGCTGCAAGTTTGGCATTCTTTTCATTGTTCATGTGTTTATTCACACAGAATGACCACTGCTATCACCACCATGATGGAAACGGACCAAGGTGGTTTTATAATAAACAGGCCATTAATGCCTTTCATTCTCATGAACCCATGACTAGAGATTCATTGTAGAAATTTCTGGAGGTTTCAAAGGAAATATTTTGAGCTCCTGAATTGGCAAGTAGATAGTAGCATTCTCACTGCCAGATATGTAGCTTCATTGACATATTAAAAAACTATTCTTTCATTGGGAAGATATAGCATCTGCTAAAGGAAAGAATAAATAAATTTTTCCCTAAGATTAATGGAAAAAATGATGTTCATGCTTTGTGTTGATCTATTCATTCTCTCTCTCTCTCTCTCTCTCTCTCTCTCTCTTTCTTTCTTTCTTTCTTTCTCTCTTTTGACAGAGACAGGGAGAGAGTCAGAGAGAGGGACAGATAGGGACAGACAGACAGGAAGGGAGAGAGATGAGAAGCATCAGTTTTTCATTGTGGTAGCTAAGTTTTTCATTGATTGCTTTCTCATATGTGCCTTGACCAGGGGGCTCCAGCAGAGCAAGTTACCCCTTGCTCAAGTTAGTGACTTTGGGCTCAACCCAGCGACCTTAGGCTTCAAGCCATTGATTGACCTTTGGGCTCAAGCCAGCAACCATGCAGTCATATGTATAATCCTACACTCAAGCTGGTGAGCCTGCACTCAAGCGGCGACCTCGGGGTTTCAAACCTGGGTCCTCCGTGTCCCAGTCTGACGATCCACTGTGTCACCACCTGGTCAGGCCTAATTCTCTTCTCTTTCTTATCTGGTATAATATATTTCTGTTGGCAGCTTGATTTAATTGGACTTGTGGTAAATTCCTGAATTGAGTACTTTAATTAAGTAATTATTTTGTTATAAGAACTGTTTTTAGCTTGCTGGAGAGAGGGACTTTTCTGTTTTTCTCAAACTAAAAATGAGACCTGTATTATTTTCTTTGATAACAAAATGGAATAAAAATGATAAGATATAGAATTAGGGTGGGATTGAGCTATAGAATAAAAAAAAGAATAACCTTGACTTATGTGTTGACAAGGAATGAAGACAGAATTAGAGTTAGGACTGCCACTGGGTAGTTAACACTTTTGAGCAGAGTGATTATTTTTCCCCGGCCTCAGTTTCCTTCTGAGGTAAAATTTTTTCCCTTAGACCCTATGCAGGAAAATAATTACTAGAAGAAAACAGAACAAAAAGAAATACCCCTGTCTCTTGATTCTGAACATTTGTGGATCTAGGGAATTTTTTTTTCTCCAATCAAATAAATTAGATATTGTCCTGTTTGAATTTTTTTTGGTGACAGTTAGTCATTTATTAATTTCAGAAAGAGACTTTGTCTTGAAGAAGAGGCTTAGGTTCTAAGACTATTGCCTGAGACTGAGCATCTAGGATAAAAACTATTCTCTAATTCCCATTTACTTGTGAGATGCAACTTTACTATTTTTTGTTGGTCTGCAGGAATGCTTATAACTAATCTAAGGATGCTTGAGAACAGACAAACAAATAATTAGAGTTGACACTGGAAAAGCCAACAAGATCCTAATTAATTGATTTGCTAATAGCTATTTTCCATTTACAGACATTAGCCCAAATTGCATTTTAAGCTGTGACAAGGGCCACAAGGTAAACATTTTCTTTCTCTAGATTACCCCTCAGCTTCCCATTCTCACCATCAACTAGTCTTTGGAGGTTTTTGTTTGCTAGTGGATTGAGGCTAATTCTAAATAGCTACCATTTGAAATGTAATATTTATATATAGACTCTTTGTGGAATGACCAGTCAACATAGTAATTACATTTTGCTTTATGATTTTTTAGCTTTACCTTTTTATCAAGGAAAATAAAACAAAGGAAGCATTTCTCCTTTAAGTAAATGATGTTGCAAGTAAAGCCTTCTCTAGTGGATGATAAGAATAATGACATTCCTGTTCCAGAAACCCAGGGGCCAGAGAAGGGCTGTGTTCCAGTCATCATTGTGCAACAAATCATCCCAAAAGCTAATTACAAAAACAACAAGCATTTTATTATCTGTAACAACTTTGTGGGTTGATGGGCTCAGCTGGAGCTATTCTTCTGTTTCTCATGATGTTATCTGGACTGCAGTCATCTGGGACTGGATTGGGCTGGAGCATCCAAGCTAGTGCACTTATGTGGCTGGCAGTAAAGTGGCTGCCATTTTCTGTGAGCTCAGCAGTTGATATAAGCAGCTCAGTTTTCTCTATGTGCGTGTCTTAAAGCATGGTGAGTGGGCTGCAAGAAGAGAAGAGAGGAAGCTGCGGATCTCTCAGGGCCCACCCTCAGAAGTTACACAGTGATTCTGCCAATTCTAATAGGGTGATTCACAGAGCCAGTGCAGATGCAGTGTACTTATATTAGACTATACCACTTATACAGACTTACACTAGGCTATACTAAGAGGGATGGTAGGACCACCTTTAGAGATTAGCAACCACAAACTTCTAGAATAGAAACAAAGTTGACAATTCATTGAAGTGTTCTTGAAAATACTCTCTCTTGCCCTCTTTCTGTGGCCATCTTTGTTGGTTATTACTGAGGATGACTTCAGTTGAACTCAGGAGTGGGTGGGTATTCAGGGATCTCTCTTTAAGAGGAATGGTTTGAGGTAAAAGCTGTCCCAATGAAACAATATTACCACTCAATTTATTTTCTTATATACTAAACAAAGCCAAAAGATGACAACCTATACTCTCTATCAGAAAACGGTTTTCCAGATATTTCTTTCTCTTTTTTTCCCCCCTAGCTTCTGTGGTTGAGTAAAAGATTTAGAGTTAAGGTTCTTGGGTTTGAATTTCAGTTCCTTCAGTTGCCATATCTGGGCAAAGAGATTGGTATTTGCAAGCCTCAGTTTCCTCATCTTTATCATTTATTCTACTGCATAGATTGTGAAAACAGAGGTAATATATGACCGTGCCTGGAATGCAGTGAGTGCTCAGGAAGTTGTAGCTACTGTTCCTATGTAATAAGGGGTAGATGAGTGAACCGAAGCACCAAGGAGTTGAGCATGAAGTCACAGGATGCTGAGCAATTTCAATAAGATAGGAGGAGATCTCCAAAGCCAAACATCTTTGAGTTAAGAGCAAATATCAATGCACTAATTTCTTTTCTTATGCTAATGCAACATTTTATGCCCTCTGCTGAAGATTTATGAGATGAGGGTTGTTTTGGTACTCAAAGGGGGCTGGGACTGGGGGAGACTGGGCAGCAGTGAATGAAAGCAGGGCAGGCACACAATGTCCAGGTTCCCATGGTCTTCATCTGGACATTGTGATATCAGAACCTCTTGAAATTAATGGTGTAAACCTGTGTTTTTTTTGTATTCTTTTATATTATTCCACAGCTACTACAAAGGAAGAATTTTGTCTTAGCTATCAGATATTTATCAGAAATGAATGCTGATGGTTTGCATGAGTTACATCTCTTGGAAGAACAAACTTTCATTCACACTTTCTCTCATTTCCTGAATTCATTTGCTACATACTGTGCTGGTGACCTAGTGGTTGGAAAAAGGATGCTTACCAAGGGCTTGTCTGTCATGGAGTAGGTGTTCTTCTTTTCTTTGGCCTCATTGTTTCTGTGTGCAGACACTTAGAGTAACCTCTCAGTCTCTTTCTCACCCATTATTTGTTATGAGTTTCCTGAGTAACATCCACTTGTCCATGATTCTCAAGGCCCTAAACTCTGGGGATATGGTCTTTTACTTTCTGCACTATTCTAGATACAATGATGAAAACCTTGCTGAGGTGTATATGTGCTACAAAGTCAACCTTTTCTTTAGATGGGCTTTCCTGGCCCTGGCCAGTTGGCTCAGCGGTAGAGCATCGGCCTGGCGTGCGGGGGACCCGGGTTCGATTCCCGGGCAGGGCACATAGGAGAAGTGCCCATTTGCTTCTCCAACCCCCCTCCTTCCTCTCTGTCTCTCTCTTCCCCTCCTGCAGCCAAGGCTCCATTGGAGCAAAGATGGCCTGGGCGCTGGGGATGGCTCCTTGGCCTCTGCCCCAGGTGCTAGAGTGGCTCTGGTCACGGCAGAGTGATGCCTCAGAGGGGCAGAGCATCGCCCCCTGGTGGGCAGAGCATCACCCCTGGTGGGCGTGCCAGGTGGATCCCGGTCAGGCGCATGTGGGAGTCTGTCTGACTGTCTCTCCCTGTTTCCAGCTTCAGAAAAATACAAATAAATAAATAAATAAATAAAAATAAAAAAAAAATAAAAAAAAAAATAGATGGACTTTCCTAAGGTCTAGTATAAAGTGAGGGACAGGAGAAGATTATAAATTATTTAGGTTATAGATTGACACAGGCCTATCTTTCAGTGATGGTGACTTTACTTATTCTTGGCCCTAAACAAGAAAAAAGAAGAAATGGACATTATTTATAGTGTCCCTAAAACCCCAGTGACATTTTTTAACCCACATGTAGCTGGGATTGACTGAATAGTTGAAACAAACATATCTATTTTTTTCTTGAAAGAAATTCTCTAGTGTCTATATATAAGCAGTAAAAAATAAAAACCTTTTTAAAAGCAAACATTTACAGAACTCTTAAACAGAATTCTTTCTTGCATATTCAAAGTGTATCAGTTGGGGAGACAGGTGTGCTTCTCTTTACTTATTAAACGGATATTTATTTAGCACCATATTCTATATGCCAAGCACTGTCTTAGGTGTGAGAACTATCACTGGAAAGAAAAAACAGATGGGACCCTTATTCTTCTTGTTGGTCTTACATTCTACTGGAGGAGATACAGCATGAATATAAAAAATAAAGCATATGTATTTAAGAACAAGTTGAGACCTGTGGTATGAAGTAATAGTCCATGATTCTGTGAAAGCATTTAACAGATACCCTGACTTGAATTGTATGTAGGGTTGGAGATCGGCTAAGTTATCTCTGAAGAAATAATGCTTGAGCTAAGTATGAGCACAAATAAATAAATAAATGAGATAAATTTAAGTGGGTCAGAGTACCCATAGAGAAACAATTAATTGGTCCTCTAGCTTTATATTTAATTACCTGTAGCCCTCTAGCTTTATATTTAATTACCTGTAGTATTCTATATAGCATTTCCGAATAGTCAGCTATAGCAATGCTTTTCTTTCATGCTCTCCAATTACCGTGAACAGCTTTCCAAAACCTAAAGTGAGAACACATGACTTGTCAGAGGATTTTTTCCTAAGTTGTCAATTTATTTTTATTTTACACACTCATTTACTCACTCTTCCCATCAACTCATCCATCCATTTATACATTCATCCACCCATTCACATTTATTATGTGCCTGTATATGGCTAGGACCATGCTAGGAAATAGATGTAGAAGACAAAATCATGATTAGTTGAATCAATTATATCTCTCTCAGCCATTTAATGTGTTGTTTTTATTAACTTTCATGTTTGTAGCCATCATATGAGACTCAGCTCTGCTGTTAGGCACCATGTCTCATTTATTTTTGGGTTCCTGGTGCCTAATATGGTGACTAGTACTGTTGAGCAGATAAGTTAATTTATGCTCACCTCATTAAAGATAGCCACTGCCCATCTAGGGCAGCTAATTGCCTTTCTTGCTTGGGAAGGAGCTTGGTTATGCTAATGTGTGTTGAGGAAGAGCTTTCGTGCCAAAAGGTTTTAAAAGGTGGAGCTAGGAGGCCATTTGGAGAGAGAGAAACCACGTTCTTAGAGAGAGAGAGGAGGAGACCATGTTGTTCCAGGGGAGGGAGGCCACATGGAAGAGAGGAGCCAGCCAAAATGGTGGAATGCTGAAGGAGAAGCCAGTTTGTGTAGGAGAAGGAGATGGCAACCAGAGGTGAATAAGACTGGTTGGGACTTTGATTCTAGGAAAACCAGAAAGATTCTCCTTGTTGTGGAACTGGAGGAACATGTGAGTGGGTTTTGAAGCTCTGTGTGTTTGTTTTTTACTCATTGGTTGGTACGAATCTAGAATAAAGGAAAATGGTCCATCAGTTTTTGGCTCTATATTTCTTTTCTTTTCTTTCTTTTTTTTTTTTGTATTTTTCTGAAGTTGGAAACGGGGAGGCAGTCAGACAGGCTCCACATGCGCCCAACCGGGATCCACCTGGCATGCCCACCAGGGGGCGATGCTCTTCCCATCTGAGGCATTGCTCTGTTGCAACCAGAGCCATTCTAGCGCCTGAGGCAGAGGCCTTAGAGCCATCCTCAGCGCCTGGGCCAACCTTGCTCCAATGGAGCCCTGGCTGTGGGAGGGGAAGAGAGAGACAGAGAGGAAGGAGAGGGGGAGGGGTGGAGAAGCAGATGGGCGCTTCTCCTGTGTGCCCTGGCACGGAATAGAATCTGGGACTCCTGCACGCCAGGCCAACGCTCTACCATTGAGCCAACCAGCCAGGGCTGGCTCCACTGTTTCTTTACAATCTGTTTAAATTAAATGCAAACCTACATGGGCCAGACAGCTGTGATGGTGGCCATGGCTACTGGCCTTACAGTTACATATTTGATATTTAAGAAATAATGAATGAATTTGATGTATTACTATTATTGAGGAACATAACATTAAACATCAAATGAATGATTACTATTATTGTGAAGGCTAAAAACTGGAGTAACCAATTTGGTTTTCTGGCATATTAAAAGATGAACTGAGGCACATTAAAATTTTCCAGAGTTTATTTGACCATACTTGGATTCGAATTGGGCAGTATCAAACCTGAAAATTTTAGGTGCACTTTGCCCACAAGAGCTAGGGGAGAGTTTATATAGAGAAGGACATGGCAGCAAAACAAATACATTATTTGATTGATTGTATCTTAAGCAGTTGCCTTATTTGGAAATGTCTAGTTGGCTGTTTTGATTAGTTGTTCTTAAATTTAACTTTCTGAGGTTCAAGTACATTGATTCTGACTTAGATTTGGGTTTGCTTATATAAGCTACAAAGACATTAGAGCCATCTCAATCTAATGACCTTTTTCTTTAAATATATTAACAAGTGTAAACTAACAATGCTATAATGTCAGTGAAGAAGATAGCTTCTGGTGAGACCTCAGGGGCACGGTCAGGAGTCATCACTACCAGTTTCCCTGTCATTTTGCTTTGCCTCTTAGTGCCTTCAGTCTTGGAATCTTTCAGGGAACAAGAGCAATAACACATCACCTTGCTCCGCAGGAAGATGAATGAAATAATTGATAAAGAGACCCTGCTGCATATCCAAGATTTTACTTATTATGGCAACCTATGAATTGGCATATCTTAATCACTCCAAATCACATTGTATCTCTAGATTCTAGAAGAGTTTAGTGAAATAGTCAAAAGCAAAGGAATTGAAACTTTATTCTTAGCTTCAGAAAGAATTTCTATAAATTTCTCTTAAGTCAAGGCTGCTTTAGAAAAGTAAATGAGGTGGCCGACACAGATTTCTCAACTCTCAAAATAAACCTGCGAGATCCAGATGCAGAAAAGGGGTCATCATTTCTTCTCTTACAAATGCAGTACAAATCACATTATTTCCATTTGTTTGGCTTGTCATCTGGGCACCATTATAGCTTTATTATAGCTTCGTATTGCCTTCTTCTTTGTCCTACCCATTTTTCCTAAGATTTTCCATAGATTTTGGCTGAGAAGTAAACTTATAAGTAAGTTACCTGGAAGTAAAGTTAGGGGATAAGTAAATCACCATCCAATCTGATCACAAATCAAAATGTTTGTGATGTGTCAAAGCTTTAACAAATCTATTGCTTCTTTTCAAAAAAATGTGCCTGTTCTCTTTCCTGCTGAGAACAACCAACTTATTCTTTGACTTTTGTTCTGATATAAGACCCAAAGGTACAATGACTTCGGACTACAAATTATGTCAGACATCTAACAAAATGGCTAAGAAGCATTAATGTCTTTTTGCTTTTAAGATTATTATTTCATAGTTTAATTCCCGCTAGAACAGAGTTAAACTCTGTGTCTTTGATAACTCAAGTAGATAAGGTAAAATTTGTCCTGAAGTTTTAGGAAGTAAAAGTTTAGTCTACAGGCCCCAAACCATTTATTCTTTCTTATTAATGTCACCAGACATTTTCTGTTCAAGTACTCTTCAGAATTATGCTATATATGTGGTTATATGTATTAACATGCATATATAAAAGTCCCTCCATTCTAACAATTTTCCTCAAACCCCATTTTGTTAATGACCATTGTTCTTGCCTGACTTCAATTAATCTTTCCACAGATGAAAAATTGGGGAACTTTGGAGTACTTTTGTCAAACCAAAGTTATTTTACAAAGCTAAAAGTAAAGATATTTAAAAAAGATTTTGAAGATGTGTTTGGACGTTAGAGTTGAGGAAGCACTTCTAAATCTGCTGAGAGTGATAATCACACAAACAATAGGCTCCCTGAGCTTGTGGAACTCAGGCGGGGCTATACTAATTTCCAGGTGAAAAATGGTAATATTAGAGGAATGTGTTAGCCTATGAAGTATAGAAACCCATTTCTAACAATAGTCAATTACTGGAGCCTTACAAAAAGGCAGTTTCTCACAGGAAATTTCAAAAATGGTTAAAGAAAACATTCCTGAGCCTTTCCAAATGATGTAACTGATAATCTGAGATGTAACATGAATACTCTTTGTTGAACTGCAAATAAAGAAGAGAACATACTCTCTTTTATTCTCCTCTCATATCTCTCCCTCCCACCTTCTTACACACACACACATACACACACACATGTGCACATGCACAGAGGGTGTGGTATACATGTGTACATGTCAGGCCACATGATACTTTTCAAAACTTAGGTATGAATTTCTATGTATAAAATTTCAGAACAAAAATATTCTGCTTGGCTATGGAGAGAACTACAAAATATTTTATTCTCAAACTTGTCACTTTCTCTCGTCTGGTTTTCTATCTCAAGCAACTCTTCTTCAACTTACAAATAAGTCCCAAACAGCACATTGATATTGTTGGATTGCCAACTAATAATTATTTATTCTTCCTGCCTGTAAATATTGCTAAACCAGGCTGGCTAATTCTCTCAAAGATTAGGTCCATCTTGACAATGTATAAACACAGCACAAGAGCCAATAAGACTTTGGTGGGTGCAGCTGGGAGGCAAATAGTCTTTCAACACCCTTTGTCTATAGCTTCCATTATCATTTTTCTCATATAATGAATCAGATTATCCTCTTTCTTGATAGCTAGCCCTCCCAATGGCTTGATCTGCTTCAAATGGATTGCTAGCTGCAGATCATGCATGCTCAAATATCTCATCAATTCCATATAATTTCCCTAATTGAGAAACTTGTACTTTCATTGCGTCCTCAAAAACAATTTCCTAATGACTTATTAAGACAATGCCATTTGCTAGCCTTTAAAAACGTCCCACTTTTGCATGGTGTCAGTGTCATGCTATAATTAGTAATACTGCATCAGTGATTAAGCTGAATACATTTTGAGGCATTTGCACAGTCTTAACGGAGTTTGGTCACTAATAGGGTATGGCACTTTGATTATTCTTTAATACCCAAACACTGCAGCAACATCTAGTTCTTCGGATTACCTTGAAATGTTCATTTCAGACTTTTGAAACCATGGCTACAGTTGGTTCAAATACATACCAGAGCTTCAAAAACTAAGATTTTGTTCTTTGCTTTTATTTTTTATTAACCCCTTGGTTTACAGAACTCATGAGAAAATGGAGCCAGATTTTGTATAAATGTACTATTCACTTACTGTTCTATAGTAAAGGGCAGAACACAGATATAATTGTCTTCCCATCAGAGAGAGAAGGAAAAACTAATGTAGGGGCCTCATAACTGGTGTTTTTAGGTTACACGATAATATGGTAGCAGAATGGCATAGAAAACAGTACAGTATTAGATAGAATTCACCCAGTAGCTTAGAAATCACCCTTCCATATCCACTTGGACATATTCTTTTTGACTTTGTTTTTATTTCTCTGTCTAGGATACCCATTCCTCTGTCTGATTGATGAGATACACACACACACACACACACACACACACACACACACATATAGTTTTATACCTATTCAGTGCAGTTCGATGTGGGCTCACGCACAGATTTTTTAGGGCTCCTTAGGTAGCTATCCCGTATAGCCTCTACAGACTCATCACTGACTGATGGCCTACCAGAACGGGGTTTCTCCACCAAACTGCCGGTTTCCTTCAACTGCTTATCCCACCAAGTAATGTTATTCCTATGTGGTGGTGCTTCATTATAAACGCGCCAATATTCACGTTGCACTTTGGTCATGGATTCGAATTTAGTGAACCACAGAACACACTGAACTTTTCTCTGTACCATCCACATCTTGATTGGCATGGCCGTGGGCTGCTCCGCTGTATACATGGTGTTACATCATCATCTGTGCATACGCACATGCTGCCACATCGTTCTACAGAAACTGGGAGGGTTTTCCTTTTATTTGGTGCAGATTTCACATTTCTATCGTCTTTTGTTGCTTTCTTGTGACTGGTCAAAAATGCACCATGACTTTACGGACACATTTTGTGTGTGTGTGTGTGTGTGTGTGTGTGTGTGTATAAAATTTATCTCCTCCTCCTCATTACCACTTCCCTAATTCTAATTGGCACTTTTTTTCTTCTTTTTTAGAGACAGAGAGAGGAAGGAAGAGAAAGGAGAGGTGGAAAAGAAACATTCATTTGTTGTTTTACTCAGCTGTGCATTCATTAGTTGCTTCCTGTGTGTGTCCTGACCAGAAATGGAACCCACAACCTTGTTGTTTCTGGACGACACTCTTAATTGACTGAGCTAACTGACCAGGGACAGTTGGCAACTTTTATATCCACCCTTATGTGTAGTTGATGCCTGAGTGATCTTGCTGCTTGAAAACCTGTGATGAATCTCCATCACCTTCAGAATAAAATTTAAGATTGTCTACTTTATAAACTAGTTCAGTCTAACTTTTAAAGCTTTTTTTCTATTAAATTCTCCTCATGTACCCCAAATTATAGACATAACAGATTACTGATTTTCCCTAAACAGAGACTGACATTTATTTTCTTTTTGACTTTGTTTTTATTTCTCTGTCTAGGATACCCATTCCTCTCCTGGTCTGTCTGATATCTATCAAGATATTCTTTAAATCTCAGCTCACACGGCTCCTCCTTTCTAAATTTCTCTGATATCCCTAACCCTTCCTCTACTTCCCAGCAAACTACCAGCCATATTAATATTACATTTATATAATATATTATTTTAATCCATTGCAAATTTCTATTTTTTTATGCTTTATCTTGAACTCTTTAAAGGCTAGGAACTTGCCACATTTACCTCTTCATTCAGAGCATTTAGCACATTCTGGTGTTTGTTGAGATGAATTAAATTGTCACTAAAGCCAATTCTATAGCCATTTCTCATTGAAATAACTTAAGAAACAATGGTGAAGAAGTAACAACTTTTTTCATTGACTTCTTTTTTTCAAACCCACCCCTTCTTATCAATCTAGTTTCAACATTATAGCTTTCATCAGCATGTAGAGCATCCCCAATAGTTGGACCCCCTTTAGGACCAGCTCCACAGTTTGTACACAATCTGCACAATGCAAAAGGAAGGGAACCCCACCTATAGGTTAGAAAAACATAAAAAGGGCAAGTCTGAGTTTATTTTCTTTCTTTCTTTCTTTTTTTTTTTTTTTTTTTTTTTACAGAGACAGAGGCAGAGAAAGGAACAGATAGGGACAGACAAACAGGAAGGGAGAGAGATGAGAAGCATCAATTCTTTGTTGTGGCACCTTAGTTGTTCATTGATTGCTTTTTCATATGTGCCTTGACCGGGGAGCTACAGCCGAGCAAGTGACCCCTTGCTCAAGCCAGCGACCATTGGGTCATGTCTATGCTGGTGACTTCGGGGTTTCGAACCTGGGTCATCCACGTCCCAGTCTGATGCTCTATCCACTGCGCCACCGCCTGGTCAGGCTGAGTTGATGTTCTGATGCCGGGTCGGATGAACACCCCTCAGGGACCCCTGCCATGTTGTCCTCCTCATCACTTTTCCTCTCCTTCTCCCTAATGTCCTGTAAAAAGAAAATTTCATCCTCTCACAGAATGTGGCATTCAACAACTCTCTAAGACCTTATGGAGAGTCCTCTTCCTTCTCCTTTTTGAAGTCTTCTTTTTTTCCCTTCACAATTTCTGATGCCTCATGGAAAACAGGTAAGTTAATATGATCATTTGAGAACAGTAGGTAGTCATAGTCCATTACCAATAATCTGATCTTCAGTAGCATCTGAAAATAGAAGAGATTAAACTCCAGGGCTACTGTTCTTCTTCCCCTTGAGAAGCTGCCTACATATACCTATTAAAGAAATTCAGTCATTTCACCCTGAAATCCCCATTGCTATATTGTCTCATCCCAGGGGTCAGAAAGTTGTCCAGCAGAAGCAAAAACTTTATCTCAGACTCTTCTCTGTTTATGATTTTTTATGGCTCTTTGACAAGAGGCCAGAGAACAGCAAGCAAAGTAAATTCTGTTTTTGACTGGGGCAGGAGCAGGGGCAGAGCAGTAGGGATGCTGCACATGGTTTGTGTTTTCCTGTCTCTATCTTGTCTCTAGGCTTAACTCTTGAAGACATCTTGTTCTATTCTTAGTGTTAGCTTTACTGCTCATGAGTTCTATCATATTTAAATATTTCTTAATATTTGAGACATTCATTTATTTAGTCATTCACTCATTTATTTCTTAATTGAGCACCCACTATATTAATCAGGGTAGGTAATGCTAATTATGGAACAAAAATCTCAGTAGTTTAGCACAGTGGTTTGTTTCTTACTCACCTAAGCCCAGTGTAAATGTTCCTGCTGAGACTGCTAACCTTATAAGGGGGATCCAGGGATTTGATCTCTTCCATATTCAGGGATATTAGAGTTCTTTGCTTCTAATCACATTAATAGAGAAATAACCATTGAAAGATTGTTTGGGCTGTATTATAGCCAGGTTTGATAATGCTGTATCTTTGTGAACTAATGTTCTATTGGATGAAACTCAGTCACATGATTACATGTTCTAGGCTGGCAGCAGTTAGATGTAAAAGTGATGTGGGAAATGTATTTTAATTATACATACAGAAAGGAGAGGTGAACTGATGAACACAGTGCCAGACATTTGACTAAGTATTAAGAATTTTAGGCCCTGGCCGGTTGGTTCAGTAGTAAAGTGTCAGCCTGGCATGTGGATGTCTCAGGTTTGATTCCTGGTCAGGGCACACAGGATAAGCACCCATCTGCTTCTCCATCCCCCCTCTTGTTTCTCTCTCTTTCTTTCTTCCCCTCCTGTAGCCATGGCTTGAGTGGAGCAAGTTGGCCCTGGGTGCTGAGGATGGCTCCATGGCCTCTGCCTCAGGTGTTAAGAAGAGCTCAGTGGCTGAGCAATGAAGCCATGCCCCAGATGGGCAAAGCATTGCCCACTAGTGGGCTTGCCAGGTGGATCCCAGTAGGGGGTGCATGCAGGAGTCTATCTCGGCCTCCCCTCCTCTCACTGAATAAAAAAAAAAGAGTTAAAAAATGAATAAGAAACAAAACCTCATAGTTCAGGAGGCCAGATATACATAAACAGAAAATGAAATACAATGTAGTATTCACAATATTGAATATATACTTTCTTCCATGCACTATATTAATCCTTTAATATAGTGGTCCTTAATTAATTTACTCCTTACAACAGTCCTATAAAGTAGGTACTTTTATTATCTGCATTTCATAGATAAGAAAACTGAAGCACAACAGTTTAAGAAAATTGCTTCAAGCTCACACTACAAATATGTGGTCAAGCAAGGATTCAAACCTATGTAGTCTGCCTCCACAATTTTGAACACTTAATCATCACATTATATTACAATGATGAAGAGATGCACAGGATGTTAGGGGACCACAAGGGACACCCAGCTGTTTATGGAATTAGGGAAAGGCTTTCTGTAGCAGGTGATTCCTGAACTGAGGTGTATTGGCCGAGTTGGAGTTAATCCAGTTTTGAGAAGGGAAGAATTTCAGCAGAGGAAACAGGATGAATAAAGTTTGAGCAGTGACAGATATCTTGGTGTTCTGTAGGATCTATAAGTACTCCGATGTCAATGGGTTAAGTTCTGGGCCGGGAGTTGGGAGGGACTAGCTGTTGAGGGAGACAAGGCCAGGTCAGAGGAGGCATTTTATGCAGCACTAAGCAGCTCAAAATTTGAAAAGTTTTATTTAAAAGACTTACATAATCAAATGTGCATTTTAGCTACATTTCACTGGTGGCTATGTGAAGAAGAGATTGAAATGAACCAAGCCCTGGCTAAAAGATCAATTAAGAGGTTTCTAAAGTGGTCCAGGAAGGTGAAATGTTAAAATCTCTTATTTTCCTTCTTATCACACAGAGAATACAAAATAATAGTGAATGGATGCATATCACTTAGTGTAGCACTCATCTATTCTCATAGCAACCATGTGGAAAAGATACTGTTACTATCCCCTTTATACAGATAAGAAAACTGAGGCTCAAGTTGTGTGTGTGAATGGCAAAAAGTCGATCACACAAGATTCAGCCTCTGCACTCTGGACCCAGAGCCTGTTCAGTGGACCCCGGGTATATTCAATCTTCCCATATGAGGTACTGCTATGCTTTAACAAAGATACAAAAATACCGGGGGGCTATGTGAGTGAGGTGGAGAAGGAGGATGGGACAGCAGGATCAGCAAGAGGTGAGCCAATCAGAGGGTACAGGGACCTTCTTTAAAAAGAAATATAAAAAAAAGTAAATTTGAATTTAAAACAACTACTGTACCCCTATATGACTTGTGTGATAAGATGAAAGCACACAAAATTGATTTCGAAACCACTTCTGCTGCACAAATAGCCTTTTAATCACTATGTTGGTCAAAATATTTGATTATGGTACTTGAGTCTTCCATTTCAATGTAAGAAAAACATGGTTTTGCTAATGACAATTATGCTTTCATATTACAATGGGGGCAGATGTCTGCACTTAATCTGAGAAATGATCTGCATTTCCCTGTCGCAAATATCCTCCACAGTAATTAATAACAGACTGTGTAAGCGGAGCCTTTCACCTCTCTGACAAATTCAACCAAACTGGATATACATAACCGCCTACAAACCGAGATGCCATATGTTCCGCGTAGTGTTTCATTTGGGGCTGGACACTAACGAGTCAGGATTTATTAGGCCCTCATCTTTTACTGAGTCGACCATTTCTTTATTATTTATTCTTTACCAGCTCTGAAGAACAGGGCTCGATTGCTTCTTCCATTTTGCAGGGAAGGCAGTGAGAGGAGAGGTAATTTGCCGAAGGTGGAAGAGTGAGCTGGGGGCAGGTCTGAGATGAGAGCTCACAGTCCCAGGGGGGCACTTTGGCTTCCACCGCCTCTGTGAGTGGATACTGGCTGTGTGTTCATGACATACTTTTATCTGAGGTTGCTGAAGCATTTTATGAACAGAAATCTTTTTTCCTCCTGGTCTCTCTGGCCCTTGCAGGATGTATTACACCACTCAGCACCTATATTACTCGTATTTGTTTCTATTTTCTTCTTTAAATGTTCCATTTGTGTAAAGGACTTAAGTCCCTGATAAAGTTTTGAGCTTCCTAACAGCAGGAAACATGTTTTTCTATTTCTTTTGGTATCCGCTCTCTTTATCAGCATAATGTGCGGCATGGGGATCAACCCCCAATCAATAGTCATTGCTCTATGATCCCTTATTATGACCCTTTGTAAATTAGCTGTCCAAAACACAGGATTCCAATTTGCTTTACAAAATTAAGTTGTGCTTTTTACCAAGAGGGATCTGTGTTTGGGCTTCTTTTGAAATATGGCTAGATTTGACAAAATTCAGTTTTGACATAATTTTATTTGTACACATTCAGCAGGGGCACTATATGGAGTTATTACCCGAGGGGATCATTTTCTCCTGTAAAAATTTATAGAGAACATGTTCTATGCTCCCTTTGAATATTTGCTTCGAAAACAGAAACTGTGTAAAACACCATCATCCCTCGTCAATACCAATGTTACATTTCTTATTTAATTAAATGTGTCTGACCTATATGATTTCCATGTTTGAAAGGAAAATGGAGAAAAGGATAGGGAATTGAACTGCTTGCCAATGCATGGTGGGAATGAATGATTGTGAAAAATACTAATCTTCAGTTTAAATTATTATTCCTTTAAAAAGGATTAGTTGTGTAAGAGGATCTGTGCCCTTTCCACCTTTGCTTTTTATTTCCTTCTTTAAGCCTTTAACGTATTCCATTTTGTTTGGTTTGGAGACTCCTAAGTATTGATTCCATCAGCTCCATCCTGACAAATTGCACAACCTCCCCAGGCAGGGCTGGTATGGGCCAGCTCCCACTGACGGACGTAATAGCTGGCATACGTTCTGAGTTGTCTATCTCAGTAGCATAGTAGTTGTTAAAGATTTTAACTATATCCCATCCTTACCATACATGATATGGGCTGGCTTCATATTTGGGTTCTCTTCAATCACTGTGTTCTTACTGAACCTTTCTCTTCAGCTCTACTTTGGGTTTCTAAAATTGTAGAAAAACAGGGTATAGTGGACCTTTATCGTTCTTACCTATCCAGTACGGATTGGCCCTGCTTTGGCAATAACCCCCAGATTTTGTTTGAGGCTCATTATTCCCATCTCAGTCCATGAGGTCCCAGTAGAACGACTCTGTCCTTGATACATGTCCCAGACCTGGCAACATTGATTCAGGATGATGTGATCCCATCATGCTTGTTAGATGTCCTAAATTATTTCTTAGGACCACTAGGACTAGCAGTAGGTCTTTATTTCCACTTATTTTCGAGTTGTAGGAATGGAGAGTCTGGGGCTGCTGCAGCCTTCGTGGTAACAAGTGGAGTCCAAGAATGTAGTGCTCACAGGGGCATTAGAACCAGGAGATGGAGAGTGAGAGAAGCCTGGTCCTTAAACATTGCTTGAAACTCTGTATCCAGCTATTCCTAAAGCCAGTTCTACTATTGGAGTTTGTTTTTTCCTTTTAATGAATGGACTACTTTTTAGAGCTGTGTTAGGTGCACAGCAAAATTGAGCAGAAAGCATAGTTTCCGTATATTACCTGCCTGCATGCATGCACAGCATCTGCCATCGTTATCTCTCATGTACCCAGAGTGGTACATTTGTTATAATGGATGAACCAACACTGACAAATCATGATCATCCCATATTTATAGTTTACACTGGGGTTTATTTTTTTGTGCTGTACATTGTATAGGTTTTGACAAGTGTGTAATGACTTGTATCTACCATTAAAGTATCACATAGAGTAGTTTCACTGCCCTCAAAATCTCCTATGCTTCACTTATTTATCCTTCTCTCCTGCCTATCTCCTGGTAACCATGGATCTTTTTACTGTCTTCATAGTTTTTAGCTTTTGCCAGAATGTCATAGAGGTGGCTTCTTTTACTTAGTAATATGCATTTAAGTTTCCTCCATGGATTTTTGTGGCTTAATAGCTAATTTCTTTTTAGTTCTGAATAATATTCCATTATGTGGATGTACTACAGTTTATCTGTTCACCTACTGGTAGACATCTTGGTTGTTTTCAAGTTTTGGCAACTTTGAATAAAGCTACTATAAAAATTCATGTACAGGCTTTGTGTGGACATAAGTCCCTTGGAGTTTATAGGTATAAATTTCTCCCTTTGCTTCAACCATTTTGGAATAGGTTTGTTATTACAAGCAAGTAGCAGATCCTGATGATGCACAGAGGCAGGATTATAAACCGTCCAGGGAGTTCTTGCTGCCCCTTTCCGTCCTGCCTCATTTCAGGCACCGCTTTACATCTTTGCCTTTTTCCCTTCATTAAGGCAGGAAGAGAGTGTAATCTATCTACCATGACTGCCATGTTTTAACTGAATTAAAACTCACCTTCTGTCATCAGTCTTGTCCTTCTCCAGTCTTTCCTTCACCCCACAACCAGAGGGATAGAGCTCATTTCTAAAATAGATCGTCTCACCCCTCTGCTTAATCTTTGCCCCTCTAGTCCGTGGTACACTACTGTTCTTGGGATAAAATGCGGTGACTGAACATGGCCCACAGGTCCTTGGATGAGGTAGTTCCCTTCTACTGGCAATTCTCTCTCGTTTTTTGTTCTGTCAGTTCCATGACAGTTTGGTACCTTTGAGTCTTTGCTTATGCCATTCTCTTTGCCTTGAAGACTGTGTACACTTGCGCTTCCCTCATTTCTTGCTAACCCTTTCTCATCCTTCAATTCTCAATTCAGATATTACTTCAGTCTGAAGTCCTTCCCTGGGTCTATAGTCTGGGTTAGGTCTCTCTTGTATATGTAACCCCATAAATATGTCTGCTTGGCATTCACTGTTACACTGAATTGTGATATCCCAGCTTGCACTGGAGCCAACTTTTGATTTGAACCACTTCATGAAACCAAGCCTCATACTCACAAGTGCAGGGTTAGGTAGGTAGAGGTGGGAGTCCTAGTTGGGAGTCTCAGATCTACAGGGAAGTGGGAATAACATCAGGTATGCCCCAGAGCTGGGGAGAGAAGTAGGTAAGGAAGCAGAGGAGAATATGAAACTCAGTGTGGAGAAATGGAGGAAGGCAGACTTAGTGTGCTTGGGGCTTTTCTGCGTCTCTCTGTGAGATGGACAAGATTCTCTTCATTTTTCCAGAAGAGTTTGAAAGGTGTAAGAAAATTACTCAAGTCTGACAACTAGCAAGGGACAGAGTTTATAGGTTGCCAGATTTAGGATATAAATATGTAGGATGCCCAGTTAAACTTAAATTTTAGATGAAAAATGAATAATTTTCAAATGATTAATTATCTGAAATTTAAAATGAACTGGTTGTCCAGTATCACTGTGGAACTAAAAAATGTGGGATGCTTTCTACTATACTAATGACAGATCATTCACAGGAAGGGTAAATTAATCTAATCAATGGTTGAGAATATTGAATGTGAGAAAGCAGTGGGCAGGCGAGTGGTGTCTAAGTGACAAAGAAACGGTGCAATTCTCATATCCTTAGTGGCAGTAAAAGTGCTCTGTCAAAAAGACATTAGATGATATATTTTCAGGAGTGTCACACATTCTGACCCCGATGACAATTCTGGGAATTTTAGGAAACAACCTTAAATCCTCATGGAGCAAATAGAGGTGTCTGTTAATCATAATTTGACTTTCCAAGGTTGTATTCCAAAATATGAAACATTTTTTGAAAAGATGCTCCTAATTTATAAATGCATAACCTTGCAAAAGTGGAAATAACACTGAATAGATGATTATATCCACTTTAGGATGTTTATTTATTTTTATTTTTTTATTTTTTTATATTTTTTTATATAATTTTATTTTTTTAATGGGGTGACATCAATAAATCAGGATACATATATTCAAAGATAACAAGTCCAGGTTATCTTGTCGTTCAATTATGTTGCATACCCACCACCCAAAGTCAGATTGTCCTCTGTCACCTTCTATCTTGTTTTCTTTGTGCCCCTCCCCACCCCCTATCCCTCTCCCATTCCCCCCTCCCCCCCGTAACCACTACACTCTTATAAATGTCTCTTAGTTTCACTATTATGTCCCACCTACGTATGGAATAATACAGTTCCTGTTTTTTTCTAATTTACTTATTTCGCTTCGTATCATGTTATCAAGATCCCACCATTTTGCTGTAAATGTTCCGATGTCATCATTTCTTATGGCTGAGTAGTATTCCATAGTGTATATGTGCCACATCTTCTTTATCCAGTCATCTATTGATGGGCTTTTTGGTTGTTTCCATGTCCTGGCCACTGTGAACAATGCTGCAATAAAAAAATATGGAACGCTTCACGAATTTGCGTGTCATCCTTGCGCAGGGGCCATGCTAATCTTCTCTGTATCGTTCCAATTTTAGTATATGTGCTGCCGAAGCGAGCACCACTTTAGGATGTTTTGCAGCTGCTAAGAGTAATGATTAAAAGAGTCTTTGATAACATGAAGAAATGCTGCATGGTAAGATATGTACATAAAAGATGATCACAGTGCTTGAAAAGAAAAAGGGGAAGACAATAAAAATTATACTTATGAAAAATATTGGCAAGAAATACACCAAATGTTGAAAGTGGTTTTCAATGGGTAGTAGGTGATCTTTCTCCTCCTTTCAACTTTTCTGTGGTTTTCAAATTTTCTATCAATGGCATATATTACTTTCATAGTAAAAACTATCAGTATTTTATTTTAAAAGGGAGAAAATAGATACTAATATTATTTGTTATAACATCTATTCTTCCCAGTATATAGAAATTTTTGGCATTGTATTTGGCATATAGTAGACTCTCACAAATAATATTGAATTAATGAATGAGGATAGGGAGTGTGTCAGTTTCTCTACCATTTGTTGTATTTGCTACATGTGATTAGAGAATTGAATGAATGCAAGATTTTAGTTTTTGGGGTTTTAGACAAGTCTCCTAGATGCTCCAGGGCTCATTTTCCTCACTTGTAAACTGAGGGCTTGTACTGTCCTTTCTATAAACTGAAACATTTTGTGAATATATGATTACACAAAGTTTACTCTTTCAGGCAGCCAGGGTAGCAGCCAGTTTAGATCTGATAATTCCAGGATACTTTTTACCCCTAGCTGTCCCAAATTTAGGATCAGGCAAACCCTCTATGATGGACTGTTTTATGAGAGTTCAGAACTGCCCAGGTGTCCATGGATCACTCATAATTAAATCCACTGCTTTCTGCACATCAAAGACTTTTTTTTTACATCGCTCCAGTGCTTTCTGAATTATTGCTTTGTTTTCTAATGGTAGCAGTGTCTGGCCTGTTTTAGGATAGTTGGCGGCTGTCAGCCACTCCCCAGAGCAGGCTGGACATTTTGTCATGTCTGTACTGTATCAGAGAAATGGCATATCGAGATGAGCAGTTTCTTCTATTGTTACAATCATTATTTTGTATTACAACAGTCAAAGACTGTTCAGAACAAATGATCAAAAACAAATTATCAAAAAAAGAGAATATCAGGAACCCTTTATGTTCAGGATTTTGTTTATCTATTTGAGGCACATTCATAGATAAAATGGAATGGACTCAACAGAGCTGGTTATGTTAGGGAGGATGATTCTGTGTGCAGCAATTTTTATAGTCTGTAAAGCCTTTTCTTTTTTAAAGAATTTTGCTGCTGCTTTCTCCAAAAAATTTTTCCTACTCTTTGCTTATAAGAGGTGCTTAGAAGCTATTTACAAAACTTTGATTAACAGCCCTTAAAAATCTTTTCTTAGTTTTAATAATACATAATTTTCTTTTTATCTTTTCAAAAAGCTACTTAGTTTCCTTGATAAAATTATTTCAGTTATATGTGGAGAGATTCTTGTGTAAAGAAAATGAGAATGCACCCAAACCTGGGTAAGTTAATTCCGCTTACAACAGCAATCAGTTGAAAATGTCATTGGTTCGAGGTTAAATCAATTGTGGAAATGTCAGGAAGGTGGAGTTACTATAGCAACATGTAGCTTCTTCCATATTCTCCCAGGGTTAACTCCCTACTTTGTTAAAGAGAGGTTCAAATAGAGATTAGGACACTGATAAAATAATAAACTAATGAGAAAAACCAAATAGACCAAATAATTAAAAAAATAGTTTCTCTAACCCTAAACTTAAAACACCCATGCTTATACCACACAAATGCAAATGTATATGAGAAACTGGCCATGATTAGATTTTATAAGAGAAACACCCTGTTTCTTCAGAAAACCTTGCAATCAACATCAGTTTGTCCTCTCCAATTAGTACCGAACTCTGTAATGTGTTTATCTTTTTCCCTTCACAAAAGCTTATTGATTTTTTTTTTTTGGCAAAAATTCCATTATCTCAGAATAAAAGAATATCAGATATTGAACTGGCATAAACATTCATACAACTAGATACTTGGCTATTCCAGTCCTTGCTTTCTGGCTATTGGGTTTTGACTGCAATTGTTAGAAACTGAACATAAAGGAATAGGAGGCATCAATATCTATTGTGGGAGCAGTTTCTTCCAATCTTATCACTAGCAAATTGAGGGGAAAATAAAAATGAAAAACCCCATTTCTACCTTTTCTAACAAGGATATGGGTGTTGAATTTAAATTCATCCAGTGGAGGATGAATAGTTGGCTTGAGAGGAGTTGGAGAGTGAGATGGAAAGACATTCTTCAGTTTAATGAGAGGACCACAAGCTTGTAGGCTTTCATGGGAAAAATATAGAATGAGGAGTTCATAAGAGATAGTGTGTTTCTTTTTAAAATTAATTTTAATTTGGAGACATTGATAAATCAGGGTACATATGTTCAGAGAAAACATCTCCAGGTTATTTTGACATTTGATTACGCTGCATTCCCATCACCCAAAACCCAATTGTCTTCCGTTACCTTCTAACTGGTTTTCTTTGTGTCCCTCCCCTCCCCCAACCCCCTCCCTCTCCTCCCCCCCAACCACCATACTTTTGACCATGTCTATGAGTCTCATTTTTATGTCCTACCTATGTATGGGATCATATAGTTCTTAGTTTTTTCTGATTTACTTATTTCGCTCAGTATAATGTTATCAATGTCCATCCATGTTGTAAATGGTCCGATGTCATCATTTTTTATGGCTGAGTAGTATTCTATAGTATATATGTACCAAAGCTTTTTAATCCACTCATCCACTGATGGATACTTGGGATGTTTCCAGATCTTCACTATTGTGAAAAATGCTGCCATAAACATGGTAGTGCATTTCTCTTTTTGAAACAGTGCTATGGTATTCTTGGGGTATATTCCTAAAGGTGGGATAGCTGGGTCAGAAGGCAGATCAATTTTTAATTTTTTGAGGAATCTCCATACTGTTTTCCACAGTGACTGCATCAGTCTGCACTCCCACCAGCAGTGCAGGAGGGTTCCCTTTTCTCCACATCCTCGCCAGCACTTATTCTGTGTTTTGTTGATGAGTGCCATTCTGACTGGTGTGAGGTGATATCTCATTGTGGTTTTAATTTCTTTATCTCTTACTATAGCCTTTGTTTTAAAATCCATTTTGTCTTATATAAGTATTGCTACTCCAGCTTTTTTTACATTTCCATTTGTGTGAAATATTTTTTTTCCATCCTTTTATCTTCAGTCTATATACATCTTTTGTTTTAAAATGTGTCTCTTGTAGACAGCATATGTATGAGTCCTGTTTTCTTATCCATGCAGCTACCCTATATCTTTTGATTGGATCATTTAATCCATTTACATTTAAGATTATTATTGATATGTAGTTGTTTATTGCCATTTTATTCTTTAAAACTGTATTCCTCTTTTGCTATATTCTTTTTCTCCTTTGATCTGTTTACAACAGGCCCCTTAGCATTTCTTGCAGCCTTGGTTTGGTTGTAGTGAATTCCTTGAGTATTTTTTGTCAGGAAAGCTTTTTATTTCTCCTTCAATTTTAAACGATAGCCTTGCTGGATAAAGTAGTCTTGGTTGTAGGCTCTTGTTCTGCATTACTTTGAATATTTCTTACCATTCCCTTCTGGCCTCAAGTGTTTCTGTTGAGAAGTCAAAAGTCATCCTTATGGGGGCTCCTTTTTAGGTGATAGCCTTTTTTTCCTCTAGCAGCTTTTAATATTTTCTCTTTATCACTTAGCTTTGGTATTTTAATTATGATGTGTCTTGGTGTAGATTTCTTTGGGTTTCTCTTTAATGGAGTTCTCTGTGCTTCTTGAACTTGTGAGACATTTTCATGCCTTAATTGAGGGAAGTTTTCAGTGATGATATATTGAACAAAGTTTCTATCCCTTGTTCTTTCTCTTCTTCTTCAGGAACCCCTATGATGTGGATGTTATTTCTCTTCATGTTGTCATAGAGCTCTCTTAGAGTTTCCTCAGACTTTTTGAGTCTCTTTTCTTTTTTCTGCTCTGCTTCTGTGCCTTCATTTATCTTGTCCTCTAACTCACTGATTTGATTCTCAGCTCCATCCATCCTGCTTATAATTCCTTCCATTGTGTTCTTCATTTCTGATGTTTGTCATTTCTGACTGATTCTTTTAAATTATTTCAATGTCCTTTTTTATATTTGCTATCTCTTTATTTAGGTGTTCATAATGACCATCTATTGTTATTTTAATATCTTTGAGCATCCTAACAATCATTATTTTAAACTCTGCATCTGGTAGTTTGGTTATATCTGACTCATTCAGGTCCTTTTCTGGGGATTTCTCTTGATTCATTTGTGTTGCATTTTTCTGCTTTCTCATTTTGTCTGTGTAAAAGAAGGTTTTGGCCACTGGAGTCCACTGGTGTGGCCTCTGTGTTCCCTAGGTGTGGTCTGTCTGCAGGTCCACCACCCCTCTGCTGTTGCTGCCTAGGACATTTGGGTATTGGCATTGCCAGTGCCTGCCCACTGGGGCTGTTGCTGTGGTTTCTGCCTCTCCTTCACAAGGGGGCTGTGATCTTGTGCTCGGTTGTACAAGCCTTGGTGGCCTC
Organism: Saccopteryx leptura; assembly: GCF_036850995.1. NCBI lineage: Eukaryota > Metazoa > Chordata > Mammalia > Chiroptera > Emballonuridae > Saccopteryx > Saccopteryx leptura. The sequence goes on from NC_089507.1 coordinate 40,889,778, forward strand.
GGCCTTCACTTTGCTCCTGTGGGTGGGGTTATGCACCGCCCCCTGCCAGGAGCCTTGGCCCTGAGGGCAGGGGTGAGCACCTTTGCTCAGCTGTGGGTCTCCACCTGATTCTGGGCTTTCACCCTGCCCCTGTGGGAGGAGCCCACTTGTGGGATGGCTACAAGCCTTGGCTCCATGGGCTGGGTGGGTCTGAGTGCTCACACACAGTTGTAGGATTCCACCTATTCTGGGCTTTCACTCCACCCCCACGGGAGAAGCTGGTTTCCATGTCAGGCTACAAGCCTTGGTTCTGCGGGCCAGAGATAGAGAGATAGTGTCTTTCTTTTTTTCTTTCTTTCTTTCTTTCTTTCTTTCTTTCTTTCTTTCTTTCTTTCTTTCTTTCTTTCTTTCAATGAATTTAGAAAATTAATTTTAATGGGGTGACATTGATCAATTAGAGTACATAGAATCAGGGAGAACATCTCCAGATCATTTTGACATTCTATTATGTTGTTTACCCATCACCCAAAGTCAAATTGTCCTCCATCACCTTTTATTTGGTTTCCTTTACCCCTCCCCTTCCCCCACACTCCTCCCTCTCCTCCCTTCCCCTCCGCCTGCCCTCTTATTTATGTCTATGAGTCTCAATTTTGTGTCCCACCTATGCATGGAATCATACAGTTCTTAGTTTTTTTCTGATTTACTTATTTCACTCAGTATAATGTTACCAAGATCTATCCATGTTGTTGTAAATGATCCTATGTCATCATTTCTTATGACTGAATACTATTCCATAGTATATACATATCACATCTTCTTTATCCAATATTCTATTAAAGGGCTTTTTGGTTGTTTCCATGTCTTGGCCACCGTGAACAATGCTGCAATGAACATGGGGCTGCATGTGTCTTTACGTACCAATGTTTTTGAGTTCTGGGGGTATATATACAGTAGAGGGATCGCTGGGTCATATGGTACATAGTTCTATTCTTAATTTTTTGAGGAACTGCCATACTTTCTTCCATAATGGTTGTACTACTTTACATTCCCACCAACAGTGGATGAGGGTTCCTTTTTCTCCACGGCCTCTCCAACACTTATTATTATCTATCTTGTTGATAATAGCTAATCTAACAGGTGTGAGGTGGTATCTCATTGTAGTTTTGATTTGCATTTCTCTAATAGCTAGTGAAGATGAGCATCTTTTCATATATCTATTGGCCATTTGTATTTCTTCCTGGAAGAAGTGTCTGTTCATGTCCTCTTCCTATTTTCTTTATTGGATTGTTTGCTTGTTTGTTGTTGAGTTTTGTGAGTTCTTCGTATATTTTGTATATTAGGCCCTTATCTGAGCTGTTGTTTGAAAATATCATTTTCCATTTAGTTGGATGTCTGTTTTGTTGTCAGTTTCTTTTGCTGTGCAAAAGCTTCTTAGTCTGATGTGGTTCCATTCATTTGCTTTGCCTTCACTTCCCTGCTTTTGGAGTCAAATTCATACAAGGTTCATGAGTTTAGTACCTATGTATTATTCTATGTTATTTATTGTTTCAGGTCTTATATTTAGGTCTTTGATCCATTTTGAATTAATTTTAGTACAAGGGGACAAACTGTAGTTGAGCTTCATTCTTTTGCATGTGGCTTTCCAGTTTTTCCAGCACCATTTATTGAAGAGGCTTTCTTTTCTCCATTGTGTGTTTTTGGTTCCTTTATCAAAGATTATTTGACTATCTATATGTGGTTTTATTTCTGGGCTCTCTGTTCTGTTCCATTGGTCTGAGTATCTATTTTTTCTGCCAAGATCATGTTGTTTTGATTATTGTGGCGCTATAATATAATTTGAGTCACGTATTGTAATGCCCCCAGCTTTGTTCTTTTTCCTTAAGATTACTTTGGCTATTTGGGTTTTTTTTCATAGTTTTTATAACCCTGATGATTTTTTGTCCATTTCTCTAAAAAAATGACATTGGAATTTTGATGGGAATTGCATTAAATTTGTATAAAGCTTTGGGTAATATGGTCATTTTGACTATATTTATTCTTCTTATCCAAGAACAAGAAATATTCTTCCATTTTACTGTATCATTGATAACACTAATAAGAGATAATTAAAAAATAAAATAAGAATTGAAAAGATACAGTGAAAAAATAAAAATTCTATAATGATAAATGGAGCAAAATCTACAGAGAATGGGGGGAGGAACTAAGGGAAAATAACAGAGATAAAAAAATAAAGTAAAAAACATGCAAAATGCTACAAAGAAAAATATGAATCCAAAATAAAAGATTTTTTTGATGAGTATCGTATGAGAGAAAAAGAAAAAGAAAAGGAGAAAAGAAAAAGAAAAAGAAAGTTAAGGTTTTTGAAATGAAACCCTCATAAAAAAAAACAAGAATGAAAAATGTAACAATTATGGATAATGAAGTTCAAAAGGAAAAGAATAAGAAGGGAAGAAGATAAAATGACCAAAGTGGAAAAAAATGTTATAAGAAATGTAATTATTTTCTGATTTTGAGAGGTAGCTTCTTCCTTTTTTTCAGTAGGTGGCGCTGTACTACAGGTTTTGTTCCTGTGGGGCTCTTGAGCAGAGGTTTGCTGTTGTGTCACTATGGCAATAATGTAGGCTGGGCCTCAGTCCCATTGGTAAGCGGGGCTTGTTAGGACTTGGAGGCTCTGACAATGGGAGTCTCAGTTTTCCAGGTGCCTCACCCCATGTCTCTCCCACCTGAGCTAGTAGCCTGGGGACTTAGTTGTGAGGTTTGCCCTAGCCACTGCTTGTAGAGCAAGAGGCTCTAAGCGCAGCCAGGTTCTTCCTCCAGCACCGCTCAAAGCACAGTTCCGGGTAAGGCTATACTAACCAGAACCACCAGTGAGAGCAGGCAGGGCTGAGAGCCGATTGCAGATCAGGCACCTTTATAAGGGCCCCAGCCATGTCTAGTATGCCTTAGTACTCAGTGGGTCTAATCTCTACAGGCTTCTCCCTTGTGCATTGTTGGGTAGCCCACAGCAAGCCATGTGTGCGCCCAGCCCCCATGACTTCAGCAGTGCACACAGAGGTCTGCTCCTGCTCACTTAGGTGCACAGCACCTGTCATCTCAGTCAGAGCCGGGAATGCAGCAATGCACTTTGAAACCTATATTGGCTTGCAGAGGTGCCCTACCTGGAGAGGTCCAGGCCTAGGGTTCCCAGCTCTTGCGCACTTCCCATGCTGTTGGTTGGGGAGCCTGGGATACACAAAGATGCTGGCTACAGCCTATGCAGATTTCCACTGCTGATAATCTTGGGCTAAGCCCTCCAGCTTGCGAGCATGAGCGCCCATGCCAGAGGTGCCAGGTGGAGCCACTTGCACACTGCACATGATCACGGATGCGGGAGTGCACAAAGCCACTGGTGCTGGCTCCCATGTGGGCACCCTGCATTGGCAACCTTTGTTGGAGCCTGCTGCCTGTGCTCACCCCATGTCCGTGATCTCAGGCCGAGCCGGCACTCTCTCTCCTCTGCTTGATCATCCACCCTAACCCAGCTTCTTCCCTCTGCCCCAGACCCTCCACTTCTCTTGGTTCAAGACCAAAGTGGCCCTTCCTCAGATCAGTGAGGAAAGTGAAATATCCTGTTCTCCATCTTATTTCCTTTAGAGTGGATTATATATTCAGCCACCTTTTCACCCAATCATATCTTTGTCTGGTGTGTGAATATTTCAGGTGCTCCTGAGATTTTTTTCTCTGTCTCTAGTTGTTTAATTTATTGAAATTTCAAGGGGAGATATTGGGAGCATCCCTCATGGCATCATTTCTCTGACGTCACTCAAGATAGTGTGTTCTTTAATAGACCCAGAGATAGATCAGCTATTTAGGTACATACTCATAATTGTTATTTTGCTCTTTGAACTTTAGGGCATAATTCCAGTTTATATTTTAGCTATAGGTATCTCTACTTTAGGATCAGTCAAGTCTTTTATGATGTACTATTTTATAAGATGTCAGAATTGCCCAATTGTATAGGGATTACTTACATTAAATCTGGTCACAACCTATCTTTTCATGTTGTCATTCCTCTCCCTAATCACCTCTGTGTTCTAGACCAACTGTTCTACTTGAAAGTCTATAAACATGTCATGTGGTTTTATTCTTTTATGCTTTGTACATATGGTTTGCCATTCCACTGTCTTTCCTTGCCCACCTTGAAGACTTGGTTGAAATGTCACTCCTTTATGAAGTCTTTTCAGATACCTTCAGGCAGAAATAATTGCATTTAGTTTCAATCTGTAATTCCACTGCAATTTTAAAGACAGTACTGATATTGTAGCAAGATATTTACATCTGTCTTTTCCACTAGACTGTGAGCTCCTTGAGAATGTGCTAACATATTAATCACTTTGTTGCATAAATCCTGAGTACAAAGTAGGTGACTAACTTCCTTATCTTCCATTTCCTTTTAGCCACATGTGGCAGGATGACATTATTCTTTTGCTTCTTATTGGTGCAAGGGGGCAAGGTTCTTCTTTGCTAATTATAGTAAATAAACAGTGACTTTGCATGATGTACATCAAAGAGGAGTTATAAAAGACAGAGCCTTGATTAGCATTCATGGTTTCAAGAACATTGTAAACTATCTCCAAGATGAAAATGGGAAAATAGTAGATGTTAGGAAGTTGAGGGAAATGAAAGGGATCCAGAGAAAGCAGGAATTCTGGAATTTCTTCTGATGAGATCCCCATGTGGAAGGAAAGATGACTCAGAAGAAAAGACCAAATAGATCCTTTGTACCATCTTCAGGACTTGATGTGTTCACAGTTATCTAAAATGGAATTGCTTTAATGGACTATGCTTTAGATGAGAGTTTGGGAGTTTCTCTTTCTGGTGTTTGTTCTTCTTTTTCCCCTTTCCCCCACTGTACTCAAGACCTGCTTTGTCTTTTGCACTCCCCTCCCTACCCTTAGAGTCTCAACTCTATCTTCAAGGCTCAACCTTGACATGGTGGAAGGTGATCACTATTGTGCTATAAGAAATAAGGTCCAATTGTTATGGACTTGTGTCCCCTGACTACCCCCCATTTTCTTGACATCAGGGAAAAGGTTGAGGTTTCAACCTTTTGAATTGTTGACAGATGTCCAGTGAAAAGGGGGCCTTGGAATCAAAATGTAAGTTAAGTTATAAAAATAAAGTGGTATATCTTACACTGTTGTGTTTGTAGACTTTGATTCATATTTGCCAGCTTTGTAAACATTTATTTCTTTTTTGGATTATGAAGCAAACAGATGTCTAGTATGTACATATTAAGACTATAAAAAATCAATAATTTTACCTTTACTTTATCTAGTTTTTGAGGTATAAAAAGCAAATAAATGGATGTTTCCTTCTTCCACTCATGCCCTTAGTTTGAAATACCTGTTTATTGTTATACAATCCAGAATTAAAAAAATAAAATTAATTATACAGGTTATTTTATTTAATAAATAAAAAATTTATATAAATTTCTTTCTATAATTCCAAAATATTAATCATATACCCTGAGTGTGGAACACTATAGACTATAGTAGGTATTATGAAGCCCTCCTCGTGTGTGTGTGTGTGTGTGTGTGTTTGTGTATGTGTAAAGGTAGGCTTGATTCTTACCCTTGAGTAATCAGTTCACCACATGTCAGAAGGATAGAAGTGAAAAAGATGAAAATATTTTGAAAAGAAATATGCAATTATATACAAACAGTTCCAGCCTAAACAGATTGAATTATTTCTTAGGAATAGGTTAAGCTTTTGGGTAAAAGAAATTATCTTTTTTTTTTCAGGCCTTCCAGTGACATTTAATACTTTACTTTATACCTTTGAAGTTTCACATTGAGTCACACACTCAGAAATCTAATCAACTCAAATGCTGTATGGCTTTATAAAGAAAATGAAAAAAATCTCTTTTTCTTTAGGCCAGCTATAAGGATCACCCCTTATCTTCTTGCCCCAATCTGCCTTCCAAGCAGCACTGTGTGAGATCAGGCATAAAAATGATTGAAAAAACAAGCCCTTCTGTGGCACAGGAAGTGAGTAAATATACAGTGGTCTTTCATTTTACGAAAATAAATAACATTCCCTCATTCCTTCACCTTAGTTTAGGGTTGATTGAGCATGAAACAGGAGTTCTCTTTTTTTTCTTCTTTTTTTTTTTTTTTTCAGAGGAGCATTTATGAACTTCTAGATGGAAGTCCCTCTATGTGCTTCTTTGCTCAGATGAACATTTTCATATCCTTAGGGTATACTGCATGGACCAGGGACTAGCGAGTGGGAGATACAGATCCTATTTCTGGCATGCCCCCTGGCTTGCTGTGTGACCTGGTATAAATCACTTATACACCTCTCCCTTTCCCTGAAGGCAAGACAGCTCCTGAAACATTCACTACTGTCTCCAATGTCACAGCCAGTCTCTTGCTACAAGCTTGATAATAGGACAGAGTTGTGTCACTTGTCAGAGGAATCAGGCAGTCAGTTACTCATTCTTTTCTGATATGATTGAATCACCTTGTATAAATCCACCAGAGGCTCAGAAGCAGATGGTGCGATTTTTTACTTTATCCAATTAAAACAACCAGCCCTCAAAACAACAACCCACCTCCAAACCTATAAAACATTCCCAAACCATTTGGGTAAGGTTTTGCTTCATTTTGGAGGAGTCTTAAGACTTAGACATTTGATTTATATGTTTTTGGATTTGAAACAAGAGAATTTTAGAAAATTTTGGCAACATAAAACTTGAGAATTACAATAAATTTTAGAAGTTATTAAACTGGCTGCTGATTGGGATTAACCAAGAAACTTTAACAAGGCTATAAATCCTCCATCCCAAATAAAATATGTTAATTCAAGGGACCCAGGCAGATGCTCATTTTAAGGAAACTCCTCGGGAAAGTCTGTTGATCCAGTTAAGTTTTAGAACCATGGATCAAGTCCAGTAAATTAAACACATATTTCAATGTGTTTAAATACTTTCAGATTTGGGAAGATCATTAGTTACAGTAAGAATAAATTCTATTTTGGAATAGTTTGGGAAATAAGCTATTATCATTTCCTTTGATTAGGAACTATAACACTACTTCTATCTCAGTTGTTACTAACACCGATAAGTTGTTAATATTTATTGAGTACTTTCTAAATACCAGATACTCTTTTATAGCATGACCCACCATCCCCATTTGCCTGGTACCGTCCCAGTTTTAGAACTAAGAATCGTGTACCGAAGGCAGTGATCATTCAGATATTTTTATGCATTATCCCTTTTCATTTTCAAAATCAGGCTTTGAGATAGATCCTGTTCTTGATCTCACTTAACATTCAAAGAAACCAAGGTACAAATAAACTAAGCAATTTGTTTAAAGTTACTCAGTATGTAAGCTGAGAGCTGGGAATAGAACTCTGACACTCCAACTCAAGAACCCCCTTTCCTTATCATCCATTCATCAAGAGTCATTCTTTCATCTTCATTTCTTGACAAGTTCACCGTCATTTGTGCCAGTAGGACCTTTCAAGCAGCCCTACTTAGTGTTCTGTGATTGTTTAATACCAGCCTTTCTGTGTCACAAAATCTAAGCCTTGCTATAGTGCTGTAGAAATTAATAATTCCCTTCAACTTTTTATGTAATTGACTATAAAGTAAGTATCAAATGCAGTGTCCTCAAAGAAAAAATAAGCTATGGCAGAGCAGACCTGAGTGGAGGGGTTGAGGGCATGTAGAGGAGGAGGTAGGAGGTGGTGTTGCCCTGCTGCCAACTGTAGGCTTTTGGCTTAGGAAGTGTTTATGATGTGATTGTATATGCCTCAAGGTTGGCTGTTTTATTTTATTTTACTACTTTAGTAATAGTATTATTTTTTAGCACACACTGTGCTCTCAGCTTGTCCTTTGTCTATTGCATGACCACTATGGTTTTAAAAAATACCCCAAAGAATTTAAACACTGAATATTTAATGATTAAGGAATTACTGTTATTTTTTGAGGCGTGATAGTGATAATGTGGTTATGTTAAGAAATACAGGTATCTTTTAGAGATATGTACCAAAATAGTTATGGATGAAATAATGTGCTGTGTGGATTTGCTTTAAGATAATCCAGTGGAGGCTGGGGGGAAATGGGAAGATATGTAGATAAAATAAGATTGACAATATGCACATAAGTGATAATTATTAAAGCAGATGATGGCTACATGAGGGGGGCGTATCATTTTTTTATTCTCTATGCTTTTGGCTTGTAAAATTTTTTCCTAAAATAAAAAGTAAAAGACAAGTCCCCAAAGTAAGGTCAGGGAGGAGTCCTACTGTTTTTCAGAGTAATCAGATTGCATAATATCATTCAAAGTTTCTTTTGGTTTGATGTTCCATTTGAAATGCCTTCTTTACTTAATTTGACCAGACTCATATTAAGGAGACTTTAGAAAGCACTACATTCAATATAATTTTAAAATATCACATGGATATTTGCTCTGTGTGCAGTCAAGGCAGAGCTCTCGGGAAGAGGTAGGGGGCAGACTCACAGTTAGGTCATTGGCTTCAAGGGTAGGACAGAGTTCAACCTGGAATGAGCAGGCGTGAGCCAGGTGGGCTGGAATGCAGTTTAACACAAGAGAAGGGATTGTGTTTAGAGCATGATTTGATTCAGCTCTGTCCATTTCAGCACTCCCTTAACAGGCTTCTCATCCCTACCTCCAGCTCATCTCATCTTGCTTAGTAATTTCCCCTTTTCCCCATTCCTTAAAAAAATTTCTTTGCTTTCAGACACCTTATTAAAGCTACTCTCTTCTGGCTGTTAGAGTTAAGATTCTGTCAGCATTTTCTATTATACACCTCTCTCGGCTGACACTCTATTCTTAATTGGCACTGTTGTAGTGAGGGAAAAAAGACAAAAAGCTTACTTAATGCTGAGACCAGGCTAGGTTTTCAATCTTAAACTCTGCACTTATTGGATTAGTGCATTTAGGTTTGTCCTTTATTTACTTGAATATCTTTTATTCCCATGTGACTTCTCTGTTTTGCAGTGCTGTGTCTCCTTACAACCAAAGGGGAGTACGTTCTTTTGCTAGGAAGACTAGGTTCTTCACTTAAATTTAACTCTAATCTCCATAGTTCTCTAAATAGGTTAGCTCTTATAGGAGAATAATAACTCTGTGGAGTATAACAGATGGATGCATCCTTAGAAGTTATCCTTTTACTCTCCTTATTTTATGGATTTAAAAAAAAAAACTCATGATATTTGAATGAGTTTTTCAAGTCAGAAATCTATTTAATATAATGCAATCCACTGACTTTTCTTTAAAAATTGATTTAGCCATGACTATTTTTAAAATTTACTTTTAAAATAAGGATCTTCATTATAAAGTTGATTAGGAGTTAATATAGAGAATTAAAAAATGTAAATATCTTAAATATTTACCTTAAAGTGTGTCAAATATACATCATTTGCCATCTCCTGGAGTTTTGTAACACCCATTGTGTATCATCTTTGATGCTACTTTCTTTAAAGGACTTGTGTGGAATGAAACTTAGAGATGTTTATCTGTCTGACTGCTGAGTCCTACATTTTTAAGATTACCCAATACTTAATCAGCTTTGTAATTCATAGCTAATTTGATAGCAATACTTTTAGTATCTCACCTTTACTGAGTCTTTTTAAAAGAGTCAAGTTGTTTCTATAGAAACAGTTAATCTTTCTCTTTGCATGCTCACATTCCATCAGTTTCCTTAATATTTAATTAAATTATGGAGTTACAATTACAAGTACCCAGACAGTGACAGGTTTAGGAACCAATATTATTGACTCTTGGTAAGGATAGCAACTAATGAAAGAACTAGATAGGCACACCAGGGAATAAGCTACTTGCCAAGACAGTGGCATTCGAAGGTTTGCAAAGGAAGTGAGGTATTAAACATCTGGCCAGATGGTTAAGTGGGGGTCATTGAGCAGATGATTTTTAAAATAGGCTTGTTCCTATTGGTGTTCCTTGGGGCTTGTGGCCTAATCCAGGAGGCTTGGTTGGTTTAAGCCTCCCTGCCCCTTGGGACCCTTGCCCTGGTCCTACCTAGGACTCACCAGGAGTACAACCCTGCTGGAAGGCTATGGGCTTAACTCACACCTCCAGTTCTATGAAATCTCTCTCTATTTCTTTAAAGCATCTATGTATTTCTGCATTTGAAACTCATTTATGCATTTTTAGAGGGTTATATTTTACCCAGAATGTCTTTTATTTTGGAGGAGGGGACTCGTTCATATCAACTTAGTTCGTTTGTCAGAAGTCCTCTAAAACAGTGGTTCCCAATTCCCGGGCCACGTGGTCCGTGGGCCATTTGCTACCTGTCCACAGAGAAAGATCAAATAACTTACATTATTTCCGTTTTATTTATATTTAAGTCTGAACAATGTTTTATTTTTAAAAAATGACCAGATTCCCTCTGCTTCATCTGTCTAACTCACTCTTGACGCTTTTCTCGGTCATGTGATACATTTATCCGTCCCACCCTAAAGGCCGGTCCGTGAAAATATTTTCTGACATTAACCGGTCCGTGGCCCAAAAAAGGTTGGGGACCACTGCTCTAAAAGACCTTTCTATTCTAAGTAATTGGTTCAGGAGGGAAGAGCTGTGATTTTTCCAATAAAATGTTGTCTAAAATGTTGTCTGGGATTTTTGTTTGCTTTTAAGAAAGCAGACCTGGGTCTCCCACCGGAGGAATCTTCTTTGCTTCCACCCACCCGATATTGGCGGCATCTTTGTTCTTGCATGCTCCTGACCCCCGCCCATCACTCCCGAGTTACCTTGGAAGCACTCCAAGTTATCATTGCTTTTTGTCTCCCTGGGAGCCAAGTTTTAATTCCACTTCCTATTATCCCATCACTCTGTCTCTTGGACATTTTTCCTTTGATATAGATCTGTCAGGCCCCTTTGTAAAAATTTAAAACTATTACATTCCCTTTACTTACCCTGGCACTAATGTTCTGACTTCAGATAAATGTCCTGAAGCTCTTTTGGCTGGCCTTTATGGAACACCACATTTTTAAGTTACCTTCTATCTACTGTCCTCTTTTACTTTGTTTAAGATGTAAAATGAGGGCAAAAAATCACAGGGCTTAACTAATGGTCTGCAATTTCCTCTTGTCTCTATGCCTTTTTTATGACATTAATTCATTGCTGCTTCTCTGACCCGTGGAATCTCTTTGGATAGAATAACTAGGAGTTAAAATGAACTTTAAGAAACGAAAATTTGATTCAGTACTCTTGTCATTGCCTCTTTGGGACACCATACTATTATAATTATTTTAACAACTGTGTTAAAACACGTATCTTAATTACTTATTTCTTCACCTGACAGGGTTTTGATTTAGTTTCCTTTGTTTAGAAAAGAAATGTTATCCACTTAATGTACATCAAGTCAAATTTCCCCTCATCTACTGACTTCTTTATTTTTTTAATTTTCTTCAAACAGATCATTATGGTACAAGTACTAAGAAAAATGTCCAGTTTGCAATATATAGTCTCAGTATTATCATTTGATATCCCACTCTGAGTTTCTTCAAGTTGTTGTGGTTAGTGTATATCAGGTAGGTTGTTTGGATTGAAAGTAATAAAAACTGATTCTAATTTATTTAAGCACAGTAGTAATTTATTGGAGATGCCTAGGGGCTCAGAAAATGAAGGGGAAGGCTTCAGAAAGTGGATGGTGTGTTAAATCAGCTCTTGCCACAATAATGCTGCACAGTGAACCACCCCAAAGATCAGGCACTTAAAGCAATGAGTATTTATTCTCATTATCATGGGTCTGTAGGTTGACTGTGGTTTGATGGGTCCTGGATAGGCGTGGCTGGTGTGGAAGGCTGATTAATGGCCTCCTCAAGATATCCACGTCCTAATCCCTGTAACCTGTGATTGTTACCTTATGTGGCAGAAGGGGCCTTGCAGGTGTGATTGCGTTTAGGTTCTTAAGATGGGTGTATTATCCCAGCGGGCCCCGAATGCAATCATGTGTCCTTAGAACATGAGGCAGAGAGACATTTAACATAGAAAGCAGAAGGTGATATGTGATGGCAACAGAAATAGATTTGAAGATGCTATGCTTCTGGCCTTGAATATGGAGGAAGGGGCCCTGAGCCAAGGAATACAGCTCTAGAAGCTGGAAATGATAAGGAAACCAATTCTGACTAAGAGTACAGCCCTTCTGACACCTTGCCTTTGTCCAAGTGAAATTACTTTGGGCCTCCAAAACTGTAAGAGAATAAATTTTGTTGTTTTAAGCTAACAGCTTTGTGGCAATGTGCTACTGCAGCCACAGGAAGCTAATGCAACTGGGTTGCCCTGTTTTGGGTGGCAGGTTGGCTGGGCTCAGCTTCAGGCTCTGAGTTGAGTTCTGATGTGCTGTGTGTCTATTCTTCCTCAGGCTCAGGGAAAGGCAAGGGGCTTCCTGAAACATGCTCTTTTTATAGCAAATCCCTGTAGCATAAGTATCAAGGCAAATCACACAAGCACGTGTAAGACTCTGTGTATCATGTAGGCTAATGTTCCTTTGATCAAAGCATGTCACATGACCAGGCCCAACATCAGTGGGCCTGGGAGGTATACTCTGCCTACAGTGGAAAGCAGGGGTGGGTAGAGTAAATACTTGCTGAACTATCATTCAGCCCATCATAGGCAGGGGTCAAGTCAATCTGTTGGCTGAACCACAGCCAAGGTGATTCATACTCAAGGGGAAGAAGCTAGTAGTAGTTACTAGATATTAGATACTACTGCTGGCTGCTAGGCACAGGGTGCTGTCATTACCACTTAATGAACTCTAACCCAGTGGTTTTCAACCTTTCACACTTGGGGACCAGTGACCTAACCAGCTGATAAGAGAAACATGGAACAAATAAAGTTTTTTCTTACCGTGCTTAACAGTGCAATATAGTACAAGCTGGTGCTTGATGTCTGAACTCCTCATGTATGATGCATTGAATACTACGTAAGTTTGTCCGAATGCTTTTTGTCTATTGTGCATGATTTGTAAATGCTCTGCATGGTGCACAAAGTTGTTTGAACAAGCCTACAAGTTCAAAGATACCTAAGACAACCTCAATAGTATCTTCATTAATGATACAGGCTGGTAAATGGCAATCACCTTGAGCATAAGTGAATTTGACTGAAATCATTGGGCCTATAATCAACATACAGCATCAGGATCGTTAACTCTTTTGCAAACCCACCTGAAGTTTCTGGGGACTGGCGGTTGAAAAACACTGCTCTAAACTGCCTTCTGCTATATTCATTTTTTTTAAAGTCACCTGATGTATAGCCAATGTCCAAGGTACAAATATTTGATTGGCGAAGTCTAGCTTATGAGTTCAGGGAGAGAAATTGTCTAGCCTTTTTAACTTCATATTGGGAGGGGAGTTCTACCTATTGACAAGTTTCATACAATGGCAGGATTCCCTCAATTTAGGAAGGGGATTTAGATGCTGGCGAGCAAGAAACAAACATAAAAATTTTCCAAGGAGCTTTGTGATACAGTGGAAAGAGAAAGAATTTGGAGCAAGTTACTTAAATGTTCAGAAACTTAGTTTCCTCAACAGAAGCACAGGCATAAAAATAACCATAAATTTTTATGAACAATAGAATTCCAGTATCGTAATTCCCCATGAATAGACGCACCCTTTTTCAAAAAATCCGGGCTCTAAAAACTGGGTGCGTCTTATAGAGTGGTTAGAGATTTTTTTTTACTAGCATTTCCTGCTTTTTCACACTTGACTTTTTTTTCAAAATTCAGGCCCCCACATTAAGGTGTGTCGTATATATGGGAGACTCTTCTACATGGGGAAATATGGTACTTCACACATTTGCTGCTTAATAAGTTGCATCCCTATTTTAAAGGAGACAACCCATTTTTTCTGACTTCACTTTTCATGGTGAAATTTTCATTTCATTGCCAGAGAGGAACAGTATTTTATGACTGTGTCTTTGTCAGCATATAAAGTCAGATACTCTTACCTATTTCCATTCTCTGCCCAATTACTTATTTCTCCAGGAGTGGTTTACCTTTTGACCTAGGGGCAAGAGTTGGATATCCACTGTTCACATTCTTCTGGGTGAGGACTAGATGGTGAGTGTTGCTCTTCTCCTGTGGCCTGCTCTTTTTCATTCTCGTGGCTTGTGCTTTAACACTTGTGTTTCTCTTCCCTATCTGTATGTGTTAAGTTTGCTCCTGTAGTGAGACTCAACATTGTAAAGGGTACATGGGTTTATTCTGTGGGGAAAGTTTTAGGACAACCATATGGGGGCAGGTCCAGGCACAGTCTGGTATTTTGATATCCTGTTGACCACTCTGTCTGTTTCTTAACTGATTCCAAATTCATAGCATGAAAGCGCGTAACTGGCAATGTCAAACTCTTCACAACATTATTTTAAAGTGAGTCAAAGAATAAAGCACAGAGAGTTGTCATCCAAAACTATCAGCTCTAATCCTATCTTACTGGACTAGTTTCATGTCCTATAAAATGGTTTATTTTTGTGTACATAAATGGCTGAAATCCAATGTCAGAATAACCTGAGAAGGCTAATGACAAATGGTTGAGCAGTAACCACAGTAAAGAGCAACCCAAAGTGTTTATAGTTATCTGAGTTTGTTCAGATAAGCAGTCCATGGAAGTAACATATAATTTGGAGCCGGGACGGATCTATTGCTGATCTGTCACTTCCAGCTTGTTCAAGTTTCTTTACTTTTGGTCCATATGGGTGGCCTGTTTTCTGGTAAACACACAAGATGCTGAGCTGATCACATCATAGTTCTTGCCATCTGGGTGTAAGGATGCTCACAGAAAGTAGCCCAGGGTGGCAAGTCACTGTGGTCTTTTAAAAGTGATAATTGTTATTTCCTTCCAGAGAAGTAAGAGTGTGACTAGAAGAACTATCGATGCAAAGTTCTCTTCTTTACTTTCCCAGTCCTCTCCTGGCTCCTAGCTCTTTTTTGCCCTGACCATCCTGAATAAGCATTACTCCATTGTTTTTGACAAGTGTAAAGGCTTCTCTTTAAGAATACTTCCTTTGTAACTCAGAAAAATTATACTTAAAAATAGTTACTCAGTTGTCTATATAGTCGTATAAATACTGCTCACAAAAATTAGGGGACATTTCAAAATGAATATGAAGCTACAAAGTATCCCCTAATTTTTGTGAGCATTATACATTTTTTTTTTTTTTTGTATTTTTCTGAAGCTGGAAACGGGGAGAGACAGTCAGACAGACTCCCGCATGCGCCCGACTGGGATCCACCCGGCATGCCCACCAGGGGGCGACGCTCTGCACCTCCGGGGCTTCGCTTTGCTGCGAGCAGAGCCACTCTAGCGCCTGGGGCAGAGGCCACAGAGCCATCCCCAGCGCCCGGGCCAACCTTGCTCCAATGGAGCCTCGCTGCGGGAGGGGAAGAGAGAGACAGAGAGGAAGGAGAAGGGGAGGGGTGGAGAAGCAGATGGGCGCCTCTCCTGTGTGCCCTGGCTGGGAATCGAACCCAGGACCTCTGCATGCCAGGCCGATGCTCTACCACTGAGTCAACCGGCCAGGGCCAGCATTATACATGTTTTAAATGGAAACTTTTCTAAAGTAAATTCTATAGATCAAAGCAAAGATATGACTAAGAATAAAGACAAATAAATGAAATTAAATGAAAGCTTGATACAAATGACAGACATATATAAATAAGGCTATTTAAGAATTCCATGGGGCCTGACCAGGCAGTGGCACAGTGGATAGAGCATTGGCCTGGGGCACTGAAGACCCAGATTCAAAACCTTGAGGTTCCCAGCTTGAGCTCAAGCTCATTTGGCTTGAGTGTAGGCTTAACCAGTTTGAGCCTGGGGTTGCTGGCTTGAGCGTGGAATCATAGACATTACCCCATTGTCACTGGCTTGAGCACAAAGGTTGGTGGCTTGAGCCCAGGGTTGCTGGCTAGAGCCCAAGGTCACTGATTTGAGCAAGGGGTCACTGGCTCAGTTGGAGCACCCCCAGTCAAGGCACATCTGGGAAAGCAACCAATGAACAACTAAGGTGCCACAACCAAGAACTGATGTTTCTTATCTCTCTCCCTTCCTGTATGTCTGTCTCTCTCTCGTGTGCTAAAAAAAAAGAATAATGCCATTGATGTCAGATTTTTTTTTGCCTGCCTGGCATCCATTTTCCAGTTTTCTGATATCAGCATCCTGATGTTTCTATAGTAGAACCGTCTCTCATTTGTAGTTTGGATGGGGTGGACTCTTATTTTCTAGAAATTGAGAATTGCCCATGTGTTCCAAGTTGATCTAATGAAATAAAATACCCCAAATTTTGGTACTTTTACTAAAAATCCTGTGTTTCAGCATGAGGGGAGAAACTGATGGAGAATGGAGTCATAGAGATAAGCAAAACCAATAGATGAAGAGAATAATAACTAACTACTAATAACAAGAAGTGAGTTCCTGGGTTTACCCATGCCTGTATCCTGATGCTACCAGACTTTTTAGTTTATTTTAGCCAATATGTCTCTTTGTACTCATTTTGGTTGGGCTTTTTTTTTTTTAAATAAAATGCTGACAGTAGATAAGAACAACAAAGACAGCATGAAATAGAAAGTAGAAAGAGGACAACATCAGGTTTTTAGCCCCAGTTTAGTCACTAAGCATTCTGGGCCTTCCTTACCTTTGAAATGAAACTGAAGTTTTATAAGTGCTATTTATTTCATTGGGGACTTAAAGATTACATGGCTATACAATTAGTTCCGGCATAGTCCTGCGGTAGGCAGTTGACCTATATTCTCATTCTAGGGCTCTGCTCACAAGTTCTTTTTCTCTGGGACTAGCAGCCTTTTATACTATTGGATTGACATTCTCCACAACCTTTGGGAATCACGTGGATAAAGTGGTATTGATTGTGGATCATTAATGAATGTTTCTCCTATGGCAGAAAAAAATTTAGTATTAGCTGTAAGACAGGGGCATTGGAAAACTGACCCACATTTTTTTATACATTAAACAAAAGATTAATGCATTAGAGATTTTTTTTAATCTTTTTTTTTTAATAGAGAGAGAGGAGAGAAAGAGAGAAAGAGATGAGGAGGAGCAGGAAGCATCAACTCCCTTGTGTGCCTTGATCAGGCAAGCCCAGGGTTTCCAACCAGCATCCTCAGCATTTCCAGGTCAATGCTTTATCCGCTGCACCATCACAGGTCAGGCTGCAATAGAGATTTTTATCAGCTATTAGAGACTTCGAGAAAATTTTGAAGAGGATTTAAGTCAGTTAGATTCTCAGTGCCTTAATGGTATGTCTGATACATAATGAGCACTCTATAAATATTTAGTAAAGGGTTGAATATTTGGGGTAATTTCTGCTTATATTACAAAGTCCTCCATTTTTTTAAAATGAACTCTTCTAAAAGAACCACATTTCTAGAAGTCTATTGTCTTCTTGTTATTAAAGAATATTTAAAAGTGGCATTTTCTTATACAAGTTAACAATAAAAAATGGAGATTTATGTATGATGATTAAGCTATTTCATTATTTTTAAAACATATAGCTTCCTTAAGTACTTCCTATTTTTCTGTAAAAGTTTATATTTTGCCTCTTATTAGTTTTCTCAAATTTGTTTGATTTACTTTTCATGTTCTTTTAAAAGATTGACTTCTTCCTTCTTAAATAAATCAATATTATTCATGTTGAAATTATATTTTCTTAAATGTTAACACATTCTACTCCCTTCCTTCTTATTGCCACGGTAGTTCCTTCACTACACACGGAATCTGAATTAGATTTCGATATAATTGGGTGACAGATTATTAAATAACCAGCCTCTCAATTTAGCCCTGCCAAATTTCCAGATGCACACACACTTCCTGCCCACCACTGCGGAGCCTTTCTCCCCACTGAGAAGAACTGAATGGAAATTTGTGCATGATCTGAAATTATTCAGTCGTAGAATTCTCTTATTTATTTCCCTTCTTTGAAGTCCGTTTGAAACCCCCAAACTGAGTTTATAATTGGATTCCTATTTTTAGCTATTTATTTTTTCATTTTCCTGTTCTCCCTCACACACACACACTGGCTTTGAATCTCTTTGACTATTTCATTATTATTAAACTTGTTCCCTTCCAGTCTTTCTTCTTTCCCTCTTCCCCTCCTTCTTTACTCCTTTTTTCTTGCTTCTTAAAAAATATTAAAAAATAAATGCTTTGAAACAGACTTATCCATAGAATCCTTCATTCTGTAAATTGTTGGTCATTCACTTGGGTTTGTGCATAAGGGCTCCATCTCCACTTTTCTTTCTGTCATTTTCTTTGTTTTTAATTTATGTATCTTTAGACATCTAAATTTTATTTTTGTCTTTTATGCAAGAAATAGTAGTAAGATAGCAACACACTCTAGCCTTCATTTGTCAGAGCTATGAGACTACTGGCCTGTGTCCACAGCTACTCTGAGATGTGTATTTCCTGGCAGCTTGTTTGTATGTCAAGTGGAAAGAGAGGAAGAGAGGGAACTGTGTTTAGTGTTGTATAGCAGAGGTTCTGGTTACAAACTGCCTGGGCTGAACTGTGGCTTTGCCCTTTATCTGTGTGTGACCTTAGGTAAGCTACTTAACTTCTCTCTCCCAACTTACTTTATTTATTTTCAGTTAATTTCATTAAATTTATTGGGTGACACCAGTTTTAAATGTATAATTTTATAATGCATCATCTATGTAGTGACTTGTGTTCATCCAAAGTCTAGTCTTTTGTCACCAAATATTTGACCCCTTTTATCCTTTCTACCTGCTCTCAGGTAGAGAGAGAGATAGAAAAGATCCCCCCTTTTCCCTCTAGTAACCACCATGCTGTTGTTTGTGTCTGTGAGTTTTTGTCTGTCTTCTTTGCTGCTTTCAGTTATATATCCCACATGTGAGTGAAATCATCTAGTTCTTGACTTCTTTCGTCTAACTTTTTTCTACTTAGCATGATATTCTCAAGATCCACATATGTTGTCACAAATGGCAGCGGTGGTGGGGTTCAGCTGGTTCTCACCGGTTCGGCAGAACTGATACCTAATTTTTTGTTGAACTGTGCAAAAGTGTTGTTAAAATAGCACTTGTAATCAGAGTTCTCACTAATTGAGAACTGCCCAATGTGGAAATCACAAATTTACAATCCTCTTTTTTAACATTCATCTGCACAACAGTGTGTTCTAAGTGCCTATAGTAATGTTCATTCCATCCATAGGTAAAAAAAAAAATTTGACAGAACTATGCTTATAATATTTATTCATTTTATAAAGCTCTTTATACTTTTGATGAAATACTACATTTTAATTTTCTTGCATTTGTTACTTCAGTAAACAAACATATAATGTAAAGAGGAAAAGTGCCAAACCACCAGGGGGTGACAAGCTGACATAGGAAATATCTTAAATAACAGTTTCATTGTTTTTTGTCAGGTATTATTTAATACTTTTATTAATATTTTAAAAATCTATCTTATAATTGTTTTTGTACCACTTTTATTGTTCTTAAGTATTAAATGCATGAAATAATAAACTACCTTTCAGTATATCATTTTTTTATATTTAAAACAGTCATTAGGGCGGAAAACTGGTTGTTATATTATTTGAATCTCACCACTGAATGACAGTATTTTATATTTCTTATGGCTGAGTAGTATTCCATTGAATATATGTACCAAACCTTTTTTAATTGAACTTATTGGTGTGATACTGGTTGATATAATTATTCAGGTTTCAGGTGCCCAATTCTACAACACATCTCTGTACATCATATAGTGTGTTCACCACCCCAAGTCAAGGCTTCATCCATCACCATTTATATATCTCCCCCTACTAGAGTCACTACACTGTTGTCCTTGTCCATAAGTTTTTCTTTTCTTTTATTTTTTTATCAGTCTCTTTACCCTCTTCACCCAGCACCCCACTCCCAACAGCTACTATGTATGAATGTCTCTATTTACCTGGTTAGTTCATTTTGTTCATTAGATGCTACAAATAAGTGACATTACATGGTACTCATCTTTCTTTGGATGGCTTATTTCACAAAGCATAATGCTCTCCAGGTCCATGGATGCTGTCACATATAATAAGATTGCTTTCATTTTTATAGCTGCATAATATCCCATTGTGTAAATGTACCACTGTTTTTATATCCACTCATCTACTGATGGGTACTTGGGCTGCTTCCAAATATTGACCATTGTAAATAACACTACAGTGAACACAGCAGTGCATATATTCTTTTCAATCAATCAGTGTTTCTAATATCTCTGGATATAATCCCAGAAGTGGGATTGCTGGGTAAAAGGGCAGTTCCATTTTTACTTTTTTTGCTGTAATTCCATGTTGTTTTCCACAGTGGCTGTACCAATCTGTATTCCCACCAACAGTGCACAAGTGTTCTCTTTCTTCACACTCTCCCCAGCATTTGTTGTTTGTTGATTTTAACCATTCTAATATGTGTGAAGTGATATCTCATTGTGGTTTGAATTTGTATTTCTCTCATAATTAGTGACTTTGAACATCTTTTTATATGTCTAATGGCCATCTCTCTGCTCTCCTTGAAGAAATGTCTACTGAGGTCCTTTGCCCATTTTTTAATTGGATTGTTTGGGTTTTTTGTGTGTGTTGAGTTTTAGAATTTCCTTATAAATTTTGGATATTAAGCCCTTATCAGATGTATTGACAAATATATTCTTCAGTAGGTTGTCTTTTCATTTTGTTGATGGTTTCCCTTGCTATGAAAACCTTTTTAGTTTGATATAGTCCTGCTTGTTTATTCTTTTTATTGTTTCCCTTGCTAAAGGAGATATATCAGAAAAAATATTGCTATGAGAAATGTTAGAGATTCTACTGCTTCTATTTTGTTCTAGAATTTTTATGGTTTTAAGTTTAATATTTAAGTCTTTAATCCATTTTGAGTTTATTCTTGTGTATGGGGTAAGAAAGTGGTCTAGTTTCATTTTTTTGCATGAATATGGTCCAATTTTCTCCATACCATTTATTGAATAGACTGTCTTTACCCGATTGTCTGTGCTTGCTTCTTTTGTTAAGTATTAATTGACCATATAGGCATTGGATAATTTCTGGGTTCTCTATTCAGTTCCATTAAGCTATATTATACTCTGTTTTGATGCCAGTATCATGCTGTTTAAATTTCTGTGGACTTGTAGTATAGTTTGATATCAGGTGGTGTGATTTCTCCAACTTTGTTCTTTTTTCTTAAGATTGCTGTAGCTATTCATGGCCTTTTGTGGTTTCATATAAGTTTTTGGAATATTTGTTCTAGTTCTGTGAAATACACCATTGGTATCTTGATAAGAATTGCATTAAATCTATAGATTACTTTATGTAATATGGACATTTTAATTATGTTAATTTTTCTATCCATGAATATGGTATATGTTTCCACTTCTTTGTATTTTTTTCAGTGTCTTTTAATTTTCTGAGTATAGGTCTTTTACATCTTTGGATAATTTCTAGATATTTTATTTTATTGAAGCAATTGTGAATAATATTGTATTTTTTAAATTTCCTTTTCTGCAACATCTTTATCTAATCACCTATCAAAGTACACTTCCATAGTTTTCATGTCTTGGTGCCATGAATGAGGACGTAAGGAAGAGAGGAGAACATATATCTTTACAAATAAATGTTTTCAAAACTTTTGTGTAGATAACCAAAAGAGGGGTTGCTGAGTCATATGGTAACTCTATTCTTAATTTTTTGAGGAGCCTCCATACTCTTTTTCATAGTGGCTGTACCAGTTGACGTCTCCACCAGCAGTGAATAATAGCTTCTTTTTCTTTACAACCTCTCCAACACTTGTTATTACTTGTCTTGTTGAAAATAGCCATGCCAAAAGGTGTGAAGTGATATCTTATTGTAGTTTGACTTGTATTTCCCTAATAACTGTGAAGTTGGGCATTTTTTTATATATCTGTTGGCCATTGGAAAGTCATATGCAAAAGAATGAAACTAGGCTATTGCTTGTCCTGTATACAAAATTTAACTAAAAATGGATCAAAGACTTAAATATAATACCTGAAACAGCAAATTATGTACAGGAAAACACAGGTACTAAGATTATGGACCTTGGTCATAGAGAAGATTTTGTAAATTGACACCCAAAACAAGTAAGAACAAAAATAAATTAATGAGACTGTATCGAACTAGAAAGCTTCTGCACAGCAAAAGAAATCACCAACAAAACAAAAGGCAACCGAATGGGAAAAAATATTTGCAAACAACAGCTCCAACAAGGGTAAATGTTCAAAATATATAAAGAACTCATATAACTCAACACCAAATAAACAAATAGTCCAATTAAGAAATAAGCAGAAGACCTGAACAGACACAGCTCTCATCTGAAATTGATAGATTATGACAAATTTATAATTACAGGTTTTAATGGTTGCATAATATTCCCATACATGGATGTAATTTAATTTGCTTAATCATTGCTCTGGAATTGGACACTTAGGTTTCAGAAGTTTTCTCCGATGATAAATAATGCTGCCTGAATATATATATATTTTAATTTCTTGATTTAAGTGAGAGGAGGAGAGAGAGAGATTGAAATAGATAGATAGATAGATAGATAGATAGATAGATAGATAGAGAAACATTGATCTGTTCCTGTATGTGCCCTGATTAGGAATCAAACCAGCAACCTCTGCACTTTGAGATGATGCTCTAAGCAACTAAGCTATTTGGCCAAGGCACTGCCTGAATTTTTTTATGATGATATCTTTGTCAGAATTATCTTAGGATTGATTTTTATAAAGGAAATTAGTTGTTATAACATGAACATTTTAAAGGCTCTTTATTCATATATAGCTAAATTGATTTTCCAAAAATGTGTCAGTTTACATACCTGGTATCTGCAAACTTTTGAATTTGAGATAGAGCTAAAAGGTTGCTATAAAATATTATGGTTGCTTCTTAATTTTCTATACTTAAGGTTAATAATATGTTGTAAAAAAAGGCCAGCATTTGACCAAAAATGATGAATACTTTTGAAATGATTCATATATTACTAAAATTTTTCTTGAATTTCCATGAAGAATGTCCTCTGTTGCCATTTGGCAGTCACTTTCTACTGAAACTACCTTTAGGATGTCTGGATGTATTAGTGGGGGTCAGCTCGGTTGTCTTGGTGTGGGTCTATCATATACAAATATGAAATAGAAAATGCTCAGCTTTGGCAATATTTTGTTTCTGTAGAGAAAAAAAAATGTTAGAAATGATCCCTAACACTGTCTCCATGTTCGCAACTGGATTCCAAAATGTTTGAAGCTACGTTTTATTACTTCATAATATTTCTTGTCCTTTGATTTAAAATAATATTCTGAGGCAAATGGCTATGGATTTTTTTTCTTTTTTTTGTATTTTTCTGAAGCTGGAAACAGGGAGAGACAGTCAGACAGACTCCCGCATGCCCCTGACCGGGATCCACCGGGCACGCCCACCAGGGGCTACGCTCTGCTCACCAGGGGGCGATGCTCTGCCCACCAGGGGGCGATGCTCTGCCCCTCTGGGGCATCGCTCTGCCGCAACCAGAGCCACTCCAGCGCCTGGGGCAGAGGCCGAGGAGCCATTCCCAGCGCCCGGGCCATCTTTGCTCCAATGGAGCCTTGGCTGCGGGGAGGGGAAGAGAGAGACAGAGAGGAAGGAGGAGGGGGTGGAGAAGCAAATGGGCGCTTCTCCTATGTGCCCTGGCTGGGCATCGAACCTGGGTACCCTGCACGCCAGGCCGACGCTCTACCGCTGAGCCAACCGGCCAGGGCCTGGCTATGGTTTTTTTGAGAGCAATGTTTTCAGTTCAGGATATAAGTAAATAGATGACTGGATTTCCAAACTGTTCTAAATCTTGACGTGATTTCCTTTTATCTTGAAAATCACTCACTTGTAATTTAGTCTCTATTGCTATGGATGGTTAATTTTATTTGGTTTGGGTATTATTTATATTTAATTTCCCAATTAGATTTTCAGCTCCTTGAACACAACAATTATTTCTTGTGTATCTTTGTATCTCTTAATAGTGTTAAAATGTACTGCGACTATAGTGTATTCTTCATTTGTTAATTTTTAAATACAGCCTTTCACGCATATTCTGTGCCATAAACTGTGCTATTTCTGGAGATTATATGAGAAGACATAATTTCAGTGCTCCTCAAATATTCATGTAATTCCCTATATTTTTCCAGTTTCTCCTGCAGTTGGATTGGGGCAATGTGAATAGTTGTGACCAATGGACTATGAACATTTAACTGGGCTAAAACAGTTAAGGGTTGGTTTTATACCAACACCATCTCTTTTACTTTGATGGGCAACTTTGAATGCCAAATATTGAGATGATGCCATCAGAAGATTGATTTGCAATCTCTGAATCACTGAACTGAGAAGAGTTGAAAGTCACACTGACTCTGTGTGAGTAAAAACATACTGTATTTTCTCAAAATTTGAAAAAAATATATTACATAAAATTATTGAACTCAAGTTTTAAAATTCATCATAAAATTCATATATCTCCTCATCACTGTCAAAATTCCCATCCATTAGCTTGTCCTCATCTGTGTCTGATGACAAATCACTGGCTTCAACAATGAGCCCAAAAACAAGCGTGAAAAAGAAGGAAATGCACGTAAAAAAATCTACAACCACTGTATAAGATGCACTTAGTTTTTAGACCCCAAATTTTTTGAAAAAATGTGCGTATTATATATGGAGAAATACAGTAATCTTTTGTTGCTTTAAACCACTGTGATTTGGGGGTTTACTTGTTTCTGTAGTGAAACCTATTCTATCCTTGCGACTCTGCCCTTAAGCAGCTCACAGTCTATGTGAAGTAAGGACATGTCTGGCTAAGTTTTGAGTATGGGGCTGAAAAATAGAGTGACCTGCAGACTTTGAGCTTCTCAGTAGAATAAAAGTTCAATATGATTGGTTTCTCTGGGTTTTTGGACTCCTTTTTAAAAAAATTTTATTAAAAAAAAATTATTTTTTAGTTACAGTTGACATAAATGGTCTCTTCTTTAACAACCTGCTAGTTCGAGAAAAAACAAACACAATTTCCCAGAGCTGTAATTCTCTTATTTGTAAAATGAGAGTGCTGGCCATTTTTTCTGCCCTGACTCCATCTCTGTTTTGTAAGCAGCTATGAGAGTTAGAAGAAATGGAGACCATGGGATATACATATCATTATAGAAAGAGGTACTTTTCTGTGATTTACTGGTTAGGCCCTCACATACTCTCAAAGTAGCAGGTAGAGGCAGGAAGGGTCATTGTCTTCTAACTCACACATAGATCTTTCAGTCTGTCTTCAGAGAAGCCATGGAAATTTGTTGCAACACATTCGTTACTGTCAACAAATGTACCTTTTCTTTAGGAAGAAAATACACACAATACTGCCCAACTCCTACTCCACCTTCCATGCTGGATATTGTACCTTAGGGCAGTCTTTTCTCAAATATCTTTCCATTTTCTTACACAAAGAAAGTTATCCACTACCTTCTATATGTTATCTCTAAATTTCATATATACTTTCATTATTTTACTTATTATGTGGTATTTTATTATTGTTTTTTATTTAAACAGCTATTTCTGCATTACTGGACTGCACACTCCACAAGAAAGGGCTTTTCTTCCCCTGGCTCTAACCCAGTACTCAGCACCGTGTAGCTATCTAATAAATATTTTTTTAAATAGCTGAAACACAAGCAAGTGAATCTTTTACTGTTACCCAACATTTCCTGATAAACTGGACTTGGAAATGAATGAGACAGTGCTAATATTACAATTAATTTGCTGTTCCCATAATCCGCTCCCTACCACCTTTTTTTCTTTTAAGAAATGGGGCCATTTCTAGGTGACCTGCCATGTAGTTGAATTACTGAAATCATGCTTTAGCTCTGGCTTCTTAGCTTGCTTTGCAAGGGAATTAGGGGGTTTAATGCATTCATGTTGCTAAAGAGCTTGAGATACGCTCCGGAAAGTTACTTTAGATTGCCTAAGTGCTAGTATCATAATATTTATTTAGAAATGATGAATAGAATTCTTGAAATAGTCTTGCTCATTGTGGTATCACTGAAAGCATGCTATACTAAATCACATTTGTCTTGGGTATCGAATTTCTGGAAGATGAATGGAAAGAGGAAATTAGTGGATTTTGATTTGGATTATATAAGCAAGAACAATCTCAATAAAGGTCCCTTTTCTTAAAGTGACAAATATTAGAAAAATGCCTTTAGCTTCACCTACATGGGCCTGGTAATTACAAGTGGAATAAATGGGCAAATCCTATATGTTGCCAGAGGAAGAGTATGAGAAGAACCTCTGCCTTGAAGTCTGTTCTGGAATGAGGCAGAAGAATTACTGAGGGTCACCACTATCTAGAGTCCCGACCGTTAGCTATAGTATTTATGGTCACAACCATTCTCTGGGAAAGGGAGGCTTCATTCTTGTGCTGTGTGGAGTTTGACAGCCTTGGTGTTTATGTCAGGCATGGATTTAAAATGACAAACAAGTCTTCAATGCTGAGGAAGGAGTTGGTGGTCAGAGCAATTGCTGGCGGAGGTGCAACAGTCACCTTTGTTTGGGAGGATTTGGACAGTGTGACTCAGGGAGACAGCCTGAGGGGAAGAAAAAGACTCTTTCAGATGGTGCTAAAAATTCTCTGCAGTGTGTTTCAAACAGCTAGTCTGAAGTGTACCTTTTCTCTTCCCTGCAGACAATGATACGGTCAGGGCTACATTTCTTCTTATATCCCCCACCCCCTTTTTTTGCACTGCCTTCTGCTTACTCAGTTTTCTCCTCAAAAGTTCTCTTGATATTAATTTAAATTTCATTGTCTTTCTATGAAAGTATGTAGACTTTCTTGCCCTATGCCCCTGAAAGACCTCCCTTCTCCCAATTTTAAGGAATAAACACTTCAAAACAGAGAAACTTGTTCAGTTTTTGCTCTAGGAGAGTACTCACCACTACCATCATCCACAGACCTCTACAGACTACCCTCTCTATGTGATAATAATAGTTACAGTAATAATAACAATTATTGAAAGCTTAATTAGAGGTTTTCACATGGGAACATTCTGAGGACTTTCATAGTTGCCATGTAGGAGAGGCAAAATAATGTTTAGTACTTTACTCAGAAAGATAGGTTTTGATGACCGTCAGTTCCTCTGATCAGCGGAAGGAAAAATTTTCCACCAAAAGCAAGAGTGGGAGGTAGGTCTGGGTGTGGATGCAGATACAGTTGTCATGGCTGTGTGCAAAGGTGTATGGGAGATGGAGAATAGAAAATAATTTTAGCTGGGTGACACTGACATTGTTCTCTTTATAAAGTAGAAGCTTTCTACTTAGAGTAGGCAGAAATGGGGGCTTAAAGAGTGTGGTTATTACTCAGACTGTTGGTTATCAGGTAACTTTAAATTACAACAAATGTAAATTTCAGTAAAATACAAAACCTAATTTTACTCTCCATCATTATTATGATAAATCCTCAGTGTCTGTGACTTCATCAGTCAGCGTGTGTACTTCATGGAATGGTAGAGAACTGGCTGAAATTGAGATGTCATTTTTGAAAGCAACATTTAATGTAGCATTGGGATGCATGGGCCCTAATATTAGCTGCAGTTTGAAAGTCATGGACAAAGACCTCCTGGGCCTCAGGAATTCTCATTAACTCTGAAAATCTGGGACGAAAGACAGGAGAGGTTGACACCTCCTATTGCCTCACATCACTCTTCTCTCTCCAACTGTCCCATCAGAATTGAGCAGGGCACCCATTTCTGCACAATTCATAGAATTTCAGGGATCATTGCATCAGAATAAAACAATTTTTCACATTTTAATTTTGTTGCATTTTCTCTTTTAAGAAGATTAACATTAAAAAGACTCTTTGTACATAGCTTATCTGTTCACAATTTTAGCAATTTGTCTGAATTTCTATTCTGAATTCAGCTATTACTCTTTAGAAATGTTACATGTTAAAAAACTCTTCTTTTTTTATAGCATTAAAAAGAGCAGAAGTAGATATTCTATTCAGCAAGGAGTGAGTATCATTAGCACAGCATATCAGATATCTTCTGGATATAGAGGATTTCTTCTAAATGATATAAAAATTAGAGTATTTAACAAAAAATACCATTGTCATAATTATTTCATTCCAAAAAAGAATTTTAACCTTTAATTTCTTACTTTTCTTCTGAAGTGCTGAGCAGGGACTGTTTAGTGGTAATACATATAAAAGCACATTTTTCTTGCTAAAGCAGTAACATGGCCTTCTGGGTAATGAAATAAATGAAAACTTACAGGGACAGGGTTCTTTTAGCCTCTACTATTACCTGACCTTGGTAATGGTGTTTACCCTCTCTGAGCCTCGAGTTCCCCATCCATAAAGTCAGTATCATAGTGATCTTGTATTTACACACTCCTTTGAGGATTATAAAGGAAAGGTACTACATAAACCAGGAGCTTTTTATTCTTTATAGTTTTCAACTGAAAGTATTACTTAGCTAGGGTTAAGAACAAATCAATGAAGTGCTAAGAGGTAGGATTTTTAAGGAAAGGTTAAACTAAATGTTTTGCTGAAAGCAAACATTTATATATTAATTTATGTAATCCCATTGGCTTCTAAGATATATTTGGAAATGTTTCTATCAGAAAAACCAAATGGTCCCAACTCCTAAGAAGAAATCTCACTTGAGAATCCTAATACTCAACTTCAGGGAATATTTAACCTTTGTAAAATATATAATCTGATAATATTTACCAGTTCTCCTACTCACTCTGCTAAGATGTTAGATGATTATCCTGTATGCTACAAGTATATTTAAAAAATACATTGGACATTATTATCTCACTGCATGTCCTCACTGTCTTAACTGAAGTTAGATGAAGCTGTGAAGTAGCCATAGTAGATTAGTAGACATTCTTAGTAAGAGGAAGCATAGGAAGGTTTATTTTCAGAGAAAATGTTAATTGTCTTAATTTAGCATAATAACAGACCTTTCTAATTTCCATGAGTGTTGGTTCCCAGAGCTAGACCAAAAGAAGATTCAAATAAATGGTGTTGGGAAAATTGGACAGATATGAGCACAAAAATGAAACCAGACCACTTTCTTATACCATACACAAGAATAAACTCAAAATGCATAAAAAATTTAAGTGTTAGACTAAAAATCATAAAAATATTAGAAGAAAACACAGGAAATAAAATCTTGGACATTCTTGTAGCAATACTTTCTCTGATTTATCACTATGGGCAAGGGAAATTAAAGAAAGAATAAACAGCTGGACTACATCAAACTTAAAAGTTATTGTACATCAAAGAAAACCATCAACAAAATAAAAAGGCAACCCACCGAATGGGAGAACATATTTATCAATACATCTGATAAGAGCTTAATGTCCAAAATTCATAAAGAATTTATAAAACAACACAAAATAATCCAATTAAGAAACGGGCAAAGGGCCTGAATAGACACTTCTCCAAAGAGGGCATAGAGATGGCCATTAGACATATGAAAAGAGGTTCAAAGACAGCAATCATCAGAGAAATGCAAATTAAAACCACTATGAAAACCACTTCATAGCTATTGGAATGGTTAAAATCAACAAACAACAAATGCTGGTGAGAGTGTGAAGAAAGGAAACCCTTGTGCACTGTTAATGAGAACACAGATTGATGTAGCCACTGTAGAAAACAGCATGAAGTTACCTCAAAAATTAAAAATGGAACTGACTTTTGACCCAGCAGTCCCACTTCTGGGAATATATTTGAAGAAACCCCCAAAACACTGATTTATTGAAAAGAATATATGTACCCCTGTGTTCATTGCAGTGTTATTTATAATGGTCAAGATTTGGAAGCAGTCCAAGTACCCATTAATAAATAAGTGGGTAAAAAAGCTGTGGTACATTTACACAATGAAATACTACTTAGCCATAAAAAAGAAGGAATCTTAACTTTTGTAACAGCATGGATGGACCTGGAGAGTATTATGCTATGTGAAATAAGCCTGTCAGAGAAAAGCATGTTACAAATGATTTCATTCATATGTAGAATCTAATGAATAAACTGAACCAACAAGCAAAATAAAGACAGACTCATAAAGAGCAGACTGACAGCCGTCGGGGCAGGGGCTAGATGAGGGGAGTGGAGGAACTGAGCAAAAAAGGACAAAAAGAAGAAAAAACACATGGACATGGACAACAGTATGGTGATTTCAGGGGGAGGGTGTGTGTGTGGAGGGGAGGTAGAGGAAGGAAAGGGGGAATAAATGGTGATGGATGGAGACTTGACATGGCAGGCAGTGAACACATAGTACAGTGTATAGAAGACGTGTTGTAAAACTGTGCACCTGAACCTGTATAATTTTGCTAACCTGTGTCACGCCAATAAATTCAATGAATAAAGAAAGTAAAAGATTTAAACAATGATTGTGTTGATGAAATCAGCAAGAGTTCTATTATCTTTGGAGGCAACTGTGACTTCATATCTGAAATAGATCATTGTATACATTAATAAATTGACCTAAGCCAAAAGTGATCAAGGTGAGAGAATTGCTATTTGGAGGAGAATGATGAACCTACACAAAGAGAATTTATCGATAGTAAGACCTCTGGATATCATGATGGTGACTTGCAGATGGTCCGACTGTCTATTTTTCTTAACAGTATGGGTAAGGAAAAGCACTAGATATTGGGATGATGATAAATAAAAGTAAACCATCTGTATGTATAAAGAAATCTTGAAAGAAAAGGGTAAATAAAACAAGAACAACACAAGAATCATAATTTGAGAGCTAAAGATCTTGCTGGTAGTGGAACTACCTAGAAATTTAAATGGATAGAATATGCCAAGAGAAATAATGGCTAAAAAGATAAAGCAAATTTAGAAAAATAAGAAGGGAAAGAAGAAGAATAAAAAACACAGCAAAGTTTATCATTTATGAAATTCTGACATCACTATTTTGAAAACTTTTGGAATATTTTTTGTGTTATTTGGAGATGGGAAATGTGTCTTTAAATATGTATAATATGCAATCATATTTTATAACAAAAACTTGTTGACTTTTCTATGTAGTATTTTTAAGGAGAGAATGTAGAGCCATGTTTTGTTGTCAATGGCTCCAAACATAAATTAAAACCTGGCTTGGGGCATTAGGGAGTGGTAGAGAGTGTGGTAAAGTGTCAGTGCTGGTTATATTTAGAGGAAAGAGGGTGAACTTTCTGATTTGTTCAGTTCTGAGTTCTTAACTATAAATATATTTCTTTACACTATATTCAGGACAAAATGAAATTTGGTTTTGATGACTAACAGATCACCTGGAGAAGCTGGTCTCATGTGAACAATGGTATTTCAAAGCCTAAAAAAGTACAACTCATTTCCACAACAGCACTTTCTGTACAAGCAGTTGGTGCCCTATTGCTGATCCCAGGCAGCATAAACTTTGTACTGCTGACATTTTCTGACTCAACTCCTGCTATAATTGAAATTACTTTATTAAACAAGCTTGAATCATTTCAATTACTTCATGGCCTGGAGTGCTGGTGGCATACATGATGACTACATGCTGATTAAATTAGAGCTCATACATCCCAGAAAGATGTGCATACCAGGAAATGGCTTTCTCTTTCTTCAATATAAAAAAAGCCCACTCTAATTCATATTCACTGGATAGATCCCTTTAGGTTGTGTATTAATATTCATAAGATAAACCACATAGCTAAAGCAGAAGATTAAAGTCAAGCCTCTTAATAAAGAAGCAAGAGTAATGACTACAGTAAAATCTCCAAAAATGCCATTATCCCCCTGAAGAGTGAACACTAGTACTGTACATGTGTTGTAGCTGAGCAAGAGAACAATAAAAAATGAATTACTGCAGTGATTTGGATTTTAAAATCCGCTAGAGAGGAATGAGCAAACACAAACACTTAAACCAAAAGAAAAGAGTATCAGGATCAGACAGTTGTACAAAGCAACAGCTTAAGAGTAGAGTTTATAGTTCACCTTATTGATATGAGAATAGATTTGTGTTATAGGAGATAGCACTAAAAATTATTTTCCTTAAATAAGCTATATGGTTTCCTCTTGGCTTTAGTACCGAATTCCAAAGACTGAGGGTAAACTAAATTATTAACCATAGAGCTGCCCAGGGTTTTTTTTTTACCTATTATTATACATTTGCTTGCCTTTGGCCATTTGTCTTGATCTCTTCTAGATGAGATGAGGAAAGTAAATTTGCATAGACATTTCCTTCCCTTGCTCCCTCCTTTCCTTTCTTCCATAGACACCGAGTGCCCATTGAGCTGGGTACTTTCTCAGGAGCTGAGGATTCAGCAATTAACAAACAAAGCCTCTGCCTTCATAAAGCTTATATTCTAGAGGGAAAACAATGAGCAGCTAAATCAACTAAAATAATTTCAGAGAGTGAGAAGTGTTGTGAGGAAAACAACACTGATAAAGCCATCAGGAATGACTTTATTTTTGGTGGGATTTGTGCTCTTTTAGGTAAGGACATCAGGGAAAATCGCTCTCCCTAAAGGGGGCATTTGAGAACAAAATATTTGCATATTAATGCTGTTAAAATAATGATTTATTTTTGTAGCATGCTTTAGAGTTTACCACATACTTTCAGATAAAAGATATCATTTAATCAACATATCAATTTTATGAGGTTAAAATTATGACCTCAACTTTTTATTTATTTTATTATTATTATTTTTAAGAATATTTTTTTAGATTTTTAAATTTGTTTATTCATTTTTATTAGAAAGAGAGAAAGAGAGAGGAAAGAGATAGAGAAAACAGGGGGAGGAGCAGGAAGCATCAACTCCCATATGTGCCTTGACCAGACAAGCCCGGGGTTTCAAACCAGCAACCTCAGCAGTCCAGGTTGATGCTTTATTCACTGCGCCAACACAGGTCACACTGATTTCAACTTTCTAAGGAAGCTAAGAAAGCTTAAGTGACTTGCCCAAATTATATATATATAGCCAGGGTAGCAGGACTTAGGTTCATGGCATATATTACAAGATAATTTTACTATGACAAAGATAATTAGAAGATTTAGAGAAAACCTAAAATTCTACTACCATAAAATATTATTTTTGCATTAATTCTTTAAGTCTATTAATATATACATTATATATATACATATATATACATACAAGTATGTGTAGTGATTCAAAAGAATTGAATTCTTTCGAAACTTTATTACTCAGTAATTAGTTTGTACATTAACATTTGGTTAAGACCCATTTATAAAGGAACCATGACAGCAATTTCTATAATTTACCAATATTCAAGATGTGCCCCTCGTGTCACAAGGCATATATCAATCTTGTGGCTCTAGTTCATTCCCAATACTTTTTAGCGCATGACAGTTACAGGGTAAAATGAAAGCATTGAAACAGTTCCCTATAGACTTATGGCCATGAGGAAGAGGACTACAAAATGAAGTTCTTGATGTAACCTATTACAAATCATGTTTCTATAATCTGGTTGATTGAGTAATATAATTTTAAAAGTGTGCAATTCCTTTTGAATTACCCCATATTTTTCATGGTGGCGATCTACCTTTGTGCATTTTTAATTAACTGTACATGCCATAAGCTGTTAAATGGTTCAGCTGTCAAATGCTGGGTTTTTTGTTTGTTTGTTTTTTTAACCTCAAAACATTAGTACAATTTCCACTTGTTAAAACAATCCCCTTGAAGGAATCCAAATAGCAATGAAGTAGGTGGATGTTCTACTTGCTTCCTTCCAAGAACAAATTGTAGTTATAACTAAATTTAAGAACAATCATCCTGAAAAACCAACTCAGGACTAAATGAAGAGAAGTCTTACAACTGATTCATAGAAAGCCACATTGAGACTGGTAAGAAGGACGGAGATGTGAAAAGGGCTGACCCTGCTCCTACATGTGGCAGCTGAGGTTCTGGAGGGGCAACTCAGCTGCAGGGGTGGTTAACCCTGAGAGGTGTGGGTCTGTTGGGCAGATAAAATATATTATGCTCACTTTGTTAAAGATGGCGCTGACCATGTGGAAGCCTGTCACCCAGGTGATGGTATTGGTTGCCCTTCTTGCTTGGGATGGGCGTGATTGTATTAATGTGTGTTGGGGGTGGGCTGTGGGCAGGCAGGATCCTTGTAGCCTGGGGCTTGGTTTTGGGACTAAGCCTTTCCCACCCTTTTTGATGTGGGGTGGTGCACTTTCATGAGGAATCCCATTATGCCTCAGATACATGACTTTGTATCAGAGACCTCCTTGTTTGTATACTGGATTAAATGTTTGGATTTCTATACTATAAAGTGGGGCAGAATAGAAGCTTGCTCTCTCTCGGTTCCTGAGATTAGTATTAGAAAGCAGAGCAGAATAAGGCCACGTGGAAGAGGCCAGGAAAAGCAGTCAACATGGTGGAGTGCTGAAGGAGAAGCCAGTTTGTGCAGAGTTTTTGCAGAGAAGGAAATGGGGAACAGAGGTGAATAAGGCCAGTGAGCTAGAAACCTTTGATTCTACAAAACTCAGATAAGTATGTGGCTTTGTGAGCACTGAATAAGTGGGTTTTGGAGCCCAGTGTGTGTTTTTATTTGCCTGTCGGGTGCAAGATAGGATTAAAGGTAATGGCCTACCAGTTCTTGGCTCCGTTGTTTCCATCTGTCTGAATCAAATGTGAACCTGCATGGGCCAAGCAGCTGTGATAGTGGCCATGGATACTGGCCATACACAGTCCAAATTCCAAGCTGGGTTCCCCAGCCTAGAGCACCAAAGTCAAGAAGAGTTGCCCACATAGCATTTAGCGGTGAAAAGAAGTGAGACTTCTGTCTGTCAGAAAGAGACAGGAGTTCTCAGAGCCACAGGCAACCTTTTAAAGGGCCCACACAGAAAACCTTGTTCACAGCCACTTACCCTGGGCTTTGGCAGAGGGAGGGCTAAGCAGACTAGAGTCATGTAA
This sequence comes from Saccopteryx leptura, assembly GCF_036850995.1. Classification (NCBI taxonomy): domain Eukaryota; kingdom Metazoa; phylum Chordata; class Mammalia; order Chiroptera; family Emballonuridae; genus Saccopteryx; species Saccopteryx leptura. The sequence continues at coordinate 40,924,706 of NC_089507.1, forward strand.
AGAGAGTCTGAGATTGGTGGCCCTGCAGGAAGACACAGTGGTGAGATAGCCACTAGCACTCCTGTGCTGAGTTATTCTCCAAGATCACAGTCGCCATCTTTCTCGGGTGGAACACTCCCCTCTGTGCAGCATCAGCCTGGGCCACAGCAGCTGCCCCACTGTTGGGAATCTCTCTTGCCCCACTCTATGGAGATAAGGCCCTGCTGAGAAGTAAGCAACCTTGGCCAGAAAGCAGAGGGCTAAAAAGACTCTGGGTAACCATGTGACTCAGTTGTTTAGCATTGAGACCAGAGCTCTTGTCCTCCAACTTTCCCAAGAATATCACTGGTGCTTCTCCCCCAGAGAAGAAGCTCTCAGGGCTGTTGGCAGACCAAATCTCTAGCTTTCAGGGGCCCCACCCACCTGACTCCTAGTGGGTACATGTACTAAGGTCTGAGAAAATATTCAGGACATAAAGCACCTGGGGCTCTAGGGTGGGAGCCACACCCACATCATTCCTGATGTCTGACAGGCACCTCCCCCTCAGGGCAAATTCACTATTTATTTGGGTCCTCTTTTTTTTTCTTGATGAGTTTGGTTACAGGTTAGTACAAGTTAGTAGTCTTGCTACTCTGCCAGAGGTTTTTTTCAGAGGCAGCAGGAGGCAGATCTCAGGAAGTCTTTTGCTGACCTGCCCCCAGACCTGGTGCTGGTAAACACCAGCCTAGTATGCAGTGTGGTCCTTTTATAAATGACAGAGACTAAAAAAGCAATACAAAAGATCAATAAAACCAAGAGCTAGTTCTTTGAAAAGGTAAACAAGATTGACTAACCTGTAACTAGACTCATCAAGAAAAAAAGAGGACCCAAATAAATAAAATTAGAAACAAAAGATAAGTAAAAACTGACATCAAAGAAATACAAAGGATTGTAAGAAAATACTATAAAGAATGATATGCCGGCCCTGGCTGGTTGGCTCAGTGGTAGTGGGTCCAGTGTGTGGAAGTCCTGGGTTTGATTTCTGGCCAGGGAAAATAGGAGAAGTGCCCATCTGCTTCTCCACTGTAAAGCCAGTAGCCAAGGCCACCATCACAGCCGCCTGGCCATGCAGGTTCGCATTAGAATTGGACAGATGGTAATGAAACAATGGAGCCAAGAACTGGTGGGCCATTAACTTTAATCCTAGCTTGCACCCGGCGGACAAGAAATATACACAGTGGGAAAATACTTCCCTTTCCATTCAAGGCTCCCAAAGCCACTGACTTACCTGAGTTTTCTAGAATCAAAGGTTTGTACCTCACCAGCCTTATTCACCTCTGTTTCCCATCTCTTCTCTGCACAAACCCTGCACAAACTGGCTTCTCCCTCAGCACTCCACCATCTTGGCTGCTTCCCCTGGCCTCCTCCACGTGGCCTTTCTCTGCTTTTTTACAGGATGGGCTCCCCCTAGAACATAATCACTCTTCCCCGGAACAACGTGATATCTCCTTTTAAAATCTTTTGGAACGAAAGCCCTCCCCCAACACATAATAACGTAATCACTCCCATCCCAAGCAAGAAAGGCAACTGATATTATCACCTGGGTGACGGGCTTCCATGTGGGCAGTGCCATCTTTAACAAAGTGAGCATAATATATTTCATTTACCCAACGTCCTCCCTTCCCCCTTTCCTTTCTTTCTATCTCTCTCTTCCCCTCCTGCAGCCAAGGTTTCATTGGAGCAAAGTTGGCCTGGGCACTGAGGATGGCTCCATGGCCTCCACCTCAGGCACTAGAATGGCTCTGGTTGCAATGAAGCACACCCTAGATGGGCAGAGCATCACCCCCTGGTGGGCTTGCTGGGTAGATCTTGGTCAGGTGCATGCGGGAGTCTGTTTCTCTGCCTTCCTGCTTCTCACTTCAGAAAAAAAAAAGAATGATATGCCCAAATATTGGACAACCTAGATGAAATGTATAAATTCCTAGAAACATACAGTCTTCTAAAACTGAATCTAAAAGGATCAGAAAACCTGAACAGACTCATTACAACAAATGGAATAGAAACAGTTATCAAAAAATTCCCAGCAAACAAATATCCTGGACTGACTAGCTTCACAGGTGAATTTTACCAAACACTCAAAAAGAACTAACACCTCTCTGTCTCAAGCTTTTCCAAAAAACTCAAGAGGAAGGAAGACTTCTAAGTTCACTTTAGGAGGTAAGCATTATTCTAATTCTAAAACCAGGTAAAGATACTACAAAGAAAGAAAACTATAGGTCAATATCCCTGATGAACATAGATGCTAAAATTCTCAACAAGATATTAGGAAAATGCAATTAGCAATACATTAAAAAGATTATACACCATGATCAAGTGGGATTTATTCTAGAGAGGCAAGGCTGGTACAGTATTCTCAAATCAATAAATATTATTCATCATACACAAAAATGAAGAATAACATCACATGATCATTTTAATAGATGCAGAAAAAGCATTTGATAAAATCGAGCATCCATTTATGATCAAAACTCTCAGCAAGGTAGGGATAGAGGGAACACTCATATAATAAAAGCCAAATATGACAAACCTACAGCTAACATCATACTCAATGGGCAAAAACTAAAAGCAATCTTTTTAAAATCAGGAGCCATGTCAACACAATAAATTAAAAAAAAAATAAATTAAAAACAAACAGACAAACCAACAAATAATCCCCTCACTTCTCAAAGTCCATCTTGCTTCTGCCAGAGATTGAAACAGTTGCATCTTCATTTTGTTTTCTTCCCTTAAGACATAGCCCAGGATGAGAGGACAGTATGGCTGGAGGCCTAGGGCCTGACACTGGGAGAGCGAAGGAGTAGGGCTATAGAAGATGAAGACGGAGCTGCACAAGAGGCATGCTCTGGGGCTCTGAGCTTTCTCCTTAGGATGATGGGGAGCCATGAAAAGGCTTAAGCACAGCATGGAAAAATTTACTTAGTTTCTTTGATTATTTTTCAAGGGTCTTGCCTTTTTAAACGTCCTATAAATTTCATAAGAAACTGGCTGTGTTTACTGTGTGGGAGGATGTTTTGAACTCAACCCTGAAGTGTTTTAGTAGACATAACCAAAGTAATATTTCCATTCCTTCCCTTCCCTGCTTTTTTTTTTTAAGATTTTTATTTATTCATTTTAGAGAGGGGAGAGAGAGAGAGAGAAAGAGGGAGGAGCAGGAAGTATCAACTCCCATATGTGCCTTGACCAGGCAAGCCAGGGATCTCAAACTAGCGACCCCAGCGTTCCAGGTCGACACTTTATCCACTGCACCACCCCAGGTCAGGTCTTCCCTTTCCTTCTGAGCAAAGTTTCTATTTTTACTGGACAAATTTGATAAGCCCTGAAAAAATATATATTCATATTTTTAAATGTACTTTTCAACTACTGAAGAATTTAGTGCGTCCACATTCAAGTGTTTGAGAATGTTCATTCCATCACCTTAGAAGGCTCCATTTCACTGTCATTACTTTCCTTCTTATCTCCTTCTTAGAAAGCAGCAATTAAAGTTACTGCTGTACCAAAACTAAAAAGCAGCTGAAATATCTCTGGTATTATCATTAGGGTTCACACTATAGTCTTAAACCATAGTTTTAAAGAAGATTGAAAAATTGAATTTTGGGATTGAACTCTGATTCAACAGTAGGTATCTTCCTGTGGAGGTTAATATTTTGTTCTTTTTGAGGACAAGAATAATTTATAGGATATATTTGAGTGTTAGATGACTAGAGCTCTTACAGTAGCTTTACTAGGTAATAATAGCAGTAATGTATTGTGCTAGGCCATATATATATATATATATATATATATATATATATATATATATATGGTCTCTTGCACACACACACACACACACACACACATATATATATATATATATATATATATATATATATATATATATATAATTATGATCTTCAAAACAATCTATAAAGTAGGTATTATCCCCATTCCAAAGTGAAGAAACCAAGGACGAGAGAGGTTAAGAATCTTGTCCCAAAGTCACACACAAGAGGTAGAACCTAGCTTTGAACCAGGTTATCTGACTTCTAAAACACTGCTTCTAACCATGTCACCCAACCCTTCCCACTCCAGTAAGCCGACTTTAGGCAAACTAACCTCTGTGGATTGCAGTTTCTATACAATATAGAAGTAGGACTAGGTAAAAAAGTTGGACTAAATTATCTCTAAACATTCTAGCTCAGACATTGGTAACAGGTCTTCTTAGACATTGCCAATTATGAGCAATAGTATCATTAAATAATTATACTTTATTATTTATTATATTTGGTTTTCAGAAACAATTTTTTTTAGAAAGCCATAGGAATCAAGGTTGTTGAATGGGCCAATTGTGAATAATAAATATGGGGATTTTTAAAAAGTGCAGACATTGGAGCTTGAGGTAGCTGATGCAGATCCCAGCTCTGACACTTACTAAATGAATAACATAACATTTCTGAACTTCAATTTCCTTACCTGTAAAACTGAGATGATGTTTATTTTTAAGTTATCATTGATATTCAATAAATACTCTTATTTTTATAATCAACATATTATCATCATTGACATCACTGTCATTATCAGAACCCTAATTGAACACTTACTGTGTTGCTATTTTAAACTGTGGATTGAACAGTAAATAAAAAAAGTTTCTGTGGTCACAGAACAGCATTTTAACAGGCATGAGAAAAAGAAACAAAATAAATATAAATTATGTCAGTAGCGATGAGGGCAATGATGAAGAATAAAAAAGATAAGTGGAGAAAATATGAGTTTCTTTATTATTATTATTATTATTCATGTATTTATTGACCAGAAAAAATTCCTCTGAGAGTATGAGTTTTTATGTAAGAAACTTTTTATATATACACTGGTTAGGGGTGCCTGCTCTCATCAGATGACATTTGAGGAAAGACCTGAAGGGAGTCAAGGAACAAACTATGTGAACATCTGAGAAACATTTCAGGCAAAGGGAACATCATATGCTCAGATTTTGAGTTGGAAATATGCTTCAATGCTTAAAGAAGAGCAAGGTAGCCAAAGCATCTAAAGAGATATCAGAGAGTTAGCAAGAGCCAATCATATCAAGTCTTGTAGGCTATTAATGTTTTTTGGTTTTTCCTCTAAGTGAGATAAGAAGCCATTAGAGAGATTTAAGTAGAACAGTGACATAATCTGATATATTTAAAAAGATTACTCTGGCAGAAGTATTGAAAATAGACTGTAGTTAGGCAAGAGTGGAAGCAAGGAGACAAGTTAGGAGATTTTTAAAACCAAATGTTTTAATTTTATAATAATTTAGGTGGTTTTAGCAAGATAGTAGCAGTGGAAGTGGTAAAAAGTTTGTGGGTCCTGGGAAATTTCCAAGGCACAGCTGAGATGGTTTGCTGATAAATTAGTACTTGAGAGGGGATGAGGAATCAAGGATGGCACTAAGGTTTTGGCCTGAGCAACTAGAAGATGAAGTTGACATTTATGGGGAAGGAGAACACAAGGGGAGGAGTAAGTTTGGTGGTGGTGAGTTAGAAATCAATAATTTAGTTTGTATATGTTAAGCTTGAGAAACAAACTTAGGTATTTAAATGGAGATGCCAAGTAAGTTGAATAAATGGTCTAGAGTTCAGGGGGAAGGCTGGTGTAGAGATAAAAATGTGGGAGATATCAGTATATAGATAGTATTTACAGATCTTGGAACTGAAGGAAATCATTAAGAAAATGTGTGTCAATAGAGATGTTCAAGGACTGAGCCGTGGGACATGCCAAGGTTAAGATATTGGAAAGATGAGAGGGAACAAAGTTGGTTAAGGATGAAGTAGTAGGAGACCTTAGAGACAGTGACTTGGAGGCTAAGCATTGAAAATGTTTCAGGGAAGTGGAAATATGTAGAATAAGATGAGGACTGGGAAATGACCACTGGATTTTACAATATGGTTGTATCGCTTTGATATACAGGTAGATAGCTTTGACGTGGTGGCTGCATATTAGGGTTTAAATTCTGATTGGTCAAGAAAGAATGGGAGGAAACAGAATGCTGAGAACTTTTTTTCTGAGGAGTTTTTCTGGTAAGAGGAATAGAGATGGGGGTTATAGTTGGAGAGGACGTATGAAGTCAAGAGAAGAATTTTAAAGATTGGAGATGCTAGTGTGTTGTATGGTGATGGAATGATATACTGAGACTGAAATATTGGTGATGATGATGATAGAGAGAGACAAACAATTACATGATGTCTCTGCCTAGGTGAGAGGCCATTGTCTGGATAAGCACAAAGACACTTCAAAGAGCTAATTGTGGGAATCAAGAATCTATTTAAAAAGGTTATGTCAACAAAAATAAGGACATAATTAAAGAGACAGAATGAAGACTGAAAGAGCTGGGGCAGCTTTCTGCATTTGATACAGAAGCTTCTCTGGAATACAGCAAATTGGGAGGTCCAGGAGATAAGGCAGCATGGAATATTTGATCATAGGCAGGAATGCACGAGCAAGAAGGTGGATGCTTTCTGGGTTTTTTGCTGCTACTGATAATGTAACAATATTCTATTGGGCAGGTTGCATCATTTTTCACTCTTAGAGTCCGTTACCGATTTGTAAGTTTCCTGAGAGCAGGGAAGATACCTTATGTATATATCTCTTTATAGTCTCCCATGGCTCCTACAGCTCTTTGTACACAGGGTCTGCCACATAGCTGTTGTAAAATTGAATTTAAAGATGCTCCTCAGAACTAAAAAGTGAGTTTATTTTGAACCAAAATAACACATTGCAGAGTGGAAAATTGAGCCTTTCAGTCATCGACAACCCATAAGACCGATTTCTTTTCAATGAACTGAATTTGAACTGAATTTTACTACATTGCCTGGCTTAGCTATCTTGAGAAGGAAATGAGGCTTAATGGACAGCTATGCATTGAACAATCTTTTCTGGGTCCCTCAACCATTTATCAAAGAGACTTTTTCCAGTTTCTTTGTTTTAGTGAAAATAATGTACACTTACTACTAAGTAACAGAACATTTCTATTCTGTTTTAGCAAATCAAGCCAATCTTTATTATTCCTGTTATTATTGTTTACAACATTCTAAATCGGGGACAAGGAGGAGAGAAGAGTAAAAGATGAAGCAAAGAGTTTGTATATGGAGCTGAGCCCGGGTATGAACTCCCTTTGCTTGTAAACAGTTCTGAGATTTGAGTCAGGACCCTTAGGTTTCTGAGTTTCAGAGCCCCCTTCTATAAACTATAATAACACCTGTCTTACTGACTTTGCAGATTTTTTTTGAAGAGCAGATAAAAATGCTTGGAAAAAGACAAAGCAGATACTCCTTAGCTGGGGCACATGGACAACCTTCAGAGCGTTAAACAATCTCCGGAAATTGACTGTGAAATTTGCCTTTATGCATTTCCTCCTTAGATTCTCAAAGGTTTGTCATCAGAGTCTCAAAGGGTTTTGTGACAACATTGTTGAAAAGCAGTGTCAGAAAGAGTAGAGTTGAAATTATTTGCTATGGCCAGGTGTGCTATCCCTAACTCATAGTAATGTTTTCTGTGCTCAAATGAGGGTTAAAAGAACATTGCATAAAATAATGATACTCAAACTTCAGTGCCCATCAGAATCACCTAGAAGAGTTGTTAGATTGCTGAGCCCCACCCCAGGGTTTCTAATTCAGTGGGCCTGTGATGGGAACTGAGACTGCATTTCTAATAGGTCCCAAGGTGCTGCTGCTGGTGGTTTGGTGCCCACGTTCTGAGCCACTGGCATACAGCACAGGTAAGTGCTGTAAATATTTTATAGGCAGGTTTTTAGAGAAGCTTTGATTTTTCAGGAAGTAGGTAATATCCCTGAATAGATAGTGGTAATGGTCTCTACTTTGAATTTCTCCATTGAAAAGAAAAGTAAGTTTCTTTGCATTATGGGCAGTATGTATGAATTCATTACTAAAGCCGACTGTCTTCTTTCTTGTGCAGTATTCCACAACTCTACAGCTCTTAACATCTCTTTTGGGGGCCAACTTGGTGCAATATGCCATCTGACAATATGCCTGCCATTTCCCCGCTAATCTCACAAAGTGGCAGAGCAAGAGGCTTGCTCTCTCTAGCCCAGGAACCAGCAATGGCTGCCGTGTGGGCTGAATGGGCCCTTTAATTACAAAGTCATAGGGTTCTCTGTAAAGCCTTTTCAAGAATTTGAAAATACATTTTCTCTGGAAAGAGAAGGAAAGAGGCTTTTAAGTACTTTTGAAGACGTTCACATCAGTGGTGAATAGGGAGTGAGGAATTGAAATGTAAGTACCATTTGTATTTGGAGTCTGTATTTTTTACTGTGGAACATGGTCCAAAGCCACCCACTTTGTTCCTTCCTTAGGAGAAAGACACACACATTTTTATCTTGAACAGCAACAGATAACACTGGGGAATAGCATAGAAATTATAAGTGCGAACTGGCAGCACCCAGAATGAGAAACAACTGGGCAAAACTTGTCCCTGCACAGCAGGGGATCATGCTTTAATCACTGCCAGAAATGTGCTCTCTGATAGACAGAGTTAAATTTGGCTAATTTCAATTGTCCTCACAAATGTCATTTTTCAAAATCTTGCTTCATTGCTATTTTAATTTTCTCAGTCCTGCCCTCATCTTCATTTTCTGTTTGCCCTTAATCCTTTAATACATTCTTCTTATCTTCACCTGACTGTTTCAAATACTTAATGTTTGGAGAAACTCTTTTCCAATCAGATCTGGTACCTGTCAAGGAATAGTAAATAAGCACAGTATTATAGATTCGATTTTAAAAAGGCTATTTAAGTCACATCAGCACGAGCCATATTAATATCTGAGGTGCCAGAGTGCTTTCACAGTTACAGAACTCAGAGGAGATGGAAATGTCTTAATCCTTCAAATGCGGAAGAGGTAGGAGAGACTTTTCACTTTTACAGGAGCAAAACTTGTCTGTTCAAGGGCATGTAGTCTCAGAGCAAAAAGACAGGCAGACAGGTGCTGGTCGAGGGTTGTCTTGTCTGTTTGCCTGTACAGATTTCTCAGGGCACCCAACACTTACCCCCCTTGGAATCAGTTGGGGTTTAGAAGCATTTGAAAACTATTTTTAAATAAATGAGAGCTAGAGCATTCAACATGGTGGATGGCTGTAAATTCTAGAGTAGTCACATCTGGGTAAAACTGCAGATATTTATGCAGTCGTCTTGATTCCAACCATGCCTGTTTCTCAAGGCAGTTGAATATTTTTGGTTTACAGAACACTTTCACTTGTTTCTTTAACGTTCGATGTGAATGCATTTTTACAACTCCTACTAAGGTGTCTTATGTTCATTAGCGTCTCCATAAAAGCTAGCTACTCGGTGGCAGCGGCGCACTTGATGAGCTGTCATGGGATGTGCAGCAGTGTGATGTTAAGGCTGGAGGGAGAAGATGGCGAACAAATCATTGAGCTGTCCATTTCCTCAACAATTTTCCATCTGTTTTTCTCATTTTTTAATGTTTTAAATGATGTCTGTGTTGGGCAAAGTAAAATATTTGTGTTGCCTTTTCATACTTGGCGCAATTTAGGCACTGTGTTCTTTTTTTTTTTTTTTCGTTTTTCTGAAGCTGGAAACAGGGAGAGACAGTCTGACAGACTCCCGCATGCGCCCGACCGGGATCCACCCAGCACGCCCACCAGGGGGCGACGCTCTGCCCACCAGGGGGCGATGCTCTGCCCATCCTGGGCGTCGCCATGTTGCAACCAGAGCCACTCTAGCGCCTGAGGCAGAGGCCACAGAGCCATCCCCAGCGCCCGGGCCATCTTTGCTCCAGTGGAGCCTTGGCTGCGGGAGGGGAAGAGAGAGACAGAGAGGAAAGCGCGGCGGAGGGGTGGAGAAGCAAATGGGCGCTTCTCCTGTGTGCCCTGGCCGGGAATCGAACCCGGGTCCTCCGCACGCTAGGCCGACGCTCTACCGCTGAGCCAACCGGCCAGGGCTAGGCACTGTGTTCTTATCAAAACACACATTTCACTTAAATTTTTTTTTTTATAAATCAAATAATGAGGAGGAGACTTGGATGCTCATTCTGTTATGCCATTGATGAAGTGAGCCATTTCTGACTCACTTTCTCTGTTATAAAGGGATAATAATACAAGTTCTGCAGGTCTGGGTATGATATGGGCCCCAAGATGTAGGAGAATGGGGCAAAGTACTTAGCAAATTACCTGTGTGGTATTTGGGTTACTGCTAGAGTACAGTTCTCATTGTAAATTAATATTCTGGAAATTTTATTTTATCAACTCATTTATGGAAATTTGGTTACTGCAGCATAATCTTACCTGAACCTGACCACTCATGGGAAAATTTGGTACAAAGATAAAGGAACATACAGGCAAAGCTAAATCTAAAGGTTTATATTTAATTATATAACTATTCTAAACTTTTATACATAAATTATCATAATTGAAATTAAAAGGAATGATCATCAGAATCAAAATTAAAAGGAAGATGATAAATTGGGCTACAATGTTTATGAGATGATGAATATGATGGATAAATGATTAATGGCCTTGGTGTATAAAGAAGTTTTAAAATGTATAAGAAAAACTTTCAAATCACAATAAAAAAAAGAACAAAAGACATGAATAGCAATTCATAATAGAAGAAAATTAATGACCAGTAATAATGAAAAAAGTAATTTCATTAGTAATCAAAGAAATACGAGCTAAAATCAAACACCGTTTCTCTTGGTCAAATTGGCAAAGATTTAAAAAGATATTTAATTCTTAATCATTTGTTCAATACAAAAGGCTGTCCTAGCCCCAACAGGATGGCCCTGTGATTTTAGAACATTATAACATGCTATCAATTTCTTCCTGAGCAATGTAGCAATGGGGAATGAGACCAAGCTCTGGGCTCACACCCTCCAGGTTAGTTTCCCAGCACTTCTGCTTAAAGTTTGACCTTGAAGAGGTTGCCAGTTTTTTAAACCTTCTGAGCTTGTGATACCTCTTCTGTAAAATGGGGTTAATGCCTAATTTGCAGAGTTATTGTGAAACCAGTAATGCTTCTGGAAAAAAAAGTAGCTGCTTAATGAATTATGGCTATTCTATCATTTTAGACTTATTTCTATAGTTTCAAACACAAAATTTCAAAATTTAATTTTTATTTTGTAATGTAAGAGACTTGACGATTCAGAAGATGTGTCAGATACAAATACCAGGCAGGCACTGCCTCATCAGTAAATGCCAGGTTACTTTGTGCTATGAGATATTTAATGGTGTGACACTGGCTGTCACTTGCTTATATATAACAGGGATAATTTATTTTTCAGGTAATAGGAAACTTGGAACTTCTTTGTTTCCACCAAAAATCCATGTTGGATTTTGCAGCATGGAACATAAAATTCCTTCAGAACAGAGGGAGACAGACTAAGCAAGAGATAAAGAGTCATACAAAACAAGAAAGTCTGTTCCCTGGGTAACAGGTCTCTTCCTGTTACCTTCCTGTCCCTTCCTGTACTTCTCTAGGGCAGTGATTTTCAACCTTTTCATCTTATGGCACACATAAACTAATGACTAAAATTCTGTAGCACACCAAAAATATATTTTTTTGCCAATCTGACAAAAAATATAGGTATAATTTTGATTCATTCACACTAGATGTCTATTGTTGTGTTGGCTGTTGTCATTTTTTTTATTTGGCAATCTAAGGGAAAAGAGGTCAGTGCCCTTGACTAAATAGTCAGATATTGCATGTTTTAAAAATTCTTGTGGCACACTAGTGTGCCATGGCATGCTGGTTGAAAATCAGTGCCCTAGAGTAGTATACACACAGGAGGAGAAGCCCATCTATTACATAGATTTCCTGCTGTAGCAAGTCAGGAATAAGTCTAGTGTCAGAGAACTGCAGTTGATAAAACTGCTCTACATAAAATGTGAACATTGAACAACTAAGGATGGAGACACTGCTGATACTACTAAGCAGCCTGTGCATGTGGTCCTAGAAAAGCTTGGAACACAGAACAAGAAGACTCGGGCAAGACCAACTCAGAAAAGCAATGGGAAACCTCTGCCCGGAAGAAGTTTCTCTAATTCGGTGCAGTGATGAGCAATTGGAATGAATGATGCAGAAAACATGTATGATTTATTTTGTATATATGTAGCCCTGTATCTGCTATGCCATTATTATTCCACCCAACAAATAACAAGACGTTCGGCCTTTCTCATTCAAAATGCATCTTCTCATTTATTTCTGGGAGTCTACAGAATGGCAGTCAGTTGACCCAAGTCATTGGCACTAACTTCTGTCCACTGGCTTTTTTCTCTGCAGTGCTCATTCCCACCTGTCCCCACCTGCTGCCTGCGAACCCTGGCGAGAGATCCTTTTCCTGGCACTGACATTGGGAGAATTCAGTGACCAAAGGGGGGTGATGCCTAGGGCACCAGAACTAAGCTGGGTTCCAGCAGACATTGGGCATAGGGCCTCCTTATCATCTCAGCCATGCTCTTCCAGTTTCCTGAAATAGATCTGCTTGTGCCCAGTGAACTCAAACCATGTTGAAGGAACTCCAACGGACAATAGCCCAGCTCTGGTATCTTCTGTGTCTCCCATTATAGTTCCCTCTCTGATCAAAATGTCCTCTCTCCTCTCCCTAGTATAACCATGCCCCTTCGCCCTTCTCACCCCCAAGTGGCCCCTCAGGTGACCAAAGATACTGCATGTGTCTAGAGCAGTGGTTCTCAACCTTTCTAATGCCGTGACCCTGCAATACAGTTCCTCATGTTGCGGTGACCCCAAACCAAAAAATAATTTTGGTGGCTACTTCATAACTGTAATTTTGCTACCGTTATGATTCGGAATGTAAATACCTGATATGCATCATGTATTTTCCGATGGCTTTAGGTGACCCCGCTGGGGTCGCGACCCACAGTTGAGAACCGCTGGTTTAGAGTAAGGTCTACAGCCCTACAGCCCAAATGCTTACTAGATGAGTGTAAGCCTGCTTAAGTTAGTTAACTCTTAAGAAGGGACTTATTCACTCCACAGTATAAGGAGCAGACATTCTCAATGTCAGTTTCATTGTTATTATAATGTTTTCAAGGAAAGAATTGGCATTGTAATGGAACAAACCAAATAAACCCCAACTGGAAATGAAAAGAAACATCCTGCTTCATTGACAGAGCTGGCTGATCAGTTTGGCAGGCCCCCACCCCTTCCAGAAGGGCTGACTAAAGCTTGTTATGGGCTGGTGTGCGTCACATTCTTTTTGCTTCTGAATCGCTTAAGCTTCTTGATGCTTTGTTTTATCAGCGTACAATTTTCCTTGGATAACAGCAAGCAATTTCTCATTTCCTTCTTCCTTTGATGTATGATCTTTCAAATATTCATAGATGTCTTCCCTGCCTTTTTTTGGTCATGAACCTGGGGTATTTATCTTCAATCTTCCCATCACATCAGTTTTGCTATTCTGAGTTCCCTTCCAAATGCATGACAGCTGGAGGTTTTTGGAGTCTGGCTCCCAGGGTGGAGGAAGAAAGCGAAAGCCTTTGGGCAAACGGCCTTGGGGCTCGCAGCCACAGGCTCTGATGTTGTCCTCCTGGCTGCACTGTACCCTGTGTCACTCCAGTGGGTCTGAAACTCAGTTAAGCTTTTCTTGTTCTTTCCACACCAGAAAGAACAAAACGGTGGCACCTAAGGGAATGGAACTAATGTTTTATTTCTTGGGCAGAGTGAAAACATGACATTTAGGAAGCTCTGTTCTGTTCTGGAGCAGAGTGGATTCAGGCATGGACATCACAGGAGCAAGCACATGGAGTTACATAGAGCAGATTTGGTGCCCTTGAGGAGTGACTTTGGTCTCAGCTCATTTATCTGAATAATGCCCATAATTTTTGAGGCTGAATTGAACGGTTTGAATATGATTCTGTCTGTCCATTTGGAGCACACAGTAGGCATAAGATATTGCCAATGTTATTATGCAGTTTGGAACCAGAGAAAGGTACCTTTGTATCCCACCCCTGCCCCGCACTAACCATGTGACCTTCTGCCAGGGATCAGTCTGCTTTCTGTCAAGGACCAGAGAGTAAATATCTTATCTTAGTTTTTGCAGTCTACATTGTCTTTGTTGCAACTATTTGACTTTGCCATAGTAGTGAAAGCAACTGCAGTCTATATGAAAACAAATGGGCATGACTGTGTTCTGAATAAACTTTACTTGTAAACTTAAAATTGCATATAATTTTTACATCACAAAGCGTTATTATTCTTTGGGTTTTTATTTATTTATTTATTAATTATTCAATGAGAGGAGGGGAGGCAGGGACAAACTCCTGCATGTCCCCAACCAGGATTCACCTGGTAAGCCCACTACCACTAGGGGGTGATACTCTGCCCATATGGAGTGCTGCTCTGTTGCTCAGCAACTGAGCTCCTCCAAGCTCTGGAGGCAGAGGCCATGGAGCCATCCCCAGCGCCCAGTGCAAACTCCCTCCATTCGAGCCATGGCTGCAGAAGGAGAAGAGAGAGAGAGAGAGAGAGAAGTGATAAGAGGAAGGGTGAAGAAGCAGATGAGTGCTTTTCCCATGTGCTCTGACTGGGAATCGAACCTGGGACATCCACATACTGGGCCAATGCTCTATCACTGAGTAAACTGGCCAGGGCCTTTTTGGACATTTTAATATCACTTAAAAATGTAAAGGCCCTGTCTGGGTTGCTCAGTGGATAAAGTGCCAATGAGGTGCACTAGCAGTTGTGGGTTCTACCCCCAGTAAGGCCATGTACAAGAATCAATCAATGAGTACACAACTAAATGGAACAACTAAGTGAAACTATGAGTTGATGAATTGATGCTTCTCTCTCTCTCTCTCTCTCTCTCTCTCTTTGATCATTGGAAAAATTAATAAAACAAAAAAATAAAAACTATTCACAGCTCCCAGGCCACACAGAAACAGGTGTTAAGTTTCTTTTTTTAAAACCCTTTTTATAGATGGTTTGATCAAAGTATAGAGAGGTTAAACACTTGGCCAAGGCCCTAAAGTTTGTAAATGGCAAAACTAGAGCTGACTGCTTTGTAAAAGAATCACCCCAGTTCTGCAGCTTGCTTGAGGAAGAATGTTTTGGTGGCAAGACTGGCAATGGGAAGGTGTGCTCTACTCTGTGTTTCCAGGGGGACATTGCTAAATCTTATGGAAAGGAAATAAGAGAAGCAGGCAAGGTTACTGCAAAGAATCTCTCATATGCACTCCTACCAGACACCCAAAACAATTTATGAGTAGGGGACAGTCACTGAGTCACCTGTGGCTGGCATTAGAATAGTAAATCCCCCAATCCCATGGGAAAATGTGACAAGGAACTTTTTCCAGTTTAGGGCTCAGAGAGGTATGATCAAGTCCCCTGGTGCTCCTCTTGTTTCTTCCTCTCCAGGCAGCCAAGGGCAAAGTGGGTGGCATTTTTGCTAAGGCTGGCCATTTTGAGGGTTGTTCAGACACGTGCTGGTGTATTTTGTCCTCAAGTCATGCTATAGACAAGAATTACTGACTTATACCCTCTCTGCTATATCTTCTCCACATTCACATCTGTTTACATATCCTAGGGGATCAAACCTTACTTTTACAAAACTGCAGTTTTTCTCAACAAGCTTTTACTGTGAAGGGCAGAAACAAACTTTTTTTCCAAAAATTATGTCCTTTAATTGTTTCATTTGGGGAAGAGAATGAATAAACTATAAATAGTTTTTACAGAGGTGTGTGCACAGATAATTATTTCCTTAAAAAGAGTAATAGAGACAACAAAGTATGCCCAGTGGGGTGCACAGCAGTGTGCTGGCAATATTGATCTCAGGACTGGGAGTTGTTAGCAGATAAGAAATTAAACAGAAGAAGCACACAGCTCACTCATGCACTGCATGAGTACACGGCATCTGTGCTTGGGGTTCTGCACTGGCTTCCCATCTGCTTGGGGACACAATTCAAGGAGTCAAGGTGGACATCATGATCTATGGGCTCATGGTGATTGTGTCCTCACTACTGAGATGTGCCTCCCTCTTTCTTGGTAGGCGTCAGTGACAGCTGAAATGCTGAAGTCCTCTTGGGAAAAAATTCTATATTGGGGCTCTCCAGACAGGGAGGCCCCAGGGGATAAATGTCCTCTTCTCCTGCGGCAGCCACAATCTGTTGACTTTCACAGGCCACAGGCAGAATTCTTGGGCACTAACATTGGCTCAGTTTAGTGGTGATGGCTCTGAGGACAAGGAAGGAAGGTGAAGGCCAAATTGACTGCAGGATGGACTCAGCATCCTCTCTTCTTTTCCTTTGTTTCTCCTTCTCTGTTCCCTTTTTTTGTTAAATTTGTTAATTTGTCTTAGTGCAGTCTATGCTGTTGTCCAGCTGGGAACCTTGGAATCATTTCCAGTTGTTTTTTTTTTTTTCCCATGTTCAGTTAGCCATCTTAGCCTGACATTTGATTCTTGAAACATTTTTTTTTTTTTTTTCAGAAAAAACCATCCCTTCCATTATTGAGATTGGTCTTAGGTCCGATTTGTATCATGGGTTGCTTGCATTAAGAGAGCTTCCTAACCAGCTTCTGTGCCATCAATGTGGCCCTCTCCAATTTAACAAAAACAGATTCCAGAATGAGTTTTCTAAAGTGATGATTCTCAAACTTTGCTGCATATCTGAATTATATGGGGGCTTTTAAAACTGATGTCTAGACCATCCAACATACCAATTAAATAAGAATCTCTTGGGCTTGAACCCTGGCATTGGCATTTCTTATAACTCTCTGAATGAACCCAATGAGTGGTCGTGTCTGTAGTCATTATCTCATCATCTCTAATTCTCTTTCTTTTGCTCAAACATCCTTCAGTGGCTACCCATTACTAGTACAATTGAAACCTTGTATGCCTCAGAATTCCTAGCCCTTTACCATCTGTCTCTAACCACTGTTTTTAGTCCTATCTCTGCATAATTTCAATTCTAGTTCTAATCTACTGTCTTGGGTTACTCACCATTCCTTTTATTGCAAAGCCTTTTCTTGACTCAGTGCTTTTGCTCATGGTTTTTTTGTTTATTTGTTTGTTTTCTTCTTTTTCTTCTTCTAGGATTGCTATACTTTCATTTATTGATCCAGACAGTACTTTTACTGTTCCATTATATCTAGACACCCTGTCAGGCAATGGAGATACAATGGTGAGCAAAAGCAAATGGCCTCTGGAACCTTATAGACCTACCACAAATGTACAATCACTATCATGGCAGGTGCTATAAAACAGAAGCCTACATCGTTGTGAGGCTTATAGTAGGGGGACTGACTTACTTAGAGAGGGCAGAGGTCTCTCCTGAGGAATAGATGTTAGAGATTCCTTATAGGATCTAATATGTGAAATTAGATTTCTTATATTAGAAAGAAAGAAAAGAAAGAATATGATTGTAATAAACCCTTCTAATATGAGTTGTCCAGGCAGAGGGAATGATATGAGCAATGGCCCTGTGGCAGGAGGGGGCATGGCTAGGACACAGGCTGAAAGATGGGCTAGGTATTCTCATCAGATAGAGCAAAGGAGAGCATGTTGTGTGAGATGGGCTGGAGGGGAATGGGGTGGGTTGTGCAGGGCCCATCATCCTATTCAAGTACTTTTACCCTAAAAGCAATGGGAAGTGATTGAAGGGTTTTTCAACAAGGAGATAGTGTTTTTTTTTGGGGGGGGGGTTGAGAGGGGTGTTGCCTTCAGAGTCTGCTTGGCGATTCAACCAGAGTTGTTGATGTGGCTGGATCAGGTGGTAGTTAGTTGGTAGTCCAGGCTAGAAGTGGAGCTCAGTCAGAGTGAAAGAAAAGCAAGGGTGGAAGTTGGACTAGATGGTCCATTGATTTCATTCCTATGTTACAAACTGCCCAAGTGATGAGGGCTTCTGATCCCTGGGTCAGGATAAATGATGCATTCTATAAGGATCATAGCCCTTACTTATAACATTGCTACACTGGACCATCCTTTTATCTCAGAAAAGCAGAAATTTGTCCTGTTAATCACATAATGAACATTCAGGGAATGCTCAATGAAATGAGAAACAGCAAAGGGACTTCTGGAGCCAAACAACTTGGGTGGGACTCCTGATTCCTACACTTCTAGCTCTGTGACCTTGGGAAAATTAATGAGTCTGTCTGTGCTTCTGTTTTCTCATCCACTTCAATTGGTTGCTGTGAGAATTAAAGGAGTTTATAAAATGTGCTTGAAAAGTGCTTGGCACATGGTAGGTGCTATATTTTGTTTGCTATTACTACCACTACCATCATCATCAAGATCATTCATCTCATTTTGCTAGAATCTGGTTGCTTTTGGAATGGTCTTAAAAGGAAGTTCTAGGATTCTTAAATTTTTATCAAATTCCTCTCTCCTGCCACATGATCTCCAGAGTACTTCTGTAGGGAAACTTTCTGTTTCCGAATTGCTCAAGGTGTAAGAGATTGTGATGGTTAATTTTATGCATCAACTTGACTTGGCCAACGGATACCCAGATATTTGGTCAAAAATTATTCTGGATATGTCTGTGAAGGTGTTTTTAGATGAGGTTACCATTTGAATTAGTAGACTGAGTAGAGCAGAGTGCCCTCTCTTAATGTGGCTGGCCCTCATTTAATCAGTTGAAGGACTAAATACAACAAAAAGGCTGAGTAAGAGGGAATATTGGTGGCCTGACTTTGGACTTGAAAGTCAGTCTTTCCCTGCCCTTAGACTTGAACTGAACCATTGCCTTTTCTTGGACTTCAAGCCTGCCAGCTTTCAGTAGGCACTGCAACTTCCGTTGGGGGTCTGTAGCTTGCCTAGGAGATCTCGGGTCTTGTCAGCCGCCATAATCGTATGAATCACTTTCTTATAATATCTGTCTGTCTGTCTGTCTGTCGGCTATTGATTCAGTTTCTCTGGAGAATCCTGACTAATACAGAGATGATGAAGAAAGGGTTTCTAAATAAAGTTTTATTATCCCAATGGAGAACCTTGGAGTAAGCATTCATAATCCAAACTAATGGCTAAAGACATCTAGGTTGCACTTCCTCTGTATTTACCTTACTTTAAAAAAAATGTCAATGTCATCACCATAGTAAAAACAGTCTCCAGCAATTGGTGCTGCACTTAATTATAAATACCCCTTTCATTATGCTCACAGGCTGCTTTATAATAGGACCCTTCCAAGGAGCTGTATTACGCTTTGGCCTAGATAGGGGTAGTAAACCTTTTTTTTAATTTATTTTTTATTTTTTATTTTTTTACAGGGTCAGAGAGAGAGTCAGAGAGACGGATATATAGGGACAGACAGACAGGAACAGAGAGAGATGAGAAGCATCAATCATCAGTTTTTCATTGTGACACCTTAGTTGTTCATTGATGGCTTTCTCATATGTGCCTTGACCATAGGCAGGCACAGACTAAGTAACCTCTTGCTTGAGCCAGCGACCTTGGTTCCAAGCTGGTGAGCTATTTTTTTTTTTTTCTCAAGCTGGTGACCTTGGGGTCTTGAACCTGGGTCCTCTTTATCCCACCCAGTCCAATGCTCTATCCACTGTGCTACTGCCTGGGCAGGCGGTAGTCAACCTTTTTATACCTATTGCCCACTTTTGTATCTCTTTTAGTAGTAAAATTTTCTAACCGCCCACTGGTTCCACAGTAATGGTGATTTATAAAGTAGGGAAGCAACTTTACTTAATAAAATTTATAAAGCAGAGTTACAGCAAGTTAGAGCATATAATAATAATTACTTACCAAGTACTTTCTGTCAGATTTTTGCTAAGTTTGGCAGAATAAATTTTTACAAAACAACTTACTTTAGTTAAATCCATCTTTTCGTTTATACTTTGGTTGCTCCACTACCGCCCACCGTGAAAGCTGGAACGCCCACTAGTGGGCAGTAGGAACCAGGTTGACTACCACTGGCCTAGATGAAGTGAATAATACGAGTTAGATGTGCCCCCACCCTGTCCTCCCATTCTAGTTCTCTGCATCTGTTCCCTGTTTCACATCTGTCTTCACACTGCAAAGTCAAGCAGAATAGTTTATTTCTTTCTTAAGTTATCAAAGCTTTTAAGGGAGCAAATAAATCTATTTTTTCTTTTTAAATCACAAAGTTACTACAACCTGTGCCTACTGGTGCAGAGTGTTCTATCTTCCCTGTAGCATTGCCTTCCAGCAACGTGCTATAGCTCCCTTTCGTCTAAAGTCAAACCGTAAATCCATTTACAGTACTTTATAACAATATTCAATGAAATGAAAAGCTCTGAAGTTTCTCTTCCCTGACCTAACATTTGTTTGAGAAAAATGAAGTTGCCATTGTTTGAGCTGATGAAGATTAAATAGACTGCCTCTGAATTTAATTGAGTCTCTGTTTGAATAATATTCATGGTGGGACTACTGCAATGTTTGGTGATTAATGGTGAGAATGAACAACAGAAACATCTGGACCCAAAGCTGTTCTTGGCTTAGAAGGTGTTCATTCCTTTGAGAAAAAGGATTCTCTGCATTATTGTCCAAATAATCATTAGCAGGTACATCAGCTGAGACATTTTAATTAAACTTTCAAAATGTAGGGAGAAGAAAAGTTGTTTAATACTCTTATTTTAAATACCCGTTAAAGTAAAAATTCTGTTATAAAAAAGGTAGGTAGGTTTGTGCTTCCTCTGAGGTAGAGAAAGAAGGATAGATTAGGAAGCAGCACTTGTTTACTTGTGAATAGATACACAAAAAGGAGAATTTGGGCATTGTATATGTTGCAGTTTGTTCTTTAAACTATCATTGTAGGTAATATTTAAGAGTACTGTGAGGAATCATACATATTTGAAAAGTGGTTCTGCCTAGTTTTTTTTAATTTTTATTAATTTTAGTTTATTGTGTTAACATGGATTCATTTATTGTGTTAACATATTCACACCCTCATGTCCCTATTTATACCCCTTTTGTCCCCTCCTCCTAACTCCCTCCCCACATTTAGTTTTTATTATATGTATTTTTATGAACTAAATATAACAACATAGTAGTTATAGGAAGTACTAATGATGAATATTTAAGATGATATAAAAAATAAAAGCACAAAAATGATTTGAATGATTTTGTTTATAAATATTGACTAACGTAGAATTATTTCTCATGTTAGCAGAAATTAGATGACTCCTACATCTGTGTTTGTTATCGTAGGAATTCTGTGGGAGGAGTGGAGACAGCTAATCAAATAACATCAACAGATTACTTGGAAAGGTCATCGTCACTGAAGATATTTTAGTCTAGTGCTCTACTAAGGATACAAGGAGTACATTTTACAGATCTAACTCTTTAGAAGAGATTTAACCCTGAGGAATTGCTGAATCTATTAACATTATAAAACAATACACACAAGCAGAACAGGGAATAAAGATGTGTTTATTTGAAAGCACCATTCAAGTTTAGAAGTTTCATTTCAAAACATAAAGAGACAATATTGATTAAAACAAAAATAGCCACTAGAGGAAAATAAACTAATAGATGTCAGAAATAATTGTTTTCATCCAGGTCATCATTTGATATTATTATCATTTTGGCCAGCTAGCTTATTCTGTATCAGAATGAGTATACATTAGCATTATCACCAGTAGCTGGCTTGGCCTTTCACTAATATTGGAAAATAATGTGAATCAGAGGGAGTCAGTGTGTCTTCCCTAACATGTGAAAGCTAATCTACACGATAAAGATTTTTCTTTGTATTATAGTTTTGTCCTTGTTATAATTGGAAAATTCACATACTTTCTACTCACGATAAAAATACTTGGTTTGCACAGAATGACAAGTTTAGAGATTATCTTACATAGAGATAATAGTTTAATAAGAGCAGACTATGTATTTTCAAAATATAAAATACATATTTAATTACTTTGTAAGATGAATCGGTCGTAAATATGTTAGGTTTTTCAGCAAATAGTATCGGGCTCCTATTGACTATATGGATGCTATCTTTTATAAAGAATATAAAAGTAAACTAGTCATGGCTCTTAGTCTCAGAGAGCTTGCAGGCATCCCCAAACTACGGCCCGCGGGCCGCATGCAGCCCCCTGAGGCCATTTACCCAGCCCCCCACCGCACTTCCGGAAGGGCCACCTTTTTCATTGGTGGTCAGTGAGAGGAGCACTGTATGTGGCGGCCCACCAACGGTCTGAGGGACAGTGAACTGGCCCTCTGTGTAAAAAGTTTGGGGATCCCTGTAGGGGAGATAACAAAGTTAGAGCTTCAGGGAAGATAGGGTAAGCATGACCATGAGTTGACAGAGACCCTCCACTCATCAGAATCACAGAGTATTGTGACCAGGGTGACAGATCTTCCATCTCAGATGTTGCTGCTTAGTGTGTGGAGAGGAAAGGGTACTCAAGCATTCTAATCACACTGGCAATTAAATGTTCAGCTTAGAAATGACACATATAACTTCCACTATAATTTAAAGTCCAGAGAGAATCACAGGGCCTCACTCGGTCAGGAAGTGCAAATGTACCATGCAGTGCTACCTGGAACTGGAAATAAGTGACAAGCAGCATTAATGACTGTTCCAAGTCTTCATCCTGTTGTTTCGGAACATACAGATGCCCTTGATTCTGTTGGATGAGACTTAATGAGAAGAGTATTTAACAAGGATGATAATTTGGCTACACACTCACTATTGCAACTTATATTCAAATATCTGTGCTGGTGATATGAATCATATTTCACATCAAACAATAAAGATACCTTCTTTGCAGACCAATTATAAAATGAGATTGAAATCTTCTCTCTTGCTTGTTTTCCCCCTGTGATTGCAAGGGACAGTAGTACATTTAATCTAAAGCAAAGCACCTTCCAAACAAGTGATTTGCTTGTCTGATGGCTCTTACAAAGGTGCTTGTTAGGCTCTCATCTTCTCTGAGAACCCGAGAAGGTTAAGTGAATTTACAGGAAGATTTTTAAATTTCTGTGCCTTCTGCAATTTTATAATATATGGTAGTGTTAACTTCCCTCATTCCTCTTTTTCAATTTTTTTGGCTATTCTTATCTATGTGTTTCAACATGTGAATGTTAACAACATTTTGTGTGCCTTTTGATGGTAATGTTGCATAGACAATGGATGTGAACAGTAACAACGACAACAAAACATACAACTAAGTGAGTTGAGTGTGAAATAAGGCTTAACTAGTTACGCCTAAAACAATTCTGAAAATTAAATGAAAATAGGTGAATAGGTTAATAATATCTGTCATTATTGCTATTCTAGAAAGGTCTATATTTTAGCACTCATTTCACAAAGGGATGATCCTGTTGGAAATCATAAATGAATTGAAATGTGTTCACCAAACTTAAGAAAGTCAGATTCATAAGGGGCTTCAGAAATAAACTAGAATATAGTTCACCTTTACAGGTGACGTATGGGAAGATAAGCAAGACCTATTGTCTCCTTACAGTTTGCAATCTTGCCATGACAGAGAGAATATGCTTCATAAACAGCCTCTGAAAGTTAGTGGTAGTGGAAGAGTTTTGTTACATGATCTTTGGAGAGGTTTCAAATGGTGAAAGCCCTACTTTTAATGGAGAGTGGTAATTATCAGTGGGATACCATGCCAGGAAGGACAGACATGGAAACATACTGATGTGGAGAGAGGTTGAGGTGGGATTGGTTAGAGAAAGAAGAGAGTTTAATAAGGAAACAACACTGATTGTAGACTTCAGACCAGGTACTATTGCTTTTATTATCTCATTTCATCCTTTTAACAAACTTTAAGGCAGGTTCATTACATTCCTCAGTTTCTAGATGAGGAAACTCCAGCTGAGAAAGTCTTGTCTCTATTAGCTTTGAACTGGCATTTACACCCATGTAAGTTAAACTCTTAACCGTATTCTTTTTGTAACATGACACCGCTTCCTTGGATCACTTGGGAGGGGAAAAGGGGAGGATAGTGGAGAAATGGGATCAAGAAGATTTTAGTAAGTGCAAGTATCTCAATCTACTTTTCTGGCATTTTCCAAAGACTTTTTGAAGCTTTTTACTTTTGACCTCCGTGCTCTAAGTCTATCGATGTATAGTTATTGTGATCTGAGGAAAAGCATGGCTGTTTCTTTAGTAATTCTACTTTCCAATGATCTTGTGGGCAACTTCAGATTGGCTTTGTGTCCTGTAAGATTCATTTTGGGCAGTTGGTTACTTTACAAAACCATCTGTAGTATCTCAAATTTTGAATCAAGTTTTATTTCTGAATATCTATGATTTGTGCACTGGTTATACATTTTTGAACCATGTGAAGCTCGGAGGAACAGTTCTTTTTCTTTTTCCACAGGTTTGTTTAGCTTATTTACCTCAATTACTGGAGGCTTATTTATTTCTCGGTGATAGGTAGGCCCTTTCTAGACATTTTGACGACACAGAGGTATTCAAGGCATGCTCAGACTAAAGATTTCTTTGGACTATGAGAGATAAACATTGCTAGAGGTTTCTGGTCAAGAACTGAGTAAATAGCTGACACTATCTTCGGGCTCAGGTGTCTTCAGGGTAATAGAAGCGACATGCAAAAGCAATTAAAACTCCTTTTTCTTAGGAAGTAACAGCAGTAAATCCTGCATTTGTGTAGAAAAATATTCCTGCAAAATAAGCACATTTCTATGTAGCACAATAATTGCACATGTGCACAAAGCTCTTTAGTTTATAAAACATTTTCTTATAGGGTCTGTCCCTGAGCTTAATAGCATTTCCTTTCTGTAGGTATGACAGTTGGTAGTTTGAGCTCCATTACTGGGTCAGAATATGGAGACTTAGAAAGTATAAATGACTTGTCCAAGGTTACCTATTTGGGCACAGAATTCAGATTCTGTGAACCCAAAATCAGATCTTCTGAACAATAAAGTACTGTAGCTGCATATCTGTGACCACCTATGAGATAGGATCTCAGGGGCAGGGTCCCTGACAGGCCTACTTGTCCCCCATATTGTACTTTATTCCCCTTTCACCCTGCTCCTCTTGGTAATAGTCCTTTTATTCTACTGTTAACTCTTGGATGGTCCTTTTAAAGCATATTCTCTGTCATTAAACCTTTGTAGATTTAAAAAAGATAATAATGGCCCAGAAGGTCTTGCTTGCCCCTACCTTCCACTACCAGTGTTTAAATAAGTCCCATAGACACTCTCAGATAGCATTTCCCCAAATTATTCAGATTGCACTTCTTAGCTGTGTATTTTGTACAAGTTGCTTAACCCATATGGACACCTGTTCAATTTGTAAATGGGGATAATAGCAATCCCTACTCTACTGGACTGTTGTGAGCATGAAATGAATTGATCTATACAAAACATTTAGAGTAGTGTCTGGTACACAGAAACACTCAATAGATGTTGGACATTATTACTAATATCTTTAAAGTACTTGGCACCTAGTAAGTGCTCAATGAATGTGAGTTAAGAAACTTAAGGAAAGGGAAAGAAAGGAAAACAAGCTATACTGAAGTCACAATTTTTGGGGTAAGCTTTGGTGACTAGAAAGAGCCATAACTAACATCCCTTGCCCCAAACTTAGAAAACAGTGACACTAGCGTAGCTGAACACTGAACTTCCTCCACTCCCAGACGTTCTGCTAGAGTTTATCACCATCCCTCAAGAAAATGCCAACAAGCAACTGGGCTGTGATTCATGGTGCCCATGAAAGCTGGGAGCCCATAAGGATCTCTGTTGCTGCCTCCCTGAATGGGGTTTGAACCGGGGAACCCAGACATTCACCTGCACATTTTTTTGTACTCTGGGCCTCTGCCATGATGAATGAACTTGCAGGCAGTTTTCTCAGCAAAAGTGACAGCAGTGCTTTTTAGGAAGATTGTTCCAAAGCACATTCACAAGAATGTTAAGCCAGGCATGTAAGTAAATGTGAATTAAGTCATCACATTCTGGCTAATCTCTAAAGAGACTGTGCCTGCATTTTGAGCAGCTAAGAAAAATAAAAGGAAGGATTAAGTTATTTGCATGCAGTTGAACTAAATGCTAAGTTTGTCTTTAGGGTAAAATGTTTATATTATTTTCTACCAGGTCTGTACACAAGCTATTGTGCTCCTGGCTAAGAAGATTTAGTGTCCAGCTGCTTGGGTCTTTAATGGTGGTTCTAAGTAGTCCTTAAAGAGGAAAAGTCTCTTATATAGTAAGGATATAGGAAACCATAAGGGACAGCATCTCTAAGGCTTATGTTGGCACTTTGGGTTCTGCAGTGAGAATGAAATGGCTGAGGATGATTTGCTTTTCTCTAAAAGAATGGGCTATAAAAACCAGAGAGTAACTAACTCTCTGGAAATTTACTCCAGGATGGTAAAAGAAGTCAGAAGTAGGTAACTATAAACAAAACAGTCATACAAGGTCTACCTCCTTGAAAACACTATGTACCCTATTCCCTGTTTGGGGTTTGATATCTTTTTTTCTTTAAAAAACATAACGTGGATTAGTTTGACTTGTGTTAATGCATAAAGGAAGATCACAAAGTATTTTAACAGAAAATTAAGATGATAATGCTATATGAAGAACATTTCTTTCCTAATGAAATGGATGACTGTGGGTTTGGTTTAGATTGAGGGTATGTTATTTTATTAGTCATGGCGTCTCAATCCCAAACTCACTTTGACCTACTTTCTTTTCCTCCAGCTTCCTCTCGCAGGATACAGAGATATGTGGTAATGCTAATAGCAACAATAATGAAGATAATACATTAAACTAGCTTAGACTCACAGAGTGCTTGTTTTGTGCCAGCGCCTGCCTTTGTATGTATTTCATTTATTATTATTTTTGCAAAAGTTTTAAGAGGTAGATGTTTTTATTAATCCCATTCTAAAGATGTAGGAAATTTAAGTAAACTGTCCAATTTTATTAGCTAATAAATGGTAGAGTTCAATCCAACCTTAAGTACTATTATTGTGGCCATGATAACAACCACTGCTGCTATCTACTACTATTCTTTTTTGTTTTTTTTTTTGTTTTGTTTTTTTTACGTTTTTCTGAAGCTGGAAACAGGGAGAGACAGTCAGACAGACTCCTGCATGCGCCCGACCGGGATCCACCCGGCACGCCCACCATGGGGCGACGCTCTGCCCACCAGGGGGCGATGCTCTGCCCATCCTGGGTGTCGCCATGTTGCGACCAGAGCCACTCTAGCGCCTGGGGCAGAGGCCACAGAGCCATCCCCAGCGCCCGGGCCATCTTTGCTCCAATGGAGCCTTGGCTGCGGGAGGGGAAGAGAGAGACAGAGAGGAAAGCGCGGCGGAGGGGTGGAGAACCAAATGGGCGCTTCTCCTATGTGCCCTGGCCGGGAATCAAACCCGGGTCCTCCGCACGCTAGGCCGACGCTCTACCGCTGAGCCAACCGGCCAGGGCCTCTACTACTATTCTTAGAACTCCAGGCAGCTACTACGACTGCAATAGCTACAACAGCAACAGCGGCTCTGATTATCTTACTACTACTGTTCTTATTAGAAATAAACATATAGCTATCAAGCCACCTAAAGTTCAGTGATAAAAATAATCCTGAATCCTATCTGAGGCTCTGTTTATTAATGAAACATCAATAACAGCTCATACATTCCTATTGACATAGCTCTAATGACAGGTGAAAGTGAACAGAGGGGTTGGCTCAAGACAACCCTACAGGAGATTAGAATTTTATAGAAGTTTAGTATATTCTTTATTGTAAAAATATCCTTAAATATTGGTTTTTCTACCATAATAAATCTGTGTTGGTTTTGATATAATAAAAAGTTACTCTAATAGATTTTGAGTAAAACTGACAGAATGGAAGCTGTGTAAAGCAATTTAGTGACTTTGTGTTTTTCCCAGTGTGCTTAGGTGTGCTTAGGTATGCACACTAGTTGAGAAACACTGATAAAGGATAGCAAATAATTGATTGGCTGCCATACATAAAAGGCTGGAAGTTAATGTCAACTCAACATTGAGTTCTTAGTTCAAATGCCATCTCTTTAAGAGAAAGAATTCCCCGCTTTTCCTTGTCTCCCAGGATCAATCCCCACATCACCTGCATTCCCTCCTCAGCATCCAATTTTTCTTAAATATTTCTAATACTTAGTAGCTCATAAGACTGTTATAATTTTATAAACAGCAAATTACTTAAAGATTATTCCTAGTCCCCTCACCCTCACTATTAAATTTCTGGATTTAACACGTTACCTGACTCATAGGAGCCTGAAACTATTTGGTCAATGAATGACTAAAGGAACACAGAAGCCTCCTGAGGCGTCAGCTCTCCTACCTCAGCTGGGCACTGATGTGAGCAGCCTCGCTCAGCTTGGTGGTCTCCCTCAATCCAGACCCAGTGCAACTGGCAACTCATTTACTGGTCATCTTTGGAGCATGAAGTCATTCTCATGTGATGTATCCATATAAAGGGAAATATGAATTTAAGCTTTAGCACACTAAAACAACAGTCATTTGGGCAGCTGTTCATCTGGACACCCTTGCACTGGCTACTGATAACTTTGTGATAGGAGGCTCTGGGAGACAGAGAAGTTCTGGCTTTCAGCAGAGCGTGTCTGTGCCTTGCACAGCGTGATGTGAGGTGTGGTGCGATGTGATGAGAGAGAGCGACGGTGCCTGTCCATCTTTAGGAGCTGACTGCTGTACCTCGCAACACTTACTTTACTTATGGGGTGCTCTTTAGGAATGACAAATTTACCCCCATTGGTCAGTCCTTTTTATAGAAACTGCATGGAGAGGAGAATTTCCTGCAGATTTTCTGTTTCTTTGGCCTCATACTATTTTGGTCAATCCATGTTCGGTCATTTAAATAGTACTGTGAAATTCTCACTTATTGGGCACTATAGGGGATAGCAGTGTTCCACATAAGTGGATTTTCCAGGTAACTGAAAGTTATCCTGCTAAATTGTAAACTTAAAAGAAATTACCATTTATATGAAGCCTTCTAAAATACATGAATACCCATCCTTGCCTGCCTTTTAAATCAGAGTTTAGTGAATATATTTTACTTTTATCTTGGTGGCTCAAGGTCAGAACTTTGAACATAGAATCATAGGATTTCAGAGTTTGGTGGGCTTGATGAAAACTGTCTAGTTCTACTCCCTCACAATAGACAGAAGCAAATGAGGCCCAGAGAGCTGGGCTGACTTTCTGAGGACTGCACACCTGGGCAAATAAAATAGCAACCGAGGGGAAAATTCAGAGCGACTCTTAGCTGAGCCCTCCGCCTCCACCCCACTGTCCTACATCACAGGCTCTTTAGGTTTTTTTTATTCCCTTTGCAATAAGTAGCTCTAGACAACTGCATCTGTTAAGTTGTAATTCCTAATTTTCATATTTTAACCGCATCCAACTCTAGTTGAAAAGTTACGTAGTTTTCCTTTCTTGCTTTCATGATATAATTGCCTCTGTCCTCTTTAAAGTGAATGGTGATGATGACAGCAGTGGGGACCTACATTTTAAAAAAAGTAAATAAAGTAATTTTTTGAGAAATTTTAAATTCACAGCAAAGTTGAGTGGCAATAATAAAGAGTTCTCATATACCACTTGGAGTGGGGACTTTTTACACTCTCTTTTATCTTCCACAGTTTAACACAGTATCTTTTGTGTGGTAGGCCATTTATAAAACAATTTATTATTTATTTATTTACTTTTTTTTCCAAGTGAGAGGAGGGGAGATAGAGAGACAGACTTCTGCATGTGCCCTGACTGGGATCCACCTGACAACGCCCGTCTGGGCCAATGCTCTGCTCATCCGGGGCCATGTTAGCAACCGAGCTATTTTTAACACCTGAGGCAGAGGCTCCACAGAGCCATCCTTAGCTCCTGGGCTAGTGCACTTGAATCAATTGAGTCATGGCTGTGGGAGAGGAGGAAAGAGAGAGAGAGAAGGGGAAAGGGGAGGGATGGAGAAGCAGATGGTCACTTCTCTTGTGTGCCCTGATCAGGAATTGAACCTGGGACATCCACACACCAGACCAATGCTCTACCACTGAGCCAACTGACCAGGGCCAATAAAACAATTTTTGATTGGTTGATTTTTATCATCTTACAGGCTGAGGAACAAAACAGCAAACAGTGTTTGAAATATATTTCAATCAGAGTACATTGTACAATAATTAGGTTCTGAGGGAGGCCCTAGGGGGCCAGATTATAAATAAAGTATGTCATATTTGTGATACCAGTTTGGCTACCAAAGACATCGCTTGCTTCTTTCTGAGTTTTCAGGCCATTCTGTGTAATTAAAACCAATGGATAAAAGAAGCATAAATAAAAGTGAGAGTAATAATAAAACAACAATATTAATAACAATAATTTACATGAACAATGCTTTAAGCTAGATTTGGGAGTTTGATTTTAGAACTAGTGCTACCTGTGTGTGGCTGGGTCATGTTTACATTTGAGACATAACATCTAGCCCAGGGTCTAGTTGTAACCTAGTATCTATCACGGTTCCTGATATGTAAGAGGGGCTCTAACCCTAGGAGGAGTCATTATTTGACCTGAATCCTGCAGAACAAATTGTAGTTAACCAGGCAAAGAAAGTGGCTGCCTTAGAAGTACTGTACCCAGAGGAAAAATGACTGACAATCTCCACTAGGGGAGAAAACCTCTTTGAGAATGAGAGAATTGTAATCTAAGGTGATACCATGGAAATAAACACAGCTGGTGGAAGGTCTGAGAAATTCACTAAGGAGCAAGACTTTTATCTGGAAATACAATAAGAAGTCATTGGAGCATTTTAAGTTGGGAAATCACATTGTCAGATTTGTTTTAGAAAGATTACTTGGGCTTTATGATGGAAAATATATTCATTTCAAAAATATTTGTTGAGGATCTGCCTTGTGCTCGGCATTCCTACTGAAAGTAGACTGAAAGGTCTGAATAATCAAAGTTCTTCATCTCAAGGAGTTCATATTCCAGTGCATGTTTACATGTATGGTGACAGCAGTGGGTGGGGAGTCTACATGCTTGTAATATCAGATAGTGACAAGGGATCTGAAAAAAACATTGAACAGGGCAGTGGAAGGAGGTTGAGGTAAGAGGTGTATTTGAATTGAAAGATCAAAGAATGAATGCCTTCTTGGGATGTGATACCTACAAAAAGACTGAGAGTTTGGAGACCAGTCAGGAAATTACAGGTTTGCTAATGGGAGGTGATGAGAGGTATAAGTAAGGTAGTGGTGGCAGCAGTGGAGACAAGGGGTCCAATTACAGCAATATTTAAGGAGGTAGATAGAACCTGTGATACTTGAAGAAGAAATAAATAGGAGAGTGAAGGATAAGGGATAGGATTGATTATGTTTCTGGCTTGAAAACATGGGTGGATGCTAGTACCATTCATTGAGATACAGGTGGAGTAGTATGGTTGAATAGAAAAGATGGGGTTAGCTGCACTGATGAGATCAGTCTAGAACATTTTTTTTTCTTTAGGTGTGAAGTTTATGCTTTATTGTAAAACAAAAAGACAGTATCCTGACTAGGTGGTGGCGCAGTGGATAGAATTTTGGACTGGGATACAGAGGACCAGGTTCAAAACCCCAAGGTCACTGGCTTGAGAGAGGGCTCATCCAGCTTGAGCACGGGTTCACCAACTTGAGCGTGGGGTCACTGTCTTGAGCCCAAAAGTCACTGACTGGAAGCCCAAGGTTGCTAGCTCAAGCCCAAGGTTGCTAGCTTGAGCAAGGGGTCACTTGGTCTGCTGTAGCCCCCTGGTCAAGGCACATATGAGAAAGCAATCAATGGAGGGGAATATGAGATCTGGGAAGGATTTTTTAAAAGATAGGTGATATTATTATGTGTTTGTATGCTGATAGGAATGATACAGAGGGAAAATTCAGTGATGTAGGAAAGTGAGAGGTACAAAATCCCTGGGTAGGCAAGAGCAGAAGAGATCCGATGTACAAACTGAGGGACTGGCTTCAGATAGGAGCATAGAAAGCTCATCCATTTTAACAGCAGGGAAGCAGGAATTTATGGGTATAAATGCAGGCAAGTTTATACTTTGGGGAAGATGTGATATCTCTCCTGACTGCCTCATTTTCTGAGCCCATAGCTTAGAGAAAGAATAGCAGAAGAAGTGTTGGAAGTTTGAGAGAGAAAATAGATTTGGAATATTCCTTTGGAGAATGGGAGAGTGAGAATGGATTATGGAAACATAATATGCGTGTCAGGAAGCAGTTGGGTCCTGCTTGGAGTTGTAGTCATAAATTTGAAGTGTGACTAATCAGCATAATTATGTGTTCACCTACCCAGTGGCTTGTGTGCCTGTGATTCAGGTGCAGGTGCAGAGTGGGGTTTGTAACTAATTAGGTTGGGTGTAAGAGAGATTAGAGCATGTGCAATGCAGTAATAATGGTGGGTTGTGGAATTTAGATGAAGATGAGGAGGGACAGGGAAAACATGGATGGATTCAATGAATTGTTGGAGTTGGGGTACAATTGGGAGTAAGCCAGGATAGAAGATGGAGCTCAGAGAATGGGAATGAAATTGAGGCAGTGGAAGCAGTGCAGGCATTTGTAGTGACAGTGTGTATAGCAAAGAGGGAAGCTGAGGTGGGTGGAAGATTAGTTCATTGTAGGCGAGAAGGCAATGAAACTGAAAAGACAAAATATTGGAGGAAGTTCCAAGCAGACACTGAAATCACCAAGAGCAGTGGTGAAGAGTGACAGTGAGTCAAGTGCTGCATCTTCAAAGACCAAAGAAGAGAAGGGGCCTGTGGATCTGCAGTTAAGTCCAAGAGAGAGGATGAACAGGATGGCAATGGCTGATAGCATGACATCAAAGGGATTCATGGATTTGAGGTGGAAACACTTGAGCCTCACATGGCACCTTGTATATTTATCTTCATGACACTATCTTATTCTACATTTTGTTTTAGTTTACACATTTATCCCATCTCTTTTACATGCTCCATCTCTTCAATAAACTGTGAGTTCATTAGGTGCAAGAGTTATGCTCCATTTTTAACCACCACAGTACCTAACACAGTGCCCTGTCTATAGCAGGCACTTGCCATGTGTTGAATTAGATTGCATCATATGTGGCCATTTAAAAATCAAGTGCCTAGTAACTCAGAGGGATACAATATTGAAATATAATTTATACCTAGATTTATTGTATATACTAAAGACAACACTGTCACCTAATTGCGTAGCTCCAACTGTTTCTAGAATTCCAAAGACATTAAAATGTAATTTTAGCCCTGGCCCATTGGCTCAGTGGTAGAGCATCGGCCTGGTGTGCGGGGGACCCGGGTTCGATTCCCACCAGGGCACATAGGAGAAGCGCCCATTTGCTTCTCCACCCCCACCCCCTCCTTCCTCTCTGTCTCTCTCTTCCCTTCCCGCAGCCAAGGCTCCATTGGAGCAAAGATGGCCCGGGCGCTGGGGATGGCTCCTTGGCCTCTGCCCCAGGCACTGGAGTGGCTCTGGTCTTGGCAGAGCGATGTCCCGGAGGGGCAGAGCATCGCCCCCTGGTGGGCAGAGCTTCGCCCCTGGTGGGTGTGCCGGGTGGATCCCGGTCTGGCGCATGCGGGAGTCTGTCTGACTGTCTCTCCCCGTTTCCAGCTTCAGAAAAAGTACAAAAAAAAAAGTAATTTTATCATAAATATTGCAAAGAAAATCCGGGGCATTCTGGTTGCAAGGGAAGGTGCTGTTACCTTGTTTC
This sequence comes from Saccopteryx leptura, assembly GCF_036850995.1. Taxonomy (NCBI): domain Eukaryota; kingdom Metazoa; phylum Chordata; class Mammalia; order Chiroptera; family Emballonuridae; genus Saccopteryx; species Saccopteryx leptura. The sequence continues at coordinate 40,958,313 of NC_089507.1, forward strand.
TGTACTGCAGGAATAAAAATATTTGGGAAGGAGCATCATTTGGTAACTTGGATCATTTCCTGAACCCACCAAATATTTGTTCATCCAAAATGGCTCTTTAAAAGCCAAAGAATAGTTAATTTTTATTTTCTAGAAGGAGCTGTATCCCTGCATTACCTATACCTTAGGCAAATGGGGCAATACAAAAACACCATTCTTGAAAATTTCCTCACTGTGTAATGGCATTGCATAGGATGAATAATAAACATCACAAGAAAAGAGAAATTTTGATTGAAACGGTAAACTCAGATTTGCTTCTATAACTTATTCCTGCAGCATCTAAATGTAAATTGTAAGGGTGAAGAACTGCTTTATGTGATGTCCAAAATTGCCTTTGGAAAACCATGATGCAATGTCAGCACTTGGGTTCTGCCAGGGGCACAGGTAATGGAGGAAGGGCATCTACCACACACTATGGCTTTCTGTGGGTAATTCACATTCTCCTTGCATCTTTCATCACTGCTGGCAAAAGCATAACTAATCAACTTAGATCAAAGATGCTTGATTTGTACTCTTTCTTCCTCATCTCTGCCACCTCTTGCTCTCACCTTTTTCTTTCCTCTCCCTCCTCTTTTCCTAGATACTCATAAACCAGAAGCACTTCAAGATAATAGCTCTTTCAAAAATGCAACTTCACAGGATTTAATTAAACCTTAAGTCCCTGACTGGCCTGGGGAGGCTGAAGTAGTGTGAGATGAATCTTCAGAATGAGCCTGGAATTCGAGTGGCTTCAAGGTGTCAGAGACCAAGTGCATTAAAAGAAAGATTTGGCTTGTTGCTAGTGGTGTGAATTCAGTGATTCAAACAGTGGGCTGGAGAGCTAGCAGTCCTCCCTTTTGTGTGACCTTTGCAATGGCAATGTTTTTTCTTCTTACTATCTTATCTATAAAGCAGATTCTGAATACCAACATTAAACTCTGTTGTTGCTTAGAAAACACCTTTTTAAACTTTGACCCCCCAGTTTAAATAAATGTTATGAAGACTAAATAACTATATTGAGGGTATTTCAATTGTTGCAGACATTTGGGTCAAGATGACAAGGGTTATTTTGTTAATGGGTATCCCATATCCCATCATGTCTTCCCCGGTCCTGGAATAAGGTGAATTAAAGTACATTAAGGTAGAAGTTGCTCTATCCTTTTCATAATTGTACGTGGAGGAAACTGCTTATGCAAAAACACTATTTCAAAAAATCTTCAGGTTGGCAGAATTATTATAATTGCTAACTTTGATAAAATGCCTACTATGTCTAGAGACTACTTAAACAACTGATACGTAGTAACTTATTTATGCCTCACAACAACTCTCTATGATGGATGCTAGGAATTTTTTTTTAAGTGAGAGGAGGGGAGATAGACTCTCACATGCACCCCGATCAGGATCCACCTGGCAAGCCCTGCCTGGGTTCAATGCTCAGACCCACCAAGCTATCCTCAGTGCCTGGGCCAACATTTGAACCAATTGATCCACTAGCTATGAGAGGGGAAGAGAGAGAGAAACAGGAGAGGGAGGGGAAGAGAAGCAGATGGTTGCTTCTCATGTGTGTCCTGACCAGGTATTGAATCTGGGACTTCCACATGCCGGGCAGACACTCTATCCACTGAGCCAACCAGCCAGGGCAGATACTAGGAATTTTATTATTCCTATTTTATAAGGATAGATAGTTAAATAATTTGACAAGGATGCCAATAGCAAGTGTGTTTGTAGTCAGGGTTCTCCAGAGAAGAAGAACTAATGAACACATATATGTATTTATTATAAGAAATTGGCTTATACAATTATAGAGGCTGACATGTCGTAAGATTTGCAGACCCAGGGAGCTGATAGTGTAGTTCCAATCCACGGCTGGCAAGCTCAAGACTCAGGAAGAACTTATGATTTAGTTTTAGTTCAAAGGCTGGAGGCCATCAGGCAGAGGATTTCCTTTTCCTTCTTAGTTATGGGACGGGCAGCCTTTTTGTTCTGTACAGTTCTTCAGCTGACTTGTTGAGGCCCACCACATGAAGGAGGTGCCCCTTTACTTAGTTAGTCTAATCCCATTGGTAATTCCATCCAAAAACACCTTTATAGACACATCTAGAATAATATTTGACCAATATCTAGAGACCCCATGGCTCATTCAAGTTGATACATAAAAATAACTGTCATAGCATGTAAGTGACTGAGCCAGGCTATGGGTTCAGAGTCCATACTTTTGATTTATCTCTACTTATAATCCCTTGTAAGGGCCTCAGAGACACTTACTGTCATCTACTCAACAGGAAATTCTGGCAGTACCCTGCTCAGGCTTTCTCAAAGGCTTTACAATTTTCAAATTTACAAATACCTATCTGTCCTCTTTCTTTTTTTTTCTTTTTTTAAATTTATTTATTCATTTTTAGAGAAGAGAGAGAGAGGGAGAGAGAGAGACAGAGAGAGAGAGAGACAGAGAGAGGAGAGAGAGACAGAGAGAGAGAGACAGAGAGAGAGAGGAGAGAGAGACAGAGAGAGAGAGATGAGGGGAGGAGCTGGAAGCATCAACTCCCATATGTGCCTTGACCAGGCAAGCCCAGGGTTTCCAACCGGCGACCTCAGTATTTCCAGGTTGACGCTTTATTCCCTGTGCCACCACAGGTCAGGCCTGTCCTCTTCCTATACACCACATGCCATGCTAAAGGGACATTGCTAAGAAAAAAGGTTGCTATTAGAATATTTGACCTTCTTCCCAGGAGATCTTATTTTGTCTTTTAATATTTCAAACTGGCTTCAAAGTATATCCTTGTTTGCCTTGTACCAAACCTTGAACATTCCAAATCGAATATTTTACAAATCACAGAAGGGAAAACAGACATTCTTTACTTTTTCTATCTAGATACACAGACAGCTATCCCTGTGCAGCAGGCCTGGAGGCTGGGGCTCCCGCCTGGTGCTGCTCTCCTGGGAATGCAGCCCTGTCCAGTGGAGGCCACGGCCCTGACGTAAGTAAATATAAACATATCTAGTGGAATGTCGTTAGCAATAGAAATTCTATGTCAGCATTTGAGGTAGAAAAGGAAGAAAAAGAAAAGATGTGGTTGAGGTAGCTATTAACAAGGGGTATTCAGAGAAGGTTTCTCTTGAGCAGGTGACATTTAAGCACAGATCTGAATGAAATAAGGGGGTGAGCCATGAGGCAATTTGTTGAAAGAACCTTCTAGATATGAGTCAGAGCCCTGAGTTAGGAGTATGCTTTTTGTGCTTAAGGAACAGCATGGTGGGAGTGAAGTGAGCAGGGTGAAGAGAGGAAAGTAATGAACTCAGAGTCACAGCAGGGACAGGGAAGACTTCGGATTTTAGGACGGGAAGACTTTGGAAGATTTTGAGTGGGAGAATAACATGGAGTGATCCATGTGTTATAGGGACCCCTTGGCTGCTGTAAGAGAATTGTTACTTGGGAGCAAGTATGGGAGGAGGGAGACTAATTCTGAAGCTATTACAGCCATCTAGGTTTGAAGTGATGTTGGTGTGGGCAGGCTGGGTAGCAGCAGATGTGGTGAGAATTATCTGGGTCTGGTTATATATATATTCTAAAAATTATTTTTATTTATTTATTCATTTTAGAGAAGAGAGAGAGAGAGAGAGAGGGAGGGAAACAGAGAGAGTGAGAAAGAGAGAGAGAGAGAGAGAAGGGAAGGAGGAGCAGGAAGCATCAACTCCCATATATGACTTGACCAGGCAAGCCCAGGGTTTTGAATTGGCGACCTTAGTGTTTCAAGTCGATGCTTTATCCACTGTGTCACCACAGGTCAGGCCTCTGGTTTAAATTCTGAAGGAAGCAGGAAAGGAGCCTTGCTGATGGATTCACTATGTGGTGTGAGCCAAGTCTGTTTCAATATTAGCCCACTGTACAAAGATCTTATTACTTAGCAGATTTGTGTGCAAAAGAGTGGGTTGGACTAATTGGTTCCTAAGGTCTATTTCTTTAACACGGTGACTTTAATCACATTTACTGCATGCTCTCTGAGAATCAACAACCCTCCACTATTTTATCAGTGGCAGTTAACCTTCATTCTTCCTGTATCTAAAGCTCAGCATCTCTTCTTTTGATCCAGGGGGATTTTTAATAGCAACTTTATTAGTCCAACGAAACAGAAGCTGGGGAAAGAAAATGAATCAATTTTAAGTGCATTCATGAAAATGGCAGGACAGTGTGCAAAAATATTACAAGGAAAATTTCAAGGAGGTATATCTGTTCAATAAACATGGGAGAAAGAAGCCCAGGGTGAAAAAACAACACATAACATAAAATCATATAGAAATGGCCCTCGGGAAGAACCAAAGAAGGGATTATTCATTTAGCTGCATCAGTGAAAAATCACTTGGCTTTGTATCAGAAAAAAAATCCCTATAATCCACTTTTAAAAGCGCTTGCTCCATCTATTATGCACGGCATTTCCAGGCTGCCAAATTTCTGATTGAACTGGTGATTAGAAGACAACGCAGTGCCTCCTTTTCTCTTTCTTCCTTGGAAACAGCATTCTCTCAGCTCTCTCTCCTCTGAATGCCTCACGAAAGTCAGAAACAAGAAAGAGCAAGAGACCTGCATCAAAGAACTGATTCGGTCAAAGAGAAACCTGGAGGGGAGGTGCAGCCGCTACCCCGTGAGGGGCCAGCAGGGAGAAAGGGAATGTGAGGGGTCAGGAAAGAGGGGTATCACTTGCAACATTTGAAGGTTAGAAAGGTGTCTGGTATCAACAGTACCTGGGTTACTTGCCCCAGACACCAAATGAAATGAAGCTCTGTTCGATGGGCGGCCAGCTCTGAAGAGAAATGGCTCATTTTCAACATGCATGTTTATATCATGTCACTTAATTGGCCTAGAGAAGTGTGAGGACTGCTGTGAGGCAACAGTGGGAAAGGGGAGTGTGTGTGTGTGTGTGTGTGTGTGTGTGTGTGTGTGTGTGTGAGAGAGAGAGAGAGAGAGAGAGAGAGAGAGAAGTGGTAATTTATTATGATTGCTTTCTATACTTACCAGAATAGACCACTTCTGAGCAATCAGGTTGTGCTTCTGCAGGACTTGGGGTGGCGCAGGGAGGTATTATTTAATTCATCTGTGAGAAAGTGAGCAACAGAGGACATAAAGTGGGTATTAATCAGAACTGTATGAGCTTTGGGATGGCTGCATCTAAATCAATCCAAGGAATCGTCTGGGAAATCAACTCCCTGTTTTCAGCCGGCTTACAGGTTTTATTCTTGTGGGGGGATATTAGGAGCTTTTTTCCCCGATCACTTCTTCCCATTTTGGTTCATCCTAATCAACTCCAGAAAATTCATAAATCAGGAAGAACTTGCTTTGACTGGAATTTCACTCTATATTCTCTGAATACTGATGACCGGGGATGGTTACTGTGACATTATCCGATAGCCCGAGGCTCTTGTGAGTTTTTTCTTTTTCTTCTGGTCACTGGCAAAGATTTCTCAGTTCCTCTCAAGTCACAGGACATGGCTTTGCCAGTCTGAAAGCTACGGTCTGTTCAGTGCAGGTGACAGAGCCCACCTGCAATGAGGGATAAAATGAAGAACCAGAAGTGACATGCGAAGGGACTTTGCTCTGGGCCTAGTATGCAGTATGGAGGAAAATTAACACACGAACATTTCCCTTGAGAGAGATTCTCATTGGACTTGAGATAATATTTTAAAAAAGAAACATATTAGTTTGGAACATACCAAGATTGAAAATAAGAAGAGAAATGCTATTCTTTGAGTCTTAGTTTAACCACAACAATGGGCCCCATCACTGAGCTCACACATCTCCATGCACATGTGGATCTCGGGTTTGAGGAGCATTGCATTAAAAGTTAACTGCTACCACTTTTGGTTGGCCCCACGTGGCAGTACTTGATTGGAAGGGGTCATCCAGATAATCCAGAATACACTTCTATTGTTTTTCTTTTTTTTTTTTCCTTGTATTTTTCTGAAGCTGGAAACGGGGAGAGACAGTCAGACAGACTCCCGCATGCGCCCGACCGGGATCCACCTGGCACGCCCACCAGGGGCGAGGCTCTGCCCACCAGGGGCGGCGATACTCTGCCCCTCTGGGGCGTCGCTCCGTTGTGACCAGAGCCACCCTAGCGCCTGGGGCAGAGGCCAAGGAGCCATCCCCAGCACCCGGGCCATCCCCATTCCAATGGAGCCTCGGCTGCGGGAGGGGAAGAGAGAGAAAGAGAGGAAGGAGAGGGGGAGGGGTGGAGAAGCAAATGGGCACTTCTCCTGTGTGCCCTGGCCGGGAATTGAACCCGGGACTTCTGCACGCCAGGCCGACGCTCTACCACTGCACTTCTATTGTTTTTGAAATAGAATTGAAATAAAAATATGCACTATATGATTACAACACCCGGAGATCCCCAAAAACATCCACAGATTCCCAGAAGTGTATGAGAAGAGGCACTGGGCTGTAGGGTTCCTCTAAAATCAATCCTGGGGCATGTAAGCTACCCCTTGGGAGTCATGTGGTAGGTTCTCTGGTAGGCAAATGTATTCTGCTAGGTCTCCTGGTGCTGTGAGTCAATGCTCCAGCACACTTAAGCATGCCCTCCTGGTGTTCCTATCAATTTCCACCTTCTTTTGTTCCAACAGATTCAGCAACTAATAGTCCATCTTATATGGCCTATTATACATAAAAAATAGTTTGCTCATGGTTAATGAAAGGGCCAATAATTTCTAAGATAAATTGAAAGGATTCAAAGCTTTTGTAACATGGTTTCAAATTAATATTTATAATAACAAAAAAAAAGATTTGGATGAGACAAAGCACTAAACATGAACAAAATTCTATTCAAGGGAATAGTGATAAAGCCTAAATTATGATGTTTGTTTACCATGTCCCTCATTCATTCCAGGATTACAAAGCACCTCTTCCCAATTGGTTGTTTTTACAACTTTTCTATCTCTTTTGGCGTGTGTATTGTTTACAGACATCAGTAAAGATGGTGAAGATGTATTAACCAGACATATTTTTGTAGATTTTTCTATTTTGAAAACACATATGGCCATGCATAAATCAAAGTTGTTTTGTATATTATTGACTCAATGGGCTGCTGGAGATTTTAATGGACCTCTAATCCCTGTGGGTTCATCTTCCTGAGTTTAAAAAAGAAAATTGAGAGAGAGAGAGAGAGAGAGAGAGAGAGAGAGAGAGCTCTTTGATCTCCATGTTACTTAGGGAGAGTGGAAGGTCTCTCCCTAAGAGGCAGATAGCTAAATTTACCTTTTGAAAACACAGCAACAAAAAATATTAGATATGGTTCTGAATATTGCAGGATGAGTGGCTTCCATTGTGGGAGGCTAAGGAAAGAGAAAGAAATAGATTTCTCAAAGGTGCTTTCACAGGTCTGCCTTCCTCGGTCTGCTTTCTATGGGGGTTCTGAACCTTTGTCTCATTTGGAGGTGCCAGTGCCATCCTTGGTGCATTTACCCACATTCCCTGTCTAGTGGCCTTAATTAGGCAGGCTAGATGCAGAGCCAGGGGAAGGATGTGAAACATTCTCAGGAATAAAGATGGGAGGCAGCAGGAAGGAGAGGTCTGTCAATGTCCAGTAGCGTCAACCTGAAAACCTACTTGACAAAAATAAAGCACGAAAGCTGTGGCGATTTTCTTCCTTCAGGCATTCTTGCTGTCTGCGAAATCCTGGGCTGTCAGTGTCTTTTCTGAGTGCCTTCCCATGTCCTTCTATGTTGCGTGTCCATTTCCAAGAGAGGCCTTTGAATTACTCTTCATGCTTTCTTGGTTAATGAATAATACTTAAAATAGCCAAAGGAAAATAATGCTAATTCTTTTAGGTACATCACGAGAGCAACACATTAGCAATAGATAGGCTTCATTAAATGAGCTTCTATTTTCATAATATCAATGAATAACTGAGCTCAGAGTAAAACTCTCTTTCATTCTACTCCTGCTGTGGAAATGTAGAGTGCCTGCCAAGTGTTCCTACTATGCATTAAACTGAAACAAAATTTTTTTCATTGGTTCTCTTGAATCAAAATCTTTTGCAGGGAAATCTGAGCCCATTCTTTTGTTTCTTGTTCTGCATTATGGTGATAGAACACAACCCTCGTGGTCCATCAGATGTCATCTGCTTTATTTTATTCGCCTGTGAAATATTCACTTTGGGGATTAACTGGGCCAAAGGAAAAGCAAAATTGCTCTTCGTTTGCCATAGGGGTGCCATCAGTCTGCATTCTCCCGCAGTTCTGATATATATTCAAGGAAAATGCAAGCTGACCTTAATATTAATTGAAGAAAAGTCATAGGCAGAAATATAAATTCTATGCAAATACTGAAATCATTTCTAAGGGTGTGTGTGTGTGTGTGTGTGTGTGTGTGTGTGTGTGTATAGTAGATTTTTATGTATATAGTAGATTTCCAGGGTTGGGATTACTTGAACTTGGATTGCTCTTCAGTGATGTTGAAAAGCATATGAGGACACAAATATGTACAGGGGTGGGCAAAAATAGGTTTACTGTTGTTTGTATGGTAAAGGACATGCAGGTTGTGATTATTACAATGGCTTTATTGACTCTAAAGAATGGCACAGTGCACTTAGGTATAATCTTGTAAATCCTCAGATTCCTGCCCTTCATTATTTATATATTCTTGTGGCCTACTTGCTGTCCACAGCACACTGTGTTTTGTGTACTCATAACTACAGACCTACTTTGGCTATCTCCTATACATTTTAAATGGGTATTTCATATTTGTATTCCTGAATGACCTCAACTGGTTTGGTAAAGGTGAGGCAGAAGCACACACTTTAATGGTGCTTAGTAGTCTATTGCACCTAGAGACACTTCACATACAAGACTATAGACCCTGTTTACTCTAATATATTATTCCAATTCAATTAATTATCTTAGGAACATGATTCAAACTGAAGAGTTAAGAAATTTCTTTACATGCTGAATTAGTGATGCAAGACACGTTTTTATGAGATGAAAGATTATCTAGATGAGACTCCCCATGATTTTGTAGGATCAGAGTTCTAGTTGGTGTTTAATTTTGTGGCTTTGCAAAATGTCACTTGGCCTTATATGTCATGTCTACATGCAAACACCTGCAATGGTTCCCCATTGCTTGGAATGAACCTCCCATTGGTAAATTGACCCCTCTCTGGACTGACTTATCATTATACCTCTTCTTGTACTTGGCATCTTAATCTCAAAGAACAAAGCATTTTCTAAGTATTAGTATTCACGTTCCTCTTTTAGAGTATGTTTTTTTAATCATCATATTTTCCCTTCAACCTTAGAAGTTCCTTTTGCTCCATTTCCTCTGCTAAAATCCTACTTTAAAACCCAAATGAAGTATATCCCAAAAAAACACGATCCATTAATCTATCTGGAATGAGCTGTTTCCTCTCCTGCACTCTTTTAGCACACTGGTTCCCTATCCTGGTTACACATTAGGATCACAAGAGAGTTAAAAAAATACTGAGTCCCTGGTCTTCCTCCACACCTTCATTCTGTGCACCAAATTCTACATTAAATCTGAACAGTGACCAGCAACAGCCTTTAGCTCTTCGCCCAGCTCTCTAGCCATATGTGGCTAATATCTCCTTTCATGAAGACACCTGCAGACATATCAAAGTCAGTTCAGATGTGCATACATGGGGCACCTCACTCCCTTTGATCTGGTAGTGGTGACAGAAGTGTTCAGTGCAGCTGCCCCTATCTGCTTCTGCTGTACTAGCTAAGTGAACATGGCTTATGTCATGATCTGTGAGATGCTTGACAACTCAGGCTACCAGCCAGTGGTATCAGTGGGAAACAGGAATTAATTGGTAAATGTATATGATATATGTGGCAACTGGGTAGTCCTGCTGTAGAGCCTATGGAGATTGGTCTGAAAGTTCTTACTAAGGATTTTGTTGTTCATTATCTGTCATTTAATATGGCTACAGTTATTTTATTGCTTGTTAACACTTCTTTTTAACATTACAATAAATCCTCTTGTGTTTTCTTGTTTATACACAAAGAGTGAATGCCACAGTTCTACCACATTTTCTTGGTTGGTTCACTCTCTGCAATTCCTGATGACTATTTCTCCACATTTCCTTTCTCCTCAAACTGTCATTACTCTCTCTCTACTCCTCACTCTTGGCCGATGACCTTGCCTCCCCCTTCCCTGAGAAAGTGTAGGGATCAGAAAGGGACATCCATATGCTCTCACCAAGCAATTTAGCAGTCCACTGAATTCTACTATGCATTTGGTTTTCCTTCCTGTGGCACTGCCCCAGCTAGGGCCATGCCCTCTACTCATGTGGCTGATTGACTTTCCTTCCATTATTTCAAGGATTTGTTTCTGCCATTGTCTTCTCTCTTCAGCTTCCCTATGATACTCTCTACTCAGTTATCTGCTATCCTAACAACAACAAAAAAATTGTCCCTTGACCCTTCACTTTCACTGTTAAGATTTTCTGGCAGCTTTGAGAATGTGCCTACAGATATTCCACTAAAGGAGGTGTTCTTGACTGAGGGCTTCATCTGCTGGGATTTGGAATCTATCCTGTTTCTGTACTGAGGCAATGCCTACTCTAGACTGCTTCCCGCTAATGACCCATATGGTAAAGATATGAATACCGTTCTCTGTTTGATAGATACAGGACTCCTTTGTTGGCCAACTCTGGTTCAAGAATTGATGGCTTTGTAGAACTTTCCGTGGAATGCATGGTAGTCTCGGATGCTTCCATTCCACCCTTTCATCTTCTCTCCTTCACTCAGTGTCAGATTGTGCTGTTGTCTGATGGCTCTCTGCCTCCTCCAGCTCCTTCTCTATGTTCTTTTACAGAGGCCTTCCCCCTAATAAAATATTTACATGTTTAATTCAGACTTGGATGTGCTTCTTGAAGGACCTAGGCAAGCATACCTTCCCAATTTCTCTCCATTTTTTCCATAGAAAAATTCCTTTTACAAGCTGCCTGCCCATCCTTTCCAGCAGTTCTTTCTGAACCCCTCTCCAGTCAGGCTTTCACCATTAGCTTTCCAAAAATTGCTCTGGTTCAGTCACCAATGACCTTCACGTTGCTAAATTCTATTCAGTTTTGATTCTTCATTTTTCTTATGTAACAGCAACTACTGACAATCCTTTTTGAAACATTTTTTTTCCTAATTGGTTTTCATAATACCAGCTTTTTCCTCCCTTTCTTTCTCCCAGATTCCAAAATACCTCTGCTAAGTTCTCATTTCTACTCCTAAGTGCTGGAGTGGCCTTCAGTAAAGCCTCACATCTCTTCTCTATCTACCCTCCCTTGATAATCTTAACCAGTAGCATGGTTTTAAAATATCGTCTATACCTAACTCCAAAATGTATATCTTTAGTCTTAATCATTTTTCTGAAGTACTGAATTGTAAACCACTTTTACTTGTTTATCTAATATTCATATCTTTGACTTCACATGCATATCTTAAGGCAGACCCTGTAGAAAACAGAGCTTGAGGCAAGCATTTGATATTATCAATTTATTTAAAAGTGGAAGTTCAGGTTGTGGAGGTGAGGAATAAAAGAAGGGAAGCAAGGGAAGAGACAGAACTATGCCATGAGATGCATTACTAGCCTGTCCCAGCTGTACACTGAGCTGCGCAAGAACACAGCAGGTCACTCACAGGCTCACTTACTTGGTACACAGGTCGCCGAAAGGGTTGTAAGAAAGCACTGCACCTTAGAGTGGTCTACACGAGAGAGAGTTGCTTGTTCCCCTCCTACTTTGTTCTTCTCATTGGTCAAGGTTCACCCCATAGAGAGCTTACCCAGCACTTCTGGATTGTCATATGGCCCAATTTGTGTTGTTTGGGAAGATAGGTTCTATGACCTTTGATGTGAAACTTAACCAAAGTTCTAAAGTGGAGGGAGGACTACCTGATACAGGTGGGCTCCAACCTAGAGAAAGAGACATAGGCAGTGACGGGAATCTGAGAAGGTGCACGGGGTGTATGATCCTCTACACTGCCCGAAATGGAACTCTACTTTCTTTCCCCTTTTCTCGTTAGTTTCTTTAGCTTTGCCCCACCAAACTACTCTCAAATGGCAGACAGAATGACCTTTTTCTTTTTTTTTTTTTTTTTTATCAGATGACATATTTTCCAGCTCAAAACTTCTAGTCGTTTTCCATCATGTGTAGGACAATCTCCAAAGTCCACCTAGTGGCCTACACGTGTATGTGAGAAGGCCTCTTGCTTCATCTCCTGTGGCTCTCTCCCTCATCCTCTGCTCCAGCCACCTTCACACCATTGCTGCCCCCCAGACACACCAAGCTTGCTCCCTCCTTAAGGTCTTCACACATGCTGCTCCTGCTGCCTGGAACTCTCATCTTCGATTTCCCTATGGCTTGTACCCTCTTTCCTGTGGGAGCCATTTTCAGTTCCTTTCCCTTTTCCCTGTTTTATTTTCCTCTAAGATGTATATACCCAACTCTATATTATATATCTGTTTTTACAATTGTCTGTCTTCCACTTGAGTGTTAGCTCCATGGGAACTGAGACTTTGTCTTTTTCATTGCTGTTTCCTCGGTAACCAGAATAATGCCCACAGTCAGCATTCAGTATTTATTGAGTGAATTAATTCTGGAACATGAAGTGAACATTCCAGGGGGATAGGGATAGGAGGAAGGGAAATGGTATGTATCATTTATCAGAATATGTCTCCAGATAGCTTTCTTCTTCTTTTTCTCTTTTGTATGACAAAGACACCTATTCACCACAAACAGAAGAAATTTCCACTGTACAAACACCAATCACACAGTGCTAAAAGCATGCGTAAAAAAGTCAGTTTCCCCCAATTCTTCATTAAATGGCCTGTGCATCACTAGCCTCCTGTTAGCAAAGGTAGGTCAGGGACTTGACTCAGATTAACATGTAGAAGGGGTGGTTCTTGGCAGTCCCGCTCTTGGGTTTTGGTGGCTGCTTCTGCTCTGGTTCTTTGTGTTGCATCACTGATGCAAACCAGAGCTCCTCGGGTGCCCATAGGTCCTGTAGAAAGAGACACCAGTGGCAGGCTCAGCCCAAGCTTTCCCCGGCAGCACCTGTGTATGTGGCCGGAGTGTGAGGAACACAGCTTTCTGCTGGGGAATGAGAAGAAACAGTCTAATATGAACTCATATTTGCAACATCTGTTTCATTTGGGTAATTTAACGTGGCTAAAACCCACATCTCAGAATGAGGAGGGCCCCTATCATTTTACAAATGATTGCTGAGATGTCTCTAAGCACCCGCCACAGTAATTAATAGACTGGAAGGGCTGAGAAGAAATAGGGACCTCATTAAGCTCAGGAAACAGCATCCCTTTAGGGCAAACTGACACAGAAGAAAACAGTGTAATGGTTTCTCTCGCTTAGAAAAGCCTAAAAAAGAGTCTTCTCTCTCCCTTTTTATTTTTTTCCTTCAAGCCCTAATAGTGGGTAAAGGATTCTAATATTTCTATTAACCTTTTCTTATCCGGATACCTAGGCTGAATTAATTCCTACCACTTCTCAAGAAGAAAAACCTCTTTATTCAAAGAAACTTACATGCATAAAAATTAAATTTTAAAGATACCGACCATTGTTAATGAGACCTTTTCCCCAAAGATAGCACTTAATAGAAATGACAGCACTTTTACTCAGAGTATTTCTGGGTGGAAACATGAGGGAGATAAAGAGCTGTTAATTGCATTGCACAGATGATGAACTTGGAGGCCCAGAAAGAACACATTTTCTACTTTTCTACTTCTCATTGCGCTTCCTGTCATGCTTCAAACACGTGCTTAATAGACATAACTTGAAAAAAAGCATGACTATATATGTAGATAGTAGTGGCAAAATAGGAATTGTAACTGATTTTTATAACATATGAATCCCCTTTTATCCAACAAATTTTGCTCTGTTTTAAATATCAAATTAAAAAACCCTATCACGAAAGCAGAATGATGGAGTGCTTCCTTTCGACTGGGTGTGAATTCAAGTATAATCTAAAAGGGCTCTTTGTGAAGCTCTATTCCTATTTGTACAGCTCTGTGCAGTAAAGAGAACAGAACACTTTGGTATACGTTATCTCATTTTGATCCTCAAAATTCTCTCATCTGAATTGGATCCCCGAAGGGTCCTTCTCAGACCCAGAAAAGGATTCAAAGTGTTTCATTTTGCGGCCCAAGTACTGACCCTACTTCAGAACATGAAGATGAAATGTTCTTTGAGAGGGACCTGTGTGGTCATTATGACTTTGCTGCCAGATATCAGTCTAGAGCACTCCTCTTGCTAAGGCTAACCTGTGAGTATACTAGACCACACTGTGTTATGTTAATCAGGATAGGGTAAGTTAGGCTGTGGTAAGATATAACTCCCCTTTCTTGTGGCTTAACAGAAGGAAGTTTGTTTCTTGCTTACAGGGATGACTGCATATCCAGGTCACTCTCTGGGATGACACAGTGGTTCAAGATGATGACAGTGGTCACCATCCTGTGATTGCACCACTGGAAACATGAACTTTCACAGGCATGTAGCAGGGATGGATTATGCTGGCCAAGTTCATAGTGGCAAATAACTGTTTTGTCCTGATAATAAGACCTATCACTTCTGTTTTCCTGGGCATGGAAGTATAATCTTCCCCTATGCCCAGAAAGTTTGGAAAACCAGATGTCATTAGGAATTTCTACTACATGAGGTTTTTCTTTTGTCAGTCAACAAAGAAGTACTAAGTGTTCAGTTTTAACATGAAGTAGACTTAGCCACATTTGCAAAGGCCTCTGGCTTTCTTCCACTAAATGTATTAGAGCTGTTACTCTATAATGACAGAGACAACTCCTTTTAAGAGTAGCCAAATTGGGCCCTGGATTTCCTCTGATATCAGGCTATGATAATCTCACCATGATGCCAAACCACCCAATAAACTCAATGAGTTCAGTGTGGGAAGGAAAGGACCTGGCAGCTTTGATAGTGTGGAGAGCAAATGACTGGTTGATTGCCTTCTGTATTAAATTTCCAATACATCACTGAACACTGTGAGAAATACCTTTGGGTATCGGCCTTTTCTTCATGCAGTTTTGGAGAGCCTAAAAAACAGTTGAAGCAGGAAAGATTGAAAGTCATATTGTCGCCTCACAGATTACAATTTTGTGTTTAGGACCAGATTGCAGTCTCCTACAAATACGATTTTGGCCTCTTCCCATTTGATCTCACACCAGCTAGTAAACCTGGTTTAGCAACTCATTGGCCATTAAACAAGAATATGTATAGCCCTACCTAAAAGTAAACTCCTTGAGCGCATTAGTCCAAAACACGGTGATGGGGTTTTAAGTCTGGTGCTCATCATTGTGAGATATGTGTGAAAATGACTCGAGTACTTGTCAAATTTAACTTCCAGGTCTCCACCCTGAAATATTTTGAATCAGTGTTGCAGAACTACGGAGATTGTAGTTTTAACATAAATCTCACTTGGTTCTGACGCTTGCTAGCATATAGGCCATGTTTTGTGAAAAACCGAACTAAGTAAAAGAATATAGAATGGCCAGGAAATGGTCAGAATCGTGTGAATTCTGAGCAACCCTCAAAAACATCTGCATTGTCATGTAATTTGTTCAATATTCTATACAAAGGGCTTGGAAAACAGTCTGCATAGTAAAAGCACAATAGGCTTTCCAGAGATTTGACTGCTAGAGATTGCTGTACATTTTCTAAATAATCTGCACAATGGTTTTAGGCATTTCGTATAGTTAATATTGAGGGCTTTCCACCCACTTCATTTACTGGTGCCCTTTAGGACTGTAGAAAAGAACGGTTGGCCCTCGATGAGGACAATGGAAAGCAAGTTGAATGAATCCCCAAATGGCATATTTTACTTGAAAAACATGCATAATGCTCTTTCCAAGTAAACTGTACAGAAAAAATGTAAATGAAGCTTAGAGCTCTTCTGAATTAGGCCCCAAGCGTTTTTTCTTTTTAGCATATAAACTGCCACTGAGGATGTGATAGGAATGCATTTTCTACTTTTTTTCAAACTGTAATTACGTTTCCCTAGTAAAACTCAAACACTTGATATGGTCCTGTTGCAACTGTACCAGACAGGTAATAATTGGAAAATTTAACACAGAGCTTTATCTTTTAAATGCTAAAAGGTAGGGCTACTCACAGCATACAGAAGAGTTGGCATTAAATATAAAAATTGTGAGCCTGTTGTTTCTCTATGATGTTAATTTTGCATCTGGAAATGTGCTCCAAAGTGGTAGCACCCTTTTAAATATATAAGAATGAAAGATAATTCCTCTTCCAACTTTCACCTAAAAGAGCTTATAATCTCCATCTAGAATTCAATAATTTTGTGGGTTTTTTTTCACATTTATAATATTTCAGGTTGCAATGCAATGCATTTAAGTCCTGGAGGAGTAAATTAACTTATTTAAGTAGCAATGGAATAAAGTGAAGCAAAAAAGGAGAAAAATTCTCTGGAGACCATTGTTCAATTGTGTATCTAGACCATCAGAAAAAGGTATACAATAAAATGCATATAAAGAATTTAAAAGGATTGAGCAGTGTTCCTCCCATTTATCACTGTGGTAGACTTTGTAGCCAACATTTTTTTTTATTCCTGTCTTTTTTTATTCAACAGTTCTAAGACACTACATTATAAAGATGCATGAACCTTTACAGATAATGCATATTTCCTTAAACCTTCTATATGAATTGATAATACTCTTTTTGCAGATCATGCAAGTTAATAGTTTCTACAAGGCCACATCATATGCAGTTTCTATGGGAAAACCATAGATTCACAACTTTAGGACAAAGCCCATCATTGTGTGGAATATGATCTTATATTCTAAGGTGCTTAGAAGAGCAAAAGCTCTAAAATAGTTTCTGATAAGATTTCTCATGAAATTTTTAGCCTGACTTTGCATTTTCAGCTGAAAAAACTTTAATGTTTTCTAGTGCATATGAAACCAAATTCCACAGCACTTTGACAAGTCTCATCTGTACTGGAATTTTTTATGGGCTGCATCCAGACCTGATGCATCTTGTTTTTGTGTCTATCAATAGAAAGGTTAATTTATTTCTGCACGCTAGCTTTCATATCTCATTACTGCCTACATTTGATTACAAGAGATTTACTACAATACAAGTTTGTGACTCTGAATTAAAGTTATGATTTCTGAAGAAATTTATCAACTTTTCTGAAATATTTATCAGATTTTCTGAAAGCATTTATCACCAGTATAACTTTACTCCCCAAACTAGAGGTTGTATTCAGCAGTAAGTTGGACTGGAAATCATTAAACATAGAGGAAACAGTTAGCTTTTGACAGCTAGGGAAGCAACAGAGCATAGGATCAATAGCTCATGCTTTGGAATCACACAAGTTTCAAGTCTCTACTCTAACATTTACCAGTGAGTAGTCTTGACCTTGGGCTTATGATGTTTGAGCTTAGTTTCTCTGAGGTGTAAAGTGGGTAATGCAGTAGTTATAATATTTAGGATGAGCTAACTGCAGTATCAGTTAAATTTCCAAATGTTTAATGGTTCAAACACAAATAAAATTTGATTTTTGTTCACTAATTATACTTGGTAGTTATACTTGACCAGGTTACCTCTCCTCCAGTTAGTCATTCAGAGACCTAGTCTGAAAGAAGTTCTACCATCTTCAATATGTAGCTTCCAAGGTTGCTTTAGAGCACTGTTTCTCAAATTTCTCAAATGTTTTCTTTTTTTTTTATTTTTCCCCTCAGGGGAAAACTAAATTAATTAAAACCAATTAACTAAAATTAATTTAAATGTGAAGTATCCCTAACAAGAAAAATTAAGTATTAAGAAATAAGAATTTTATCGAGTAGAGTTGAGTTTCGAAGAATCACCAACTATTATACTTAAGAGTTTTGTTGCTCCCCAAGCAACATTTTCACTTCCTGGGAGCAATACTATATGCTAGAAGGGGAAAGGAGAATGCAGGAGCAAACCGGAGAGATTTTTGAGGGCCAGGACTGGAAATACCACACATCACTTTTATTTATATTCCATTGGCAGGAACTCAGTTTATCTGTACGGTCATCCCTAGTCACAAGGGAGAGGAAGACATGTATTCTAGCTGGAAAATATGTTGTTAAGTATTTAAGGTGTTCTGAATCTGTTTAGGAAAGAAGAAAAATTAAGAGACAAGTAATGTCTTCATTATTTAATCTATCAAAGAATTAAAAAAAATTGCCTGACCAGGCAGTGGTGCAGTGGATAGAGCATTGGTCTGGGATGCGGAGGACCCAGGTTCGAGACCAGTTTGAGCGTGGGCTCATCTGGCTTAAGCAAAAAGCTCACTAGCTTGGACCCAAGGTCAATGGCTCGAGCAAGGGGTTACTCGGTCTGCTGAAGGCCCGCGTCAAGGCACATATGAGAAAGCAATCAATGAACAACTAAGGTGTTGCAACGAAAAACTGATGATTGATGCCTCTCATCTCTCTCCGTTCCTGTCTGTCTGTCCCTCTCTCTGACTCTCTCTCTGTTACTGAAAAAAAAAAAAGAATTAAAAAAAATCTAAGAGTTGGAAGAAAATAATAATTTATTAGGAAGTTGGACACTTTAAAGTGCTTAAACACTTTTAAGTAAAAAGGAGGCAGTGCATTTCTTTATTATATCTTGAGTTACCTGAAAATTTTTATTTCAGGCAAAACCCCATATCTTTAGACTGCCAACTGTCCCATTCTATTCATTAGTATTTGTACTGCCTTCTGAAATTTTTACTAATTAATTCATTCAACAGATGTTTATTGAATGCCTAATGTACATCTGATAGTGTGCCAGGCTATGGAAATTCAAGATCAAATGTGTTCTCCTTGCCTTTAAAGATCTGAAGCGTCTACCCTTCAAAAATCAGGGACTTCTGTTTTAGCCTTTATTGTGTCCCCAGCCTCTAGCATAGTGTAGGCGCTCAGCAAGTGCTCAGTCAATAGTTGTTGAATAACGGTGTAACGGTGGACACAGAGAATGAAAACAGGCAAGGCCGGTATAGTGAATGATATTAAGGAGGCAGCCACTGGGCTCTGAGGGAGCACCAGAAAAGGCACATAACCCAGCTCAGCAAGACAGTGGAGAGGAGGTGTCATCCGAGCTGAGTATTGAAGGTTGGGAGTGTGTACTGTGTTAAAGCATGGGGGAGTGGAGTTTCTAGACGAAGACATAGCATGTCTCAGGCCAAGAGGTGAGAAGATTTGTCAGAGTGTGGTGTACCAGGTTGAATAGCATCCACCAAAAATTTGTGCTTACCAGGAACCTAAAAGCATGATTTTTTTTTTAAAATAGGGACTTTGTGGAATAATTAATTAAGTCAAAGTAAAGTCACATGGTATTAAGGTGGATCCTAAATCCACTGCCTGGTGTTCCTATAAGAAGGCGGTGTGGCCCTGGCCGGTTGGCTCAGCGGTAGAGCGTCGACCTGGCATGTGGGGGACCCGGGTTCGATTCCCAGCCAGGGCACATAGGAGAAGTGCCCATTTGCTTCTCCACCCCCCCTCCTTCCTCTTTGTCTCTCTCTTCCCCTCCTGCAGCCAAGGCTCCATTGGAGCAAAGATGGCCCGAGCGCTGGGGATGGCTCCTCGGCCTCTGCCCCAGGCACTAGAGTGGCTCTGGTTGCGGCAGAGCGATGCCCCGGAGGGGCAGAGCATCGCCCCCTGGTGGGCATGCCAGGTGGATCCTGGTCGGGCGCATGCGGGAGTCTGTCTGACTGTCTCTCCCCATTTCCAGCTTCAGAAAAAATACAAAAAAAAAAAAAAAAAAAGAAGGCGGTGTGAACACACACATACAAACACAGAGGGAAGAGGACCATGTGAAGACAGAGGCAGAGGTTAGAGTTACAGTGCCATAAGCATAGGAACTCCAAGGATTGCTGGGAGCCCAGAAGTTTAAAGAGGCAACGAAGGACACTTTTCTTGAGTTTTCAGGGGGAGCATGGCCCTATCGACACCTTGATTTTAGATTTCTGGTCTCTAGAACAGTGAGAAAAATAGATTTCTGTGGGTTTAAATACTCTAGTTTGTGGTAATTTGTTATGGCACGCCTAGGAAACGAATACAGGTGGTCTTATCAAAGTAGTCAATAGAGTTGGGGATAAGGGTCAGCAATCAGCAGTGTTGTCCTATGAGACTTGGGAAGGCTTCGTTGATATAAATACAGGAGGAACTTTTGAAAACTATTTCAGATTAACTGGTGCCGTCCAAGCCCTCTCTCTGCACAGGAGGGTTGGCTGGATGCTTTTAGTCAGTAGGTTACTCTGTGGTTTGCCAAAGTCCTTCTGCTCTCAGGAGTTGAGCTGTGTACTTACCAAGAATCAGTTCTTTTGTTACCAAATCTGTTTCTCCATTATACTTGTAATTATTCAATATTATTATATTATACATATTATGGGTAAATTATGAGTATGGAAGGAGAGTTATTGTTTCTTTGAAAAATGATGAATGTTTTAGAAAGACTGAAAATTTTGTAATAATCAAGAATGCTTATGCTGTCAGATTGCTTTTCAAGGATCTTAATGTTTTGCATGTTAAAGAAACCTAAGCTGCCAATTGCAGAGGAGGCATTTTGGGAGTGGTTTATAGAAAAAAGAACTTTGAGGAAATTCAGGTAGTGTTCATGTAATCAGAGACGGACATATGAATATATACTGTGTGTTTAAAGTTTAAGTCAAAATGTAGAAGATTATTTTTTAATAGTTTTCTGCTTGAACCAACTTTTATACTTAATTTTCCTGATTACATTGAATAAAAAAGTTTCTACTGTACACTGGAAAGTGCTTCTGCTGGAAATGCTAGCAGGCTCTGGCTGCAGGGTTACTGAAAGTTTTCTTTCAATCAAGAGTATAGAGAGAATTTCTTTCTCACCTGGCAAAGGGCTGTTGTAGAACCTGGGATTTGAGTCCCTGGTATCCTGCATGCTGAAGTGGTACTAATGTTCCCGATATAAATAGTTTCATAAATGGTATCTTTTTTTTTTTATCAGACCTGGGAATCTATTTAACACAAGGTCATAGATGCCATTACAGGTAAAATCAGAAATGGAAGTAGGTTCTTCTTTTACTCTATATCATTTTCTTTAAAATGTGTCACAGCAACACATAGGGAATATTATGCTAGTAAATTTTTAGTGAAAACAAAATTTTATTTTTATTTCATTTTTATCCTTCTTTTTTTTTTCTTGAGGATATGTTTCAAGTTCTAATCCCTAGTTTACATATACTTTTTCAGAATGCCATCCATTTGCAAGTTGGAATAGTTTTGTGTGTGTGTGTGTGTGTGTGTGTGTGTGTATTGCATATTTGAGTTTCAAATTATATTTTGTTTGAATGAACATAAGTATTTAAGTTCCCTGAAAATAAATCAGTTCATTATTGGGCATGTGATCTAGAAATAGTAGAAAGGCCAAATGGTAGGGGAATTTAGTTTGGGTTTGAACTTTTGTCATGAATTCATCAATGAATAATTACAGAGTTATTAATTAGTCAGCAACTATTGTTTAAATGTCTAGCATTTGCCAGGCATTGTGCTAAGTGCTGGAACATGATAAGCACAAAGAAGAATGACTCTGTTAGGCTCTGGAGATTCTATGTTGACATGATCTCTGTCTTCTGAGATCAAAGCTAAAATTGTCAGGGACAGTAGCTATAAGCCTTTAAATCCTTTTGCAATATTTAGTACCACATAAATGCTATCAGCATGAGAGAGAGTTCTAATATTTCGGTCCCAAGATTTAAGAAGGCATTTTCCATTTTTAAAATTACCGGGTAACTATTCAGGAGCATACAAAGTGCTTTGCATACCATTTCCTTTGAGTTAGTGTGGTATGTTGTAAAAAAAACATGATATAGAGAAAAAGAAGACATGTTTTCCAGTCTTAGTTCTGCCAGTAACAGGCTTTGACCTGGGGCAGTTCACTTTGATTCTTGGGTTCCTCCTTGATACTGATTGGATGAGGTAATAATGTCCACAGTCTCTGTCTATTGTAAAACTCTCATTTCCCATAGAACTTCAAGGCTGTTTGAAGGCCCAGACCATCCTGTATAGAATTTTTGAACTACTTCATTACCCTCACTACACAGCATGATATTTGAAAGTACAGTATAGTTTTTGTCACAGAGACATGATATGATTCAATCTGCTGCCTTTCACACCACTCATACTTCTTTTGGAGGGAAGAGGCCAGAAGAGGCCTATATTTACTTGCCGATTTGAAGGATAGTTGAAGGAATCAAAAATGTTTTGTGTGGAGTATCACGACCACTGGAGAAATAATAGCCAGTATGGAGTATTTGAACAGGTGTCATCAAGTGTAGGCACTCAATACACAATAAAGAATGAGACATGCTTTTTGTCCTCAAGAAACTCACTTACTGGAAGAGACAGACACACTAAAAACATGTGATGAGCCTAGTGTCATGGTGAGAACTGTTGGGTACTAGAGGATCCTGGTAGAGATACAATGGAAGTACAAAAGAATGAGGGAGGTTTTGTATTTCCTCCAAGAGCAGAAAACAATAATGTGTCAGTAAGAGGTACAGAGGGAAGATTTGCCTCAATATAAGAAAGGGCTTTCTAATAATAAGAGCAATCTACCACTGAATTGTGTACCTCAGGAAGGAGAGCTAGGCTCTATTTGCTTTTTACTCATCAAAATTATTCTGGATAATCTATTGGACACCTGTACCAAGTGGAGGGGTGGATTAGATAATCTCTAATTTGCCTTTAGCCACTCAGACTTTGAGAGATGCCTCTCAATGGACCAAACATCTCTCTTTCATTGGATCATCTTATAGGAATCCACAGGGAAGATTTCATGCTATCAAATGAAGACACCTGCAGAAAAATGAGATCATTCTGATGTAAAAGAGAGCCATTATTTCCATCATAATCGCTATCTCCAATAAAAAGCTCTGATGATCTGTAGCTAGAATGCTTGACCCTGACAGGATAATGGATACAGAGAAAAATCTAGGAAAACCTCATCTTTGCAAGTAGTGGACTTCATGACTTTTGAAATGAGGGATGCTGGAATGCAGCTTGCATTGAAGGTGGCTGTGATAGGATTTACTCCACAGTGCTAAGCTAAGATTTCCTTTGAGCCTGTCGCCTTTAAACTACATGACTCACCAGCAAATTTACAAAACAAAAATGTGATCACTGTGGATTATGTTGCCATTGCTGGTAACATGCTGGCAATGATTGTAACAGGGCTTGCCAAGCACACATTGACCCTCTGAGGTGCATTGGTTCCTATGGAGATTAACACCATCAACTGTGAGAACAGCCCAGAAGTACGATTGGTGTTAGACAGGGAGGAGAAAAATGGCAGTATGATCCTCTCAAAATGTAGCAATTGGAATGAAAAAGGAGCACGGGGTGGTGCAACTCAGGAGAGAAAATGACCTGTAATGGCATAGCATCCTACTTCTCTAGCTCTTCCTGCAAATGGCTGGGGAAATAGTGCGGTTCCTGGCAGAGAGGCCGCAATCTACTTTTATTTATCTGGCATTTCCTGCAAGTTCTCTTATCAGGCCAGATAGCTTATCTCTTCCAAGGAGCCTGTCCAAGGTGACCTCATCACGGACCAAGTGGTCCTGATGCTGGAACCACAAGTCGGATGGACATGTTGCAGTTCAGGGGTGGGAAGACACAGATTACTTAGCTAGAGCTTTGTAGGTTTTGTGTGTGTGTGTGTGTGTGTGTGTGTGTGTGTATGTGTGTGTGTGTGTGTAAAAAAGAGTTTTACTTCTATTCAGAGAAAACTATGACTTGAACTTCACAATTTAAGGCATTTTATGTATTTTAACAGAGCAGTTGGGCTTCTGAGTGTTGGTTTTTTGTTTGGAAGTTGTGGGAAGTATGTGCTGACCTCTTTCCTTCCTCATCTCTTGCAGCTTGTTCTGCCTGGGCACGACCACAAGCAGCTTTGTGCCCAGGCTTATTGTTCTGGAGCCAGGGTCTCCAGCACCTCTCCCAGAAAGACAGGGAAAGTCTGGAGACCGACACGTTTTCTGAATTCAAGATATGTGACTCATGTCCAGATCAAATGAATTGGGGCACATAAGGTGAGCTGTACTTTTTTTTTTTTTTTGGTATTTTTTCTGAAGCTGGAAACGGGGAGAAACAGTCAGACAGACTCCCGCATGCGCCCGACCGGGATCCACCCAGCACGCCCACCAGGGGGCGATGCCCTGCCCCTCCAGGGCATTGCTCTGCCGCGACCAGAGCCACTCTAGCGCCTGGGGCAGAGGCCAAGGAGTCATCCCCAGCGCCCGGGCCATCTTTGCTCCAATGGAGCCTTGGCTGCGGGAGGGGAAGAGAGAGACAGAGAGGAAGGAGGGGGGATGGAGAAGCAAATGGGCGCTTCTCCTATGTGCCCTGGCCGGGAATCGAACCCGGGGGCCCCGCATGCCAGGCTGACGCTCTACCGCTGAGCCAACCAGCCAGGGACCGGCCAGGGCCGAGCTGTACTTTTTTGTGTGTGTTTCTCATATCAGCTGTTGTGAGAAGTGCCTCTTAGTGGCTGAATGATCAAACAGATGTAAGAAGAGGGACTGGTTTCTAGCAAAATTAGATTAAATTGCATCAAAAGTAACCAAGCTGAAATGACAACATATCATCACAGAAAAGAATGAAGATAATGATTTTCAAAGGAGTGACAGAGCATTTTTGGAGAAAATTAGTGTTAATAAGATAGTCAGAAATAGAAAACGTGACATTATTCTTCCAAATGTTACTTGTTGATGACTGTTTCATCTAGTGGGTGGGGGATGCACTGGGCTTTGCGTGGCCGTAGAATCAGCAGTCCCATCGACTATTGGCGTCTTAGGCAAGTCCCCAGAGTGCACTGGGCCTCCATTTATTCACCTATAAAATAAGGTTTATACGCACATAACCTTAAAACAATGAACACAGAATCTGATACAGAGTAAACACTCAATCAAGGCTAATGACTATGATGATGATGATTTTGACAATGGTAGCAGTGATGATGGTGATGATAAAAATATAATACAATGATTATGATTAATCATTCGTTCCAAATTCTATGATTCTGAAAAGGGAACTCTATTTTTTATTAAAGTAATTTTTTCAAAAAGTTGTTTCTTGTGAAGGTCATAGAAAGGAAGCTCAGAGAGTTATATTTCTAGGCTTTGGGAAGCAATCTGAAAACAGAGTCTTGTGTTCTAGGAACATGTGTTTCAAAGTTTTATGGCTTCTGATCTTACTTAATGACATCTAGTCTCATTGTGCTACATTGTATGTATCAGAGGAGCAGCTCAAGTTCATGGTTATGGTCCTGCTCTGCCACCTACCAGCTGCGTTACTTGGAGCAAGTGTTTTCTTTTCTTCACCAGTAAAGGGGATAATAATAGGCATATCTCATAGGGTGGTTGTGAGAAGAACGTATACACATCAAGTACCTAGATCAGTATGTACCTATCTGGCACAGAGTACATATGCAGTACCCATCAGATATTATTATTATATTTCTTTCTGAAAAATTAAGGCATTAGCAAGATATCACATTTTAGTCCTCATTTTTAAGTTAATTTTTTTGTGGGACTTATTAGAGAATATCTTAGTTGATAGTACTTTTGTAGTTGTCAAGTCAGCTTTGGATTTTGTTCTTAAGTCTTCCTTGAAAAAAAAAAAGACAAGTGTGTGTGTGTGTGCGCGTGTGTGTATTCATGTAATGGAGAAAAAAAGCCTGTACAAATGAATGCTGATGCCCTGCATCTTCCCACAAGATGGCGCAGCACTCCTGCTGTTCCAGTGTTCTGCTATTTCCTGAGGGAGGCAGGGAATTTTGGTCAGTGTCCAAAGAATCACCTCATCTCTCCCTATAGAGAGCACAGAACACAAGACTTCATGTTCTGTTAAGTACATTTTTCCAGTTCTTGCTTACGATTTTATAGAAACTACAGAAAAGCTAAAGCCGCTTTAGCTTTTAACTTTCCCCCCGTATTTTATTCCAGTCTAAAATTGACCTTTCAAGGATTTATTTTGCCTATTGCCCCTTACCTCTGAACGATGGCATTGTAGTGAGAGATGAGATAGAGCCTGTCTCCTGCCTATCTAGATCAAGCATCTTACTGAAAACAGACAATATACAAACTGAAACCACAGAAAACAAGAGCTTGTTTATCTACGGGAGGTAGAGAATGGGTGACTGCCTCTAACAGAATGCTACGGGGGTGAGTGATGTCTCCAGTGTCCTCTGACCCTTCCCTCTCTGTTGGGACCTGTTTCTATGACCTTCAGGCACCAGCGAGGCCTGTGCTTCTTGGATGTCAATATTCATATCTTAGTGTCACCCACCTTTGCATGCCTCTTATTGTCCCCTCATCAAAGCTTAACTTATCTGAAATGTATTCTTTTAGGGCCCTTTTAATTTGCTGAAACTAATCTGTTAAAAGAATCCAGTTGGTGGCGCAGTGGATAGAGCATTTGTCTGGGATGCTAAGAATCCAGGATTGAAACCCCGAGGTCTCTGGCTTGAGCACGGACTCACCAACTTGAGTGTGGGGTTGCTGGCTTGAGCATGAGATCATAGACATGACCCCATGGTCACTAGCTTGAAGCCAAAGGTCGCTGGCTTGAGCAAGGGGTCACTGGCTTGGCTGGAACCCCCCTGGTCAAGGCACACATGAGAAAGCAATCAATGAACAACTAAGGTGCTGCAACTATGAGTTGCTGCTTCTCATCTTTCTCCCTTCATATCTGTCTCTCCCTGTGTGTCCCCTCCCCCCTCCTCTCTCTTGCAAAAAAAAAAAAATTAGTCTTCTAACAGATTATTGTGCAGGAATATTATTATGACAAAGAAACACATTTAAGTTTTATTCGAAGTGCTGATAATCACAGATATTGAGGGATGGGACTCTGCAAAAATGCTAATCTGTCAGCTTTTGTCACGGGCTATGGTATTATTTTTATAAGAAGTTTGTATTGTAGAAAAATAATTTGTAGAACTAATGTATTTATTTGAAAATTACTAAGAGAGTAGATCTTAGAAGTTCTCATCACAAGAGAAATTTGTAACTATATGAAGTGAAAGATATTAACTAAAGTTACTGTGGTGATCGTTTCGCAATATATACATATGTAAATTAATTATTATGTTGTACACCAGAAACTTACACAGTTTTATGTGTCAAATATATCTTTTTTTTTTATTCAATGAGAGGAGGGGAAGCAGAGACAAACTCCTGCATGCGCCCCAACCGGTATCCACCTGGCAGGCTTACTAGGGGGTGATGTTCTGCTTATCTAGGGTATTACTCTGTTTGGACCTCTTCTTAGCATATGAGGCAGAGGCCATGGAGCCATCCTAAGCATCTGGGGCTAATTTGCTCCAATCGATCCATGGCTGCAGGAGAGGGGGGGGGGAGAGAGAGAGAGAGAGAGAGAGAGAGAGGGAGAGGGAGAGAGAGAAATAGAATCAAGAGGGAGAGGGGTGGAGAAGCAGAAGGGCACTTCTTCTGTGTTCTTTGACTGGGTATTGAACCTAGTATATTCACATGCCAGGCTGACACTAAGCCAACTGGCCAGAGCCAAATATATCTCAATAAAAACTGGAAGGAGGAATAATAAAACTAATAAACCAAAGTAATTTGATCATGTATATGTATCATATATGTGTGTAGACGTATTCATAAATCTAACATAGTTTTTCTCTCTGCCACATCTCTTTCAAAGAATCCAATTCACAGACTGCAAGAACCTGCTCAGATTGTGTCAAGTTGCTTTAGAGATGGAGAGACTAACATAGTGCTCATGAAAATCAAATGGCCAAGCTCAGCTTTCTGGTAAGAGCTGGTTTGGCTCCTTCCTTAAGAAAGACCTAGCTGGCATTGTTCTCTATCTTCCCCTCCTGTGCTATCTGAAATCTGTGCCCTGAGCTTGCTGGCAGCTTTCTAAATCTCTTTATTCTAAATTTGGCACAACCTTTCTTTATCTGTGACTTCAGAGTGTTCTGTTATATTGCACTAGGATTCAGCCTGGAGATGAGAACTGTTTCATTAACTTACTAGTTTCCATAAATCCCCAAAGAATCAGACAGGCATACCCCTTATACACAGAATTTGTTAATTTATCATTTTGAAGGCTATTTTGAAGTCAACGAAGGCTACCATGATGCTGTCCTCTTGTAGCAGAGCAGAGTGACTTTTATTTGCCCATTTTCACATTTGCAACCATCTAATCCAGTTGCTCCAAAATGTCACAGTGATCTGTTAGAAATACCAATTAGGACTTGACTCCTGTGCTTAAAATGCTTCAGAGACTTCCCATGCTCTATTCTTTTTTTTTTTTTTTTTTTTTTTTTTTTCATTTTTCTGAAGCTAGAAACAGGGAGAGACAGTCAGACAGACTCCCGCATGCGCCCGACCGGGATCCACCCGGCACGCCCACCAGGGGCGACGCTCTGCCCACCAGGGGGCGATGCTCTGCCCATCCTGGGCGTCGCCATGTTGCGACCAGAGCCACTCTAGCGCCTGGGGCAGAGGCCACAGAGCCATCCCCAGCGCCCGGGCCATCTTTGCTCCAATGGAGCCTTGGCTGCGGGAGGGGAAGAGAGAGACAGAGAGGGAAAGCGCGGCGGAGGGGTGGAGAAGCAAATGGGCGCTTCTCCTGTGTGCCCTGGCCGGGAATCGAACCCGGGCCCTCCGCACGCTAGGCCGACGCTCTACCGCTGAGCCAACCGGCCAGGGCCCATGCTCTATTCTTATCATCTTTTATGCATTTACATCGGAGTACCACTAACAGTTTGTAATAATACCACTTACTCATTAGTACTTGTTTATTTTATATCCTGCCGCCTAGAATGGAGGCTTTATGAACAGGAACCTTGTGGATTTTATTCTCTATTGTAGCCTCATGAGCTAACACAAGGTTACATATAGGAGATATTGAATGAAGTTGGAGCAATCATTGTTCTTTATCTGTCAGTCACTTTTCATGACCTGGCACTTTCAAAGACCATTACCAAAGAAAATTACAAAGTGATGATAGTGGGGGAAAATGGTCACTCATTGAGCACCTGCTACATGGCAAGCATCTCATGCACAGTAACTCCAAATCTTAGATTTGCACGGTTGATATTATGTTAGTTTTATAGAAGACAAAGGTGAGGTGAAGTGATGGACCCAAAGGCACAGAGAGCTAGAATAAAACCCTCATCTATTTGGTTTCAGAGTCGATACTTATTCTATTGTCCCAGGCTTTGTCTCTATCACACAATCATTATATTTCCCTTGACCCTGAAGATATTATTCTTTACAACATCTGGTACAGTGACACTTAGATAAATGTAGTTTCTACTTGTATATGTCTATCCTGATTGTATAGAAGATATATTAGGAAAATTGTTTTTTAAATTAATAAAACAACCTTGATGCCTTCAAAAATTTTTCAATGTAAAATACCTCATAGGCTAGACCAGTGATAAACCCTAGGATCCAGAGAGAAGGGGAATTCTTTAAGGCCCAGTCAATGTTCAATGTAAACAGATCCTGGCTAGTTCAGAAGGAAGACTATTTTCCTGTTCTTTGTAGGGAAAATGTTGCTGTTTTTGTGGCTGAATGATTGATTGTGTGATGACGATCCAGTTGTAAAGACCATGATCTTGACACATTTAATATTACATTTGGTCCACTGAGGGTGGGTTGATTTTGATAAACACATGGCTGAAAGGGAAAGTCTATCTCTTGATAGAGCAGTTGTGGAAGTTTATAGAAACAAGAAAGTAGGTGGTCTTAGTGGAGTCAAGGTCAGGAGAACTATGTACGATTTTCACAGGTCTAGTCTGTTCCCTTTATGTGCTGGGAGGTACCACATTTAAGATCTGCCAGGGTGGGACTTCATATCTATTTCTAATAGTGAGAAAGGAAAAAAAAAGAAAGATGTTTCAGGGAGTACATCTTGTTTAGTCTTTACAACAGCGCTAAAAGATAATAATTTCTAATATGTTCACTTGTCATATGGAGATAATAAAGCTTCAAAGAGGTTAAAGAACTTGCTCAAAACCATACAGCTGTACTGTGAAAAAGCTGGTATTAGGAATCAATAGGTTTGCTCTGAACATGGTCACCAAGCTATCAGCATGCAGTATGATGCTTGCTTTTTCACTAGCAGGACAAGATGGTTAATTGAGATAGCATGGCTTATTGAAATTGCTAACAAAGAGGAAAATGACCATTCTTCCAGGTGGGAGAAGTCCTTCTGAAATTCTGTCCGGTGGTACAGTTCATGAACAGGAAGCCAACAAATACATTTCTTTGAACCCCAAACTGTTTGTCAGCCTTAGACAGGTTGAGGTGCCTTGTATATTGATTGACTGGAGTTGCATGAGTGCTGTTTTGTGATCAAGAGCAAGGTACCAAGAGAAAATAGGTGCTGTTAGTGATGCCAGAGGACAGTCTATTTAGACAAATAAAATTATTAGCCATTGCTTGCTGCAGAGGAAACTGATCTTCATTCTGTGCTGCCTCTTCTGGTTGGGTTCGGAACCCGTCCATCCTGAGACACACATAGGATTAGACTTTTTTTCTGATTTGGTATTAATATTTCAGGAGTTCTGAGCATTATATGTTTTAAAAATCCAAAGTGTGCAAAAAGTATATAGTTTTGTTTTGTAAAGATGTAGCACATCTACTGCCAGCCCTTTGAGAAAGCAGAGGGCTCAACTACTATCATTGACCTTGACCTCCCAGAATCCTCTGTGGCCACTGTGGAGGAAAGAGAGCCAGCATCATTCATTTTGGCTCAGAATCATCTCTGTATTAGAGGGCACCTTGGTGTTTCTGAGACCTCAGTTCACTGCATGGGGTGAGGAAAACCTCTGTCTGTCATGAGGACAGGGACTAGATAAACAATGCAAACAGTGTGTTTACAGATATGCAAATAAGCATGCAAATTAGATTCCTGTCGGCTTCATTTAGAATGTAATTTAAAATTAATTAAAAATTAAGAGGTAAATTAGAAGCTAACATTCAACACCATATGGGAAATATATACATATTTATCAGACTGGCATATATGTATACAGCATAGATGAGAGCTAATTGTGATGTGTGCAGAATTCCTCCACCTTGATATTACAAAGAATCAATGTGGGGAATCCCAATATATTTCAAAGATTATATTTTAGCACTCTATGAATTAAAATTTACTTTAATTTAAGGATTGAATAAATAATTTCAAATACACTAATTTCTGTGTAAACTTATACTTTATATAAAAGGACACGGAGTTTTATAATTGGAACCTGAAGTGATAAATCAGGTATAGTTTACCTCCATATGCTATAAAATATTCGTAAAACTCATTTTTCTCAAATGGGGTCATTGAGCACATTTACCCTGGCAGGCCTTCTGCATATTGTTAATATTCGATCTATACTTGGAGAGTAATGATTTCCTTCTCTCAGCCACTCAGGAGTTCTGGGTGATTAATGAGTTAATGGCAGCATCCGCACAAGGCCAAAACAACTCATTGAAAAGTGAAAAATTCAATCACTCCCCTGACTGTTTTGTCTACAAAACAACCAAACAACCTCTGTGATTGATTTTCTTTTCACTGAATTGATTGCTATTTTTTTTGGCAACTTTATTGAATTAACCAATTGTTTGGTACAACCAGAGTGTGTACTGATTCCATATGTGAATGTTGTAAAGTATTTTCATATCAATCTTTCTGTTACCCCAAAAAGTACATATAAGAAAGGATTCAACTTATGGTATCTGTGTAAAAAAATGAGAATTTTTCCACACTTTGGCTATCTTGGACAAAATCTTTGTTCTGAGATGTAGACAGTTCTTTTGATATAATGACAAGTAATGCAAAAGGCATCTTTTTATTTTTTTTATTTTTGAAAAATTCACAGAGACAGAGGAATCTGAAATCAACCAGAATACAATGACTGCAGAGTATATATGTTATAAAGAAAAAGAAAGAAAAGTCAGCAATAGTGACAACAAAAAGTAACACAGTTCCCACAAAGACTAAAGGAAGTTTCAGGCGATGGTACAACTAGTGAGCAAATTAGGAATTTGGAAGCATGTTCTGAGAGCTAGAATGGTCAGTGTTGAATTTGAAAAACAGGTTTGGAAGTTAAGAAATAAGAGATTCAAGAAAAAAATGTGTGCTCTTGGCTGGTATACAGATTTACACACTGTCCTAATACAATTGAACGTTGAATAAAAATAGTTTCTTTATTTATTTATCTCTGTTAAATTTGACTGTTTTATTTTTAATAATACCGGCAGATTCTGGCTAATGTGATGAAAAATATTATTCTTTCAAATGTTGAAGTGGAGAGCGAGGTAAAACATACCCATTCAAGAGTCAATTAACATTTGGAAAGGGAAGAAAGAAAGTTGTATTTTAGGAAGCAATGCTTTTTATTTGTTCTAATTTAAAGGTAAAGCAGTTGTGCAAAGAGAGAGGGAAAGTTCTCATTATTATTTGTCTCAATCGAATGCAAAGAATCATGTTTAAGAGAGATAGACAGTTATTGAAACTAATGGCACCAAAGAGTAGTCATGAGCCGTGGTGATCAGGTGCTCCAACAACCCTTCTTAATTTATAGATGAATCTACTGAACCTCCTAAAGGTGAAGACACCCATGCAAGGTCACAAGACCCATTCAAGGCCATGTGGCTAGTATGTGCTGGAGGCAAAAAACGTTTCCTGATTTCCTGATTCTCAGGTTAGGAAA
This sequence comes from Saccopteryx leptura, assembly GCF_036850995.1. NCBI lineage: Eukaryota > Metazoa > Chordata > Mammalia > Chiroptera > Emballonuridae > Saccopteryx > Saccopteryx leptura. The sequence continues at coordinate 40,991,042 of NC_089507.1, forward strand.
TAGTCTGTGTGTGTCTTAGATGATCTAGCAAGGTCAATATTTTAAAAGTTACAAGTAAAGGCACAAATTCATTGCAGAACTTCATTTGAATAGTAGATTGAAGGGCTCAGCCTGAGACCTAAGAAGGTTGAGGCCAGCTCAGAGTTCTCTTTCTGGGTTGTAAGAGTTAATGTCACAAGCAGTTGCACAGTGCTCTCTAAATGGCCCTTCCAGTTTCCAGGAGAGTAATAGTCCTCGAGGAGGTCTTCTGACTGATTTGAGTAGAAAAGATACCTAGGAACAGAGAAGCGAAGGTCGAGAGGAACATCTGAATTTGGGATTTGTGTTGATGGTGGAGCCAGTCTCAAAGTAGTATAAGAGAATTACTGCTTTTGGATATGGAAGAATTGTAAGAAAGGAATTTTTACAAGCTGAAATATTAAGGATATAAAATATTAAATATAAAAAACTCACTCCAAATATTAGTCTTATTGAACAATGCAGTAATTGCCTTGCTGAACTCAACTGCTTTAAAAAACTGTATTCTAGAGAATGTTAAGTAAAATAAGTCAGAGAAAAACAAATGCTGTATGATTTCACATAGATGAGGAATCTTAAAAAAACAAAACAAAACAAATAAAACAGAAATAGAGTCATAGATACAGAGAAAAAACTGATGGTTTCATAAGAGGTGGTGGGGAGATTTGTGGGAAGGTGAAAGGGAATGAGGTAAAACTCTAAGTGCTTTAAGTGCTCTAGTGCAGAGGGTCAAGGTGATGGTCAAGAGGGATCGTGTTCAGATAAAGCCAGGCGGTGGTCAGAAAGCCCAGACGGAGGGGGGAAGGGAGTTCTGGTAGAATTTGTGATCGATTGGAGAGGAAAGGTTAGATGTGCATATGTCTCGAATGCATTTTAACAAAATTGTCCACATAACTCTGATGCTTCTCTTGGGAAAACTGACAGCTTGTCAGTACACATTGTAGTTCTGTTGTGGCAGGATTCATTCATATTCAGTAGACATGGCTGAGGTGTTTGTCCACAATCAGCTTGAACCAACAGCAAACTAAAACAATGCTGGCGTGATTTTTCAAGGAATAGCTGCTTCTTTCTAATCAGAGATCTGGATCGACAGGCACAAGCTCTCAGGGCTTGTGAAGTCCCAAACTTTCACGGGAGGACTACATGGCTTCTGTATTGATAGGAGGGTGACTCAAAGTTAATAAAGACATGGTAGGCTAGGGAGGCCTGCTGTGATGGAGGTTAACGATGGGGGATTAGTTTCGCAGTTCACTTACGGCTTTCTTGTCCCAGAGCAATGGAAAAGGAGACAGAAGAGAGAAAGAAGTGAGGGTGTCAGTCATGTATTTCTCTCGCTCTTTCTCTCTCTCTCTCTCTCTCTTTTTATTTTTTACCTGGGAATAGGAAGATATATTGGACACCCAGTATGGATAATAGGTTTTGTTCTGAGACTCTGGGAGGGGCCAACACCAATGTGGGATGGACAGTTAAGAGAGGAGAGGAGCTATTGGCACTGTGAGAGTCTCTCCTTTCCTGTTCATGAGGCTGCTGAGTTCATAGCCAAAAGGCCTGATGTGGTGACTGCAGGACACTGAGCTGCATCTCACCCCTGTCCCCATTACCACTATAGGGAGAGAAGTAGCGGGAGGGGAAAGCTGTGTGAAAGACAGAGACACGTTATTCAGCAGAGACTGGGTATTCCCTAAAGCAACTGTTTAAATTATTGGATCAAACTAAATTTAAACCATACTAGACATTTAGTTAATTTATTTTTCTCTAACGAGTAGGTGGAAGTTTGGAGGAAGGCAAGATTATAGACAAAGTAAAGGCACTATACTTTCTCTGATAAAAGGTCTTTTATTTTCATATCCTGTTGCTTTTCCAGGATACGTAGTTATAATCTCAAAATTGATTGATGGATTAAAGATGGGAAAAGATGCCCTGAAATGCCTAATGGCAACATAAGTCTAAGTCTACATGGCTGCTGGAAACTGGGGCTTTCTGCATAAAGAAGAAACTTACTTTGGAACTAAATCTTTTTCATATTTTTAAAATTAAAATATAGTTGACATACACTATGATATTAATTTTGGGTATATAACATAGTGATTCTACAACTATATTTCTTATGATATGATCACCATCATAAGTCTAGTAACTATGTGCCACCATACTAATTACAATATTATTGACTATATTCCCTGTGCTGTATACTACATCCTGTGGCTTATTTACTGTGTAGCTGAAACATTGTACCTGTTACTCCTGTTCACCTTTTTCACCCATCTCTCTACCTCCTCCCTGTAAGTCAACCATCACTTCTATGTATCTGAGTCTATTTGGCCATTTTTTTTTTAGAGTGCACATATATGTGAAATCATACAGCATTTTTCTCTGACTTATTTCACTTAACATAATACTCTCTAGATATAGGTTTTTTAAAAAGCAGTTGAATTCAGCAAGGAAATTATTTTATTGTTCACTAAGATGATATATGGATTGAGTAACTTCTTTTAGCCTTTATTTTGGAGGTCTGTGTTCATAGTGTCATTACAAGAGTGAAATTTTTCTTACAGAAAACTTTCTGTAGTCTTGTGAGTCAGACTTAAGGCATTACTTACTTGGAAATATTCAAGGGAATGCTGAAGCCAGGGATACCATGTGATAGGGATAATCCTAGTTCATTTTAACAAAGGTTGACTGTGCCCTTATTTTGTAGAGGGCACTTGCTAGGCTTCCACTGAGGGTGATAAGAGGCATCAGGGGAGGAGCAGTCAGGACGAAACAGGAGACATATGGAATAGTTTTTTTTTTTTTTGTTTTTTTCTTTTGTATTTTTCTGAAGCTGGAAACGGGGAAGCAGTCAGACAGACTCCTGCATGCGCCCGACCGGGATCCACCCGGCACGCCCACCAGGGGGCGATGCTCTGCCCCTCCAGGGCGTCGCTCTGCCTCGACCAGAGCCACTCTAGCGCCTGGGGCAGAGGCCAAGGAGCCATCCCCAGCGCCCGGGCCATCTTTTCTCCAATGGAGCCTCAGCTGCAGGAGGGGAAGAGAGAGACAGAGAGGAAGGAAGGGGGGAGGGGAGGAGAAGCAAATGGGTGCTTCTCCTGTGTGCCCTGGCCGGGAATCGAACCCGGGACTTCTGCACGCCAGGCCGATGCTCTACCACTGAGCCAACCGGCCAGGGTCAGGAATAGTTTTGGTTGAGGAGTAAGGAGGGCTTTAGAGAGGAGATGGCCTTTGTCCTGAGCGTTGAGGAAAGACTATGATTTTCCATAGATGGAGATTTTTCATGGGAAGGGCATTTGAGCTGAAGAAAGGTGGATGGATAAAGGAGCATAAATGAGGAATGCTCAATGGGCTTATGGGCAGTGCAGTAGTCTCATGTGCCTAGAGGTTACTAGGTGGTCTCTAGTGGGGCCAGGGGAATGGACACAGGGTGGGGTGAGATAGGGAGGGGCAGTCAGGAAATAATGTTAGAAGGCAAGGCTGGAGCCCAGGAGTGGAAGTACTCAAACCGTCTTGTCATTTTTAAAGTAATGACAAAGCAAAGCCAGAATGGCCTACCTGCACTGGCACGGTCTAGAGCAGGGGTAGTCAACCTTTTCATACCGACTGCCCACTTTTGTATCTCTGTTAGTAGTAAAATTTTCTAACCGCCCACCGGTTCCACAGTAATGGTGATTTATAAAGTAGGGAAGTAACTTTACTTTATAAAATTTATAAAGCAGAGTTACAGCAAGTTAAAGCATATAATAATAATTATTACCAAGTACTTTATGTTGGATTTTTGCTAAGTTTGGCAGAATAAATCTTTATAAAACAACTTACTATAGTTAACTCTCTTTTATTTATTTATTTTTTAAATTTATTATTATTATTATTATTATTATTTTTGTATTTTTCTGAAGTTGGAAACAGGGAGGCAGACAGACTCCTGCATGCACCAGACTGGGATCCACCCAGCATGCCCACCAGGGGGCGATGCTCTGCCCCTCCGGGGCGTCTCTCTGCTGCAATCAGAGCCATTCTAGCACCTGAGGCAGAGGCCACAGAGCCATCCTCAGCGCCCGGGCAAACTTTGCTCCAGTGGAGCCTTGGCTGTGGGAGGGGAAGAGAGAGACAGAGAGGAAGGAGAGGGGGAGGGGTGGAGAAGCAGATGGGTGCTTCTCCTGTGTGCCCTGGCCGGGAATCGAACCCAGGACTCCTGCATGCCAGGCCGACACTCTACCACTGAACTAACCGGCCAGGACAACTCTATCTTTTTATTTATACTTTGGTTGCTCTGCTACCGCCCACCATGAAAGCTGGAACGCCCACTAGTGGGTGGTAGGGACCAGGTTGACTACCACTGGTCTAGACGGTAGGTGTCAGTGTGTCTGTGACTGGGGCAGAAGTGAAAGATGCAAAGTTTGGGATTTCCTCGGACTTGCCAGGTGTAGCTGGGATCTTCAGGATGGTGCTTGCTGCTCGTGGGCTCCATTGATTAGGCTGGCCGGTTCTCTTGGACATTGTCAGTTCTGCTGTGGAGACACCTGAGTCACCACTCTGAAACCATGGGCAGCTTATCAAAAGAAACACAGGAAGGCTTAGTAAAAGAAAAAGAACATGCAGCTGATGGCAAGAACTCAGTTCTGATACTGGATAATGAATAGAAGTGGTAAAAATTCAAAATAACCTCAAACCCTAGTTATCCCTGAGATTCAAGCAAGGCAACAAACTCTTGTGGATATATATTATAAAATCCCTCTGTAGACTGGTGTTTTTAATTTGTTATTTGAGTGTAACACCTGTGTCGGCTCATTCTTACACAGAGTCCTGAGGTAATTAATTTCGTAGAATATTGCTAGGTTGGCATATTTCCCTAGCTCCCATCACTCTTGGGACTATTGAAACTAGAAGACAGATACTCTTATCACAGAGTTATATTAATAAAATTAATTAACATAAAACAACATTAATCCAATGGCTGGCACCTGAGGCTGGAGAGCTTTCGCTTTTCTCACACTACCAAATCGCCAATCTTGTGAGGATCTGCCAGCTAGCATTTTTTTAAAGTCAAGTTTATCAGGGTGTAATTTACATAGAGTAAAATCTCCCCCTTTTTGAGCATGGTCCCATGAGTTTTGACAAATGTATAGTCATGTAACTACCACGATCAAGATGGAGAGTATTTGCATTACCCCAGAATTCTCTTGTGTCTCTTCGCAGTCAATTCTATCTCCTCACTCCAGGCTCTGGCTACCCCTGTTCTCATCACTGTAGTTTTGCTTTTCAGCACTTTTGCCGTTTCCTTAATGCCTTTTGCACGTGAGGTCTTCCACTGAGCATAATCTGCTTTCCAGATTCATCTATGTTATTGAATGTATCATTTTTGTTTCTTTACTGCTGAATAGTTTTCCATTGTATGGATGTGCTTGAGTTTGTTTATCCAATTACTATCTAATCAACACTTGGGCTGTGTCTAGTATCTGATTATGACAGTTGCTCTAAAATTTTGCCTGTGGATTTTTGTGTGAACATATGCATCGACTTTTCTTGATGATCTAGAAGTAGGATTGTTGGGTCATATGGACCAGTATATGTTTACTTTTATAGGAAACTTCAAACACTATTTGCAAGTGGTGGCCCCCTTTAGCACTCCTTCCAGCAATGTGGGGGAGGGGCTTCTCGGTGTTTCATATTCTCAGCAGCACATTGTATTTTCAGTGTTTTTACTTTAGTCATTGTAATAGGTATGTAGTTATATCAAATTGTAGATTTGTTTCCCTAACGAGTAATAATGTTGAATGTATTTTCTTGTGGTTAATTTTCATCCATACTTTTTCTTTGGAGAAGTAACTTTGGCATTGGTGAAAGAACACGCATAAAGATCAATGGAATAAAGAGTGAGTCAGAAATAGCCCACACTTATATGGTCAAGTGATTTTCTACAAAGGTGCCAAGGTAATTCAACGGAGAAAGTGTATTTTTTATTTATTTATTTATTTATTTAACAAATGGTGCTGAGACGACTGAACATTGGCATAAAAACAAAAAGGAGAAAGAAATGAGCCACATGTCTAATACCACATACAAAAATCAGTTCAAAATGTTTTATCGACCTAAAGTATACAACCTAAAACTATACAAATGCAAGAAGAAAACATTGGAGAACATCCCTGCGATGGGAGGTTAAACAAAGTATTCTTACATAGAACTAAAAAGCATGAACCATAAAAGAAAAAAATTCCTAAATTGTACTTCACAAACTGAAAATCGTCTGCTCTTCAAAGACACAATTAAGAAAATGAAAAGGCAAACCACAGACTTGGAGAAAATATTTGCAAAGAATGTATCCAATAAAAGACTTATATTTGGAATATATAATGAACTCTCACAACTCAATAAGGAAAAAACAACCCAGTGAAAAATGGGAAAGAGGTTTGAATGGAGACTTCAGCAGCTAGCTTTTGAAGGATGACCACAGGACACATTTCCTTTCAGGCTTCCTCAGTGTGGCTGCTGCTGATTTGAAGCCCTGTGTAACTATTCTCACCTCCTCTCTGCTCTTCTGAGATATCAAAGGCACATATTTTTATCTCTGCCCACGGGTGTTGTGTGCTGATCTGCCCTCCTCAGTCAACAGACACTTTTGTGCCTCAAAACATGAACTTTCCTGGATCACAGAACTCATTGCCTTCCCTTCCTCCCTCTCTCCCTCTTCTGTTTTATTTATTTCTGACAGCGAGAGCATCACTTTGACTCTAATAGCTTTCTGTCATACCACACAAGGAACTTTCTCTTATATTGTGAAATGTTTAGTACAGCCAGAGAGATTGTTGAGCATCAGTTTTTGGAGTTGAGTGTAATGTGCTTTGCGAGGAGCTAGGACTTTTCTAATGTTACAGCAATTGTTTGATTAGATCCAGAACCAATGTGCATAGAACACGGATGCTGACACCCAGTTATTCAGATTAGTAGACTTTTGGGCTTTAGTTTCTCTCACTAAAACGATCTCTTTATGTCTCCATGGGAAGGATAAAAGGAAGAATTGGAAAAGACATGACAGGGGCTTCCATTTTGTGCTTTCCCGGGGAGCTCCGCGGGATTGTCCCATTGCTCCCGCCGTAGCAGGTGTGAGCCAAGCAGGGACCAGGTGCATGCTGCCTGGTGAAATTTTCTTGCTTGCAGGAGGGTGGCGGTTCTGCACAACTGGCAGGACTGACTCCTAACAGTCATCTGACTCCATGTTTTTTGTCTCGTAGAATGAGGGCGGCTGCCTCAACCTTTTTTTTTTTTTTAAAGCAAGCACTAGTCTGGAGCTGTGGTTCTTCTCCCAACCGCTCTCAGAGCAGAAGCTGAGGAAGGAGCTTTGGAGTTGACTGAGCCGCCTTATGAGCTGATTAAAGGTAGAGAACTTTTCTGTTTTAAAAATATGTACTTCACACAAGTAAGACAAGTGTGTGAGGGAGAGAAGACATTGGGTGGTGTTCAGGCAAGGACATAGGCTCAATGGTGACCCTTCAATATCTCAGGAGCTTATCCAACAAGAGTGGCTTATCATGGTTATGAGTTTTCCTCCTCGGCAATTAGAAATGTCCTGTCAGCTGGCTTGTCTCTGCAACCCATTGTATAGGTTTTTGTTCTAAATTTATTGCTGCTTGCTTTTCATAATGAACTTCAGATAGAGTTGGTGTGTGTGTGTGTGTGTGTGTGTGTGTGTGTGTGAGAGAGAGAGAGAGAGAGAGAGAGAGAGAGAGAGAGAGAAAGACAGAGAGAGAAATGCTTTCACCTGAGACATTTATTGGTTGGGATTTTGGAATTCTTGAACTATAGAGCAGAGATTCCAAATTCTTAATCCTTAAAAAGTTAAGAATTTTTCCTTTTTTAAGTAGAAACTTTCCCTCAATCTTTACTTGTTAACGATTGCATTTCTGGTCTCTGTTCACCAAGAAAATACAAAAGGATACCCTGACTCTAGTATGTTGGTAAATAATTTAAAAAAATCAGGGCAGCAATTAAAAATGGTGTAGAGATGCATGAGGCAGGACTGAAAAGCCTTTTGCCCTAAATCTAAGGACCTTCAGATGGGGTGAACCCATGGATTGTAGAAAATGGATGGACTGGTATGACATCCTTATTTTATTTTTTCCTTTGCTCTATTTATTTCTTTTGGATAACTTAGGCTGCTGGCTTAGAATACAAAATAAAAGTCGTGGATCATAACATGTCTCAGCTGGAAGGAATCTCAGGCATCCTTCTGTGCACACACCTCATTTTATGGATGAAGAAACAGTCCAAGAGTGGAGCGTGCGCTGCCCAATTTCAGGCACCTGATCTTGTGATGGAGGGTGGAGTGTCTTCATGCCTTTTGATGGTCACCTTTATATTTCTCTTCTCTAGCACTATGAAAATTAGCTGCTGTCTCTCCGGTCCTGTAATGCATTGGAAGCAGCCATGGTTTTTGTATCAGTCTAATGCATCTATTTAAAAATTGTTTTAGTGTTAAAAAGCTTAAGTTCAATTTGTTTGAAATCATATTTTTAAAAAGACTTTGTTTATATGAGGAGGCGGTAGCGATTACCAGAATAAACAAGGATTCTCTCTTCTGACTGGGTACTTATTTTCCAGTGTGCAGCGCCTGGAAGAATATTGATCAAGGTCAAGGTCTCAAGGTGGTTGTCTACCTGAAAGCAGAGGTGACTTTCCAACTCTGATCCTTCAACCTGAGTGTGCCTTGAGCAGTTGTCATTCCCACAGAGCCCTGCAGAGGGCAGTCTTTGCTTTCCCGTGTTTTACTTTTGCTGGAAAAAGCCCTGGCCTTGACTTGGAGTGGAATGGGCTTGTTTGTCACCTAAGTGCAAATGTCATTTTAGCACTTCGCTGGTCACAACACCCTTCCTGGCCTTTATAGGCAATGACATATTCCTGTGTTCTTTGTCTCCAACACATGCTGCAGGAAGGCCAGAGCAGTTATTATGCTTTGAAAGGTTGGAGAGAAAATGCAGAGACCTGTAGGCTAAATACCAGGGAGCACAGAGAACACAAATCAGGTTTCAGTGTCACCAGGGTCTTGTGGAAATTAAAGGAGAGAAAGAATTGGCTTTGTGTCCTGTTGCTATTAACAAGCTTTCCACTGCCATCTCTCTCCCCGGGGTTGGAGGGATGTGAAAACAAGATTGGCACTCTTCTGACCAGGTTGGCTTTTCCTCTTCCTTTCCTCTCAGCTCCTTTGCCCCCAGCCTGTCATTTCGGCCCCTGTTGTTTGCCCCCTGGTACTTAGGTCTTTTTTTCAGTCCCCTGAGCTGTTCTTGGCTCGGATGCAGCAGCTGAGAGGTGCGGCTGACAGTGCTCCCAAATGACCAGCACCTCCTGCTGCCAGGGAGGCATCGATCTGGTGGCGTGTGACACCTTTAGAGAAGGGAAGTTAGAGCAGTTTTATGGCCTATTACAGCTCTGCTTTTTCTCAAGTCAAAGGCTGACAAGTGGTTCCTTTCTATCTAGGTCTCTCAGAAATTGAAACTTGTTTTTAATTATAGTCATTACTGTTCCTGGCCAGGCCTTGCTCACAATGGCCAGAGACAGGGAACTTTCTTCATCAGTGAGAGTGGTACTCACAGCTGGTTTATTCTCCCGTGCATTATCATACCTGGGTAATACTGGTATCACTCCCCCAACACAGCCTCGTGCCAAGTGTGCTGTGCATGTATTAGTTCACTTACTCCTCATCTCCCAGCACTCCTTTGAGGAACGTCCTGTTGCAAACATCAGTTTTTAGACCAGGATATGGAGACACAGAGAGGTTAAATACCATGTGCAAGGTAATATGCCCAGTGATTGGCAGAGTTGGGCTGAGTTTCCAACATGAGCTTCTGGCCTCCTTCCCTGCCTCTCAGCACCATACTCTATTTTCCAGAGACAGTAGTGAGCTCACTTGCTATGAACAGAGATGAAAGTTTACTGTTAAGAAGGTATCAGACTGTTGCACTGCCTCAGTGTCTCCAGAACGGTCTGAATTGAAAGGTAAAATGGAGTGACTGCTACAGATAGCAGTAAGCACTGGTGTTATTGGCTGCATCTCCCAGCCAGATCATCTCGTCTTGCCAGGACAATCTTGGCATGTGCCAATGATCACAATGCACATTGTGTTACTAGTTCATCATCAGAAACTAAACTGCCCGTCTTCACCTGTCCCTGGGGCTGCTGAAGTGCTTCGAAGAGCCAAGCCCTTACCTTTAAGTTAATTAAATACTCAAAGACTGATTGTGTGTCTACTCCATGCCAGCACTAAGCTCAGTTCTGAGGATCTGGAGATTCATAAGACATGGTCTTGCTATCTGGTGCCTCATGGTCTGGTGGGGGACCAGATAAGTCAGCAGTGCCATCTCCCCACCCCAGAGCCACACTGAAGGAGGTGACTGCAAAGCCCCTCTGTAGGCTTCTCACAAATGGGGTGTGAGCCAGAGTCTTAGTAAACAGGACCCTAAGCTCTAGACTAGAAGTAGTACCCTCTTTCTGTCAAGGAAGCTATCTGGGATGTGCCTCACTGTAAACTCCTAACAGAACAAGGAGAGTGATTTCTGGCCCATATATAGATCAGATAGGTGAAACTTTAATTTTGGAAGCATTGTCTACAGCTCATTTATCAACACCACCCAGAATGTATCTCAACGAAACATTTCTGCTATATGCAAATTTCCATCTTGTAAATGGAAATTTACCCCCCAGTTTGGAATCTTGACGTTCTGAGGAATGTGCCCCTCATTGTCCTACTGCAGCTCACATGTGCCAAAAAGAAGAAAGAGAAAAAAGAAAGGACAATACCACTGGATTTGAACGTGGAGATGAAAGGGAGGAAGAGTGATGAGAAGGAGGAACCACAAAAGGAACTGTGATGGAGACTGATGTAGTGCTGACTCTGGCCCTGAGATTCTCATAAGCCTCATGTTCTACCAATTACAGCACACCTGGAAGGGAGAAACTGATTATTCCCACTTCATAGAACAGCCAACCGAGGCACAGAGTGACTGAGTAAGTTTTGCAGGGTCACATAATAAGCAAGAAACTGAAGTAGGACTTGGACCCAGCAGCCTGGCTATCGAGTAGGCTCCTGGCCACACACCACCCTGCCTCTGGAAGTAAAAAATTAGTCTGTACAGTAGCATGAAATGTTCTGCTCAAGGGAACATTTTTTTATAGGGAGTGGATAAATAGTTTAGTCTACTGTTTCAATGTTCAGCTTGAAATTCAACCAAATGCTGGGATTGCCCAATGGGTAGAGACATATGTATGTAATATGCTCCCGAAACAGAAGAATGGAGTCAGGTTCATTCCTGTGCCATTTTGGAACCTGGAAGGGAGGGCTGTAAGAGAAGGTCACATCAGGCAATTGTGCTTTTGAGTGTTCTCCATTTAAGAAGCCTGCCACATTTACAAACAGTTTGCATAATACCTTATTTATTAAGAGCCATAAATTAGCACTGTTTTAGTTGATTCACTGAAGGCAGTAAATAAAATGACACAAAATAAGATCAAAGGAGGGAAGTTAACACTAGCGATGTGTTTTTCATCTTCCCCTGCCTGGAGTCCCTGAGATCTGACAACCCTTCCCCCTCACACACTCCCTGGCAGGCTTTGGTTCTCGACCATTCAGGAAAAGACCAATACCCTGAACCGGTGCCAGGACCCGGAGAGCCTCACTTCCTAGGTTTGGTGTCATGAGTTGCCAAGGCGGCCTGTGAGCTCAAAAGGAATAGGTACAGTCAGACCTCAAATGAGGGGTAGCAATTTTGCTAATTACGGTAACAACTCCAATTGTGAAATCAAAGTCTTGATTGCTTATTAAAGCAATTTCAGCCATTATGTGCCCGTGTCATTAGAGTCACCCTAGCTCACTGGTCTCTGGCTATAAACTGGGCCACTTTGAGAATGACAAAGAAGCTAACATTTATGAGGTTTATTCTATCCAGATCTCGCTCTGGGGTGCCTATGTGAGCTTGCACCTCGATAACAACAAATTGAGATGGATTTCCTTATTTCTGCAGATGAAGGAATACAGAGAGGTTAATTATCTGGCTGAAGAACACACAGCTTGCAAGTAATGAAGCCACAATTTAACTGTGTCTATACAACTGCAAACTGTGCCTTCTTTCTACAAAATTATGTTGTCATAAAGCTTTTGTGAGTTGATCATAAGAGAAACAGAAAGAGGCCACTACTCCTTAAATAGGTTCCCCCCCCTCTGCCTACTGATGCATGACTTTGACAGAGAACTTTAATGACATTCATGAATAATTCAGTGTTTAAGTAAATCCATGTGTTACTTCTCAGCAATATTTGCATTTAAAGGGAGTTTTAATTGTGAAATAAAAATATTTGCTGCATATATTTATGTTTGGTTCATTATTCTGTCCCTAGTGCCTAGAACTGTGCCTTTTACATAGTAGATAATCAACATGTCTTTATTGATTCAATTAAAGCAATTTCAGTCATCCATAGGTAGTTTGGGAGAAATTTCTCAGGATAGAGGAATGCATAACTGGGGTGTATTGTTTCCCAGAACCCCTGAAGTCACACAGCTTAGTTGGTGGCTCACTCAACTTTATAAATAAAGCTGAATTCGTGTTTTTAAATAGTGCTCAGGGTTAGGTTTAAGACATAGGTAAGGAAATGCAAAAAACAAAAGTAATTAAAGATAAAAGAAGGAAGAGGAGGAAGGAAAGTATGTAGGAAAGAGGTGGGAAAGGTTCCAGGGCTGTGAAGAGGAGGAGCATGTCTGCTGTTTCCTGGTCTGCTCCTCTTCTGCAACATCGATCACATTTCCTTCCAACCTTCTTCTGGGGCTGTACAGGGCACTGGAGAGTAAATTTTATATAAGCAAGGAGGCTGTAGGGCTTCCAGGATGGTGTTTTTTTCAGGCCAATGCTGGATGGGACTACCAGAGGGCAACAGAGGCCCAGCCTCACAGTGCCTTCCTCCTGCATTTCCTGAGGCAGTAATTCATGAGAGAAGCCAGGGATGGGGGAGGGCAGAGGGAGGCAACTGGCTACAGTGGGAGGGGTGTGTCAGCATTGAAGGTGGAAAGAGAGGATCTGTAGGCAAAGAGAAATACCCCTGGTGAGTTTGGAGAGCAATAGGGCTTGATGGGGATTTGCAGTTAAATTACTTGTAGTTCTTAAAGGGATCAAATGACACGGACAGAGTATAGGCCATAACAAACTCATTGTTTAGATCCAGTAGACTGTGAGTTCCATGAGGGCTGGTAGTGCTGGCCTAGTTCACTGTTTAACCCTGGTACATAGTGGTTAGTAAAGTTATTTAATCACTTTCAATTAAGGGTCCTATTTATTGTTCATGGGAAATATTTCAGATTTTATTCAATTGATGTGTGTGTGTGTGTGTGTGTGTGTGTGTGTGTGTGTCTGGGCTAAGGGAAGAGTGACTTTAGCTTTCATCAGATTTTTTTCAATGAAAATTGGTGGCCTTGAAACAATTGAGCTAAAGCTTTTCAACTCCTATGATCAAAACTCCATGAGAGTTTCCAGGTCCCTCATCGAACAATTACCTCTGTATTAGTTAACACATCACTAGTTGCTGTGACAAATAGACCTCCAAAAGATATATAGGGTCAAATATATGTCATGTACAATAGAAGTTTATCTCTTTGTCACATAATAATCCAAGGCAGTGTTCTTGGTCAGTGGCAGTCACCAAGGAATCAGGACTTCTGTGTCTCTGCCATCTTCATATATGGCTTTCAATGTTATCCTAGAAGTCAACACCACAGTCAGGAAGGGAAAAGAGCGTGAAGGACGCTTTTAAGAATTGGACCTGAAAATGGTACTATTACCTCTTCCCACATTCAATTGAGCTCAGTCACTCAAAAGTAATGTTTGCAACAGAATCTAGGAAGTATAGCCCAGTTGTACCCATGAAGCAGAGACAAAGGATTTTTGTGAACAGCTAGAATCCTTACTACATCTCCTGCATTGATAACGAAGCACATTTGCAGGAATATTCTTCCAGTGGTACTACTAGTGGAAAATTCAAATGATTGATTATTTAACTCTCTTCTAAGACTCAAGCCAATTTTTAAAACTTGATAATTATGGATAGTGGTACCTCCTGCTTTCAGCGGGTTAGATTATTTTTACAGAGTGTTTGTCTACTTTGACAAAGTAGACTTTTCCTGGGGACAAGACAAAGTCTTATACATTTCCTCTAAAGTGGTCCCAAATCAGGATACCTGGAATATATTATAGGAAAGTATTTCAGATATACAGGCTCTGGGATACCTAGTTTTCTTATTGGGAGCCAGTTGGCAAAGCAGGTAAGAACATACCTGAGTTGGACTGGTCCTGCGGTAAAATTTGACCTGGGTTAGCCAATATGCTTACTGTCTTTCATTGATTTGAGGAGATAATGGCTTTTTGTCCCTCTTGCTGGTAGCAAAGATATGATTAGGCTGAGAAGCAGCAGAATAGCAGCAGTAGGTTTTTATTTGGAAGGGTAGGGTTTTGACAAAGAAGAAAATAGTGGGTAGATAAAAAGTCTAAGAGGGAGAAAAATCAGAAAATGGAAGGAGAGAAAAGACAAAGGATAATAAAAGAGGAGGAGAAAGATTTACTATATAATATATTTCAAAGCCATGCAATGTTCCTAATAAAGCAGACTCCTATGGCCTGTATTTCTGTGCATTAATTCTGTTTGCCTTTATGGACACTCATTTGTGTTTAGTTCTGGTGTATTTATCTTTGGAGCAGTCTTGAAGTATTATTCTTATTTTTGTAATCTGCCTGAAGTTTGAGGTAAGGGTATTGATACATAAATAAAATAGAGCTGACATATGAACCTAGTTTATTACTACTTGCCATCTTTCAGTATTAGCTACTTTTAGCAAATAATAATGCTAGTATGTATAGATCACTTATTTGAATATCACTCATTAATTCCCATTCCTTTTTTGTCAGGTAGATAAAATATACATTGTTGTTCCAGCAGGGGATGAATGTCCAGGAGTAACAGTATAATGCTAAAATTCATCATTTGCCTGAGAGATGGATCTATTTATTAATGCATGCTTGCACTAATTAATTTTTTTCATAAATGTTTTCAGAGGCCCTGTTGTATGGAAGATACTAGAATAGATAGAGAATAAAAGACAACTCTTTCCTTTAAGAGGCATCTGACAATTCATTGCTGACCATGTGCCAAGGGCTATGCTAGATGAGTTCTATACATTTAATTCTTATACCCACTCTGCAAAGCAGGATTCTTATAATTTCTCAGATAAGGACGCTCAGAGAATTTATATAATGTGTTTAAAGTCACATAGAAAGTTAAATGAAGGAGCTGGGATTTGAACTCAGATATCACTGGGTCCAAGTCCATGTTTCTTTTCCATCATGTTGCTTTTTGGTTGCAGTGGGGTTGCAGAAGGGAAAGAGAGTAGGGGAGAGGTAAGGGAAGGTGGGGGGATAGATGGTGATGCACAGAGATCTGACTTGGGATGGTGAACACACAATGCAACATACATATGATGTATTATAGAGTTGTGCATCTGTATGATTTTATTAAGCAATGTCACCCCAATAAATTCAACAGCAACATAAAAATAGAAGTCACAAAGCAAGGCCACTACTCATCTCTTTAGATCCAAATGTTAGTCAGATTTGGCTTTCAGTTCCTGCGCATTCCATACTCCCTTGCCTTTTCAATCATCTGCACTTAGAGCACTGCCTTTGGTTAAGGGACAGCTTAATGCTATCTCTTTTGTGATGATGAAACCTCCTTCCATTTTTCTAACAAGGGTGATCTCTCCCTCCTTAAAACTTGTACTTCTCACTTGAGATAAATTGTATAGTTGCTTTTGTGCTTATTTTTGTGCCTTTGTCTTAGGCAGCCTCTAAGGTGGTGCTCAATCATCTTTACCTCCTAATATCCATACCTTTGTATAGCTCTCGCTCTTTGCACTTGGGCTGGGTTTATTGATTTTCTCCTAATAAATAGAATATGGCAGTAGTGATGAGATGTCATTACTGATACTGGCTAATAAAAAGATTTTGGTTTCTGTTTTAAACATTCTCTTTTATTCTCTTCTGGATTTCTTGCTCTGGAAAAAGTAAGCTGCCATAAAGAGAGGTCCAATTGGGAAGGGACCAAGGTCCATGTGAGTGAGTTCCAGGTGAATGGGTTCCCGTCACTTGACATTTCAGATGAGACTATATTCCCAGCTGATAGCTTGACTGCAACCTCATAAAGACCTTGATGCAGATGCACCCAACTAAGTTATACCCAGATCTTGACATAATAATATAATAAATATTTATTGATTAATGCTACTACATTTTGGGGCTATATTATATTATATTATAATTATATTTATACTATATCATATAATATAATATACCACATATTATATTTATATTATATCATGTCATATTATATAATAAAATATGTATATTATATTGTATTATATATTATCAGTATAATCAACATGGTCCTATCAGACTGGTAGTTGCTTAGATAACAGATCTGTTCTTTATCTTCTCATCTGTATCATCAAGGAGGACATTTTATATCAGTGACAGAAAGAAATGTCCTCTCTTAGGACTTTGGTATTGGTGAGGAGAATTATTGGACTTGATACCACTCCTCTTGGACTGCAAACAAAGAGCTTACCCCAATTACAACAATGACTTCTTGTAAGGGAAGGTTGGCTCAAGAAAGAGCTAAAATGTCTAGTCCTGAGATATCAGGATTCTTGTTTCACAAAGGGAAGCACCTTAAGTCATGGTGACAGGAGGGATGTCTTTTCTTCATAAATGGTTGATTTGAGTGTCCTCAGGGAATCACTAGTGCTTACTTTGACACTGCTTGTTTCTTAGGTAAATTAATGAAAAAATGATGGAGTAAAGGAAGCATAATTAGAGCAACAATCTTGGCTTTTAGTGGAACTAGATCTCCTTTTTGGAGTTTGCAACTGAGCAGCTCATTAAGCATCTAGTATGCCGAGAACCCCAGAGTTTAAGCCACACAAGAAACTGGCAAGAAGTCTCATTTTTCCAGAGAGATAGTAAAGCTTCCTGAGGAAGTGAGCAAGATCACAGGCTGTCTTGATGAAGTGAGGGACTACTTGAGAGAAAGAAGAGTTTGAAAGATGGTGAACATTCATGAATTATAGTGTTTTTTTTCAGAAGTCAGAGACAGTAAGCCTTCTTCCTAGGAGCACAGGAGTGATGAAGCTAAAATAAAGGAAAGATCATCTGTTCCACCCAAATCATCTTGCGCTTTGGAGAGAAAGCAAATAAGGATTCTGTGTATTTCCATTGAGTCATGTGAACTTGAACAAGTGAGGTAGATAGATCAGTGGTCCCCAACCTTTTCTAGGCCACGGACCAGTTTAATGTCAGAAAATATTTTCATGGACCGGCCTTTAGGGTGAGACGGATAAATGTATCACGTGACCGAGACAAGCGTCAAGAGTGAGTCTTAGACGGATATAACAGAGGGAATCTGGTCATTTTTTAAAAATAAAACATTGCTCAGACTTAAATAAAATGGAAATAATGTAAGTTATTTATTCTTTGTCTTCTGACCGGTACCAAATGGCCCACAGACCGCTACCGGTCTGTGGCCCGGGGGTTGGGGACCACTGAGGTAGATGGTGCTCAGGAACATGTCACCACTGTAATGCTTCCCAGTCATTTCACAGGAAGACAGGAGGAGCAGGGCTGTAAGGCAGACTGCATCTACCCTCGTTCTCCTTTCTCTTCCTCATCTTTCCTCACCTCATCATCCAACTCTGGCGATTCCTAGAAAGAGTTCCGGAGCAAGTCCTTGCTTTTAGCTTAGAAGTGATCTATGAACTGGCAATGGCCCCAAGTATGCCCCCAACCAAGAAACAATACGATTACATCCCCTAATATCTCTCTCTAGGTCAGTGTTCCCAAAGTAGAAGCATTGCCACTTTTTGGTATCTCTGGAATGAGTATGTGGCATAAATAATTAAAAATATTAAATGCTGTATAGGCTTTGAGTCTGGCTTTCAGTCTGAGTATACATGTCAAGCAGAGAAAGTTAATTTATGTTCAAAAGTTAACCCTAAAGAATGCACTGATGGAAAACCCTTATTATAGTTTGCTGCGTGTGTTTGCCATCACAGTTGTAGCTAGTTATCATGTAGGAGAAAGAGATGTTCAGTTTTTTTTCAATATGTTCTCATTTGTTTTCTGCCAATTTTTTTGCAATATTGTGAACACATTTGTTGTGTCTGTTTTAATTAAATCTGCCTTTGTCAGGCCAGCAAGTCTCTCATTATTGGCAAATATGGAAATACAGTGGTACCTTGAGATACAAATTTAATTTGTTCTGTAACCGATCTCGTAAATCAGTCAACTTGTATATCAAACTGCCAATACTGGACCCGTGCGCCAATGTGCCAACTAGCAGCAGCTTCCAGAATCACGACTTGTATCCCAGAATTTCGCTTGGATCTCAAACAAATATATGGACTGAGTCGCAGCTCGTGTCTCAAAAAAATTTGTATGTTGGTCTGCTTGTATCTCAAGGTACCACTGTACTAAAGTAATGTGTTATTTATTGACCATGAAAAGTTAAGGAATAAGGTTATTTTGTGGATGGCAAAACTCAATTTAGAATCTTCTGCCCTTTATGAAGGAACTTGATGACTATTATCTTATAACTGATCATAAAAAGGACAGGTTTTCCAAAGAAATTAAAAAAAAAAAAAAGAAAAAAGAAAAAACTCCAGCTACACACCAATCTTCTTTAACTTAAATAAACACAGATTGAATGAACAACCCACAGAAATTATCTTCATTATTCCACAGCCAACAGCAAAGGCTTTATCCCATTATAGTAATGAGCAAACCTTTGAACTTTGTATTATACACTGCTAGGCAGAGGCACTTAAGACATAGGCAAACAATGTTTACAGTTGCTTTAGGGACTTAATAGGATAATACCTCGACTTGTATTTCTGAGTAAGCTTGATCCTGTCTTCCCAGTCTGCATTTCCCCAAAGCAGAGGCTGGAAAGGCCTAAAGCTGGATGAAAAGTAGACTGTCAGGAATAACACATCAAGAAAGATTTCTCCTTATGCCTTGTCCTTCCCCTTGTTGCTAAGTAGTGGGTGGGCATAAAGAGAAATCAGGTCATGACAGTGCTATTTATACTTAAGCCCAGGCAAACCCTTTCAAGCTCATATTCAGAATCTCTCAATACTCAGGCTCAATGTACGTGTATTTCCTCTAAGCAGCTGAAAGAACTGATTGGGGAAGAGTGCATCACAATGGAAATCCTGGAGCTTTTGAGTTGGGTGGACCTGGGTTTGCTCTCAACCTTGTAACTTACTTCAACAAATTATTAATCTTTTAGACCCTGTTTCCCATCTTCAAAATGGCATAATAAGGCAGGAGGTATCATGTCCCATAGGGTTTGTGTATGATGGAGAGGGTGGTTGCTTGGTAGATGGAAGCCTCTAGGAAAGTGGTCAATTCAATCAAATAGGATGGTTTCAATGACTAACTGAATATTGTCGCAAACAAGGCAGCATATTTGAAGAGTCCTCAAACACATTTGTGTCTTTTCATAATACCAGGTTTATTAGAGGAGACTGCCCCAGTAAGTCAATAGCGTCACATGCAGGCCACACACAGAAAAGGGGAGCTTATGCAACAGAAGTGAGCAGAGCAAGCATACAGTGCAAAATCCCTGTGATTGGTGATGTCCACAGGTAGAGAGGGAAGTGTTGATCTCAAGCCATTGGCTAGAGTGGTGGTATGTGTCAGGTGGAGTGGGAGTCCAGCATGGCTGCATGGTGACCTGTGGTATAGCCAAGCTTGAGCATTAGGTGGTTGGAGCTCAGAGTTCTTAGCCCACAAGGGGTGGAAGTCCCACTTTTATTTGTGTCCAGATGGAGTCCTTATCCAAGTGTCCAGATGTGTGGTTTGGGCACTTTGGGTGCCTCTTAGGGGCATTCTTGTTATACCTCATCACCTCAGTCTTGACATAGCACTTGGCATAACTGTCATGGCTGACAGTGACTCCATATTGAATTGTCAAAAGTATCCAAAAAGTCTGCTCTGCTCTTGCTCTATACAAATATGTTTAGTTTTAAAGCTAAACTAATCTGAAATTTTGATTAAAAGCCTGATTTCATATGTATAGATATACAATTTTCCTGGAAGAATATCAGGCAAAGCAGTGATTTGCCACCATGAGCTATAATATTCACTACAAATACTTGGTTATTGGTGACATTTCTCATTTATTAATTTATGGCATTAGCCACATCTTTTTTTTTTTTTTTTAATTTTTCCGAAGCTGGAAACGGGGAGGCAGTCAGACAGACTCCCGCATGCGCCCGACCGGGATCCGCCTGGCATGCCCACCAGGGGGCGATGCTCTGCTGCAATCAGAGCCATTCTAGCGCCTGAGGCAGAGGCCACAGAGCCATCCTCAGCACCCGGGAAAACTTTGCTCCAATGGAGCCTTGGCTGTGGGAGGGGAAGAGAGAGACAGAGAGGAAGGAGAGGGGGCGGGGTGGAGAAGCAGATGAGCGCTTCTCCTGTGTGCCCTAGCCGGGAATCAAAACCGGTACTCCTGCATGCCAGGCCGACACTCTACCACTGAGCCAACCGGCCAGGGCCTAGCCACATCTTTTAATCTTAGAAATCCTTAACTGGCCTGAAAGAAGCAGTGTGGTTCTCTGAATTTCCAATTTTAAAGACATGTGAGAATTTGAGTAAAAATAAGATTAAGTCAAAGATGTCAGCCTGTTCTCTGAAGAACTATTTAGAAGAAGTCCAGCTACTGATTTATTTATTGCTTGGTACTATTAAGTAAGTAAGAAATAAACTTTTGTTACATTAGAACTAATATGCATTCTGGAACCTATGTATTATAACAGCTAGCCTACCCTAATTATTACACATATTCTATTACCATGAACTAGAATTTTCATGAAAATGCCTCTAAGTCTTACCTATCCAAATATTATGTCTTTGTCAGTAACAAGATGCCTACCGGGTTTCATGAAGAAATCAAGATTTAGGAAAGGCAGAAAGAGGCATAAAAGAATACTTAAGATATTTCATGACCATGTTTTCTCAGCTGACAGTATTCATAATATTAAGATTTTCTTTTCAAGTTCATTGAGATGGTTTCCCTTTGTGCCTGGAATGAAACTGACAAAATTATTCCCATCAGTGAAAATTACCATTGTTGCTTTTGCCTGTTTTTTTTTTTTTTTTTTTAAGATGTAAAAACCATTTCCCAATATCAAAGTCAAATTTCTGGTTGAGGGGAAAAGTAATGCAGAGAAAGAGAGAGAGAGAGAGAGAGCAAGTGTAAGTCGCTGTTGACTTTGTTCTCAGGTAGTGACAACTGAATAAAAGTTAAAATGTTAAAAATGTGCTTTTGTGATGCCCGGTGCTTGGCGCATTGTCAAGGGAGAAGAGTGAAGTCGTCAGGGCACATCCAGGTATAGATCAATGTTCCAGTCTCTCTCTTTCCATTTCTCTCTCGCTAAAATCAATACATAAAAATGAAAAAAATAAAAAGAGTGAAGCCTTGTCACAGATCAGATATGTAACTTTGGTAAGTCAGTAAGATTCTCTAGGTCCCAGGTTTTTTTAATCATGAAAAAGGATCTGATTAGATGATTTCTAAGTTGTTTTAACTCTAAATATTTAATTTTGAGCCATAAAGGTGAAGATTTAACATGCTGATTGCCTTGTAGCACTCCCCCCACCGGGGGATACATTTTGAGATGGCCAGTGGATGCCTGAAACTGAGGATAGCACCAAATCCTGTATATACTATGTTTTCTTCTATGTATACATACCTGTGATAAAGTTTAGTTTATAAATTAAGTACAGTACACAATTAATATTAACTAATAATAAAGACCAGTTATAACAATATACTGTAATAAAAGCCTCATGAATATGGCATTTTTCAAGTAAAATAAGAGTTATCTAAACACAAGCACTACGATACCACACACTCTATCTGATAACTGAGACAGATTCTAAGCGACTCTCAGGCAGGTGGTACATACAGCGTGGACATGCTGGACAGAGGGGTGGCTCATATCGGGGTGGGGTGGTGCCAAGGATATGAGAAATTTCATCATGCTACTCAGAATGACATATAATTTAATACTTATGAGTTGTTTATTTCTGGACCGTGGCTGACCATGGGTAACTAAAACTAAAAAGCGAAAACTAGATAAGGGAAGGGGGGAACTATTGTACATAGTGCTGTAGTATAAAAAACGTCAGCATCCCCCATCTTCTCCTTCCTTCTCAAACACCCTGTGGCTCATTAATATACGTGCATAACACCATTTTCCAGGGCTCCGTGGTGATGTTCAGTGACATCTTATGCAGCTCCACATGGGCGGGGCACCTGGGGCAGCCACATTCAGTTTTAATTGAAACAAAGCAAAGCAGCAGCTGTTGGACATTAGAGAGAATTTTGAGCCTATATTCTACTTCCAAGAAAAGGAGAAAACAAAAGTCAAAAACATGTTAAGCCAGCCAGTCTACAATATTTAAGGCCATCTGCATTCTCTCTGTAAGTGCCCATCACTTGGAAGATGCTCTCATTTTTCTTTAAAAACAGAATTGACAATGATATATGATAGAATAAGAGATGTGCTGGCACTTAAAATACTGAATTTTTAGCTCATTGTCACTGCCCCTGCCATAATTATGAGTTATTTGTCTAAGCCTGATTTTCCGTTATAGCTAAAATATTGCAACGATAGACTCAAGTTTTACATGGTAAGAGCAAAGGTGAATCTTGTTTTCCCATAGCAACATTTTTGGGCTTTATAGTGAAGTCTGAAGCTAATGTTGAAGTGCCTGAGTGATGCAGCTCTAATGCTGTCGGAAGAGTGAGTGCACTCTGTGATACGGCGCAGCGTTTGAGCCTTCCTGACTTCTGTGTCTCAGCTATCGGAGGAGTTATGTATAGTTGCCTAATGCACCTGTACTCTTTCAAGTTAGGTAGCGACAGTTTAAGGTGCTCACAGTTATCTGATCTCTGGGTCTGAGTACTGTATGTGCTCTTTGCACTACTGTCCTGTTGTTTGTCTTGCTATTTCCTAACTCATTTATTCGTTCTTGGAATAAACAAACATACTGCTCACAAAAATTAGGAGATATTTCAAAAATGAATGTGAAGCTATGCAATATACCCTAATTTTTGTGAGCAGTATATGTCTTAAGAGACAGCTATGTGCTAGGCATTTTAATAGGTGCTGGTGGCCCTGGCCGGTTGGCTCAGCGGTAGAGCGTCGGCCTGGCGTGCGGAGGACCCGGGTTCGATTCCCGGCCAGGGCACATAGGAGAAGCGCCCATTTGCTTCTCCACCCCCCCCTTCCTCTCTGTCTCTCTCTTCCTCTCCCGCAGCCAAGGCTCCATTGGAGCAATGGGCGCTGGGGACGCCTCCTTGGCCTCTGCCCCAGGCGCTGGAGTGGCTCTGGTCGCGGCAGAGCGACGCCCCGGAGGGGCAGAGCATCGCCCCCTGGTGGGCAGAGCGTCGCCCCCTGGTGGGCGTGCCGGGTGGATCCCGGTCGGGCGCATGCGGGAGTCTGTCTGACTGTCTCTCCCCGTTTCCAGCTTCAGGAAAAAAAAAAAAAGGTGCTGGAGATACAGGGGCAAGTAGGATAGATTTAGTCTCTGACTTTACTGTCTAGTGGAGAAAACAGACACTGAGAAAGCAATTACAAATACAGTAAATGAAGTTTGGGAAGCAAGAGGGGATAAACTGAGCCTTAACCCACGAGTGGAAATTAGCCAAATGAAGAGGATAGAGAAGGCATCGGGAGGGTTGAGGGTAGCTTCAGCAAGAGAATTGGTACTGAATTTGTTCAGCAAAAATACACGGGATCCCTTTGGGGGCTTTGATGTTTGTGTGTCACTGGAGTGTGAAAAGAAGTCGGGGAGAGGTGCAGGACACAGGGCAGGGATGCTTGGCATGGGTCTGATCCCAGAAGCTCTCTGGTGCTATTTTTGGGAGTATGTAATATTTCTGTAGGTAAAAGTCGCTGAGGGTTTAAACAGATAAATCAGATGGTCTTAGCTTTTAGAAGGATCAGCAGTGTGGGAAGTGGATGTGAGGGATGGAAAAGAGCAGGGCTTTCAGAAGAAGCGTTATCTCTTCTGAGGTGGCAGTCACAGCAAGGAAGAGATCCTTAATTAAGAGGCCTGCCCCCTCCTCCCATTTGTGCCTGTTGGTATAAAACCATATTTCAATGCCAAGCCCAAATCCTACCTCCTTTGTGGACCCTCTTTTCGTCACTCCCAGACATTGCCTCTTCCTTTGAAATTCTCCTTATTGTCTGTTCTCTCCTTGGAAGTAGAATACATCCTACTTGTAATGTGATTTATTCTTTTTTCTCTATGTATCTCCTTTTTTCAACAAAACTCATGAAGGATAGGGAAATACCTATTTTGCTTTTCATCTGTAGCATCTAAGACAAAGGCTTGAAAAAATTCTGAGTCTTAGAGTTGGAATGAACCTCAGAGATCATCCAATTCTTTTTATTTAATGGATAAGAAACTTGAGGCCCAGAGAAATGAGTGCCTTCTTAGTCTCTCAACTTTTGGTTTACTATCCTTTCAGTTATCCAACAGGATAAATATTTTTTATGGTCGATGATAAATTAGACATCTATGACCTTAGTAGAGAAATATCTTCCTGTTACTATAGTTTAATGGGCAACATGATTCTTTGAGGATTAAAGGATGAGTATTGTTTAGTAATACCACTTTTCATTAATAACAAAAGGCTAGGTTAACATACTTTGTTTTCCTCTCATGAAAAATTTCAGCACAGTCCATAAAATATTTGAGCCCCAAGATGAGGTCAAGCTTTCAATGTAATAGCTGCTAATTAGATTAGGGATTGTTTTCCTCTGAGAACATAGTGCTCATTTGGAGAATAAAATAAGAAACAATTTCTTCCTAAGTCATGGGTGCCCTCAGGACTTACTGCCTGTCTTTATAGGCTGTCTTCCCTCTTTCTTATCCTCCCATAAATGATGAAGCCCATTGCAGCATCTTCAGATTTGCAGAATGCAAATATGTGTCCAACCGGGGACATATGGGAATTTGAACATGACACAAGAGCTTAAAGATACCAAGAGCTTAATGCTTAAAACAGGCTGCAAACTCATACATGCAGAGACCACACAGGTAATGCAAATGAGTAAAAGTGGCTGGGTAGAGATTGGTGACTTTGACAATGAATGAATAAGAGCTGACATGTTAGCCCTTTGTCAAATCCAGTCATTTGTTGCCAAGAGAGAATATGTATGAGTTCTACCAGGTTGTCTGATTTTTTAAGGCAGTACAGAATTCTGGATTTTTATGTGAAATATATCAAATCTGAATTAATGGTCATGGCTTTAAAAATTTAAAACTTTGTATAACAAATATAAAAACAAGCAAAGCACTCTTTTAGACTGGCCTTAAATTCTGCAACATCTGGCTTTAAAAATTCCAGAAATTTATTTTTATTTATCAGATACACAAACTAAACAACCTTCCTGCCATAATCTTGGGGCTACTTTGTGTATGTGTGTGTCAAACATTATTTAGGATACTTAAGGGAACCTATAGAAATTAATGGTATGTTTTGGCCCACAATAAACTTTAAATTTATCTCAACTTTTTTAAATTTTTAAATTTTTTTTTTATTTTTACAGGGACAGAGAGTGAGTCAGAGAGAGAGAGATAGACAGGGATGGAGAGAGATGAGAAGCATCAATCATTAGTTTTTCATTGCGTGTTGCAACACCTTAGTTGTTCATTGATTGCTTTCTCATATGTGCCTTGACCATGGGCGGGCGAGTAGCCCCTTGCTGGAGCCAGCGACCTTGGGAATAAACTTTAAATTTAGTTGGGAAATATGAAACCACATATGAAAACAACTAGTAGCTTTATTTACTATGTAAACTCAAAAGGAGAAAACCTATAAATTAAGAGTCACTAGACCTCATCCCTTGAGGCCAAATTAGTGTTGAACATATAAGTTAGACAGTATGTTCTGGAAACTCATATATCTGTAAACCCATAGTCTATCATTCAGCTCATTGTAGTATAATTACGAATCTAGTTGATTCTGTTAAAATTTAAAACCTTGAGATCGTGACATTCAGTTTATATCTGTACTTCCTACATATGCCACAGTAGCTACACATATAGTTGTGAATTAAATGTTTTTTAAATGAATCAATAACAAATTGGAATTTATAGGAGTAACTTATCATTTGGAAACACAGTAAAAATTTAATACTTGTTTAATAAATGAATACATTTATTAAATGGGGAAGAAATGGCACCAGATGGTAGAGAAAGACTTTGAGAATAAAAGTAACATTTTTAGTTGGACTTCGATGTAAGTCAATAAGATTTCTATATATGGAGAGCCCTGAGAATAGATGTATTTATGTCAAATAATGCAACATTTTAAGAAAATGAAAATGTTAATTCACTCTACTAGCAAGAAGAGGCAGTCAGTTGTGTTTGACACTCATGTTTCTATATTTTCTAAGATAGGTAGACAAATGACATTTGTGGAGTACTAATGATATACTAGGTACAGTGCACATCTAATTTAATCTCATGATTACCCCATAAGATAGCAGTGTTGAATTTTGTAGATGAGGGACTGAGGTAAAGAAAGGCTATTTATTTGTCTGATATACGGATAATTAATCAGTGAGAACAGTTTGAATGAGGTTATGATAAAGCTAATTAGACTAATCTGGAATATGGGATTCTACTTTTTATATCATAATTTTATTCAAATATGGTTTTAATGTGGTTCAAATATTGTGCATTAGTGTTCTGTGTACATGCTTTTTTAGTTTTTTTCCCATCCTAGTACTTAGCACATTTAGGAATAAACCTATAATCCTCCAGGGAGGTGAGGCTAAAGAGGTAAGGTCATGTCCCATTGTAATAATAAATCTTTCTTTCATCCAGTTGTTGCATTAGAAGATGAATTTGAGCAAGGGAAACACATGTATTACTATGTTACTCACTGTGGTGTTGATAGGGAATAATTCTTAGAGCTGTTTAGTGTGGAAAACCAATAACTTTAGGAAATTGGGTTTTATTCTTTCAAGCATTTGACTATTTTTTCTGTATTCTGGCTAATTAGACATGCTCAAAAAGCTGTCCATGCTCAGGGGAGAAATTCTACCCTGGAGATGGTGCCTCTACTATAGAGCATGCCCTATAAGGACTGGATTGAGAGATTGAGGACTGAGCTTCCAGGCATTTCTGGGTGCCTTAGTGAGCTGTAGACCTTGTCCATGAAATTCCTTGTCTCTGAAATTTTATCTGGCCCTTCTCTGATACTGAAGGCTTATTCTAGAAGCTTCTTGAAATTTTGTGAAAAGCAAAAGGATATTTACATATCAAAGGCCATATGATTTTTTCTTATAGGCTTTTTCATAAAGATTATGACAAGAATATTTAAAGAACCCTTCAGAAGTAAATTTATCAGTTAGTCTAAAGGCTTATGTTTTACTATAATTTTATATATTCACATGTATTACAAGTGATCAATCATTCTGTCAAGCATCGTGTACTAAATGTGCTAATGGGCTAGTGAATCAAATAATTTGAAAGTATAGGCATATGTAACATTGATTTTCAATATTTGGATCACATCAATAATCCACTGAAAGAAAACAATTTTATTAGAATGGATTTCCATATACCTTATTAATAGTTGACAGGCAAAATAACACTTGTTACACTCACTGTTGATTAATTTTCTATAACTCTCTGTACCAGGAGTCGGGAACCTTTTTAGCTGAGAGAGCCATGAATGCCACGTATTTTAAAATGTAATTCCATGAGAGCCATACAATATGTTTAACACTAAATACAAGTAAATGTGTGCATTTTATGTAAGACCAACAATTTTAAAGTACAATAAGTCTCTGAATTCTTTTTAATAATGTTATGCTGTTGCTAACCAATGATGAATAAAGTACTTCTTACCATTAATGCAACTTCTGGTGCTGCATGGTTTTGCTGATGGCTTTGTAGTCTGGTTGATACATGGTGAGGTTAAGTAAGCTTCATGCAGGCATTGAGATTTCCATCTGTTAAACATGATCGTAGGTTGATCTTAACATTCTTTAGATGTTGGTCTTAACATCTTTAGAAAGACTGCTTACATGCATACGTAGAGCCAAACATTGTCAGTACAGCAATACTCACATGCTGCAGTGTGTGGTATATGACAGAAAGTGCGTTCCAAGTTTTGACAATCAGCTGGTCCGCAGGTTGAAGTTTTTTCATTTCTCCCCACTTGTGTTTGCTTGCCAACTCTGCTTGCTATCGTGCAAGTCTTTCCAAATCTTCATTCAGTGACTTGAACTTATTTACCCACATGTCTGAGGCCTTCAGGTCAGCAGCTTGTAGCTCTAAATTAATCTCTGACAGAGACACTGGGGATGTAACTCAGGTTGGCGCTGTCCACTGCACACTCCTGTGGATGGGTGATGAAATTAAAAAGATGAGTGCGCTCACAAAATTCTCCAAAGCGCACTTTTAATGACTGCAGGAGATTAGATGTGAAACCCGCTAGCTGCTGGAGATCAAGATGTTGAGCAGGGTCACTTGCTGTGCATGCATCTTTAAACTCTCCCAGTTTTTCAAAGTGTAGTAAACCAGTGGTTCCCAACCTTTTTTGGGCCACGGACCGGTTTAATGTCAGAAAATATTTTCACTGACTGGCCTTTAGGGTGGGACGGATAAATGTATCACGTGACCGAGACAAGCATCAAGAGTCAGTCTTAGACGGATATAACAGAGGAAATCTGGTTATTTTTTAAAAATAAAACATCGTTCAGACTTAAATATAAATAAAATGGAAATAATATAAGTTATTTATTCTTTCTCTGTGAACCGGTACCAAATGGCCCACGGACCGGTACCGGTCCATGGCCTGGGGGTTGGGGACCACTGTTAAGTAAATGACCTGTTTCAATGTCAGCAATGAAGAGTTCCAGCTTGTTTTCAAATGCAAACACTGCTTGTTGAAAGGATAAGACTATATTTCCAACACCTTGCATTTTCACATTGAGCTGCTTCAAGTCATGTTCACAAGATAGTAGAACTTCAGGAGCCACTCAGTGTTAGCTAACTCAGGATGCTTGACGTTTTTCATTTCAAGAAAAATCCAGCCCTGGCCAGTTGGCTCAGTGGTAGAGCGTCGGCCTGGTGTGCAGGAGTCCCGGGTTCGATTCCCAGCCAGGGCACACAGGAGAAGCACCCATCTGCTTCTCCACCCCTCCCCTTCTCCTTCCTCTCTGTCTCTCTCTTCCCCTCCCACAGCGAAGCTCCATTGGAGCAAAGATGGCCTGGGCGCTGGGGATGGCTCCTTGGCCTCTGCCTCAGGCGCTAGAGTGGCTCTGGTCGCGACAGAGTGATGCCCTGGAGGGGCAGAGCATCGCCCCCTGGTGGGCAGAGCATCGTCCCCTGGTGGGCGTGCCAGGTGGATCCCGGTTGGGCGCATGTGGGAGTCTGTCTGACTGTCTCTCCCCGTTTCCAGCTTCAGAAAAATACAAAAAAAAAAAAAAAAAAAAAAAGAAGAAAAGTCCGGATTTCACTCAGACAAGCCGTGAAACGGCTGAGTACCTTCCCTCTTGACAACCAACATACACTGCTGTACAGAAGCAGACCAGGATAATTATTGCCAACTTCATCCAGCAGTGTTTTAAACTGGCGATCATTTGAAGCTCAGGCAACAATAAAGTTGACCACTCGAATGACCAGCGACATCACCTCACCAAGCTGCTTGCCACACATCTGAGCACAAAGTGCCTCCTGATGTAGGATGCAGTGAAAAGTTAGGATGGGTCTCTTTTCATGTTCACAAAGAAGCGCTACGAATCCTCTGTTTTTCCCCACCATGCACGGAGCTCCATCAGTACACACTGAAATAAGTTTATCCATTGGTAGATTTTTTCTTTAGTGAACTCAGTGAAAGACTTGAATAAATCCTCCTCTCTTGTTGTCTCTTTCATAGGCAAAACAGCAAGACTTTCCTCATGTAGTGTGTCACCGACAGCATACCTTGCAATCATGCTGAACTGGGATAAATGGCTTACATCTGTCGACTCAGCCAAAGCGAGAGAAAAGAATGATGCTGCATTTATGTCCTTCACTTGTGTTGCCTCAGTTTGATTTGCCATCATGATGGTACGATCGTGAACAGTTCTTGCTGACAGAGGTGTGTCTTTTATTCGTTTGATTATCTTGTCTTTATCCAAAAAATCGTCAAAAAGTTCATTGGCAACATCAAGCATGAATGTTTTGGCATACTCCCCATCTGTGAATGGCTTTCTGTTTCTCACAATTGCTAAAGCACCAGCACAGCTAGCCAAATTCCAGTCACCTTGTTGGGTTGAAACACGGAGTTGCTGCTGACTAGCTTGCACTCTGCACAGTAGCTCTTGACATGCTTTCTTCCTGCTGTCCCCTGCTGGATATTTCGATGCAAATGTAGTATGGTGTGTGTCGAAGTGCCGGTTTATATTTGACCATTTCATCAATGCAATTTTATCATTGCATATTAGACACACTGCATAACCTGCTCTCTCCACAAAGGTGAATTCCTGCTGAAAAGTACAATACTCCTCATCTTTTTTTTAGCTATCTTCTTCGTCAAAAGGGTTTCTGCAATTAGCTAGCTGACTACTTGATTAAAAGGAGGGAAGTTTACTTCCTGACCTCACAACAACCCGTGTAGGTTACGCATTATCCAATAAAAATTTGGTGTTGTCCTGGAGGACAGCTGTGATTGGCTCCAGCCACCTGCAACCATGAACATGAGCGGTAGGAAATGAATGGATTGTGGTACGTGAGAATGTTTTATATTTTTAACGTTATTATTTTTTATTAAAGATTTGTCTGTGACTCAGATGCAGCCATCAAAAGAGCCACATCTGGCTCGCGAGCCATAGGTTCCCAATCCCTGCTCTGTACCCTCAGTCCCCTGAGTCGTTAGCAACAATATTAATTATTAATTCATTATCTACAGGTGAAGCCTTGCTTTTGGCTTACAGGGGTTTTTATTTCAAGCAATGCAAATGTTTTTTTAGGTTATTTTAGAAATAGATTGTTGATACCAGTTGAATGCAGGCAGGAAACAAACAAACAACAGCCACCACCAACCGTGAAGGGTTATAGGAGGAAGAGGGACAAGGCATTGTGCTGTGATGGAGAGGTGATGACAGGATCTGGAAGGAGGAGGACTGGTTCTGACATGGTCCAGATCTGAACTGGGTCTGTCACTTAACCCCTTTGATTCTCAGGTTCTTCATCTCTAAACCAAGGATACCAAGACTTATCTTTCATTAAAAGATGGATAGAGTATACAAATATCTGCAAAGCATCCAGCCCAGCTTAGCCCAGGATAATTTAATTCTCTTCATCTTCCTGCTTCTCTTCACCTTATAATCTCTTCATTTATTTTTTACTTCCCATTTTTCCTAAAATAAAAGGTAAATCTGACATATAAGTAAAAAAAGGATGTATTTGTTGTGTCAAATGCCATAACATTGTAAGAGAAAGATAATGTTAACTCAGTCTACTAGTAAGAATAGTCAGTTGTGTCTGACACCTGTGTTTTCTTTTCTTTTTTTTTTACTTATTATTTTTTTTTACAGGGACAGAGAGAGAATCAGAGAGAGAGAGAGAGAGAGAGAGATAGGGACAGACAGACAAGAATGGAGAGAGATGAGAAGCATCAATCATCAGTTTTTCGTTGGGACTCCTTAGTTGTTCATTGATTGCTTTCTCATATGTGCCTTGACTGCGGGCCTTCAGTAGACCCAGTAACCCCTTGCTCGAGCCAGCGACCTTGGGTCCAAGCTGGTGAGCTTTTTTTGGCTCAAGCCAGATGAGCCCGCGCTCAAGCTGGCAACCTTGGGGTCTCGAACCTGGGTCCTTCCACATCCCAGTTCGACACTCTATTCACTGTGCCACCACCTGGTCAGGCCACCTGTGTTTTCTTATTCTCTGTGATAGGTAGACAAATGGCACTGTGGAGTACTTATAATATACCAGGTATAATGTAAATCTAATTTAATCTTATGATAGCCCCATAAGATCACCCCATAAATAGCGGTGTTTCATTTTGCAGATGAAGGACTGAGGTAAAGAAAGTCTATTTACTTGTCTGATATCACAAGGCCCTTCTCTAAGTGAGACCCTTGACCTCTGATTCTGGAGAGCCTCAAAAGCAGAGATGCTGGCATTCTGCTGCTTCTGCTCCCCAGACTGGAGAGGGGCAGGTATCAACTGTACTTAGTGATTGTCACAATTTATGAGTCTATAACAATGTTATTTTCTTCTCAGTAGATGCTGAGTCTTTATAGGTGTTTTCTACACAATGTTTAAAGCAAATACAGTAAGAATTAAAACTTGAATATGGTCTCTTTATATCTCTTTTAGAACAACATTAAAAATAGGAAATGATGTTTAAACATTTTTTAAGGTCAAAGAAGCCTCTTTCTTATAGCTTGGCAGGAGAGATGTGGAAGTAATCATGGGCACTGGTGCTGTTGTTTACTAGCTGAGGTGCCAAAGACATCCATCTGTCAAAAAAATGTGTAGGATGTTGATCAAGCCTGGAGCCTCTAACACTGAGCACCCCGCTGGGGACTAAAGATGCCACTCCAGTGAGAGTGTGCCTGCTTGATGGTGCATCACCTCAGTGTGAAGGATTTCCATACATATTTTCACTAAAGAAAAAAAAAGACTCTCTCTTATAGCTGGGAAACGGGCATAGGAGAGTTGCCTTGATTTTCACAAGGGATGCAACTTGGGTGTTACATATAATAGACACTTTAAAAGATCATTTTATTTTGGACTTTGATAAACGAAAGCAGTGAATGCAATGAAAATAACCATCCTTCATCCAAACCATTATTGAGAGTAGGTTTGAAAAGGAAGATAATTAAATGGAGCAGAGATATGGCTTCAGCCTGCCCTGGCCTATATTTTCTTCTCTACTTTTCTCCCTGGTCAACGTTGTAAATTCTTAATAATGTCCTCTATCTTCTCATCTCTAAAGAAAGATACCTGGGACTAACTGTATTCTAGATAATTTACATTTCCTTTTTTTGTTGACTGATACTGGATATTGGGAAGAACATTTGAAATGGAAGGATAGCAACATCTCAGGAGCTCCTGAATCCACCCCAACTTTTGTGGTGCTCCCGTGTAGGCACTGCCACTTGTCAGACATGCGCAGAGTGTATGAGGCAATGAAAGGGATATAAGCATCACTTCTGAAGATAAGAATCCTCCATGTGGGATAAAGGTAATATTCTTCTAGCCCATTTCCCCCTTTCCTGTGTGAAAAACAAAAAAAATACTTTCCCCATTTGTTTTGGATATGTGTCATTGTGGTCACAGAGGTAAGCGTTGAATGGGCAAGGAATTGAGGAAATATGAGGAAGAATTTTTATCTCTACAACTCTGTGAGGACATATACTGTATTTCCCCATGTATAAGATGGATCCTTTTTCGAAAAATTTGGGGTCTAAAAACTGGGTGCGTCTTATACAGTGGTTGTAGTTTATTTACTTGCATTTCCTGCTTTTTTGCACTTGTTTTTGCGCTCATTGTTGAAAACAGTGATTCGTCATCAGACACAGATGAGGACAAGCTAATGAATGGGAGTTTTGACAGTGATGAGGAGTTGTATGAATTTTATGATGAATAAAACTTTATGTAATATATTTTTTCCCCAAATTTTGGGCCGCAAAATTAAAGTGTGTCTTATACATGAGGAAATATGGCGCTTCTTACTGGGTTTAAGACATTGTGTTACCCACACCCATGTGGCTAGCAGGCATCTTGGGGTCAATAAGGTATGCTAATTATTGGGAAAAATTTTTTTTTAAATTATTTTAAAAAAAGATTTCTCTAATATAAAAGATTTTTTTAATAATTTTTTAATCTCAGGTAGCTGGGACTCCAGATTGGCTGAAGCTACCAATGACAAGGATTGGGGCAGCCTCTTAAGAATAAAAACAGAAAAATCAGTTATTTGGTGTCCTTTGGCTAGAACACCTAGTAATAAATTAAACTCTTTTCAGTTAATTACTTTGATATTGCAGAGTTGTATCCTTATTCCTTCCCACTCACCACCTCTCCCACACTTCTCCATTACTTTTTCTTGCCTTTTTTGGAGGCAGTGTAATGATCAT
The DNA here is from genome assembly GCF_036850995.1 of Saccopteryx leptura. NCBI lineage: Eukaryota > Metazoa > Chordata > Mammalia > Chiroptera > Emballonuridae > Saccopteryx > Saccopteryx leptura. The sequence continues at coordinate 41,025,303 of NC_089507.1, forward strand.
TTGAAAGATGTGCATCTGAACTACAAAAAGGCTTTTGTATAAATGTTCTTTTAGTTGCTGACCCATCTTCCTTCTCACCTAGTCAGCCCTCATGCTTTCGATCTCATTTCAAATGCCATTCTTTAGGGACACCTTCTTTGATTCCTCTGTCCCCCCCACCCTGTATTTTTCCTCCAGAGTACTTAGAATTAGTAGTTATAATTTATTTGAGAAACACACAGGGCTCCCCACCATAGCACAAGTTCCATGAGCTCAGAGACTGCTTGTTTAGTGGCCACTGACAACCTAGCATCTACAGTAGTGTCTTTCTTATTGTAGGCTCCACAGGTTTTTATGAAAGGAACCAATGATATGCTGCATTACACTTGTATTATATTTTATAACCAAAATAAAAATTAAAAGATCAATCTAGAGAAATCTCTTTTTTTTTTTTTTAAGTGAGAGGTAGGAAGGCAGAGACAGACTCCTGCATGTGCCCCAACTGGGTTCCACCCACTAAGTCCCTACCAGATGATGCTTGTTGCTTGTGCCTGGGGCCATCTTTGTTTGAAACCATTTGAGTCATGGTTGCAGGAGGGGAAGAGAGAGAGAGAGAGAGAGAGAGAGAGAGAGAGAGAGAGAGAGAGAGATAAGGGAGGAGTGAAAAAACAGATGGGTGCTTCTCCTGTGTGCCCTGACTGGGAATCAAACCCTGGACTTCACAGGCTGGGCTGACGCTCTACTGCTGAGCCAACCAGCCAGGGCCAAAAAAATTTTCTTAAACAGGAAATATGACAAATTATGAAGTTAATAGTTTTATTGAAGAGTTTATATTATTAATAAATAGGCAAAAGACACATAAACATAATGTACAAAAGAAGATACTCTAGAAAACACATATAGGAAAAAAATTCAACATCCCTAGATCTATCTATTAAGTCTAATTAATAAGACAAATGAAAATATAATTGTTAATACTACAGTAAAATTGGAAAAGAGTTTAGAAATATGTACAAATGATAAATCATGCTAAGAAATAGTCATTTAAAACATTAAAAACCCATAGACCTAGAGAATTTTAACACATAGCACTTTTTTTCTTGTAAAACTGGAAGTCACTTAAAATTTAATACAAAAAATAGTAAAATAAAGTATTTGTTATCTATATGCCCATTATTATGCAACTATGAAAAAGGCAGGGTACATAATTACAAGTTAACATAATATAAGAAGAAAAGATCTTAGCTTTAAAAGGTAATGTGGCAGTATTTACCATATTTGTAAGATCTCTTGGCCCACTGAGTTCACTTCCAGATATATGTTCTATGGAGCACATGCACCAAGATGTATGTACAACATAAATGCTGCTTGTAGGAGTATTGGTTTTACAGCAAAAAGTAGAAACAACCTAAGTATCTACCAGTAAGGGTGTGGTTGAATTAATTTTCTATCTTAGTGTGATGGAATGTTATGTAGCTAATCAAAAGAGTGATGTGCCAGCCTGGAAAAATCTCTAAAATATGTTAAGTTAAAAAAATTCAGTTGCCAAATAATATATACAGTATGGTACGATTTTATTAAAATGAAGCTATACATGTATAGTTCAAACACATGGCTATATATAAATCCATAGAAGAAATTTTAGAATAACACATACTGAGATGTTAACAGTTCTGAACTCTGGGAGGGTATGACAGTGGGACTGAGGAATGGGAATGATGGGAGCTTTCATTTATTACTTTCTAGACAGTACTCTATTGAAATAAAAAAAACAATGAGCTTATAATAATGTATTACTTGTATAATATTCAAAATAATGTCATAACAAAAGCTAAAACATTACAAAGAGAGCAAAATACTAAAAAACAATACTTTTTATTGTAGGTCATAAGATTTTGGGTGATTTTTTCCCCCTACAACTACTTTAATATGTTTAGATTCTTTTTATATGTAAAATACAGAAAGTTTTTGTTAGATACAACTTCTCTCCTGATACAGTGGCTTGCAGCCTGGATGTTATAACATTTAGTGGGAAGATAGTGAAGTGAACTCCTTAATTATCCCAGCTGGAATTGTAAAATTCCTCTAAATCAGAATAGTTTTAATTTAAGAAAAGTGAAAGCTCATGTAATTTTAAATTTCTAAGTCCTCTTTCCAATTATTATTATTTTTTTTTTATGGGAGAAGAAGTTGGGATAGGACAGTTGTCTTATAACAAACATTTGGGATATTCAGTTTACTAAAGACTGGGGATCACTGCTTTAAGAACTAACCATCCAAGATAGATGACATGTGACACAGATGGTTATAAAAAAAGACATGCAGACAACTGAACAAGTATTGAAAAAATGAAGTATTTACATTATGCATGAATAATATATCTTTGTTCATGTCTCGTGGGCAAACTTGTCAAGTTCTCTTTCTCTTGTGTGCTTTGGTGTTTATTTTCAAACCATTTCTACCCTGGAAATTATTTTTTGTATTGCTTTGGAAAAGGCTGACTATGACATACACTTTTTTCTTATCCACTATATATATAGCATTTATTTTCCCCGTATTTTTTTACTTTCTGATTTGTTAGTTTAATTTAAGCTAGCCGCTGACTGGATAAAGATGCTTCTGGCTACCTTAATGTCCTTTATGTCGTCTCACTACATTCTGGCATGTAATAATGGTTAGATAATTTACTTCCACTACCGGAAATATTTTCTGAGACCATACATAAACAGGTTTGAAAACCCTCCTCAGTGAAGCCTATATAGTTGAATTCACTTTTAACCATATTATTTTCAAAATAATAAGAACAAGAGCTAAAACATTAAGAAGTAAAAGAACAAAATACCCAAAAACAGCAACGGTTATTTTGGGTCATAAAATTACAGGTGATTTTCTCCTCTCCCTTTTCCCCACAGCTAGTACAATATGGTTAGACTCCTTTTATATTTAAAATTCAGAAGGAAAGGTCCAGAAATAAGGCAATCAGCAGTTGTTTGCTTTAAAAATAATAGTTGCAGACTGGATCAGCCCCCAGAGCCTTTCTCTGTGCCTCTGTTTCCTGTTGCAGAAACTGCCTTAGATTTGTGTTCTGCATTTCTTTTTCCATGTTAATATTTCTCAAACTGCATAGAAATTCCAGCAAGTGTTTTAATAATTCAACACAAAGGAAGAATAATACTGTAGTTGAAAATTAGCCTGAGAAAAGAGAGTATAACCTTTTTCAATAAGAAAAATAAGAAGGGTGAGAAGAAACCAAATTAGCTGAACAAAGAGCTTCATAATGATCCGATACACAAATAGGAATGTCATATAAACTGGAAACTAGGGCGCTCACTGAAGAGGAATGTGGAGATAATTGCTTTTAAGTGTAAAATTAGAAGAGTTAGGGCAAGAGACAAGATGCTACCAGCAAAATATTAAAAAGGAATAATGTTTCAGAGGCATATTATCTTTGCATCTCTTTTAAGCTCAGATCCACGGGGGGCATAATGAGAGTGTTTGAGATCATTTTCTTCACTGTCACCATTGGTGCCAATGCAAGTGGATGGATCACTTTTGGGGATCCATATATAGGAGACCCAGCCTGTGTTCTGATCTTGAGCTGCTGCTGCTGTTGCTGCTAATTGAACATTCACAGCAGCTCCAGAGCCAATGCTAGACCCCTAGCACCTCTCCTTGGATCCCAGATCTGATTCTCAGCAAAGCTGTTCCTTCCATCCCCCATGCTTAACTCCTGAGTGTGTAAAAGAATGTAAAACAGTGAATGAAAATCTCATCTATTTTAGAGGATCCCTTACCATACAGCTTACCTTCTCCTTTTCTCTTTGCTGTGGATAGGGCCAGAGGGGGACATTGCAGGTGAACTTCATGTTTGAAATTAAAGGCTCTGCTCTGGTTTTTGCACTTTACCCCATGATAGGCATTTTCTATCTTATCGTCAGGAGTCCTGGATCCATTCTCTCTCTCATTTCCCTCTCTTAAAAAAAAAAAAAGAAATATATATTCACAGACAAAGATCTGATAAACTCTAATTCTGAGGTAAATTATCAGCAAGGTTTAAATTATCACTTACCCTCTGATGTGCTTGCAATTGGCTTGAAAGCAAGTCAGGCAGAGGGTATCTAACATCAGAATTTTTGCCACTGCTTCTACAGTGATTCTACTATTCACCCCAAATCACTGTTTTTACTAAGACTGCCCATCTATAAACCATACGCTTTAAAAAATATTCCTTATTAAAATGAGCTTATTGTTTTTCCACTAGTGATCTTATGGGTTGATATAATATTAATGAAAAACAGAAACTTAAATCAGGACATGTAGTTTTATGTTGACTTGGTTTGTAAAGACCCGTGTGGTTGGATGAGAGGACATATTGCTAAGGAGGAAAGAAATGCCTTCATGGAAGATGTTACCCTTGTTACCTACATCTTCTCAATCTCCAAATCTGTTAAGTCCTACTTTCAAATATGTCTTGTATTTTCCTATTCCTCATCAAATCCCTAATTTGAACATTAGCTGAAAACAATGTATCTTCTTACCTAGAATACTACAGCAGTCTTCTAATTATTCTTCCTGCTTCCACATTTCTACCCCCCCCCACCCTATTCTTTATTCAGCAGCCAGAATAATGGGCTCAAAGGATAATTCAGGTCACATCACTCCTCCTTAAAACCCTCAATGGCTCCCAAATCCAATTAAGATGAATCCAAAGTCCTTTCCAAGACCCAAAAGGCCCTAAGTGATTTGTCTCAGATTTTCCTGCAGATTTCCCCTTCTGCTATCACCCACCCTCCATGATTACCCCTGCATTTAGACCACAGTAGCTTTTCTCCCTTTGTTTTTTTTTTTTTTTTTTTTTTTTTTTTTTTTTTCTTTTTTTTTTTTTTTTTTTTTTTTTTTTTTTTTTTTTTAATAAATTTTTATTGATGTTAATGGGATGACATTAATAATTCAGGGTACATATATTCAAAGAAAACATGTCTAGGTTATTTTGTCATTAAATTATGTTGCATACCCCTCACCCAGAGTCAGATTGTCCTCCGTCATCCTCTGTCTAGTTTTCTCTGTGCCCCTCCCCCTCCCCCCTAACTCTCCCTCCCTCCCTCCTGCGTCCTCCCTCCCCCCACCCCTGGTAACCACCACTCTCTTGTCCATGTCTCTTAGTCTCGTTTTTATGTTCCACCAATGTATGGAATCATGTAGTTCTTGTTTTTTTCTGATTTACTTATTTCACTCCGTATAATGTTATCAAGATCCCACCATTTTGCTGTAACTGATCTGATGTCATCATTTCTTATGGCTGAGTAGTATTCCATAGTGTATATGTGCCACATCTTCTTTATCCAGTCTTCTATTGAAGGGCTTTTTGGTTGTTTCCATGTCTTGGCCACTGTGAACAGTGCTGCAATGAACATGGGGCTACATGTGTCTTTACGTATCAATGATTCTGAGGTTTTGGGGTATATACCCAGTAGAGGGATTGCTGGGTCATAAGGTAGTTCTATTTGCAGTTTTTTGAGGAACCACCATACTTTCCTCCATAATGGTTGTACTACTTTACAGTCCCACCAACAGTGTATGAGGGTTCCTTTTTCTCCACAGCCTCTCCAACATTTGCTATTGTCCGTCTTGTTGATAATAGCTAATCTAACAGGGGTGAGGTGGTATCTCATTGTAGTTTTGATTTGCATTTCTCTAATAACTAATGAAGCTGAGCATCTTTTCATATATCTGTTGGCCATTTGTATTTCTTCCTGGGAGAAGTGTCTGTTCATGTCTTCTTCCCATTTTTTTATTGGATTGTTTGTTTGTTTGTTGTTGAGTTTTATGAGTTCTTTGTAAATTTTGGATATTAGGCCCTTATCTGAGCTATTGTTTGAAAATATCAGTTCCCATTTAGTTGGCTTTCTGTTTATTTTGATATCAGTTTCTCTTGCTGAGCAAAAACTTTTTATTCTGATGTAGTCCCATTCATTTATCTTTGCCTTCACTTCTCTTGCCATTGGAGTCAAGTTCATAAAATGTTCTTTAAAACCCAGGTCCATGAGTTGAGTACCTATGTCTTCTTCTATGTACTTTATTGTTTCAGATCTTATATTTAGGTCTTTGATCCATTTTGAATTAATTTTAGTACACGGGGACAGGCTGTAGTCGAGTTTCATTCTTTTGCATGTGGCTTTCCAGTTTTCCCAACACCATTTGTTGAAGAGGCTTTCTTTTCTCCATTTTGTGTTGTTGGCCCCCTTATCAAAGATTATTTGACCATATATATGTGGTTTTATTTCTGGGCTTTCTATTCTGTTCCATTGGTCTGAGTGTCTATTTTTCTGCCAATACCATACAGTTTTGATTATTGTGGCTCTATAATATAGTTTAAAGTCAGGTATTGTAATGCCCCCAGCTTCATTCTTTTTCCTTAGGATTGCTTTAGCTATTCGGGGTTTTTTATAGTTCCATATAAATCTTATGATTTTTTGTTCCATTTCTTTAAAAAATGTCATAGGAATTTTGATGGGAATTGCATTAAATTTATATATTACTTTGGGTAATATGGCCATTTTAATTATATTTATTCTTCCTATCCAAGAACAAGGAATATTTTTCCATCTCATTGTGTCTTTTTCTATTTCTCTTAGCAATGCCTTGTAGTTTTCATTATATAGGTCCTTTACATTCTTTGTTATGTTTATTCCTAGGTATTTTATTTTTTTTGTTGCAATCGTGAAGGGGATTATTTTTTTGAGTTCGTTTTCTAATATTTCATTGTTGGCATATAGAAAGGCTATGGACTTTTGTATGTTGATTTTGTATCCTGCGACCTTACTGTATTGGTTTATTGTTTCGAGTAATCTTTTTGTGGAGTCCTTTGGGTTTTCGATGTATAGGATCATATCATCAGCAAAAAGTGATACCTTTACTTCTTCTTTTCCGATGTGGATGCCTTTTATTTCTTTGTCTTGTCTGATTGCTCTGGCCAGAACTTCTAGCACCACGTTAAATAAGAGTGGAGAGAGTGGACAACCCTGTCTTGTTCCTGATTTAAGGTGGAAAGTCCTCAGTTTTACGCCATTTAATATGATGTTGGCTGATGGTTTATCATATATGGCCTTTATCATGTTGAGATATTTTCCTTCTATACCCATTTTGTTGAGAGTCTTAAACATAAAATTGTGTTGTATTTTATCGAAAGCCTTTTCTGCGTCTATTGATAAGATCATGTGGTTTTTGTTCTTTGTTTTGTTGATATGGTGTATTACGTTAACCGTTTTACGTATGTTGAACCATCCTTGAGATTCTGGGATGAATCCCACTTGATCATGATGTATTATTTTTTTTATATGTTGTTGTATTCGATTTGCCAGTATTTTGTTTAGTATTTTAGCATCTGTATTCATTAGAGATATTGGTCTGTAGTTTTCTTTCTTTGTGCCATCCTTGCCTGGTTTTGGTATGAGGGTTATGTTGGCCTCATAAAATGTGTTTGGAAGTATTGCTTCTTCTTCAATTTTTTGGAAGACTTTGAGTAGAATAGGAACCAAGTCTTCTTTGAATGTTTGATAGAATTCACTAGTATAACCGTCTGGGCCTGGACTTTTATTTTTGGGGAGGTTTTTAATAGTTTTTTCTATTTCCTCCCTGCTGATTGGTCTGTTTAGGCTTTCTGCTTCTTCATGACTCAGTTTAGGAAGGTTGTATTGTTCTAGGAATTTATCCATTTCTTCTAGATTGTTGTATTTGGTGGCATATAGTTTTTCATAGTATTCTACAATAATTCTTTGTATATCTATGATGTCTGTGGTGATTTCTCCTCTTTCATTTTGGATTTTATTTATTTGAGTCCTGCGTCTTTTTTCCTTAGTGAGTCTTGCCAAGGGTTTGTCAATTTTGTTGATCTTTTCAAAGAACCAGCTCCTTGTTTTATTGATTTTTTCTATAGTTTTTCTGTTCTCTATTTCATTTATTTCTGCTCTGATTTTTATTATCTCCTTTCTTCGGCTGGTTTTGGGTTGTCTTTGTTCTTCTTTTTCTAGTTCCTTAAGGTGTGAAGTTAAGTGGCTTACTTCGGCTCTCTCTTGTTTGTTCATATAGGCCTGAAGTGATATGAACTTTCCTCTTATTACTGCTTTTGCTGCATCCCAGAGATTCTGATATGTCGTATTTTCATTTTCATTTGTCTGTATATATCTTTTGATCTCTGCACTTATTTCTTCTTTGACCCATTCATTTTTTAGAAGTATGTTGTTTAGTTTCCATAATTTTGTGGGTTTTTCCCCCTCTTTTTTACAGTTGAATTCTAGTTTCAAGGCTTTATGATCAGAGAATATGCTTGGTACAATTTCAATTTTTCTAAATTTGCTGATATTGTCTTTATGGCCCAACATATGGTCAATTCTTGAGAATGTTCCATGTACACTAGAGAAAAATGTATACTCTGTCGCTTTGGGATGAAGTGTCCTGTAGATGTCTATCATATCCAGGTGTTGTAATATTTCGTTTAAGGCCACTATATCTTTATTGATTCTCTGTTTGGATGACCGATCTAGAGCCGTCAGCGGTGTATTGAGGTCTCCAAGTATGATTGTATTTTTGTCAGTTTTTGTTTTAAGGTCAATAAGTAGCTGTCTTATATATTTTGGTGCTCCTTGGTTTGGTGCATATATATTAAGGATTGTTATGTCTTCTTGATTCAGTGTCCCCTTAATCATTATGAAATGACCATTTTTGTCTCTGAGTACTTTTTCTGTCTTGTAGTCAGCATTATCAGATATGAGTATTGCTACACCTGCTTTTTTTTGGGTGTTGTTTGCTTGGAGTATTGTTTTCCAGCCTTTCACTTTGAATTTGTTTTTATCCTTGTTGCTTAGATGAGTTTCTTGTAGGCAGCATACAGTTGGATTTTCTTTTTTAATCCATTCTGCTACTCTGTGTCTTTTTATTGGTAAGTTTAATCCATTTACATTTAGTGTAATTATTGACACTTGTGGGTTCCCTATTGCCATTTTATAAATTGCTTTCTGTTAGTTTTGTATCTTGTTTGATTCTTCTCTTTTGTTTTTCTATCATTTGTTTTTGTTTGTTTGTATTCCATACTTCTTTCCTCTGTTGCTACCTTTTTTAAGTCAAGTGTTTTTGTGGTGGTTTTTTCAAGGGTGGTTACCATTAAGTAATGAAAAGGGTACCTACCATATTCATTGTAGTACCCTTTCTTATGAGTATTTCTGCGCTTCATCGTCCTTTGCTACTGTTAATCTTCATCCTTTCTCCCCTTTTTTTTCTTTTGTTGTCACAGTTTAAGTTTGGTTTTATTGTTTTCTTGGTGGAGCTGTTACTTGGGGTTCTGTTTTCTTTTGTTCTTTGAATCTGGTTGGAAAACCCCCTTTAGTATTTCCTGGAGTGGGGGCTTTCTGCTGATAAATTCTCTCATCTTTTCTGTATTTGTGAATGTTTTTATATCTCCTTCGTACTTGAAGGATAGCTTTGATGGGTATAGTATTCTTGGCTGAAAGTTCCTCTCTTTCAGGGCTTTGAATATTGGGGTCCACTCTCTTCTAGCTTGTAGAGTTTCTGCTGAGAAGTCTGATGATAATCTAATAGGTCTTCCTTTATATGTTGTATTCTTCTTTTCCCTGGCTGCCTTGAGAATTTTTTCTTTGTCATTGGTTTGTGTCATCTTCATTATGATGTGCCTTGGAGTGGGTTTGTTGGGGTTAAGAAAACTCGGTGTTCTGTTTGCTTCTTGAATTTGAGGCTTTAGTTCTTTCCACAGGCTTGGGAAGTTCTCATCTATTATTTGTTTAAGTATATTCTCCATTCCATTTTCTCTCTCTTCTCCCTCTGATATACCTATTATTCTTATGTTATTCTTTCTGATGGAGTCAGACAATTCCTGTAGGGTTTTCTCGTTTTTTATTATTTTTGAGTCTCTTTCTTCTTCTCTCTGTTGTGCCTCAAGTTGCTTGTCTTCTATTTCACTAATCCTATCTTCTATCTGGGCTGTTCTATTAGCTAAGCTTGTTATCTCGTTTTTCAGTTCGTGAATTGAGTTTTTCATTTCTGTTTGATTTGTTTTTATAGTTTCAATTTCCTTGGTAATATATTCTTTGTGATCGCTGAGTTGTTTTCTGATTTCCCTAAATTGCCTTTCTGTGTTTTCTTGTATATCTCTGAGTATTTTTAAGATTTCTATTTTAAATTCTCTGTCATTTGGCTCCAAGGCTTCCAGTAAGCTAAATCTTTTCTCCATAGATTTTTCCACATCTATTTGTGTTACCTCTCTATCTTTTGTATCCATAATATTCGATTTCCTTTTTCTTATTGGCATCTGAAGGTGGTCTTGTTGATATTCTTAATTAAAATTAATAAAGAATAAAAAGGGAAAAAAAAGAAAAAAAAATAATAAAAAAATAAAAAACAAAAAAACAAAAAACACTCCACACACACAAAAAGTAATGATGTATTATTTCCCCCTTTTTTCTTTCTTCTCCTTCCCTCCTCTCACCTCTTTAGGTAAATATCGTGATGACCTGTGAATTATATTATGCTAAATGGAACAAAAATTGCCTATAATGGAGGGCCTGATTTGGGGTGAAGAGTTCAAGGTGCAAAAAAGGGAGTAGGGACCTACTAAATGCAAAAAAAAAAAAAAAAAAAAAAAAAAGGAGGATATCTTAGACAAGCATCAAATGATTTGCTTGTAAGTGATGGTCGACTAAAAGATATAATGAGAGGGATAAGAGGGAAACAGAAAAAAGGAGAGAAAAAATAATATTTAAAGAAGAAAAAAAATAAAAATAAGTAAAAATTTGTTGTATTAAGTGGAGTGAAGACTAAATACAATGGAGACTTTGGGTTGGGAGGAATGCTAGTGAGTTAAAAAGCAATGTAAAAAGTACCCAAAATGCCACAAAAACAAACAAATAAAGGAAAACCAAGAACAAAAGCAGAAAAAAAAAAAAAAAAGAACAAACAACAAAAACAAAAAAAACTTTAGTCCCAAATTAAATAATTTGTTCGTAATTGAGGATTAAATGAGAGGAAAAGTAAAAGGAGAAAAGAAGGAACGAATAGAAAGGAAAAAATAAGAAAAAGAGAGAAAAAAAGGAAAGGGAGAAAAAACAAAAAGAAAACAAAAGGGGAGAGAGTGAGAGTTAAGGGTTTTGGAGTGTAACCCTAAGGGAGAGTAAGGATGAAGAAAAGAAATAAAATGTAACACTTATGGGTAGTGTAGTTCAAGAAAAGGGTAGCATAAGATGGGCAGAGAATAAATGGACCGAGGTGGAGGAAATACAAATAAAGACAATAAGAAAGAAGAGAGAAACACAACAACAAAGAATTAGTGGAACAAGTTATAAAGTCTGTGGATTTTTCTTGATTTTGAGAGGTTAACTTCTTCCTTTTTCTTTTCTCTCCCTCTTCCTGGTCGGTTACTCTGTACCCCAGGTTCTGCCCCTGTGTCACGCTTAGGTAGGGATTTGCAGTTGATGGGATTCTATGGCAATGTCATATAATTGGCTTTAGTCTCACTGGTAGTCAAGGCTTGTTGGCGTTTGTAGAAGAAGATGCACTATTCGCTGCTTGCTATATAGATCTTAATATCTGCCAAGTCCCTCTTGTTAGGTATATCCCTGAATATAGAGGCTCTGTCAATCAGAAGTTGCCCCCGCCCCTTTAGCGAAAGGCAGTGAAAAATATTATGCCTCTTGTCTTGGATCGCTGAACTGGGAGAGATCTTATCAATTAGAGCCCTGTGGGTGCGTAGATTTTGTGGGTTTAGCTAATTTCAGTGATTGGATCCGCAGCTGTGCTCCAGAGAGTATTTCAGGCTGCCTGCGCGCCCCTATCCCAACGCTTGATTGTTAGCTCGAATGGCTGGGTGAGGTGCCCCGTCCACGGAGAGAATCTCCTGACTAGGAAAGACAGGTTTGGCGCCCCTCCTGGACTGCGTCACGGGGCGCGCGCGTGCACGGCTTCTCAGAACACGCCAGTGGTGGCCGGCACTCCCGGGGACGCGGGGCTCGCGCACGCGGCTTCTCAGAGCACGCCGGTGGTGGCCGCTACTCCCCGGGACGGGACGGGGCTCGGGGAGCGGGCGCGCGGCTTCCCAGAGCACGCCGGTGGTGGCCTGCACTCCCCGGGATGCGGCTTGGGGCGCGAGCACGCGGCTTCTCCGAGCACGCCGGTGGTTGCTGGCACTCCCCGGGGCGCGCGGGCGCGCGGCTTCCCAGAGCACGCCGGTGGTGGCCGGCACTCCCCGGGATGCGGCTCGGGGCGCGAGCACGCGGCTTCTCCGAGCACGCCGGTGGTTGCTGGCACTCCCCGGGGCGCGCGGGCGCGCGGCTTCTCAGAGCACGCCGTTGGTTGCTGGCACTCCCTGGGACGTGGGTCGGGGCGCGCACGCGGTTTCTCAGAGCACGCCGGTGGTTGCGGGCACTCCCCGGGACGCGGGGCGCGGGCGCGCGGCTTCTCAGAGCACAGAGCACGCCGGTGGTTGCCGGCACTCCCTGGGACGTGGATGGGGCGCGCCTGTGGCTCCTCAGAGCACAGAGCACGCCGGTGGTTGCCGGCACTCCCTGGGACGTGGCTCGGGGCGCTGGGACGCGGCTCGGGGCGCTGGGACGCGGCTCGGGGCGCGCGCGCGCGCCGGGCTTTTCAGAGCACGCCGGTGGTTGCCGGCACTCCCCGGGACGCGGCGGGGGCAGCTGCACGTGTGGGTTTACTCACCCCAGGCGTATTCCCTCCTGGGCAACAGTCCCTCTGCTTTCAGTGTGGATGCTCCGAGGATAAATTTTTCTGCTTCTAGTTGACAAATTTGTTGAGATTTTGGGGAGGTCTGTCGGACGTGCTGCTCACGGCGCCATTTCCGTGACGTCACTCCTCGCTTTTCTCCCTTTGTATCTAAACAGGACAAGTTTATCTCTAGTTCAAGGCCTTTGTCCCAGTTGTCTGCCCTACCCAGACGACCCTTCCTTTAGGTCTTCATGTGACTACCTCTTTCTTAGGACTGATATTTTAGTTCAGTAACCCCTTCTCAGAGTGGTTTTCTCTGACTCAACACCCCACCACCACCCCTATCTCCCACTCATTCTACCTCATTGTCAACTTTATTTTCAGAGCAATATCCCTGTCTGAAATCATCTTATTCACTAATTTATTTTGTTTATTGTTTGTCTTTTCCCACCTGACCATATGCTTTATGGGAGCAAGGAACTTGGCTTTCCTGGTTATTGCTGCAATCCCAGAGCCTAGAACAATGCCTGTTATTTAGAGCTCAATAAATATTTCTTGAGTTTGAAGAAAAGTACCAGAAGTTATAGCAGCTTCATTCACACAGCCACAAAGTATGAGAACAAGTCATCAAATATCATTTAAAAACAATGAATAAAACACAGTGCATTGTCTGAAAGCAAGATATTCTGATGAAATGATTAGTTCTAATAAAACAGGCAGGATTTATTTTTTGAACAGTCCAAGAGTGAATGGGCTTAAATCATGGCTGTTGGATTGGGTTAGTGATCAAGTAGCAAAATAAACATCAGTCAGATTGGAGGTTTTAGTCTGTCATATTCTTTTTTTTTTAAATGAAAACAACAGTTATTTTTAAATGACTTGAAGCTTACAATTCTGTTAAAATGACTTGTCAACTTGAAAACTGTGTTTCTTCAGGGTCAGAGGAGAGTTTTAAATTTATAATTCATTGCTTGCAATGCTCATTTATTAAAGCACAGTCATAATCTCTTACATGCCTTCCTTTTGTGACATTATACCCCTTTCCTGTCTTTTTTTATGCTTTATACATGTATGTGCATATGTATAAATAAGAAATTATGAAATGCAGTTTGTAGAAGAAACAAGTTGTCTATTTTTATGTTTAGAGTAGAGCATGCTTTCTTATATTTTATTATAATTTGGCTTGTAATTTTAAGTGTGAGAAACTATGAATATATATATATTTTCCCCTCTTATTTATGGCTCAAACAAGAATTACATTGAGTTTCTGTTTGGAACAATAACTGAAACAAATCAGGGAATAAAGCTTACAGAGATCTCTGAATTAACTGAATGATTCAGTTTCATACATCCCTAGGAAACAACAGATTCCCTGTGGGGTAGGGGGTATGATCTATGCATTCATTTCTATATACTACCCTTCTTGCTAAAGTTCTATTAAATCACTGCAGCATGAAGCTAGTGTGCAAACCATCAAATTGAACAAAGAGGCTATTTTTTTACAGGAGGGGGTGGGAAACAAGACAAAACATTTTTTAAAATAAAAAAGTGACTTTTCCTCAAAGCTCAGAACAGTAGCAGAAGGCTTTAAGAATATAAACATAACCAATCTGTCTATTCTGGGGGATAAAGGCTATGTTTCTTAAACATAAAAGAACAAAATTTCTAAGTAGCAAGCAAGTTGGAATCATTTGCATAATGGATTCTATTTACATAAATTACATTGCTTATAGCACTCATCTGATAAGACTTGGCAAAGGTGAAAGGCAGAAGTTGGAATGAAATGAAAAGAGGGTGAATGTATAGTTTTATAGGGCTTCTTTCAGCACTTTTTGACTTTCTTCTATTCTTTGAAATCTGTGCTTCTTAGGAGTTAATATGTATATTTGCTCCAAACTTTACAAATATTGATCGACTTACAACCTATGGAACTTACGACCATTCGACTTTACAACCACAATCACTAGCCACAACTGCTCCGCATCTGGCAGCGCAAGCGTTGCCCAGCTGGGCGTACGACAGTGCGGACCAGCTTCCGGCAGCACTACCATCTCCGCATGCACCACTTCAACTGTTATCCCAGACTCGGTACAGCAATTTGTGTTTTGTGTCTTGGATATTTTTAATTAAACCCCTCCCAAGTTGTCTACCAAGAGGAAATTGTCTTTGCAAATATTAAACCAGTTGTACTGGTAATACAGTGTTTTACTTAAACCTGACGAATGTAAAAATAAGAAACAAAATGGTGTAGAGATGATACAAATGGCATAGAATGAATGAAGAAAATGATGATATATAACAACAATGAAAGAAAATTATGATAAAATATGACTTAAAATTTTTATAACATCATTTCACAGTACTGTACATATAGCCTATTCAATTTATGACCAAATCGTGTTACAACCAGTCTGTCGGAACCAATCATAGTCATAAGTCGAGCACTAGCCATGGATGTCAAGAAGGATTAGATTTGGTCATTCCTGAACTTTCTGTACCTACTACCTTGTCTTTTCTTCCCTTCCCTTTTCCTTCCTTCCTTCCTTCCTTCCTTCCTTCCTTCCTTCCTTCCTTCCTTCCTTCCTTCCTTCCTTTCTTTCTTCTCCTTCCTTCCTTCCTTTCTTTCTTCTCCTTCCTTCCTTCCTTCCTTCCTTCCTTCCTTCCTTCCTTCCTTCCTTCCTTCCTTCCTTCCTTCCTTCTTTCCTTCCTTCCTTCCTTTCTTCTTTCTTTTGAGATGCAGAAAGAGAGACAGGAACAGTGAGCTGCTTCTGTATGTGCCCGACCAGGGAATTGAACCAACAACCTTCGCATACCAGGACAACACTCCAACCAACTGAGCTATCCAGCCAGGGCTTAATTTTCTTATTCATTAATAGAGACAGAGAGAAGGAGAGAGAGGGGAGAGGGAAAGGAAGCATTCATTTGTTATTCCACTCAGAAAATGCATTCATTGGTTGCTTCCCATATGTGCCCTGACCAAGGATTGAACCCACAACCTTGTTGTTTTGGGATGACACTTATAACTGAATGAGCTAACCAGCCAGAGCTTGTTTTCTTTTATGAAGACAAAAATAAATGTATCTGTCAACTACTAAAGCATGTTAACTCTTCTACATTGGGATTTAATAGCCAGTGGTGGTGAATTTTCTTTCCACAACAACCAAATGAAAAAATCATTATTGACTTGTGCTGCTAAATGCCAGATTTTCTCTTTCTCATATGCACCATATCCCTTGGGCCAAAGAAAAAAAAATCCAAAGCAAGGAGCTTATTTTTAATCGTATAGCACGACAGCTCACAATGTACAGTCCTTCTAAGAATGGGTAAGTATTGCGGGGGGTGTTTAGAGGAATCTCAGGTTATTAGGATCTTAAGTTCAAGGAAGACATTCTGGCCTCAGATATCTAGTAGAGAATTTATCAGTCTAAGAGGGCTATTTCCTGAGTAATTTTTGGTTTTCTGTCCCTAATCTGAAGAACCACTGATGCTTTTGCAGAAGGAAGGATGTGAATAATGAAGGGAGTGAGCTGTTCACATTCTGCCCTACCTTTCTAACTTGGAGTCTTTGATGTGATGAGAACTGGGCAGAACAGAATTTATTTATTCCTCAAGGTCCAGACTCCAGAATTATATATGAGCATACACTAATTTATCTACAGTGAAATTGGTGTTTGCAAATGTACAAACCTGTGGTCAAGTGTATGGGATTAATTAGGAATGTATTTACCTACAGCTAACAGCATACCCAACTAAGGGTGGCTTAGGCAAATAGTATTTATTATCGTACCATGACAAAAACTGTAGGATTGTATAGTTTCTGGACTGGTTTAGCAGCTCAGTGATACGGTGAGTAATGCAGGTTTTCGTTTTCTATCTTTGCACTCTAACATCCCTAGTGTGCTGGCTTTAGTCCCATGCTTGCTGCTTCATGGTTGCAAGGTGGTTGCCACAGCTTCATATGTGGAAATTTTATTTGATGCAGGAAGAAGGGGATATGGAGAAAGTGAACTAGGCCAGTAGTGTCAGCCCTCTTTTATTAGAAAAGAAACAATTTCTCCTCTAGAGTTACCCCCTGCCTGCCCCCTCCCCAACTTCCTCTCAAGTTTTTTGTTTTGTTTTATTTTTGCTTTTGCTTATGTTTCATTGGCTAAAATGTGTCCAGTGATCATTTTTATCTGTCACTGAGGCTGGAGGAGTAAATATTTAGCTTTTATAGATATGCAATGAAGAGACAGACAAGAGAAAATATACCAAGTGAGCCCAAGCTACAGGGTCGGTCATAATTACCAAGGAAGTCTAATACTCTGGAAATATTACTCTATATTCAAAGTCAGAAGCTGATGTTCTTTTAAGTATTCCAGTGCCAGCTCTTACTTTTCCTCATCTGCTAATTTCCATTTGTCTTTTAGAATGATGTATGTGATTCAATTCTTCCTCTACTGCCTTCTCAGAAGGATGGCTGGTTCTTGATGGGTTAGTTTCTCCAGGAAGCTGAAATGTGATTCTGAATACACTTTAACTGAAGGGATATTGGACTCAGTTTTGACTATATAAAAGGAGAGATATTGTTTTCAGTACTTAAACCAGGTTCATTGTCACAATTTTTGGAGTCATTGAAAATCTGGGAGAATAAATGTTTGCCAATCTGTAAACTGCTTCTTTATGTATTGATATATCAAGAAAATTCTCCATCATTTATTTGTCCTGCCTCACTTAGAACACATATTTAAACTATTAGGGTAGCAAAAGTCTTGAAAATATTTATTCTCTTATCATGGAGAATGCATAAGAGGAAGTTCCTCATTTGAAGTTTCACTGAAGTCATGTGGCAAATCCCATGGGATATTGTTCCATTTTCAACAAAGCCTTCGCAACCAGTGCTTGCAAAGACAAGTGCCTGCATCTTGTAGTAAAAGGACAAATATTTCTCCCTCCTCCTTGGCATGAAGCAGGCCACTGTTAAGTAAAGGTAGCTGGCAGGATTCCCGGAGACAGGGCTTGGGCCATGGGTTGGACAGAGGAGCAGTTCCCATCTCATTATTTCATTGTCGTGTGGTTGCCGGGCACACTAGCTGACATGCAGAATCAAAGTAGAAATTACCACTGTCAGGGAAGTGATGCTAATGGCCATGACTCTGTTCAGTCCTTCAGTGTTTTCCAGGGACAATCACCTCAATTTGTAGACCCGCTTCCAGCTGCATTAACCCCCTAGGAAGGTGGCTGGAATATGCTTCCTGAACTGGTGATGCTGGGTGATTTGTTTTAATAATGGCTTGAGGGCCAGATGAATTAGTCACTGTCGCTCAAGGGAAAAAGAGGATATTATACCAGCAGAGAGAAGACAAAAATTATGCTAAAGCCCCAAACCCCAAATCCTCTTTCATTCTTTTTAAGAGAGACTGCATGGAAACATATACCTTTGTGGGGGTGCGGCTCATGCAGAAACACTAGAGGAGTGAAAAATTCAGTTATCATTACGTTAGTCAATAGGAAGTCAGTATTTGGGCAATTGGTGCTTATACTTGTTAGTCTTGGTACCTCTTCCCCATTTATCTCTCCTTTTAATCCATTTTTAAATTAGGAGTATTGCTTATTTGGGAACATCTGAAATATCTCAAGGTTGTAGTGACCAAATGAACAGCGATAACCCAACAACAGGCAGTGGACATCCCTGCAGGTCAGATCCCATGCAGAAATTCTCCACATTATCTCACACAGTAATGTTACCTGCCGCTGTGAATACACAATCTTGTTTTGGTTTTGTGAGTCTGTCCATACTTGAGTGCCATGATATTATAAAGGGACATTAGAAGAAAAGTGCCATTATACTCGGAGCAATTTTCCCCAACATGTATATGCATATATATATATATATATATATATATATATATATATATATATATATATATATTTGTAACTTTATGTGCATAATTTATCTCATTACAAAAAGCCAAACTTAAAATGCTTGAGTATTAAGACCACAAGAGTTTATCTGCATGGGAGAATAAAATTAAAGTCAGAATGAAGAAAAAATAGTGGTAGAAAAATAAAGGCAAAGCCTTGGAGAAAGAATATAATAAGAAGTGGTCTGAAATCCAAACTATTCACTTGAGGTTGCTGCAAATTTGGCTCTGAGTTTCTTAGCACCAAAGAAAAGAGACAGACTTGGTATTCACTTCTGTATAGTGGAATAAAGCAGTTGCTGAAAAGGAACAAAAAGATATGTTCTACTACAAAATCTGAAATAATGTTTTTTTTTTCTATTTTAATAGGTTTAATTTCATAGGTCTAGGGAAGCATTCTGTGTTAAACATATATTATTTATAAAGCACTGAGAAAGTGTAGGTAATAGTGTGACAAACTAATAAACCTAGTTTTATCCCTTTCTTTTAAATGTTGAATTTTCATCAACTGGATACTTTAGGGCTCCAAACAGGAGAATAAACACCATTAAAAGGAGAGGTCACAGCCCTAGCCAGTTTGCTCAGTGGGTAGAGCATTAGCTGGGAATGCAGACATCCCCAATTTGATTCCTGGTCAGAGCACATAAGAGAAGCAACCATCTGCTTCTCTGACCCTCCCTCTCCCTCTCCCTCTCTCACAGTGGCTAGATTGATTCGAGTGTTCTCAGGCCCTGAAGATACATGAGTTGATTGGAGCATTGGCCCCAAACAGGGGTTGCCAGAGGGATCCTGACTGGGGCCCATGTGGGAGTGTCTCAATATCTCCCTTCCTCTCACTTAAAAATTTTTTAAAAGGAGAGATTGCACTAATGTTTCAGAGATTAAATTGCATAAAACAGGCATTTTTTATTTTTAGAGAATCAGGATAATTTAGTAAGCTGAAATGATTCATTAAAAATGTTAAAAGAGAGAACACACTAATAACAGCTAAAGAGAATCAAGCAACACAAATATCTTCTCTCTCTAAAATGTGCTTTGATGACCTCCAGGTGGTTGCTACTGGACGTGCTATGGCCGTTAAGTCACCAGCCAGAGCCCAGGGCCGGGATGCCCATGCTCCAGGGTGACGGTCATGGTCTGTAGATAGGTTGGCTGATAACAGTTGCTACAATAGGCTTCTCTGCACTTAGAGTCCAGTCATGTCTACAGTATTCTACCCACAAAAGGCAGCACATAATGCCATCACTGGGAATGCCTCCCAGGACACAAGTGCGCTGCCAATGCACTTTGGTGACTGTACCTGTTCTCTTCACTGAAGGGATAGAATGATCTTTTAATGTTTTCAAATATAAAGATTTAAACTGAGTGTGTGGATTTCCTTCCATGTTTCATATTAACACATCCTAACAGATAAGGTTAATCTGTTACTAAATAACCAACACTTGAGTGTACTAAGTTCTTTTTAAAAAAATCTTGACTTTATTTGAAATAACGTGACATGGAGAGCCCATAAAATGGGCAGAGTTTAAGAGACAGGGCAAGTCAAATAGGTGAAATTAAGGAACACATACACACCCTTTGGGCAGTATTGAACAAATCACAGAAAGTAACTTCAATGAATACGTATATGCATATATACATGGATACATACATACATATATATGTATGTTTGTATGTGCTTATGATAATCTTTTTTCTTTCTTTTTTTTTCTTTTTTTTTTAGAGAGGAGAGAGAAAGGGAGAGAGAGAGACAGAGAGGGAGAGAGAGAAGAGAGAGAGAGAGAGAGAGAAGGGGGAGGAGCTGGAAGCATCAACTCCCCTATGTGCCTTGGCCAGGCAAGCCCAGGGTTTTGAACCGGCGACCTCAGCATTTCCAGGTCGACGCTTTATCCACTGCGCCACCACAGGTCAGGCTAAATTTTTTTTTTTTAACAGAGACAGAGTCAGAGAGAGGGATAGATAGGGACAGATAGACAGGAACAGAGATAGATGAGAAGCATCAATCATCAGTTTTTCGTTGCGACACCTTAGTTGTTCATTGATTGCTTTCTCATATGTGCCTTGACCGTAGGCCTTCAGCAGACCGAGTAACCCCTTGCTCAAGCCAGCGACCTTGGGTCCAAGCTGGTGAGCTTTTGCTAGAACCAGATGAGCCCGCACTCAAGCTGGCGACCTCGGGGTCTCGAACCTGGGTCCTCCTCATCCCAGTCTGACGCTCTATCCACTGCACCACCACCTGGTCAGGAATGATAATCTTTAAAAATTACCAGAATGTTACTTCAAAGCAGGCATATATATGACTAGCTTTATCAAGATAAAAAAATACACTATAAGAAGTACTTTTAGGCCAGAACTGCTAGACATTAATCAAACAATCAGCAAGTAAAATAATTAAATAAAAAATCTATCTGTAGACTACACATTTTTTAATTCTACATCCAAGCAGTAGTTAAGGGAAATATTTCAGCCACAAACTAAAAAAAACAACAACAGAGAGACATTAGGAGACCAATGACTCACTGATGCTCTACATGATCTCTTTTATAGCTGACAGAATAAACACAAACAAACCCAGGTCTTGGGAGACAACTTGGACACCCTTGCAGGTACAATATTTTCTTTCTGAATGTGCAGGTAACCATGCATGCCTTGTAAAAATTGTGAGAAAACGTGGATAGCCTGGTATGGGGAAAGGAGATAGGACGGCAAAATGATGAAATGGAGCCAGCTCTTACCTTTTTGGTTCAGATGCATTTTTCTACCCATTTCCAAATTTGTCCCCCCTTCCTTTTCCCATTTTCTCATGATTTTATGCTGCAAAGTTAGAGATCATTAGCTATTGCTTTCTAGAATATTCCTTTAAGTATAAAACAAAAGGACTAATGGAATTGGACCAATCTGGGGGTCAAGGTAGGTCTGTGTTGGATAGTACAGAGTGATTTGGCTCTTTAAAATGTGTTGTTCGAGGGGAGTTTGCAAGGCTAATTAGTAAGACATTATATCAAGCAGATTTTTTGGGGGGGTTTATTATATTATGCACATGTGACAATACTTTAAAATGGATTAGTACATGCTTATTACTTGGTAGAAGTTTAGGGATTAAGTATTTTTGGCTGACAATGTTTGGCAGAACACTAATGATCAATCTAAAACACCATCTTATATTTTTAGCGTATCTGAATTTAAAATATAAAGCATTCTCTATGTATGTTGGTTAGGAACTTAGGGTTTCAAGGAATAGAGTCACTTAAATAACTGTGAAGAGAAGGAGGGAGGTGGTGGTTATTATAGGACCCAGTGAGAATAAGTCTGGCAGGAGTTTTAGCCATGATGTGAGGGCTCACGGAGGCCTAGGGGATCCTTACAACCTGTCCTCACAGGAAAAACAGGAACACAGAGAGCAAGAAAGCTTGCAGGCTAAGGGCACCCTTGGAAGTTAAACTACTGACTGAGGATTAAGACAAAACAAATAAATAACCAACCCTGAAACCAGTCTATTAACTTCTGGTAGACTATATCCACATTTGAGTTCTTTCTTATCACAGTTACTAATCAAAGTAAGACTACTAGCCTTTAATATTTTAAGGGCTGCGATTTGCACATTGTTATTTAAACTAACAGAAGACAAGTGCAAGTTTAGTTACACAAGAACAGACACATTTATTCAACAACACATCTTTATGGGTTTGTTTACTATGCGTTAGATACTGTGCTGCATCCTGGGGGTGGAGTCCTGCACCTTGGGTGGAGGACATTAGGCAGAGATAAACAAATCACGGAAGGTAACTTCAATTAATACATACTTTTGTTATCTCTTTCTATGGCCAATTTCAGGGGCTTAGTTCCTTACTTGCTTATTTGGACAATGAAATTACTTGAAGGCAAGTTTCTTTTTTTTTTTTTTTTTACAGAGACAGAAAGAGAGTTAGAGAGAAGGCTAGACAGGGACAGACAGACAGGAATGGAGAGTTGAGGAGCATCAATCATTAGTTTTTCATTGTGCGTTGCATCACCTTAGTTGTTCATTGATTGCTTTCTCATATGTGCCTTGACTGCGGGCCTTCAGCAGACCGAGTAACCCCTTGCTCAAGCCAGCGACATTGGGTTGAAGCTGGTGAGCTTTTTGCTCAAACCAGATGAGCCCGCGCTCAAGCTGGTGACCTCGGGGTCTTGAACCTGGGTCCTCTGCATCCCAGTCTGACGCTCTATCCACTGCGCCACCGCCTGGTCAGGCGAAGGCAAGTTTCTTTAATTTACATACTTTTTCTGTTCTCATTGTATGATTGTTTGTCAAGTATTGCTGTTGAGTGTCCTTACACAGGCACCGTGGATGGCTTCTCAGCTTCCAGGCACCATGTGTGTCTTTTTAGTCTTCACCAGTATTGCTTTAAATTATGGGCATCCCCGTAATGGGTTTTCTACTTTTTCTGACCCTTAAAGAAAACCCTGATATAATTTGCTGAACTCTGATCCCATTAACTTAACATTTTAGTTTTGAAAGGTCAAGGTGTTATAGTCATCACTTTTTTTTAATCTTAGAAATAGATGAGGTCAGCTTCATTCTCTGCCCTCAAAGGTACATGTTAGTCAAAGCAGTCTAAAGTTTGATTTTTAAACCACTTACAATGGACAACTGGCTTAACTTGAGTATCTATTAAATTGATGGTCATGTACTTGATCATAAGTATTTCTGAATATTTCAGAGTTCAGTGCTGAATGAGATGGAGGCCAAGATAATTACAGCTTTTATATATATATCAGACACCATGCTAGGCACTGGAGGAGTAAAAATGAATATAACTCGCTTATAACAAAGTAAGTCCTCAAAGAACTTTGAATATATTTTTTGATATCATAGTTTAAAAAACTAGTAAGTGGCCAAGAGTTTGTCTTTTGAAGTTTAATAATATCTTGGGAAAAGCTCTTCCCAGTGAGACAGGAGAATTTGTGGGATACAGACTGTGGAGTAAATATAAGGATTTGATGAAGAAGAGAGAGATAAAGGTGGGTCAGAGAAAAAGGCTGTGTATATCTCTTGTGAGAATCGTTTCCTCCCACAAGACTCTGGTACTTAAAAACAAAACAAAACCAAATACAACTACTAAAATGAACATTTGAAGCATCTATAATTTGTAGAAACTTCACATTTACATAATACTCAATTGGAAGCTAACAAGAAAAAAAGAACATTAGGCAACTGAGTTATCTTTACAGGTTAATAAGACTGCCAGAAAACAACTGAGAAAGTACTTTCAAGAGGGGAATTATTTAACATAACGACATTTTTTTTCATGCAAACCAAATTAATTTCTGAAAGTATATTAGGATACACTCATCCCTCCCCCTTTTACAAGTTTTCAAGCTAAATTTGGTTTGATCTAGAAAAAAACACTAAACAGCCTCCCTGCCTCTCTTGAGGAGCCTTTAAAATGAAAATGTGGGTGAATGAGAGTGGAAGCCTCTCTTGAGGAGCCTTTAAAATGAAAATGTGGGTGAATGAGAGTGGAAGTCTCTCTTGAGGAGCCTTTAAAATGAAAATGTGGGTGAATGAGAGTGGCAAGAGCGATGACACAGACTAAGAGAGCTGGAAAGCCAATCCATATCAAGGAGCAAGCATAAGGTCTGCACTGTCAGTAATTAGCATTCATACTGGGAAAGAAATTACATATCAATATACTGTGTGTGATTTTATTAGGTGGCTCATTTTTTAACAGTGACATGCCTGTGGACAGAAATGTAATTCTTCAGAGAGATTTAAAGGTTGGGACTACATGCAATTCACCACATTAATCATTTGTTAGATCAAATAAACACCCATTGTGGGTTTTTCCTTTTTCTTTTTTGTATTCATTAAGATTTCAGAAGCAGTCACATATTCTGTTCTAAAGTTGGGAAGAAATAAGCTCTGAACTAAAAAACAAGAGAAGAAATGAAGGACCTAGAGACTCAAGGAATGTTTCTTATTTATTTTCAAAATCCATCTTCTAGTTCTATAATTGAGGTTAAACTTCAGACTAATCTTAGAGTCATCCATCTGGCTGATATGAACAGTTTGTTGTGGTTATTAATTAGTGTAGGAGATAGGGTAAACCAAAATGTGTAATGATATTGGGAAACACTTTTAAAGAGTTGCTGTTTGAAACACATTTTAATGCCAGTTTAACTCTTGTTCCTGTGTGTGGTATAATGCCTGGCAGTAGCAGAGAGGGAGAAAGCCTTTGTTCTTGATTGTATAACACATTCCAATAGAAGCTTATGGTGCAGTAAGAGAGTATAAGGCTAATCTTTAAATGCTGCAATGTTTTGTTCTTTTGTTTTTTTCCCCCACATAATTAGAACATTTAAGGGCATAGAACTTCTTACAGTTTATCCTTTAAAAATACCAACATTGGAAATAGATTTTAAAGCACTGTTCATAAATCTACATTGTGGTATTGTTTAAAATAACATGATGTGAAGCACGAATTCCATTCATACATGAAAATGAAATCTGAATGCATTCTGCTAATGGAAGGCAGAAGTCAATTGTCATTTAGGTCACAGTGTGACGGTAGGAAATCATTTTAATGAAGCTAGTAGCCCTGTACAAAACAGTTTGGATCTCAGCATATAAAAGAATATGAGTTCCCAAACAGGATTTCACTGGAGGCAAATACTATCAAGCAAGCAACTCAAGTGTACAGTAAAAGCTCCCACTAGCAAAAGGTTGAATAAGCCTGAATCAACAAAATAGATGGTTTTAAGTATTTTATTTTCCAGATTTTTTTTTATGACTTTCAAAGTAGTATCCAGCTGCCTGCACTGTGTGAACTTTGAGGGCAGAATTACGCTCATTGCAATGCTTAGAATAGTTAAAGACTATGCTCCATTTAATTAAAATTATGCCCAGAGATAAACAATGGAGAACATAGACTCTTCACTGGAGAACACAAAAGCTGACATTATAATTATGTCATTACTCATCAAGGTTCTCCTCCTCCTCCTCTCTTGCTTTCTCTACTCAGAATCTTTTTATCAATTCCCAATTCTACTTTTCCTCTTTCCTCCTTCAAAATTGGCAACCAGACTATTTTGAAATGAAATCCTCAGCAAGCCGTCCCGTTAGAGGTACTCTTTGCAGAAGATTTAATGGTAATAGGAACTGCAAGTTCCTACATTTACAATCTTTTCCCAAAGACAGCAAATTTTGGCAAGGAGCTAAGAAAGTATAATCCTTAGTTCAGTCTGCATTTATTCAAGGCCTTGCTGTCTGCCCTTGGGCAATCAAAGAGTTTTTGGAACGTGTACCAAGTGTCATGTCATTGAGCTTGCCGCTGCCATCCTCCTCTCTCACTCAGGAAGGCCATGGGGGAAACTGACGACCCCAGGGAAATCAGGTCAAGTTTATTTAGCCCTTCATCTCAGACTATTGGATACGGAGACAGAGGGAGTTCTGGATACAAAAACACTTCATTCCTCTCTCTCCCTTTCTCCACTTAGTAGAGAGAGGCAGTTAAGTCAGTGTGGTCAGATTTATTAATGCCTGAAAATAAAGAGGAAGAAAATATGTCCACAGTATGTCTGTGTGTCAAAACTTTTCAGTTCTTTCTTATTCTATAAATGTGTGGCTATGTATATTTTTGTTTAGGAATGGAGAAGAAAAAAAATTTATTCAAAATATAGAGTGTAATAAGCAAAAAGTTGGGGATTGCTGAGAAACCTATCTCTCCAGTGCTTCTGTGGCATTTTGCATTTTGGTGTTAAAATATATCTATGTTAGTAAACAAATAAAAGAATTATTAGAAAAAAAAGGTAATTGATAGGTAATATAATGGAGTGATTTAGACACCATGTAGTGATTTGGTGTTAGGAAGAAAGCTGTCTGACCTTGGCAAATTAACTTCTCCAAGTCTCAGTTTTCTTATCTGTAAAATGGAAGTAGTAAAATTAATGGCGTGTAATTGGATGGAGTGAAATGATGTACTAAAGAGCTTAGAATATTGTCTGGAACAAGTTAAATGTTGGTTAGTAAAAGTGCTAAAATAATATAAAACTGAGACTATGGGCATAGATAAAATCAAAGTGATTACCAGGGAGAAGGGATTGGGGGGGGGGTGAGGAGAGGAGAGTGAAGAAGGATAAATACACAGTGACAGAAAATGATTTGACTGGGTAATGGGCACACAATGCAATCAATAGTTCAAATGCTATAGAGATTTTATCTGGAACCTTATGTTTCCTTATTGATCAATGTCACCCATTAAATTTAATTTCTAAGTAAAATTTAAAAAAATTCAATTACCTTTTAAACTTTTATCTAGGTATTATGTTGGAGTTAGCCATTATTTTGCAATATAACCTTTACAGTTTTTTCTTCTTTTTTTATGTATGCCAGTTTTTCTGTCTTTCTCTATAAGGAGGTATTTCTTGCTGCCCAGAAATTTGCATTAAGGCCCATAGATGAAAATAGTAGGTATTAGGCATTCCACGTTGAAACAAAACCCCATCGCATTTGGGGCTAGACAGACTTCTGTCTGCAGGGTTTGATAAGGGGTATAGAATTATCATGAGCCACCATTCCAATCACCCCTTTCTCAGCCCATATGAAAAGATTGGGGAGGGGATAAAGAGCCTTCAGCGTCAGCCTGGTAATAGGATTTGCAATATGAGAGGAGGACAGAATACTTAGATCTGCCCAAAGTCAAGTGAAGGGAGTCCAAGAGAGTCACTTGCAGAATTTGAGGACACCTGCATTAAGGAACTTGGCAGAGTTCCCACAGGCACTTTGAGGAGGACTGCATTCCACAGATTAGGTGTTGCAATGCCACTCTAGTTTCCCATGTACCAAGTATATCACAACGGAGAATGCTGAGCTTGAACCACTTGAAGCATATTTAATGGAGGCCAGCAGCAAGTGAGGATGGACTGTACCACAAATGGAAGACACTAAGGTTGAAGAGAAGAGATTAAGCTGGACCCTGGTCTCTCAAGCTAGGGAACTATAAGGTGGAGCAGCCAGCCCTGTGTGACTCACTGAAGAATGTATACATGTGTCCCATGAGTGAACTGGTGTCTGGATATCTATTACATGGAGTTCTTGACAAAGGAGAGCTCTGATACCAAGGAAAAAAACTTTAATTACAAGAAATTAAGTGTGGGAGAATTTCCTTTTTACACTCAGCCATTCTTCCTGCTTCAGCCATGTGAGAGATCAGACCTAGAGGAGGGAGGAAGACTTAGAAGTTGTTGTGTTTCCATCAGTCCTCCAAGTGATGCTAGAGTTAAAAAAGTGAATAATCAAAACATGACTTTTCTCCCCACTTTAGGTGCTTTACACCAGGTGTCTGGTTTGCATGAGAGGATGGCAAGAGTTGGAAGCTTTTACCTGGACTGTTTATCTCAATACACAATTAGTACCCAAGAGCAGTTTGCTTTTACCTAGTAGGAAAAACTACATGCTGTCATCACCTTTACTTTAGAGTTATATCAGCTTTCCAGCTCTGTGCCACAGTGTACCTTGCAGGGACTTTAATCGTTGCACTAATCCCACAGGAATCATGTTGGTGTGCTATATTGATGGAATGATGCTGGTAGGACCTGGAGAGCAGATGCCTTGAGAAGATACGTAATTGCCAAAAGGTGGGATACAAATCTCTCAAAATGAAAGGGTCTACAATTTCAGGGAAGTTTTCAAAGGTCCAGTGGTCTGAGAAATGTCTGGAAATGCTTTCAAATTGGAAAGACACAATGCTCAACTTTTCCCTATCAATAATGCAGAGGTAATGCTTGAAGGACATTTTTGCATATTGGAATCAATACAATATATGCCCATTTAAAAAACTTGCTAGCTTTTTGGTAGTATATAGAGCAAAAGATGCTTCCCCATCTGGTCTTAACTGCAGTGAAAGCAACTCTTTTGATTTTTACTAGCTGGTGAATCCAATCAGTAGCAGCCAAATTGTCTGAAAAAAAATTGAAATGTTTATTGGAGCCTTTGGCAGATAGGAGAATCAGAGTGGAAATATTTGGGATTTTGGAACAAAGCCATACTCCAAATTCTCTCTTTGAAAAACAGATCTTGTCTTGCTATGGACCCTGATACAAACTAAATTCTGACCAAAGACACAAGGTGACCAAGCCATACAAACCGCCCAGTTTGAATTATTTGTTTCCTGAATCACAAACCATAAATTTGGACTGCCTAGAGAACTGGACCTCAAAAAGTAGTGAAGGCAAACTAAGAGGCATAATCAGGTAGATCACACTTTCAGTGTGTTAGTCCCTCAGTCTCCTTTTCTTCAATCTATATTCATAGCTTCATTGTGGGTTCCTCTAATCAATTGACTGAGAAAGGAAATATTTGAGCCTATTTTATAGATGATAAATCAATATGCTGGCATTAGTTATGTCTCATGCAGTGGTGGCTTTTTTTTTTTTTTTGAGAGAGAGAGACAGACAGGAAAGGAGAGATAAAAAGCATCAATTCATAGTTGCAGCACCTTAGTTGTTCATTAATTGCTTTCTCATATGTGCCTTTACCAGGGGGCTCCACCACAGCCAGTGACCCCTTGCACAAGCTAGCGACCTTGAGTTTAAGCCAGTGACCTTTGGGCTCAAGCCAGAGACCATGGGGTCATCTTTATGATCCCATGCACAAGCTGGTGATCCAATGCACAAGCTGGTGATCCCATGCTCAAGCTGATGAGCCTACAATCAAGCCAACAATGTCAGAGTTTTAAACTTGGATCCTCAGTTTCCCAGGCTGATGCTCTATCCACTGTGCCACTGCCTGGTCATGTTATCAGTGGTAGCTTTGAAAGACATTGAAAAGGGGAAATTTCTTAGGGAACAGACTTTAATAATGCACACCATTATCTAATTTATCTGAAAGGGAAAATGACCTGAGATTAATACATATATATAATATATATTATATATTCATAGACAGTAACAAATATTATATATATTATATATATATATTCATAGACAGTAACAAATGATTTGATCAGATGATCAGAGGTTTGGAAGAAATAGAATTGGAGGATTGGTGACAAGGAGATTTGAAAAGGTATATAGTTGAACTGCTTGGAATTGGTTCATAATATCTATCTATCTATCTATCCTTTATCTATCTATCTATCTATCATCTATCTTCACTATCTATCTTTTATCTATCTAATTTTTCATGTGAATGCTCATATAAAACCCTCATTGAAAAGAAGGCTCTTAATAATCTGGACAAGATTATTAACCTTGTGCCAGTCATCTGCCTTCTTGCCTAGATGCTTTGATATACTTTTCTAATGGGCTCTTGAAAAAAGGTGCCATGAGTGAAGAAGATAGTGGCTATGCATAATATCAACAAGATTGATTGCCCTTCATCAAATCTGACTTGGCTACTTTTACTGCTAGTGTCAGAGTTCAATTCTTAGTCCTTGAGAAGATCTATCCCAGTGGCCCTACTATATTATTAAGAAGAAGTGATATATCCTTTTGGAATAGACACATATTGTAGGTTTTTATTTTTCTTCCTATTATGACATGTTTTTCCAACAAGTACCCATAGACTTTTTAAATCTGTATACAGCATTATTATAATAAATAATAATGCTTCTTACTAGGGAATTCCATCACAGTGAAAGAACAAAGTCATGCTCTTTTCAGTATTATTAATAGTGAAAGAAATATAACAATAGGCTAATGCCTGTGATACTCATTAGTCTTTGTATTTTTCCCAATTATCTAGAACCATGAAATAGGCTATTAGACACTCAGCTAAATCATCATTTAGGAGAAAACATAAATTTAAGGTACTCCTCTACAGATTGTGTTTTGTCCACCAAATCCACCAAATCATAGAATTGCTTCTTCAGTAGCCAAAATATCCAGATCTAGACCAAAGAGTAAAAGAGGGAGGAGATTGTGTCTGTTACGGCTATTGATCCTTTTATAAGCAATATCCTAATTGTCCCCGAGACTCTGGTTTTGTAGGTTTAGAGACTTTCTACCTATGCAGGGACTCTTCCCACTTGAGGTTACTAGTATAGTTTCAATAATTTGGAACCTAAGACATTAGCCACTGATTCTACTGGTGAATAGATAGAAAAGGGGTATAGTGTTGGCTATGATGACTGATTCTGATTGTTAAATTTAAATCTACCCAATGGAAGGAATGAAGTTGGAGGACTGGTGTCAAGGAGATTTGGAAGTAAGGAAAGAATAGAGAAGCCTAGGCTTTCTGCTGTGGTTATTCCCATTATTTTCATTTAATGCCTACCATTTAAAGATTCCCAACATTATGAAGTGTTGGCTGTGGGGAAAGCAATATTGGGATGAGGAGTGGGAAAATCAACAAATATAAACTCTGATCTTATGATCATATGCAGAAACATCCATGCAATTTCCTTGCTGTGACCAGGATTTAAAACTGTAGGTATGGTGGATTATATTATTGTTTTCAAATACTTGCTACTTGTCCCTAAGGAAAAAAAATATATTTTCCACCCCACTAAATTTAGATGTAACTACTAATATCTTTGACCAGTGAAAAGTGCACAGAAGTGATGTAGATAAATACTAGAGGAAATTTAAGTCAGTGTTAGTTAATAGTTCTTTGTATTTTCTATTCATTTAGCCAGAACATCAGCAATATTTCAGACAGAGGGTCCTCCATTAACATGAGTTTCAGAATGTAGACTATGTGGGGAGAGTTGCATCGAACCCACAAATGACAGGTAATAAGAGTGAGAACTAAATCTTTGTTGTTGGAACAACTGAGGTTTTGGAATTGTTACTATAGTGAATCTTAGGCTATCTTGGCTTATAGAGTATATTTTTACTAATATTAACAGAACTTTCTGTCATTCTCACTCCTTTTCTCTCAAACTTCTATTGTACAAAGAGAATTTTGGTAGTGGTTAACTATGCAGTCAAGCCCATGGGTTATAGAATAATAGAATTGGACCAAATATACCTAGATGAGGAGTGGATGTCACCCAGTGATTCTGCACTTGACACTAGATATAGTAATTGATATTGCTGGTTTAGATAGCTGAGGGGTGTATTTTTTGGTTCTATAATAAATACAGTATGTTAGAGAGGAAATTTTTAGGAGGTGTATATATAAATATAGAAAGAAGGTTATATATTGGTGTTGGGGCACCAAAAAAGGTGGATTGTGATAGACATCTACTATTTTTTTTGGTTGTCCACATCTGAATGCACTTTCTATGTTTGTAATTCCCCTGGGCATAATTGAGAAGCAGAGCTAGTCTCTCACCAAGAAGCTGAAAATACCAGATAATAGCTCTCCCAAGCATCTCTAACCGATATTTTGACCTAGGCACCAAGATTGTTAGGTTTTTTATTTATTCATTTTTTTTTCTTAGAGTGAGGATTTGAAGAGATAGGATACAAACTTAGATTTTTGTGATTCCAAACCTGTGGTATCTCTTTAAGGCATGTCACTAACAAATGGGAATTGAGTGGCTTTACCACCTATTAGCTTTTTGATCTTGGGCATGTCACTTCCTTAATCTGTCTACATCCTCAGCTTCTTGTTTGAAAATTGAGGATAATAAGAGTGCACCTGTAAGGTGCCCCTGTAAGGAATAAATATAATAATGTGTACATATTGTCTTTAGCTGTACAAAAGCTTTTTAGTTTGATATAGTCCCATTTGTTTATTCTGTCTTTTATTTCACTTGCCCATGGAGATAAATCAGCAAATATATTAAAGACAATATGAACAGAATAAATTTGACAATACGTCTGATAAGAGGTTTATAACCAAAATTTATAAAGAACTTGTAAAACTGAACACCAGGAAGACTAACAATCCAATCAAAAAATGGGCAAAAGAAATGAATAGACACTTCTCCAAAGAGCACATACAGATGGTTACATATAGACAGATGAAAAAATGTTCAACATCACTAATCATTAAAGAAATGCAAATTAAAACCACAATGATATACCACCTCACACCAGACAGAATAGCGCTCATTAACAAAACAACACACGATAGATACTGGTGAGGATGTGGAGAAAGGGGAACCCTCCTGCACTGCTGGTGGGAATGCAGACTGATGCAGCCACTGTGGAAAGCAGTATGGAGATTCCTCAAAAAATTAAAAATGGAACTGCCTTTTGACCCAGCCATCCCACTTTTAGGAATATATCCCAAGAACACCATATCACTGACTCAGAAAAAGAAATGCACCCCTATGTTTATGGCAGCATTGTTCACAATAACCAAGGTCTGGAGACAGCCCAAGTGTCCATCAGGGGACGAGTGGATTAAAAAGCAGTGGTACATATATACAATGGAATACTATGGGGCCATGAAAAAGAAGGAAATATTACCTTTTGCAACAATATGAATAGACCTGGAAACTATTATGTTAAGTGAAATAAGCCAGGCAGAGAAAGAAAAATATCATATGACCTCACTCAATTGAGGAATCCAAGGAACAATGTGAACTGAGGAACGGAATTAAACCTGAAGGGAAGGGAGGGAGGG
Organism: Saccopteryx leptura; assembly: GCF_036850995.1. Taxonomy (NCBI): domain Eukaryota; kingdom Metazoa; phylum Chordata; class Mammalia; order Chiroptera; family Emballonuridae; genus Saccopteryx; species Saccopteryx leptura. Next base: position 41,058,411 of record NC_089507.1, read on the forward strand.
AGCTGTTGGAAGGAGGTAAGGGAGATGTTGAGGGGAATACAGGGGTGGGGGGATGCATTCAGGGAGACACTAGAATCTATGTAAACACAATAAATATAAATAAATAAATAAATAAATAAATAAAATAAAATAATGCATACAAAATACTTTAAATGATACAATGTGTAAATCAAGGACTAAATAATTGGGACTTTAGTCATGCAGATAAGCAGGGATTGTGGGGAATGTTCTTTGGGATTGATATTGAAAGCAGCAAGCCTGAGTTCTTAGCACATCTGTAGGAAAGATGTCAGCCCAGCCCCTAGTGGCCATGCCAGCTCCAGTGGTGGCTATCCCCTCACTGGATGAGTTCTGTGGTATGAGGAGGCATTGCCTCTGTCTGGGAAATTCCAGTGTGGCTCTCCTGCCCTCCCAATCATTCTGTGAATTGCCCGGTAGTCTTTTTGTATAGTCCTGGTCAGCTATATCTACTGAGTCTGGTTTTTGTTGCTTGGAACTAAGAACTTTTGCCATTTTAATAGACCCAATGGTCAAAAATACATAAATTTTAGAAATCAGATAAATCTGGTTTGAATCCCACTGTGTCATTTACCAGCCTAAGTAACTTGTTTAGATTTCTTAAACTCTTTGAGCTTCCAGCTTCTCATCTTCAATGGAGATAATATGACTTATTTTATAGAGTAGTCCTAAAGATACACTGAGTTAATCTGTAGAAAAAAATGCCTATCACCGAGTTTCAGCTCTAATAAGCATTCAGGACAGGTTAATTTCCTCCCCCCAAACCAGTATGATTGTCCTTGTCTCTTTTATGATAGGGATTGGGCTATACAAATGTTAGACAAATAACTTTTGGCCTTGCTATTAGGAGGAATCAAAGACTCTGGGGGAGAGATATGCCTTTGAAAGGACATGAAAAATGGAAAAGGGATTTTTTTCTAGTTCTGAGCCTATCTTCACCGAGTAGAAGAAATTGGCATAACATAGAAGGAAAGATATTACATATTCTACTGCCTTTTGCCTGCATGCAGTGGTAGTTGAGTGTGCATTATTTGTAATTTTCTGCATTATTTGTGTTGAGCCCATTAGGGAACTGTGTCATTAGTATCATATTCACAAGTGTCATCATGCAGTTACAGCCCAAGTCACTTAATGGAAAAATCCACTTTGAATCTTGTGGTTGTTTTTTTTTTCTTTCCTCCCTGTTTTCTTCTTTCATCTTGTTGAGCGTGTGTGCGCGCGCGCACACACACACACACACACACACACCTATGAAGTGTGTTGTATATGCCAAGCTCTCCTATTTATGATAAAGGGTCTAGCTGTTAAGTGTACCCAGGGTAATGACTCACTAAAGGCACATTAAATCACTTATTTCAGGTATTAGGAATACTTTATTTGCTGATTTATTGCTATTCTTAAAAGCATTACTTAGGAACAGTGTTTTTTAAACTTTAATGTGCATAAAAATGTGCAGAAGATCACTAAACTTGCAGATTCCATGGCCCACTCAAATGAGGTGGGTAGTATTATAGCTTTGCTTCCACAATATGGAAACTGGGACAGAAAGGTTAAGTGGCTTGACTACAGTTATTCAAGGAGTCAGAGTCTGATCCTGGGTATTTCTTATACTGACTCCATAATACATAGAGCAAAAAAGAAGAGTATTGTGACAATCAAGGACAAGTTTTGTTTTAGTATCCCCCCCCTTTTTTTAGTCCAGTGACTCATATAGAATTTATTGTTCTCTTTTTGATAGCAATTAGATTTTTACCAGGTTTCAATAAAAGATGATGCCTTCTTTCATTTTTCTTTCTTTTATCACTGTACCTTTTCCTGATTGAATGAAAATAGATATTAAATAAGTATACACCAAAGGAAACAATTGAAAGAGTAATCATTCAAAAGTACTTGCTTATTTTTCAAGATCTGTCAAAACTTTGCATGCATTTAGGATTTAGGATTGAAAAGTAAATCTTTTGGGACTCTTATGGGATTATGATCCTAGGAAATTAACCCACAGTAAAAATCTGTTTACAGTGCTGGTACTTTCTTAACCTTTATCTAGAGAGAAAATTTATGTCTCTTCCCCCTACTGCCTCATTTCCAATTTTTTCATTACCATTTGTTAAACGCTTTCTGTACACAATTACTTTCTATATGCTATACATGTAATCCTTTCAGCAGCCTACAAGGTAGATCTTATTCCCCCCTTTTTGTAGATGAACAAAGAGACTCTTAAAATGACTAACTTCTCTAATACCACATGGCTACTAATGAGCAAAGCTAATTTATTACTATGGACTCCAGTTTCATCTCACTCTAAAATTTGTACTTAACTACCAACACTGCCTGTCTAGTCAATAGAATTATAGGTTTTTATGTTCTTAGGATTAACAGGTAATAAATTCAATAATAGCAACCACAACAAAGAACAAAACAAATGGATTTTATATTCTCTGCATGTTACGAAATTGCTCTAAAGAGTAAAGAATTAAACTTCAGTGGAACAAGAAGCTCAGGGTCTTTTCATAGCACAGTAACTGTTCTCATGTCAATGACAAAATGGCAAAAGACTGCACACAGTGACAGGAGCCCCAGCACAGCACTCTGTTTGTCAACCTTTATTAAATGGAACCGTTGGCTACCACCTGTGGTTTTGTAGTTGTGCCTCCCACTGAGCACACATTTGATCTTCCAATTAATTAGGTGCACGTTGGCTAGAGGCCCATGATCAAGCCTATGTATTTCAAAGCTAAACTAGGTTCCTCCTAAGATGAAAGCAGAATGTTTCAAAGTGTAGCATAAATCCTCATGTCACCTTCTTGGAAAATGAATGACATTAACAATATTAATTTATTGATAAAATAAAAAAAATTATAAGGAAACAATGCTCTCCAGCTTGTTATGCAATATGTATTTTTTGTGACAAATTTGTAAAAATTTGGAGTAAAGTGGTGGTGATTTTTTTGAGGAGATCTTTAATTAGAACAGATTAATTCTATCCCTTTGGCATTAAGAAGACAAAAAGTTGGACTCCCAAAGGTATTGTCTCTTAAATGCTTAAAAGTCTGTCTGCATTCTTTCTAAGATGGATACATTGCATTACTTTTAGTGCTGCTTAAAATGATTCAGTATTGTATGGGACAAGTAACATTTCCCTTTTTAATTGCTATTCTAAGAGCAGTATTATCAAGCTCCTCCTTCGGTAAGGGGTTTCAGTGTCTGAGTTGCCTATTTTTTCTCTCTTTCTTTGACTTTCTTCCAAACACATGTCTTTTGTCTCTGCAATGAGCAACAAATTACCAACCAAAAGTGTCTCCTCATCCTATCCCCTTTCTCTGTGCTAAGGTGGGCCCAGCATGTTGTGTTTCCTTTCTCCACAGTGGCTGGAGTACTGCTAGCAGATGAGACACCAATAACTCATTTCCAACCTTCAGCCATGTGATTAACAGCAATGATGAATACATAGAACAAGAATTCATTTGCACAGCCTTGGTGGCTCTCTTTGTGTATTATCTAGAATGAATAATCCATATATTTATTTCCCTGCTCATTTGTTTACCTTATTAGGGTGTTCTGATATATGTATATTATAGTTGCAAGCAGACATTTGCTAATCACCTCTGTGGTGTAGATCATTCTTTATTTAAATTAATGAGTGTGGTGCTGTTAGATCTAACAGGCGCTAGCAAAAGAAGCCATGAAGAATATAATTTGAACTGTCCTTTGTGTATCATGTCTTATTACTTGTTTTTTTTTTGTTTTTTTTTTTTGCATTTTTCTTAAGCTGGAAACGGGGAGAGACAGTCAGACAGACTCCTGCATGCGCCCGACCGGGATCCACCCGGCACGCCCACCATGGGGTGATGCTCTGCCCGCCAGGGGGCGATACTCTGCCCATCCTGGGTGTCACCATGTTGTGACCAGAGCCACTCTAGCGCCTGAGGCAGAGGCCACAGAGCCATCCCCAGCGCCCGGGCCATCTTTGCTCCAATGGAGCCTTGGCTGCGGGAGAGGAAGAGAGAGACAGAGAGGAAGGCGCGGTGGAGGGGTGGAGAAGCAAATGGGCGCTTCTCCTGTGTGCCCTGGCCGGGAATCGAACCTGGGTCCTCCGCACGCTAGGCCGACGCTCTACCGCTGAGCCAACCGGCCAGGGCTTATTACTTGTTTTTAATAAATCTTCTAGACTTAAAACTTTTATAGTCTTTTTATATTAGAAAAAACTTTATAATATAAATGCACTGTTATAATGTGTAAAAAACATTTTGTAAAGGAAAATTTAATAATTCTCTGTGTTTCCTTTCTTCTTAAATAGAATGACAATGTTAACAGCTAGAGATATGTGTTTGCATTCCAGAGACACATACATACATATATAAACACATACACAAACATATGCATGTATATTCATGTTTTAATATTTTTAAAACATTGGAGTAGTATGTTTTCTTTTTCACAGTCCCTTTTTTTGTTTGAAATATATCTGTTCAAGAGTAGCCATTGCATATCTCTATGTGCCAGGCAATGTTCTGGACCCAGAGAATACGACTGTCAGAAAGATGAATAACTACCTGCCCTCATACATATTAGTAACTGAAGCATCCTCATATGTATTCTAATGCATCAATGCTTTTTTTCTTCAATAGGATAGATTTTTCAAAACTGGAATATGTGGGGAAAATAAACACACACTTTTAATTTGAATGAACATTGTAAATAATTTTCCAAAGATTGTAGCATCCTTAGATGCAAAGTTTGCACCATCCCCATATTCACCAAAAGTGTAGAAGAGTGTTTGCTTTCTTTCATCCTGCATAGTAGCCATCCCTTTTTCCACAATTTGCTACTTGTGAAAAAAAGAAGTGCTATTTTGAATATAATTTTCATTTTCCTAATTAGTAGTGAGATGGAGCACTTCTTCTTCTTCTTTTTTTTTTTTTTTGTATATATTTTTCAGGAGTGAGAAGCTGGGAAGCAGAGAGACAGACTCCCACATGCGCCCGACCAGGATCCACTTGGCATGCCCACCAAGGGGCGATGTTCTGTCCATCTGGGTCATTGTGCTGTTGCAACTGGAGCCATTCTAGCACCAGGGGCAGAGGCCATGTAACCATTAGCGCTCGGGCCAACTTTGCTCCAGTGAAGCCTTGGCTGTAGGAAGGGAAGAGAGAGATAGAGAGAAAGAAGAGGGGGAAGGGTGGAGAAGCAGATGGGTGCTTCTCCTGTGTGCCCTGGCTGGAAATCAAACCCAGGACTTCTACACACCAGGCCAATGCTCTACTGCTGAGGCAACGAGCCAGGCTCGAGAACTTTTTTTTTATTAGACATTTATATTTCCCTAAACTTGTCAGACTTTTTTTTTGCTTTTTTTCCTGGACATATGTGTGTGCATGTGTGTGTGTGTGTGTGTGTGTGTGTGTGTGTGTATTATATAATATAAAAATTTATGAATAAGAGATACTAGCCCTATGTGTCCTCTTTGTGTTGCCAATATTTTCCTTCATTTATTACTTGTCTTTTCATTTTCCTTTTGGCCTATTTGTTTCTTCATATAAAATTCTAAATTCTTTATGTAGTCAAGTGTTTTAAATTTTCCTCTATGACTACCAGGTTTCCTCTTTGACTTAAGAAATTCTTCCCTACCCCAAGATTATTCAGGTATTATCCTAAAATTTCTTCTAAACTTTTTATTGTTTTATTTTTAGATTTAGATGCTTACTGTATTAAGATTTTGTTTCTGCACATGACATAGATTTGTATTTCAGCTTCGTTTTCTCCCAGATTGTCAGCTAATTGTACCAATGTTGGCCCTCATACAATCACCTACTCCTCCAGACAGAATCACTACCTTGCCACATAGATTCCCAGGCGTAGTGGCTTACAACTCCTGTTAGGTTTTATGGACCTTCTGGATTTCTCTGAGTTCTGTAATACAACCACAGGAGGCTAGTGAGCAATTGAGAGTTTAGAAATATGGTGGTGAATTCATTGTCATCATTTTCTCATTAATGAATGAGGCCTCAAATGCTATTGACTCAGGACTAATAAATGATGAAACCACTGCTGTTACTTTACTTTCTTCTGACAAAATTTTCATATTAACAAACATAGTTTATGTAAAAGTCTTAATTTCCTGTAGTGTGTTTCAAACAATAAAATAAGCTTACATTTTCTCATATTATAATGCTATATTGCTTTATAATCAAGTTAACATTATCCAGGGGGCATTAAAAAGGTTACAATTTGCTCCTAACATGCCTTGCAATTGATTACATTGACATTAATTTTTTCAAGCCTATCAAACCATAAAAATCATGAAACCAGAAAGAGCAAAAACAGACAAATTTTCCCTTGCAAACACTGGCAAGCTCTGTATCTCAAAACCCTTTAGTTCAATATTTCTCAAACTGTGTGCTGTGGAATACTAGATCCATAGGATGTAAGTTTCATATACAAAAGAGGTTCTGTGTCAAAAATATCCAGCATGTGTTAGACCAAACATATTTAAATAAGTTTTTTACTGCAGGACTTCTCAGAATCTTTAGTATACTTTTGTGGACTATAGGTTACGAATAGGGGCATATTATACAGAGTGTTTCCTGAATTTGACTTTAATTAGGCCCTTCTTCATCACCGTGGTGTATTTATAGAGCTGATGTCTCATAAAACATGTTTCAAAAATGCTAATCAAGCTTATCCTTGTTGGTTTTCATAAGCTTCTATCATCCCACACACACAAAAATATAAATATAAAAATATAAGAGTGACACAATTATCTCAATTAGATTAATTTGGTCTTGACCATGACAAAAATTGCTGATAAAAATTTCTGATCCCTTGTTGGTTTTTGCATGACATCTCAATCAAAACTTCATGCTTTCCTGGGCCTTGCCATCATACCCATTCTACGTTCATAGCTGTCCTGACATAGTCATCTTAATGATGGCCTTACCTTGTTGCTAAGCTTCCTAACCCTGAAATAAATCTCTTCCTCTCTAATGCCTTACTCCCTTTAGGTTGTTAGCCTCCCTAGGGGATCTTTCCAAACACATTATGAGCATTGAGTGGTTGTGGGAGCAATTGCTTATTAAGGTTTATAGTCCTCTGTTTGAAACCTATTTGTGCTGTAGTAAGGAAAACTTTGCTTCTTTATTCCCTTAAATCAATATTAAAATCAATTGTATTATCTTTTGAACCTTCTCTAACTCAATTTCATGCTACTGGCAGTCAGTTGGTTAAAAGTCAGTGTTTTTCTGGCACGAGTATTGACTGGTTTGGCAATACAGCAAGTTCACATGAAGAAGATGGGCTAATTCCTGATTCTCCCATCAAAAACATATTAAAATTAAACAAGTTCTAGTATTTCTATAAAAATAAGTATTGAGATCTAGAAAACCAGCAAACTTCTTTTCCTTTATTGTCTCCCCTCCCCTCTCTCCCTCTCTCTTCCTCCATTCTTCCATCCTTTTCTTCCCCCCTCCAATCTTCCTTTCTTCCTTGAACTGTGCCCCTCATCTATAGAAGACTTGTACTGAAACTTTAATAGAGAAGCTGTGAGAGAGGGAAGTAGCGGGTTAAGCATATAAAATTCAAGACACAGATGCTGGTCTCTCATTTTGTTTACAAGAAAAGAATTGACAATGGTAAAAAGCATTATTTCATATCCATTCTCAGTAGAGTTATGTAGAAAGGGAAAGGTTCCTCATTATTTTTTCTTTATTTTCTTCAGAAGAAAATTTGCTTGCTGTATTGGCAACATATTGTTGTCATTAAAAAAAAGCCCTCTAATTGTTTCTAACTCTTAGTTTTTCTCATCTATAGATGTTGTCTGCTGGACTACTTTCTTTTTATGTTTTACTTATTTTTTTATTTACTTTATGAGGAACTTTTTAAAAGAAGGAAACCTTGTTTTATTTCCCAAATTTAGGGAATGGCAGAATATAAGGATGATACCATCTATGAACAAAATGGATACTTTATATTATCTGATTAGTTCATAGTGATAAGCCAGGAGTCAGGAAACTTGGATTTTTATGTCTGGTGCTGCCTGGTACTTACTTGCTTTTTTCTTTTTAAAATATCATTGGCAATAAAAATTTTGGTCTATATATCTCACAGGTCTATTTAACTCATATATAAAACATGGGATGTTGAATATAAAAGAAAAGGCTTTAAAAAGAAAAGTTGTAAGATACTAGTAAAAATTTTACATGCATAATTGCTTTCTAGAATTGTATTATTAATATTCTTTAAAATATTTATTGATTTGAGAAAGAGAAAGAGAGGAAAATAAAGAGAGAGAAAGAGAAATTGATTTGTTGTTCTACTTATTTATGTATTCATTGGTTGATTCTTGCATGTGCCCTGACCAGGCATATTATATCCTCAACCTTGGCATATTATAATGACCTTCTAACAAACTGAGCTACCTGGGCAGGGCCTAGAATCATATTATTTATTAATAAATCACTTATTCATGGATTTAGCACCTAGAATGCATCAGGCATAGGCATTGTGCTACATGATGTGGATGCACTGATAATAAAGTAAATTCTTGTCTCAAGACAATCTATATATCATCAGGATTTGCTAAATCATCAACTTATAATTGTTATAAGAATTTTCCTAGTATGGCGGTTCCTCAAAAAACTGCAAATAGAACTACCTTATGACCCAGCAATCCCTCTACTGGGTATATACCCCAAAACCTCAGAAACATTGATACGTGAAGACACATGTAGCCCCATGTTCATTGCAGCACTGTTCACAGTGGCCAAGACATGGAAACAACCAAAAAGCCCTTCAATAGAAGACTGGATAAAGAAGATGTGGCACATATACACTATGGAATACTACTCAGCCATAAGAAATGATGACATCAGATCATTTACAGCAAAATGGTGGGATCTTGATAACATTATAAGGAGTGAAATAAGTAAATCAGAAAAAAACAAGAACTACATGATTCCATACATTGGTGGAACATAAAAATGAGACTAAGAGACATGGACAAGAGTGTGGTGGTTACCAGGGGTGGGGGGAGGGAAGACAGGGGGAGAGTTAGGGGGAGGGGGAGGGGCACAGAGAACTAGATAGAGGATGGCGAAGGACAATCTGACTTTGGGCGAGGGGTATGCAACATAATCTAATGACAAAATAACCTAGACATGTTTTCTTTGAATATATGTACCCTGATTTATTAATGTCATCCCATTACCATTAATAAAAATTCATTTAAAAAAAAAAAAGAATTTTCCTGATTTAATTTTATGAATTCACTTGAATTATGATAGTTTTCTAATTGTTCAAGTCCATTTTATCTCTCTCTCTCGGTTTTGGGGAGAGTAGAGTTTGCATAATTTAAGTAAGGGGCTTGGTATCTACATAATGTCTAGATTTCTGTGACTTCTTTATACTCTGCCTAATTGCTAATAACAATATTAACTTTATTGTTTATTGAGAACTATTCATTTTTCTCTTGGCTTGTCTCTTTTGTGTTTGGACACACTCTAAATTTTCTTTGACATTCTTTGATACTTTTGGCTCAAGCTATATTGTTCTTGACTTTATTTTTTTCCCTATCAAAAATTATGGATTTCATTAGTTTTTAGCTTTGTTTTGCACTAAATATCAAATGGTTCCTTCAGGAAACAATTGTGCATTATTTGTATTTTTATTTTTGTCAAGGTATATAATAAAACATTAGTTAAATGTTTGTGGAACTAAATAAGAGTCCATGCAATTGGTTTTCATTTCTCTGTGCATATGTGTGTTTGTGTAGTTTACAACTTCCATTTACCAATATAATCTTGTGATTGATATTTCCTAAAGGTCATGAAGCACATAAATTAAATACATCCATCATGGCCTTATTTTATTTAAAGCAACTCCTTGAAGATACTTAGAAGAATGTCCACGAATAGTTTGAAAATTGTTGCTTTAGGAAATACATTCATTTAATAGTCTTCTAGAATTATTTACTCCTCTGTTCTCAAGAGATCACTGGCTTAGATAAGGTCTTCCATTAGAATTGGAAAGTTATTCTTACTTTGTTGAATGTATTTGTTAGTAAATTGCCACAGTCATTGATATAATAACTTGTGAGCCTGACAATGGAGAGAAAACATCTCTTTATAGGAAGAAGAACTGGGTACTAGTATTATATGTTATATCATTCAATAACCTTTTGGTTGCAAATATCAGGTTCTGGGTAAGAATAGCATTAATTCATTAACACATATTCATTAAGCGCCCATGTGTCAGGCAATGTTCTACACTTGCACTAAATGTGACCTGTTTTTGTAAATAGAGTTTTATCAAGTGAAAATAAATTAAGCAAATTGATGATTTATTTTTTAAAATCCTGATGTAATTCTTAGAGTTATTATAACTAAAGAACAAGCAAGGTTTGGAAGGCAGGAATTAGGGAAACTCCAGGGATTTTCTTAGTATGTTCAGCTCTTTTTAGAGAATAGAAACAAGATTGAAGGTTTATCTCTTACATAAAAACATGACTGAGTAGATAGTTCAGGGGGAGGAGGTCATCTTGTTCTTATAATTTAAAGTCCAAGTTTTCTTCTATCTGGTTGTTCCACTACACCTAAATTTGTTATACTTTCTGCATAATTTATTCTGGATTAATTCCTGTCAGGAATTTCCAACCCCTAGGATTGGAACAAAAATGGGGAGAGTGAACTATTTTTCCTTATAAAAAAGTGACACAGAAGTTTTTCCCAGCATTTCTGCTCACAGGTCTGTTTGAACGGAGTCATGTTGCTATAGGGAAGGCTGGGAAATACAGTCTTTAGCTGGTAAGCTATGCACTGCATAAAACTGGAGGGTTCTTTTACCAAAAGGAAGAATGTGAGAAAGGATATTAAGGCAAATTACAGTCTTCACCACATAAATAACAACCCCAGAACACAGTCAAGGTTCTATTTTTGCCACTTGCATTTCTTTCTCTCTACCAAAGGGCTTCACTCTATTCTGCTATAGGACACAAAGCAGGATATATGGTTATCAACGGCTCTGTGTGTCTACATCTCCTCAGTATCAAGATTAATATAAATATAATCTCCAACAAATAGGCACAACTTTCTTTTTGTCCCTTGTACATTGTCCAGGGAGACCACAACTAGAGAGGAGGGTCAGGTTCTAGGTAAGAATAGCATTCATTTGTTAATGCATATTCATTAAGCACCCAGGTGTCAGGTGATGTTTTAGACTAGCATTAAATCTGACCTGTTTTTGTAAATAGAGTTTTACCATAACACATTCACATTCATTAGTTTTCATATTGTCTGTGGCTGCTTTTGTACTACAGCAGCAGAGATGAGTAGTTGTGACAGAAATAGTATGTTCTGGATGCCTAAGATATTTATTATGTGGCCCTTTACAGAAGAAGTTTGCCAACCACTCTTCTAAACATTGGAGATACAATGGAAATCAAGACATGCAAGGTCTCCACCCTTTTGGAGCAAATCTACATAGGATTTGCCCTCTCAGATCTAGTTTTTGGGTGATTCCTACCTCTTACTAAAGTGTCTGATAGAGCAAATGATCTGTTTATTGTCTGCATAGGCTTTCAGGACTTTTTGGAACAGCTCCACATAATATAGTGTGTTCATACAAGGAGGCACTCCTTGCATTCTTAGTTCAGAGTCCTTTTGAACTTGTAGAAGAGATTTCACAGTCATTAAAATAACCTTTGTACCTTTGGTTATGTCCTGTACATAGCTCCTGGTCCTTTCCTGGCCATGGATAATTTGAGCTATCATTTTGTTCTGTTATGTGTTCACATTGCTATTTTCTTGCTTCTGGCCATTTTCCACATGACTTGTTCCATTTTTATTGAGCTGTATTCTCGTGGCATTTAGATTATTTTCAAAATGGGTGTGTCACTTATGGCTGAAACAGTGATATAGTGATTTTTTTTCCCATTTAAATGCTCCATCTTTTTCATTTTGTTTTTTGTTTTTTCTTAAAACTGTATAGAGTGATTCAGACTGTAGAAATTTTTTCAGTTAGATTGAGATTACTCATTACAGGTCTCACTCAATCTACAAAGTAATGTAGTACATTGGTTTAATACTCCCGTTTCCTCTGCTGCAAGATGACATCTGCCAATGTCTAATTATAAGTGTCAAGATTAGAGCCTTCCTGTAACAGCCATTGGTAGTTCAGTACTTGTCTGCCTGGAGATATTCTGCCAACAGTAGGTAGATAATTAATATAAAAGGAAGTAATGAAATAGTAGGTAAAGGTAGAAGAGCCTATGGCAGGAGAAATTAATGATGAGGAGAACTTTATAATGAGAATAAAGTATGTATTAGTAAATTTATCAAAAGGTGAAATTGAAAACCTACTGAGTATGGTATGTGCTCATTGACTTTATCTTCAGTCCAGTTAGGACTGAGAGGCTTACTGTGGCTTCATTTAGTTTATTAGCCACCAGCTTACTCTTCTTGACTTTGTACCACTTGCCTTTCTTCCTCTCTTCTTCCCTGCTTTGATTTTGTCTTTTTTCCTCCCTCCCTCCCTCCCTCCCTCCCTCCCTCCCTCCCTCCCTCCCTCCCTCCCTCCTTCCTTTCTTCCTTCTTCTTTCCTTCTTTTCTGCCACCCTCCCTTCTTCTCCCCTTTGTCCCTCCCCCCTCCCTTCTTTTCTTCCACAAATAATTATGTAGTACTTATTATTTGACAAATTCTGAGCAACATACTGGGAATGTAACTCTGATCAGTAGAGACTGTCCTTATCCTCATGGAGTTTATGGTCTCACAAGGTAGATAGAAAATAACAAAAGTCAATTATTGAAGGAGACTGTGGAAGCAGATTTTAGGAACTACTATTTTTTCCTAGTTAAAAATGCATTAATAATTATATAATCACTTTTTATTAATATGAATTTTATTGGTTCAATTTTTAATTCTGTAACTCAAATTTTTTATTAAGCTTCCCCAAGAGTCCATTTCTTTCTCTTTTTTTTTTTGGCAGTTATATTTGAGGAGCCATTGCTCATACTTCCCAGCATGATCACTAGAGACATGAGAGGCTAGAGAAAGTACCATAACATGTGGACATGTTTCTAGAAATTTTTGTTACTCTGATTACTTATACCTAAGCAGGGGTGATGATAGTTAATGTAACAATAGTAGTAGTGGTAGTGATAAATAACTAACACTGCTATAGTGCTAAGCTATAACTGTTTTACATGTACTAACTCATTAACCTTCACAGGTACTCATTAGTTCCATTTTATAGATGAGATTACTGAGACCCACAGCTGGTAAGTGACTGAACTTGGGGATTCCAATCCAGGCTCTGAGATATAAACTTGTACTTGTCCCATGCTCTATTCTCTTTTATAGCTGTAGAACCCAAAACAGCTTTCTGGTGTTGAGAGAATAGTTTATAGCATTAATGACCTGAGTTCTTATACTACCTCTTTATCAACATGCCTTTGCCTTAGTTTATAACTAAATTGAGGGATTGGATTTTATAATATTAATAGTCCAAAAAATGTATTCATAGACATGTTCTATAAAAATAAGTAAGCTTAAGAAATATTGCAAAGTATATTCTTCCCTTAGAAAGTTACAGTGTACCCAAAAGTCCTGCAGTAAAGACACCTAACTTTGTTTGACCCAGTTCTCACTCAAGTTTTGACCAAGGGATGGCCTTTTGGAGAAGAACAGTGGGAATAACACATTTTAATACACTAGCTAACTATTGGTTTATGAAACTCTTAACTGTGTAATTTTAATGTCTCTTCTAACTTCAAAACTCCTATGATTGTAAATATTAGTCATACACCTACATGCATTTGAAAAACTATTTGTATTGAACTCCAATATTGACATCAAATGGAGAGTTTAATGAACTCACATATGTGTAATACTGTAGGTGGAGAGTACAGCTTATATTATCTACAAACAAACTCAGTCCAGTAGTATCAAATTTACAGTTTGCAGTCCTTCCAACTGGTTTTCTGGCAAGTACGACTTACGTTCCCCATCAAGCTAATGTAAACCCTACCTTAACTATAGCTTATTAGAAAGCTTAATGATGAAAATTTTCTATCAAAGTTAACTAAATTATAGTTAGACATACAAATGGGTATATCTTGTAACATCCCTGAAGTCTTTTTGTTAATAATAGAAAGTAGCGTTCACGATGCTTGTGTCACCATTCTTGGAGTTTTCTGCGAAGATCTACCTCTAGCACATTTTTGTTACTTTATTCTTAGCTGTTTCAGGGAAGCTAGTTTAGAGCTTCATCTTAATTCTCTAAATGCTAATATATTTGAACTTACTGTTTTGGCCCTGGTCAACTGGCTCAGCAGTAGAGTGTTGGCTGGCATGTGGAAGTACTGGGTTTGATTCTTGCTCAGGGCACACAGGAGAAGCAACCATCTGCTCTATCCTCCTCTTCCCCCATCTCTCTTTCTCTATCTCTCTTATCCTCCCACAGCCATGGCTTGAATGGTTTGAGCACAGTTGGCCCTGAGCACTGAGGATGGCTCTATGGCCTCACCTCAGGTGCTAAAATAGCTTGGTTGCTGAGCAATGGAGCAGCAGCCCAGATAGGCAGAGCATTGCCTGATAGGGGGCTTACCAGGTGGATGCCAGTCTGGGTGCATGAGGGGGCCTGTCTCTGCCTCCCTGCTTCTCACTTATTAAAAAAATAATAAAGCCCTGGTTGATTGTCTCAGTGGTAGAGCTGCGGCTGTTGTTTGGATGTCCTGGGTTCAATTCCCAGTCAGAGCACAAAGGAGAAGCACCAATCTGCTTCTCCACTCCTTCTCTCACCTCTCTCTTTCTCTCTCTCTCTTCCCCTCCTACAGCTATGGCTCAATTAGAGCAAGTTGGCCCCAGGTGCTGAGTATGGCTCCATGGCTTCTTCCTCAAGTACTAAGAAGAGCTCTGTTACTGAGCAACAGAGCAACACCCCAGATGGGCAGAGCATTGCCCCCTATTAGGCTTACCAGGTGGATCCCAGTCTGGGCACATGTGAAAGTCTGTCTCTGACTCCCCTCATCTCACTGAATAAAAAATAACATAAAATAAAATAAGCTTACTGTTCTGCATGTATTTGTGAAAGCACATATAGGGAGGGATTTTCTGTTTTCATTTGTGCAGCCACACTGAATACCATAAACAGTATACAGAATTGTTTTAGATTAGGTACATGGAAGCCACTTATAATATAGATATTGAGGACTCAACAATCTTTCCCAATTTCTACCTATAATTAAGAAATAAAAAATGAGAGTTGGTAGAGAAGTTCTTCATCAGCATTGAGGTAGTGAAATTGAACTTATACAACTTGTTATCCCCAAGTTTTACTAACAATCAAAAAGTAAGAAATTAGCCTTGCTAAGTAAAAAGATGTCTTCCTGCAAAACTGAACAAATGACCACTTTGACAAAGTGCCACTGTCATATGACAGGTTAGCTAAGACCTTCAGAAATGAGACACTTTGTGGTATGAATGAACTCTACTAGAAAAAAAAATGGAAGAAAAAATATCTTGTACAGAAATACTGAACCAGGTCCTTTGCTCATATAAGAATTTTGAATGATTCTAGTAAGCATTGAAAAACATAGGATAAGTTGGCCTTTTAATGGAATTTTCAGCTGGCACACTCTTCTAGCGTCCAGTCAAAAATGTAACTGCCGGTGACTTAAATTAAAATTCTTGACAGGAATTTCATCAAGTGCCTTCCTCCTCCTTGTTAAAGACAAAGTATAGGACCTTAGCTGACCCAGAGGCTCCTTTCCTTTCAGGAAGTGCTTTTCATGCATTGCAAGGCTGCCTTGGTGGTGGCTATGCACCTTGCCCTATGGAAGGTTGGAGTATTAAATTGGTCTGGGAAAGCTTAATCAGTTATTATTATAATCTGAAAGTAAGAAGAAGCAGAAATGTTCCACAAAACTTACTCTCAAGGGTATTTTTTGGCATGGTGATGCAAATAATTAGAACTTTATTTTCTAGGTCCATCATTTTCTTTCTTTTTAAAATTTATTTATTGAATTTATTAAGGTGACATTGGTTAATAAAATTACAGTGGTTTCAGGTGTACAATTCTATATTTAGCTTAGTCCCTTTACATTTTTCATCCAGTTTCCCAACCCCCATCTCCTCTAACAACTGTCAGTCTGTTCTCTGTATCTATGAGTCTGTTTCTAGTTTGTTTGTTAGTTCATTTTTGGTTTTTAGATTCTGCATATAAGTGAAATCATATGGTATTTCTTTTTCTTTGACTGGCTTATTTCACTTAATATAATGCTCTCCACGTCCATCCATGCTTCACAATGGTAAGCTTTTCTTCTTTTATTATGGCTGAGTAACATTCCATTGTATAAATGTACCACAGCTTTTTAAAAAAAAAATTTTTTTTTTTGTATTTCTCTGAAGTTGGAAACGGGGAGGCAGTCAGACAGACTACCGCATGCACCCGACCGGGATCCATCCGGCAGGCCCACCAGGGGGTGATGCTCTGCCCATCTTGGGGCGTCGCTCAGCCGCAATCAGAGCCAATCTAGCGCCTGAGGCAGAGGCCACAGAGCCATCCTCAGCGCCCGGGCAAATGCTGCTCCAATGGAGCCTTGGCTGCGGGAGGGGAAGAGAGAGACAGAGAGGAAGGAGAGGGGGAGGGGTGGAGAAGCAGATGGGCGCTTCTCCTGTGTACCCTGGCCGGGAATTGAACCCGGGACTCCCGCACGCCAGGCCGATGCTCTACTACTGAGCCAACCGGCCAGGGCCACCACAGCTTTTTTATTCACTCATCTTCTGATGGACATTTGGGCTGCTTCCAGATCTTGACTATTGTAAATAATGCTGCAGTGAACAGAGGAGTGCATATAATCTATCACTTTATAGTTGCATCATCTCAAGCCAATTACTTCACTGTCCTTAGCTTTAATTTTCTCATCTGTAAGACGGTGGTTATGAAAATACCCCTAATAGGGATGTTTTCAGAATCCAAAGAGGAAGCACTAGATATATTTGTCACTTAGAAATATTAGGTATGATTTTTAGTGGCTGCAGAGAATCAAGTGGTTTTTATCAAGCTTGTTAGTTTGGGGAAGTATATCCAGTTGGTTCATCAGCAGAACCTTTGTAAGCTCTTGAAAAAAACATCACATTGTTTTCTCAAAGATAAAGCCAATAATACAATTGTTGAAATAGCAGCAACAACAAATCTCTTCATGGCTATAATGTTACATTGCACCTTGGTTCTTAAATATATTTTTTAGTTTCAACTTACTATGGTTAAAGAACATCAGGAAAAAGAAGAAGAACCAGCATGAGGTTGATGGTTGAGTGGCAACTATAATTTTCCATGCAACACAATCTTTGCTAATATAAAAAGCTACCTTCTGGTTATGCAAAAATTTAATGAAATATGGGTACAAAGTGGTGTTTTCTATCCAACAAAGAATAAGTACAGTCACAGAACTTAGCCTGTTGAGTTATTCTTTCCAAAATCAACCACCTAAGGACCAAAAAATATGATTTAAAACAGAATTTCTATGCAATTTTTTTGAATGAACAAAACAGCTTGTATAGCTGCAGTGTAAATTGGTAATGTTTCTATTTGTTGAAGAAATGCCGAATATTTTCAGGGATGGCAAGAAGCAAAACATAGCCCTCATCTGTATGCAACATAGTCATAACATAAAATTATGAGCTCAGAGATAAAATTTCTGAAAAGATTGAATTAACATTGTGAAAATTAGAGCCCCCGATCTGAATAAAAACTGGGAAATTCCGTTGCATGACAAAGTTAGAAATATATTTGGCATTAAGGAAGAGTTAAACCTCATGGCATTCCACAGCTCTGGCTCCCTGGATAAAGTCAGGAGTGGGAGCTGACTCTTTGTAGAAGGGCCTGGGAATCACCATAGTTCATATACCATCCCCAACTCAAAGCTCACCTGAAACACAAAGATGTATCTTACAAAAATGTTGCTTGAAAAATGATGAGTAAATTTTGACATATAGCTACTTGTACTGAAAATTTCCCTGGGCAGAAAGGGTGTAATTATCTGCTCCACACAAACCTCTGTAGCATTTTGACCTCCCAGGTGACCTCTCATTCCTTGTGCTTTGAAGGAGAGCCTGGCCTGGAGGGAATCAAAGCTTTTATTTGGAAACCAGGAACCTGCTAACACAGTTCTGGGGTCATGTGTTCATTTTTGCCCAGAAAGTATATATTAACTAGAAAAAAAAATCACTGATATTCACAGAGCCAGCAAGATGGTGTGTCTCCTCAAATGGGTGATTAGTTACACTTAGGACTGAAACCTTTCCTGTGTTATATAGCTCTTTTGTTTCTTATCAAATGCATATTAACTGTTAAGGGAGCAGGAGTGGAGGAACAGAGTCATGAGTATGGAACGTAGTAGATGAAATGATGACACAATGGTACACTATGAAGATGGGGGATAAAGGAAGTGGATACAACAAGAATACAGGTAGAGGTGGGTGTCTTCCTCAGCATTTAAGAGGCTAGTTCTGTGGGGCTGGATGTATACTACAGAAGACATTTGATATATCCCAATGCTTAGCAAGAAGTTTGATTTAGAATGGTGATGTCCAAAAAGCCTACATGTTGATCCAAATGGGAAAAGGGCCATTGTAATAAAAAACATTGAGGTTGAAAGAGTCTGTTTCCAGCCTGCTGAGATGGTAATTCCTGCTCTTCCTTCAGGCAATTTATGTTGGCACTGCACAGTTCTGTTCTACACTGAACCTTCTCACATAATGAGAAAGGTTTTCCCCATGGTTTTATTGCCCAGAGACTGAGCCAATCTGTGCAACATTCACAGAACAAAAACTAAATTCAAAGTTAACAAAGTGGGTAAAAATATCTCTTCTTCTCACCAAATCAGTTTCCTATCATTCAATTATGTGGCTCAGTAGATAGAGTGTTGACCTGGGATGCCAAGGTTGCCAGTTTGAAACCCTGTGCTTGCCTGGTCAAGGCACATATGACAAGTAAGCCATGAACAACTAAAGTGAAGCAACTATTAGTCAATACTTTTTGCCCTCCCCTTTAAAATCAATAAATAAAAATCTTAAAAAAATTAAGCAAACAAATATCAAAACATAACATATAATGCACAATTTACAAGGATTATCAAAACCATAGAATGGAGCTGGAAATGGCTTATTTGCTCACTATATACTACGTAAAATTGATTCTCAAGCCCTGAAAAACTCAGTATTACATCTATCCAGCATGTAATTTATAACTAAGACAATAAGTGCTTAAAAAAAAGCCCAGAGTGCTATATATTTATACCTATGAAAAGAGGATGGAGCAATTAATTTTTAGCTGGAGGAAGGGACAACAGGAAAAGCTCTACATAGAAGGGGATATCAGAGTTGGACGATTAATAATAAGTATGATTCTCTTTGTTAGAAAGAAGTGGGTTCTGGCTGGTTCGTTCAATGGTCAAGTGTCAGCCCTGCATGTGGATGTCCTAGGTTTGAATCCCAGTCATGGCACACAGGAGAAACACATAGAAGGAGTTCCCATCTGCTTCTCTACCCCTCACCCTCTTGCTTCTTTCTCTCTATCTCTCTTCTCCTCTGCAGCCATAGCTCAATTGAAGTGAGTTGGCCCTGGGCACTGGGGTTGGCTCCATGGCCTCCACTTCAGGTTCTAGGAAGAGCTTGGTTGCTGAGCGCTGAGCAACAACCCAAATAGGCAGAGCATCGGCTCCTAGTGGGTTTGCTGGGTGGATCCCAGTCGGGGCACATGTGGGAGTCTGTTTCTGCCTTCCCTCCTCTCATTGAATTAAAAAAAAGTGATAGACATCTTAGAAGAGGGATCAAAATAAGTAGAAACAATATGGCATAAGTGTTCATGACATGTTCTGGAAAAATTAAGTAAGACAGTGTAGCTAGTGTAGTACATGCATAGGAAAAGGGTCTAGTGATATATAGTTGAAAGGTAATTTGGAGTTATACTGCAAAAGGTGCTTGTAAATAAGTCACACTGTTGGTTTTGAATTTCATTAAATACTGAAAGGGTTGCAGGGCAGTTCTATGATCAATCTCTGTAGAGTATAGAATACATCTGAGATGATGAAATCTGGAGAAAGGAAATTGGACTACGAAGCTATTGCTATAACTTAGATAAGGTAATATGAGCACATAGTGAAGTGGGAGGAGGGATGGAGTTGAGAAATATTTTAGTGGTATAATCAGTAAGGCTTAGTAATAGACTGGATGTGAAAAGTGAGTTAAAGAAATGAATCCAGGCCCTGGCCGGTTGGCTCAGCGGTAGAGCGTCGGCCTGGCGTGCGGGGGACTCGGGTTCGATTCCCGGCCAGGGCACATAGGAGAAGTGCCCATTTGCCTCTCCACCCCCCCCCTCCTTCCTCTCTGTCTCTTTCTTCCCCTCCCGCAGCCAAGGCTCCATTGGAACAAAGATGGCCCGGGCGCTGGGGATGGTTCCTTGGCCTCTGCCCCAGGTGCTAGAGTAGCTCTGGTCGTGGCAGAGTGACCCCCAGGAGGGGCAGAGCATCGCCCCCTGGTGGGCAGAGCGTCGCCCCTGGTGGGTGTGCCGGGTGGATCCTGGTCGGGCGCATGCGGGAGTCTGTCTGACTGTCTCTCCCCGTTTCCAGCTTCAGAAAAAAAAAAAAAAAAGAAATGAATCCAAATGACTGAGTTTTCTCTCTTGGGGTTTTGGGTAGGTGGTTATGTTGTTAACAGTAAAGGAACATAAGTGAATGGAAACAAAGATTTAGGGAAATATTGAGTTCAGTTTTGGACATGAATTTTTTATTTTATGTGATGGATAAGTAAAAATGTTCAGTAGGCACAAAGTAGATTTGGAACCCAGGGAAAATCAAAGGGGGAGAATACATTTGGATGACACTGACATAACATACAGTTCAGACAATGAGATGCAATGAAAACACCCAGAGAGAAGATGTAGAGAAGAAATGAAAAAAATTCATCCAGGAGGGACCCCAATGAGCACCTGACATTTTGGGGGCAATTTAAGAAAGAAAGCCAAGGAAGGAGATTTTAAAAGTCTAGAAAGGCAATAAAAGATTCAGGATAAAGTAGATTTTGAAAGTAAAATAAAAAAAAATTTCAAGAATGTTGAAAAGAAACCATATTGGATAAAAGCATCTTTAATTTTTTTTCCAGCTGTGCTTAGCTACCCAAGGACCATACTGTTCATATCTGTGAAATAGAAAAAGGGCTTGGAAAGCAATTCACCTTTGTGTGCAGTGGACGAATGAACTCCTTTCTCTAGTTGCAGGCAGCATGGAGATCTCGGCAAACAGAATTTTTTTTTTTTTTTTTTTTTTTTTTTTTTTTTTTTTTTTGCCTCCTTGCCTGAACAATCTTGTGCAGGGCACACACTGCAAAACCATATGTGACTCTGACTAACCTGGGTCAGGGGCAGAAAAGTAATGATGTGGATCAATATGATGGTCCAGGAGAGGGAGATTCAGAAATTGAGGTAATACTGAATATTTATTTAAATGGTTGCCCTTGAGTCCAAGAAGGAAAGGGAATGATGTAAAGAGAAGAGACTGGCTGACTGAGGAAATGAGGTATGAAGTCAATAGAGACCCTGACCAAATCAAAGAGCAGAGTTTCTAAAGATTGGTGAGGGTGAAAGAATTGATTATATGATCAATGGGAATGGATTCTGGAGCAAAAGTGAGGGTTTGAAGTGGAGGATGTCATGAAATGATGGGGCCAGGGTGTTGGTGGTTCATCAAAATATATGCTGAAATCACTCAGGATGACAGCAAGAAATTAAATAGAAAAGATAACCATGATCCTTAGAGAATGTGAGGGAATGATGGGGAGGGGGGTGTCAGTAAGTGATGAGGTTAGAAAAAGGGTAGTATAACCTGATGTGATCAACTTCAGCTAGTGGCTGAAGTAGAAAGAGCAGGAAAAAAAGCTTTTTTTTTTTTTTTTTTTCTGTATGTTTAGTTCAATTTATACTTTAACAACTCTTTGGATAACTAAAAATTCTTACTCTGGATATTTTGTTTAGCTACCATAAGTAAAACACGATAGACCAGAGAAAGGGAATAGTAGGAGAAATAATGGATTTAAACATAACATTCAGAAAAGTGGGTAGTTTCAGGAGAAATTAAAAAATTTATTATTATATAGAAGAATAACTACTTCAAAGGTTAAAGCATTCCCCTAGGTGGTGAAATTAAGAGTGAGGTTCATGTGCATTTTCCTTTAGGGGGTATGTCAGCTCAAATAGATTTCCTGACCAAAATATCCTATCTATAAGAGAATCTGGAAAAATCCTAAAGTTTATTATTGGAAAGATTTGGTATTCCATCAACATTATACTCCAACCTGTTGACTCAATAAGTGAGGACTTTGATAACCACTTTGCAATTTCTCTTTGGTCAATATCTTCAAACTGGATCTTTAGTTTATTTGGGATAGCAGAAAGCCTTGAACTTACCTTGACTTTCAAAAAGGCACACAACTATCTTGATATAAGAGGAAAAGAAGGAATATAAAAATATTTTTACAATCAAATAAAATATTATTTGAAATTATTTGTCCCTCTCTGCTTTTCAGGTCTTAAGACTAAAAGTTCCAATGACGGAATAACAACAAAAAAAGTATCAATAGCTTCAGTTATTCCCTTATTTGTGTTCTTTACTACTCAGTGACATAGTTAGTAAAAATGGTTCTGATACAAAATTTAATATGATTCTTCATTGTTGTATACCTCTGTACATGACATAAAGCTCCTCTCTTTTGTCCTCAGTTGGAGGAAATAGATAGATTTGGCTAAGTAAAGTGTGGGCCATGGCTGGGTGGTGTGGAATCAGAGCTTTGGAGAGGCAAAGGGTCAGGTGGAGGAAAAATAGCTGGACAGGTGAGAAAGGGTCATAAGGCCAACTGTGAACTGCATTGCTTTTACTCCATTGGTTCTGACATAGTAAAAACAGGCTAGAGGTAGCCATTCCAGGTTACATATATTTATAACAGAACTATTTAACATACCACAAGATGTTACAATGCCAACTATCAAATCTAGCTAAACCAAACCTTCCTGTTCATACTGACACTGAACACATATATATTTATGTATTTCTTTTGGATTAAGACAGTTTAAAGCTGAAGTACCACCTGTCTAAGAGGGTGTTTGCAGCACTCCATTAGTTGCCGGGTAAGTATGGTTGCTTTGGATGTCACACATAGAGGAAATTTCCTAAGATACTTGTTGGGGTGAGGTTCAGAGCCTCTTTCCACAGACTTGACCTTCACGCATTTGGAGAGTGAAGAGACAGCCAGGAAAGCCCAGGGTTCTTATTTTTGGTGAACCCTTATATATTGTCCCTAGATATGGTTAGTATATGTGCTAGCTCTGCTATTGCCACTCATCTGGCTACATATTTTCCACATATGCAAATTAGACAACCCTAATCTTCTGGATTTTGGAATTATAATCCTGTCTGTCTTCTCTTTTTCTCTTCTCAATCTCACATATCACAGCTCCTGAGGGGTAAACAGGAATGATCATTTTCTATGGCTAGGATGGGGTGGGAGGAAGTTGTCTTTAAGTCTGGCTTTTCCAGCCCCTAGAGTCTAGGGAGAGATCCTAAGGTTTCAGAAAGATATAAGGCATTTTTCCAGGAATTCTTCATCCCATTTTCTGCTGTTGGTCCTGCACAACCTGGTTACTGGAGTGCATGTATTACTGTTTTTGAAATTAACATATGCATTGCAATTATTTATTTACTAGACTGAGAGTACCTTAAGAGTAGGCATTGATTCATCTTTGTCTTTTCACCACATATTGTAGTGCTTGGTACCAATAGATGCTTAGTAATTTTGCTGAAATAAATTTAATCTGATAACTCATTCCTTGAGAAGATAGAGCTGAGACAGAGATTATGATGATAAACTGTTGAATGTTTGCTATGCAGCAGGTGCTATTCCAAGTGTGTGTGTGTACTTTATATATATATAAGTACTTTATATATATAAGTATATATATATACTTATTTGAGCAACAAGCCTATAAAGTAGGTTACTATTTCCTCCATTTTATAGATGAGGAACCTAAGGCTAATTAACCTGTCCAAGTTCACTTATCTAATAAGTGATAAATCTGCTCTGGCTCAAATGGTTTGGCTCCAAAGTCCAAGCTCCAAAATGTGTCCTAAATTACCTCTCAAGAGGCAGAAAGGCTGGTTGGAAAAAGTATATAAAGAACTCCAACTTGTAACACTTTTTACCCATGTAAATTATTGTCCCATCTCCCTTTCTTTCTCCTATTTTTGTTTTCTCCATCAGTAGTTTTCTCCACCCTACTTTAAACAAACAGACAAACGAACCTCTCTTAACCATGCAGCTTTCTATAGTTTCATGTGCCCAGGAGAAAAACTAAACCTATTGCTTCTAGGCAACTGCTTTTCCTGAACTGAGACTTAGATCAATCTTCATAAGAGGATACTTTGTGAGATAGCAGACAACTACTTTGAGGACATGTCCACAGAGACTAAATTGTAGAGCTGATTCCTATAGGGTCCTTTAATGTGGTCTGAAGTTATAAAGACAGTATTGCTCATTAAAGGCAGTTTTAAGGTGGAATAAAAAGGTGTTCTGAATTTGTAACTAATTCCCTGATGGTCACTTGAACTGAATACCCAATTCTATGTTAACTGTCAGGATCTATATTGTTCTGAATGATGAACATTTACTATTTTAGTATTTATTTAGTATTATCATATATATCCTAATACAGGCCCTTAAGTTTTTTGTTTCAATTAAGATAGACATCAACTTGAAAGATTCTGTAGACTATGTGGCCTCCTTTATGCAATGGAATGTAGAAGTGTGTTAGGCAAATGTGGGTCAAAAAGGGGACATTTTTTGGTATCCTCCCAAATTAGGACATTCAGGACATCCTGAAATGTCCTTCTACCAGTTTCCTCTGCACCCAAACACAATACCAAAGCTTTATGTCTGTATATCCAAGGAAGAAGGCACTCATCAGGAGATATTTCTTGCTATTATGACCTTCAGAGGCTTAAATAAGTAAAGGAATGAATTTTTTTAAATAAGAAGTGTATATGTGTCTGATATGGCCTGAATTGCTAAAGAAAGAAGGTATAGGGATTCTAATTTTAATATAATTTTTTCTTCTTAAAGAAATATATAAAGAGTGGGCATCCATCTGACTTTTCCTAGACCCTTGATTATATAAGTCTGGGACTTTTTGATTTATCTTTATTTTTCTCAAATATAATACATAAGTGTCCAGAGGAGAAGTTTTATGAACCCTGTTCAAAAAGGTTCACTATACTCCATTTTGCTTACTGACATGGAGAGAAGAAAAATATAGCTATTCCCTGGTAATGATTACCCCAGTAGAAAGATGAGTCAAATAAGAAAAATTCCAAATCGTCATCCCAACTATAACAAACATGGTAGATTGGAGTGAGTCTAATGGATGTTTCCTTGAAACTATGAAGGAATCTATATGAATAAGTTATTTGGAAGAATGTTGTATGAAAACTGAAAACTTCATGTAATTTGTTTAGTTAAAAGTCATAAAGGAAGCAGCTAAATGTCAACCAAAAACTTACAAATGAATTCAGTGTCAATCTAGTGCAAACAATTATCAATTAAGGGACAATGTGATAAAGAGAGATAAACCCTGAATTCAGATTACCTAGGTTTCAGCCTTAATTATACTACTGACTTTGTGAGGTTGGGAAAATCACTAAACTTTTCTGAGATTGCGTTTGTTTGTAAAATAAGATGTTGAATTAGATAATTTCAAAAGATCATTTCCAATTTAAAATCTCATGTCTTTCACTTAGAGATGATAATAACTTCTACTAGTTAATAAAATCTTCAAAAATAAAAATTATAATAATTTAGTTTCAAAAGGCAAAATTAAGTAAATTATATGCAGTATAAATAAGCTTTAATAAATTGGAAACCGATCTTGTACGACCCAGCTAGAGACTCTGCCACCCATATGTTCATAAAAACACTGTGGTTGTTTTATTGTTCTCTCTGGCAGTGCCAATCATAGTTAGCACTAATTAATGAAATTCCAGGGTGTTGTTTGCCAGAAGGTTCATGCAATGGGTGAAGCAAACGACAGTGGCAAAATTTCCATCATTTATATTGCCATGACAATATTGGCTCAAGTTTCAGAAACAGTAATTCCAGCTCCTAGTCCCTGTGAGAACAAATGTAGATTGATTTATGTTCTGAGCCTCTCTAGCATATTGTCAACACTGAGATGGCTGCCAAGGCTCATCATACAAGGTGCTGACACTTTCTGGGAATCCACTCGCCTTTCCACGTAGTCTCTCTAGTGCCTTATAGCTGCATACATTTCTGGGTTTTTAATTTTTTGTTTGTTCTAACATCTAAGTCATGGATTATTGATATTAAAATCAGTCTAGCATTATTAATTTACTTTATACTAACATAAAATCCTTTAGGGTCAAGCTGTGCTCAGAAAAGTTTATAAACTTTATTTACACCATGTTGGCATTACTAACAATAGCATTTGAACATAGTGGCTTTTCTTAGAATCATGCTTTTTTTTTTTGGTAAACAACCCCTCCTTTTTTTTTCCCTAGATTTATTTTCCACCAATTTTTATTAATTACTGAACCGTTTTATTCAGGTCCATCTTTACTACCCCAGCCCTCATTGTCATTGCTGCCAAGTCTAGGTCTTTTGGGTTTTGTGGTTGCTTTTTGGTTTCAGTCATAGACATAGACAGTCATACACATTGATTTAAAAACATTTTATCTCTGGAGAAGAAGAGCCTAATATGACAATTGATTGTTATAGTGAGAGATAAACACATCAGCTCAATAATGAAGTACTTCTGTATGGGCTTGATCAAATAAATTGAGTAGTTCCTTCAATTTTGTTGTGGAAAATCAAAGGTTAGGATGTTGCAGATTGCTAGCACATTTCCTTCCCTAGAAATGTAAGGTGTTTTAGTGCTTCTTCAAACAAATCATTGAGATAAATTACGGACTCAACATGATCAGTTTTATGTCCCATGTTTCTGAATGAGAAAATCATTATTTTCCCATTTTTGAAAAATTGAGATGTAACTTAGGTGCAATCTAATTTTAGGTGTGCATCTTGATGAATTTTTATGATCTGACTCTCACCCTAATCAAAATATAGAATATTTCTCACTCCCTGAAAGAATTGCTCACCCCCCTTCCAGTCTGCAGGATCCTCACCTCTGCAGAGGAGTAACAGAAATAATTATTTTAAAAATAAACATAATTAAATATTTAAAATTTTTATTATTTATTTTCCCTTCTATATATTTTTTAATTTCAGAATGGCATTATCTTTAAATATTCTTTTTCAGATTTTCCTCCAAAGGATAGGGTAGAAAATGATCACTGAACAATGGGGGTTTTATTATTTATTAGTTCTTGTTGGAAGCACCTCTGAGGCTGGATATTTCTTGTTGTCCTTTACTAAGTTATTAATAGGAAGGTAGAAGATTTTTTTTTTTTTTTTTTGTATTTTTCTGAAGCTGGAAACGGGGAGAGACAGTCAGACAGACTCCCGATGCGCCCGACCGGGATCCACCCGGCACGCCCACCAGGGGCGACGCTCTGCCCACCAGGGGGCGATGCTCTGCCCCTCTGGGGTGTCGCTCTGCCGCAACCAGAGCCACTCCAGCGCCTGGGGCAGAGGCCAAGGAGCCATCCCCAGCGCCGGGCCATCTTTGCTCCAATGGAGCCTTGGCTGCGGGAGGGGAAGAGAGAGACAGAGAGGAAGGAGGGAGGGGGTGGAGAAGCAAATGGGCGCTTCTCCTATGTGCCCTGGCCAGGAATCGAACCCGGCTCCCCCGCACACCAGGCCGACGCTCTACCACTGAGCCAACCGGCCAGGGCCGGAAGGTAGAAGATTTTTAAAAAGGAATTTCTGAAATATTGCTTATACGTATGAAAGGAGAGCATAGTTTTCCATCTGCCCATAGTTGGAGATTTTTCTCATTCACACAGTTTATATTATTGTTTAGTCTCTGGAGAGGAACTCAATTCCACCAACTTTTCCTTTGGATTTATTTTGTTTGAAGTCAGCAACATTAAAATTTTAAGGTCCACTCAGACACACAGGAAAGAATGAAGTGTAAGAGCAGTATTGCATTAGTGGGCCATTGTAGAGGTGATTCAAGCATTTCCCTGGGGTTCCACCAAACAGTAAGATACAACATAGCAGGAGCAATGGGATGACAACGGCCAGGGCCAATGTTTATTTGCTTCTGAGTTTTGACTTCCCCAGTCCTCAGTGCAGAGCTCCTAGCTCCCTATACAGTGCATTAAGTCTCAGGCAGACTCAGATTCTGGTTGCCCCATGTATCACCATTAACCTCGACAATATTAATACTGAACATTTATAATGTACTTTTATAGTTTCTAAAGTCCATCTCTCTATTTTATCTCATTATTTATTAGGACAGCTTTCTAAATTAAGTATTATAAGCTTGTAGCCTGTTATCATTTTTTCTTTTATTGTTATGAAACTGAGACTTAAAGAGATTAAGGGTATTTCCCAAAGAATATGTCTTCCATAAGTAGTTTGGTTCCTCAAAATCTGGCTCTACAGTTAGAACCTTAAGGATTTCTAATTTTATTAAAGACTCTGAGGTTCATGTAAGTTACATTCATATATTTAGAGAATAAGGGAAGGCATGAAAAACATGCACATGCACATGATCCTTCGGTAACTTGAGCTCTAGTATAGTACTGTTGTGGGACTTAGTAAGACAGTCCAATCCTGCACAGGTTCCTGTCTATCCATTTTTTTTTTCATTTTTCTGAAGCTGGAAACAGGGAGAGACAGTCAGACAGACTCCCACATGCGCCCGACAGGGATCCACCTGGCATGCCCACCAGGGGCAACGCTCTGCCCACCAGGGGGCGATGCTCTGCCCATCCTGGGCATCGCCATGTTGCGACCAGAGCCACTCTAGCGCCTGAGGCAGAGGCCACAGAGCCATCCCCAGTGCCCGGGCCATCTTTGCTCCAATGGAGCCTTGGCTGTGGGAGGGGAAGAGAGAGACAGAGAGGAAAGCGCGGCAGAGGGGTGGAGAAGCAAATGGGCGGCTTCTCCTGTGTGCCCTGGCCGGGAATCTATCCATTTTTTATATGATTAATTTTGAATTACTTCAGTTAGTGGTTTCAGAAATAACTTTTCCAGGTAGGTATTACTTGAGCTTAGCTTTTACAGCACTCCAGGCTAATAGAATCTTTAAAACCATGAGCTTGTCAAATTGGATGCCATTAGGATTTAAGACAGGCTATATAGCCCAGATTAAGATGGTATTGGCTATTACGGGTGACTAATAAATATTTGTTGAACAATTGACCTTCTCTACATATAGTTTATTATTATTTATTAT
The DNA here is from genome assembly GCF_036850995.1 of Saccopteryx leptura. Taxonomy (NCBI): domain Eukaryota; kingdom Metazoa; phylum Chordata; class Mammalia; order Chiroptera; family Emballonuridae; genus Saccopteryx; species Saccopteryx leptura. Next base: position 41,087,839 of record NC_089507.1, read on the forward strand.
TACTCTATAGTAAGAATAAAAGCCTTGTTAATTTTACAGTGCCATTAACACGATAGTGTGGTTTGCAGATTCACAGTTTTACTCCAACATTCTGAATATGATCAGTAAGTAAGCCCTTCCAATTGTCCTGACATTTTAGAATAAACAAAAGCTTGTGTTGATAGCACAAGGGATATATTAAACTGCAGGTATAATATATCCCTTGTTAGAGTATCATAGATTATTTAAAATATTAGCTAAGATTGAAAATTGCTGCTCAAATTCTTTTTGCTTTATCCATTTTATGGAAATGTCATAGTTGATTTTCTTTTCTCTTAAGTTAAGAGATGTTAAGAACTGTAGATGGCAATCCAACCACAAAAATGATCGGTTTGCTAAATTTAGTCATGGATTTTGCTTTCCTAGCAGCAGAAAATTATGTTGCTTTAGGAGGGCAGCATATCAGGGAAAAGAATCATAAAAACAAAAGCAAATCTCAAAGAAATAGAAAACAAGATAATTTTTTTACAGTCCTTTCTTTATAAGTTTCACTACATGTAAGTTTACAGAATGCAATTTTGGTCTTACGAGTTAATCAAGAAATACTGTGAAGGCATTTCAAACTATGGATAGCAAAAATCTCAGTTGCTATGGAAACAGGATATCATACATGAGAACAGTCCACATCATATAGAAGATTTAATTACAATGAAATGATAAATGAATAAAAGCATTTTTAGCCTATTTGTGGCTAAAATCCATTAGAAGTCTAGTTTCCAAGGAAACCCATATCTAAAAACAGTAATAAGAAAAATTATGGAAGAGGATAAACTGCATTTTAAAACAAGTTTGAAAAGATGACAGCAGCCCCATCAATTAAGAAGAACATTTCTAATTGTAAAAGAAATTACATTTGGATGGACTTATATTTCTTATGAGAATCACAAACTATCCGTTATGACAATAATAACACATGCACTTTCTACACAGCATAATAAAACACTTGTTTGATTGAAAAGTGTTTATGAATCTAATGTTTAGAATATGATTTAAATGGCATATTTAGACTTGTTTTTATTTTGAAGTGAGTTTCACTATGATTTAAGAGATCAAAGCGTGGCCGGGAAACAGCATGGACATGTCAGTAGATCGTTTTGATTCCAAATGTTGAATCCTATTACCAAATTTGCTGATGATTTATGCATGTGTGTTTGGGCTCAGCCATCAAGAAATAGACCATCTGGAGGGCACTTTTGATGTAAGAATGTGAGTACAAACTATTCACAATCCAATGTAGTCCCACTGAGAAGTGGATTTAAGTCTAGGTGGCCCAGAAAGTCCTTAAAAAGCACAGTATGTTTCAAATTTTAGGTCACTAGCAGTAAGTGTACTAGCAGGGGTCACTGGAGTGGTAGTGAGCATTCATTGTAGGCATTGGTGTTTTAAAGAAGCACAAAACTACATTTACTTCTCTCCCACTGTGGGATAGGAATACACACAAAACTGGAGCAGGATGAAGCATAAGAGAAACAAATCTGGTGGGCTGATCTGCAACTGCTACCATGTCGGATAGCAGTTGTTTGACCAGAGCGGTCAGTCCCTGTGCATTCTATGATGTGGCATCTACTCTACACCATTCACAATAGCAGTCTCTGTCAATTTGGACTCTTGTATAAAAATACAATTTGAAAGTCATGCATTTCAAAGTGAGACCAACATGGATTTGAATCTCAGCTCTACTCTTTACTAGATGCATAGGCTTGGGCAATTTACTTAGGCTCTTTAACTCAGTTTCTTCACCAGGCAAAATACCTACTGTTGAATTGTGTTATGTCAGTGTGTGTATATATATATATATAAAGCAGGGTTTATATATATATAAAGCAGGGTTTCTCAACCTCAGTACTACTGACATTTTGCGCCATATAATTCTTCCTTGGGAAGGTTGTCCAGTGTGTGGTAGGATATTTAGCAGAGCCACGGCTTCTACCCATTGGTGCTGGTAGCAATCCCTGATCTTTGCCACCCTCACCCCCACTTGTGACAACCAAAAACAGTCTGCAGACATTGCCAAATCTATTCTGGGTGTCAGCATTGTCACCAGTTGAGATGCATTAATGTAAAGTGAGCTGTTAATAGATGATAAATAAATGGTAGTTATACATTATAACTTTTAGTGAGGATACAGTATATGACAGTGGTTAGATTTAGGTTTAGTCATTTAAATTCTCTGATGACCCTTGCCTTCCCATGTTTTTTTTACCTCCCTTGGTTCTGAAAACTTCTCAGCCAACATCTTTTTCAAATATTTACTCTCTTAAGTTCTCTAATTTTCCTTGCTCTAGTGTGCTTACTAAATGTATATCAAAATTTATATTTCTATCTTCCATGTCTCCTAAGTTCTCATATTTTTCTCACTGTAGCCCCTATGCTGTGTTCTGCATGATTATTGCAGAGCTATCTTCCACTCAGGGTTTCTCTTCTTAGGGAAATCTTTTGTTTATCTTGGCTGAGTTATAATTTTGAAAAAAATTTACTGACTATAATTTTCATTAAAAATTGTTTTATACATCTGCCTTTAATAATACTTTTTGAAAATAGTTTTGTGTCTTTTTTCTCATTAGATATTATAAAATAATTATATTGTTTTTGTCTCTTTGTTCTGTTGCTAAAATTCTTCACCCTCTGCTGACTACTTATGACCAGATATTTTCTTACGGACTTTTTTTGTTAGCTCACTTTTGATGGGGTTTCATCTGTTCCTTATTTGTGGAAGTGATCCTATTGATAATTTCATGGTTTCCTCTGATGTAGTCCTATATGTCCACTCCTTCTGGGCATGTTTTTGTGTTTGCATTTTAGTGTAAGGTCTCCATGTAAGCAATGAAATAATTTGGATCTCACGCATTTGCTCAATGTAGGCTGGGGCACCACCATATTTCTTAAGGTAGACTTTTTCCATTCAAGGTTCAAGGTAAATGGCTTATATTCATGTCACATCTTTAGTAGGTGGAGCTTTGCCAAATGAATTTTTCTGACTTTTACCTTTACTCAGAGACTCTAATTTCAGTTTCTTGTTGGAGTATTCATACCTCACATCCCAATGATTCTATCACAACCATCTGATTTCAATGTCCTGTTACAAGTATGTATTCCCTTTTCATTTCTGACACTGGCAAAATTATAATTCTTGCTTTGAATTCTTACTATTAAATTAAAAATGGAGTTTTTCCTAAATTTAACATTTCTATGTTTTTGTCTTAGTAAATGATGTTGGTTTCCTATGTCAGATCACTACCATTTTGATTAGAAGTTCCAATTTACCTTTTCTAAATCTCAGTTTCCTTATCTGCCTCATTCGAATAAAGATAACATCTAAATTGTTATTTGCATGTGTACTCCTATCAGATCCATTTACAATTGGGAATTTATCAATAATTGAAAAGTTCTAGCAAAAATGCCAGAAATATTCAAATAGCTCTATAATCTGCAAGTCACAGTTGTTTTTGAGAGTTACTGACAAGTATGCCTGTATCAATATCTAGAGACATTTTTAATAGACACAACTTGAAGGGCAAAAGCTACCGGCACCCAATGGTTAGAAGCTAGAGGTGCTGCTAAATATCCTACACAGGACAGGCAGCCCCACAGCAGTTACTCTGCCCCGAATTTCAATGGTGTTGAGCTTAAGAAACCTTGAATTTGGTCATTAAACCTCTTTATGTTTCAAATTCAGTTTATTTTTAAACTGTTTTACTCAAAAAGGTATTTTGAATTGTACTCTTTATCTATACACACATAAACACATAGCTACATACACAAAAGCCAAAGGTGTTTGGATGAGGTTTTTAGGGAGAATGTGAAATTAGCTTGGTATGTCTTTAGATCCTAGAGTAGAGAGCATCTAATATTTATACTGCTAAAATTCTTGTATTTGTTATGAACATAAAATTGAAAATTTTCTAATCTTTCTTCCCTCTTTACCTTCTTTAAGTTTTTTTGCTTTACAACTTTTTCCACTATATTTTATTTTTGTGTTTCTGTGACTATTTCCTTTTTTAGGCTTTTTGAGGGCAAGTACCTTGCCTTATTTATTTTTGTATCTATAGCATCAAGCATGGAGCTCCAAAAAAAAGAAGGAAATAAGTGCTTGCATTAAAGAATGAATGGGTGAATGACTAAAACCGATGCCTAGGTTTACTAATGCTTCTAGTGCTATTTAATCATATGCACTTTAACTAAACAAGGCTTTGGAGTAGCTACAAAGTGGAAGAGGAAATGTAAGGACGGACTGGACACCCAGCCTCAAACGACATGACAGAGTTGTGCAAGGTTGGGAAACAATGCCAGCAAACCAAAAAACTTACTTGATTTACATATAGCAATTCAAGCTGAAATTTGAACAAAGACTGAAGTAATTCCTGTTGTCTTGGAGTCAGGCAAACATCACTAGTCTCTGCAAACAGCGGTGGCAGCTCCTACACCAAGAGCATACTTGGCTTGTGTGTGTGCCCATGGTGTCTTGGGTTTCTGATTGTGTGAGCCTACCGGCCAGGCTTTCCTCAGACAGAGATTAGCACAGCATCCGGCAGAGTACGCTTCATAAACTAGAACTATTCTAGTAAGAGCATCAAATCTCTAATGATCAAATGCTCTATTGCCGCTACTTGTGTACTCAATTTAGGAAAAGCTGCAGCATCAACCCAGATCTTGAGAAACACACATTGTAGGTGAAGTTTTTTTATCTGTTTGAATAATTTTCAACCAATTATTTCTAAAATCCTGATATTTTGTGCTTTCTTTAGTGACAACTACTTAATCTAGTCTCACTTAATATGCTGTCATATTTTCATCCGGAAATCTTATCCTCATTTTATAGATAAAGAAACTGAGTCTTTGAAAGATGAAGCAACTTGCCCAACTAGTAGGCACTGGAGCAGAATTTCAGGGCCAGGTCCTTTGGCTCAGTGTGTTGGCCTCATCATCTCATGACCAGTGTGCAGCAAATTTCTAATTCTTTGACAAACTTCTATGATGGGGACTCTGTATTTCCTGTTTTTAGTTATTAATTGTAAACATATTTGAATATAAAAGTTTATGTTTTAAATTAGAACCATTTAGAAATTTCTCCTTGCAATATAACACTATGCTAGGCACTGTGTAACATGAAATAAAATGGTTTCTTTCTTAAGAAACAGTTTTATTGTCTCTATAAATGTATATGACAAATATAAACTTACTTCATTTGATAATCAAACAAAACTTTCCTTAAATTGTTTTTAAATTATAAAATGTCAAGTAAAATGCAGGTATACTCCCTTAAAACAATCAAGTAACAGAAAAAGCAAAGCTCTCCTGTATTAATAGTCCCATCTCCAGATGTAGCCACCTGAGCTAATTATTATCTAGATTCTTTAGCAACTAATTTGCCTTCCCCTATTCTGTTTGTGATGCTGCAGCTGGGGCTGTGACTCTGCCAATATCTCCCAGACTGCTTTACCAGATGGCTTCCTGGAAATTTTTATCAATAGGGGGTAGAAGGAAGGAGAAGGGAATTCTCAATTTTTCCCATTCCATTCAGTATTAGTCCCCCCAGTGGCAATTTGCCGCAGTCTCCATGTTCTTTTGGCAACTTTGGGACCAGCCTCAGAGACTATTCAGAAGCACAGCGAGACAGATGGAGCTCCCCATAATGTCTGAGCACAGTTCTACTCCCCCCCACCATGTGTCTGGGTTCTTATAACCCTGTCTCTTTTTTGTTTTCCCAGACTGCAGATGGTAGCACTTTCTTGCAGTTATTATCTCTGGTTTCACATTGTGTTTCCTCTATTTTCTTAGACTTCTAACTCTTATGTTAAATAACTCCTCTGTACACAAGGTAATAAATCGGTTTTCTATTTAGCTGACGGGACTCTGAAAGATATACCACTATGATCAGATTGATCTCTAACCCTACAGATATTTTTCTTTTCTCTCTTATTTTCAATTTAATATTTTATTTTTATCAATGATTATTTTCATATGAAAAGAATGTGAAGGATGATAATAGAAACAGAGTGGTGAGTACAAACCTAGCCATAAAAGAGAGGATAATATTGACACTAATAGATGTGGGCTTTCAGAAAAAAAAAGCTGAAAGGAATTTTCAGCTCACAGTCTAGCTTCTGCTTCCCTGAGAATTTATAGTTATTCCTGGGGAATGTAAGTGAGAAAACTGGAATTAGTCTTAGGAGATAAATGCACAGTGGGCTAGCAGCAGGGTTGTATTGAACAAATACTGGTTATTTAGTATGAATATGGTCCTGGTGGGCTGATAGGTATTTTCTGATTCTAAGTTCACCTTAGAATCTGTCAGTTTATAAAAGCAGAACTTCTCTGATGGAGCTATGAGTGTCCTCAAAACATGATTCATTCAAACCATCTTGGTTATGATAGCATAATGCTCAGCAAGGTTATCTTTAGAGTACACTACTCAAACTTGGATGGGTTGCCTCTTTACAGCTGGTATGCTGCTGTCTTTCTGGGGTCTTCATTCACCATTGTCCCTTTGCCTCTCTTTGGTGATAAGTTTTCTGTTTCCTGTATGCCAGGGGTCCCCAAACTACGGCCCGCGGGCCGCATGTGGCCCCCTAAGGCCATTTATCCGGCCCCCGCCACACTTCTGGAAGGGGCACCTCTTTCATTGGTGGTCAGTGAGAGGAGCACATTGACCATCTCATTAGCCAAAAGCAGGCCCATAGTTCCCATAGAAATACTGGTCAGTTTGTTGATTTAAATTTACTTGTTCTTTATTTTAAATATTGTATTTGTTTCCATTTTGTTTTTTTACTTTAAAATAAGATGTGTGCCGTGTGCATAGGGATTTGTTCATAGTTTTCTTTATAGTCCGGCCCTCCAACAGTCTGAGGGACAGTGAACTGGCCCCCTGTGTAAAAAGTTTGGGGACCCCTGCTGTATGCCATAACTTCATTTTCTTGGATTACTCTCTCAGTTTGGTGGAGTATCTTCTAGAAGCTTTCTGAGAAGTGGTGCATGGGAAGTAAATATTTTTTAGACCTTGAATATCAAAAAATAATCTTACTCTCACATTTGATTGATAGTTTGCCTAGGTATAGAACTATAGATGGTAAATAATGTTTTATTATCGTGAAGACATTTCCTCCCTATTTTCTAGTTTCCAGTGTTGCTGTGAGAGGTCTGAGGCATATAATTTTTATTCTTTTCATGGAAATTCTTTTTTTCTTTCAGAAAGCCTGTAGAGTGTTCTCTTTATGTTTTGAAATTGCATGATGATGTGCCTAAACTGTGAGTCTGTATATATGGTAGGCCCAGTGAGTTTGGGACTCATATTCTTGACTTCTGAGAAATGTTCTTTGTTGTTTTATTTTTTTTTTATTTAGGCAATTAATTTTAATGGCATGACATTGATTAATTAGGGTACATAGGTTCAGAGAAAACATCTTCAGATCATTTTGACATTTGATTATGTTGTACACCCATCACCCAAAGTCAAATTGTCTTCTGTCACCTTCTATCTGGTTTTCTTTCTGCCCCTCCCCCTCCTTCCTTCCCCTTCCCCTGGTAACCACCACACTCTTGTCCATATCCCCGAGTCTCATCTTTGTGTCCCACCTATGCATGAAATCATAGTTCTTAGTTTTTTCTGATTTACTTATTTCACTCAGTATAATGTTATCAAGGTCCATCCATGTTGTTATAAATGATCCAATGTCATCATTTCTTATGGCTCAGTAGTATTCGATAGTATATACCTACCACATCTTCTTTATCCAGTCATCTATTGAATGACTTTTTGGTTGTTCCATGTCTTGGCCACTGTGAACAATGCTGCAGTGAACATGGGGCTGCATGTGTCTTTATGTACCAGTGTGTTTGAGTTTTGGGAGTATATACCTAGTAGAGGAATTGCTGGGTCATATGGTAGTTCTATTTTTAATTTTTTGAGGAACCACCATACTTTCTTCCATAATGGCTGTACTACTTTATATTCCCACCAACAGTGAATGAGGGTTCCTTTTTTTCCACAGCCTCTCTAACACTTGTTATTACCTGTATTATTAATAATAGCTAATCAAACAGGTGTGAGGTGGTATCTCATTGTAGTTTTGATTTGCATGTCTCTAACAGCTAATGAAGATGAGCATCTTTTCATATATCTGTTGGCAATTTGTATTTCTTCCTAGGAGAAGTGTCTGTTCATGTCCTCTTTCCATTTTTTTTTTTATTGGATTGTTTGCTTGTTTGTTGTTGAGTTTTATGAGTTCTTTGTATATTTTGGATATTGGGCTCTTATCTGTGCTGTTGTTTGAAAATATCACCTCCCATTTAGTTGACTGTCTGTTTGTTTTGTTGTCAGTTTCTCTTGCTGTGCAAAAAGCTTCTTAGACTGATGTAGTCCCATTCATTTATCTTTGCCTTCACTTCTCTTACCTGTGGAGTCAAATTAATAAAGTACTCTTTATGGCCAAGGTTCATGAGTTTAGCATCTATGTTTCCTTCTATGTAATTCATTGTTTCAGGTCTTATAGTTAGGTCTTTGATCCATTTTGAATTAATTTTAGTACAAGGGGACAAACTGTAGTAGAGTTTCATTCTTTTGCATGTGGCTTTCCAGTTTTTCCAGCACCATTTATTGAAGAGGCTTTCTTTTCTCCATTGTGTGTTGTTGGCCCCTTTATCAAAAATTATTTGACCATCTATATATGGTTTTATTTCTGGGCTCTCTATTCTGTTCCATTGGTCTGAATGTCTATTTTTCTGCCAATACCTGTTTGATTGTCGTGGTTCTCTAGTATAATTTGAAGGCAGGTATTGTAATGCCCCCAGCTTCGTTCCTTTTCCTTAGGTTTACTTTGGCTATTCGGGGTTTTTTGTAGTTCCATATAAACCTGATGATTTTTTTTCTTCCATTTATTTAGAAAATGACATTGGAATTTTGATGGGAATTGCATTAAATTTGTACAGTGGTACCTTGAGATACGAACAGACCAACATACAAATTATTATTATTATTATTATTATTATTTTTAAGATACAAGCTGCGACTCGGTCCATATTTTTGTTTGAGATTTGAGTGAAATTCCGAGATGACAAGTCATGATTGGGGAAGCTGCCACTAGTTGGCACATTGGCGCATGGGTCCAGTATCAGCAGTTTGATATACGAGTTGACTGACTTATGAGCTCAGTTACAGAACAAATTAAATTTGTATCTCAATGTACCACTGTATATTGCTTTGGGTAATATAGTCATTTTGACTATATTTATTCTTCCTATCCAAGAAATGTTCTTGAACTATTTATTTTATGATTTTCTCCTCTCTATTTTGTTTTTCTAATTTTCTTTTTTTGTAACTTTTATTATAGTACACTAGTTCTCTAGTTCTGTAATATTTTTCTGTTGTTTTTAATTATTTTGTTATCTACTTCTATAATATTTTTGTGCCTTCTGATTCATCCTTCCTTTCCATTTCTATCCATGTCTGTTTCTGCAGAGATCATTAGAATATGCCATTTTTGGTGTCGGAGCAGCCTTCTCAGCTGGCTTCTTGCATCTACAAAGTTAGGGGCCATGAGTTCTTTTTATATCTTGAATAGTGTAACTCCTTTATTCTTATTTTTTTGACAGAGAATGAGAGAAAGTCAGAGAGAAGGACATATAGGGACAGACAGGATGGGAGAGAGATTAGAAGCATCAATTCTTCATTGTGGCTTCTTAGTTCTTCATCAATTGCTTTCTCATATGTGCCTTGACCAGGGCACTACAACAGAGCAAGTGACACTCCTTGCTCAAGCCAGCAACATTTGGGCTCATGCCAGCAACCATAGGGTCATGTCTATGATTGACATGAACCAGTGAACCTATGCTCAAGCTGGTGAGCCCATGCTCAAACTGGATGAGCCTGCGCTCAAGCTGGTGACCTCAGGGTTTCAATCCTGAGTCCTCTGCATCCCAATCCAATGCTCTATCCACTGAGCCATCACCTGATCAAGTTTGAATAGTCTAACTCCTTTTTGTCTAGGGTGTGGGTATCTTGCCAGTTCAGATTTTTATGTCTGTGATTTCATTTTAATTTATATGACAAAAACTGCACCCATAATTATTTTTCAGACTTGCCTCTCCAACTAGATTTGGTTATACAGCTAATGCTCAACTTATGACCACGATTGGTTCCGACAGACTGGTCGTAACATGATTTGATTGTAAGTTGAGTAGCCTATATGTACAGTACTGTGAAATGATGTTATAAAAATTTTTAAGTCATATTTAATCATAATTTTCTTTCATTATTGTTATATATCATCATTTTCTTTGTTCATTCTATGCCATTTGTATCATCTCTACACCATTTTGTTTCTTATTTTTACATTTGTCAGGTTTAAGTAAAACACTACATTACCAGTACAACTGGTTTAATATTTGCAAAAACAATTTCCTCTTGGTAGACATCTTGGGAGGAGTTTGATGAAAAATATCCAAGACACAAAACACAAATTGCTGTACCGAGTCTGGGATAACAGTTGAAATGGTGCACGCGGAGATGGTAATGCTGCCGGAAGCTGGTCTACACTGTCATATGCCCAGCTGGGCAATGCTTGCACTGCCAGACGCAGAGCAGTTGTGGCTAGCAATTGTGGTTGTAAAGTCGAATGGTCATAAGTTGCGTAGGTCATAAGTCAATCAATATTTGTAGATACTGGTATGTCAGGCTTCTATGGGACCACGGCCTTAAGATTCATTATCATCAGACTTTCAGTGTTGTTTGTTAAGAGGTCTAAAGCCATTATAGTTCCTAATCATTTACAGAAGAGCTTTCTTCTTTCTTCTCTAGAAGCTTATGATCTCTCCTGTTTCTTATACAAATTTGCATTTCCTACTCTGCCCTAAAAATGAGGCTGAAAAACACCTTTTTTGCTGGCCATACATGGATGTTCCACAGGCAGGTTAAACATTACATGTAACAGGCATCTTTCCCCCTCTTTGCTCTCTATCTTTTCTATCTTCCTCTATTCCTGATACTCTTTGTTTCTAAAACCATCTACTCATTGTTCTAGGTCTAGTACTCAGGTTTCACACTAGACTCCTCTGAGCCCCATCATTGCACACATGGTAATCACCACAGTCTGATTATTATTATCTCTTTCTACCAATTTGTTTAATTTTTATGTCTTCTGGTTCATACCACAACAAGCTGTAAGCACCTATCTCTTTGACAAAGTACAGAAGCCTCCTCATAGGTGACTAAGTTGTAGAACTTGTGCTCACTCTCAGCAAAGTACCAGAGTTGGTCATCTAAATATAACCCTGACCTTGGTTTTACCATCCTTTAGAGACTTACAAAGTAAAACAGAAACTCCTCTATAAGATATTTGAGGCCTTCGATGAACTAATCCCTGTCTTTCCTCAGTTCATTTGGGCCACTATAACAAAATACTATAAACTGGGAAGCTTAAACAATAGACATTTATTTTTCACAGTTCTGTAGACCAGAAATCCAAGATCAGGGTGCCAGCACGTTTGATTCCTGGGGAAAGCCCTCTTCTTGGTTTGCAGATGGCCACCTTTTTGTTGTGTTCTCACATGGTGACGAGAAGAAGCTCTGGTATCTCTTCTTCTTTTTATAGAGACACTAATCTGACCCAAGGGCTCTATCCTGATGACCTCATCTAAACCTAAATACTTCTGAAAGGTTCTACATCCTAATATCATCACATTGGGGTTAGAACTTCAGCATATGAATTTTTAAGTGACACACATTCAAATTTATCTCCCCCAATATCATGCCTTATCACTTACTTTTAGGAAAAATGGAATTGTGCAGTTGCCTCAACATATCTCATGCTGTTCCATTTGCTCATGTTTTAACTTCTTCCTTGAATGTCCTTCCTACTTTCCTTCACATGGATATTTGTACTTCTTTTCAGAACTCAACTCAGGCATTATAATTTCTAGGAAACCTAAGCTTACCCTCCAAACAGGATCAATTTTCTTTTCTCCATTATCATTTTTTTTTGTATTTTTCTGAAGCTGGAAACAGGGAGAGACAGACAGACTCCCGCATGCGCCCGACCGGGATCCACCTGGCACGCCCACCAGGTGGCGACACTCTGCCCACCAGGGGGCGATGCTCTGCCCCTCCGGGGCGTCGCTCTGTTGCGACCAGAGCCACTCTAGTGCCTGGGGCAGAGGCCAAGGAGCCATCCCCAGCTCCAGGGCCATCTTTGCTCCAATGGAGACTCACTGCGGGAGGGGAAGAGAGAGACAGAGAGGAAGGAGAGGGGGAGGGATGGAGAAGCAGATGGGCGCCTCTCCTGTGTGCCCCGACCGGGAATTGAACCCGGGACCTCTGCACGCCAGGCCGACGCTCTACCACTGAGCCAACCGGCCAGGGCCTCTCCATTATCATTTTTAATAAGAATTTTAATAATACACAGAGAAAAGCAAAACTGAGAGATGGGGCAGGAGAGAGAGAGAGAGAGAGAGAGAGAGAGAGAAGAAAAAAGAGAAGAGAAGGGTAGGGGAGAGAAAACTAATGACATGACATGATTTTTATTTCTTAATCAAATTATGTCTGAATCTAGCAACCTCCGTACTTCCTAGCTTCATGAATTCATCCTTCATTGTGTTGTTAAACTAAGTTTAATTTTTTTTTCTTTCCTTGCACCTGAAAGTGTTTTGGCAACTTCCCTAAGTACCCTGATTCTCATTTAGTACCTTGTATACACCTCCAGCTCAGCAAATACTTGATTATCTTGCCACTATGTATGTTTTTCCTCTAAATAGTGCCTCAAGTTGAGAGATTATGCCATTTATATTTTATGCCCAGTGACAAGCACAGTGCCTGTTTCCTGGTAGGCACTTGTAAAGCCCGTAGCCACGGCCACTGTCACAGCCTCCTGGCCATGCAGTTTCGCATTTGATTTGGATAGACGGTAATGAAACAATGGAGCCAAGAACTGGTGGGCCATTACCTTTAATCCTAGTTTGTACCTGGAGGGTAAGAAATACACACAGTGGGAAATAACTTTCCTTGTCATTCAGGGCTCCAAAAGCTACTGACTTATCCAAGTATTCCTAGAATCAAAGGTTTCTACCTCACCAGACTTATTTACCTCTATTCCCCATCTCCTTCTCTCTGCACAAACTCTGCACAAACTGGCTTCTCCTTCAGCACTCCACCATCTTGGCTGACTCTCTGTTGCAATGCTAATTTCAGGAACCGAGAAAGCAAGCCCATGGTCTGCCCCATTTTATAGTGTAGAAATCAAAACCTTTTAGCCAATATATAAATAAAAATGTCTCTGATACAAAGCCACTTAAATGAAGCATAAATGGGATTTCTGATGAGGGTGCACCACCCCACATCATGCAACAGTCAAGGGTGTGGGGAAAAAAGCTTAGTGTTGAGAAGATCTTAGAATTAAAAGGGTGGGAAAGGCTAAGTCTTAAAAACTAAGCCTTAGGATATAAGGACCCTGCCTGCTTATGGCCTGTCCCCCACATGCAATGCAAACTATAAGTGAGCAAACATATATATCATATTTGCAATCGTATTTGATGCACATTCCACCCCTTTTGCTCACTTAAAATCTAAAGCACAGCATTCCTGCACAAGGCAATTAGGTACATTACACAAATTACAACAACATGACAAACCACACAATTTCAACAATTACAAAGATACACTTCACCAGTCTCTGAGCACTTTTCCAAAAGTGCAAAATGTCCTTGGACTTCTTTCTAGCCATGGGGAAAGCTTCCTAGGGCAAGGGGAGGGCCTCCAGCAAAGCAGCCCCCATTCCCCATCAGGGTATTTCATATTGTCCAAAATCCATAAGTCCATCCAACAAAGGAGCCAGTGCTCATTTTGGTCATAGTCCAGGAATCAGGCCACGCAAATGGGTCCTCAGCCAATCCCCTCATCCCTGCCGTCCTGGCAGGTCTTACACTGTCCCAAAGAGGAGCACATGGCAATGGCAGTCAGCATTTACATCTCCACTTCAGAGAGCTTGATGGCATCTACCCCTACATCCCAAAATTGCAGACCTACCAGAGGTGTAGTAGATACTCCTTGCTGCTAGGCTTTCATCTTCTGAAGACTGCAGATTGCAACTCCAGCCTGATTCTCTTCATCCTCCAAAGAGGAACTGAAAACACCATCTCCCGCTGCCGCCACCTTCTGCTCCACAGGCCTTGCAGCCCCGGCCCGGCCTCAGCCCCGGCCTCCTGTGAGTGGAGTGCAGAGTGCATTCCTAGCAGCTGTGGCTGATGCAATGCTGTCAGAATACTCCAGCTCCCAGAACCCTCCTGGGCATACCCAGGAAGGAAGCTCGCCTGCTATAGGAAGTGACTTAGTGCCAACCACGCAGCTCTCTGATCTTTTCAGTCACTGGCTATGAAGGACACACTGTAACACCCTATAGGCTGAACCCATGTATATAAGCTAGCTTACTTCCTGAATAAAGTGGATCTGCGTCACTGAACCTGGTTCCCGGAGTCAGGTCTTTGCGTCTCTGTCGTCCTCACCCCCGGCAGGACTTGTCCACAACTGGCGCCCAATGTTAGGCAGGGACCTAACCAGCATCCAAGGGACGGGTGAGTGACCCTTTGCAATGGGAAACCTTCTCCCTCACTCTCAAGCCCAGCAGGCTCGAGCCCTGCATGCCCTATTGCAGAGTAGGCGAGTTGAAGTTTGTGAAAAGGATCCTTGTACTTACTGGGAGATTCTCTCTGGTCTCAATCCCTGGATTGAGGACACGCCTCTCTTGGGCCCGAGCTCTCTGGTGCATTCCTTCGGCAGAGGTGCATGGGGGGCAAACCTTCCCTCTCGGCCTCACTCCTGCCTTATTGGCAATACATGCTTGCCTGACCGGTGCTACTTCTGGGGACCCTCTGCCAGTCCCTAAGGTCCTACAGGCTACTCCTCTTTCAGAGGAGCCCCTACCTCCCTATTCACCCCCCTCCACTGAGGAGGAAAGTAGTTTAGCCTCCGAGTTTGACAAAATCGCGGCTGAGCGTGCAGAAATGAAACCAACCTAATTGCTAACTGCGCCATCAGCTCTGCCACCAGGAAAAGCAGAAGTCGCTACTTCCTCGTTCCCTGCTAGGGCTCAGTGCCCCACTTCAGCCTCTCAGATGCCATTTTCTTCAACACATGTTCCTACTGCAGACCCATGGTCCAGCCTGTACGCCCCCATGTGTCTTTTTTCTTTCTGTCTGTCTTGTCTATTTTTCTGTATCTCTCACTCTCTCTCCCTTGCCCCTCTCTCTGAAATGACGCTGGAAGGACCCAGCCACAGCACAGTGACGGGGATCACACCCTCTTCTTATGCAAGGGAGAGGTTATGCTTGTATTTTTCAGCCAATTTGGATCCCAGGATCCCCCCCAACCTGCTTGACAGGGTTTCTTGGGCACCCACTAAGTGGTTCCGTCTTCACCCATCCAAAGCCACAGCCCTGGCCTTCTCCACACCGACTACGCCTGAGGGGAGGAGGTCCTCAGCACTCCAGAAGAAGACCTCGTGGCCAGCATGTGTGCCCCATCACCTGGGGGGATGTGGAGGCTTTGGCAGGGCCAGAGAATTGCCCCCCTCAAAGGTCCCCAGGCCCTGGTGGTCTGTTCTTGCTTATGTGTGCTATAATGACCGCTGACTCCCAGATGCAGGTAGCGGCAGCCTGGGGCTTGAGCCTGGCAGCGCGAGCTGGTGTTTTCAGTTCATATTTGGAGGATGAGGAGCATTGGGCTGGAGTTGCGATTCACAGATTCCAGAAGGTAAACAGCGGCAGCTGCGGTGGGAGGATGAACAAAAGCCAGGCTTGCATCACCGAGTGGCCGCTGGAATGGCAGGGAGTGCCTGCTAAGCCACTGGTGGGTTCGCTGACATTTTGGGTCATAGGTGTGAATGCCATCTTGCTCTTCAGAGCAGAGATGGAAATGCTGACTGCCATTGCCATGTGCTCCTCTTTGGGACAGTGTATGACCTGCCAGGACGGCAGGGATGAGGGTGGTGGCTGATGACCCATGTGCGTGAACTGATTTTCTGGACTACAACCCAAGTGAGCACTGGCTCCTTTGTTGGATGGACTTACGGATTTTGGACAATGTGAAATACCCTGATGGGGGTGGGGGACGGCTTTGCTGGAGGCCCTTCTTCTGCCCCAGGAAGCTTTTTCCATGGCTAGAAAGAAGGCCGAGGACATTTTGCACTTTTGGAAAAGTGCTCAGAGACTGGTGAAATGTACCTTAGTAGTTGTTGAAATTTTATGATTGGTCATGTTGTAATATGTGTAATGTGTCTTGCAACCGTATGCATTAAGCAGCCCATGGCAAGCCATCCATTCTGTGTTTGGACGCTGGGACCTTTTTGGGAAGGGGATGTGCATGGACCTACATCCATTTTTTACAATGAAAATGGAACTGTGTTTAATGGCACCTGGAAGGTCTCTGTAACACAATGGGAGGGAAATGACATCCCGACCCCTTGTGTAATGTGCCTTGCAACCACATGCAGTACGCAGCCCACGGCAAGCCATCCGTTTCATGTTTGGATGCTGGGACCTTTGTGGGAAGGGGGAGTGCATGGACCTAAGTCCATTTTTTTTTTTTTTTTTTTTTTTCATTTTTCTAAAGCTGGAAACGGGGAGAGACAGTCAGACAGACTCCCGCATGCGCCCGACCGGGATCCACCCGGCACGCCCACCATGGGGCGATGCTCTGCCCACCAGGGGGCGATGCTCTGCCCATCCTGGGCGTCGCCATATTGCGACCAGAGCCACTCTAGCGCCTGGGGCAGAGGCCACAGAGCCATCCCCAGCGCCCGGGCCATCTTTGCTCCAATGGAGCCTCGGCTGCGGGAGGGGAAGAGAGAGACAGAGAGGAAAGCGCGGCGGAGGGGTGGAGAAGCAAATGGGCGCTTCTCCTGTGTGCCCTG
The DNA here is from genome assembly GCF_036850995.1 of Saccopteryx leptura. Lineage (NCBI taxonomy): Eukaryota > Metazoa > Chordata > Mammalia > Chiroptera > Emballonuridae > Saccopteryx > Saccopteryx leptura. The sequence goes on from NC_089507.1 coordinate 41,104,770, forward strand.
GCCGGGAATCGAACCCGGGTCCTCCGCACGCTAGGCCGACGCTCTACCACTGAGCCAACTGGCCAGGGCCCTAAGTCCATTTTTTACAATAAAAATGGAACTGTTTTTAACGGCACCTAGAAGGTCTGTGTAACACAATGGGAGGAAAATGACATCCCGACCCCTAGGAGAAATCCCCTGTTTAAGATCCTCATTTTATTTTCTAACTAATCAAACATTACAGAAGCTTGCCTCATTGTTTAATCCAGCTAATCTATTAGCATATAGTATAATAGGTATTACAGTTGTTTTAGTTCTACTAGGGTTCTGTTGCATAATGCGTAGCATTCAGAAGCTACCACAACAGCAGCTGTCATTCATTAAGTCCAATTGGCCTTAATTAAAAAAGAAGGGGGAGATGTGCACTGAGTGCAGAGCACAATACTAGCAGCTGTGGCTGATGCAATGCTGTGAGAAACTCCAGCTCCCAGAAGCCTCCTGGGCATACCCAGGGAGGAAGCTTGCCTGATATAAGGAAGTGACTTAGCATCAACCATGCAGCTCCCTGATCTTTTCAGTCACTGGCTATGAAGGACACAGTGTAACATCCTATAGGCTGAACCCATGTATATAAGCTAGCTTACTTCCTGAATAAAGTGGATCTGCATCACTGAACCTGGTCCCCAGAGTCAGGTCTTTGCATCTCCATCGTCCTCACCCCTGGCAGGACTTGTCCACAGCCTCCTTCCACTGCTGGCTCTCCACAATGTCCAGGGAAATCTGTGACTCATGAACCTGTGATTCCTCCTCCAGTAGCTGCTCCATTTCCAGGCAAATCTCGCGAACCTGGTCAGCCTCCTCTGGTGCTTGCTCCAGCTCCAGGGTCAGATCTCTTTCTCCCACATTTGCTCTAGCTCCTTCCACTGCTCAGTTTGCAGGTCCCAGGCAGCCTCTTCCAAAGATCTCTTAGTTTCCTCATGCATGGCTCTAAAAGTCAGTCAGCCTACAGCCCTCAAAAGGACAGCCATGGGGAACCATAACAGCAGCCAGTGCTCTATTCCACTTCTCAAAGGTGGTGGTGGCTGCATACAGATCCGATTCACATCCTGCCACAGACTATGCTAAATGTAAAGCCAGTAGCCCCAGCCACCATCACAGCCGCCTGGCCCATGCAGGTTCACATTTGATTTGGACAGACGGTAATGAAACAATGGAGCCAAGAACTGGTGGGCCATTACCTTTAATCCTAGCTTGCACCTGGTGAGCAAGAAATACAGTGGGAAAACACTTCCCTTTCCATTCAGGGCTGACTTATCTGAGTATTCCTAGAATCAAAGGTTTCTACCTCATCAGCCTTATTCACCTCTATTCCCCATCTCCTTCTCTCTGCACAAACTCTGCACAAACTGGCTTCTCCTTTAGCACTCTGCCATCTTGGCTGGTTCTCTGCTGCAATGCTAATTTCAGGAACTGAGAGAGAGAGAGAGCTCCTGGTCTTCCTTATTTTATAGTGTAGAAATCAAAACCTTTAAGCCAATATACAAATAAGGAAGTCTGTGATACAAAGCCACTTATCTGAGGCATAAATGGGATTTCTCATAAGGGTGCACCACCCTACATCATGCAATAGTCAAGGGTGTGGGGAAAAAAGCTTATTGTTGAGAAGAGTTTAGGATTAAAAGGGTGGGAAAGGCTTAGTCTAAAAACTAAACCTTAGACTATAAGGACCCTGCCTGCTTACAGCCTGTCCCCCACACCCAATACAAACTATAAGCGAGCAAACATACATTATATTTGCAAACTTATTTGACCCACAGCACTAAAAAATTATGTGTTATTAAACAAATTAAATATATTATTTTACTTATGTCATTAATCTGTATTAACTACCCAATACATCTTGAACACTTTGTTGGTATCTATGCCCATGGTTTATTTAAATTATTTATATTGAGAGAGTTCAGGTAAACATTTTAAATTTAAAGCAGTTTTGACATCATTTTTTTATAGCCTCAATCTTACATTTATAGCATGTATGAATTTATATGCTGAGATTAATAGGTCCCATTTCAGACATTTACAAAAACTGTACTTCAGTTTTATCATGAGGGCATTGCCCCAGTGGCTTCTCAAACATTGACTGATGACTCTGAGAGAGTAGCTTCAGATGTAAGAGGTCCAAAGTATTGTGTGAAAGGGAAGTTGTTAAAATCAAGGCTAAATTGTGTAGCTTCTACAGTGTTTATATTATACATATCCGGTAAAGCTGGTTTTAGAGAAGTAAAACATTCTAATTAATATTTCTTGGAGTACATCTTTGAAGAGATGACGGCAAGTGAGAGGACATCTTCTGGCAAGGAAAAGAAAAAAAATATCATTTTATAAAGGAAATAATATGTGGAATATGCTTTTTCAACTGTAAAGAGGTGCATAATTGTTTATATCTGAAATCACTATGATTGTTATTAAAGCCAGTTTGAAAGTCAGTTGCTGCATCAGCTCAGCCAAACTGTTAGGGCTGCCATATTGTCCTATGACTCAAACAAATTTTATATGTCGTTTGTAATGGACTCTATTAGCCTAGTAACTGTTGTTTCTAGCTAACGTGGTCACTTTTTCCTCTACCCCTCTCTTTCCCTTCCCTTCTTTTTTAAACAGACACTACCTCTGGCTATAAGTGTACCACAGGCCTGGACAAACTTGATTCTACATTGTTCTGGTCAGAATAATTTGTTTGAAGGGATCCTAGTAGAGCCAACCATAATTCTTCCCTGAGATGTATATATAAATGTTGGAGAGAGACATTCTCTTTTCTATGAGTTTTTCAAATGGGGTACTATAGACATTTAATGAATTTTTTGAGTGGCCCCTTGCCATTTTCCTTGCTTGCATTGAGGAAGTCCATAGGTCATTTTGTAAAAAGAATTATAATAGTACACAGAGAAAGTCAAAGCTGAGAGATGGGGAAGGAGAGAGAGATAGAGATAGATAGATAGATGGAGAGAGAGAGAGAGAGAAAGAGAGAGAAGGGGAAAGAGAACTAAGGACATGACAAGATTTTCATTACTTGATTCAATGGTGTTTGACACTAACAACCTCTGATCTCATTAGTTACATAAATTAATTAATTTTTTTTTTGTTATTAAACTATTTTTAGTTTTTTGCATTTTCTTGCACTTGAAAGTGTTCTGATAAATATATCACTCTTACCTAAGGTGTTTGGGCCACCAATCCCCCTAATCTCATTTTTTTTGTGGGCTCTATTCCACTTCCTAATTACATAATAATTTGGTGATTAAGCATAAGGACACAACCAGATTACCTGAGCTTGAATCCTGGCTCTCCTCCTTATTAGCTTAACTATGTAATCTTGGGAAAATTATAAGAAATAACTTTTTGAGCTTACAGTATTTCTGTATCAGTAAAGTGAAAGTTAATTGTACCCATTTTTTGGTAATGATTAAATGAATTACTGCATGTAAAGTATTTAGGAAAGGGCTTTAACAGATAACTGTTTCAATAGATATTAGCTATTTGTGTACTGTGTTCTAAAATAAAGAAAAGATAAAATATATTGTGTTTGTCTTTATAGTCAAGTTAAAATTGTTAGATTTTGAAGGATGAACACATTACCTTCTTGGCTTGCATAGATATGGGTACCTAGCACAATCTTATGTCCATAATAAGCATTGCCCTGATTTACCTATTTCCACACCACTTACCAACATAAAGACCTATCATTCATGTCATGCCTCCTTGCTGACATGCTTACCTCGATCCATTTCTTGGTGTTCTGAACTTGTCTTTTGACCTTATTATTTTGTATTTGACTCAAGGCTCTCATTTGACTGTTCTTTTCCCCTTTTCAACTATGATTTTTATTTTACTTCTTGTGATATTATTTCAACTCACTACCCCTCTCACCAAAACCCTTAATGAGAAGACCTCTCACTAGGTTAACCCAAGCCTTGTAAGCAAGGTCAGGAAGGCATTAAATAAATATTTATGATTAAGAAATTACAGAATATATCCCAGGTGGTAATCTAAGTTCATGGTGAATGGGTGTTAATGACATACTGATTGTATGGCCTAATACTGACTCATCAAACTTGTGCTTCTCAAACTTGGTTATTTGCTTTCTGGTGTAATTCTCAACAATTTGTTATTCTTAGTAGCAAGTAATTTGAAATCTTTTATGTTAAAATAAACTGGGGTATATTATTAAATGCAAGCAAAATTTACATAGTTTTAGGAGCTGAAAACTCACTTTAAAGAGATGTCTTCATTCCTCTGTGTGTTAGGCTTATGAACTTACATGCTTTGAGGAATGTAAGAAGTGGGACATAAGTTACTGTTCTTTATTGTTAAAGATAGCTCTGTGGAAACACTGGAGAAGTCATAGTACTGTATATTTATTTCCTTTGCCAAAGTTAGATGGGTTCATGTTCACAACAGTCAGATCTTAGTAACAGCTACCATTTTGAACACTTCTTATATTCTCAAAACTCTGCTACATACTTTACAATAACATGTAATTTGGTATTCACAGCAAGTCTATTTTATAGAAGAAGAAACTGAATCTTAAAAAGTTAAGTAACTTGAATAAAGTCTCACAATATTTTGTGTTCTGATTGGAGTCAAATCCATGTCTGTAAAGCTCTAAAGTGCCCTTATCTGCTATAGTGCACAGCCTATAAGGAATCATTTAGAATAACCTCATTCAAGATGAGAAATTTTGAACAATTGAAAAAAGCAGTTTCCATCAATAATAGCCAGTTTGAGGACTTATAGAAACTTCAGGGTAAAAGGAGGGAAAGAGATGTGTGTGTATATGTGTGTGTATACTATATGTCTGTGTATATAAACATATTTTATATGTATATAACAACTTACTTGAGAAAACTGAATTGTAAACTGTTCACATATCTCAAAATTGAAATTATTATCATATTTTTTTGCCATTTGGTTTTAAAACCAGTCAGATTTTGTTCTACGAGAAGATGCTCTGGGAATTGTTCTGTGTGGGTCATTATCTATTCAGGCCTCAAGCACACCTGGGTGAATATAATGAATACCAACATCTTGATGGACAATTTTCCCTGAACATTGTCCTCTAGGATTATAGTTCTTCAACTAAAATCATTGGAGAAGGTCAAGTAGCCTGCTTTATTGTACTTTATTTACACTAGAAAATTCATTAAATTTATTTCTTAAAAGCTCTCTGTTAGAACTATTTACCATCATCACATTTTTCTTCCCTTTTCGTCCTTTGCAAAGGTTGACTGGCAAGAACTTTACTTTGCTACAGTATAAACCTCTGGTGCATATTGTCATTTAGTTTGGCAAACGAATCATTCATCTCTTTGGTTTAAAGTTGTCCATTGTGCTGTGCAAAAACATAGCCTAAAATATTTTCTGTTGATGCATTTAAACCTTATTGATCTATATACACAAATCTGAATGTAAAAATCATAAAAGCTCTTGTGAGCTTCCAATCTCAATATTTATTCTATTTGTGGGTGCTAGTACAGAAAATCAGACAGTTTCTCAAATAATGGAACCTATATCAATACTCCAACATGCTTATACCAAGGGCTTCAGTGGACAAATGAGTTGTGGAAATTGTAGAAATGTTATATAAATAAATCCTGTCTTAAAGACCCATGCCATAATTAACACATGAATTTCTCTAAAGTATGTTATAACCAAAAAGGTAACTTTCTTTAACCCAGACTTTTTCCAGAACTTATTTGCTGAAGTTAAAAAATATTGGTTTTCAACTTTGTATTAACACTGCTATTTCTAAAAACACACTTCAGGAAATACTTACGGTACTCATTGATTTTTAAGTGTAAGTGGACTTGGGTTAGCAATTTAGTTCTTACTTGGTTTATTTTTTATGAGCTAAAGACTCCTTTTTTGGGGAATATTTATTTCACAGTGTTGTCAAATTGAATGAGTTAATACAACTAAAGTAAATAAAATGATGCCTGGAATAAAGTTTAGTTCACCAATTTCTTAATTTTTTGTCTTCTCTCATTATTATTTTCAATAAGTTCTTTAAATTACATTTAACTATGAATTCTTCTTTCAAAAATTGATCTATGTTGTAGAGGCTGTGGAGAAAAAGGAACCCTCATTCACTGTTGGTGGGAATGTAAAGTAGTACAACCATTATGGAAGAAAGTATGGTGGTTCCTCAAAAAACTGCAAATAGAACTACCTTATGACCCAGCAATCCCTCTACTGGGTATATACCCCAAAACCTCAGAAACATTGATATGTAAAGACACATGTAGCCCCATGTTCATTGCAGCACTGTTTACAGTGGCCAAGACATGGAAACAACCAAAAAGCCCTTCAATAGAATACTGAATAAAGAAGATGTGGCACATATACACTATGGAATACTTCTCAGCCATAAGAAATGATGACATTGGATCATTTACAACAAAATGGTGGGATCTTGATAACATTATACAGAGTAAAATAAGTAAATCAGAAAAAAACAAGAACTGCATGATTCCATACATAGGTGGGACATAAAAATGAGACTAAGAGACATGGACAAGAGTGTGGTGGTTACTGGGGTGGGGGGGAGGAGAGGGAAGGAGAGGGGGATGGGGAGGGGGAGGGGCACAAAGAAAACTAGATAGAAGGTGATGGAGGACAATCTGACTTTGGGTGATGGGTATGCAACATAATTGAATGACAAGATAACCTGGACATGTTTTCTTTGAACATATGTACCCTGCTTTATTGATGTCACCCCATTAAAATTAATAAAAATTTAAAAATTTAGTATCCTTCATCTAGAAGGATACTAAACTGAGAAAGATACTAGGAAGACCTAAACTCATCTGAACTAAGTGTGCATTTCTCTTGACTATATTTTCATATATGAAACACAAAATGTCTTTCCCCTTTCAATAAATACTCTACATAAAGACAATGATAATAATTGATCACTTTTTAAAGCAGAGGTAAAAATCATATGGTTGCAGGGAAGGGACTAAGGGATACTATTTCTGGGTTTTGCTCCTGACAGTAGGTTCCTCAGGTGGCCAAATGCTAAGATTATTGGAGTAAACTAAAGAAAGTTATTTTAAGGCTGTGTGAATCAACAGAGAAGTAGCAGATAATCCTGACATTTGTGTGTGAGTGGGATACTGTTATTAGAAGAAAATAAAATAAATAGAAAACTATATCTATAGCCTGATGGGTTCTAAGATATCAGTTTTGCTTTAGTACAATAATTGTGATTGCCAACTACTCTGCATATCTCAACCTGCAGACTTTGTCAGCCCTAAAAACAACCAGGCTATAAAAATGAAATTAGGAGGACTGAACTTTCCTTGTAGAACTGTCCTGTTGTTTCACTTCAGAAAAAGATCCTGGAGGAAAAATTCTCTGTAAACAAATATATCTGTTTATAACACTGTTTACAACATAATTCAAGACAGCCTGAGCATCAAGCATTAGTCCATTATGCCTTTGTGATTCTGGAAGGAAGTGCAGGTACCAGAAAGAAAACCAAATTACTACCAGTGGGTCAGGAAACTAGATGGAGTTCTGGGGATGATGCATGGTGGTGCCTATCAGTTCATACAGAAATGGTCTCACATGTACTAAGTACTTACCTCATTTGGTTTGCCTCCACTGTTGTTTACTTCTCTGACTTCATCTGTATGTCCGGTCTCTCTCCTGGCAGAAAATGTTTTTTTAAGATTATTCTGGAAGAGCAGTGGTAGATCTCACCTAGAAGCTTTAAGGTTTTCAATTTTAATCAGATGCACAGGTATGAGACAAGTCAGCTTTGCTCTTACTAAGTTGTGCTCTCTTTCACAGAATGGTTTTGGAGTGTTACTATGCCAAAAGACCCACAATCTTCCATTGAGGAGGAGAGAAAGTAGTAAGAAGTGTGAGAAGGGAGAGAATCTTATCTTTTTACCCTTACAGCCCTATAAATCCCTTTCATGTTTATTCCATTCTGATCAACTGATTTAAACAAGAGTCCTTTTTTATAGAGAGAAAAATCAGAGATTAAGAGGAATTTATGGTGATCTGTGGAAGCTCAGATGTGTGATGACTGACATGGTGGTTTTGGATTCAGGCAGACCTTATTTTGACTAAAGACTCAGATTACTAGCTATGAGACCCTAATCTTTGAGATTTAGTTTTTTCTATGATTATATACAGACACAGCATAGCATAGTGGTTGTAATGGACCTTGTGCTTGCTTCTCCAGCATTTATTCCACCTTCTGGAAGTAGACTTGATATCACTCCAAGCTTTATGCATGGATTCTAGTTGATATAAGGCAATTATAGTCCTTGCCACAAAGATGGGTCCAGAGATGAGCAATGAGCAACATAGCATTTCATTGGCCTCTGTGTTTGGTTAAAGTTGATCCAATCAGAGTAAATTGCAAGTCATTTGCATATGCTACACACAGTTCCTTGCTCTGAATGGTGTCATATGTAGGTGAAAAGTCAGGAATCTGTAACAATGTTTTTACTGTCCTGGAAGAAGGCAGTCTGCAGATAAAGTGAGAATTCAGCAGTGCAAAGAGCAAAATGAGTGTCAAAAAATAGAGATTGATCTGACTATATTCTTTCAAAGCCTGCTCTACCTCTGAAATTTCTAGTTACTGTATTTTTCGCTTTATAAGACACACTTTTCCCCCCCAAAAGTTGAGGGGAAAATGCCTTTGCATCTTATATAGTGAAAAATATGGTATTTTATTAAATATTTTAACACACTATTTGGTTCAGAATATTTTTTTTTCTTATTTTCCTCCTTAAAACCCTAGGTGTGTCTTATGGAGCTAAAAATATGGTACGTGAATAAATAGATTTCCTTCTTAAAAATTCAATTTGAGTTGTGTTTTTATTACTTGCCAAATAAAAAGTCTTACCTCATAAGTATATTACATGTAACTTATCTGTCAGTAGTAACAAGTAATATGACAGAAAATATATGTAGGGAGAGGAAAGTATTGTAATGAGGGTGATGAATAAATACAACTGAAGTTAGGCAGGCTGACTGGGAAAGCCATCCTTAAACAAAGACCCAAGAGGCGAGGGAGGAAGCCATAAAGCCATCTGGGGGAAGAATGTTCTTGGCAGGACTAAGAACAAATGCAAAGTTTCTGAGGCAGGGCTTAGACTGGTGTGTTTAGACTATGGGGAACAGATGGAGTGTAGGAAATAAGGTCAAAAAGGTTATATAGTGTAGGTAGATGATAAAGGTTCCTGGAGCCATTGTAAGGATTCTGACTCTAACTTAGAGTGGAGACCATTGAAGAGTAATGAGTAGAGAAGTGACATGTCCTGACTTACATTTTTAAAGGATCATATGATTATTGTTTTGAGTATAGACTGTGTGGGATGCACCTAGTGGCAAGTAGAGGAATGAGAGAGGCTGGAAAGCCAGTTAGGAAGCAATTACAGAGTCCTGGAAAGCTGATATGGTCTCTTAGGCCAGGGTGGTGAAATGCAGGTGCTGAGAAGTGGTCAATGTCTGACCACATTTTGAAAATAAAATACAGATAATTTATTAGTGAATTGAATGTAGGATGTGAGATTAATCAGGAATCAAGGATAACACCAAAGAAAATAACCCTTTTTTGTACAGTAGGACTGTGATGGTTAATGAAATAATTTATGAAGACCTGCAAATAATAGGCTGTTGAATAGTAGTTATAGAATAATATGATAATAAATTATATTTGGTAGTCATAGAATAATAATATTTACTTGCATTGTATATGACATTGACAACAACACAGCATAAAGGCAGCACAAATATCTTTGATAATAAATAGTGCTAATTAAAAGATTCTCATTTTATAATATTTTTCATATATTTCATCATTTAAGCCTTAAAAAACCCTAAGACAGTTATGTTTATTACCACATTGCAGAGAAAAAGAAACAAGGGTGAAATGTGTAAAGCGTCTATGATCATGGTTTCATAGAAATGGTTATCTCTTTTCAAACCTAGGTCACATGACTCTAAATACAGTTCTCCCTTCACTATAGTATTCTGCTGACCTTTTTGTTTTAAGGTGACATTTTAAAATTTATTTCTAGGGAGAGTAGCAGAATTATGAGCAATACATATTTATTGCTAATTTTTATTTTAATGTAACATAACTTTATAGGGGAATCATTTGGGGACTTTTACTGCAGCTTTGTGGAGAAATAATCATAATTAATTGCACCTCAATGAGTTAGCATTTATCAAGTGCCAGGCATTAGTATTATTTGCATTATTACGTGAAATTAAGTTTCCCAGAAACTCTCTGAAACAGTGTATCAATCAAGGTCTAATCAGGAGAAAGAAATCATGGCAGTAATTTAACATAGAGAATTGTTAAACTAGTACAAGGTGGTTAACTACTAAAAAGGTATGAAAGAGGTCTTTCAAAAATATGAAAAAATAAAATTCAAAAGTAACTGCCTCCTCTGAGGGAGAGTGAACTGGAAGGACCCAAAAATGTAGAGCAGGGCCTCCCACAAGTCTAGGATTCGAAACTCAGAGCAGGACCGGTACACAACTTGTGGGACCAGTGGGAAATAAAAGTGCAGGGCCTAACCTGTGGTGGCACAGAAAATAATGCTTTGACCTGGAATTCTGAGGTCACTGGTTGAAAACCCTGGGCTTGCCCAGTCAAGGCACATACTTGCTCCTCCACCACTGCCTTTCCCCTCTCTTTCCTTTCTCTAAAATCAATCAATACAAAAAAAATTAAAAAAAATAAAAGTTTGTAACTCACATAGACCCTCATCTTTGGCCCTGGCTGGTTGACTCAGTGTGGCCTGGAATATGGACATCCTGAGTTCAGTTCCCGATCAGGGCATACTAAAGAAGTGATCATCTGCTTCTCTTCCCCTCCTACTCCTCCTCTCCTTCTCTTCCCTTCCTGCAACCAGTGGCTCACTGGAGCATTGGCCCTGGGCTCTGAGGATAGCTTGGTTGGTCCCAGCACTTCAACCTCAGACACTAAAAATAACTCAGTTGATTTGAGCATCTGTCCTAGACGGGGGTTGCTGTGTGGATCCTGGTCAGGGAGCATGTGGGAGTCTGTCTTACTATCTCCCCTCCTCTTACTAAAAAAACAAAAAAAGTGCAGAGCACCTTGTTAAAAAAATTATTGAAATTTCAAGATGGCACATCAGAGTCACTACAGAGGTTGCATGTCCATGAAGATGCTTCTGACTCAGGTCTTGGCTGCCTCAGGAACATGTAGGCTGCTGGAGGCAATAAAACACATGGCAGAGGGGGTGAACCAGAGGTGCTTTGTAGGAGAAGCCCGGTGAGTGGCCAAGAGGTCTGCTAAACACTGTGGGTAGGTCGGAATTTGTCTATAGGAAATAGCCGTAGGAATTTTCTGGAGTTTCTATAGCCCAAAGCTGGTTTGCAGAAAGTTGCTCCTGGGATACATAAAACACCTGCTGGACAGTGAGGGCCACTGGGGCCTCCCAAGCTCTGTTAGAAACTGTAATACAGGAGGGAGAAGAAGCCCAGACTAAAATTAGGGGTGGAAGCTCCTTTCCCTTGCAATGTCCCTCCAGTGCCCTTTGTTGAGAAACCTGATATTGCATCAGCTTGGCAAAGGAGAAATGTTTACATGCATCACTACAATGTCACAAAGTGTGGCAAAGAAAGGTGGATTTGGAGCAATAAAATGATAACTGGCACAGGCAAGTATTGTTATTATTCTCTTAGTATAGAGGGAAAAAAACTGCATTTCAGCAACGTAGAGTCTCCTGATTGAAAAGGTGTTTGTAATCCCAGGCTTCACCACTGGACCACTTTGTTAGATTGCACCTCTGAAAACTACATTCATGAGCTTGGGGAATAAGAAGGAAATCAGGTATTGGAAGGCAAGTGTATCACTCTAGCAGACTCAGGAACAGAACATCTTACAAGAAACAAGCTACAAGGAATAAACAGTAGGAGAATGAAAGATTTTCTTCTATTATATCTAGAGATGACCAAATAGCTGGTGAGAGAAAGCTTACTTTTATGGAAGTCTTCATTTTAGAACCCCTAATGATATAATGAATATAAACAGTATTTATAGCTGTCTGTTGATATTAAAAAAGAAAAACAAACATGTGCTTCTGGACTGAAGCAACACCACATATATATATATTTATTTATTTTCCATATATATATATAAAACAATATAAAAATTACCCTAAAAGTTAAAAAAAAAATCTGTGCAATCTGCTGAAGCTTCTACATTTAACTACCAATTTACAGAAAATCTAAAGGCCAAGGAAAGTGTTAAAGGAAGCTAAAAGCATAAAGTCAGCAAAATCTAGAGTGTGAAAAACTACAAGACAAATGATTCATATTTTTTAATAAATAAATTATAAAAATAAAAGAGCTGAAGGAAGAAATTAGAAATGAGAAACTCCAGAGACATATAGACTAAGTATAATAAATAGGCCTAATTTAATTTATTTTTATTTTTTACAGAGACAGAGAGTCAGAGAGAGGGATAGACAGGGACAGACAGACAGGAATGGAGAGATGAGAAGCATCAATTATTAATTTTTGTTGTACATTGCAACACCTTAGTTGTTCATTGATTGCTGTCTCATATGTGCCTTGACCGCAGGCCTTCAGCAGACCTAGGAACCCCTTGCTCGAGCCAGCGACCTTGAGTCCAAGCTGGTGAGCTTTTGCTCAAACCAGATGAGCCCGCGTCAAGCTGACGACCTCGGGGTCTCGAACCTGGGTCCTCAGCATCCCAGTCCGACGCTCTATGCACTGCGCCACCGCCTGGTCTGGATAATTTTATTCATTTTTAAGTTTCCCTTTAATATTATTTTATATTAGCTTCAGAATACTGCATAAAGTTTAGACAATCATATATTTACAGTGTTTCCCCCAATATTTCCAGTACCTATCTGGTACCATACATAGTTATTGCAATATTACTGACTACATTCCCTATGTTGTACTTTCCATCTTTGTGACTATTTTGTGATTACCAATTTGTAATTCTTAATCCCTTCCTCTTTCCACCCTACCCCCAAATCCCTTCCCCTCTGGCAACCATCAGTCTGTTCTCTGCATCTGTGAGTCTGTTTCTCTTTCATTACCCACTTATTTTGCCCTTTGGGTTTCACATATATGTGAAATCATATGGTATTTGCTTTTCTCTCTTTGACTTATTTTACATAGCATACCCTGTAGGCCTATCCATTACTGTTGTAAATGGTAAGCTTTTATTCTTTTCTATGGCTGAGTAATATTACATTGTATATATATACCACCACTTTTTTATCCACTTGTTAAATAGACCTTATTTGGATTCTTATGGAACAACAGCAGCAAGAACAAAAATTATAAACAAAACAAAACAAAAGTCGTGATAGAGTTAAAAATATTTGATAAAAATTATAAAATAATTTCTAATTTTCAAATATAATAATGTTTATTTGGTTTATATATATATATTTTTTTATAATTTTAATTTTTTAATGGAGCGACATCAATAAATCAGGATACATATATTCAAACATAACATGCCCAGGTTATCTTGGCGTTCAATTATGTTGCATACCCATCACCCAAAGTGAGGTTGTCCTCTGTCACCTTCTATCCAGTTTTCTTTGTGCCCCTCCCCCTCCCCCTTTCCCTCTTCCTCTCCCCCCTCCCCCCATAACCACCACACTCTTATCAATGTCTCTTAGTCTCACTTTTATGTCCCACCTATGTATGGAATCATGCAGTTCCTGGTTTTTTCTGATTTACTTATTTCACTTCGTATAATGTTATCAAGATCCCACCATTTTGCTATAAATGATCCAATGTCATCATTTCTTATGGCTGAGTAGTATTCCATAGTGTATATGTGTCACGTCTTCTTTATCCAGTCATCTGTTGACGGGCTTTTTGGTTGTTTCCATGTCCTGGCCACTGTGAACAATGCTGCAATGAACATGGGGTTGCATGTGTCTTTACATATCAATATTTCTGAGTTTTTGGGGTATATACCCAGTAGAGGGATTGCTGGGTCATAAGGTAGTTCTATTTGCAGTTTTTTGAGGAACCACCATACTTTCTTCCATAATGGTTGTACTACTTTACATTCCCACCAACAGTGAATGAGGGTTCCTTTTTCTCCACAGCCTCTCCAACATTTGCTATTACCTGTCTTGTTAATAATAGCTAATCGAACAGGTGTGAGGTGGTATCTCATTGCAGTTTTTTTTTAAATTTTTTTTTATTTATTCATTTTAGAGAGGAGAGGGAGAGACAGAGGACAGAGAGAGAGAGGAAAGAGAGAGAGAGAAGGGGGGAGGAGCTGGAAGCATCAACTCCCATATGTGCCTTGACCAGGAAAGCCCAGGGTTTCAAACCGGCTACCTCAGCATTTCCAGGTTGACGATTTATCCACTGTGCCACCACAGGTCAGGCTCATTGCAGTTTTGATTTGCATTTCTTTAATAACTAAAGAAGATGAGCATCTTTTCATATATCTGTTGGCCATTTGTATTTCTTCCTGGGAGAAGTGTCTGTTCATGTCCTCTTTCCATTTTTTTATTAGATTGTTTGTTTGTTTGTTGTTGAGTTTTATGAGTTCTTTGTATATTTTGGATATTAGGCCCTTATCTGAGCTGTTGTTTGAAAATATCATTTCCCATTTAGTTGGCTGTCTCTTTATTTTGTTATCAGTTTCTCTTGCTGAGAAAAAACTTCTTAGTCTGATGTAGTCCTATTCATTGATTTTTGCCTTCACTTCTCTTGCCTTTGGAGTCAAATTCATAAAATGCTCTTTACAACCCAGGTCCATGAGTTTAGTACCTATGTCTTCTTCTATGTACTTTATTGTTTCAGGTCTTATGTTTAGATCTTTGATCCATTTTGAGTTAATTTTAGTACAGGGGGGCAAACTGTAGTCCAGTTTCATTCTTTTGCATGTGGCTTTCCAGTTTTCCCAGCATCATTTATTGAAGAGGCTTTCTTTTCTCCATTGTGTGTTGTTGGCCCCTTTATCAAAAAATATTTGACTATATATATGTGGTTTTATTTCTGGGTTTTCTATTCTGTTTCATTGGTCCGACTGTCTATTTTTCTGCCAATACCATGCTGTTTTGATTGTCGTGGCTCTATAATATAGTTTGAAGTCAGGTATTGTAATGCCCCCAGCTTCATTCTTTTTCTTTAGGATTGCTTTGGCTATTCAGGGTTTTTTTATAGTTCCATATAAATCTGATGATTTTTTGTTCCATTTCTTTAAAAAATGTCATTGGAATTTTGATGGGAATTGCATTAAATTTGTATATTGCTTTGGGTAATATGGCCATCTTGATTATATTTATTCTTCCTAACCAAGAACAAGGAATATTCTTCCATCTCATTATATCTTTTTCGATTCCCCTTAACAATGGTTTGTAGTTTTCATTATATAAGTCCTTTACATTCTTTGTTATGTTTATTCCTAAGTATTTTATTTTTTTTGTTGGAATCGTGAAGGGGATTATTCTTTTGAGTTCATTCTCAAATGTTTCATTGTTGGCATATAGAAGGGCTATTGACTTCTGTATATTAATTTTGTATCCTGCAACCTTACTGTATTGGCTTATTGTTTCTAGTAGGCTTTTTGTGGATTCTTTGGGGTTTTTGATGTATAGGATCATATCATCTGCAAAAAGTGATATCTTTACTTCTTCTTTTCCGATATGGATGCCTTTTATTTCTTTGTCTTGTCCGATTGCTCTGGCTAGAACCTCTAGTACCACATTAAATAAGAATGGAGAGAGTGGACAACCCTGTCTTGTTCCTGATTTAAGGGGGAAAGCCTTCAGTTTTGTGCCGTTTAATATGATGTTAGCTGAAGGTTTATCATATATGGCCTTTATCATGTTGAGATATTTTCCTTCTATACCCATTTTGTTGAGAGTCTTAAACATAAAATTGTGTTGTATTTTATTGAAAGCCTTTTCTGCATCTATTGATAAGATCATGTGGTTTTTGTTCTTTGTTTTGTTGATATGGTGTATTATGTTAACCGTTTTATGTATATTGAATCATCCTTGAGATTCTGGGATGAATCCCACTTGATCATGATGTATTATTTTTTTAATATGTTGTTGTATTCGATTTGCTAGTATTTTGTTTAGTATTTTAGTATCTGTATTCATTAGAGATATTGGTCTGTAGTTTTCCTTTTTTGTGCCATCCTTGACTGGTTTTGATATGAGGGTATGTTGGCCTCATAAAATGTGTTTGGAAGTATTGTTTTTCTTCAATTTTTTGGAAGACTTTGAGTAGAATAGGAACCAATTCTTCTTTGAATGATAAAATTCGCTGGTATAGCCGTCTGGGCCTGGTCTTTTATTTTTGGGGAGGTTTTTAATGGTTTTTTTCTATTTCTTCTCTACTAATAGGTCTGTTTAGGCTTTCTGCTTCTTCTTGACTCAGTCTAGGAAGGTTGTATTGTTCTAGAAATTTATCCATTTCTTCTAGGTTGTTGAATTTAGTGGTATAAAGTTTTTATAGTATTCTACAATAATTCTTTGTATATCTACGGTGTCTGTGGTGATTTCTCCTCTTTCATTTTGGATTTTGTTTATATGAGTTCTTTCTCTTTTTTCCTTGATAAGTCTTGCCAAGGGTTTGCCAATTTTGTTGATCTTTTCAAAGAACCAGCTCCTTGTTCTATTAATTTTTTTCTGTAGTTTTTCTGTTCTCTATTTCATTTATTTCTGCTCTGATTTTTATTATCTCCTTTCTTTGGCTGGTTTTGGGTTGTCTTTGTTCTTCTTTTTCTAGTTCCTTAAGGTGTGAAGTTAAGTGGTTCACTTGGGCTCTCTCTTGTTTGTTCATATAGGCCTGAAGTGATATGAACTTCCCTCTTATCACTGCTTTTGCTGCATCCCATAGATTCTGATATGTCCGATTGTCATTTTCATTAGTCTGTATATATCTTTTGATCTCTGCACTTATTTCTTCTTTTACCCATTCATTTTTTAAAAGTATGTTGTTTAGTTTCCACATTTTTGTGGGAATTTTTTCCTCTTTTTTGCAGTTGAATTCTAGTTTCAAGGCTTTATGATCAGAAAATATGCTTGGTACAACTTCAATTTTTCTGAACTTGCTGATGTTGTTTTTGTGGCCCAACATATGGTCAATTCTTGAGAATGATCCATGTACACTGAAGAAAAATGTATACTCAGTCACTTTGGGATGAAGTGTCCTGTAGATGTCTGTCGTATCTAGGTGCTCTAGTGTTTTGTTTAAGGCCACTATATCTTTGTTGATTCTCTGTTTGGATGACCAATCTAGAGCCGTCAGAGGTGTATTGAGGTCTCCAAGTATGATTTTATTTTTGTCAGTTTTTGTTTTAAGGTCAATAAGTAGCTGTCTTATATATTTTGGTGGTCCTTGGTTTGGTGCATATATATTAAGAATTGTTATGTCTTCTTGATTCAGTGTCCCCTTAGCCATTATGAAATGGCCATTTTTGTCTCTGAGTACTTTTGCTGTCATGTAGTCAGCATTATCAGATATGAGTATTGCTAAGCCTGCTTTTTTTTGGATGTTATTTGCTTGGAGTATTGTTTTCCAGCCTTTCACTTTGAATTTGTTTTTATCCTTGTTACTTAGATGAGTTTCTTGTAGGCAGCATACAGTTGGATTTTCTTTTTTAATCCATTCTGCTACTCTGTGCCTTTTTATTGGTGAGTTTAATCTGTTTACATTTAGTGTAATTATTGACACTTGTGAGTTCCCTATTGCCATTTTATAGATTGCTTTCTGTTAGTTTTGTATCTTGTTTGATCCTTTTCTTTTGTTTTTCTATCTTTTTTTTTTATTCGGTTGTATTCCATACATCTTTCCTCTGTTGCTATCTTTTTTAAATCATGTGCTTCTGTTGTGGTTTTTTCAATGGTGGTTACCTTTAAGTAATGAAAAAGGTTCCTACCCTGTTCATTGTAGTGCACTATTTTGTGAGTACTTTTGCACTCCATCATCCTTTGCTACTGTTAATCTCCATCTTCTCCCCCTCTTTCTTTTTGTTGTTGTCACAGTTTAAATTTGGTTTTATTGTGTTCTTCTTGGAGCTTTTACTTGTGGCTTTGTTTTTTTTTTTTTGTTCTTTTTATCTGATTGAACAACCTCCTTTAGTAATTCGTGGAGTGGGGGTTTTCTGATGATAAATTCCCTCATCTTTTCTGTATCTGTGAATGTTTTTATTTCTCCTTCATATTTGAAGGATAGCTTTGATGGGTATAGTATTCATGGCTGAAAGTTCCTCTCTTTCAGGACTTTAAATATTGGGGTCCATTCTCTTCTAGCTTGTAGAGTTTCTGTTGAGAAATCAGATGATAATCTAATGGGCCTTCCTTTATATGTTGTATTCTTCTTTTCCCTGGCTGCCTTGAGAATTTTTTCTTTGCTGTTGGTTTGTGCCAAATTTTATTATGATGTGCCTTGGAGTAGGTTTGTTGGGGTTAAGAAAACTCGGAGTTCTGTTTGCTTCTTGAATTTGAGGCTTTAGTTCTTTCCACAAGCTTGGGAAGTTCTCATCTATTATTTGTTTGAGTATATTCTCCATTCTATTTTCTCTCTCTTCTCCCTCTGATATTCAATTATTCTTATGTTATTCTTTTTGATGGAGTCAGATAATTCCTGTAGGGCTATCTCATTTTTTTTAAATTTTTGAGTCTCTTTCTTCTTCTCTCTTTTGTGCCTCAAGTTGCTTGTCTTCTATTTCACTAATCCTACCTTCTATCTGGCCTGTTCTATTAGCTAAGCTTGTTATCTCGTTTTTCAGCTCGTGAATTGAGTTTTTCATCTCTGATTTGTTTTTATAGTTTCAATTTTCTTGGAAATATAATCTTTGTGTTCATTGAGTTGTTTTCTGAGCTCCCTAAATTGCCTTTCTGTGTTTTCTTGTATATCTCTGAGTATTTTTAGGATTTCTATTTTAAATTCTCTGTCACCTAATTCTAAAGTTTCCAATATATTAAATTTTTTCTCCATAGATTTTTTCTCATCTATCTGTGTTACCTCTCTCTCTTTTGTATCCATGATATTCAATTTTCTCTTCCTTAATGGCATCTGAGGTTGGTTATGTTGATAGTATTAATAAGATTTAATAAAGAATAAAAAGTTAAAAAAATAAAAAAGTGAAGAGTTTTTTTTTTAAATTAATAATTAAATAGAGAAAAATAAAATAAAATAAAAATTAAAAAAGGAAATTATTCCCCACCCTCCTTTTTTTTTCTCCTCTCTTCTGCCCTCTTTCTTGAGAAAATATTGTGGTGAACTGTGAATTATATTGTACTAAATAGAAAAAAAAATGCCTGTAATGGAGGGCCTGAATTGGGGAGAAGTAATAAAGGGGCAAAAAAAAAGTAAGAATGAAAGAAAAAAAAGGGGTATGAACCCACAAAAAGCAAATAAGGAAAAAATTTGGGTCAAGAATAAAATGATTTGCTTTTAGATGTTGGTTGACTAAGAGTTATGATGAGAGGAATAAGAGGGAAACAGGAAAATGGGGGGTCAAATTAAAAAATTACTATTGTATTTAGTGGAACAAGAACTAGATAAAATGGAGAGCCAGGGATGGGAGCACTGCTAGTGAGTTAAAAAGGTGAAGTAAAAACCCCCCAAAATGCCACAAACATAAGTTTGAGTCCCATATAAGATAATTTGTTTGTTATTGAGGTTTGAATGAGAGGAGACGTAAAGGTTAAAGGAAGAAACTAATATAGAGGGAGAAAAGAACGAGATAGAGGAAAAAAGAGGGAACCACTAAAAGAAGAAAAAAGAAAAAAGAGGAGAGAGAGAGAGAGAGAGAGTTAAGGGTTTTGGAGTGCAACCCTCATAGAGAGACAGGAAGAGGAAAGAAAAGATAATGGGAGATGTAACACTTATGGGTAGTGTAGTTCAAGGAGAGGAGAGAGTAAGACTTGCAGAGAGTTAAATGACCAAATTGGAGGAGGAAAAAAATATCAAGAATGAAGATAAGAGAAACAAACAAACAAATATAATAAAATGGGATAGGTTATAAAGTTTGTGGATTATTCTTGATTTTGAGAGGTTATCTTCTTGCTTTTTCTTTTCTCTCCCTCTTCCTGGTCGGTCACTCTGTACCCCAGGTTCTGCCCCTTTGGCACACTCAGTAGAGGTTTGCAGTTAATAAGTCTCTATGGCGATGCCATGTATTGTGCTTTAGTCTCGTTGGCAGTTGAGGCTCATTAGCATTTATAGGCTCCGACAGTGAGAGAGTCTGTGTTCCTGGAGCCTCTCTCCTAGTCTTTCCTTCCTCAATTAGTAGCCTGATAATCCAGCTATGGGGTTGCTGCTGCCTCTGCCTGGATAGTGAGAGGCTCAAAGAGCTGGCAACTCCCCACTCTATTCCCACTCAGCACAGGGCTCTGGGTAAGGCTCAGTCAGTCAGAGCTGCTAGCATAATCAGGCGGGGCTTCCGCCCACTCAAAGACCTCTGCTCTGCTACTCTGTCCGGTAACACGGGTGGGCGCCCACTCCTGGGGCACTTGGAGGAAACTCTCGCTCATTATCTGCGTGTGCAGACCAGGATATCAGGCTGCCAGTCTCACCCTCTGAGTGAAACCCCCGCCCGCACGGAAAAGTTTCAACATTGGAGTTGGCTCTCGCTCCCTCCCCGTGTGCGGCTTTTACAGGGCGCTGGGGCGGCCTGGAGATTCTGCTCTTGGCCCACACAAAGGCCCCTGACTCTGCCCCTCTTTGGGATAACACAGGTGCCCACTCTTGAGGTGCTCAGAGAAATCTCTTGCCTACTCTCCATGCGCAAAGACCAGGTATCAGGCCGGCTGCCTCATGCTCCGAGTGAGACCCCCACCCGCACGGAAAAGTTCGAGCATTGGAATTGGCTTTCACTCCCTCCCTGTGCTCAGCTCCTTGAGGGCGCTGGGGCAGCCCAGAGATTCCGCTTTCAGCCCACACAAAGACCCCTGACTCTGCCTCTCTGTGGGGTAACACGACCGCCTACTGCTGAGGCACTCAGAGGAATCTCTTGCCCACTAGGAGATCGGGAAAATGTCTACCCCACTTGTCTTTCTTTGTCTGGGTTTGGTGCAAGTGTTAGCTTGTATTGACTGGATTGCTACAGGCAGTTTTTCCTTGGCTTGCATCTCCGTGCCACAGCCTGGTTCGGCCATTTGTGCTGCAGCCTGGATCTATTCACTCCCTTTGCCTGCCTTAGTTTCTATACTCTCAGTTCCCAGTGAAAGCAGCCCTATTAGGTTAGTGAGGAAGGTGGAGCATTTCTTACTCCCTATTTCTTTCAGGGTTTGATTATATATTTAGCCAATTTTTCGCTCAACCATGCCTTCGGGTGTATTGTGAAACATCTGGAGGCTCCAAGGATAGGTTTTTCTGTTTCTAGTTGAAGATCTTGTTAAGTTTTGGGGGAGATTTATTGGTATCACTTCCTACCGTGCCATTACTCTGACGTCATCATCTGGTTAATATTTTTAAAAAGAGTTCTTCAACCAAAAAGCTTGTCAATAGATGACTGGATAAAGAAGATGTGGCACATATGCACTATGAAATACTACTCAGCCATAAGAAATGATGACATTGGATCATTTACAGCAAAATGGTGGGATCTTGATAACATTATATGAAGTGAAATAAGTAAATCAGAACAAACCAGGAACTGCATGATTCCATACATAGGTGGGACATAAAAGTGAGACTAAGAGACATTCATAAGAGTGTGGTGGTTACAGGGAGAAGGGGGAGAGGATGAGGGAAAGGGGGAGGGGGAGGGGCACAAAGAAAACTAGATAGACGGTGACAGAGGACAATCTGACTTTGGGTGATGGGTATGCAACATAATTGAACAACAAGATAACCTGGATATGTTATCTTTGAATATATGTATCCTGATTTATTGATGTTGCCCCATTAAAAAAATAAAATTATTAAAAAAAAGAGTTCTTAAAGAGAGTCACACTGAAATGTATATGATAATTAATGTCTGTAATTTGTTTCAGAATAATTTATGTGTGAAGGAGTAGTAGGTGAGGGTGTAGAAAAACCAAAATAGCTAGTAGTTGATAATTGTTAAAACAGAATAATGGGTTCATTTTTACATTTACTTTATATCTTTATGCTTGAAAATTATCATAATTGAAAAAAAATTTTTTCAAAATAATTTGACTTTTTATGGAATCTCGTAACTTGCAAGTTAGAGGCAATTTTCTACTACAGCAGAGAGATAAAATATGGCATTTCTCACTATACAAGAGCCATAATAACCCTGTTTTTAGAAGAGAGAATTAATTGTCTAAGAGAATTAATAAGGTTTTATTATAAAGCACTTATTTTATAGTCTATGTTTATGTATTAGTTATTTTGTTTAATTAAAAAACACCAAAGAAAGGAAACCCTCATCTTCAAAATGGAAAGTGTGACAAGAATTTTCTCATTAAGTGACAGAGATCCCTCTCCTTGCACTTCAAAGTGTCCCTGACTCTTAGGCCTGCTTATATTAGCAGAGCTGACATAATGGTGTTTAACAAGATTTTATCACAGTATCCAAACGTGCTTTTTTACTTTAAGTGACTTGAAACAGGGGAGAAAAAAAAATATATTTTTCTGTTAGTCAAAATATTTTAAACAAAAAAGGCTTTTCAAGTATCCTTGGGTTATCAAAATCTTCTTTTTTATTTTTCACTCAATACATATTTCTGAAAATAGAGTGGCAAAAAGCAACAGCAGCATCAGGATGTTCCCTTCTATTGAGCCCTGGGGGCTGTTTCAAACTTCAGGTATCTTTTAGTTTTTAAACTCCTCTTAGTGTACTTGTGAGCCTAGTATAGCTTCTTGCACTTAGTAGGCATGCATATGGTATTGGTTGAATTGAATTATGTTCCAAAGAGGCCCCAAGCTGTCATGAAAATAATTGGCTTCTTATCTGTGACTCAGCAAAGCATTAAGGTGGCATGATTGTCACTTCCCTGGGTCTCACTCTCTTCTAAAAAATTATGACAATGAAGTAGTAAAGTACTATGAGCCTTCCTACCTCTGGCATTTGATGGATAAAAAGGGACAAGCATCACCCCTCCTTCATGTGGTACTATTTGAGGTACTAAATTATTTTCTTCCATATTTCCTCTTTCCCCCTCTCTTCTTCAAGCCTGAGTCCAAAAGAAGTTTGCATCAGGGCAGAGAGCCTGAGAGGATGAGGAGCTTGCGTAGATGGAAACTAATCGAGAATCAGACTCCCCGATGTCTGCCTCGGTCCTGCATAAATTTGGCAGAATGTCATGCTGCTCCATGGAAATGGAGGGAGGAAAAATCCTTGTAGTGACTGTATTTGTCCTTGTCCTATCAGGCAGGAATGGGAACATATATTAATAGAGGGAAATGAAATTACAGCTTCAATAGTGTGTCCACTGCATACATTATTCAAAACATCCAGTTTCTTTCTTCTTTGTATGTCAGCTGCTTGTTTTGGTGACTTATAAATACAGTTTAAATGACATAAAAGAAATTTGACATTTTTGTCATATCAAGTGCTATGGAAGGACTGAATTGTGTACCTCCGAAATCTATTTGTTGAAGTCAAACTGTCAATGTCACTATAATTGGGGATAGGGACTGTGGGGACATGATAAAGTTTAAATGAAATCATAGGGTCGGGCCCTAATCCTATAGAGCTGATGCCCTTGTAAGAGGAGAGGAGGAAGAGACATCAGAGCTCTCCCCTGCCATGTGAGGACAGAGCAAAAAGGTAGCCTTCTCCAAGCCAGAAAGAGAGACCTCTTCAGAAATTGATCATGCTGGCACCCTGACCTCTAGATCAGCCTCTAGAACTGTGAGAAAATAAATTCTGTTGTTTAAGCCAGTGGTTTTCAACCACTGGTCTGTGGACTGGTGCAGGCTGTAGGAATCTATATAAATCATTGGGTCTATAATCTTCATTATATTGGGTCTATAACCTCCACGTAATCAGGGAGGTTAACTCTTTTGTGGACTGGTACCAGTCCGTGTACTGGTTGGTGGTTGAAAAAACACTGGTTTAAGCCACCCAGTCTGTGGTATTTTGTTATGGCAGCTTGAGCAGACTAATACATAAAGTCTCAAGGAAATCAATATAGATGGATCTATAGTGAACTTTGTTGACATCTGAATGTCCTCAGAGGTAAGCTATGGCTGGGTGAGAGAAATTTTACTAGCAACCATTTGAAATAATTAAGAATAAAACTGAAGCTATGATTAATGTTCTCAAAATGAATGAAATCAGAGTAGCAAGCTGCTGGGAGAATTAATAATAACCTCAAATGGACTGACTGTAAGCAAAGCTGGAAGTGTTCAGTGCCTTTGGTTTTGTTATTAACTTCCTTCCTCTTATTTCAAACCTGTGAATTTTAGATGAGGATAAGGTAGGTTACATCAGATGTACTCTCAAGGGGGCAAAACTGAAGAACAGTGGGAATAAGTGGTTGGTTGTATAGCAATTCTGTAGGGAGTTCTGCCTACCCAGTTACAAACTAAAGAATTCCCCTCGACATTCCTTCTAGGGCACAGAACTTCCATGCTTTAGATTTCTCCATTTCATTCCTTCCAGCAGCACTCAAGTTACCTTATCACAGGCAGAAATCAGAAAAAATCTACTGGAATTTAAAGCAGGGGCTCTCCTTTATTTATGATCATCTTCATTACTTATCAAATGAAAAAGAACAATTGTGGCTAAACCAATCACAGAATTTTGAAAAATGACTTGTGTTTTGTTTGTATTACTGTAATAGTTGTTTATTAACTTCATTTTTGGTTGCATACATATCTCTTTCATCTACTTTGTTTAGGTTATTTTAAAATTCTTTGTCTTCCCATCAATATATCCAGGACAGGGGAAAGAAATCAGACTCAGAACCTGCTGGCCAATAATAGAAGCTGATCTGTTGTATAAAAATTCAGCCTAGGAGAATCCACAATGAGTTTAATTTGCATGTAGGAAATTCGTTATACATAAAGCCTGTAGCTACTTGAGATCTGATTTTTTTTATCCTTAGCCAATAACCACAGAGAAACCTCATCTTGGTTATGTGTTCCTTGTGGCTTACCCTGTGGAATGACCAGCATGTCCTCTCTGATTCTGCTCATCAGGAAACCACAGAAAGTGGCAAGGTCTTCTCAGGTTTGAATCTTTTGTCCCTGACCATTCTGTGTAATACCACGGCTCAGTGCTTATCACTATTTAAATGGGAACTTCTGGAAAGAGCTCCAGTTCTTACACTCACTGTCAGGGCTGATTTTCCCAGCCCCGCCTCTTCCTATGCCCTCTGTGCCCTGGTATTTTAAAGAAAGATTGGATGGCATGGTATTGGCTATAATCATAAAGGTTACTAAAAATGACAAATAACTGACCCTTTAATAAGATTTAAAACAGCTTTATTGAGCTGTGAGGTTGTCAGTGGTAATGAGATTTTTATTCTCATTTTTTCATATCTCTTTTAATTTACAGAAGATTGGAAAAAAATTGTTTTTCAGGGCTACCGAAAGTATGATTCATGGCTTCTGCTCATGGATATCTTAAGCTCATTAGAAAATTATGAAGATGCATAATGCCCAGGGTAAACTTAAGACTCATAAAACATTTTGCTTAAGGTAAAATTGATTTCAAATGTGCTGGAGGAGTGAATATTAGTTAGCTTAGATTAATTCCCTTTAGCTTGGAGACTACATTGTACAGGGCAAGGTAGTTCTTTAAATTAAAGATGGCATAATTAAAAGTGCTATAAAGTGAAAGAATTATTTTATTTGATATAATTTCTATGCAGTCTGGTCTCACTGTCTGATTCTGTTATGGCACTGCCAATGAGTGGTGACGACCAGGTACTGATTTTCAACTATATTATTCTTCACTGTAATCACCTTTTATTATAACACTTATCTACAAGGGTATATCGATCAGAAAATGCTCATTAATTACACTGCTAATGGTCAGCAAGTGAGATGATTATGATGGGATGAAGGGGGAATGAGCTGTAAGTTCCTCTGGAGTAGCTACTGTAACTAGAGCCGAGGCACCGTAGGCAATGCTGAATTGGTAGGCAAAGCTGCCAGCCTGGAGCCAGCAGGCAGCATTCGTTCTTGACCTTTCATTCACGTGGGCAACTGCAGAAGCCTGAAACCTAAAATTAATTGGTGATACTCAGAGCTTCTCTAGCCTGACAAGGCAAGGGGAATTCAGTCCTCTGATAAGGCTCCGAAATGAAGATGTTTCTCAAGAACATGGTTTGATTCTTTTTCAGGTTTTTTTTAATGTTTCCTTTCTGTTCTCAGGGAGGATGAACTTTGAAAATAAGTCACAAGCTTTTTATACCTGCATGTCAAATATGGCAAGGAATAATATCTTTTAGATATTATTAAGTTGTTTCCAAATATCTAGTAGGTTAATGGTTGCACACATTTAGTATATACTGCTCATAAAAGTGAGGGGATTATTTTATAGCTTCATATTCATTTTGAAATATCCCCTCATTTTTTTTTAATTTATTAATTTTAGAGAGGAGAGGGAGAGACAGAGAGGAGAGACAGAGAGAGAGAAGGGGGGGAGGAGCTGGAAGCATCAACTCCCATATGTGCCTTGACCAGGCAAGCCCAGGTTTCGAACTGGCGACCTCAGCATTTCCAGGTCGACAGTTTATCCACTGCACCACCACAGGTCAGGCAAAATATCCCCTCATTTTTGTGAGCAGTATACTTACTTATATATATTGATTTTCTTCTAATATTCCCATATGCTTTAGAATTATTGTAATGTTTACTGAAATAAAGATCTGTCATAGTTTTAATATAACAGGATCTAACTTTGACCCCAGTGGTATTAAAATTACATTTCTGTTTTTTAAAGGTGTATTTAGTATTTATGAAAACCACAAGTTTCTATAATTTTATTTTTTGTGGTACAAGGCATACTGTTGGTATAGTTTTTAAATAACACTGAGCTTGAAAATTAAAGAAAAGGAAAATTAGATGATTTTGGACTAACTTAATAAAGAAATGAGGAATACCAAACCATATGATTAGAGAAAGAAGAAACTGGGATAATATGAACCATTCACTGGAGAAATTAGGGGATAAGTTGCATGTTTGAAATAAAAGGGGAGAAAAAAGCGGGCAGGATAGCATAAACACCCTTGAGCAGAAGTGGAATGACTTTTCTAGTTGCTGCTGTGCTAAGTATTTTTATAATTAATAGTTAAATATGAAATAGGTCCTTAGAGGATATAAGCAGATGTTTCAACAAATGCACAAATATTGATTAGAGTATTATTAATGAATTTTAGCTAGTTGATAGAAATTTGCTATAATAGCATATATACAGGATGGGGCAAAAGGAGGTATACAGTTGTTCATATGGAAAATAATACAATAATTAATGAATAATAATATAAGAATAGACTCTGTGTTTCTCAAATTCACAATCATGAACTGACTTTTGCCCCATTCTGTATAACTGTATAACTGAAGTTACTCATTTGTATCAAAATTGAAGAAAGAAGGGGAAAAGATTAAGATGTACACACTTCCAATTGTAAAAACAGTTATGGGGATATAAAGTACAGCATAGGGAATATAGTAATATTATTTTAATAACTATATTTGGTACCAGGTGGGTACTAACTAGACTTTTTGGGGTGATCACTTCATAAATTATATAAATGTCTAACCACTATGTTGTACAGCTGAAACTAGTAAGATACTGTATGTCAACTGTAATTAAAAAATATTTTAAAAAACTGAAGGAAGAATTTGATGTAATATGTATTTATTTGTTATACAGATATAAATGACATACATACAACATTAGTTTCAGGTATATAATATAATGATTCAGTATTTGCGTACATTGTGAAATGATCACCACAATAAAGCTAGTAACAAAAGGTTTTTTTTCTTTTATTATTGAAATGAGGACTTTTAAGATTTATTCTCTTAGCAACTTTCAAGTATGTAATACAGTATTATTAACTATAGTCACCATGTTGTACATTACATCCCCATGACTTATTTATGATTTCAGATCTTACATTTGAGATCTTAATCCATTTTGAATTAATTTTTGTGTATGGTGTAAGCTAGTTTCATTCTTACACCTACTTTCATTCTTCTGCATGTAGCTGTCCAGTTTTCAATTTTCTTAATTCAATTTTACAGCTAGCATGGAAGAGTCAGAATGTGTTGGGGATATTCTTGAGGTCAGTCAGAAGCAGTACACCTCAGAAAGAAGCAGCATCACAAAATAAATAAATGAAGAAACAAATAATAAATGCTGAACTTTTTAATACTGCTGTTTTTCACAAGTCTTTTTATTGAAATGCAAGGAAAAAATCATGGTATGACAGTTATAATTTTTTTAAATAAAACACTCAGTTTTTCAACCCATCCCTTTCTATTATTTGCCAACCAACTTTTATTTTATTTTTCAGGTTGTGTGAATGTACTGCTTGCTTAGGCTTTGAAGAGACAATGTTTTTTGTCTCAGGTAGATGCCAAATAGAGAGAAAATTAATATTCAGCATACTTATTACCTGGAAATTAAAATACTATTACATTTCTTCAGAATGATTTCTTTTATTACAAAGATATATTTAATTAAGCATTTAAAAATGAAGTGTTCCTTGAAATTTGGAACTAATTTTATTATTTCCATAATTCTCTTGCCAAATTAATTAAACATTGTGGGCCAAATGTGTAGTTTAAAATCACCAGATTAATGCAAATGACATTTTATAATATAAAAATTTAGTAGAAGACTTTTAGAGATTACTTAATTCAGAT
Source organism: Saccopteryx leptura (assembly GCF_036850995.1). Taxonomy (NCBI): domain Eukaryota; kingdom Metazoa; phylum Chordata; class Mammalia; order Chiroptera; family Emballonuridae; genus Saccopteryx; species Saccopteryx leptura. The sequence continues at coordinate 41,133,567 of NC_089507.1, forward strand.
GTTATTTAAAATTAATTCTAAAGCTAAAGGTTAAACATTACCTCAAATTAAATGCTAAGGGATAAAGATTAATGGTGAAAAATCTTTAATTAGTAGGAAGGAATTGAGTAAAAAATTATTAAATTGCCCATTCATAAATCTTTAATATTAATTGATTATGCTTTGTATCTAAAGATATAGTCACCAAAGTATAAATAAGCAGTTGAACCTTTCATAACAGTGGGCTAAAATATTCCACCAGACATTTGAAAGGCAATTCCTTCTGGAATAGTTGGAATATTCAATTCCAAGAATACTGAAGTTGTTTTATTAGAAAAAACAAATTTTGGACAAGAAACATGGCAAGGGAGTAGGCGGATGTTCCAACTGCCACCTCCCAGAACCAAATTGGATTACAACTTAATGAAGAAAAATCATCTTGAAAAACCAACTTTTGACTAAAATAAGAGGAATCTATGACCAAGGATCACCAAAGAAGCCACACCGAGACTGGCAGGAAGAGTGGAGATGTGGAAAGGGCTGTCCCGCTCCCAGGAACAAGCGGAGGCCTGGTGGAACTCTTACTGTGGGGAAGGTTGCCCTGAGAGGTGTGGGTGCTCAGCCCCAGGCCCAGAGCCCCAGCCTAAAGCCCCAGAGCCTAGAAGAGGCACCAGACAGCGTTAGCTGTGAAAAGAGCCGGATTTCTGTCCGTGAAAAAGAGACACACCACTTGGATGCACAGAAACCATTTTAAAGGGTGCGTGCAGAAAACCTTGTTCACAACCACTTACACGGGGCTCTGGTAGGAGAGAGCTGAGAGGACTGGAGTTGCAGGAGGAGAGTGTAAAGTTGGAGACTCATGGAGAGACACTGTGAGGGATGGTCACTGGAACTTCTGTGCTGAATCATTCTCCAGTACTGCAGTCACCATCTTTGTTGGGTGGAGCATCCAACTTTGTGAGCATCAGCCCAAGGAAAAGCAGCTGCTTCGCCCTCAGGAGTCTCTTCTACCCCAGAGATGGCCACCAGTCATTCTGAAAGGTCAGAAAACAGGGGGCATGTCAGTGAGTCAGTTTTCTGGTGTTGAGACAGAAGCTACCTCCCATACTCTCCCGACTGTATGACTGGTGCTTCCACCTCACAAGAGACTCAGCTGAAACTGTCCAGAGAGACCACATCTCTGGGTCTCAGAGGCCACGCCCTACAAAGGTCTGTGAAAAAAGTCTACAGACTGACACCTGGGGCCAATTTCTCAATCGCTGAATTGCCTGAGGCTCTAGACCAGGGGTCAGGAGCCTTTTTGGCTGAGAGAGCCATGAATGCCACATATTTTAAAATGTAATTCCATGAGAGCCATACAACAACCCGTGTATGTTACACATTATCCAATAAGAATTTGATGTTGTCCTGGAGGACAGCTGTGATTGGCTCCAGCCACCCACAACCATGAACATGAGTGGTAGGAAATGAATGGATTGTAATACATGAGAATGTTTTATATTTTTAACGTTATTATTTTTTTATTAAAGATTTGTCTATGAGCCAGATGCAGCCATCAAAAGATCCACATTTGGCTCGTGAGCTATAGATTCCTGACCCCTGCTCTAGACTCTAGCAGAGGTTTTTTTCAGCAGTTGAGCCCAACAAGCAGCCAGCAGACAGGCTGCAGGAGGTGAAACTCAGAGAAACTTGGCAGTTTGAGTGGACTTTGCTCCAGAACCAGAGTGGGTAAAAACCAGCCTAGGAGTGCAGCTAGGTATTTCCATGTACACTTGGGCCCAAGCAGAGGTAGTCACAAACTCTGAATTGCTGTAGCTCCAAGAAGATTGCTGAGGGCCAGTCAAAGGCAGTGTCTTCCACTGATCAGAGCTGGGTTCCTACTTGGGAGGCCCAGGGTTGGCACAGCCAGGGGTCATCTGCAGAAAGCATTGGTTCAGGACCTAACAACCCTTACTAGAGTGGTATCCTAAGGAAAAGCTCCTCACATCAGGCCCAGCTGAGGTGAGTTACACTCTCTGTGATTAGCACTGGCACAGCGGCTCCTGTGCAATGGACAGGGTGGAGCTTTACAGTCAGCCAGCTGGGGTGCTGGATATTCTGTCCTGTTAGGCTAGATTCCACAGGGGGAAGGGAAAGAGGCTTGGAACATGGACATTTAAAGTGTTGTTCCCTGTGAGTCTACCATTGGATCTGGTTGAAGGGCTTAGACACCTTTGGGAGGGGCACAGTCAGTCCTAGGAGAGGAGTCTTTCAGTCTTCTTTCCTGACACTGGGGTCTCAAGAACTGAAAGAACTTCTGCAGAAGGGACAGTCAGCCACACTCAGTCTGAACCTATTGCTCACCTTGTTGAAGTGAAATAAAATTTAAGTGTCCAGCAGTGGAGGAGGAATCAAGCTCTGGAATAGGGGCCACATTCCCTGTACCGATCTCCTGACTAAGAGACTCCTGAAGTAAGGGGTCCTACAAACGTATTCAAAACCTCTGCTGCCTTAAACCAACAAGCATGCAACCTGTAGAAGGGTTGGTTGAGTGAGGCTAATATGAGGTCACACTACAGTCTTACCACAGAAGACTCTGTGGGAAGACCAGGCAGCTGCAAGAGGAGGAGGAACAGCTGAAAAGTGGAGAAAAATCTTAGAGAGCTTGGGGCTTTTAAGGAACTCTTGTAATCTCTAAGCAGGAGAAACCTAATCCTTATACAAAGGTTGGCCCCACCCGCAGTACCCAGACACAGAAAACACAGACACAAACAGTGAAAAGTGCAGTAGCTGCAGACTGGTAGCCCACAGCACATTAGAAACAACAACTGATGCCAACCCAAGAAGAACCAGAGCCAACACTACTGGTAGTGGGTGGCAGACAGCACCAACCCTAGACTCAATTGCCTACATAAGCAGCACACCCAAAGGTGTAGTTTAGCAGGCACCAGACACTGTGGAGAATAAATACACCCAGCAGGACAGACATTGAACAGTGTGTAATACACATAATCAAGGTTGACCCTTAGAGCCAGCCAGCCTAAAGGGATAAACGTACCCATGAAAAAGCCAACTGCATCTAACACATACATCAAGAGGGAAAATAATACCCTCAAGAAACATTCCTAGAACAAGGAAATGCCTGGAGGACAGTACCACTGAGACCATCTTCTTCCTAAAGACCACACAAAAATTTCAAAGTCAGACAGTGCTACTTAATGCACTGACAAAATAGGCAGACAGAGAAATGTGACCCAAATAAATCAACAAGAGAAATCCCTAGAAAAAGAACTGAATGAGATGGAAGTAACCAAAATACCAGATACAGAGTTGAAAACAATGATTTTTGGGATACTCAAGGGTTGTAGAGCAACAATGGATGGACATAATGAGCACCTAACTAAAGAGATAGCAAGCATCAAAAAGGACATTGAAATAATAATATCCAGTCAGAAATGACAAATATAATATTAGAAATGAAGACTGCACTAGACGGAATTAATAGCAGGCTGGATGAAGCAAAGGATTCAATCAGCGATTTAGAGGACAAGATATACAAAAGTACAGAATCAGAGCAGCAAAAAGAAAAGAGGCTCAAAAAGTCAGAGGAAACTATAAGAGAGCTCTGTGACAAAGGAAGAGAAACAACAACCCCATCATAGGGGTTCTTGAAGGAGAAAAGAATAAGCAAGGAATAGAAAACTTGTTTGAAAAAATTATAGCTAAAAATTTCCTTAAAAAATCACACAAGTTCAAGAAGCACAGAGAGTTACATTAAAGAAGAATCCAAGGAGGCCTACAGCAAGACACATTATAATTAAAGTGTCAAAGTTAAGAGAGAAAGAAAATACTAAAAGCTGCAAAAGAAAAGCAGTTAATTATCTATAGAGGAGCCCCTATAAGGATAACATCTGATTTCTCAACAGAAACACTTACTGCCAGAAGGGATTGTCAAGAAATAAAGTGATGCAAGGCAAGAACCTACAATCAAGACTTCTTTATCCAGCAACGCTATCTTGTAATATTGAAGGAGAAATAAAAAGTTTCCCAGACAAAAAAACAAAAACATAAACAAAAAAATGAAACTTCAAGAAATTTATTACAACCAAACCAGTATGGCAAGAAATGTTAAGGGCCCTGCTGTAAAAAGAGCAATGGGAAAAAATTTGAGAAAAAGAGGATTGTAGATTTAAAGAATAAAATGGCAATAAACAACTCCATATCAATAATAACCTTAAATGTAAATGAATTAAATGCTCCAATAAAAAAAAAATATGGTAGCTACATGGATAAGAAAACAGGATCCGTACATATATGCTGTCTATAAGAGACCCGCCTCAGAACAAAAGATACACATAGACTAAAAGTGAAGGGATGGAAAAAAGTGTTTCAATCCAATAAAAAATGGGAAGAGGACATGAACAGACACTTCTCCCAGGAAGAAGAACAAATGGCCAACAGATATATGAAAATATGCTCATCTTCATTAGCTATTAGAGAAATGCAAATCAAAACTGCAATGAGATATCACCTAACAACTGTTAGATTAGCTATTATCAACAAGACAGGTAATAGCAAATGTTGGAGAGGCTGTGGAGAAAAAGGAACCCTCATCCACTGTTGATGGAAATGTAAAGTAGTACAACCATTATGGAAGAAAGCATGGTGGTTCCTCAAAAAATTAAAAATAGAATTACCATATGACCCAGCAATTCCTCTACTGGGTATATACTCCCAAAACTCAAACACACTGGTACGTAAAGACACATGAAGCCCCATGTTTATTGCAGCATTGTTCACAGTGGCCAAGACATGGAACAACCAAAAAGCTCTTCAATAGATGACTGGATAAAGAAGATGTGGTATATATATATATATATATATATGGAATACTACTTAGCCATAAGAAATGATGACATCGGATAATTGACAACAACATGGATGGACTTTGGTAACATTATACTGATGAAATAAATAAATCAGAAAAAAACTAAGAACTATATGATTCCATACATAGGTGGGACATAAAAATAAGACTCAGGGACATGGACAAGTGTGTGGTGGTTACTGGGGGGGGAGGGAGAAGTTGAGGGAAAGGAGGAACACAAAGAAAACCAGATAGAAGGTGATGGAAGACAATTTGACTTTGAGTGATGGGTATGCAACATAATCAAATGTCAGAATAACCTAGAGATGTTTCCTCTAAACCTATGTATCCTGTTGATCAATGTCACCCCATTACAATTAAAAAAATGTTTCATGCAAATGAAAATGAAAATAAACCTGGGGTAGTAATACTTATATCTGACAAAATAGACTTTGAAACAAAGGCTATAGTAATGGATAAAGAAGTCACTACCTAATGATAAAGGGAGCAATCCAACAGGAGGATATAACCATTGTAAATATCTATGTGCCTAATATAGGAGCACCTAAATATATAAAGCAGATTTTGATTGACAAAAATGTCAAAATCAACAGCAATACTATAATTGTAGGGGACTTTAATACCCCATTAACACCAATGAATAGAGTCTCCAGACAGAAAATTAACAAAAAAACAATGGCTTAAATGATACACTAGATCAACTGGATTTAATAGATATCTTTAGGACCTTTCACCCTAAGGCAGCAGAATATGCATTCTTTTCAAGTGCTCATGGTGCATTCTCTAAGATAGACAACATATTAGGACACAAAATGAATCTCAGTAAATTTAAGAAGATTGAAATCATATCAAGCATCATCTCTGATCACAATGGCATGAAACTAGAAATCACCTACATAGAAAAACTGAAAAACTTTCAAACGCTTTGAGGTTAAGTAGCATGTTATTAAATAATGAATGGGTTAACAATGAGATCAAGGAAGAAATAAAAAATTTCCTTGAAAGAAATGAAAATAAACATTAAAAAACTCAAATTTTATGGGATGCAGCAAACGCAGTCTTGAGAGAGAAGGAAGGTCATAGCATTACAGGCATACCTTAAGAAGCAAAATCCCAAAAGAAACTTAACCCTGCATCTAAAGAACTAGAAAAAGAATAAGAAATAACGCCCACAGGAAGTAGAAGGAAATAGTAAAGATCATAGTGGAAATAAATGACATAGAAGATAAAAAAGCAATACAGAAGATCAATAAAACCAAGAGCTGGTTCTTTGGAAAGGTAAACAAGATCGATGAACCTTTAACCAGACTCATCAAGAAAAAAGAGAAAGGACTCAAATAAATAAAATTAGAAATGAAAGTGGAGAAGTCAAAACTGACACCACAGGAATACAAAGGATTGTAAGAAAATACTATGAAGATGGGTATGCCAAAAAATTGGACAACCTAGGTAAAATGGATAAATTCCTAGAAACATATAATCTTCTAAAACTCAATCTGGAAGAATCAGAAAACCTAAACAGACTGATGACAACAAATGAAATTGAAACAGTTATCAAAATATTCCCAGCAGCCTGTCCAGGCAGTGGTGCAGTGGATAGAGCATCGGACTGGGATGCAGAAGACCCAGCTTGAACGCGGGCTCATCTGGTTTGAGCAAGGCTCACCAGCTTGGACCCCAGGTTGCTGGCTTGAGCAAAGGGTTACTTGGTCTGCTGAAGATCAATGGTCAAGGCACATATGAGAAAGCAATCAATGAACAACTAAGGTGCCACAACGAAAAACTGATGATTGATGCTTCTCATCTCTCTCTGTTCCTGTCTGTCTGTCCCTATCTAGCCCTCTCTCTGACTCTCTCTCTGTCTCTGAAAAAAAAAATTTCCCAGCAAACAGACGCCCTGGACCAGATGGCGTCACAGGTGAATTTTACCAAATATTCAAAAAAGAACTAACAGCTATCCTTCTCAAGCTATTTCAAATAATTCAGAAGGAGGGAAGGTTTTCAAACTTCTTTTATGAGGCAAGCATAATTCTGATTTAAAAACCAAGCAAAGACACTAAAAAGAAATAAAACTATAGGCTAATTTCCCTGATGAACTTAGATGCTAAAATTCTCAACAAAATATTAGCAAACCGGATCCAGCAATACATGATGAAAGTCATACATCAGGATCAAGTGGGTTTTATTCAGGGGGTACAGACAGATTTACTAGGAAATAGTATGGGCGAAAGATGAGAAATTGTATAAGAAGAGAGAAAAAAACTGCGGTATCAACTACCAATTGATAAAATGAAATCAATCAGCTCAGGTGTGAAATTATTTTTGCTTGAGAACTACTGGAGCAGAATGTTATGAATACTGTTAGGAATTTGCAATAGTAACTTGGTAGTTTAAGATACAGAGTAAGGACAAACTTGAGTTCAAATTCTGCCTTTATCTCTTCCTTGCTGAGTGACCTTAGGCAACTTATTTTACTTCTCTGACACCCAACATCTTTCTTTGTAACATGATTGTGACAACAGTTATCTTGTTTATAATATAAATGAAATTAATTAGTGCTTATAAAGTCCCTTGCAGAAATAAAATAAGGCCATTAATAAATGGTATTTGTTGTTATTACTACACATGAATATTTCCTTTATAAAATGAGTAAGAAAACTTGTTTATTTGGATCTTTAATTGCTGTCTTTATTTTCAAGGTATTTTCTTTGTTATTAATTTAGATAAAACTGTGAATTTGGCTCCCAAAAACATGCATTGCTCTGAATCTCTTTATGTCCCTAAGTCTCCATTCTCAACAACTCTACAGGATTAAGGACAAAAGGAGTCCCATACTCGGTTACAATTAAGTAAAAAGGAATTTCTGAAGGGATGAGTAATAAGCAGAATTTATAAGAGAAGCAAGCTATTGATGGAAAAGAGGAGAAATGATTTGTAGGTCAGTGGGTGGGGGTTTGCATGAAGAAAGATACAGAGATGAAAATGAGCAAATCACACTGGGAGATGACAGACACATACGGCTGGTTAGAGCAGAGAGGCTGTGGTGAGATGTAATGAGAAATGAAGGTGGGATGAGGTCCTGGGGGAATGTAATATTGCTGCAAAGCCCTGAAGGCCAGAGAAGGTTCGGAATGTGTGTAAATAAATGACACTGAATCACCAGAGATTGGTGAGCAGCAAAGGTCCTGAACAAAATTAACTTAGAGGAAAACCATTGTGTGTCTGAGGAGAAGAGACTGGACACAGAGACCTGCTCAGAAGCGATGACAATAACCCTTCCATGAGCTGATGAGGACCCTGGACTGGGTGGCTATGGGAACAGAGAGAAAAGGGTAGATTCAAGTGACACAGTGTCAATGTTTATGGAAAGTTTATGAAGAAGGGTAAAGAGAGCATTGAAAATAAGGGTTTTTTTTTAAGTGAGAGGAGGGGCGATAGACAGACTCCCACATGCTCCCCACCAGGATCCACCCGGCAACCCCTGTCTGGGGCCAATGCTCCCAACCAAGTTATTTTTAGAGCCTGAGGTAGAGGTTCCACAGACTATCCTCAGTGTAGGGGCACTGCACTTGAAACAATCTGAGCCATGGCTGCAGGAGGGAGAGAGGGAGAGAGAGAGAGAGAGAGAGAGAGAGAGAGAGAAGGGAGAAGGGGAGAGAAGCCAATGGTCACTTCTCCTGTGTTCCCTGAACAGAATCAAACCAGGACATCCACATGATGGGCTGATGCTCTACCACTGAGCCATCCAATCATCCAACCAGGGCCTGAAAATAACTTTAAACTTGAACACTTAGAGTCCTGAGATAACTTGAAAAGGATAGTTTTACAGTATTTCGAGGAGAGGGAAGGTAGAGGTAATGGGAGAAGAGAAGGGACATTTTTAAATAAGATGAAGGATAAGACCAATGTATGATTCTAAAACACATTTAAAATATAATAATAGAAAACTAGGATTGCCTCAAAGAAGGAAATTAATAGGAAGAAAGAGTATTTGGAACTCTCCAGAAATTGTAATTCTGAGCTATCTCAGGCCACATAATGCTTTTGTTTGATTTTACCTACATATATAAAACAATGTGCAGAAGAGAGATGATAGGTAAGTTACGCATTCCATGGGTCTATTTTTCTAATTCTTAGTCTACCTTCCACAGCATCAAGTTTGAGCACTGGCATGTTAGGCCTAGAAATGCGAGAAGGAAGTTTGCTAGGAGAGTTGGTATTCAAACCCCCCAGAAGTTCTAACAGCCTCTCTGCAGCTTGGGGGTACAAGACTTCTGAGAGCTGGAATTTGTTGAGGAGTTGCCTCAGGTGTCACTGGATCACAAGATGCCAGGAGACCGGAGTCTCTAGTGACTGACATGTGATGAGCATTCTGCTTGGTCCTTTGCAGACAACTGTATTTCGCAGTCATCACTTACACATGGCAGTCTTCGCAATTTATTCAAATGGAACAGTCAGTGATAGAAGTCAAATCTTTTTCTTATTTAAAAATTTTTCTCTGGCCAGGCGGTGGTGCAGTGGATAGGGTGTCGGACTGGGAAACGAAGGACTCAGGGTTGAGACCCCGAGATTGTCAGCTTGAGTATGGGCTCATCTGGTTTGAGCAAGGCTCACCAGCTTGAGCCCAGGGTCGCTGGCTCGAGCATGGGGTCACTCAGTCTGCTGTAGCCCCCCTGGTCAAGGCACATATGAGAAATCAATCAATGAACAACTAAGGAACTGCAATGAAGAATTGATGTTTCTCATCTTTCTCCCTTCCTGCCTGTCTGTCCCTATCTGTCCCTCTCTCTAACTCTCTCTGTCTCTGCCACCAAAAAAAATTTTTTTCTAAGTTTGAAATGCCTTTCTCAACTTTCTCTGTGCAAAAGGAGAGGAAAGACTGTGTACTTTAAAGTTTGATCCGATTGCAGACTTACTGTCATCTTTAACACTTTCAAGGTAACTTTAACCGTGAAGTAAAATGTAAATTAGCAAGAAAAACATGTTAGGTTTCCCAAGATGGAGAAGTTTGATCAGTTGACAACTGGCTGGTTTTTGTTTTTGGCTCTCTGTGTTCTGTGTTTTTTATAGTATTGACAAAACTTAAAAATGAGAAGTACATAGTGAATGTAAACTGCAAGTCCCCGTCTTAAAGAATCTTGTCATATTGATTTCATATAGAATATACATACATATCAGTGTCTTATGAATAATTTATAGCATTATGCACATTATGTATCTTTGTGTATTACAGAGATAGACTGTCTCTATAACATCTGCATCTTTTCCAACTTTTATCTCCCAGTTTAGTGGACATCAATATCTTTTAATATGCTAATTTACTTTTTATTCAAAATATGGTAAGTTGTAGTTATTTTACTTCACTTTAAAAACTATTTTTGGATGGCTTAAAGATTTAAATTAAATGTGCATGTTATATTGGTGTTTAATTACATGTTTGAGATGTCTATCATGGGTGAAAATATTTTACTTTCTTCAAAAATATCTTTTACATCTTAAAATGAATACTTAAGTGTAATGTGTGAAAGGAGAACATTAATCTATTTTGAATTTGAAATTGCAAAGAATGTTTCATTAAAAAAATTAATGCAACAGTATAAAAATTAATACATGTGGCTGAGGAAATATTGGTTTAAAAGCACACAAGTGAAAGTACTTTAAAAAATGAAGTGTTTTACATATTTGACTGTCCATGAGGTCAGGTAGGGATTCGAGTACTTGGCCAATGTGTGGACAAAAGAAAAGTCTTCAACTTCAACCACACTGAATCATCAGAAAGTACATTTCATCTGTTCTGTTCATTCCATAGTCATGTGGGCAGAAAAAGTGTTTTTTCAAGTTGCTTCCACAGTGTCTGAAGCATCTTTGAATGTAGTAGCTTTTTGTTAAGTGTGATTTTGACAGACAGGTTTCAGTAAAGCAGGGTGAGAACTTCTTAAGCATGAGTTGAAAATAGACTTCTCTTCAAATCACTCTGTAAGGTTTTTCATGCTTGTGCTGAAAGGACAGAGAGGGCTGCTCCTTATTCAAGTGGTCTCATTGCTTCACTGGAGCCTACGCCAAGTACCATGGTGGCTGGAGTCTCTCCTCTCCAGCTGGTTGTCACAGCCTTTCCTCAGCATCAGTACTCTGCTTTCCTCGGGGAGCTTTGCGGAGACTCCCAGGATGGAGAGGGGGGAACAGGAACCTTGCCTTGCTCAGCTCAGAAAGTTTGCTTTCAGCCTACATTATTCCCAAACCCCAACTCCAAAAACCTTTCTGGTGAGATTTTTAGGAAAGAGTTTTTCTTCCCTAAAATGTTGTGAAATATACAAAATTAACACTCTGAGCTTGACAAACTGAACTTAGGAGCTGGGGTTGGAGCAATACTGGAAGATGACCTTTTAGTAGACTTGAGTGTTTTTCAAAGTTGGAGGAAAGGTGGCTGGTGGGGAAGTTGAATACAAAATAAACCTAAGAAGATTAAGAAAATTGTAAAAATAGGATTTGATACAACCATGGAACATGCTTCTGAATTATGATCTTCAAATCTGACCTTAAATATTTTTAAATATTAAAGTAAGAAAGAAAACATTTTAGACTTGCTCTTCAAAGAAAGTCCAACTTCTGAGTTATATATTTAAGGACTTGTTTTTTTCATTTTAAATATTTTTCAAAGTTTGTTCTCCAAACCCAGACCAGTCCAGTGTTTCTTTATAATAATTACAAGTACCGGAGTAAGTGGACCAATTCTATCAACAGTCTATTTACACAGGGAAATTCACTATCACCTTTAAAATCTAGCTCCAAAGGTATTGTTTCCCCCAGACTTACACTAAAGGCTGAATATACACATGTATAAAAGCCTGAACATTAATTCCCAACCACTGTTCCTGAATATTCCCCTTCATTTTAGTGTCTTCTCACAAAATTTCACTCCTCCCATAAAATGACTTCTTGCAGAATTTGAGGATGGTAGATCCTCACTTAAGGCTGTGATAGATTCTGGTGACTTTAAGCCAAGCAACATATAATAAAATCAGTTTTACTCTAGGCTAATTGATAAAAACAAGAGTTAAGTTCCTATGGCACTTCATCAATGTTATAATGAAACAATATTGAATGAAATAACATTATATGAGGACCTGCTGTATGTCTTTTGAGAGAACCAGCAATGTTCTTTATACTTTCCAGAAGGTTAATGAAACTAAGAAAAAGTTGTGAACAAAAGCAGGTTAGAGATATTTTAGGAATGGAGATCTCTGCTTTAACCTGTGTTCTTGGAAACTTCCCACTCTATGGGGATGGAGACTTGAGATTTCTGGATGGAGGAATAGGAAAACATGAGACATTTTATCCTGTCTGTGTCTATTAAGGAAATAGGAAAGCAAGAGTCACTAATTTTTGTATCAGGATTTTAAAAATAGCAAGAAAAAGAATGTCCAACTCAAACTGACTTAAAGAGTATTTAACTCATAAAAATGAAAAGTCTGGGAATAAGGTTGCATTGGGCAAGGCAGGGCTCAAATTATTTATACCAGGATAAGATTCTTTTTTTAGTTCTTCACACAACCTTTCTGGCATTGGCTGCATTCACTGACAGACTCTGATTTTATGATGCATCATACCTTCATACCTTACTAGATTCAAGTATCAATTTAATTATTCCACTAATCAGGCTAATGTTATGAGGCTAGCCCTGCTTGGACCTGACTGACTCAACTTAAACCCTGTGCTCATAACTGAACCAATCACTGTCACCAGGAGAAGGAGGTGATCTGATTGATCAGGCTGACATCATGTCACCACAGAAATTGAAGTGAGCTAAGCTCCACAGCAGACATTAGGTCTATGAATAAAGGAAGGGTGAGTCCCCATATGAAGACTGGAATGCTGCCAGTATAGTAGTATGAATGGATTCTGGATATGCAGAAACAATAGTTGTCTACTTTGACCCTACAGTACTTTCTCCTGCAAGTATGCTTAAACAAATACTTAATATTTCACAAAACCAAGATAGCTGAGAAATAAAGTTATATAATTTAAAACAGCTCCCGCAAACTTCTTTCTTATTTGGAAACTTCTAAAAAAATTTTAAATATACTGCACTGCATAGCTCAACTCTATATTAGATTTATTTTCTACTAGTTATTTGATAGTTACCACAACAATCAAAAACATCATGTATATGATGTATTTGGAATGACTATTGGAAAGATATGTTTATAGCCCTCTTTACAACTAACATGAAAAGACAACAGAGATCATTTGAAACTTTTGAAATACTTAGAATGACTGCACATGATCTTAAGAAATTAAAATTGCTGGTAAAATTTCCAGAAATACAGAAAAGACACAAGAAAGCAGTGAAGAATACAAGAAAATTATAGTAGAAGTTTAAGTTATATACCCTGGTATATCAATTTTGTCTTATCCTGAGAATCCTGCTATTAAATTTTTTCATGCCTAAAAAATATTGTTACATAATTTTTTTTTGCTTCTATGTGAATTTATTAGGGATTATGAAGAGAAAAATGTACTAATATTAAGTGAACTTGGGAAATAGAGAACAAACTAGCCAAAGTTATACAGTTGTGTTTTTTTTTTAAATCAGGGTACATTTATTCAAAGAAAACATGTCCAGGTTATCTTATCATTCAATTGTGTTGCACACCCATCACCCAAAGCCAGATTGTCCTCTGTCACCTTCTATATAGTTTTCTTTGTGCCCCTCCTCCTCCCGCTCCCCCTCTCTTTCCTTCCTCCCCCCCCCATTACCACCACACTCTTGTCCATGTCTCTTGGTCTCGTTTTTATGTCCCACCAATGTATCAAATTATGCAGTTCTTGTTTTTTTCTGATTTACTTATTTCACTCCATATAATGTTATCAAGATCCCACCATTTTGTTGTAAATGATCCGATGTCATCATTTCTTATGGCTGAGTAGTACACCATAGTGTATATGTGCCACATCTTCTTTATCCAGTCATATATATATATATATTTTTTACAGTGATTAAGGCCTTTAAGAAAACTCTTGGGCAATACAGCAAGAATCCATAAAAGAGTAGTGTCCTTAACATGTTCACAATCCAAGTTGGCACCAGCACCATTCCAAATCCTGCAAATGCAACCCAACCCCAGTTCAGTCTGTTAGGAGCTGTCACAAGGAGCAGGAGTCCAGGAAAAGCCCACATCCAGGAAAAGTCCACATGGCACTGGAATTGTTGTCACCATTCTATACTTTGCAGCTCATGTCCAAGTCCCAATGACCGCTGCTTCTAGCTGGTAATGATTCAGGTAGACTGGAAAAGCCGTCTGCAGCATGTGTGGAGATGGAGCTTCTGTTCTCCTCTGCCTGGAGAGATGAGACCAAGTTGCTTTTCCCTGGAGCTCTGCAACTGTGGCATGGTAAAGAGAACCTTGGGATACACTAAGCTGGGTGGCAAAGGTATTGTACATTCATAATAGAAGTTGGCAAAAGGGGGAAAGAGAGCTCTAAATTAGGAGTAGATCCCAGCCTGAAATATGAGTGGGGCATTGAGGTAGGAGGAATAAAGGATACACTATATATTAAACAAAGCAGCTGAAAATAGGACTATCAACACCCACAACAGAGATCTTCAAGGAAAGAATAAAAAACCTGACTATTCAGGCAAGACATAGTTAAGTGGCCCTTGTGCAAGTGAGATCAGTTTACCTGCTTCTTGGAAGAAATGCCCTAGGCTCATCCACAATGTCGTAGATGGGGCCGACGGCCCTGGGCACCTTCAGCCTTCAGTGGCAAGCCCCAGCATTCTGGGCAAGGTTAGGTTATAGGTGGCTGGAGCAGGGCTGGAAGAGACTGAATCCTCCCTTAGAGGAATGAGGGGGAAGCCTACCTTCCAGTGTCCCTTTTTCTTCACAGCAAAAGCATGTAAACCTGGCAGGCTTTAGCTCAATGACCTTCCATTCACTATTGAAGCAGGACCCAGATGGAATCCTATGAGACCCCTTTGGGGTGTTGGAGCCTTTAAGGGTGCATTCTAAAAGCTGGTAGTTCCCCTGATCTCTATTGGGCTTTTTCTGCCTCTTGGTACCTTAAAAGCCATGCTCAGAAGATCTCGCTGAGGGGTTTGAGGATCCCCATCCGCCTATATAAACCTTTTTTGTATATCTGGAGCTATTTGGAAAAAGACAAAGCAGTGTTATTAGCTGGATCAAATAAAAGAAGGTAGAAGTTTGCAGAAGAAAAAGATTTGGCATCTCCTGTTCATCAGCATTTAAAAGAAATTAAAAAATTTTTAAGTAAAAAGCATGATATGGTAGACCCATAGGAGTTTCAGGATATGACTCCCCCCTTTCAATTTTTTTAAATTGACCTTAAAATATTTGCTGGGTACAGTTTAATACCTTGACTTTAAAAATTGTAAGAAATACCCATAATTCGAAAGGTTTGACAAAATACAGTAAATGCTTTTGCTACATATGCAGGAGCATTATCAGTTTAACCAGTTTAGGAAGTCCAATAATAGAACAATGCATACAGACAATGAGCTATAACATGCTTAGCAGACTCTCCTGTTCTGACAGAGGTTACTATAAATCCAGAATAGGTATCCACTGTAACGTGGACATAGGACTGTTTGCCAAATGAAGGTATATGAGTAATCTCCATTTGCCTAAGTTTTCCTGGTAGGAGTTCTTGAGGGTTAACTCCAAATGAAGGGACAGATTGTAGTATAGGACCCCTTGGACAGGATTTACCAATCTTCTGTGCTGCTTCCTGAGAAAGTTGAAACTGTTTACACAGGGCTGCTGTACATAATTTCTTAATACAAGCCTATAATCAGAGAGGGGGAAAAAAAGAATAAAAAAAAATTTTAGATTCTGTTAACATTTATTCTTTAGATTTTACTGCCTTAAATAATAATCTTACTTGTCAGGGTTTCATCCTTTTTTAAAAATTTATCAGCATTTCTGAGTACTAGATCAGACTTTTATCTCCTCTGTGACTGAGATCTGTTTTGTAAACAATTGTCATAGCATTGTTGACAGCTCAGACAAGTCTCAAAGATTCAGAGAGAAGAAAGAATTAAAAAAAATCATTGGCAAAATGTGTTCAAAAGTGTGCAGTGTATTTCATGGTGATGTTTTGGATTAAATATTGTTATTTATTTGATCATCTTAAGTAGGATACTCATATATACCTATGTGTAGGGGCACAGATATTTAATGGAGGGGCATTAACACTTGAATAATCAAGATATTTACTTCCATGTGGAGTATTTGGATAGAATTAAGTTAGTTCAGACAAATGGTCAATTTTATTTTTTACTCCTAGAATCACTGTGCTATTGACTGAACCAGACCAACTGGCTAGTAATTTTGGTGCAGCTAGGGACATCATACTCTTTTTCCATGAAATTGGGTTTGATAATTTCACCATTTAAAGAAGAATTTCCCAGATTTACAGTTTTTGTTAGGAGTAGCTGGGCCAAATCTAGTAAAAGTGATGACAAGTAAAGGAGTAATAATGGCATTGTGGAACCTTAAGTGTGAGGGTCTAAGGGAGATGGAAAAGCACTTCTGGAAAATATTCAAAGATCCATTAGCATATGGCCAACTGTTTTTTAAAATGAGAAAATAAACAACATTTTTGTGCAGTTAAAATGGTAATTAATATAGCATGCTATTTAGTTCCCCAGTTGGTCCAAGAGAATCCATGTGCTCATCTGTACGCATTTATAGAGGTAGCATCAGAATCACTAACAAGCATCTATTGAGTATCAGCTATGTAAAAAATCAGCTATGCTAGGCAAGAACATTACAAAGCAGCAGAAAGATTTTTATTTTTGAGGAGCTTTAATAGAAGTTGGGAGAATAGAAAATATAAATAACGTACAAATATTAAGTACTATAAATTACCTAATTCATAGTATAGATCAAAGATCAACAAATGCTTTTTAAGAGACTAGATAGTATTTTAGGCCTTGTGGACCATACGGTCTCTGTTTTAACTATTCAAATCTATTGAATAGTTGAATAATTTGTGACATACAAGCAGTTATGTAAATAAATAAGCATGGCTGTATTCCAATAAAACTGTATTTATAGACATTAGTATTTGAAATTTATACAGTGTCCATGTTCCATGACAAATTATGCTTCATTTAAGTTTTTTTTCAACAATTTAAAAGTGTAAAACCCATTCATAGCTTGCAGGTTATACAAAAATAGCATGTAGGGTCCAGATTTGAACTGTGGGCTATAATTTGCTGCTCCACAGTATAGATGATAAGTACTCTGGTTTATTGGGGTATGACTATAGAATATCATCATTGTTGATATTTTTTCTCTGAGAGGTCTGTCAAATATACAATATACTTGATTTAAAAATGACTAGGCTCGATCTCCAATTTTTGCAATTAGCTGATTGATTATTTAATTATTTCCAATAGACACTTACCTAGTTTGGGGCTAGAGCTCAGATATATTTGTTTATGTTGTTGGGAGATGGTTTAGTTTCACTCAGTCTAAAGGTTACATACAAGATAGCAGTGAGAGAAAGTTGAGTAGGTGACTAGGTGCTAAAGACTGGAATGTTGGGCTGAGTAGGCCACACTTTAGAAAAGAGGTTCTTTGAAGGTTTGAGCGGGGTGATATTCTGGTCAGAATTGTGCTTTAGGAGGTATAGAATTTACACCATAAAGATGAAAGGAAAGCAGGATAAAGGAACTAACATTATTGAACTTTGTGTCAGACACTTTTAGAGGTTTGTTAAATAATTTTTCCACTTGGTAGAATAAAGAGGAAGGTCAGTTGGTAAAAGTATTGCAGGAATGAGAAGAGAAGAAAAAGGTGCTAGAGAAGTTCCATACTTTTCTGATTTAGGTTAAATGTAGAAAATAAAGAAAGAAATCAATGAGAACTCAAAAGTTCTAAGCCCAGGCAATTGAAAGAATGGTAATCAGGAGGAGGTAATCAGGTTTTTGGAAAGAGATCTGGGTTGAGAAACATGTACACAGCCAAGTGAATTAGTGTAGGCCAAACTTGTGTTCTAAGATATTCAGCTAAAAATTAATTACCCTTAAGAAAAATTCTGTCTATAGATGATTTCAGAAACGATTACTATATGACTTCAGTTACTAACAGTTGCTTGTATTGGTTTTGTTCACTTCACTGACAACAGTGGGCATGGAAGGATTGGTTACATTTTGTGGATCAGTAAAAATGTTTGACAAGCTAAAAAAGTTTAAGACATTATGGAAAATGAATACACACACACACACACACACACACACACACACACACACACACACACATGGAGACATTGTCATGTTGAATTTAGTAGTTCCAGAAATTGGATGTATATTATAAACAGTAATTATTTTAGTTCAAGTTTAAACATCAAGATCCACATGGTTTAACACCTTCGTTTAGCATATGCCTCAAATGTATTCTGCTTTTCATTCCCCTGACATGTGGTTTGTAAATAGTAAAACAAAGAAGTTAAGAGATGTGATTCATAGAGGCCTCATTGCTTAAGTTTGCTGACCCATAGCACTTATTCTTCCTTTTCAGAATACAAAATATTCAAAAACACAGTTTCTTTTCATTTTTGACAGATCCGTGCCATTTTTCTTAAGTTCCTTGTGTGACCATATGGATGTTCTCACCACTCTACCAGTCTTTCCTCAGAGTGGCTCAACTATTCTGTCAGTTCTGATTATTAGTCTGCCAACAGGTTCACATTTTCTAATTTAGAGAATTAGTAACAATTTCTTGTGATGCCAATCTTCAATGCCAAGTTACATTATTGGCATGCATGGATTCTGAGGAAAACTGGCTTTGAGTCACAGTTCCTGACATTTTAATATTTCCAAAGCATGAGAGAGCTCACGTTCCTCTCCTGAAGAGGAAAAGTGCACATAGAACCAGGCTTATCCCTGGTTCTAATTAGCTGTATAAAACTGAGGAGGCAATTTCATATCTCTCTATTTCTCTCCCCTTTCCCTGCCTTCCTCCTTTTTTCCCCATTTTTTTTTCTCTCTTCACTAAATTGATCATTCCAGGAAGACTGAGGTGAGGAAAACAGAAGTGGTTTTAAGTGTTCCAAAGGAAGGGTTTTTATACAGGAAAACGGAGGCTTTCAGAATTGCTGGAGCGGCTGAGGGCATAAAAGTCAGGGAAGCCAATAACAAAGCAGAAGGTTCTCAAGGAGGTTCCTCATAGCTGCCAGAATAATGGCTTCTTCTTAGTTTGCCAAGATGCATGCAAGTTTCTCTCTGGTTGATTTTAGGCTAGAACAATATGGGGGAAAGAAGTTTGGGAAATGTAGTTTCAGCCCTCCAGCTCCTGCAAGGCAGAGGATAATATAAATGGGGTTGACAATGACATCAAGTTGTCAACATGCTGACATTTTTGCTGAGACTATATTAAGCCAGACAAGGATGAATGTGGTCATTTCTCTCAAGATGCTCAGTCTAGTTAAACTGACCATATGTTAGTTTTCTAAGATGGTAAATTTTGCTGAGCAACTACATCAGGACAGATTCTCCCACTAGAGCCCTATTACAGCATGGATTATTAATCAATAGTGTTGGTGATATCATAGTTCATATCAAGCCCCCAGATGCTGACAACTATTAAGAATGGAAGTGTGATATGTAATGATTACTAGAATAAAAACACTGTCCCCCAACATAAGTAGCCTAATGCACTTAATATCCAAGGTGCTTTAAAATATTAACTTGATTATAAAATTTTTTTTAGATAATTATTTGAGGATAAATTAATTTCAGATTACAATATGGCCTTTGGGTAAAACTCCTCATTTATATGTAGGTAATACGGTCAATTAGGACTGCCTCATAGAACTTCAGAGCAGCTTTGCTCATTTTAACAGCATGTATCATTATGTTACAGAGAAGTTTTCAAATGGGATTTAATTCCTAAAGATTACTGAGAATTCTATGATCAATTTCCAGACTTAGTTCTGTCAAGTATGGCCTACTTTGCCATAAGGCATATGGTATGTTGAGAGATGGTATCATGTGCAAGGAGAAATTAGCTGTGTAAATTTAAGTCATTTCATTAAATTATATACTGTCTCTTCCAGGCTTAGTTTTCTCAACACTACTCTACTGAATCATAGGGTAGGGAGAATTCCATAGTGGAAAGTTATATTTAAATGTGCTTGCAGCAGTAATGAATGAGCACACCTGTGCACAGTTGTCCTCCATGGCTCCTGTTACCTACGTGCAGAATAAAATCTTAGCCCCATGTCATGGCCCAAAGTCCAGTTTCTCCTTTATACCAGCCTTCTTTTCTTAGTCCTTCCTTAAATCTGTCTGGTCTCACATGTGAGGGACTTTGTAAATGGAGTGTGTGCAAATTGAAACTCTACCATCTTCCTTTTCTCCTCTCCTTTATCTACCTTGATACCCCACATTAGCCTGATTTCTATTCATTTTTTAGTACTCTGAGCCCTGCCAAGGGCTGTGTCCTCTGTGTTCCTGTGAGACCCAGGGTTTAGCTGTACTTTTACACTTAAATTTTTATTTTGATGATTTGATTTCTTGTCAGTTTTCTGTTCCAGGCTAAAAACTCCTCAAAGACAGAGACTGTTCTCATGCAACTTGTCATCCTTAGAGCTGGCCATTAACTGTCATATGAATGAAAGAACAAAGCTTAGGAGCAGGCAACTTCTAATCACAATGATAAAATAAATAAAACAGCACTAACCGTACATTTATCCCTATTTAGTTATTTCATAACTATAACAGTATTAATAACTTTTTAAACCAAAATTCTACTAAAAAGATAGGAATTATAATCTTTTATAATGTTTTGCCCAGTGCCAAGTATTCTACTGGGGCCCACTATACAATCAGCAATGCTTATAATAATGAACTAAGCTGACCAATATATATACCTTTTCCTTTCTATTAATTCACTCTCCCTAGTTTACCTTGCAAATCTAGCTGCTGGGAGAAGCTCTGATGGTTATGGGGTTAAAGAGGAAATGGTCATAATTTTTATTTAGTGTTTTCCATATAAATGTACCTCATTATCTGCTGTACCTCATTATATATGATCTATTTTATGACCATTTAGTTCTTCTTAGCAGTCCTGTTTTTATTCCGTTATGCTTGCTGTCTAAACTCTCAACTTTATGGCTTCATCAACCCAGCTCACTGCTGCCTGCTGTCCCACCCCCACCACTGAGGTAGATAATGTGCCTTTCCTGTTGCCAGGCCAGCATTTCAAATAAACTCCTCACATACAGATGGGTAGCAGTGCAGGGCACAGCGGCTCCATGTCACGCTTTCATATCACATCACTAGACTCTCATTAGATACTTGTGAGGGAAATTACCACTGAGGCTTCTTCAGGCACAATAGCATTAATGAAGTTAGGAAATGACTCCCACAGATGTATGACACTCACTCAATCAATCCTACTTAATTTAATTACACTCCTGAATGAAAGACAAAGGAAATGCTCTTGTAGTCCAACCCTTGCTTTTTATTTTCTCTTATGCCCTTTTTTTCACTTCTGACTTACTTAATCCTTGCTGAGAAATGTCAATGTAATTAACTGAAGTTCTAATTATTTAAAAGTGGACTTGGTTATAATACCTTGTATCATTTTCCACTTCTCTCTCCCTACAACACGACAAGTACATGAGAGCTTCGCTATGTAAATGAAGTGGTGGAGTGGGGAGAGATCGGCTCTTATAACCTTGACAATTCATCCACTTCTTACACCTCCATAATTAAGGATACTGATGACATTGGCACTTACAACTTTGTCTTAAGAATTTGTTCAATAAGATATTTTCAAGGGCTTACTCTTGAGGTTAACTAGATTCTAGGAAATTTTCTTTTTATCAGTCTTAAAATTTAAGAATAAGTTTATAAAGTACCAAAATAAAAATGACTGGCATTACACTGTACTTTATTTGTTTCAAAGTCCATTCACATATGTGTGAGCTCCTTTAATGCTCACAATACCGTGGTAAGATGTTGTTTTAGTTTAGTTGTTATTTTAGAGATGAAGAACTTAAGGCAAAGAAATAATTACATTGTCCAAGATTTTGCAGTCAGTAAACAGTGATACTAAAATTGTGACTTTTATTTATTTATTTGTTGATTCAGCAAATAAGTATTGTCATCCAACATTTGCTAAGCACTTTTCCTGTCACTGAAGAAGTTGTCAAGTAAGTAGATTGCTGGAGAGCCATGATGTACTGCTTGGATAGAGCCACATAAAAGAGACAAGGAAGTGAGTGGAGGGGACTCTCAAGCCAGAGGATTCTAAGGTGTCTGGAATAGATATTGAAATAAAAGACAATAATTGAAGGAGTAAATCAAATTTTTTTTCATTAATTTGAGAGAGAGAAAGGGAGGATTTAGGAGGTAGGGTAAAAGAGAAAGAGAAGTATCAACTCATTGTTTCACTTAGTTGTTCCATTTAGTTGTGCACTCATTGGTTGATTCTTGTATGTGCCCTGACTGGGGATGAACCCATGCATTCCATGTGCCGAGATGACACTCTACTCACTGAACAACCTGGCCAAGGCCAAGGATTATTTTCTCTCATGAGTAATATGATTAATTTGAATTTTAGAAAGAGTCAATCTAGTTTTAGAATGGGTCACATCAAGAATACTTCACAGCATGAATGCTGCTGCCTTACACCAATGTAGTGATCAAAAAAAAAGAGAAGAAAGAATGTGAGAGAAGGTTATGATTTTCCCTTTGAGTGTAGTTTTCTTGCACATGGACCATCTGGCTGGATATGTCAGAATATAGCTCAGTACAAAGATCTGAGCTGAGACACTGTTTGAGAACTATCACTGAAGTGCTGAGATCTCTCATTGCAAATGTGTGGAGTGGGAAGCAAAGAAGAGTAATATAAGGATCAAGCACTTGGAACTATAATAGTGAATGACATTGCTCCCTTGAGAGGAGACATGTTATGCAGGTCACCACACACTCACCTTGTACCCTTGGAGAAGGAGCAGGATAAGATGGAAAGGATACTAGATTGGGTACAAAATACTGAGCTCCTGTTCTTGCTCAACTAATAGTTTCTTTAGGGAGGAAACCCTATTTCATTCTGGGTCTCAGATGTCCTATCTCTGGAAGTGAAGGGCAATTGTTGATTCCTCTCTACTTTCTCACTTTTATTATTTTGTATGACAGAGTCTCAATGACTGAAGCATTGAGCTAAAAGGTAAAGACTGAAATAGAGATGAACACAGTGTGAATCCTCTGCATTTAGATCAGAACCAGCCCTTCTCTGAATAGGGAAGGCACATAGGGACCAATGCACTCTCCCATAATCCAGGGCTTCAGGTATTTTCTAAGAATAGTATGTTTCAGAGCTGATCATTACCATCCCCTTGGATCTCATTTAACACTCCTTCCTGGATTGATCTTTTTCTTCAGTTGGTCAGTGAAGTGACCAAAACAGCCAACATTAGACCCTTACAAAATGATCAAGTATATGCCAGTATATGTAAAACTTACACATACATACATATCTATATAGTTATATCTACATTTATGTATGTCTATATATCAAGCGATCATTTATAGACATAAATATAAATGTAGATATAGATAGTATTGAGCACTTATCATTATATGCTTGTATACTTTTAATATATATATACAGTAGCTCATTTATTCCTCAATAAACATGTAAATTAAGAATTATTTAATACAAGTTAAAACCAAGTTTAAAAAAGTTCAGGAGGTTTCCAAAAAGCATATGGCAACATGGAAGAACCAAAATAAATTCAAGTCCTACTCCAAAATCTGTGCTCTTAACCATTCTATTATATTGCCTTTAATAATGTTTGTACTACTATTAATTTCTTTGTGCTTTAGGATAATAAACTTAAGGAAACCCTGTTACTGAGTATCTGACTTTTATGGAAAATTGCAGTAACAGAAGCAATAGCCATATAGCTTATCTAAGGATTTTTAACTTTTTGCTTTGAAAAGTTTGTGTAGTCTTTTATATGATGCCATATTTCATCTTTTCATCTCTTACTTTGCTAAGGAGGCTTTGATTTTGATCTGAAACTTTGTCAGAGTTGTCAAAGTCTATTTATTATGCTTGCTTATAGTATTTGAAAATAGTACAGCATGACTGATCTAACCATTTCTCTCCCTAATCTGAAGCTGCTGTCTGTTTCTTGTCTTATGTTTTGTCTCCAGGTGTGAAAACACAAAAGACTCCATGGAGATCATTTTTGCTTAAAAGATTTCATTATAGAGGTATCACTTGCTTTGTAGAAGGAATGATTTCTCCTCAAAAAATGACATGGAGTCTTGAGTTGCCAGATATAATTGGATTTTACTTGTCCACGGGCCATGTAGAAGTCAGGATTCCTTCCACACTAAGTGGAAGGCCCAGAACACAAATTCAGATTCTCCATCAGCCTGAAGAAAACCATTAGCCATATCTATTCTGCCCAGTGATAGTCTCACACCAGGGTCTCAGATAGGGAGCAGAGCAAGCTGCTGTTGTCAGACTTTGACTTAATCTCTATAATATTTTTATTTTTTGCCCTTCCAAACTGAGCTTTTACCTTGGAGTGGGTGTTGTTCCCACTTTTGTTTCTCCTTTCCCATGTATAATGACTTCCTCTTCTGTTCTGGAGAGAATTCACCTTCAGCTTTCCAGATGCTGTTCACCCTCACCACTTCCTTGCCATTGTTGCCCAAATGGCTGCAGGAGAAGGGTGAAACATATATGGGCTCAATACTTGAAGTTTAATTTCTATTATAAAACCTAGCTGATTCAATTTATCTGACAAGCCCTATGCTGAAAGCTTCAAAGACATATAATTTGAGAGGCAAGTTAAAAATAAAGAAGTAATTAAAGAATGTGGGCGTTGGAGCAGACTACTTATGTTGAAATCTTGGCCGTGCCACCTACTAGTCATGTGACTTGGGCAAACTACCTCATCACTACATCTCAGTTTTCTTATTTGCAAAATGGGACTTTATCTCATAGGGTGTTTGCAAGGATTAAATGAGGTAATACAAATAATGTACCCAAAACTGCCTGGTACACTGTGAAAACTCTAAGTAAGTTCATTATTGATATAGTTGAACTCTCAAAAGAAAATTCCATGAGATATTTATTATTATTTTCCCTATTATTAACAGTGTCCCTTGTTCAAAGTTGTGTATAAATGTTGGAACAGAACCCGTGTGCTGAATTACTAAACTATCTTGCCAGGTTGAAATGGGGGTCATGAGTTAATTATTCACTACTCTTTAACAGCTCACAACTTATGTGAGATTAGTCTGGTTTGGGAGAAATACTACCTAAGAGAGCTATAAAGTTTCTGATATTTGCAGGTCAGACTTTTAAAGTTTCCTCAATCCCTATAGGGTAAAGATGTGGGTTGTATGTCCGTTCATTATATTACTTACTGCCTCCTGGTATTTTATCATAGTCATTTGTTTGCATGTCTTGTCTTTTCTACTGGAGAATAGAATGAGAGCTCTCAAGAGCCCAGAACATTGCTTCTAGTAGATGTTTGTTGAATTCTATTGGAATATCCTCAAACTTGTTTCTTTGAAGTTACTTTTTAAATCCCCCAATATTTCCTAACTTCAAATATTATTAGTTCCATGATATATGAATACAACCCTCTCACCAATTCCATCTTTCAACTTTTTCTGAGGCATGTAAAGGAGAAGGGAGCTGGAGGATGCATGTTTGTATAGACTCATGGAATCTTGCAGATGCCTCTGAGACCTGCAGGCAGATAGAGCAGGGTGCAAACCTGGCTCGGCCATGTGCAATTTCTCTAGTCTTGGCAAATCTCTTAACTGACCTTAATTTTCTTTTCCACAATGTAAGGAGATAGTAATTTTTATACAACACTTTATATTAACTAAACAAATATTTATTGAATACTGATTATATATCAGACACTGTAGTAAGAAGAAGATGTGAGTATCTGTCTCTTATAGTATCCTGGGGAACTCCAAATGCCTTTTCTGCCAATCGGTACCTGTTGAAGAGACAGACCCAAAAAGTAGCTCTTTCTTATGAAGAGAGGTAGACAACTTGGGATGGTGAGATTTTGATTGATCTGGGGGACCACCGAAGCCATTTGTGCCACAATAATTTTCTTTAATAAACTGCTTTGTTTCACTGTCACCACAGTTATATTGTGAAATAATCCTAAAGTTTATATGGAAGATTTTGAACTGTATCCTTGTCATTCTCTATTCAACTTACAGAATGGAGAATATGCAAGATTTAATGCAAGGAGACAAGATAGAAGGTATTATAGTTTCCCAGTGAAAATTTATATTGATTTGGACTAAGATGATGGCAGTGGGATGCAGAGAAAAGACTGTGACCAGGAAATATTTAGATAATATAATCAAATGTATTTGGAAATAGCCTGGATACAGAAGGAGATTAAGACAAAAGGAGTTAACTTTAAAATGTTACTCGAGCAACTGGGTAGTAGGTAGACCTCTTTGTTCAGGTAACACAAAATGAAGAACACCTTTATTGGGAAGATCGTGATTTTGGTTTGAACAAGATCAATTTTATGTGCTTAGAATACATGGAAGTGGAGCTATTGAAGAAGCTGGATTTGAGTCTGGATTAACTCTATAATGTCCCAGGTTGCCAAAGAGTCAGTACATCACTTGGACAGCTTGATGCACTTTATAAAGTCTCAGGAAAACCAGGCATACACAGGGAGAGCTGGAGCCCAGTAGGTTGCTGATGTCAACCCTTCCATTGCTCTTAAGCAGATGGGCAGTTGAGTTACTCATAGTGACCACTAGGCTGGGAATGAGTCTACCCAACTGTTTATTTTTTTCACTTCAAAATTCAGGAAAACAGATAAAATTTTTAATTTGGATAATCTGAAGTTCCAGTGGCACTAGAGTTTAATCTGAAAAAATATAAACCAATTTGACTTAATGGTCTTAATATAGTAATTAATATTTAGGCACTTTGTGTCTCACACATCATTAGGTGTCTTGACTATGTCTTACCAACCTTCAGAAGGAATTTCTTGTCATTTTCTGCTCCCTTTCTTTGCTTTATAATAAAATAATACTGGAGACACTCTGGTCTGTATGTGTTTGATTAGTTTTATATATTCAGCTATTTCTCATCTTCCCATTTGTAGGAAGTGACTAATTTGAAAAGGCACAGAGTGCAATCAAGTCTTTAAAAATGGTGATAATTAGTCCTCTTGTGTAGGAGTAAAGCACTATCTATTCTGAAAATTGAGTGAAATTATACAGCAGTATCAGGGGACAAATCTGTTTTGTTTATAAATCAAAAGTTGATAGGAGGTAGGCCTTTAATACTTGCATTGAATATTAATAAGTAAGGTTTAGTGTCTGAGTACTGGGCCATTATTGCATTACCACATTTGCTGGCAAAAGCAGGCCTACTCTTTTGATTTCTTTTAAAATTGTTTAAATTTAGAAATTAAATTTAATGAGGTGACATTGATCAATAAGAGTGTATAGGTTTCAGGTAAATATCTCTATAGTATTTGAATTGTTGATTATGTTGTGTGCCCATCACCCAAAGTCAAATTATTTTCCATCACCACATATTTGTCCCTCTTTACTCCCCCTCTCCCCTCCTCCCTCCCCCGGCAGGCCTATTTATAAAAGAAAAAGATTGCAGTAACCATTCATTCATTCATTCATTCATTCAAGTGAGAGGCAGGGAGGCAGACAGACAGACTCTGCATGTGCCCTGACCAGGATCCACCTGGCGAACCCTCTACAGGGTGATGCTCTGCCTATCTGGGGCCACTGCTCTGTTGCTCAGGCAATTGAACAATTTTAGCACCTGAGATAAGGCCATGGAGCCATCCTCAGAGCCTGGAGCCAACCTGCTCAAACCATTCAAGCCATGGCTGCAAAAGGGGAAGAGAGAGAGAGAGAGAGAGAGAGAGAGAGAAAGAGAAGAGGAGGAGGAGGAGTTGAGAAGCAGATGGTTGCTTCTCCTGTGTGCAACTGGGAATTGAATCTGGGACTTCTACATGCCAGGTCAATGCTCTACCGCTGAGCCAATCAACCAGGACCAATAGTGACAATTTAAATAGGGCATAAAGTAGAGTACAATGGCTCTAGTTCCTCATTCCTCTTGGTAACTACCCTTTGCCTTGTGACTCTGAATATCTTCTCACCCTTATATGACTTTGCCCACATAATTTGTTTGGTCAATGGCACGTTTGCAAGTGTGACATAACAAAAGACTTGAAGAGTATTTGTTCAACTGGGCTTGTTCTATTCTACCCTCTGCCTTAGAAGAATATGTCTTTGTTAGTTCTACAATCTTGGGAGGATGAGAGACAGATAAATTAGAGCCAAATGACTCCTGACAAGGTCAGTTCAGAGCAGCCAACCCTCTGGTGACCCTTAGATCCATAGAAGTAAATGATTGTTATTTTTAACCACTGAGTTTTTGTGTGTGGTTTATGATGTGACAATTATGTGATATTAGCTATTTAATATGAAGAATTGCAGACTCAAGAAAAAGCAATAACTAATGTTAGTCACAAGTAATCTAGGAGGAAACTAGAGAGAGAAGAGAAAAAAAGAGAGAAAGAAGAAGAGAGAAAGAGAGAGAGGTTTACATTAGATCAATAGATAATTCAGTATAACTGTTTTGAGGTTAAAGTGTAAACATTGATCCTGACAAGGCGGTGGTGCAGTGGATAGAGCATCAGACTGGGATGTGGAGAACCCAGGTTCGAGATCTTGAGGTTGCCAGCTTGAGTGTGGGCTCATCTGGTTTGAGCAAGGCTCACCAGCTTGAGCCTAAGGTTGCTGGCTTGAGCAAGGGGTCACTAGGTCTGCTGTAGCCCCCTAGTTAAGGTACATATGAGAAAGCAATCAATGAACAACTAAGGTGCCACAACAAAGAATTGATACTTCTCACCTCTCTCCCTGCCTCTCTGTCTGTCCCTATCTCTCTCTCTCTCTCTCTGACTCTCTCTGTTTCTTTCAAAAAAAAAAAGTGTAAACATTGAGGAAAGTCAAGGGCTTGGGATAGGTGGAATGGAAACACAAATACATTTAGAAAAAAAGATTGAAGAGGATTTGAAGTCAAGGAAAGTAATCAATCACCAATTTGTGAATGGCCTTGATATCAGGAGTTGCGGAAGGAGGATTTTTTCCCCCTCTGAAGGTGAATCTTCCTTTTCTTTGCCCTCTATCTCACTCCAGCTCTTGAGACAGCTGTTTTCCTGGGATTTGGCTCCCCACCTCCTCCCAAGAGATGTGTGGCAATGACTGGGGACAATAAAATTACTCGAGGGATCAGTGCTACTGGCTTCTGGTTGGTAGAGGCTAGCAATGCTGCTAAACATCTCACAATGTGCAGGACAGTGCCCAGCAACAAAGAATAATCCAGTCTAAAATGTCAATTGTGCTAGGGAGGAGAAATCTTTTTTTTTTTTTTTTTGTATTTTTCTGAAGCTGGAAACGGGGAGAGACAGTCAGACAGACTCCCGCATGCGCCCAACTGGGATCCACCTGGCATGCCCACCAGGGGGCAATGCTCTGCCCCTCCGGGGTGTCGCTCTGCCGCGACCAGAGCCACTCTAGTGCCTGGGGCAGAGGCCAAGGAGCCATCCCCAGCGCCCGGGCCATCTTTGCTCCAATGGAGTCTTGGCTGCGGGAGGGGAAGAGAGAGACAGAGAGGAAGGGGGGGTGTAGAAGCAAATGGGCGCTTCTCCTATGTGCCCTGGCCGGGAATCGAACCTGGGTCCCCCGTACGCCAGGCAACGCTCTACCGCTGAGCCAACCGGCCAGGGCCGGGATGAGAAATCTTGCTGTAAGATATAACTGGTGTGTCCTGGCCCTGTGGAATTCCAGAAGCCTAACCAAGAAATAAAACTGAATTTCTAGTTGGACAGAATTTGTTTTTGAGGACCTTCCAAACACCAGACCCTCTGCTGGGCACCAGGGATACAAACATGAGAGAATTACTCTTCTTGTCTTTATGGGACACATAGAGAAAGCAGTGGAAGAAAAAGAGAGAAATAAAAGTCCTATAAATAAATATATAATCATAAATGGCTATTAAAGAAAACATGTGGGAGCATAAAAATAAATTTGATTTTGTCAAGGGGGCTAGAGAATATTTTACCACTAGGTGGTATTTTAACTGGTACCTGGAAGATGAGTTGGAGTTAATGAGGTAAGATAGGGCTGGGGAGCCACAGCACTGTATCTAGAGTGGTCACTGTGCATTTGCGAAATTAAAGGAAAATCAGTGCTGTTAAGATACCTTAGAAAACAAGGCAGGCAGGGTGCTTGTGGTGTAATGGTAGAGGCCAGATTATACAGAATTTTGTAGATGTTGATGAAGATTTTGATCCTTGTTTGAAGAGGATCTCAAAGAAAGATTTAAAAGAATGATGTGATTAGATTTGTAATTAAGAAAGATGGTTCTGATTACCTGGTAGATAAAGGTTTAGAGTAGTGGGAAGAAACATCAGGAGAGGAAGGATTGGTCCTTTACAAGAATGGCCAGTAATGCAAGTTGCTAGCATGTCACTCACAGATGAGGAAATTCATTTGAAGTGATGGAAAGAAAACTAGACACCAAGATAGGGACAGATGTATAGGCAGGTAAGTCAGAGATCCCAGGGACAGTGAACACTGGGTAGGGCTTTGATTGCTTTGGGTAAATGAAGTAGGCAGAAGCCCTTCCCCATAGGAGTGAGCGCAGTAGCTCTAACTAGTGCTTGTTTCCTCAAACATATAGGTAATAGCTTGCTGAATGGGGCAAGAGAGTCACCATAAACTACATACCTGTCCTGACCCTTGTCACATTTGAGAGTAGTAGAGGTGTCTATTTTACCTAACATCTTTCCCCATCACCTCCTTTCTCCTCTGTTAGGGGATTTGTGCTCTCCAATTCCCTTTCCTCCATTTCTTTAAGTAATACATTTTCTATACAATTTATTTACAGTTATTTATTTATTTACATGAACAAACAATTATTAAGAACTTACTAAGTGCCTAAGGTAACAATCCATGTTCAGTGTCTGTTTCACTAGCAGCCTGACTTGGTAAATTTTTAAGTGATTCTCAGCCTCAGTTTCCTCATATGATAATAATATTACTACCTCATAGAGTTCTTGTGAGCATTAAAATAAATTTAGGTATGTAAAAACAGTATCTTCTAAGTATTTGTTTTGTAAAAAAATTATATTTTATTGACTTTAGAGAGAAGAAGGGAGAGAGCAGGAGAAAGACAGAAATAGCCATTCCTGTATATGCCCTGACTGGGGATCAAACTGGCAACCCCTGTGCTTCAGGATGATGCTCTAACCAACTGAGCTATCTGGCCAGGGCCCTGCTAAGTATTCTTATAATTTTTTGTTGAGTACTAGAAGTAGAAATATAACTACAAATGATGCCTGTCCTCAGTGAACGTACAGCTTAGTAGAGGAGACAGAGTAAACCTATGTGATTGAGATGGCCACAGACATAGATACAGCTTGCTATAGAAGAGCAGAAGAAATGCATCTTCAGTAGGGGTCTCTATCTCCAGTCCAGGTCATTCTGCTGAGCTCTGAACCCATACATCAGTCTTCTTATTGGCTATCACCCCTGGATGTTCCAAAGGAAACTCAGGCATCATTATTTATCCTGTTACTGAGGGAGAAAATCTGCCTGCCATTCTACTGCCTCAACCTCTTTGTTGCCCAATCAATCACCAAGTCTGGCAGCTTTTACCTCCCTAATCCCTCTCACAGCCAGCTGCTCTCTCCATCCTCACTGCCATAAACTTTGTTCATAACAACTTCATCTTCCCCTAGATTACATCAATTGCCTCCCAATTGGTCTTCCTTCCTCCAATATTGCTCTTTCTACCTTGTTGTTTACTCTGTAACCTGAGGGATCTTTCTAGAGCATGGAGTTTATGCTATTATTCCCTTAATGAAAACTCTTAAATGGCTCTCAGTTGCTTTAGTATAAAGTCCAAGCTTCAGGGGCAGTACCGAATGCTCTTGACACATGGCACGTGGCTTCTGAGTCGCCCCTCTTGCTGCTGCCCTCTTTTCCACAGATTTTCCTGCCCTCTAAACAGCTGGCAGTCCGTGGACATGACTGGACTCTGCCTCTCTCACCTCTGGACCTTTGCAAATGTTCCTCTGATCTTTTTCTTTCTGATTTGACAGGGACTTAGCAGTGACTACCTTACTTAAGACTTGGAAACCTGGGGGAAAAGGCAAAGAGCAATAACTCTCTCGGAGTGTTCTCATTTCTAAAGAGTGTACACGGGAGACCATTCTTCTCTTCATGCTCTTCCCACCATAGACTCTTTTCCTTTTGGTGTGGATGTGGGGATCCAGTCACCTGAAGGAATAACATTTTAACTTTACACCTGATAATAAATCTTAAGGTAATTATGGAAGAGCTATAAAAATACAGAATTTCAGTTTATTACATTCTTTTATTAGTTATAGGGAAAATATGACATGCTTTGAATCTGTATTTTTTATTCTGAAAGTATTGTACTAATAGAGCCGGATGCAACTCTATTAAGGGTTTCAGCAAAACTGTAATCACTATAATCTCTGTGAAGGAGCCAAGTTTGTAAATGCCAGTCATTCCTTATTAACCCACTCTCTGATGATCTCAAATACAGTACTCTTGGTTCCGTTATCTAGGATAATTGATGTGGTCTTTATCTCTAGTTCTCTTTCACATTGGATTATTAACTGCCTCTGTGACATGCATATATGACTTCAATGAATTTCTTTTTTATCTCTCAGCGACTTGAATGATTATTGGTTACTTTGGTTTTCTATATTTCAAAGAGAACATTTTCTTACAACAAATGTACTTTAGAGAGTATCTCAGCTAGTATTTTTTATAGCTATAAATTTTTCAAGAATAGTTATGTCAAGAAATTTGACCTTTATATTTTGGACTTAAGCCAACAGTCTGATTAGATTTATTAAATACAGACATTTGACAAAACAATATTAAATCATACTATTGCTTAAAATGTTGATGGAGTGCTTAACTGGAAGAAAATTAAAGCACCTGAAAATAAATGGTAAAACTCCTCTATGGGTCAGAAATCTAGCTAATGAGAATCAGAGTCCTTTCTCTAAAGGACAGTTATCCTTAAGTAGCTTAGCTAAGTAATGATCATGGGAATAATACACTGGCCTATAAAAAAGAGTTAATTGCATTTTTTCACCTTCAACTGAGCAGATACACATAAAATCCACCACTGTATTTTCCCCCAGTGTTCAAGTTTCAAGTATATTGGTTAAAAATTCTGTGTGACTTAGGTTTGGATGTGATTATTGATGATTAGTTCATATTGTCATGTGGTTATTTACAATAACTTTGGCTGTGTGTGTGTATGTGTGTGTACTATAATTACACTCTGGCCATGTTAAGAGAATACAAATCTAACAAAATTTTGGTAAATCACAGAAGTTATCTTTTAGCACTAATGTAACCCTGGTGGCTGAGGGAAGATGTACTGCCATGAACCAGCATGGCTAGTTATTCTGGGTCCTGAGTGAGAACAATGCGGAATGAAGAAAATAGATTTAAAGAGAAATAGGATGGGATTAGGAGGCCTCTGCAAGCTGATGGCAAAACAGAGTGAAATAGCCTCTGGTTTGCTTTATTATATAGCCATATGCAAATAAGGAAGTCTTTGATACAAAGTCACATATCTGAGGCAAAAACAGGAATTCTCTTAAGGCATAAATAGGAATCCATTTAAGGTGTAAACAGGAATCCCCCCATTATGCATAAGTGAAATCAACCAACATTTGAACAAAGGGTAAAAGGAAGGGTACTTAAATTGCTTCTAGCAACTTAAGCAAGCAAGTGAAGTGGGGGTTTGGAGTGAGTGCAAATACTCAGCTTCATAGCCAATATAGAGGAGTGTGGGGGGAGAACTTAACCTTTTGCTAAGCCTCAAACTTACAAAAGCTTTTTGTCACTTGCAGTCTCCCACAATGTACTTATGGTAGCACTGTCTAACAGCTCTGGAAGAGGGGCTATGTGGGGAAGATGTGGAGAAATATGTTGGTGAAAATAGGTGTATGTGTAGAGGGAAGGGAAATGGTGGACCTTACCAGTGGGTTTTATTTAGTTCCTTCCCAGAAGAGGACACAACACTGGGGAACAATTTTTTTTTCATTTTCTGTTGCATGAGGTTTTAGAACTGTTTTTATATATTACTGCATCGCTGATTCCAAATCTGAAATCCATTTTTTATGCACACTCTAGTTTTTATGCAAGTTTAATTTATTTTTGTTACAGTTAATGGCATGCATTGGTTTTTAAATTGGAGTTAAAGGGCAACAACTCTTGGATTGAACATAACCACAAGGTAATTAATGTTTTACAAACATCACTTTTACATAATTGTAGTTGTTTTTAAATGTAAAAAAATATTATCTGATAAAACACCCGCTTATTTTGTTTTAAGATTAAATCATGGCTTCTTCGAGTAGGCATAATGTAAGAATAGTCCTGACACCTTCTGTTATATATGTGGCTGTTACACACTTCAATGTCAAAGGTGCAATATTTCATCATTTGTGACACGTGCATATATTGCCTATTTTCAAGTTCCCCTTGGAGATCAAGAAAAAAATTGGGCTCCACATATTGTGTGTCATAACTGTCAGGAAATGCTTCATGACTGGACAAAAAGAAAACGCAAAGGAATGCCTTTTGGTAGTCCCATGGTTTGGCGTGAACCTAAGGACCACAGCAGTGACTGTTATTTCTGTCTGATTCATACAAAGGGCATCAGCAAGAAAAAACAGCATATGATCACATATCCTAATATTCCTTCA
Organism: Saccopteryx leptura; assembly: GCF_036850995.1. NCBI lineage: Eukaryota > Metazoa > Chordata > Mammalia > Chiroptera > Emballonuridae > Saccopteryx > Saccopteryx leptura. Next base: position 41,168,254 of record NC_089507.1, read on the forward strand.
GCACTACAACCTATCCCACACTCTGAGACACTCCCGGTTCCAGTTTTCAATGGTTTTATTTCTTCTAAGGACAAAGAAAGTGAACATGGTGATCAAGTGTATTTTGATAAGATGCTTGAGGAAATGGTTGTAGAATATGAAGGGTCTTCTTCTGATGCCAAGCAGTCATTAACCCCTCAGCAGTTTAGCCAACCCGAATTGAATGACTTAGTAAGAGATTTGGGCCTATCAAAGAAAGCAGCTGAGTTATTAGCCTCCAGGTTTCAAGAAAAGAATGTACTTCACTGATCAGCTCAAGTATCCCATTTCAGGAAGCGTGAACAAATTTTTGTGGACCTTTTCCCCAAAAACAAACACTTTGTTTACTTTCATGATATCAGTAGTCTTCTCAGCCAGCTAGGTGTTACCACTTACAGTCCAACAGAATGGCGGCTATTTCTTGACAGCTCTAAATGGATTCTGAAATGTGTTCTCCTACACAATGGTAATGTTTATGCAGCAGTTCCAATTGGTTATTCAATACATCTGCGAGAAGATTATAATGACATAAAAATTGTCCTCAACTTTCTGAAGTATGAGGAGCATAACTGGATCATTTGTGTGGATCTTAAAATGGTTAATTTCCTGCTAGGACAACAGAGAGGTTTCACAATGTATCCTTGCTTTCTGTGTTTGTGGGACAGCTGAGCTTGGGAGAAACACTGGACACAAAAGGAGCAGCTGAAACGTGAAGCTCTGGAAGTAGGGATGCAAAATATTGTGAATGAACCTGTAGTTAAATCGAGACAGGATCATTTCCCCCCACTTCACATTAAACTTCGCTTAATGAAGCAGTTTGTTCAGGCTTTGAATAGAAAAAGTGAATGCTTTCAACATATTATTTCTGCTTTTCCTGCTTTGTCTTTCAAGAAGATTAAAGCAGGTGTATTCGATGGACTTCAAATTCGAACCCTCATACGTGACGAAGAATTTGCCAGGAAGATGAATAAGGAAGAGAAAGCAGCATGGCAGTCTTTTGTGGCAGTTACAAAGAATTTCCTTGGCAACAAAAAAGCAGAAAACTATGAACTTCTGGTTCAAAGGATGCTGTTGGCTTTCCACGACACTGGATATAACATGAGTGTTAAGATTCAGTTCATGAACAGTCACCTTGATAAGTTTCCCAAAAATTTTGGAGCTGTGATGAGCAGACTACTGCTGGGCATCCAACGAGATTGTCCTCAACAAGTACACAAACACAACAGCTACAAATGCAAATTTTTGCTTGTATAGAATTTAAATAAGTTTTACACAAAATTTATGATTAAAAAAAGTGTTTTAATATGTCCTATATTGAAATTGTAGAGAAATTCTGATGCAATCATATATTTTAGTGTATTTACTGCATTATATAAATTATTATATTTTCACAAAGATGATGTCCAAGAACACATTCTACTTCATTATGTTAAACCAAATGTTGAAAATTTTACTATAAGATGAAAACCTAAAACCTTGAATTGCAAAAAAACTGTAGCTTACAGAGAAAAACAGTCAGATTTGAGATCAGCACACTCAAGTTAGGTAAGAACAAGTGTTTTTGTGGATGCAACAAAAATTTTGTTTCCCAGTATAATTAGTGAGAATAATCTTTATTTTCCCAAAGACCATTTTCTCTCATATACGTGAGTAGTTTGTGTTCTGATTACCTGAGCTAGACCCTTTATCTTATGAATCAATGTTCCTGGTCTTAGTTAATAGTAAATTTGTTCCTTTTTGTCTAGTATTACATTACTAAACTCATTATATTAGCTGACAACATACAACTAGCCCAGGTTTCATAGAGGTACAGGAAAATTTCAGTTTTCTCTGACACAATGAGAAGAAATAAAGAAGCAGGAGGTATTGCAGGAAGTGTTTCTTCTTCCTTGCAAAGTTTGTCTTTGCCCTCCACTACAATCTTAATTGCATCTAACCACTCTTTCACTTGTGTTCACCATTATGATGTTGACACATTTCAATTATAATTATCACACTGGTTACTTGTTTTACTAATGTCCAAAAGTCCGGTGCTTGGAAAGAGTATATGGCATATATTAGATTTCAACAAAATTTTTTTGACTGAACAACCCAGGTGTTTTTGGTACTAGAAGTATTGTTCATATTTCATAAATACTAAAAAAAAAATAACAACAGCCAATATATTTTTTAACACTTTCTATGTGACAGGCACTGTGCTAAACACTAAAATGATTTCTCATTTACATCTCATTAATAGTTCTCTGAATTGGCTCCAACATTTTCCCCTTATTGTGGATCAGGATACTGAAACTTAGAGAGGTAAAGAATCGCCTCCCTGGTAATATACAGCTTGTCAGTAGTTCGTAGTGGAGCTCCAATGTGCATACATTTAATCTCTGCACTGGATAAATGCCTATGGATGTAAATAATTGTAATACTATGATTCATTACAATGATAGATCCATGTACTTGGCCTAATTGTGGCACAAAGGATAAATGATCAGATTTACTCGAACAGACAGGGAAGGTTTCCCAGAAAGGGTGAAAAATATTGGTGGGCCTGCACCATAGTCAGAACACTTGGCCTAATTTTTTTTGGTGTTGCCACCAAGTTTTAATAATTAGGTTGACCTCATGCAAAACATCACTAAACACACTTGTTTCTGTTATCTGTAAAAGAAGGGTAGACTGGAGATGATATCTCATCTTCAATATTGTGATTCAAAGTGAATTCTTTCACTGAACTGGATTGTTTGCACACAAAGTAGACTCAATAAACATCTACTGAATTGAATTACTTTGAACTAAAGGAAGTGCATCCAGTGGATTGTGTTGCTGCAGTTAAAGCCATTATCTGTCTAGACTGTTTTTCTTTTATTTTCTTCATAGCTATTGTGCATTAATAGAATTTGCCTGTGTCAAAATAAATTACTGGGCTCAAGATGGAACTGCTTCTACCCAGGGTGCTACATCAGCTAGAAGAAATTTAGACAACTTTCATGTCCCCGTAAACCAGGGGTCCCCAAACTTTTTACACAGGGGGCCAGTTCACTGTCCCTCAGACCATTGGAGGGCCAGACTATAAAAAAACTATGAGCAAATCCTTATACACACTGCACATATCTTTTTTCTTTTTTTCTGAAGCTGGAAACGAGGAGGCAGTCAGACAGACTCCCGCATATGCCCGACCGGGATCCACCCAGCACGCCCACCAGGGGAAGATGCTCTGCCCATCCAGGGCATCACTCTGTTGCGACCAGAGCCGCTCTAGCGCCTGGGGCAGAGGCCACAGAGCCATCCCCAGCACCCGGGCCATCTTTTGCTCCAATGGAGCCTTGGCTGCGGGAGGGGAAGAGAGAGACAGAGAGGAAGGAGAGGGGGAGGGGTGGAGAAGCAGATGGGCGCCTCTCCTGTGTGCCCTGGCCGGGAATTGAATCCGGGAATTCCACACACCAGGCCGATGCTCTACCACTGAGCCAACCAGCCAGGGACACATATCTTATTTTAAAGTAAAAAAAAAAAAAACAAGACGGGAACAAATACAATATTTAAAATAAAGAACAAGTAAATTTAAATCAACAAACTGACCAGTATTTCAATGGGAACTATGCTGCTCTCACTGACCACCAATGAAAGAGGTGCCCCTTCTGGAAGTGCGGTGGGGGGGAGGGAGCCAAATAAATGGCCTCAGGGGGCTGCATGTGGCTTGCGGGCTGTAGTTTGGGGACCCCTGCCATAAACACTCTGCTTGACCACAATGCAGTGTATCCAGTCAGCCAGTCCCTAAACACCAAGCCAACTCTCAGCTCCATGCTTACTTCCAGTTCCTCTCAACACTATATAGCCTCTGCCAATGGTATATTTCCTATTTTTCTCTTTCTTTTTCTTTTAAAAAATTAAAAAAAAAATTATATTAAATTTATTAGGGTGACATTGGTTAATAAAATTGCATAAATTTTCTTTTTTTTTTTTTTGGTGAGAGAAACAGAGAGAGAGGGGAACAGACAGGGACAGACATACAGGAAGGGAAAGAGATGAGAAGCATCAGCTTGTAGTTGCTGCACTTGAGTTGTTCATTGATTGCTTTCTCATATGGGCCTTGACCTGGAGGACTACAGCCAAGCCAGAGACCCCTTGCTTGAGCCAGTGACCTTGAGCTCAAGCCAGTTACCCTGGGCTTCAAGCCAGCAACCTTTGGGCTCAAGCCAGCAGCTATTGGGTCATGTCTTTGATCCCATGCTTAAGCCAGCTATGTCAGGGTTTTAAACCTGGGTCCTCAGCATTCCAGTTTGATGCTCTAACAACTGTGTCACTGCCTGGTCAGGCAATTATATAGGTTTTTAAGCGTAAAAATCTGTGATACATCATGATTTTACAGTATGTGTATCACCCAAGGCCATATCTCTTTCCATCACCATGAATTTGATCCCCCTTTACCTTTTATTATCTATCTCCCCACCTCCTTCCCTTTGGTAACCACCATACTATTATCAGTGTCTATAAGTTAATGCTTGTTTGTTTGTTCATTTATTGCTTTCAACTTTATATCCCACATATGAGTGAAACATATGGTTCTTGACACTTTCTGTTTGACTTATTTCACTTAGTGCGATAGTCCACCTATGTTGTCATAAACAGCAGTAGTTTTTTGTTGTTGTTCTTTATCCCAATAAAGGGTTCATTCCTCTCACCTGGTTTTCAGTTTTCTGAATGGAGACTGTCTGTTTCATGAAGTGTTAAAATTTGCTTGTATCACCTAAATTGTTTTTTTTTTAAATTAATTTTTAACAGTTTTTGGCCAAGAGAAATGGGATCTGAAGCTGCTAAAGACCTGCAGGACAAAGAGATGCATAGCCCAGGTTTCTGCCGAAGCTTTGAATTTGCTGTTCTTCTCATCATTACCAAGAGCTGTAGGGTAAGTCATTCTCAGATTTGAGCTTCATACCTTTGTGTGCAGCTCTCCAATCCAAACAAACATTATTAAATATATATGTAGATACAAAATTAAATGTTTATGTAAATCAAGTATGTTCTCAGAAATATAGAAACTAACCCAGATGTTTTTTCAAGTTCACATAATCTAGAATAAACATTAAACATAATACTTTTATTCTACTTTAGTATCACTAAAAGTCAAATAGCTCATGTTATCTGTGTTACAGAATTTTTTATTAATAAAATGATGGCTAGCTAATGTCTCAACAATTTTTATGAATAATATAAGAATAATTTTTAAGAACAAGTAAATTAAATTGATGTAAGGTAGAAGTTTATAAATGCCATTTTTAATATTTACACTTTATGCTATTTCTACTTTGTTTTGAAAATTTTTTTGATAACTTGAAACCTTAAAGTTACGAGGTAAGTTAAATGATAGATATTCATCAAATATTTAGAACATTTCCAAATAAGATAAAATACTGAAATATTAATCACTGAACATAGTTTTATCCATTTTGGCTCCCTTATACAAAGGAACTAAAGATATTTGGGTCTATGACTAGACATGTTTTGTGCAATATTAAAAAATTTGCTATGAGGAAGAATATACTTCTAGAAATTGTGTACTGTGGTTATAAGTTTGCCAATTAACAGAATGCTAGTATAACTGTCAACAATTTCTTACTTTTTACTTCTTAGTTATTATTAGGAATTAAGAATTCTAAGGGTTAAAAATTTAATTTATATATATATATATATAATAGAAATTGCTAGAAAAAATAGGGGAAACATCTCTATGCAAGGAAAGTAGGATGTGTTTTTGGTAAGAAAAGTTATGAGATATGAAGATGTGCTTTTCTTAATGGAAAAAGAGAGTGATTTTCATCCTAAAGTAAAACAACTGATTGTTTCAGAATGAGAAAGGTAAAAAAAAAAAAAAAAAAAAAAAAAAAAAAAAAAAAAAAAAAAAAGAAAAAAATAGTGGACAAAGTAGTTATAGAAGGATTGTGGAAAAGAAATCTTGGGAAAGGAAATTTATATATGATGAAGCCGGCTAAGATTAGAATGGATTAAAAAATTTTTTTTTAAAGTTTTACTATCAAACTTTTACTACCGGTGCAAAATTAGAATTTTTTTCTCTGTTAAAAAGGCAGTTTTCTTGGACTATTCTGCTCTTGATAAAAGGTTATGAAAAGTTTTTTAGTCTTTCATTTTACCTTTTGGGTAATCTATAATTTACTATGCTTCATATTGTCATTATTAGGTCTTTGGTTACTTGGGAAAATACAGTTTTTTTAATATTAAAAGATCAAAGTTTTGTTTACAACTATGTGAACTTCTGCATTTGCATTTAAAATCTTCTGCTGCCACTATAATATATGATTAAGTATTATTTCATAATGATCTGTGATCTTATTTAATCAAACGCCCAACTTTGACATTTTCCTAAAATCAAATTCTAAAGAGAATCTTTATGACTTCAACTAACTTTGAAATTTCCCAGTGGGCTCCTGGAAAATCTCTAAGGGTTTCTCTCTTGCTTGGTAAGATAGTAAATTAATTAGATCTATTTCATATGTTAAATTATATGGGAAGCATTATCAAATAAGTGATGCTAAATGATATTAGGTTATTTTTGTATGAATGCATGTTATTAATATAAGTGTTCTAGAAATTGTATGAAGTTCCTAGAAATCTGTTATGTCCTGGTATAATGTGAGTAGTCATATTTCCAGTTATTATCTTAAATATTTTATATCATAGAAATAACCAATTTTCTTATAATAAACTTTTATCAGATCTTTACTATGAACATTGTTAAGTCTTTTGTTATTTGCATACAGTTAGTGTTTTACTCTGATGCTTTTGCAAATGTGAGATTCAATGAAAGGATCCTACCTACTAAGTACTTTTTTCCTTTTTTTTTTTTTTGGTATCTAAAACATTTATTTTATCTAAAATCTATCTTCTTGAGTTCTCCTACAGGGCAGGGAGAATTTAATGTAAATTGTTTTTTTGGAACAGTCTTCTGGAATTTTCATAGTTTTAAAAAATATATAGATATTAAACTAATTATAACATTGGGAAACATGCATATATATCTACCAGGATGTGTATAGACATCTGAATACATTCCTGTCCTTCAATATGTGTATGAAACTTCAGTCATTTATTCTAGATATTTTGCCTTTTTGCTACTTTCATTTTTGAATAAAGTTTTAATTTGTATTTGCATTTTTTTATTTTTAAGTCAAATTTATTGGGGTGACATTATTTAATACAATTATATAGATTTCAAGTATATAATTCTATCATACATTATCTGTATATTGCACTATGTGTTTACCACCCAAAGTCAAATCTTCTTCCATCACCATATATTTAACCTCCTTTACCCTTTTACTACCAAATACACTTGACCACTGACACCACTGACCCCATTGCCAAATTAGAAGTTGTCAAACCTCGGGCGTATATTTCACAACTGAAGAAGGATCCACCCTACATCTGGTCCTGTGCAATTGCTGGAGAGCTCAAAGTCAAAGTAACTAGGAAGTGAAGTAGCCAACATCAGAGTGGATTGCTTCCTCCCAAGGCATCAGATCAAGAAAATTTTTTTCCAATCCTTCTTCCCTCTCTGATCATCCTTTACTTAATTCTTAAGAGGTCTTTATAATTTTTTTTTGTTCATTTTTACCTTTCCTTGACATGAAAAGATAATACCATTGTTCACACATCTCAGGTCATTACAAAGCAGAGTAATCCAATCTCCAATGAACTGTTGAATTAACCACGATAGTGGCGATCCTCTAGTTCTTTCTGCTCATTAGAAACTTCCCCCTGATTTCCATTTCTCAGTATTTCTGAAACAAGTTCACTGTATAAACACTTCTGGAGAAGTGGAAATACAGTTACATGAAATATGTAGTGAGGTCAAATTGGGTTAAAGAAGTATCATCCTGTTTGGGATTATTTCTGGACTTCATTCTAGTGGCTAAAACAGTGTCTGAATCAGTTCTGGTGGAGAGGAGGATGGTGTTTGAGGTGGTACTGGTATGGTGTGAGCTTCTTAGGATGCAACTTGTGAGAAACTGCTGTAGCAGAGAGTCCAGGTGGGAAAGATTTCATACTTTTATTTATGATAGATATTGTGTGCTTATTTAGTGTTTGTCTCTCTCACTAGCTTGGAAACTTTGTCATGGTACAGAATGTGTTAGTCATGATCACCTTTTATTCTCAGGACATTGCAGAATGGCTGGTATTGAGTAGACACTCAAAATATTTGTGAATGAATTAATAAATCTTACTTCAGAAGAGATTATTTATTATTATGTTATTCTGATAATTTGTTAATCTGTGGTAAATTAAAAAATTAAAAATAAACAACAGCTTCTATAACTTTTTATTACATATTGCTCCCAATATTTCATATCTCAAATGTATAGATCCTAGAATTGTGTTGTATGTTTTAAAACTTGCCTGGAGGTTCTTAATTGGCCTACACTGAGCCTGAGGTAGTTCATATTTGGGCTTCTGGGACCTATGCATATGTTCATGTAAATATTTTTCTTGGCAATGGACTTTTAGATTTTATTAAATAATCAAAGAGGTCACTAACTATCCTTTCTCCAAATATTAAAAACAATTAGATTAGCCAGTTCTGGGCATATTCGAAATGTTATTTTATAGTTTTATAGAATGGTGCAGAGTAAACATCTAGAGATCTGGAAACCTACATTATGTTGCCTTGTTAAAGTTTGTAATCTGAATGGGCCCCGTTATTATGATGTGTGAAATGAAAATATTAAAGATGTACAAATATGACCTCTACGGGCCATTGTAACTTGGGCATTCTTATGTTTTACAGCTTGAGTAACTGGTATCCTATAAACTTGTGAAATTCTGTGTTTGTCCATTTGAAGCAAATTGCTGTTAAGTAAAGTTTAATTTTAGGCCCATTATGAGCTCTAGATCATTATCCACAATACTTTTAAAAGTTATCTGTCAACTTGTATTCCTGTAGGTCATTTTTAATTTTTTCTATGGACTCTTCCACTGAAGGTATAATTTGTCTGTGATTTTCTTGTTATATCATAGCTAATATGACTTCTCAAGTGTTATTTCCATGATACTGAACTTTGTGTTGAGCAGTGGTTCTCAAAGTGGTTCAGTGATCCTTGTGAGTCTCAGAGAATACTGCAGGGGGTTTGTGAAGTCAAAACTATATTTATAGTAACATTAAGATCTTATTTGCTTATTTTTACTCTGTCTTTTGTTTATGAGTATACAATAAAGTTTGACATCACAATAGATGGAATGCAGAAACACACTTAAGGATCCAACTGTCTTTTATTAGACCAGACCTTAAAGAAACTTGCAAAAATGTGAACCAATGCTACTCTTCTACTTTTTTGGGGGGGAGAATATGGTTATTTTTTATAAAAATATATAACATATTGACATGTAATAAGTTTATTACAGTTTTTAACAGTGTAAAAAAGCCCTAAACAAAACGATAATGTGGAGAAACCATAGTTATGAAAGAGCAATATTTCCATACTAGGTTTTTATCTTATTTGTGCAGTCATTTAGAAGAGAAATAACATGGCCCTATTGCTCTTGGGGTACTATTAAGGTCTCAAAAAAGATAATACAGATTAGCAAGGTGCCATGGTCAAGTTAGCAGAGGAATGGGTAGAGAGCTTGCTGGACACTCACCTCACAACCTATTATTATATATTTTTTTGTGACAGAGACAGAGAGAGACAGATTGAAGGACAGATAGAGACAGACAGAAAGGGAGAGACATGAGAAGCATCAAATCTTTGTTGCAGCACCTTAGTTGTTCATTGATTGCTTTTTCATATATGCCTTGACTGGGGGGCTACAGTAGAGTGAGTTACCTCTTGCTCAAGTCATCAATCTTTGGGTTCAAGCCAGTGACCTTGAAAACATGTCTATGATCTCACGCTCAGGCTAGTGACCCCGCGCTTAAGCTAGTGAGCCTGTGCTCAAGCTGGATGAGCCCATGCTCAAGCCAGCAACCTCAAGGTTTTGAACCTGGGTCTTCTGCATCCTTCTGACACTCTATTTACCGTGACACTGTCTGGTCAGGCTCACTTTATAACTTTTGAGGGTGTAATTTCCACCCTTCCCGACTTTCTTCTCTCAGAGATGATGAATGAGTCCAGTTTAAAAACTGACTCTATAGAAATCAGATTATCAAGTAGGTGACCCAGAGAGTATTGCACGATACCATGAAATAAGTCTAAGATACCACCTTCTTAGACCCATTACCGGCCCAAAAAGGTTTGCACCTTGAAATTCTATAGCAGACTACATTCCCCACCCTCACCTTTTGCCCAGAAACAGCAGCTTGTCTCCTGTGGTAGTATCTCTGAACAGGAAATATAGCTGGTCTTTTCACAAATATTTTATTGAGGAATATTTGAGCCATTTTTATGTAATCATTTAAGAAGTTAAAAAAAAATTCCTAAAGGCTTTCCTGCCACACCTGCCCCATCTATGAGCAATTACTTTCAGATTCTGAGGACTTGCAATACCCAAGTACTTTTGTTGGAAGCAACATTTCTATTATTGTTAATGATGAAAATGTTTGGCTAGGGAGTATATTCATTTTACTCCTTGTCATTTATAACAGATTACTCACGGTAAGTCTAAGTAGAGAGTATATTTTTATGACAGTTGTACTTCAGAAAGAGAACAGAAAACCTGAGTTATTAGTTATTGAGCTTTGCCTATCTATAAGCTGCTCATTTTCAAGGCAACTGTGAAAGTAGAAGGCATTTTAAGAAAATCATTCAGTTTTTCTGTCAAATTATTTTTACTGTATGTTAGCATAAATGGAAGGAAAATATGACAAAGATATATTACTACTAGATATTGGAAACTCAAAGCTTCAATATGCTACATACACATAAATGTACACATATATGTATACATAGAGCATATCAAACCATGATTTTGAAAATTAGACAAGTTTTAGGTGATGTTATTTGTTTTGGAGCTTTGCTTGAGGAAAGTACAGAAACTTACAGCTACTCTTTTCTGTCTTTTCAAGTGAAGCAAAAAAGGAAGATTTGAAAAATTAATGTATTTCTTTTGTCTTACTGGGTTGACATCTCAAATTCTTGAACTCAAAGTTTCAATATGAAATTTTTTTGTTTGTGGAAAAAGGATGAGCACTAACCCACATGAATCTTACAGAACATAAGAAAGAATTAAAATCTAAAAAGAACAAAGGAATAAAAAATGTGAGGTAAAATCTGGAAACATATCTACCTAGTGATTAGGATGACTTAAGTGGGTTATCTGAGTAGAAGATGAAGTAGAGGTGTACAATATAATTTTGGCATACATCAAAATTTTTAAAAATTTAATGTGGTGACATTGTATATAAAATTATATAGGTTTCAGGTGTACAATTCTATAATACATCATCTGAATATTGTATTGTGTGTTTACCATCCCAAGTCAAGTCTCTATTATCATTTTTACCCTCTCTATTCTCTTCAACATCCTTCCACCTTCCTTTTCCTCTTATAATCATCATATTGCTGTCTATGAGTTCTTTTTACTTAATTCTCTCACCTTCTTTACCCACTCCTCAATCCCTCTCTACTCTGACAGCTGTCAGTATGCTCTCTGTATCTATGAGTCTGTTTCTACTTTGTTTGTTAGTTTATTTTGGTCATTAGATTCCAAATATAAGTGAAATCATATTCTTTTGCTTTGGGGTAAAATGCTCTGATGATATCAATTAAATCCATTTGATCTAGTGTATCATTTAAGTCTGCTATTTCCTTGTTGATTTTCTGTCTGAACATCTATCCATTGACATCAATGAATTGTTAAAATTTCCTCTATAACTGGATTACTGGCAATCTTTTTTTTATATATATATATATCTATCAGGATTGCTTTATATATTTGGGTGCTCCTGTGTTGGGTGCATAAATGTTTACACAGGTTATATCGTTTTTTTTTGGTTTGATCCCATTAACATTATATAATGTACTTTTTGCCTATTAGTATGTAGCTTTTGTTTAAAGTCTACTTTGTCAGATATAAGTATTGCTATGCCAGCTTTTTTCTTTTCATTCCATTTGCATGCAATACTTTTTCCTTTCCATTACTTTTAGTCTGTGTGTATCTTTTGCTCTGAGGTGAATCTCTTATAGAAAGCTTATATATGGGTCTTGTTTTTGTATCCATTCTGCTACTCTGTCTTTTGATGGGAGCATTTAAGCCATTCACCTTTAAAGTGATTTTTGGTAGGTATGTATTTATTACCATTTTACTCTTTATAACTATGTTCCTGTGTTTTTATTTTTCTTCTTCTCTTCCTCCTCCTTCTTCTTCAAGGAACTCTTTAACACTTCGTGTAAAACTGGTTTGGTTGTAATGAACTTTTAAAGCTTTTTCTTGTCTGGAAAGTTCTTTCTTTCTCCTTGAATTTTAAGTGATATCCTTGCTGGGTAATGTAGTCTTGGTTTTAAGTTTTTGCTTTTAAGCACTTTAAATATCTCATGCCAATTTCTTCTGGTCTGAAGTGTTTCTATTGAGAAATCAGCTGACAGCCTAATGGGAACACTTGTAGATAACTCTCTTTCTGCTTTAAAATTCTCTCTTTGTATTTTACCTTTGCGACTTTAACTATGGTATGTCTTTGCATGGACTTCTTTGGGTTCATCTTGTTTTGGACATCTGTGCTTTCTGAACTTGTATGTGTTTTCTTTTTCCAGGTTAAGAAAGATTTCAGTAATTATTTCTTCAAATAGGCTTTCTCTCTTCTCCTCTGGTACGCCTATAATGCAGATGTTGTTAAACTCCATGTTGTTACAAAGGCCCCTTAAACTATCCTCATTTTTTAAAATTCACTTTGCTGCTCTGACTGGATGTTTTCTGGTACTTTGTATTTCATATCACTGATTTTATTCTCAGCTTTATTCAACCTGTTTATTGTTTTCATTGTATTCTTCATTTCTGACTTTTTAAAAAAATTATTTTTATGTCCTTTTTGATGCTTTGTATATCTTTGTTAAGTTTATACTAAGTTCCTTGAGCATCCTTATAATCATTTTTTTAAAACTCTATATCTGGTAAATTGCTTAGCTCTTTTTTTTCTTGAGATTTCTCCTGTTCTTTCATTTGGTGCCTGTTTGTCTCCTCATTTTGGCTGCCTCTTTATGTTTGTTTTTATGTTTTAGGTAGATCTTCTATGACTTCTAGACTTGGTAGAGTGGCCTATCATGGTAGGTGTCCTGTGAGGCCTGGTGGCACAATCTTCTTGACCTCCTTAGATGAGTGTTCCAGGGATATTCTTTTGTGAGCCCTTTTCTTGGCCCTTATGTGGGCCCTTTTGTTGTAACTAAGTCTAGATTTATATTGGCCCATTTGTGCATGGAATTCACCCTGCAACTGGCTGACTATAAGGATTAACCCTGACGAGAGTGTATGAGCTACTATGCAGGTGCTAAATTACACGAAGTTCAACATGCCTCAGCAGGGACTGGTGCCTGTGGCAATCTCCCTTTACATTTCCAGCTTGAGAAGCTAATTGGATCCTGCTCTGATGTATTCTGAAGCTGGTCACTGGGTGTGCTGGTTCTGGGGACTCTTAGGTTGAATGCTGGTCCAGGCCAATATTAGATACAACTTGTGACTGACTCTGGGAAACCTATTTGGAGCTACAGTGATCCATAGTCTCTGACTGTCCATGCCGGTCCTGGGTATGCATGGGAAAGATCGAGCTGCACAGCAGCACTGGCTTCCACCAACACCAAGCTCAGGGACAGGTCAGCAAAAGTCCCACAGCACTCCAAGGTCTTTCTTCACCTGCCTCTGCCTGATGGCTGCCTATTTGTCTCAGTCACTAAAAGAGCCTCTTTTGGTACTTTAATTGCATGAAGTAGGTTGTCAGAGAGTCACTGGATAGGGGTGAGTTGTGTTCACTAGATTGATACAGGTTCAAACTCAGTGCCAGTACCAGGTCTGAGGCCAGCAGATGGTATACCAAGCCTAGCTCCCACACACTGGGTGCCTGCATACCTTTGTGGTGGGTTGGGGGTCTCAGGGAGTCATTAGCATGAGGCCAGCAGAGTTTATCAGCCCAAAACAGACCAAGATTTACCTGTGTGAAGGGCATGTGAGGAAAAATGGTTTTATCCTAGAGTCACACAACTCAGTCTATCCTGGAATCTTCTCAGATCTTGCCATTGTGGTGCTACCAGTAGGCAGGAAGGTGGGGCTAGTGGATCACCTATGAGGGAAGGTACCAGTTGGGTTCATGGGAAAGTGAGGGGAATGGCACCTGCCCCAAAACCACACCACTCAGTCACTGACACCTTCTAAGTCTGCCCAGATCTCTATACCCCACTCAAGGCAGCTGACTCTTTAGCAGTGTGTAAGTTCTTAAGGGTTTGGTGACAGGCAATTCAAAATGTGGGGCTATTGCATTGCCCCAGGCTGATGCCTTGAGAAGGGGAGTGCTCCACCTAAAAAAGATGGCATCTGTGATATGAAAGAATGATAGGGCACTGAGGTCCTGGTGGCTGTTGCTTCAGCTCTTTCCCCAGAGACATAAACCCCAGTCTATCCTCACACAACTCTAGATCACTCTTCCCTTAGAGTCTGCTCCACCTTCTCTCCACTGGAGCCTAGGGTAGGTGGCTGAAAACAAAATTTTGAGCATTAGCCCTTTAAGAGGGTGCCTGCATCTCTAGCAGACTCTCATTTCTCTCTGGCAAATAAAATCCCACTGCTGATCACAGCCAAATGTTATGTGGGCACCTCTTCTCAGCTCTGGTGCTCTGGGCTGGGAACCAGGTGTGGGGTTGAGACCCTACGTCCCTCAAGGGGACTTTTGCTTCTGGAATTCAGCTGCCAGCTGTCTTTTTCACATCACCACTGTTCCTACCAGTCTCAGTTCGGTTTCTTTGTAAATCCTTGAATATAAGACTTCTGGTGAACTAGTCTTCAGTTGGTTATTCAGGTTGATTGTTCTGTATTTTAGTTATAACTCCGGTTTGGTCCTGGGAGGTGGTGATTGTAACATCTACCTACTTTGCCACCATCATGGATCCTCCATAATTAAAACTGATACAGAATTTTTTGGAGTTTTGAGTTAAGAAAGCAAATAAAAAATGACTTTAAAAATTGAGTGTTGAATCAGTTTGGTAAAAGTTGATTTTAGCTGAAATGAGATTGAAATATGAAGGCAGAACACCCTTATTAATTCTAGTTAATGGATAAAACAATCATTTCAATATGGTTTATGTTAAAAAAACAAAACCAAAACAGTTATATATATAAAAAACCTGGAAGAAGAAATATTATAGACATTTGAATGTTTCCCTGATTAGGGATATTCCTGGTTTTGGAAAATCAATCCTATTTTCCTAAGCTCTGTGCTTTTAACTCTGTGTGTGTATGTGATTATTCTTGTGTCAATACTAATAACAAACTTCAAATCTTAAAGTTGTTGACCACTTATCACTAAAATTCATTTATTAACCTTGGTAGCAAACACAATTCTCTGTTAGAAACTATAACAGAGTGAAATAGCAAAGAAAAAAAAAAAAAGAAGTGACGTCACGGAAATGGCGCCGTGAGCAGCGCGTCCGACAGATCTCCCCAAAATCACAACAAATTTATCAACTAGAAACAGGAAAATTTATCTTCGGATCATTACGGAGTTCCACACAAACTGAAAGTGAAAGGACTGTTATCACTTGAATCTGAGAGACGAGGGTGTGGAGGAAGCTACCGCAGGGACGTTCATTCAAGCCGCGAGGAAGTGCGCCTGTGGTGAGTCATCCCGCACTTGGGAGCCGCAAGCCGCCGCCGTGAGCCGCCGCGAGCAGCGCCCGATTCGGTTGCAGAGCGAGCACTGCCCACACTCCGGAGCGGCGAGCAGCCGCTGGTGCACGCCCGGTCTGGTTGCAGACCGAGCATTGCAGACCGAGCACCGCTAACATTCCCAGCGGCCCGCGCACGGGGAGCGGGAGAGGCCCCAGGGCGGTATTCCCTACTTGGGAGATTCTCTCCGCGGGCGGGGCACCTCACCCAGCCATTCAAGCTAACAATCAAGCGTTGGGGGAGGGGTGCACGCAGGCAGCCTGAAATACCTTCGGGAGCACAGCTGCGACCCAATTACTAAAATTAACTTAACCCGTGAAATCTGCGCACCCTCGGTTCTAATTGATAAGATCTCTCTCAGTTCACCGACCCAAGACAAGAGGCGTGATATTTTTTAGTGCCTCTCGCTAAAGGGGCGGGGGCAACTTCTGATTGATAGAGCCTCCATATTCAGGGATAAACGCTAACAAGAAGGACTTGGCAGATAATAAGATCTATACTACACTAGTCGCAAGCAGAGACTAGTGCCTCTTCTTCCCAGCCAAAACAGGCTACAAAGTGTGGAAAGCCTGGGTTGAGAGGTCCAACTGAATGCTAGGCGCTGAACAGTCACCTTGACAACAATTGACTCTCACCCCCGCCTGATTACACTGGAGGCCCTGACTGTCAGAGCCTTTCCCAAAGCCTTGCACTGAGTGGGGATAGAGTGGGGATTTCCCAGCTCTTTGAGCCTCTTACTCCCCAGGCAGAAGCAGTGGCAGCCTTATAGCTGGATCACCAGGCTGCTAATTCAGGAAGGGGGGACTAGGAGAGAGAATCCAGGAAAGCAAACTCTCTCATCATTGGACCCTGCAAACGCCAACAAGCCTTGACTACCAGCAAGACTAAAGCCAATTATATGACATTGCCATAGAATCCCATCAACTGCAAATCCCTACCTAAGTGTGACACAGGGGCAGAGCCTGGGGTACAGAGTCACCGACCAGGAAGAGGGAGAGAAAAGAAAAAGGAAGAAGTTAACATCTCAAAATCAAGAAAAATCCACAGACTTTACAACTTGTTCCACTAATTTTTTTTTTGTTGTTGTTGTTGTTGTTTGTTTCTTCTATCTTATTGCCTTTATTTCCTCCACCTCGGTCCTTCTATTCTCTGCCCATTTTATGCTTCCCTTTTCTTGAACTACACTACCCATAAGTGTTACATTTTATTTCTCTTCTTCATCCTCACCCTCCTTTGGGGTTATACTCCAGGAAACTTAACTCTCACTCTCTCCTCTTTTGTTTTTTGTTTTTTTTTTTGCTTTATTTTGTTTTTTTCTCTTCCTTTTTTATTTCTTCCTTCGTTTTTCTCTTTTTCTTATTTTTTCCTTTCTATTCGTTTTTTCTTTTCTCATTTTACTTTCCTCCCATTTAATCCTCAATCACGAACAAATTAGTTAATTTGGGACTCAAGGCTTTTTTTGGCTTTATTTTTCTTTTTCGCTTTTGTTTTTGTTTTTTTCTTGTTAGTTTATTTTTGTGGCATTTTGGGTCCTCCCAACCCAAGGTCTCCATTGTATTTGGTCTTCGCTCCACTTAATACAACAGATTTTTACTTATTATTTTTATTTTTTTCTTCTTTATTGTTCTTTTTTTTTGTCCTTTTTTCTGGTTCCCTCTTATCCCTCTCATTATATCTCTTAGTTGACCATCACCCGCAGGCAGATCATCTTATGCTTGTCTAAGATTTTCTTCCTTTTTTTTTTTTTTTTTTTTTTTTGCATTTAGTAGGTCCCTACTCCCCTTTTTTTTTGCCCCTTGAACTCTTCACCGCCAACGAGGCCCTCCATTATAGGCACGATATTTCCCTGAGGAAGGGAGAGGAGGGAAGGAGAAGAAAGAAAAAAAGGGGGAAATAATAAATTATTACTGCTTTTTTTTGTGGGGTGTTTTACCCTTTGTTTTTTTTTTGTTTGTTTTTTTTACTTTTTACTCTTTATTAATTCTAATTAGTGCTATCAACAAGACCACCCTCAGAAGCCAATAAGAAAGAGGAAATCGAATATTATGGATACAAAAGAAAGAGAGGTAACACAAATAGATGTGGAAAAATCTATGGAGAAAAGACTTAACATATTAAAAGCCTTGGAGCTAAATGACAGAGAATTTAAAATAGAAATCTTAAAAATACTCAGAGATATACAAGAAAACACAGAAAGGCAATATAGGGAGATCAGAAAACAACTCAATGAACACAAAGAATATATTACCAAGGAAATTGAAACTATAAAAACAAATCAAACAGAAATGAAAAACTCAATTCACGAGCTGAAAAACAAGGTAACAAGCTTAGCTAGCAGAACAACCCAGATTGAAGGTAGAATTAGTGAAATAGAAGACAAACAACTTGAGGCACAACAGAGAGAAGAAGAAAGAGACTCAAAAATAATAAAAAACGAGAAAACCCTACAGGAATTATCTGACTCCATCAGAAAGAATAACATAAGAATAATAGGTATATCAGAGGGAGAAGAGAAAGAAAATGGAATGGAGAATATACTCAAACTAATAATAGATGAGAACTTCCCAAGCCTGTGGAAAGAACTAAAGCCTCAAATTCAAGAAGCAAACAGAACACCGAGTTTTCTTAACCCCAACAAACCCACTCCAAGGCACATCATAATAAAGATGACACAAACCAATGGCAAAGAAAAAATTCTCAAGGCAGCCAGGGAAAAGAAGAGTACAACATATAAAGGAAGGCCTATTAGATTATCATCAGATTTCTCAGCAGAAACTCTACAAGCTAGAAGAGAGTGGACCCCAACATTTAAAGCCCTGAAAGAAAGGAACTTTCAGCCAAGAATACTATACCCATCAAAGCTATCCTTCAAGTATGAAGGAGATATAAAAACATTCACAAATACAGAAAAGATGAGAGAATTTATCACCAGAAAGCCCCCACTCCAGGAAATACTAAAGGGGGTTTTCCAACCAAATTCAAAGAACAAAAGAAAACAACACCACAAGTAACAGCTCCACCAAGAACACAATAAAACCAAACTTAAACTGTGACAACAAAGGAAAAAAAAGGGGGGAGAGAATGGAGATTAACAGTAGCAAAGGACGATGAAGTGCAGAAATACTTATAAGATAGAGTATTACAATGAATATGGTAGGTACCCTTTTCATTACTTAATGGTAACCACCCTAGAAAAAACCACCACAAAAACACATGACTTAAAAAAGGTAGCAACAGAGGAAAGAAGTATGGAACACAAACAAACAGAAACAAATGATAGAAAAACAAAAGAGAAGAATCAAACTAGATACAAAACTAACAGAAAGCAATTTATAAAATGGCAGTAGGGAACCCACAAGTGTCAATAATTACACTAAATGTAAATGGATTAAACTTACCAATAAAAAGACACAGAGTAGCAGAATGGATTAAAAAAGAAAATCCAACTATATGCTGCCTACAAGAAACACATCTAAGCAACAAGGATAAAAACAAATTCAAAGTGAAAGGCTGGAAAACAATACTCCAAGCAAACAACACCCAAAAAAAAGCAGGTGTAGCAATACTCATATCTGATAATGCTGACTACAAGACAGAAAAAGTACTCAGAGACAAAAATGGTCACTTCATAATGATTAAGGGGACACTGAATCAAGAAGACATAACAATCCTTAATATATATGCACCAAACCAAGGAGCACCAAAATATATAAGAGAGCTACTTATTGACCTTAAAACGAAAACTAACAAAAATACAATCATACTTGGAGACCTCAATACTCCGCTGACGGCTCTAGATCGGTCATCCAAACAGAGAATCAATAAAGAGATAGTGGCCTTAAATGAAATACTAGAACACCTGGATATGATAGACATCTACAGGACACTTCATCCCAAAGCGACAGAGTATACATTTTTCTCTAGTGTACATGGAACATTCTCAAGAATTGACCATATGTTGGGCCACAAAGACAATATCAGCAAATTTAGAAAAATTGAAATTGTACCAAGCATATTTTTTGATCATAAAGCCTTGAAACTAGAATTCAACTGCAAAAAAGAGGGGGAAAAACCCACAAAAATGTGGAAACTAAACAACATACTTCTAAAAAATGAATGGGTCAAAGAAGAAATAAGCGCAGAGATCAAAAGATATATACAGACAAATGAAAATGAAAATACGACATATCAGAATCTCTGGGATACAGCAAAAGCAGTAATAAGAGGAAAGTTCATATCACTTCAGGCCTATATGAACAAACAAGAGAGAGCCGAAGTAAACCACTTAACTTCACACCTTAAGGAACTAGAAAAAGAAGAACAAAGACAACCCAAAACCAGCCGAAGAAAGGAGATAATAAAAATCAGAGCAGAAATAAATGAAATAGAGAACAGAAAAACTATAGAAAAAATCAATAAAACAAGGAGCTGGTTCTTTGAAAAGATCAACAAAATTGACAAACCCTTGGCAAGACTCACCAAGGAAAAAAGGCACAGGACTCAAATAAATAAAATCCAAAATGAAAGAGGAGAGATCACCGCAGACATCATAGATATACAAAGAATTATTGTAGAATACTATGAAAAACTTTATGCCACCAAATACAACAATCTAGAAGAAATGGATAAATTCCTAGAACAATACAACCTTCCTAGACTGAGTCAAAAAGAAGCGGAAAGCCTAAACAGACCTATTAGTAGAGAAGAAATAGAAAAAAACATTAAAAACCTCCCCAAAAATAAAAGATCAGGCCCTGACAGCTATACCAGCAAATTTTATCAAACATTCAAAGAACACTTGGTTCCTATTCTACTCAAAGTCTTCCAAAAAATTGAAGAAGAAGCAATACTTCCAAACACATTTTATGAGGCCAACATAACCCTCATACCAAAACCTGGCATGGATGGCACAAAAAAAGAAAACTACAGACCAATATCTCTAATGAATACAGATGCTAAAATACTAAACAAAATACTAGCAAATCGAATACAACAACATATTAAAAAAATAATACATCATGATCAAGTGGGATTCATCCCAGAATCTCAAGGATGGTTCAACATACGTAAAATTGTTAACGTAATACACCATATCAACAAAACAAAGAACAAAAACCACATGATCTTATCAATAGATGCAGAAAAGGCTTTTGATAAAATACAACACAATTTTATGTTTAAGACTCTCAACAAAATGGGTATAGAAGGAAAATATCTCAACATGATAAAGGCCATATATGATAAACCATCAGCCAACATCATTTTAAACGGCATAAAACTGAGGACTTTCTACCTTAAATCAGGAACAAGACAGGGTTGTCCACTCTCTCCACTCTTATTTAACGTGGTGCTAGAAGTTCTGGCCAGAGCAATCAGACAAGACAAAGAAATAAAAGGCATCCATATTGGAAAAGAAGAAGTAAAGGTATCACTTTTTGCTGATGATATGATCCTATACATCGAAAACCCGAAGGACTCCACAAAAAGATTATTAGAAACAATAAACCAATACAGTAAGGTCGCAGGATACAAAATTAACATACAGAAGTCCATAGCCTTTCTCTATGCCAACAATGAAATATTAGAAACCGAACTCAAAAAAATAATCCCCTTCATGATTGCAACAAAAAAAATAAAATACCTAGGAATAAACATAACAAAGAATGTAAAGGACCTATATAATGAAAATTACAAAGCATTGTTAAGGGAAATCGAAAAAGATACAATGAGATGGAAAAATATTCCTTGTTCTTGGATAGGAAGAATAAATATAATCAAAATGGCCATATTACCCAAAGCAATATACAAATTTAATGCAATTCCCATCAAAATCCCTATGAGATTTTTTAAAGAAATGGAACAAAAAATCATCAGATTTATATGGAACTATAAAAAACCCCGAATAGCCAAAACAATCCTAAGGAAAAAGAATGAAGCTGGGGGCATTACAATACCTGACTTTAAACTATATTATAGGGCCACGATAATCAAAACAGCATGGTATTGGCAGAAAAATAGACACTCAGACCAATGGAACAGAATAGAAAGCCCAGAAATAAAACCACATATATATGGTCAAATAATCTTTGATAAAGGGGCCAACAACACACAATGGAGAAAAGAAAGCCTCTTCAACAAATGGTGTTGGGAAAACTGGAAAGCCACATGCAAAAGAATGAAACTCGACTACAGCCTGTCCCCGTGTACTAAAATTAATTCAAAATGGATCAAAGACCTAAATATAAGACCTGAAACAATAAAGTACATAGAAGAAGACATAGGTACTAAAATCATGGACCTGGGTTTTAAAGAACATTTTATGAACTTGACTCCAATGGCAAGAGAAGTGAAGGCAAAGATAAATGAATGGGACTACATCAGAATAAAAAGTTTCTGCTCAGCAAGAGAAACTGATATCAAAATAAACAGACAGCCAACTAAATGGGAAATGATATTTTCAAACAACAGCTCAGATAAGGGCCTAATATCCAAAATTTACAAAGAGCTCATAAAACTCAACAACAAACAAACAAACAATCCAATAAAAAAATGGGAAGAGGACATGAACAGACACTTCTCCCAGGAAGAGATACAAATGGCCAACAGATATATGAAAAGATGCTCAGCTTCATTAGTTATTAGGGAAATGCAAATCAAAACTACAATGAGATACCACCTCACCCCTGTTAGATTAGCTATTATCAACAAGACGGGTAATAGCAAATGTTGGAGAGGCTGTGGAGAAAAAGGAACCCTCATTCACTGTTGGTGGGACTGTAAAGTAGTACAACCATTATGGAGGAAAGTATGGTGGTTCCTCAAAAAACTGCAAATAGAACTACCTTATGACCCAGCAATCCCTCTACTGGGTATATACCCCAAAACCTCAGAATCATTGATACGTGAAGACACATGTAGCCCCATGTTCATTGCAGCACTGTTCACAGTGGCCAAGACATGGAAACAACCAAAAAGCCCTTCAATAGAAGACTGGATAAAGAAGATGTGGCACATATACACTATGGAATACTACTCAGCCATAAGAAATGATGACATCAGATCATTTACAGCAAAGTGGTGAGATCTTGATAACATTATAAGGAGTGAAATAAGTAAATCAGAAAAAAACAAGAACTACATTATTCCATACATTGGTGGAACATAAAAATGAGACTAAGAGACATGGACAAGTGTGTGGTGGTTACCAGGGGTGGGGGGAGGGAGGACAGGGGGAGAGTTAGGGGGAGGGGGAGGGGCACAGAGAACTAGATAGAGGGTGGCGAAGGACAATCTGACTTTGGGCGAGGGGTATGCAACATAATTTAATGACAAGGTAACCTAGACATGTTTTCTTTGAATATATGTACCCTGGTTTATTGTCATCCCATTACCATTAATAAAAATTTAGTTAAAAAAAAAAAGAGGTGCTTTATTGTCTTCTTATAAAAACATAATTTTGAAAAGAGTTAACAATATGTTACCCAATTGAATGAAAAATAAATGAGACCAGAAAAACAAAAACAACTCCACAACTTTAAAGATGTTTCCAAAAATTTGAAGAAAATACTGGAAAGTAAGTAAGAGCAGATATGCTAAATAGAAATGAAAGATTCAAAAACCATATTTTTGAATGTACAATTTAAGGATGGTCTCAGAAAGGAAGTTGAGAAAAAATCAAAAGAGATCAATGTGTCTGTAATAGAGAGCTCTTTGATTTCACACATAAAAAGATCCTGTACAAAAGAAGCACATGTCATGGACAAACAAAAAAGAGTGGCACATATCTAAGGAATAGGATCAGGAAAGCTGAAGTCCAGAAAGACTTTGTGAGAAATGCTAAAGACTACCAAAGTCCTGAAAACTATCTTTGAGGCAAAGTGTAAAATACAAAAGAGAAATTAAGTTCAGGGAAAATAATATAATGTCAAGAGATGGCAGAGAGAATGAAAAATTATCTATTTTTTTCTCTGCTTTATGTTCTCTATAAAAGACTAAATTTTATTTATTTGACATCAATATAATTAACGTAGAGTTATTTCAGAGACCAAGTGAAAGAATTTATGAAATGGTGCTCTAACCTATACAATTACTATGAAAGTATTAGTTGCTAGGTATATTATTATTAACTAAACTAGTCTACCTAAGGATCTTCATAGACTCATATCATTCACTGATGTGCAATACTCTTGCTTATTTCATATAGAATTCTTTATTAAAGGGAGTCACATTCATTTGATCAATCAGCATGTTCTTTAGCTTTCTCTTCCACATTAATATACATTCTGACTACTTCACACCATTTCTGTTATAACTTCTCAATGTGCCCATTGCTACCATCTTAGTCTCAACTACTATTATCTTTAACCTGAGCCATCTCCATTGCTTCTTAATTATTTTTTACCCTTGTTCACCTCTACAACTTGCCCCACCCTCAGCCCCTCTATTCTCCACACAGGAGCCAGGATAATAATTCTAAAACATAAATTAGATCATGTCACCTCCTCCATTCAAAACCTCCAGTGGGTCATAGAGACTTACATACAGGGGAAAAAAAAGATGGCTAATTGTCATGTTCATTCTTCTCTAATGTTCCCTTGGTTCATCTTTTTCACTCTTGATTCTCAGAGGTCTCCTTTAACTTTTATATCATTTACTTCACTGCATTTTCTTTTGAGTGAGAGGAGGGGGGATAGTGATACAGACTCCTGCATTTGCCCAGATTGGGATCCACCTGGCAACTGCTGTCTGGGGCTGATGGTAGTATCAACTGAGCTATTTTTAGTGCCTGAGGCTGACACATTTGGACCAACCAAGTTATCCAGAACTGAGGCTCAAACCAATCAAGCCACTGGCTGTGGGAAAGAAGAGGAAAAGAAAGGGGATAGAGAGGGAGAAAGAAGCAGATGGTCACTTTTCTTGTGTGCCCTGACTGGGAATTGAACGAAGGATGTCCATACATGGGGCTGATGCTCTGTCCACTGAGCCAACCAGCTAGGGCCTACTTTACTGCTTCTTTACCAATACTGATGCTGATCAATTGCCATGGGCTCAGGCAGCTTTGCTAAACTTTAGTCTTCTGATTTCATCTTGCTACAAAGATAGATGAATTTCAACATGGTCTTTATTCACAAACTGTGTGTACTAAACAACAACTATTATCATACAACCACCATTCTAGTTTTGTAGTTTCAAGTAGGTTTATGGTTAATATTACCATAGTAATAATATTATATAACCAGTTTGATGAAAATGTGTAACTTAATAATGCAATCAAAGCAAGGCTTTATTTTTGTCTCTCACCATTTTTTTTCTGAAGTCAGAAGTGGGGGTGGGGGAGAGAGAAGGCAGACACACAGACTCCCACATGCGCCAGACTGGGATCCACCTGGCATGCCCTCCAGGGAGTGATGCTCGGCCCATCTGGGGCATTGCTTTGCTGCAACTGGAGTCATTCTAGCAACTGAGGCAGAGGCCATAGAGCCATTATCAGCATTCAGGCCAACTTTGCTCCAATGGAGCCTTGGATGTGGGAGGGAAAAAGAGAAACAGAGAGAAAGGAGAAGGGGATGGGTGGAGAAGCAGATGGGCATTTCTCCTGTGTACCCTGAGCAGGACTCGAACCCAGGACTTTCACACACCGGGCCAATGCTCTACTGCTGAGCCAACCAGCCAAGGCCCTCTCACCATTTCTTTAAATTTATTTCTGAATGAAACAGTCATGATCCTTAGCTTTTCTTATTTATCCAGGATAATAGATACTTTCACCCCTTTTAAATTGCTCTCACTTCAGAAATTAGAATGTCCTGCCATTGATAATCATCAAAACCCTCATCTTGCTTGAAGTTGAGTATTTTATATTTCCCTAGCCAGACCCACATGGGCAGGCTTTCTACAATAGGAAAGGAAGACAACTCTTTCTCTTTTTCCACTTCTACCTCAGCTGAGGAAATAGAGTTTCAGTTTTTTTGGGAGATAGGTGCATGAGGAGAGAGGAGGGGAAAAGAGGGTTTGGTGGTTTCAAAACATGACCACAAATTCTTGACTACTGTTCCCATTTAGGGGTTGGGTTTATATACAGTGTCTTAAGATTTTGGTAGGTTTGTGACTGTCTTAATCAAGAGAGTATAGCGAATGTGATGTTTGAAATGCCTCCAGTCATTTGAGTCTTCCCAGCTGAGGGCCCAGATAACATGGAACAGAAATAAGCCATTGCCATTGTGTCCCATCTGGCTTCCTGACCCACAGTATCCATAAACATAATAAAATTATTATTTTATGTCACTAAGTTCAAGATAACTTGTTTCATACCAGTAGATAGAACAGAAGGCAGGAATTTTCTTACTGGTATTGAACTTATACTTGTTAATTAAGATATTACTTTTGTGGACTCTGGGCCTGGTCTATGTCTAGACTCTTTCGCTCAAGTTATATTTTTAGAAGCTCCCTTTAGATCCTTTCTAGTGGCAACTCATATGGTGTGAGAAGAGGAGGAACTCACAACACATCTCTAGAGAAGACTAGCCTTGCCAGATTATTCACATTTGTTAAAAAGTATCATGTTTCTTCCTGTGTTTATATATATATATATATATATATATATGTTTATATATATATATATATATATATATATATATATATATATTATTTTATATTATGATTAGTTGTGTAGGAATCTCTCTCCATCTAAATTTTGAGTTTCTTAAAGGAAGGAACTGTTTTCTTGATCTCCAAATTAAGGGAAAAAACTATTTTGGACTCTCAAAAATATAAAATGTAATGGTCAGTTGTAATAAGCTCCTTGGAAGAAAGTCTCTTTGTGAAGTGCTACAATTGTCCTGTTAATTCTCTCTTCTAGAACATCATTTTCCAAAGTCAGAGTTGAACCTTAAGTGATAGGATAAAAACATATATTTTTTAATCCTAAGGAAAAACCACTATATAAATATAGGTTGAGTTGTTACATCTGAACTATTCCTCCTAACATTTGTGGGATTTTCATTCCCATTTCCTATGCTATTTGCAAATCTATTACAACACTTCTCAGATTTTATTGTGATTATTGTTCACTTATTTATTTTTCTACTAGACTTGGGAATCCTTAAGGGTAGGAATCATGTTTTATTGTCTTAGGAGAGTGTCATAGTAAGTGCTCAAAAACTTTTATTAAATAAGTGAATGAATGAGTGAATAATTATGTTCCTAAGGAATATTCCTTTTAATTAAATCTATTAAAAAACAGTGTTTAGTTAATATGCTGAAATTTCTTTCTGCTTCTAAGTGTTAAACAAGTGGAACAAGGAGCTATTTAAGATGACAAACAGTTTTAAACCTTGCTTCATATTATGAATAGCTTTTTAAAAAATCCTGGAAACTAAATGAAAAGCAATAAAGAAGAGTAATTGATATAAGCAGTTGAATTCCTAAAGAAATGATGAGATATAATGGGAGAATTATTTTATGTGTGTAGATGTTTAATGCATAAATGTCAGTCTGTGCCAACAGCTTACCATTCTGCTCAATTTGGAGCACTTGTAATATTGAGAAGTACAAGATGCTGGGGAAGCAGGAGACGGACAGATGAACTACTGATTGTTGTTTCAGAATAATGTTCTCAGATTAGTCAGATATAAAACTTTAATTATGATTAGTCCGGTTCACTTCACATTTGACAAAAGTAACACGTGCTTCAGAAATATCTATTAAAAATATACTTGCAATTTTTTTCCAGGTGAAACACTGAATGTTAATATTTTATGTAATTCAACCCATAAAGTTTTATTTTTGGCCTTAAATGTTATTTTTTTTCCTTTTCTTTTTTTTTTTTTTTTTTGACAGATAGAGAGTCAGAGAGAGAGAGAGAGATAGGGACAGATAGACAGGAACAGAGAGAGATGAGAAACATCAATCATTAGTTTTTCGCTGCGACACCTTAGTTGTTCATTGATTGCTTTCTCATATGTGCCTTGACTGTGGGGCTACAGCAGACCGAGCAACCCCTTGCTCAAGCCAGCGACCTTGGGTCCAAGCTGGTGAGCTTTTGCTCAAACCAGATGAGTCCGCGCTCAAACTGGCGACCACAGGGTCTCGAACCTGGATCCTCCTCATCCCAGTCTGACGCTTTATCCACTGTGCCACCGCCTAGTCAGGCCATAAATGTTATTTTAAAAACTTTTTTTCCCTCAGCTACTGCTGGATACTCAAATTTTATTTCTCACCAACAAGGTGAGCAGCAGGTTCAGACAGAGTGTGGCTGACTGTAGTTCCCTCTGTAGAAGTTTTTTTCAGCTGTTGAGACCCTCATCTCAGGGAAGAAGACTGAGAGAGTCCTCTCCTATGGCTGACTGTGACCCTCCCAAATGTGGCTAAGCACCTCGACCAGATCCTACAATAGACTCACAGGGAACCACACTTTAAATGTCCATGTTCCAAGCCTCTCTCCCTTCCCTGTGTGGAATCTAGCCTAGCAGGACAGAATGTCCAGTGCCCAGACTGGCTGACTGTGAAGCTCCTCCCTATCCAATTTACATGAGCTGCTGTGCCAGTGCTGATCACAGAGAGTGTAACTCACCTCAGCTGGGCCCAGTGTGAGGAGTTTTTCCTTAGGATACCACTCTAGCAAGGGTTTTTAGGTCCTGAACCAATGCTTTCTGCAGCTGGCCGCTGGATGTGCCAGCCTTGGGCCTCCCAAGCAGGAACCCAATGCAGACCAATGGGAGACACTGCCCATGACTGGCCCTTAGCAACCTTCTTGGAGCTACAAGCAATTCAGAGTTTGTGACTACCTCTGCTGGGCCCAAGTGTATATGAAAATACCAAGCTGCACTCCTAGGCTGCCTTTTACCCACTCTGGTCCTGGGGGAAAAGTTCACTCAAACGGCATAGTTTCTCTGAGTGTTGTCTCCTGCAGTTTGTCTGCTGGCTGCTGATTGGGCTTAGCTGCTGAAAAAACCTCTGCTAGAGTGTAGAGCAGGGGTTGGGAACCTATGGCTTGCGAGCCAGATGTGGCTCTTTTGATGGCTGCATCTGGCTCGCAGACAAATCTTTAATAAAAACAATAATGTTAAAAATATAAAACATTCTCATGTATTACAATCCATTTATTTCCTATTGCTCATGTTCATGGTTGCAGGTGGCTGGAGCCAATCACAGCTGTCCTCCCAGACAACACCAAATTTTTATTGGATAATGCGTAACACACACAGGTCGTTGTATGGCTCTCACAAAATTACATTTTAAAATATGTAGCATTCATGGTTCTCTCAGCCAAAAAGTTTCCCGACCCCTGGCCTAGAGCCTGGGGCAATTCAGCAATTGGGAAGGTTGGTGGATGTGGCTCCGCCCCTTGGCCCCAGGTATCAGGCTGTCCAGAGTTTTTTCACTGACCTCAGTAGGCTGTGGCCCCAGGTATACAGTGGGTGTGGCCTCTGAGACCCAGAGGTGTGGTCTGCCCCCTCTCAGACAGTTTCAGCTGAGTCTCTTGTGAGGTAGAAGCACCAGACATAGACTCAAGAGAGTGTGGGGCGTAGCTCCAGTCTCAACACCAGAAAAGTGAGTCACTGACATGTCCCCTGATTCCTTACCTCTCAGAACCACCTGTCACCATCCCTGGGGTCGGAGAGACTCCCGAGGGTGGAGCAGCTGCTTTTCCCCAGGTTGATATCCCACAAAGGGGATGCTCTGCCCAAGAAAGATGATGACCACAGCACTGGAGTATGATTCAGACACAGGGGTTCCAGTGACCATCCCCCACAGTGTCTTTCCCTGGACCTCCAACTTTATACTGTCCTCCTGCAACTCCAGTCCTCTCAGCTCTCTCCCGCCAGAGCCCAGGTTAAGTGGCTGTGAATGAGGTTTTCTGTGTTGGCCCTTTAAAATGGAGTCTGTGTCCTAGAGGTGTGTCTCTTTCTCACAGACAGAAACTTGGCTTTTTTCACAGCTAAATAATGTCTGGGTGCCTTTTCTAGGCTCTGGGGCTCTAAGCTGGGCTCTGGGCCTGGGGCTGAGTACCCACACTTCTCAGGGCAACCCTCCCCACAGTGAGAGTCCTGCCGGACCCTCAGCTGCCGCTTGCTCCTGGGAGCAGGGCAGCCCTTTCTGCGTCTCCACCCTTCTTACCAGTCTTGGTGTGGCTTCTTTGGTGATCCTTGGTTATAGACTCCTCTTAGTTTAGTCCAAAGATGGTTTTTCAAGATGATTCTTTTAAAATTAAGTTGTAGTTCAATTTTGTCCTGGGAGGTGGTAGTTGGGATGTTTGCCTACTCCATCGCCATCTTTCTTCCTACTATATTGTCTTGATTGGCATTGTAACTTGCAATTTTTTTCACCTATGGATGGAATGAACATTACTACAGGTGCTTAGAATATGCTGTCGCACAGGTAAATGTTAAAAAAAGTAAAGAATGTAGATTTATGATTTCCACATTGGGCTGCTGCCCAGGCACCCACCTTGAGAGAATCCTGATTACAAGTGCCATTTTAACAACCAGTTTGCCAAACTCAACAGAAAATTAAGTGTCAGTTCTGCCAAACTGGTGCGAACTGGCTGAATCCCACCACAGTATGTACCAATCTTTTTAATCCAATCATAGATCGAAAGATATGTAGGAGTTTTCCATGTCTTGGGTATCATAACTAATGCTGCAGAGAACATAGGGTTACTTATATCTTTACAAATAAATGTTTTCAAATTTTTTTGGTAGATACTCAGGAGAAGGATTTCTGGGTCATATGGTAGCTCTGTTTTTAATTTTTTGAAGAACCACCATACTGTTTTCTATAGTGGCTAAACCAATTTACATTTCCACCAGTAGTGTATGAGAGTTCCTTTTTTCTCCACGTCTTCTCCAGCAGTATTCTCGTCCTCTTCCTATATTTAATTGGATTTTTTGTCATATGAGTTTTTTATTATTTTTGATATTGGCCCATTATTAGCAGTATTGTTGTAAATATCTTCTCCCATTTGGTTGGTTATTTTTTGTTGTTGTTAATGTTTTCCTTGGCTGCTTTTTAGTTTGATGTAGTCCCATTTATTTATTTTTGCTTTTACTTCTTTGACTTGGGATCATATTTATAAAATCTCTGAGATCAAGACTTATAAGTTTATTACTTACATTTTTCTTCTATGTATATTATTGTTTCAGGTCTTATCTGTAGATCTTTGACCCATTTTGGGTTAATTTGTATGTGTGGTATTAAGTAGCAGTCTACTTTCATTCTTTTGCATGTGGCTTTCCAGTTTTCCCAGAACCATTTATTGAAGAAGAATTTTTCTCTATTGTGTGTTTTTGGCTTTTTTGTAGAAAATTAATTACTCATATACATGTAGGTTTTCTGGGTTCTCAGTTCTGTTTAATTGGTTTGGGTGTCTTTGTTTCTGCCAATACCATGCTGTTTTGATAATTGTTGCTTTGTAGTAAAAAGAGAAAGAAATAAAAGGCATTCAAATTAGGAATGAAGAAGCAATTTTTGTCACTTTTTCAGAGGACATGATTATATAGAAAACCCTATACACTCCACCAAAACAGTATTAAAAACAATAAAAAATACAGTAATATTGCAGGATATAAAAATCAATGTATAAAAATCCACTGTATTCCAATATACTAACAATAAAATTTCAGAAGAAAGGAATAAATAAAACAATTTCATCTGCAATTGCAACAAAAAGAATGAAATACGTAGGAATAAACTGAACAAAGACTGTGCACTTAAAGACATTATATAAAACATTATTAAAAGAAATTGAAGAAGACATGCGTTTATGGATAGGAAGACTCAACATAGTTAAAATAGCCATATTACCTAAAGCATAAAGATTTCATGCAATTCCCATCAAAATCCCTGTGTCATTCTTCCAAGATATACACATAAAAAAACATCAGATTTGTGTGGGGACTACAAAAGACCTTGAATCCTGAGAAAAAAAAGAACAAAACTGGAGGTATCACATTCCCTGACTTTAAATTATACTACAACTCTATAATAACAAGAATATATCACTTATATATGGAGTCTAAAGAACAATATAAACAAACAAATAAAACAGAAGCAGACTCATAGATACAGAGAAGAGACTGATCGTTGCTAGAGTGGAGGAGGGTTGGGGACAGGGTAAAAAAAGAGGTGAAGGGATTGAGAAGTATAGATCAATAGCTACAAAACAATCACAGGGATGTAAAGTACAATGTAGGGAGTATAGTCAATAGTATTGCGATAACTATGTATTATAGTGCCAGATGTCAGAAAATACCAGAAAAACACTTTGTAAAGTATATGATTGTCTAATGATTCTGCTATATATCTGAAATTAGTACAAAATAATATTGAATATAAACTGTAATTAAAAAAACTTTAAAAAGTAAAAAAAAAAAAAACCCCACTTGATATTAGGTTAGACCTTTGATCAAATCTGCCCACCCCTGGTTTTGTTTGGCTTATGAGTTAAGAATGATTTTCACATTCAAAATGGTTGAAAAAAATCAAAAGAAGAATATTCATGACACATGAAGATAGCATAAAATCAATTTTGTGTCTATAAATAAAGTTTTTTTGGAACATAGCCACGCCAATTTCTCTATCTAATGGCCATGACTGCTTTCATGCGATACGATCAGAGCTGCATCACTGAAACAGTGACCTTTTGGCCTGCAAAACTGAAACTATCTACTCTCTGGTCCTTTACAGAAGACGTTTGCTGGCCCCTGATTTAGATTCATGATGCCTGTTTATATAGAAGGAACTCCAGATACATTCTAGTTAAACTTGTGGAAAAGCAACCATAAACTTTATACATCTGTTGGCTGCAACAGTCTATACATATGTAATGTTGAGGGAGGCACATGGCTCTATTATAAAATTATATGGTGTGAAAAAATTATTTTGAAATGTTGCGGGATTATTATTTTGTGGGATAACAGCTTTCTTTTCTAACAAGTCACAGGAAGTAAGAAAAATAAAAGTGCTTGAAAATATCAAGTATGTCATTGTCATTTGGAACTCAATAAGCTATTACAGTCTTGTCAGGTCCAATCTCTAAGGAAGTGAATGAAAATATATATCTTAGGCAATCTGACCCCTATCAACATCATGCATCATGGTTATTCTGACATCTGAAGAGGAGCAATTCTGCTCTGTCGACTCGGAGTCTCGAAGTTATTGGCAGAGGTCACTCACTCCTTCACCTTTAGCTACTGGATAGCAGATTGAAATTAAAGTGAGGAGGAGGTATGGAGAAGGTGCCCTACACCTTCTGTCAATTTAGCCTAATCCTCATTAAATTGTACCGCTAATTCAGCATGTTCTAAGGGCTCCTGACACTAGAAGAAATGTCACCCTATGACTTTAAAGGACTTAAAGGATCTGAGGCTTCTTGGTTTGAGTCAATTCCCCCTTGTGCACCCTGGGGCTGAGAGCGTGCTCGCATTTCTTTGCCGCCTGCGGGATTGTTGTGCATCTTTACATTTTGGGACTACAGAATGGCAGCCAAGATGATCGACTGAATAAAACATAAGGCAGGAGAAGGCCGAAGGCTGCCCGAAGTACTTGTGCTTTTATATCCTTCATATTCAAGATTTGTTAGAGCAAATGAGTAAAACCGTAAACATAAATGTAATGAAAAAGGTAATAGATTACAGAGGTTGCACCTTCAAAGTTAACAAACAAAATCCCACCAGAAAGAGCTAATTGGTGCATTTTAAGTTTCTGCTTAAAAATAGAAAAGTGGTTTTGTTTAGTTGGCAGCTCTCTGGATGGCAATCAGAAAAGTATGGTTTATACTCTTCTTACAGTAAAATATTTTGCAAACTACTCCATTTCTTGATAATTCAGATTCTTTGCTCAATAAAGTAGACTGAATACATGGCTTTTATAAAAAAAATTCTATGATAATAAATAACAACCACAACAGAGTTATTTATTTCATTTTAGGTGAAAGGCTAGAAATTTTTATAGCCATAGAAATAAAAACCGAAAAAAAATTAAAAAATGAAAACTCTTAATTCCTTTACTTTTCTTCTGTCTCTCCCCCTGCCCCCCTTTTTGGAGCAAGGAAGAATTGACAGTGGATGTAATCTCATCCTTGAAGTGTATTGGAGAATATAACCCAAGTTTTCCTGACTACACCACCTGGGGCTAGATAGGGGACCATAATAATAACCGTAGGGGCCAGAATGTCATTATTTCTTGCTCCAATCTTGAATACAGAAGCTCCAGGTAAAAATGAAGTCCTCAGCCTAGTGTCATTGCCCTCCTGTCCAGCTCTTCTGCTTCTGCCAGACCCCAGGGTCTCAGGAGGTGCTGCCACTGCGGGGTAAGGCACCGTGATGGATGAACTACAGGCCTCAAAGAGACCAATGTGCAGATCCACGATGAGATGGGAGGGAGGGTCTCTCTCCTCTTTGTTAGACTGTTTCAGTGGTTTAAGTATAGGGCTGTTGTTCGTCAATAGTTTACAATGTGAATAAACTCTTGCAATTTTTACTTACAGATTTTTCTCTCTCTAAACTAGAGCCCGACATGTCCATGGGTCCAGTCCACAGATAGGTTTGATTAATAGCTACAGTAGTGTTCTCATCCTGGCTTTGTTACCAGGTCAGTTGAATGTGCCCTTTTCATTTAGCACCTGTGAGTTCCTTTAGCTTCCATGCAGGTGCACTTGAGAGTCCTCATTTACGAAGACACAATTTACTTAACTCCACACTCACCAGACCTCAGCAATGAAGCTTCCAGGTCCCTTGCAAACATACCTTGGTTGGGCCATCTTTTTGGTCCACTAGACATGCCCAGATATATCTGACTCTTAGCAGTGAACAAAACCTTAGCTCAAACCATTAGGCTTGTGTGAGCCAGAGAATTTCCTGCATATTTGTAAACCATTCTTCCAGGAATGTAGGGTCCGTCAGTGTTTCCTTCCTTTCTCTGTGAAACCTGGGAAGCATCAACTCATATGTTGAGGTGACAGTAGACCAATTTGAAGTAGCTGTGGGAGGGTTCTCTTGCTCTTTGAGTCCCAATGTGTGCTAGGCACTGTGCTATGTGTTACTTAATTTAATCCTCATGACAATCTGCTTTGTTTTACAGTTTACAATATTAAACTAAAACCAAGACATAAAAAAATCCCCTGGATTGAGCATTTCAATAACTTGGCCAAATTTATATAATTAGAAAGTGGTAAGGATTTTAAACCATAGTAAATCAGACTGCAGAAACAATTAATATTTTTTCATTGTAATATATTGAAGGTATTATATGTCCCTTCTATTTATTTTGAACATTCATGAGATTCCTCTGTGTATTTGAGTTCCCGTGACACTCCCCACACCCCCATTGCATTCCTCTGAATGACATGCTTATTTTTATTTTTTACCAGAAACCTTCACAGTTAATCATTTTCCAGAAGGGTTGTTGAAATATATTAGCACAATAGAGAAGAAGCTGCTATTAAAACAAACAAGTCTAAACAATACTATCATGCTCAACACCTTGTAGCTGACAAAAGGTAGCTGCTTATATTACTGGAAGGGTAGGCCTGGACATCTGCCATTTCCATTAACGGAAGATGCTCTGCACAATGATAAATGGGTTCCAGTTGTCTCCCCACATTCAGGCATTTCCCATGTTCAGCCAGGAGACCATCAACCCTTTATCATATCAAGAAGTAAGAGCAAAGTCAATGCCAAAAGAGAACAACACGGTGTGCAATTTGGTTCATTGTAGTCGAAGTCTGTAAACCAGTAGGACTGTGTCATAAATACACTCCTGAGAGTGCTCTGTCTGGAACTTCAATTATAGAGACAATGGGTACATCTCTAGCACAACTGTTTTATGTATTCCAGTATTGCTCTATGAGCTGTAACAAAGAAAATAAGTAATTAGTGGCTTTTTGTGCTAAGTGCTTTAGTTGCAGTTTGGTTGTTATTTTTGAAGTTTAATTGTTTCAGCATTAATAATGTGTTTTTGGTAAACAATAATTTATGAAATAGGGAGAATCTTACTAATAGAATGGATGAGTTTATATCATGTTTTCTTTATAAGTGTGATTATCTTCTAATCTATGTGTGATCAATTTTAAGATACTAAATATTAGACTTTTTAAATATAATTTATCAGGGTCAAATGCAGAAATCAGTTAATATGATTGGTAAGAAAATGGAAGGGTTTATTAAATATAAAACAGACTTTAAAATTTTGTCACTGTACATGCTTATCTGTGAATTTCTATTGCTCTACATACATAGTGAAATGCATATTTTTTTTCATAAAAAAGCTTTTATTTGCTCTGGTTAAATATAAATAATTAAGAAATAAGGTAAGCAAGGCATATGATATTTGTTGTACTCTTACATGAATATGTACCTGATAAAAGATGACAGAAGGTTCTTTATTTTTTTAATATACAGTGTAAAATAATTTACATAATTATTTGATATCATATATGGAAATATTATGTAATAATGTGTTGGACTCTTCTTCTGTTATAAGAGTATAATTTACATTGGTTATTGGTGGACAGCACATTAAATTATAATTTTCTAACAGTTCATTTCACCTAGGAGAATTTTATTGTGTGCCTCCCAAATGAAAAATATATATTAAGAAGTTCTCCTAAGTATTCTCAAAGTATGATATATATGAGCTCTCTTAAACTATAATATTTGTAATCTGTAGTTTATACTTAAAAATTATTAATAAAGCAAGGCAATTTTCACACCTACCAGAGAACTCCACCATGTAACAAGGCAGTGCTGTATGTGCTATGTTGTTAAAAAAGATACTTTATGTTTGGTATTTGTACTATTAAATTCATATACTTTAGTTATTAGTATTCCAATTTTATATTTTTCTAATGCACTGTTGAGATACTGAATTTTCTTCCTTTCTCAATAAGACTGTAGTTCAAATTTACTTTACTTTTTAAAAATGAGAGCATTAGGGAAACTTTGTATATAATTAGGGGTTAAAACTCAAATGAATTCTGAGACCAGGCAGGTGAAGTCAGTAGAGAACTGAATATTGCATATCCCATATAAAGGCATTAAAACCAAAAATACTGCTCTTGACAAACAAAATCTAACAATGGGATATTTATCCAAGGAGTCTAGTTTGTATCAAGCAGAAGTTGATGATTTTCCATGTAGCTGGTCCTGGGCAGAGCAGAAAGAGCCCCTGCTCACTCATTGATTTATTCAGCTCTCTTTTTAACACTAATTTTTTGGATACTCACTTAGAAAAAAAAACCTTTGAACTAGGAAACAAGTATTCAACATTGAATTTATAGAAGTGGCTCCTGTTCTCAAGGAACATTTCTGTTTTGACTGAGATGGCTCAGGATTAATTCCATTAATCCATGTTTAGATAATTTTTGAAATTAATTTGTAATGGTTGTGTATAGCTCTATTCATGTTCTAAGGATTCATAAACTGGATATTTTAATAAGCTAAACCTTCTTAAATAAATAATTAAATATACATTTATTAAACTTATCAAAATCAAACACAGTTAATAGCTATGCCTACTTACAACTTTATCTATAGGTTGACAAAGCATCTGTTAGCAAGGGAAAGGTAAAGGAAGAAAAGTGTATGTTCTCAATTCACACACACACACACACACACACACACACACACACACACACACTCTAAAATGCTCCCAAAAAGTAACTTAAAAAGACAACTCAATCTTGTAGTACTTTTCTTTTGGTATTCAGATAATCAGACTTGTGAAATAAAGTTTTGGAGAGCAGATCATGTGGATTAAATTGGCTTTAATCTTCAACATTGAGAACAACCTCAGAAGTAGAGCTAAAATATCTTTAGTAACAGACACAAAACAAAAATACATGGGAAGTGGCTGAGTATAACATAATAGGAAATATTGGGACCTTTAGGGGGCTTGGCATATCATGGAGTCTAAAAATTGCCTAAAGACATCAATATTCATTTAAAAAAATAAGTTTTCTGCTGACAAAAACAAAACACTTTGATCTGATACCCATCTTTGTTAAAGCCAATTCTCTTCTTGCCTTTCTATAGCATCAATCTTTAAAAAGCAGTGTGACTTTAAAAATTAACAGTATTTTCTATTTTTGAGATGGTAACAATAAACTAAAGGAACAATTTCACTTCAGAACTGTAGCATTTGACATCAAATCCATAATGTTTTACCAGAATAAGGTTTTCTTCCTACTGAGAATCACTTATTCAATTAAAGGATAACTCACACTTTTAATTACCTGGACAAAAGAAAATGGAAGATGCCCGACCAGGTGGTGGCGCAGTGGATAGAGCATCGGACTGGGACATGGAGAACTCAGGTTCTAAACCCCGAGGTTGCCAGCTTGAGCACGGGCTCATCTGGTTTGAGCAAGGTTCACCAGCTTGAGCCCAAGATTGCTGGCTTGAGCAAGGGGTCACTCAATCTGCTGTAGTCCCGCAGTCAAGGAACATGAGAAAGCAGTCAATGAACAACTAAGATACCACAGTGAAAAATTGATGCTTCTCATCTCTCTTTCTTCCTGTCTGTCCCTATCTGTCCCCTTCTCTGTCTCTCTCTGTCTCTGTCACAGACACACACAAAAAAAGAAAATGAAAGATAATCTGTGATAGCTAAAATTTCAAATTCATATGAAGAAGAAAGACCACAGGTTATATCAAAGCCTAGTTTTTATATTTATGGGAAGAATTATTTT
Source organism: Saccopteryx leptura (assembly GCF_036850995.1). Taxonomy (NCBI): domain Eukaryota; kingdom Metazoa; phylum Chordata; class Mammalia; order Chiroptera; family Emballonuridae; genus Saccopteryx; species Saccopteryx leptura. Next base: position 41,206,760 of record NC_089507.1, read on the forward strand.
CTTCCTATTAAGGAAGTTGAGTTTTATTTATCCTATTTTAAATGCTCACAGTCTTTCTAAAACCACAGAAAATCATGCCTCCTCAACCTGGCATTAAGAATTTTGTATTTAGAAATATGATATTGTAAAACCTTTTGCTTATAGGAGACAGGAAATATAAGACTGAACCACTCATACTACCAACCCTTTTGAGAAATATCAAAATCTCTTTCTGAATCATTAAATAAATGCATTTATCCATAAAAATCAAATCATCTCTGCTATAAAATTTTATTTTCTTAGAAAATATACAGATCAAAGCATTTTATTTTGTAAAGCATGCATTAATGACCACTATGGTTATCAAAAAAGAATTTGAACCACTGTGTCCTTGCCCTTGACAGCTTACAAAGGACCGCTTTTTATGATGCGGTTCTCCCAGGAATCTGGGATACAATCAGTAATTGATTTTGCTTGAGAGATCTAATTGTTTGATAAAAGCATTATTTCATCCTTTAGATTTGTTACCTTGGGGGAAGAGGTCTTGACTCTTCTTCTTTTACAGTTTTGAAGAGATGTGCTTCTAGATTGAATGATACTGCTTGATTGACTGTTTTGAATTAATTGGCTGGTCAATTCAAACAAGTAGCTGATTTATTTTTTTATTTTTTGCTCACTTCCATTTGAGTTGTTTTTTGCTAAGCAAACTGAACAACTAGGCTTCAAGTAGACCAAAACCAGAGCTTACATTTTTCCTTTTAGGTAAAAGCAAATTGCTTAAAGCCTTAGAAACCCACCCATCTGTTTTTTAATTTATAAATTAAAATTAATGGGGTGACATTGGTCCATAAGGACACATAGGTTTTAGGTAAACATCTCTATAATATTTGAACTGTTGATGGTATTGTATGCCCATCAACCAAAGTCAAATCATTTTCTGTCATTGTGTATTTGTTTTTTTTTTTTACTCTTCTCCCCCATCCCATCCCTCTGGAAACCATTTCACTTTTGTCTGTGTTCATGAGAAACTCTTGATTAAAACATTTTTTATAAAGGCATATTTTTGAGGGGGTGTTAACTCCCTTAAAAACTATCCTTAATTTAACGTATCCTAAAGTGAATTTTTTTCATCTTCAAAGTGCTCCTTACATAATCTTTTACCATCCATTACTTTTGGAACTGAGCTATGATCCTGTTATCTTCTGCACAAAAGTACTCATTGGCTCCAACTGGTTATGAGTCAAAGTCATTCTAGAATCTTTAAAATCTGATGGTGATTTGCTTATCATCCACTAACAAGGTATTTCATGTTCCTTCCACAGAAACGTATTAGACTACTTGCTCTTCTCTAAAATTTCCCTCTTCTAATCCTTGCTTACTTGGGTCAGCTGATGTGAATACAGATCTATGAACCATCCTGATAGTAAACTCAAAGCATACTCCTGATTTATGTATAGGAAGAACCTCTTCAGGCCACTCTTAGAGAAGATCTCTTTTCCTTTTCTTTTTTTCTTCTCTCTTTCCCCTGACTTTACCTCCAACTACCAGGCCACACCATAGCCTAGTTTTTCATGTAGGGATTCAGGAATAATGCCTGTGTTTAAAACTCTGTGTGTTCACTAGGAAAACCTCAACTAACCTTGTGCTCACATCACTATTCTCTATAGGACCAATCATACTATTTTTTTTGTATTGCTTAGAACCCTGCTGTTGTGTGTCAAGTGTTAAGTACTCACATTAATAGCAATGCCAAAGGACTGCAGAGATAGAAAGTCTCTGCTGCAAACTATAAGAGAGAGTAGCCTGAAAATAAATTGAGATGCAATAGTCATTACTGCTAAGACTATTTACAGAAGTCATTATCTTGGACCTAAACAAACTAATTTTTTTTGAATTGTTTAGGTCTTTGGGATACAGTCCAGAAAACAGAGGAATATTGTATTTCTGCAGAGATGGGAAGCATACCTCCACTCAGGAAAAAAAAATGACTTAATTTACTTCAGTGCATCATGTGGTCTTGACTCCATGTTAGATTAACTTCAAATCCACAAGTGTCCAGCAGCCTTGTGTTCAACTGCCTTTTTTTCCCCAAAGGGAACATATTTGACTCTGTACCATATTTTGCTTATGCCCAAGGTTCAATCTTACCTGTTGAGTACAGAACTAACCTCCATATCTGAGGATTGGAAGTATTTTCCTGTTATTTCCATGACATACTATTAATCCTGTCTACTTCAAGTTACTTAACTAGGTTGAACTTGGAATTCTCTGTAAGATCTAATGTCTCATAAAAAACTGATCTCAGGATAATTAATATGGATTTAAATAAGCTATTACTTAATATGAGATGCTATAAAATAATGCTATTTTTAGTGTTAAATAAAACGTCTCTAACATATTATATTAAGGTTAAATTGGTGATCTAGAACCATTAGCTGCTACTGAAATAACTTGATTCAGGCAGAAGTTTCAATTGCTGTGCATGTCATGACTGTTGAAGCAGTAAAAAATTGAGCGGCTGAGCATTTGCTTATTAGGTTTGCACTAAAAGGATAAGTGAATTGTACTGAGTAATAGGATTTTTGTGTGGCTTTTGAGAAGGCATTTTTCCCAATTATTTATAACTTTCAGTCTACCAGTCTCAGAATGTTTACAGGCTTACATTAGAAGATTTGGATATTCTGGGTTTCTGTAAACTGGACTTTGCATGGTGCACTGGGGAGAATTTTTATTTTCTCAACTTGGTTTCTACTTATTCCATATATGTATCATTTTAAATTTTAGCTGAAAATTATCAAAGAAATTTAATTCTACAGTCATGAGAAAGTGAAAGGTGTTATGAGATTTAAAATTACCAGGCCATAAACAATTTTGAGGAGTCAAATTCTGAATTTTAAAAACCCAAAAGCATTATTTTGATTTATTTGACTTGTTGCATAGAAACAGAAGTTTGTTACTTGGGAAAATGTCAGCCTCTTCTGAATAAACAGTTTATATCAAACTCTATATAACCTTTAATAGCTGTTGTGTATTGAGGGGTTTTATCTTGTCAGTGGGTTGAATGTCAAGAGGAATGCCTCTTGGTATTTGGGTAATTTAGGTTACTTAGAAGAAAGAAGTTCAGTCCCACTTAGAAACCCTTTTTGAAATGAAATATGAAAGTTAAAGTGCACTGAGAATTAGCCTGACCAGGCGGTGGTGCAGTGGATAGAGCATCGAACTGGGACGTGGAGGACCCAGTTTTGAAACCCTGAAGTTGCCAGCTTGAGCAGGGGCTCATCTGGTTTGAGCAAGGCTAACCTTGGCTAGCCCAAGGTTGCTGGCTTGAGCAAGGGATCACCCAGTCTGCTGTAGTACCCTCAGTAAAGGCACATATGAGAAAGCAATCAATGAATGACTAAGGAGCTGCAATGAAAAATTGATGCTTCTCATCTCTCTCTCTTTCTGCCTATCTGTCCCTCTCTCTGTTTCTGTTTTTGTCATCGAAAAAAAAAAAGCCCTGAGAATTAGTAGGACACTTGAATCCATGTTAACACAATAAATTAAAATTAATAAAAAAAGAAAAAAATGTACTGAGAATTGTAACATAGTAGCGTAATATGAAATATGATTCTTTTAATGGACATTTTAAAATTTTAACGCACAAAGTACTTTAGATACTTTTTCCATAGTTTCTATTGTCTTGGTAGAAAAGAATTTATATTTATGATGAACATAAGCCTGGGAAGTTCTTATTTGCATAAATCATGGTACAGAACCAGAATCCATGATTCAAAGTGTCAAAAACTGTAAATGAAAACAATCACAAAGCTGTGGCAAATTTCACTAGGCATATATCTACATATACGAAAATAATATTATGAGCATTAGAGGATTCTCCATTCTCTGAGGTTTGACAGTTACGTGCTGTCACCACTTTTTCACTTCCCACTCACACTGCCACCCTCCACGGTCTTGCTTATGTCCCTGCAATTCTATTGAAATTGCTCCTGTTTTAGCTTCCAGACATCTCTTTTTGCTCATTCCAAGATATTTTACTTCTCTGCCACATTTTGCACAGACTTTTTTTGAACCTCTATTTTACTCTCCGGCTTTATAATAACATATTCTCTTATAAATGTCTTTATCCCCCCCATTGGCATTCTATCCCTTTAGTTGTCCTTTTTCAGCCTTCATCGGGACAAGTTTTTCTCTTGTCATTAATGTTAAACCTTAAAGCTCTTTTTCTTTGGCCTTCTCTTCCATCTATATACATTTTCTCTACAGGATCCCCATTTCCTCCCATGGTATCATTATCATCCCTATGCTAATGTGCCGGGGTCCAGCCCCGGGGGGGATCCAGGGGTCCCACAGGAGGAGACAGCGTCGGCGAAATCGAGTGAGAGAGCCGAATTCTTTTCTTTCTCTTTATTCTCTAGTTAGCATTTACTGCCAGGCATCTCTACCAAATGCTGGTTTAGCTTTCTTTTTATGCACACACACTAAGTTACAATCACATGGTATTTTGTTTCACTATGGTTACATGTTTCCAGATAACAGTTAATTCATATCTATAAACTATAAATCAGGTGGTAAGTTATTCAAAGTACAGTTATACAATAGCAATAACAATATTGGTACAAACTTCTAAAAGATTAGTACTAATTAATAACTCTATTTTACTGTTGTTGTGAATCAAGGGCACAGAGAGAGATTTGCAGACGAAATCATTAAGGACTAGCAAAGGCCCACCACTTGCTCAGGCAAATGGCCTTGAGTTCATGCAGTGTCCTAATTTTTTTCACAAGACTTCAAAAGGCTTGCTTATTAAGAAATTGTCATAACATCAAGAGTAACTTTTGCTTAAAGATATATAGAGTGCACCTGCAAGATAGCTTAGTAGCAACATAATATCAGAAGGCATTAATTGCTATTGCTTCTATGGATTCTTCCATATTCCTCTTCATTATCTGAACAAAAAACCTTGGGAAAGTATATAAATCTCATGAGAATGTCTCACTGAGAAAGCCCAGTAACTGCCTTTAGTGACAAAACAAGTCTTTTAACAAAACATTCTTTACTTGCCAGCTGCAGTCCTATCCAAGGCCACGCAACGGGCCACTCCACTACACCTTACCTAAGATTCTAATGTCTAGTTAAACTTTATTCATTTACTATATTCATACACTAGTTAAGTTCTAACTTTATTCTTTCTAACATGATTAATAAGAAGAAATTCTTCTACAAACTTAACCCTTTATGAGGAATATCATGGCCAGCCTCTTATGTTTATGAGCCCAGTTCAAGGGGCTTACAGGCTTTTCTGTGGAACTTACACCTTCTGTCTCATTTCCAAAGAAATTACTACAAATCTACAGGGAAAGCACGGTACTATTATCCCTGTGCCACAAATAATAGCACACACCCAGAAAAAGGGGGGATATAAGGCCAGATTAATTCAAAAGATTAAAGGGGGAAGTATCGTGCCTTTCCTTTGCGGTGACTTTGTCAACCCGCAGCTGTTGGTCTTTACTGCGGTGACTCTATCTTCTTTTGCTGTGACTTTGTCAACCAGCAGTTGTGGATCTTCTCCTGCTGTGACCTAGTTAGCCAGCATTAGTGGATCGGCTCCCGACACTAATGGCTGTCAAGCCTGAACTCTCTCCTGAGCTCAGACTCAGATATCATGAGTAAATATCTAAGAAGTTATCTGATGAGAGCTTATTTTCTGTGAATGATCCCCCTTTCCATTCTATATTGATGTCATGTTACCGTATGACCCTTCCTTGAACAATAGTTTGTCCAAGGACAAGTGCTAGATCCAAGGCTGGCCAATAAATTTGTGTCCTGAGATTTTTGAGTTGAGACTGGGTATCAGAACAACCTCTCTTTGAGATCCTGTGTTAGAATCAGGGTGGTTGAATGCATTAGTGTCCTGTAAGAGTTCTGTCAATTCTCGTTAGTTGTTAAAGATATTAGACATCACCTCTAATTGTAGGGTATAAAACCTGGAATTTATGGATAACCATATGTACACTCATGTAGACCATATAAACAGAAAAGGCAAGTCTGTAAATCAGAGATGGTGAATTTTATTCTATGTTAACTTTATATCAGTATGAGTAGTTGTCAAAAAGAGTAAGCTGAGAAATGCCCACAGAGTCCTTAAGGCATTAGGTCCTGAATCCTCTGGTTGCTAAGGCACAGTTATTTCCCTATCCCAGTATATTTATAATAAAGTCAGCTCTTTGCTAAAGCTAGCTTGATAGAAATATGTCACTTTTAACAAGCAAGCAAGCAAGCAAACAAACAAAAAGATCCTAGTTAATAAAACATCCTACTGTCTACTGGACATTTCCCCTTTTTTTGTCATGTACCTCTAATTCTTTCCTCATCCCCCACCACATCCTCAATTCTAAGCCTGCTTTTCCTTCCATAGCTTAGTATGGAATGACATCTTTACTTACTCAAGCCATTGAGTTGGTCATTATCTTTGATTCATCCCATCCAATTAGTCAAATCCTATTATTTATCTGTCCCTTTATTTCCATTGTCATTCTAACACATTAGTCCCCCCACCTCCCCACAGTTTCTGTATTTGATCATCTTGTAGCTGATCTTTCTGCTTCTAGCCATGCCATCCTCAAATGTGTTCTGACTCTAGAGCAATCTTCTTTGGCTTCACAATAAAGCTCAGCAACTTTTGCTTCACGTTAGAACTCTTCATCATTAATTTCCAGGCTGTTTCTCTAGCTTTATTTCCTGCTACCATTTTTATTCATATGGCTCAGAATGCATGAATCATACAAAAATATATATAGTTCCTCTATATTAATCTCTTCTTCTGAAATGACCTTCCTTTATCTATTTCTATCAGAACATCTTGAATGGTAATTGCCTATGTATTACTAGTCTGTATGCTCCTTGAAGGCAAGGATAATGTTCTGCATTGCATTATTATTCTATCTTAACAGAGTTCCTGTCTCAGGATAGCTATTCTGTAAATATTCACTAAACAAATACCTTTGTTAGAAAAATGAACTGCTCTTAGATACAAGTACAGAGCACAGAAACAGAAATATAAACTTGTAATCAAGGACAAAGTCCCTTTCCATGAACTGAATGTTGGGAGGGAAGCAAGATTATAACTCTGAGTTCAGTGTTTCGTAAATTATCACTTAGTAATATTAATAATCTTGAACACGCAGCTCTTCATGCACTAGTTCATGTTCATCTCTCAGGATAGGCATTGATTCTTTGACCTGTACCTAGTCATGTAGAATAGATTTTACTGTCTACAGCTGGTGGCAGTTTTTTTCTGTGCTTTTAGTTGTTAGTTCCTTGACATTTTTTTTTTTTAGATATTACTGCTTTTATTTTTTTTCCTGGACACTACAGTATGATGACCATTCAAATATTAATGGCCACAGCTGTGCACATCTTAGAAAAATTAACTACTTAATTGCATTAATATGAGCCTCTTGAGACTAAGTGCTCAGTTCATAGTAGAGTGATTGGATGGGCTGAATGACAATATAAATATAGTAGATCATTAGAGATATACTATTTTCCTTGATTTCAAACTACTCGGGCTTAAAAATAGGAGGGTGCACAGCTATGTTTGAAAGCAGATGGTTAGGACTATAGAAAATTTCAAATCTTGATAAGGCTCATAAGTCTTTGATTATGCCAGTTACATAGAATGAGTAATATATTTGTAATTGAGATATGAGTTGGGGTCACCTTGTCCCTTAGGATTTAGGCAAGACTAGCTCATCCCCTCATTCTTTGTCTTCTGGTAGGTCCAAGTCTTTTTCTAAGATTTCTGTCAATTCCCAAAAGGTTTATGCTCTTATAGTCACCTGTCTTTAACATTCTGCCTATACTGACTTCTTGTTATTGACTCTGTCTTACAGCTGTCCCTTTATCTCTGACCTGTCATTGTTGCCACTGACCCCAGTGAGCATACGTACGCTTCTTCATACCCCATCAAGGTAACTAGGGTTACAAGACTGATTATGCAGTAGAACTAAGTTATTGAAAGTGCATTATTGGAAGTTAGAATCCCAAGTTAGTCATTCTTGCCCTTAATTCTCTGTGTGGCATTCTACTGGCCATACTTACTGCCTGCTGAGGGTCCCACGTTTATTACTGCTTCTCACCCTCTTCTTCTGAAATGCCTTTGGGTATTTGGAATTCTCATTCAATTGTACAATACAGTTCCTCTCTTTCAAGTCTCTCTCCCACAAATCCACCTCCTTTGCATATCAAAAACCCATCTAGTAATTCAGGCAACAAAAAGAAAAGACATAGTCTTCTTTGGGAATAAAAACAATATCCTGCCATTTCAGTTTTCCTTTATCAGGACTCATTGCCTTAGAGACCTCATGGTTTAGAAATCATCCTTTCCTCTATCTTTTACATAGCACATTTATTCCAAGGTGGGCATTTAGAAGAGAGTTTCTACTTTGTTGGCAGAGAAGAGGAAACTCTTTAAACATTAGACCTTTTCAATAAGCAAGTGGCTTATTTTGGGGTGTTTTTGTTTGCCTAATTTTTTTATTATTAATTTTAATGGGGTGACATTAATCAGTCAGGGTACATAGGTTCAGATAAAACATCTCCAGGTTATTTTGACATTTGATTATGTTGCATACCCATCACCCAAAGTCATATAGTCTTCCATCACCTTCTATCTGGTTTTCTTTGTACCCCTTCTCTCCCCCCACCCTCTCCCTTCCCCTCCCCACCCCCTGTAACCACCACACTCTTGTCCATGTATCTTTGGGTGGTTTTAACACAGAGCTGTCACAGATTTTTATCCCTACAGGTCCTTAAAAAGTAGAAGAAGCAACATGATCTAATTATAAATCCTTTACACTCTGAGAATTTAGAATCATTTGAGTGATGAAAATATTTTTCCTATGGTATTCACCTTTCTGAGCTAGGATGGATGATACACAAAAGTTTGTTTGTTCTATTGCTATGCCAGTTTTTTAGTTAGGACATTTCTGATGTGAAGATTTCAGGCAAGGGCCAAGGGAAATGGAGGCATGTAAGCATTAAACACTAAAGTGAATTTTATCTATGGAAAGGTTGTTAGTGTCTTTTTAGACACATTTATATTAGTTTGTTCTGTCTGTTATCTAGGGTGATCACTGTTCTCTCAACATTATCTAATTTTAAGTGAAAATTTCTTATTTAACTAAAGTTCAACTATTTAGTAATGTTTAAGCCTTTCATAAGGGAATGACTTACAAAGGACAGAAAGATAGCCCAAATGAAGAAAGAGCTGTGAGTAATTAAAGAACAGAAGTAAACCGGGGAAGCCATGGGATGAATAGAAAAGGCAACAACGGGTGCTGAACAAACACTAAATGCTGAGTGTAGTACATAGGCTGGGGGAACCACGCCTTACTTTGCACATTGAAAGCCACCCTGTTGTTCAGATTAAACAAATGGTCACCTTTAAAAATGAACTTATATAATGTAAACAAAACCACTAATTTGAAAATAAAGACACCCCTATGTTCATTGCAGCATTATTTGTAATATCTAAGACATGAAAGCAACTTAGGTGTCCATTGATAAGTGAATGGATAAAGAAAATGGGGTACATATACACAATTGAATATTGCCCAGCAATAAAAAAGAATTAAGTCTTTCTATTTGTGATAACATGGATAGACCTAGAGGATATTATGCTAAGTGACATAAGTCAAACAGAGAAAGACTAATACCATGTAGTTTCACTTAAATGTGGGCTCTAATCAAAACAAAACAAATGATAAATTAAACAAATAGATACAGACAAATAGAGATAAAAAGAGAACAAACTGATGGTTACCAAAGGTGAGAGGCTGTGGGGATAAGCAAAAAACTAAAATTGAAAGCTAAAAGAAGTCCTAAATAGAGATGGTACTCCAGAAAATGACTGTGGTAGCCATGGAGATAAGGTGACAAGTGGTTTATAAATGTCAGAGGTCTCAAGGGCCCATATGTACTACAATTTGTGGGGGCGAACTATAGCAAAGAGTTATTGCCAATTAATAAAAAACAAACTAACTAAATAAAAATATGCTTTGAAGCCAACAGTGTGAACTTCAAGCAAAACAGAGCTAAGGTGAAATCTGACCAGAGGGTCAGGAGTGTTTGACTTCCACTTGCTGTTCGAACTTGGGAACTTCTGTAGATACTCTGTTCTTTCCCTCGGTTTATTTATAGCTTCCTTCTCCAACAAAGGGAAACCTGGCTTCATTTCCTCCCATATGTTTACTTAATTTTTCAAGCCTGGGATACACAGAGGGAAGTTTTGGAATCACTAGCCTAGACCACTTGAGATGCAAACTTATGCAGGCACTCATGCACCCACTGTCAAGGTACAGAACATGTCTGTCACCCCAGAAAATTCCACTGTGCTGACCCTCCGTAAATATATTCTTTCTTAGTATATTTCAGCATACTTTTTTTCCCTCAAGGTTCTTTGCCTCTGGATAATACATAAAATTGCTCATATTAAGATAATAAATAATTGTTTAGATCAAAAGAATCTTCAAAATTGAGGAACATTCTATGAAATACCTGACCAACATTCGTCAGAACTGTTGGAATCATGAAAAATAAGAAAAGACTGTGAAGCTGCTATAGCCCAGAGGAAAATAAGGAGACAGGATGACTGAATGCACTGTGGCATCCTGGGTAGGATCCTGGAACAGAAAAAGGACATTAATGGAAGAACTGGTAAAATATGAGTAATGTCTAGAATTGAGTTAATAGTAATGTATCAATGTGGCTCCTTAGATTTCTTTTCAGGTATAAAATTATCCCTGAAACCAAAAGCTGGTAAGGAGTATATTAGAAATTCTTTTAGAGAAGGAGATAGAGGGGGAGGAAAAAAGAGAGAGAGAAAGGAGGAGATATAGGAACATTGATCTCTTCCTATATGTGCCCTGACTGGGGATTGAACTGACAACCTCTGTTCTTGGGGATGATGCTTTAACTAACAGAGCGATCCAACTAGGGCTGAATTTTTTTCTATAATTTTTGCAACCATTTTGTAAATCAAAAATTATTCCAGATAAAAGACGAAAATTATTCAAAACATGGGGTACATAGAAGGCCCATATAGACTTTGGAGATTAAGAACACAAGATCTGAGTTAGAAAACTTCTGAGGTCAAATATTAGCTCTGTCTATAACTTGCAAAGTTAATTGGGGCTGATTCTGACTAAAGTTACATCATCTGCTTTCAAATATCTTTCTGTACCTTTTAAATAGCAATAGCAGTTTTATTTTATTTTTTTTAAATGAGAGGAGGAGAAATAGAGAGATAGACTCCCACATACACCCCGACCGGAGATCCACCTGGCAGCCTCCGTCTGAGGTCAATGTTCAAATCAATCGAGTTATCTTCAGAACCTGACATTCAGACCAACTGAGCTATCCTCAGCGCCTGGGCTGACATTCTAACCCATCTAGCCACTGGCTGTGAGAGGGGAAGAGAAGAAGAAGGGGGAGAGGGAGGGAAAGAAAAGCAGATGGTTGCTTCTCATGTGTGCCCTGATTGGAGGAAACACACCTGGGAGGTTCTCACACTAGGCCAATGCTGTATCCACTGAGCAAACTGGCCAGGGCCAGCAATAGCAGTTTTAAATCAAGCATAGCAGAACATGTACAAGCTGGGGATGTCCTGAAAATATCAACTTCTCTGAGCCGTTGCTTTCACATCTGTGAAATACAATAATAATCCCTATTTCATAGAATTGATTTGAGGGCTAACTGGAGGAAATCCATGTAGACTGCTTAGCTGAGAACTGGATACATAGCGACTGTTCAATAAACAGTAGCCAATATTATTATTATTAGTTGGAAGATGTCACAGTGTGTCACATACTCATCTGGATCCCAGTATATATCACAGTTTATTGTTTAACTGACCACCTCCCTTAGGAATCTATGAGTCAGTGGTGTTCTCTTGTTCACTATTGTACCTCTTTAACTGGCATGACTGCTTATAGTAAATACACAGTGAAAGTTTGTCGGTAAATAAACTTTTATCCATATGAAATGAAAATATCTCACAAGATACCTTTCTAAAATCCACTGTCATTTTGATTATTGTCTTCTGATTGTGGCATCCCTGAAGTGTCATGATATTTGTGGGCCATTCCACTTTGCAGTATTTTGACCTCCTGGAGATATAAATGCAGCCACACTGTGGTCAGGAGATCTTTTTCACAGGCTCTGGAGGCAGCTTCCTGACAGCATCACCTTTGCATTCACTTTTTTGATGCAGGATGATTCTGCTCTGCCTTGTTAATGACAAAGGTCATTTGGGCCCACCATTGGAGACATTGTCAAGTTGCTGTGTCCCTCTTCAAAGTTTAGGCTTGAAAACATTAAAACAGATGGTAGTACTTGGAGGGTAATTAATTTTCCTTTGGAGAAATAATCGCTTTCCTTAAAAATAAATTAATGCCTTTCTCTTTTTCCAAGACATAATGGTTTAGTAAATTGAGCAATGAACTAGGCTGTCCTTGACCAGGATATAGGGGGAAAGGAGAAATCTTTTGTAATTCTGCCCATGTCTGGTGTGGATTTGGGAGCCTCACTTTCTTGGGTAATTGGGGATATTAAATAAAACAACATTTTAAGCACTTAGCATGTGCCTGATGCAAAGTAAAGCTTTAGAACTGTTACCAATGTAATTATTAGAGGTAGAAAGGGGACATTATTAACTGATCTTGATGACTCTGTCTGGACACTGAGAATCTTATCAGGGCACTACATTTAAATCATCATAGTTTCTGGTATATAGGCTCCATTTGCAAAGGCAGTATTTTAAAATTAATTATTGATTAATTTTCTCCTTTTTCAAGTTATAATACATCACTTGAGAAATAGTTAAATTTCCCTCTTCTTTCTGGACAGTAAGGCACAACATGTCACTGGCTAACATGTCATAGAATACAATCTTACTAGGAACCCATGTTTAATATTCAGAGAAAGTTCTTAATATAATTCTAAAGGTTTCTTGAAATAAAATTTCCCATGTGTTTATATGTCAAATTTTTCTATTCCTCTACTTTGTACTTCCAGCAAATATTTTATACTAGATATTTTTTGAAATGATAATATCCTGTGTTTTGTTTGTATCCATGATCATATATATGTAGCTGTTTGCCTTTTGAATTTTCACAGTTACTTAAAAATATGTAATCTAATGAAACCAGGCAGAAAGTTATTGTGGGAACCTGTTCGTGAGCTTCTGGATTAAGCTTCTGCCAGGGGCATATTTATTGGGTAGAAATTATTGTGGTATCCATATTTTAGCATAATGGGAGATGTATTTTAATATTTCATTCAAAACAAGGAGTGATTATTTCTGAAAAAGTGCAATTTAAGCTCACTTTCTCTTACCACAATGTGTAGAAGAACACTGGCCCCTACAGAGAGAATCTCACTGGTAAAGTTCCTACAGAGAAATACATGTAGCACTCAGCACAGACTGCCCAGGGCTACAGTAACAGCAGCTCTAATTTGCTTTTTGCAGAGTATTAGAGGGGGGAAAATGCATTCTTTCAAAATTGTTTGACAAAGACTGTTTAAACACTTGCTCAGTCAAGTGTATAAGGGAACACAGATTTAGAGAACCAGAACCAAGAAGCAGAGTTTTCAGGGGTTTTCAATTGCTGTTCTGTGGACTGGTCCACCAGAAATTTTGTGCCAGTCTGTAAAGAGTTAACCATTCTGATGTATGAAGATTATAGACCCAATGATCTTTGTCGAATTCGCTTATGCTCAAGGTGATTTCTGCCTTAACAGTTCCCAAAATAGTTATTCTATTTTCACTAGTCCCAGAGTGTAAAAATGTTGAAAACCACTGGTTTAGATCATTACCAGTACTTCCAGGGCTGGATAGCGTCAACCTGTGACAGAGAGAACAGGACCCACGATGAAGCCAAACTATATCTTTTAACACATCGATTAAGGTTATCTTCCCTATGAAGATGAATTGGAGGTTGATGGGAGATCCCATTAAATATCTTTTTGAGCTCATTTGTATATTGGTCTTTAGAGTAAACTGAATCTAATTCTCATTTTCTTTTTCCAGACTGTGGGGCAGTAATTCTCAACAAATAGCAAGTCAGTGCCATTTGTCATCTTAACCCTTTGAGTAGTACACATGTTCATGTACATCCTCGTGCCTCCTGACCATCTAGAGTACAATCGTACAAAAATTTTTATTTTAAAAATGTGTAAGGCAACATTTTAAAAAAGGAAAATATATGTTCTTCTTGTTTCCATAAATTGGTTATCAAACAAACATGATTTTAAGTTAATAAAACTGTAACTGGAACTAATTTCATTTTTTGAAAAAAAAAACAAAAAAAAAACAACTCACTCCTGGGGTCAGTGAGCATAAAAAAACCCTCACTACTTAAAGGGTTAAAAAAGTTTTGAATCAAGGAATCCTCTCACAGCTATTGTTTTATGAGTCTCATAACTAGTACCTTGACCAATAAAAATATTTAAAAACAGTTAAAATTCAATTGTTTGTTTGTTTTAAAATGGATTGTTTGAGGGAAGGTCTTGATGAGACTTTAGACAGTCCCAGAATTTTTCTGAATATTCTTAAATAACATGAAATCCTATAATCAATTTAAGATGGAAAATGCGGCCATAGAAATTAGAACCTAAAAAATTCTAAATTAGAATTTCTAATCCTATGTGTTTATTACCTTTAAATTTCATTCAAAGATAAGATTTCTGAGCCCCTTCGCCAGGGAGAGCCAGACGCAGGTAGTGGTTTTGCCCTTTGGAGAAGGTGGAGTGTATGGACCTTTGTCTCCTCTCTCAACTTGTTAACTGAAGAGTTTGGTCCCATCAGAAAGGTTGGAGCAGAGGAGGGAGAAAGAAACTGGGGATTCCAGGACATCTCCTTGACTAGGATGCTTATAAGTTGGCTTTGTTCTTCCTGGCCTGTTTCAGGTTGGCACTTGCTCTCCTGGGTGATTCTTTTGGGAGCTCCACATCTCAGCCAGTACCTGACTGCTCAGAAAGATTCTCCTTAGAGCCTTTCGTGGAAATGCAGCCCTGCTGACACTTTGATTTTGGACTCTGGCTTCCAGACTGTTAGAAAATACATATCTGTTGCTTTAAGCAACCAAGCTTGTGGTAGTTTGTTATGACAGCCCTAGGAAAGTAATTGGCACATTTTGGCAGGATATGATAAGGTCTTTTCCAGCTACTGCTTAGAGACAGCCTTCTACTCTGCTAACATAGGATGTGTTAGCCAGCCTCTCCACTAGGGACTCCCCATACTTGCATCTGACACCTCCGTTATAGCCCACACTCTGGGGAGCATATCTCAAACTCTCCACGAGGTTTTCTTTGAACATCATCTCATTGAACTTGAGGTACAAGGAGAGGCAGCCCGCCTCCCTGAATCCATTTCCTTGGAGTGGAGTTTACACAGTGTTATCTCATGAACTCCTTTCTAAATCTTTCTCCATCTTTTTTTTCTCAACTACTTGTTTGTTATTTATTTATTTATTTATTTTTTTTTTTACAGAGAGAGAGAGAGAGAGAGAGAGAGAGAGAAGGATAGACTGGGACAGACAGACAGGAACGGAGAGATGAGAAGCATCAATCATTAGTTTTTTGTTGCGCATTGCAACACCTTAATTGTTCATTGATTGCCTTCTCATATGTGCCTTGACCATGGGCCTTCAGCAGACTGAGTAACCCCTTGCTCAAGCCAGCGACCTTGGGCTCAAGCTGGTGAGCTTTTGCTCAAACCAGATGAACCCTTGCTCAAGCTGGCGACCTCGGGGTCTCAAACCTGGGCCTTCCACATCCCAGTCCGACGCTCTATCCACTGCACCACCGCCCGGTCAGGTGAACACTGAATTTTCTTATCTGTTGTATCTTAGTCACTTAAAACTACCAGTTCAATATCCTGGATTGCATGTTGGTATCTGAATGTATAAATTCTACTTCCTTACTAAAACTCTAGTACCAAAGGAGATAAACTAGTTAACAAGAATCGTTATGGAATTCCGTTTCGAAGAGTCCTTTTTCTTAGTGGTGCACGTATTATAACACTGCAGACTTGCCTCTTTAGTAGCGCGCGTCCAGAATTTCCTTGCGGTGCTGGAACTCTGGCTGCACACTGCCAGTTGCTCAAGGCCATCTGTATTTTCCTTGTCCCAGGTGGATGCACTCTCACCCTAAACATTCTCCTTCAGAGAACCTCTTCCCAGTTAAATCACAACTCCTGGCTCCTTCAGTAGCAACACTCGTGCCTCCCTTTCCAGCTCCCCCCCTTGGTTCTCAGCCTGCCTCAAGGCTGAGCAATACTAATTTGTGGTTGTGCAGGCCCTCCCTGGTTCTGGAGCAGCTGGCGGGAGACAGTAAAAAACTCCACTCCCTGCCAAGCTTCCTTTCTTTAGTGTTGACAATGGAAGCAAGTAGCAGTTTCATATAAGGAAAGTCACCCTCGGACAAAGAGCTCATGAAAAGTCAAAGAATTGTGGCTACACTGAAGTGTGCAATGCTCTTAAATAATCTGACTTATTCCTAATGCCAGGGTCATATTTAAAATATGAAAATCTACCCTGGTTGGTTGGCTCAGTGCTAGGACATAAGCCTGATGTGTGAATGTCCCAGGTTCAATTCCCAGTCAGGGCACATAGGAGAAACAACCATCTGCTTTTTTATCCCTCTTCCCTTCTCTTTTTCTCTCTCTTCTGCTCCAACAGCCATGGCTTGATTGATTCAATCGAGTTGGCCCCAGGCACTGAGGATGGCTCTGTGGAGCCTTGCCTCAGGTACTAAAAATAACTCATTTGCCAAGCAATGAAGCTACAGCCCCTAATGGGCAGAATATCAGCTTAAAGGGACTTGCTGGGTGGATCCTGATCAGGGTGCATGTGGGAGTCTGTCTTTCTGTCTCCTCTCCTCTCACTTAATTTTTAAAAAAGTGAAAATCTATAATAAGATAGCTTAGGATTGCTTTACATTGTTGACTTTTGCTGACTTCTAGTTTTTCATGTTTATAAACTCAGGCTGTCATTTGAAAACATGTGATAACATAGCATTGACCGTCTTACGCATTCTTAGGCCTTTGAAAATCTTACCACCTCCCCATCTGTCTTGGAGGTTTCCTACCAAAAATCTACAAGTGTGAGAAATAACACCCAAGTCCAGACAAAGTTCTCCATCAGATCAGCCAACATTACCTATTTAGGCTCAAGCTTTCCAAAACTTTCCCCAAATCTAAATAACAAGCCATTCTAAGGTAAGTTTATTTAAATGGCCGCGGGAGTACAAATAAGAAAGATGGTCAGAATTCATCAAATTGCAAAGCGTAGTTAACCAGGTTGCTTTTAAAACCTGCTCCAATGACAGTTCTGTGTTTTGACCAGTAATACAGGTATTACCAACTTTTCATTAGAGTAAGAGAATTTTGCCATGAATAGGAGATATAAAGGCAAAAATATGAGGAGGAAAAGACTTGCCTCTTTTCACAATTATTAATGTTGATCCCCCAAATCTGAGTGTTCAAGTACCCTAGAATCACAGAGATATCATTTGCTAGAGATTTTACCTGCTGAGGCAGAAAGATTCATTCTTACAATGAAAGATACTGTTATTGTGTAATGTGGAGAATCAGCTTGGGTTTAGCCAGGCCCTGACATTGAGGAGCCACTGAGCCATTTCACCCGCAGGTGTTGTAAAGTACCAAAGGCTACAGAATTAATATTAATATTTTAGGAGGCTTGGAGGACATTTTATTAATTTGGATTAAGGTGTGAAGAGAAATTGTGAGAATAGTCTCTGTACTGTGTGATTGGCATAACCAGGATGGATCTTGCCATTGTATTGTAAATGAAAAGGGAAGGAAAGCATAGATTCCCTGACATTCCACCACACCTGTGGGGAAAGGAGTGAATGGCTAGCCAGGTGCAGGAAGGGAAAAGCCAAAATAAACCTTTTCTTATAACTATGAGCCATTTGCGGGCATTTGTCCCCACGGAAACTACTTCTCTTATGTAAATGCATGTGGTTAATACCTCTGACTCTGGACAGAGAGATGGCGGATGAACACTAGAAAATATAGGAAGGCCTTTTAATATGTAAAGAGATATCTTTTCTACCATTGTGTTGACTTGTAAATTTTGTTTTCTCCAAAATGATGTATGGTTTGCAAATTGAACGTGGTCCTATCATGTTAAAGGACATATGACTATAACCAATAGCGGTAAGGGGCTCCTAATTGCAATTTTTGCTTCTGTACTTCCCACTTACAAAACTATAAAAACTAAGTAGAACAAAGGGCCAGCGCGCTCTCCGTCAGATTTCTGTCGGAGTTCCCGCCTCTTGGCCAAGCTAGACAATAAAACTTTAATGTGTAAATGACGGACTTTGTTCCTGTCTTCCATATTTCGGGTTCCTTCGAATTTGGATTAACAACATTAATATCTTTAGTTTCTCTACCCAGGGGGGACTTGGTAAAGTTTCTTAACCTCTCAAGGGTCTCAGGTTCTTCTGTATGTGAAGTAGAGATAATGTCTTATAGAGTTGAATTGATAGTTACTCAATGTGATTATGCATGAACAATGCATACAGGTTGCTTGGCATGGTGTAGTAACTCAATCCATTATTATATTATAAGCATAACTCTCCAATAGATGTTGCGGTGCACAACCTTCATGGCCCTATTTGCTTTCTGTGCTGCTTCCGGAAAGTCTAGGTCTCTAATTCTCACACCATCGGACCAATTTCCCATTGTGAGCTTTGTTTCTTATTAGCCCTCTCTCTGACTTCCTGGAGACTGTTTTGTCCCCTTTCTTATACACATTGTTCATTTCTGTACATCATCTCATGTAGGGAGAGCTGCAGAATAGCTGTGGACTGAGGGTAGAGCCCTGAGGAACTATCATGTTTAACAGATAAAGGAGAAGAAAACATCTCATGAGAAATTCATAGAAGCAACAAAAAAATAAGAAAATATTCAAAAAACAAAAACAGAACATAGCAAAGTTTTAATAAAAAAGCTGTAGTAAAGAGAAAAATGTAGCTTAAGGATCTAGAATAAGAACTAAAAGAAGTGTCACTGAGATCCCTCAGTGTTTGGGAAAGCAGTCACACACATTTATGTGCCAGCTGGTTGGTGCCAGAGGGTTCTTATTCACATTTAGATGGTCCCCTGAGACAAGATCACCTGTGTGAGCCCAGTAAAGGTAATGGCCTAAGCCTCATAAATGGCCATTGAATGTCGATATCTAATGTACTTAAGATTAGGGTATTTGTAGCACTTGCAGAATGGTACAGACAATGGCCATATAGAGACTTCCTACAGAAGTTCCCGGAGTCCAGGATTTTAGGGGCCCCAGACCTCATGAAGAACCATTTGCTAAGGTACACTGTAAGAGGGAAGTATATTACTCTTGGCTTGTCCTAGAGACCCTGGGTTCAAACCCATTTGTCCTCCTCTGTGGAGAATGATGTATCCCACTGATCCTAAACTGATGCCTCAAGTGGGGCATGTATCTTCCATATAGGTTTATAAATGTGTGTTTAGGCAAACGTTCTGCTTTCGGGACATAGTTTCCACCACCCCCTGCCCAGTTTGTATTACTCATTTATGGTCCCTGTCTGGCATCTAATCAATTTGCAAAGCTTGATCTGGTCTAATGACATGGTATACCTTTGCTTCTGCAGGCTGCACAAAATATCTTTTCTTATACCCTTTACTATTCAGGGCTGCTGTAGCTTTTCATTTGAATCTCATTTTCCCCAGATAAAATGTTCTGCTCCTATAAATTGTGATTGTCCTCAGGTGGCAACATTTTCTCCCCTCATGGAACTGAAGGGTTCTAATGTTCCTTCTCATAGGTGGAAACATGCCTGAATACCAAACCTTTTTCTATGAAAGCATGTTGGCACCAGAATCTCTGCTGTTTTAACAAGAATCTTGCCTTGCACTTTTTGTGCTGTTGCTTCCTTTTCCCTTTTCTCATAATTGCCATGGTAATGTGAGTCTGACTATTTCTTGCATTAAGTTATGAAATGGTTTTCTTGACCTACTGCTTTTTATAGGAAGCAGTGGTTATAACCCAATTTTGATTTACACAAAGTCTCAGGAAAGTGGAGCCAAACTTAAACTCTGTAGTTTGTTAAGCAGTCAACCATACCACATACACTGTTTGCTGGGGCGGCAAGGCTTAGAAAAAACCCTCAGTAGAGGTATCTCTGGGCTTTCCATCTTTGAAGCAGGATGAGAGAGAAACAAGGACTTATTTTTCTAGGGACCAACTCTTAATTAATGCTGGAGCTCTCTGCTGGGCAGGGTGGTGCTGCCTCACATTGTTATTTAAAGGTAAGTTCCTTGTGCAGGAAGATGAAACCACTCAAGGTGGGAACATGAAAGAGGCTCTTCCGCTATTCCCTTAAAAGACTTCCTGTTCCCCACCTTCCACCTTCTCCCATTTCTGCTTCTTTTTTTCCTAAATTACTGATGCTTGCTTTAAATTATCTACATCAGTGAGAACCTCATACATATTAGAAAGTGTGCTTCTATTGTAAAAAAAAAATGCATAGGACAAAGCTACTATGTTCTTTGATAAGTGCTTCTATGAACCATCTATCTTCCTTGTCTAGATACTATTGGAGAAATAACAATTCTGCCAACCAAAGACTTCTCTGTATTTTATAGATGAGAGAGAGAAGAGAGAGACTAAAATTTATTATAGAGCAAGCATTAGAAAAAACACGTGCATATAAAGTAGCATAAAAATGATAACATTTCACATAAATGTATGTAATGAAGTAAAAGAAAGAACAATCAAAACTTCTCTTGCCTGACCTGTGGTAGCACAGTGGATAAAGTGTCAACCTAGAATGCTGAGGTCACCCGTTTGAAACCTGGGCTTTCCTGGTCAAGGCACATACAGGAAGCCACTACTACGAGTTGATGCTTCTCTCATCTCACCACCCCCCTAAAAATCAATAACATTTATTTTCAAATAACTTAGTTTTATTTAGTCCAGGGGTCCCCAAACTACGGCCCGCGGGCCGCATGTGGCCCCCTGAGGCCATTTATCCGGCCCCCGCTGCACTTCTGGAAGGGGCACCTCTTTCATTGGTGGTCAGTGAGAGGAGCATAGTTCCCATTGAAATACTGGTCAGTTTGTTGATTTAAATTTACTTGTTATTTATTTTAAATATTGTATTTGTTCCCATTTTGTTTTTTTACTTTAAAATAAGATATGTGCAGTGTGCATAGGGATTTGTTCATAGTTTTTTTTATAGTCCAATAGTCTGAGGGACAGTGAACTGGCCCCCTGTGTAAAAAGTTTGGGGACCCCTGATTTAGTCTATTATGATTTTTTGGATCACCATAAGGCAGCTGCTTCCTTCTTCAAAGAAAATTTTATTATTTTACCTTTATAAGGCCCATGTTAGGTTTACAAGGTGTTTCTTTAAGTGACTTTGATTAGTCACCAAGATAAACTTCTCTACAAGTGAGATGATTAGAGACTGCCCACATACCATGTACCATGAGTTTCAGGTGAACTAATTAATGATGGTGTGTCTGTAGGATGTATGGTATTCAAAGTTCTCAACTGAATGTCATCCTGACAACATTTTAAGAAGAAAGGTTAATACAGTATTAGACTCAAATCTGATCTTGTTCTATTTGGTTACAATGTGTAGAGATTCATCTAGTTTTTCACCTACTGAAGTCTTCTTGGCAAAAGTTTACCTCCTGCCACTCTTGTAGGACCATTTTTATTCAGATCATTGACTTCACCAGTGATTACATTGCTATTAAGTCTTAGGAAACTCAGGACCTTGTCAGAGTGTCAGGATTTATCTTGCAGGATGCAGGCCAAATAATCTAAACAAGAAATTCTTAAAATAAAGATCTTCTAGAAATGGTCATATGCAACCATAGGTGGAGCCTATCATAAGTAAAGCCTTTGTTTGGCTTGTAGATGAAAGTAAGGAGATAGTAACATTCATTCATTCATCAAACTGTTTTATAAGATGTTGTAATGATAGGGATTAAAGATGCAATATAATTAATCCCTATTTGATTTAAAGAGAAAC
Source organism: Saccopteryx leptura (assembly GCF_036850995.1). Taxonomy (NCBI): domain Eukaryota; kingdom Metazoa; phylum Chordata; class Mammalia; order Chiroptera; family Emballonuridae; genus Saccopteryx; species Saccopteryx leptura. The sequence continues at coordinate 41,228,837 of NC_089507.1, forward strand.
CAGATAGATACATGACACATAGACACAGACAACAGTGTGGTGATAGCCAGAGGGAAAGGTGGGGTGGGGGCTAGGTGGAGGTGGGCACAGGGGGCAAAAGTGGGGATGGAAAGAGACCTTGCTTGGGGCAGAAGGCACACTATGCTGTGTGCAGATAGTGTTTTGTTGAGTTGTACACTTGAAGATTGTATGCTTTTGCAAACCAGTGTCATGCCACTGGTTTGACAATTAATAAATCCCCATTTGAAAAAAAATTATGATTTAATATAATAGTTAATATGTCTCATATACAAATAAGTATGATACAAGAAAGTCTGTCAAAGATTAGTATCTCAGTAATGTTACGTGATGGGTCAGATGGTGAAAAGATGACATTTTTCTGGATATTGGGAAAGGATTTGTGGAGAAGGAGGCATATGGGCACTGAATGATGAGTCAGGTTTCCATAGGTGATAATAATCGGTGTGGGGAGAAATCATCAGGGAACAGCCAAGGCATAGCATAAAGTCATTTTGGCTAGAGCATGTTCAAGGATCCCTGGAAGTTGAGACTGGAGATGTATTTTAGAACTGTATTATGAAGAGTTATAGACTAGAATAAGATGAAATATCTATCCATGTCACTTAAAGAAAAGAAGTAGGAAGGACATGGTTTTTAGAGTCAGAAAGCCCTAGATTCAAGATTTAGTTCTTCCATTTTCTACCTATGGAGACTTGAACAATGACTGTGTCAAAGCTTTCTTATCTTCAAAATTGGGGTGAAACTGCCTACCTTGTACCTTTCTATAAAGTTTAGAAATTATAGTAATTTAGAAAACACCATATAAAATATGTTATGATATTTAGACATTGGCTATCTGAGACTTTCTTGGTGCATCCAGGTTCATTATTCTTCATCTGAGAGGGCAGAGCTGTTCTGATTTATTGATTTGAAATGAATCACATCAGACATTAGTGCTTAGCAGAGTTCACCTAATGGTGTCCATTAGGAAACAAAATTATTTTTGATTTGTCTTCCCATTGCAGCTAACACCTTACATTCTGGTCTAGGATATTTTGTTCTGTTGTTTAATAGTGTTCTTACTGTGGCTCAACTAATTGTACTGTTCACCGTTAATCTCAATGTGGTGTGACTTTTACTTTTTTGTGTTTCCTACAAGTAGCTGTTTGAATGAATTGACTTTGGAGTGTGCCCAATTCCTTTATTTACCTCTTAATCCTTTCATGTCACTCTGGAAGTACTGCTTCAAGACAAGTCCCTGCAGAGATGGCATTTCAAGCAGCCGATGAGGATTAGCTGTAGGTTTTTTTCCTCCCCCAGCACACAAACTAATTTAGAGAATTATCACCTTAGGCATAACGATGATAGCTGTGGAAATGTCAGTCAGAAAGGCATGTGGAATAGTCCAGCTTCCTTTTACAAAGAGTTTAGTGGAGAGCAAAATACCAACTCCATCATCTAGTCAGTGGGTGGACGGACCTTTGGAAATGTCTGCAAAACCCTCTGCTAGCTGCTAATCTTCTCTCTGTAATTTCACTGACATAAGCAATAAACCTTGTAATTATATCACACTAATCAAGTACACTGACAATAATGGAATAGCAATCACAGCACTCATATGTAAACCCGGTCAGGTTCAGAGCCTAGTTTTGCATCATTTGTAGTTTCAGTTTTAACCTATCTAAAAGGAGCTGATGGACGCAAGCTGGTTGAATCATATGGAGCTTTACTGTCTCTCTGACCTTCTTGAATATGTTTTCAAAATACATCATCCGCTAAGTCAAGTTTCTTGTGCTGATGGTTGAGCCTGTGCAGTTTTCTTCATTTAGAGTTTATAACAGCAATACCATCCTCGGCACAGGGCATTTCCTGAGGATTAATGGCCAGATGGGGTTAATGGCTGAAGGTAGAGCCAAAGACCATCAATTCTTTCCCTCCAGTCATTAATTCTTAGAGGAGATGACCTGTCCTTTCATCATTATTGCTTGAGTCTGACCTTTATATGAAGTGATGTGGCATCATAGGAATTAATCGTGACTTGGGGGCTGCAAAAGACACACCTATCAAATTGAAACTGTTTTTTTTCACCTAAATTTGTTTTTAGGACAACTCCCATTTATTTATCTACCTACCAAATTACATCGTGTCATGCTCTAAATCTGTGTATATCCCATAAGCAGTTTGTCTAGAATCTGTCATTTACATTTTTTTGAGCTTATAACGAGTGCTCAGAACTGATATTCATGATGTTGCCCTATTGTTTGATTGCTCCTTTTAAAAATGTTTGTCTCTGTCTGGCAGTTCTTTTTTTGGAGCAGTGTCTCATGACATTACGTTTCATCATTGTGTGGAAACCGTTGCATGTTCTTCTCTGAACCCTCAATTCACATGTGCACAAAGATCCTTCCTCTGGAGTCTCTGTGTGTTTGTTCGTGCTGAGGAGGTGGAGGGAGTGTGTCTTCAGGGAATAAGAGGGTATGAGACACGAACCATGCATACATCCAGCGCTCTGGGAAGAGTTTCTTATTTGCAGGGAAAGAAGGCTTCCCTCTAATCAGCTCTTCATTATTGTTTCCCTAATTATCACAGTCCCTGAAGATTGTCATTTTTGTATTTTCCCTTGAAAGAATAATAATGGGCAAGTTATTTAATAATGTTACTTTGTCTTTTATCTGGTTTCTCATCCAAGAATCTCCAGGTGGTTTACAAAGATTAATTACGATATACAAAGTTCACAAAATGGATCTTAATTTAAAGCATTTTGGAAGTTGTGAGGCCTCAATAAATTGAGGAAATAGAAGCAGAAACCTGGCCCTGGCCAGTTAGTTGGCTCATCAGTAGAGCATTGGCCCGGTGTGTGGAAGGCCTGGGTTCAGTTTCCGGTCAGGGCACACCAGAGAAGCAACTCCCCCTACTTCCCATCCTGTAGCCATGGCTCAAATGGTTTGAATGATTTGAGCAAAGTTGGCCCCGGGCACTGAGGATGGCTTTATGGCCTTGGCCTCAGGCACTAAAATAGCTTGGTTGTCAAGCAATGGAGCTGCGGCCCAGTGGGGCAAAGCATCGTCTGGTTGGGGCTTGCCCGATAGATCCCTGTCGGGTGCATGTGAGAGTTTTTCTCTGCCTCCCTGCCTCTCACTTAAAAAAGAAAAAGAAAAAAAAAGAAGCAGAAACCTGAAATTGGAGTTCATTTGTTTCATTGTAGAAGAAAGATTTCCTTCTCAGTAATCCTGTGACTTTTTTTTTCCCTCCAGAATTAGAGTAAAAGATGTAAGGTTACATTCATGAAAGTGAATTAAGTGCTTCTCCTAAGCACTATAAATTTCCTAAGCACTATGACTTTCCTAAGCACTCTACCTGTGCTATTTAATTACCAGGGAAATTGCTTCCTGTTTAGAATAATCGTATTCTTTGGACCATAAGTAACTAAAACCCAACTAATAATGGTCTAGGTAAAAAGGAAAAAAAAAATGGCCGATGCAATGGAAAATCTGACCATCATCTCCACACAGTGACTCATGCTTTCATGAGGATCTGCCAATTGACTCTGCTTTCCTGGATGGGCTTCATTTCTAGGCTGGCCTTCTCCATCGGTGTCCATAACAGCTTTAGGCTTGAATCCTGTAAGTTCAGCAAACTTGGTTAAAAGAGCTTCTCTTGCCTAAGAGAAAAAAAGAAAAAGAAAAAAAAAAGAAAAGAAAAGTTGTATTAACCTGACTTCAATCATGTACCCACCCCTGAATCAATTTTTATGTTAATCAGGATAAAATGTGTTGATTTGCTGGGCTCATTCGTGGGATTGCTCTTGAAGTCAAGGACAGGATCAACCATATTTAAATCAGGTAGATTAATTTGTAGGGTAGAGATGGTTTCCAAAAGGAAAGTAAAATAATTATTTCAAGAAAGAAGAGGGATGGGTATTGTGAAGGCAGAGATAATAGATATCCACAGAAGGTAGCATGATTTCAGCATTTATCAATACATTTGTTTTCAGCACAGGTAATTTATGACTTTAGAGATAAAACTCAAAACATCTGTTTTTTTATTAATATACTTTTTCATTAATATACTGCTTTTAAAGCATGTACTCTGGAAACCAGTCCCATGAGATATTTCTTGAAAAAAATTATTTATGATTATATAAACTTAAGAAACAGAAACCATAGTCATCCTGGAATGCATATTATTCTTAGGTAAGCCAGTATTTTCTTATAACAAATACAGATTTTACTGTATTTACACAATTTACAAACTTCTTATTCATGTATGTGTGTGTGTGTGTGTGTGTGTGTGTGTGTGTGTATTTATAACCAGAGACAAATGTGGACTCTGGGCTATCCATCACCCCTTTTGCCAATTTAAAGAGAGACAAGGACCAAGTAGGTGCAAGGTGTGTCTTTATCAGAAAAACCGGTAGCCCTGAGAAGGCAGGGGATTCTATCCACAAAACTGCCTTAACATTCTCCCGATGCTGGAAGTTTTTTATAGGGTTCAGGGGCAAAAGAAAAAGAAGATAAAAGTTCGTGCAGTTAGTCATGTAACAGTGTGTAGGAGGTGGGGGTTGAGTTGCAGGAACATCTCCTCTGCAAGGTCTTCTGATGTAGCACAGGCCTAATCAGCATGGTCCTATCTGGTGTCCTTGGTAGATCTTGGAGGTAGTGAGGCAGGAGCAGGTGTTGACTGTGCAGGAAGGCCCTGGAAAGCCACACTTTCTAAAATGGTTAGCCCTGGACTTTCCATTGGGAAGAGCACACAGCAGCAGGGGCTGTATGGATCAGTCCACGGTTGTCTGTCAGGGGAGAATGTGCACAGTAACTATGAGAAATAAAAAAACACACCCGGCTGAGAAGACCTCAAGTTAAGTTCAGGGTTCCAATTCAAGAGAATTGAATTAGCATGAATGAAGAGCAGCAGGACCCTCTGCCACCAATTAGAAGTCCCAGGACATGCTTCCAGATCTGGGACTAGACTTGGAGGACAACTGTAGTTTATCAGGCAGAGTGAGAGGTCAGAAATTATGAGTAGAGGTTGAGAAAAAGGCCAAGAAAAACCTACTGGTAGTGTCTGTTTAGGGTGTGTATATATTAGGTGATACTTATAAATACATGTGTCTATCTGGGACTTAAAACTGGTACAAGGATGGAACTGAGAACTACTTGAGAATACTGCCATGAAATAGCATAGCAGATGAACCTTGCAGCAAGGAACAGCTAAGCGTGAATCTCAAATCACAGAAATTACAAGCTGAGGACATTGTTTAATTATGTGGAAGCATGGTCTCATTGTTAGTAAAAATAGTATTATTTTCCTTGGAGGCATGTTGTGAATATTGTAGGTACAACATTTCACCATTGCAGTGTAGGTTATGCAACAGGCATCTTGTTCTTTATTTCTTTATGATTGAATGCAACTTAATGTGTGTTTCTGCTTCTGAGAAATATAATTAATTTTATCAATTCACAATTACTCAGCTTCTTGTAGTTTAAAACTATTGTGAGTAAATATTTAGGTCAAAAATGTTTTTTCTTTCCTTTTTAAAAGATATTTTATTCATTTTAGGGGGGAGAGAGAGAGAGAGAGAGAGAGAAGAATGGAGCAGGAAGCATCAACTTATATTATACATAGTTGCTTCCTGTATGTGCCTTAGCCAGGCAAGCCCAGGGTTTTGAACCAGCGACCTCAGCATTCCATGTCAATGCTCTATCCACTGTGCCATTACAGGTCAGGCTTTTTCTTTCCTCTTTTCACTTTTTTCTATCTCTCTAGGAGGTCCTATGCTTGAGAGAAACTTTTATAGTATAAAGGAATGCCATTGATGGAAAGTGAAGTGTCTGGTTGGTGAGCTTGCTGGTATACGTTGGTTATACGTTGTCCCACCAGGTCTTAGGTGTTGCCTTCTGGTCCTACTCCAACTGCCTCTGATGTCTTTGGACATCCCAGAGGTTTCAGTTTTGGAGTCTATTTATGCCATATGCTAACTATGAGGGTTTTTCTGTACACCAGTCCTATTCTCTACTTCTGTGTCCCTCTCAGAGGTTTAGGAGCCCTCAGTTTTTTTTTCTAGTTTCTTTTCTATGAGGATTCCATCAGGTTCTTCTTTTTCTTATTTTTTTTCCTCTTTTGTTTCTTTTTTTTTCCTTTTATTTTCTCTTTTCTCCTTCCTTCCTTCTTTCCTTCCTTCCTTCCTTCCTTCCTTCCTTCCTTCCTTCCTTCCTTCCTTCCTTCCTTCCTTCCCTCCCTCCCTCCCTCCCTCTCTCCTTCCTTCCTTCCTTCCTTCCTTCCTTCCTTCCTTCCTTCCTTCCTTCCTTCCTTCCTTCCTTCCTTCCTTCCTTCCTTCTTTCTAATTCATTCATACATTTAATCCATTTATTTGTTCAGCTTTATTGAGATATAACTGATACATAGCATTATGTAAGTTTAAAATGTACAGAATTTTGTCATTATTAAAGACTGAATAACATTCCATTGTATGCAAATACAACATTTTCTTTATTCACTTATCCTGTGATGGCGATTTGGTTGCTTACATGACTTGGTTATTGTGAATAATGCTTTAAAAAACATAGGAATGCATATATCTCTTCCAGATACTGATTTCAGTTCCTTTGAGTAAATACTAGCAGTGGGATTGATATTCTATTTCTAATATTTTGAGAAAACTTTATACTGTTTTCCTAGTAGCTGCACCATTTACATCCTCACCAACAGTGTATATCGGTTCCCTTTCTCTACATTATCACCAACACTTACCTTCTTAGACACCTTTCTCAGCTACTGCTACTCTCACTGTTGTCAGAAATGATGTGTCTCTAATAGGCTTAAATCTCCTCAGGGTAAACCCGGTAGAGTCAGATAATTACTTTTTTTAAAAAATATTTCTAATTATGTAAAATATACATAACATAGAATTAGCATTCAAACCATTTTGAAGTGTATAGTTTAGTATTAAGTACATTTATGTTCTTGGTTCTTGTGATACTAATCTCCAGAACTCTTTTTATCTTGTAAAACTAAATTCTATGTTCATTAAACAGTTCCCCATTTTTCATTCTCCTTGCCCCTGGAAATTACCATTTTAATTTCTGTCTCTATAAATTTGACTACTGTGAGTATCTTAGAAATTATGCAATATTTGCATTTTTTGGACTGGCTGATTTTACTTAGCATAATGTCCTGAAAATTCATTTATGTTGTAGCATGTGTCAGAATTTCCTTCCTTTTTGAGGCTCCATTGATACTCCATTGTATGTATATACCACATTTTGTTTAGCAGGTAATTATCTTTTAAATTATCTTTTATACTCTGATTTCTCAAAACATGTCTGATGATCTATTATAGTTGTCATCAATTCACCACTTTTTTCTACTTAAAATTATTATTATTTTTTATTAAGTGAGAGGTGGGGGAGGCTGAGAGACAGACTCTCACATGGGTCCTAACTGGGATCTACCCGTCAAGCCCCCTACCCAGCGATGCTCTGCCCATCTGGGGCTGCTGCTCTATTACTTGGCAACCGAACTATTTCAGTGCCTGAGGTGAGACCATAAAACCATCATCAGCACTCAGGGCCAACTTGCTTGAACCATTCGAGGCATGGCTGTGGGATGGGAAAAGAGAGACAGCAAAAGAGAGAGAGAGAAAGAGAGAGAGAGAGAGAAGGGGGAGGCGTGAAGAAGCAGATGGTCATTGCTCCTGTGTACCCTGACTAGAAATCGAACCTGAGACATCCGGACTTCCACATGCCAAGCTGATGCTCTACCTCTGAGCCAAATGGCCAGGACCTGAAATTAATTTCTGAGTGGTGGTGAAGGGGTCATAGAACTGAATTTCCCACCTTATCTTGATTCTATCTCATCTCCATCCTAGGCATATGGCCCTAGTGAAAAAAGGTATTTATATCATCCCATATTTTACTTCCCTTCTAAACAATCTATGGTTAATGAGTACATTCTCATCTGTTAACTCTCTTGGATTTGCACCTATGTAAGTAAAGCCAAATGATTAGAATTTAAGAAGAAAGAAATAGAGAGAAAGGAAGAGAGAGAATTTTATTCTCAAGTGCTTGGCTCCTGCAATTAAAAACTGTATCTTTCAATGTTATAATCTCTGATACATGCTTATAAAAGTCTATAGAGGTGCTTAAAAGTAATGAACTTTACTCATTTTCATCTCTGTATTAAATGCATTGCTGCTATTTGAATGATAGAGGGAAGATTATGGATCAAAGGGATTAAAATAAGCAAAAACAAAACAACCAACATATATCAATAGTAGATATATAAGAATATATATATATTCTGTTATATAAGAATTGTAGCTAATGCATACAAAACATCTAACATAATAAGTATTTAAGAAATGGTGGCTATAACTATAGTATATTCACCCTTTTTAATGAGACTTTGAATGAATTTTGACAGTAAATTTTAACTTGGTTCAAGGTCATAATCTCAAGTGCAGCCCTAATGATTTGGAATTTTGAGCTGTTGACTTAAGAATGTTTATGTATATGGTGATGGAAGAAGACTTGACTTGGGGTGGTGAACACACAATAATAAAATAATGTTTATGTGCTTTGAATAACAGATATGATAATGAAAAGGCTGATGCTTTATCTTGAAAGTTGAAAGAATAGAAGCCTATTCTTACAAACAGAAAGGACTACCCAATTCTCTCCATCCAAAAATGGTAATTTATGCTGACATGCAACATCATACCTTGATTGGATTAATCATTCAATGCAAAATATTCATGCACACACAGACACACACACATATATGATTAGTTATGTTTAGTTGTATATTAATAAGTTAAATTCCTTTGTATAAAAGCAATACAATTATGCTAATCTTTTCCTCATCTAAATGGAACTCCAGGCTGCATTTAAAAGGCAATAAGTGTATAGGTTGAAGGCTCTGGGATCAGAGACCTGTGTATGCAAACCAGGCTTTGCTGTGTTATTAGCTGTATAATCTAGGGAATATTAGTTAATCTCTTGTTCAATTTTTTTGCCTGGAAATAGGGATAACATCAGCTCTAGAGTCTATGTGAGAATAAATGAAACAATAATAAAGTATTTACTACAGTATAGGACACATGTAGAGGTCAGACAAAGTTAGCCATTATTATTCATAACTCCTACCCGTATGGAGTCAGTTCCACATTGCAATTTTAAAAAGTATATATAATATATTTTCTTTCTTGGAAAGTTGCTCTTCTGAGCTTTATGGGAGTTCTTATTTCCCACCAAGAGAGCCATCCTCAGTTTCTCCTGTATAGGTCATCTTTAACTCTGTAGCTGTAGTTTCTAGCCCTTTCTATAAGACACCATTTTCAGGGTCAAGCTTGAACGACTTTAAGGTACTGCTGTGGTGGGGATTAAGGCAAGGTGATACTGATAACACATGTGCTTCTTGAACTGATTTGCTTCTAAAGCCATTCATAATCCTGGACGGCACCCCTGCCTGTTGCAGTTATCTTGGTTGTGGCTTCTCAAGGGTGAGACTTTTCCTAGAGAGCACTAGCTCTTTGAGCAACTTCCATGCTATAATCTTTCTCTCAAACTAGAGGAGCATTACGTGCTCATGCTTTGCAATGTGACCTGTTGTTATTTGGTTATTTTGATTGGAGCCTGCATTTTAGAATCTACCTCTTTATTTTTTTTTAAAGGAATCCCTTCCACCAAAGATTTAAAGAAAATCAGGCAAAACAAATAGACAACAATGACAATTAATATAGAGCACTTCTAACAGGTTCTTGCCAGAAAAGGAAAAGCTATCAAGGATCACAAACAATTTATTAATTCTATTTATTGCTTTTGGGGAACTATTCCCTGAATTTTAAACTAAATTAGATCTTATGGCAAGTAATCAGGTGAAGAATAAAAGCCTGGGAATTCCAGGTTTTAATAGGTAAACATTATACTTAATGGATTGTTTTTCCATTGCTCAGAACATGTTTTGAATATCCACTACATATGTAGTATTGTGGCAGTTGTTGAGAACTATTCTGGATGAAAATACAATTTGAGTTTTCAAAAACTTACCGTGATGAGAGAAAACACTATAATTGGTGAGATAAAGCATTATATGTGGGAAATAGCAAATCAAATGAGCTTTGGTTTCACATTATCTCTGTTTGTAATTCAGAGCAAGTATGATGCCACTTGTCTTTGTTCTTTCTTCAGACAGTAAAAGTACTAATGGGTCAGCAAAACTTAGCTCTTTATTTTAGTATTTTTTTTAAAAAGTTGCTCTATCTGTAATTTTTAGTTTGGGAGCCAAATCTACTTTGCTTAGGTAGACAGCTGCTATTCTTTAGAATAGCAAAAAAAAAAAAAAAATGAAGCAAGTAGATTCTAAACCTAGTACAATTCACCTTTGAATTACACATTTTGAAAGAAACCACTTGAAAAGAGAAATATGAAAATATCTGGAAAGTTTCAAACAAGATCTGAAAAAGGAAGAAGACAGAAAGAAAATTGGCCATAGGGTATAGAGTTAAGGTAGAAAGAAAGACTCTTCTAAAGCTACTATTTTCCTTACATGTAGAGGCAGCATTATTAAATGAAGTCCTAGTGATGACCAGATGGGATTGTATAACACTATTCCACAGAGAGTTTCTACTGCTCTAATGAAATAAATCTCATGCTTCTTGGTATGAGTTCAGTTTCTAAATAGCTGTTATACAGCTGTGTATATGATTTTCAGATGTAATAATTTAAAAGCAGTTGCTCAATTTGATGGACGTGAAACAGCCTGACATTGATCGAAAAATGCAGTTTTGTCTAGAAAAACCGTCTGTAGGTAGAAAGTTAGTTTATTTCAAGATGACCTCTAGGTGAAGATTAGGATTCCAAAGGTAAGGGGAAATACAGTTATGTCAACTGAATTGAAAGTTGGCATGTTTTCCCCATACACCAAATTAAGCCTTGTGTTAAGGGAGCACATTGACAAAGAAGAGAGAATGGAATATATAAGATTGAGATTTAAAACTTGAGTACAAAAATCTGTCTCAGTAATTACCATTTGGGTGATCTCAGAAAAACCCTTTAATGGCTGTAATATTTAATTGCAAAATGTTTCCAGTTCTCCATTCTATCCGTGTGACTCTGCCTGCTCCACCCACTAAAAGGAGGTTTCTATTTCCTAATCCCTTGACTCTGAATTCAGACTTGTAACTGCTTTGCCAATAGAATGAGGTGGGGGCAACAGAATAAGTGGCTATGTGGCACTTCAGAGCCCAGACCTCTTACCAAAAGTGAAGAGACCGTATGAAGGAGAGGGTTCTCCAGCTGATGACCTGCTATTCCCTGGAACCAGAGTCTCCTGACTGAACTCCAATGACAACTTGATACTTGAGGGAGCCTGGAAGAGACCAGATGTTCTCTCAGCCGAATCCAGTCTCATTATTGGCTTGTAGAGTTGTGAAAGAGATAAGTGATTTTTATTTTAAATGAAGTTGATTTAGTGAATCTCTGAGATTAATTTATCTCATCTGTAAAATGAAGATAATTATACCAATCCCAAAAAGTTGTTATGAGGACTGTATGATGAGAAATATTATGAGCCTATCATCATGGCTGGCACATAGCATGTGTCTAACTCATGTTACCTTTTTAATGCCTCTGTTATCAACTCTGTCCACCTTTTCACCCCTTCCCTCCCTATAACTTTTCCCCTTGAATCAAAAAAGCAAATAGTCAATCTTTTGTATAACTTGATTGCCACCTAGATAGCTAAGGTGCTGTGAATATGTAATTAAAATGATTAATGCTCAGTTCACATTAAAATAACAGTCATGGTGAGTGCACCAGAACACATCTTGATTAAACTGTTTGACCCACTGCTTTCTCACTGGCTGCAGACCAAATACTGAGTGAAGCTGAGTAAGGTTGACTGACAGGCTCTGCATAACTCAGAGAGGGATGATACTGGAGGGCTGCTTTCATTAAATGTCACCCATTCACATTTGGTTTTTCTAGATCAGTTAATTATTGAGATTCATTTCACAACACAGCTTTTATATTTGAAAATATTATATATTTGAGCTAATCTGGGTATATTTTGAAAGTGAATTAACACTCATCGATTCTATCAATAATTATGTTTTGAAAGCTCAATACATATTATAGCTAGAGATGCAGTGTGGACATATAACTTTTCCTAATGGAGCTTAATCACTTCTGTTCCTAAATCACTTTTCAAACACAGGTTTTTCTATCCTTAAGGATTCTGGGATCAATCCTTTCCTTGAAAGGAAATACTGAAGTTCATTGATTCAACATTGACTCAGTCTGGTTTTTAGATCTGTTATAACCATGTAACCAAAGTTGAAAGTAACTGGGTCTAGTCTTCTTGGGACTAAATTACAAGGAAATTGAATAGTGCTTACACAGCTAAACAGTTTGTATTGTCTAAGGACTTCATTATATCTACTGTTAGGTAATTCATTTGCCTGTACTGCCTGCTGTTTGGAATTTTCTCAGATGCTCTGGAACTTTGATTTCTTTTCATTCATTTAACTTCATGGTCATTCATTTACTCATTCATCATCTTATCAAACACATGTGCCTGTGATGTGTTAGACATGTGGTCTTTGCTGCATAGGAAATTCTGGTCTAGTGAATTGAGGCAGACATGTAAAGAAGGAACTAGAACAAACTGTTATATCAGCCAGAGTTTTACACATAAGCTGAGAGCAGAGACAATCAGTCAAGTTGAATTTAACCCAGGACAGTTTGTTTTGATCTAAGGCAGACTCTTCCATCTGAGAAAATTTATCATCGCCCCAGGAAGCTAACTCTACAGCTTCCTCTTTTATTATTTCTATGTCCCGGTTCTGGGTTTTTCCATGTTGCACTACAATGCCTGGGGTTCCTGAAAGTACAAATTCTGGCCCAGTGAGGCTGTCTGTCTCTAAAAGTATGAAATACTGTCCAGATTTATAAAGAAGACACATATACAACAATAGATTGTGTTATTTTAATTTTATAATAAACTCTCTCAGTTATATTTCCACTTAATTATAGGTAATATTTATGGAACAGTGATCTTTGTAGTAATACCAGTATTTGTATTTGGGAAGGGCATATTGCCTTGCATTTAGGAAGCTTGTAGTTGTTTAAATTTGACCTGGCTGACATTACAAAGTATCACAGACAAGGTAGTTTAAACAACAAAAATTTATTTTTTCACAGGCCTGGTGGTTAGAAGTTTATCAATGTATTGGCAGAGTTAGTTTCTTCTGAGGCCTTTCTCCTTGGCTTGTGATGGCTGACTTCTTGTATCCTCACCAGGTCTTTTTTTCTTGTGTGTATATATGTTCTAATTTTCTCTTATAAGGATAACGGTCATGTTGGATTGAGGCCCAAGCCCCAATTTGGGACTTCATTTTAACCTAATTACCTCTCTAAGAACCCTATCTTTAAATACAGGTGCATGTTGAGATACTGGGGACTAAGATTCCAGGATATAAATTTAGGGGGAATCTTCAACTAGGTTGTTAACAGCAGTTTTTACCAAAGTATTCATTAAAATCTGAACATTCATATGCAACAAATAAAACTGCCATTTTATTTTTTAACAAAGCTCATAAAATGTATCCAACTGTATTAAAGAAAAGGGCCCTGCTGTTTCATGGCACTTGGTTTGTTTATATACAAGCTAGACTGGCTCAAGTGTGAAGGGGAAAGGAATCTGGAGGTTTGAAGAATGTCAGAAACTGTAAAAACCTTCAGTTTGCTCTGAGCTTCTACATATTCATCTTCCTAGTCCTGTAATAAAAATTATGGCATACGACTGAAAAACTATAACCTAAAGATTTTTCTCTGGGTTGACAATTAGCCAGTTTTTTGTTTTTTGGGGTTTTTTTTGTATATTGTTAGGAACATTTTATCTTTTTCTTTCTTTGGTCTATGATCTCTCAGTTTGATTCCTTTTCTAGCAATGCATCCATTAACTAATGTATTTCTGTGTGCCTGTGTGTGTGTGTATGAGAGAGAGAGAGAGAGAGAGTGAGAGAGAGAGAGAGAGAGAGAGAGAGAGAGAGAAAGAAAGAAAGAAAGAGAGAAAGAAAGGATATTTAAATATATGAATAGTAGGACATAGAACACATTTGCTCTGGACCAACATATGTCCACTCTTGTTATACATCTAGAAACATGCAAAGAGAATGATCTAAAAGAGAACAAAAGAGCTTTTATTGTATTTACATATAGAATAAACAATATTTGTGCCATGTTCTTTTAACATTTGAAATTATGCTAACATCACTAACATTTGGAAGAAACCAGCAGAGCTTTGGTCAAAGGCAGTGCTGATACACATAAAATAACCTTGTGTGAAGAATTAGTTATGTCTCATTTCACATCTAATGAAGCTATTTTTTAGGTTTGGGTATACATAACCATGTTACAGATGCATATCACCACTCCTGATACTTCCCTGTGATTATTACTACATTTTTTTTTAAAAAACAAAAGGGGTATCATAGAGAAGATGTCTCATAATCAGCTCAAATTGGATATTGAAAGATATTTATGTTTTTGATAACTATTTTACCAATCTATTGAATCTCTTTTCTATTGTTTATCCCTCCACAGAGCCTTGTGGTTTCAAAGCTCCTTCTCTTCATAAACATTGCATTGGGTCATCTTGTGCCATAGAATCACAAAATTTGCCTGGGTCCTACTTGTTTTAGACAAGGTATCATAATTTCACCTGAACTTTATTCAGCTACTGCCACTAACACCGAAATGAAGAAGTCCCTCTGAAGGCTTCAGCAATGCCCACATTTTGTAGTATCATTGATACCAGTTGTTCATTGCCTTCAAGGAGTTTTCCTGTGAAAAGAAACAAAATCCCATCAGTTTAATTAGGCTCCTTTTTCAGAGCATTAGCAGAGACATTTTCTTTCTGAATCAGTTTCATTCTATGTGTAGATATAAGTTGTAATCAATATTCTATACTTCAAAATACGTTTCTTATCATAACTTACTATTATCAAGATTTATATCATACTTTTAATTTAAGGTCCATTTTCTGAAAGTATATCTCTTTTTACATGAGATGGAGAACAGCCTCTTCATGTCCCTGGCTTTTGGCAAACCTAACAGAGTTGCCTTGGTCTCAGAGCTGTTGCATTGTGTGGCTTTGTCCTTTCTCTCTTACCTTAAGAATGCCAGCTGTGAATTGCAGTGGCGCAATAGGCTCAATGGGGGCAAACCCAAGACTGTTGGTGCCATTTTCTCTTTATCTCTATAGAAGCACAAACTTTAGCAAAGGCGGTTTGAGAAAACTGGATTACTGCCACATTATATAGGGGTAGAACAATGATAGGATACCATGTGGTAGATTACATTTATTTAGGTATCTTACACAAATTTAGGAAGAGACAATATCTTTGATCTGGTTACCATAATTGGATTTATTTGATAGGAATTGATGTACTTTTGAAAATTTCTTTAATTCAATGCCTTGGTTTTTTCATGGGAATATGTGTACTGATAGCATATATCTGATGCACAAGCTATCTCCATTAAAGTTTGAGGAGAACTGAAGGACAGATGAAATGCTCAGTAGGGGTCTATTGATTTGAAGGACTGAATAATATAATAGACAATTGAGAATCACTGCTTGGTTCAAGGAAGTAGGTCAATGCTCGAATACAGGTTTCAACATCTGCATATTTTTTTCCTTCACTCCCTCTGGTCTAGGCCAATATTCTTTTGTACTAATAATTTACTTCCATTTTTGTCTCACTTCAGTCTATTCTCCCTCCTTCATTCTCACCACAGTAGCTACGTTGATATTTCTAAAAAAAGAATGTCACATAATTCCCTTGTTAGCTGCCATTTGCTACCCATTGCACATCTAGTGCAAAGCTTTTTCTCTGTCCTGTGAGTCACTGCATGATCTACTCCCTACTTATCTGTCTAACTTCACCTAAATCACTCTTGCTTGAGCTCGCAATGTCAAGTTCTTGGGCCTCCTTTCAGCTCCTTGAACAGACCAAATTCTTTTCTAACCTCAGAGTCTTTGGACACACTATTTCATCTGCCAAGAATTATTTTTTTTTACTGCATTTCTCTCTCTCTCTCTCTCTTTCTCTCTCTCTCTCTCTCTTTTTCTGTGTCATACTTTGAATTCAGCTAAAGTGTCACCTTCCCAAAATGGCTGTTCACAGCCTCTAAAGAAGGGAGGAAGGTGAAACTCCCTCACTTTGTTCTAGCCCAGCCTCATGATGTTTTATACCTTATTAAGAGTTGTAATTAGGGGCACAAAGAAAACCAGATAGAAAATGATGGAAGACAATTTGACTTTGGGTGAGGGGTATGCAACATAATTAAATGTCAAAATAACCTGGAGATGTTTTCTCTAAATATATGTACCCTGATTTATCAGTGTCACCTCATTAAAATTAATTAAAAAAGAGTTATAATTATTTTCTTTATGTTTTTGTTTTTGGTGTGCCTACAGGTTTTATGAGAACAGAATCCTTGTAGGCCTTGTTTGTCGTTGCTCCCCAGTGCTGAGAATGAGAACAGTGCCATTAAATAAATAAATATTTGTTAGAGGAACAAATGAGAGAATGTCATTCAGTCCAGGGTAAAACTATTATATTTAAATTTATGTGGAGTATTAAAACGTACCAGTAGCTCTAGAACGGGAGTTACTACTATATATTTTTCCTGATATAAGAAGGTTCAAGAAACATTGGGCTTGACTTAATCAGTACTATTTGTGAATGTTGTAGCACCCTGGACATTAAAAAATGGTCAGAATCAGCACCCCTGTGTGAGCTTCAGTGGTAAAGCTACTCATGGCAGTGTTGGTAACAACACAAAATTGTGCCTTAGCAACCTGAAACGTAAAATAAGATAATAAGTATGTTAAGCAGAACTTGTGAAAAAGACCCATCTGATGAGAATTGGTCTCTGGTGATCCTCAGAACTACCTGAATGAAAATGAGGAAAGTTGTGATTATAGGGCCCAGACCTAGAGACAATATTTCACCTAAAAAATTATGATCTTATGTATTCAATATAAGCAAATGTACTTTAGAAACTACATATTATGTGTGGGAGTATGTATTGTCCAAGCATTATATAAATGTTTAGGACCCCAATATTTTCTCTATTTGTTGCAGTTATCTCTTACTCTATAAAACTATTTTGCATGCAGGACAGTGAAAGGTAAAGAGAAGAGGTAACTAAGATGGAGCAGTGTTATGGTGGGGGAATAACCATATGTTACAGGAGCACATAAGATGGATATATACTGTATTTCCCCATGTATAAAACACACCTTAATTTTGGGGCCTAAAATTTGAAAAAAAATGTATTACATAAAGTTATTGAACTCAAGTTTTATTCATCATAAAATTCATACAACTCCTCAAGTGGAAAATGCAAGTAAAAAAATTTACAACCACTGTATAAGACGTATCCAGTTTTTAGACCCCAAATTTTTCAAAAAAAAGAGTGCTTCTTATACATGGGGAAATATAGTAGCCTGAAGACTAATCAGCTCAATTTATTAACTTACTGACAACCATTCAACCTGCTCAGTGTTTTCTAGGTCAGGAATTTCTGAGCAGTACTGCTTCATGTGGAATTACATGAGGTAATAGGTTGGCTGAAGGTGTAAATGACCTCACACAGATGCTGATAATTGGTACTCCCTGCTAGCTGGGAGCTCAGTGGGGGCTTTCAGTCAAGAGTCTCAGTTTTCCAAGTGGTTCTCTGCACATGTCTACTTGTGCTTCTTCACAGCATAGGGACTGGGTTTCCAAAAATAAGGAACATTATAAGTAGTAAAGCTGGAACCTGTGTAGACCCCTTGAAAGTCTGGCAAAAGAAGTTACTATACTTCCAACACATTTTTATAGTTTAAAACAAATCACAAGACCTATTCATATTTGAGGAGAGAAGAAATAGACTCCACTTGTTGAAGGAGAAACAATTAGATAGATCATATTATAAAGGAACACATTGAATGGGAAATATTGCTGTGGCCATCTTTGGAAATACAGTCTACCATAATGATCTAAAACCTTTTGGTATTTAGCTCATTTGGGGCAGCCTTGAATTAATTAGTTAATTAATTAATTTTGATTAATCTCTGTGAATACACCACTTTTTTATTGAGGGTTATTGACACAGAAAATACCTTATAGAGACACTCATATACATATATATATGCGTATATATACATATATATTCTACTTTATGTGGGCCTTGTATTTAGAAGTTAATTGACTTTCCTCCTAATAATTACCTTGAACATCCCTGAAGAAAGTTATGAAGAAAGTTATCTTTATCTTCTTTTATGTTCTCTTTCAATTCTGTCCCTCCAGGAATATTTGATAAAATCTTATTTACAATTTAAATTAGTTCTGCTCTATTTTTGGAAGATGGCCAATTTCTTTAATATTTTTTATCAGCATATTAGTATATGGAATACTTGACTCTCAATGGAAATTGATAAATATTAAGCAAATATCAAAGGTCAGAATCCTGCTGTACTTTGTACTAGTAAATTTATTCCTCTGTCAATATAATGTCTTAAAACGAGCAACATTATTGTAGTTGGGGACACGATTTTAATACTTTGTCTCTGATCACCTCCCTGTATTACCTTGGGCAAATAACAAATATTTGGAGTTCAATTTCCTCTTGTGTAAAGCAAGTGCTTTGGACTTGATAATAGCAAAGACCTATTCTAACCTATTTTTTAAAATTTTATTTAGAAAATTAAATTTAACAGAGTGATATTGATCAATAACAGCATATAGGTTTCAGGTAAACATTTCTATAGCATTTGAACTGTTGATTATGTTGTATACCCATCACCCAGAGTCAAATCATTTTCTGTCACTGAGTATTTGTTTCTCTTTACACCCCTCCCCCCTCCCCTACATTCCTCTACCCCTGGTAACCACTTCACTTTTATCTTTTCCATGAGTCTCCATTTTATATCCCACGTATGTGTGAAATCATACAGTTCTTAACTTTTTCTGATTTACTTATTTCACTCAGTAAAATAGTCTAATCTTACAATTATTTATATATTTCAGAAAAATTTGGTGGGTGTTAAGAATTTCTGATGACAACTTAAGAGAGTTTGTTTAGTAATTCAAGTTATAAAGAAGTTATGTACTTCTTGTGTCTGTTTTAGTAAAATAACACAAATATTCAAAATATCCTTTTTATTCCCATTAAGAAATGATAGTCATTTCTAGGTAATATTAAGTTTATTGGAGACTTTGGTTCTTTGTGTGTGTGTGACAGAGAGAGAGACAGACAGAGAGAGGGACAGATAGGGACAGACAGGCAGGAAGGGAGAGAGATGAGAAGCATAATTCTTCGTTGCGGCTCCTTAGTCTCCTTAGTTGTTCATTGATTGCTTTTTCATATGTGCCTTGACCAGGGGGCTACAGAAGAGTGAGTGACCCCTTGCTTAAATCAGCAACTTTGGGTTCAAGCCAGTGACCTTGGACTCAAGCCAGAGAAAATGGGGTCATGTCTATGATCCCATGCTCAAGCGACCCTGAGCTCAAGTTGGTGAATCCTCGCTAAAGCTGAATGAGCCCTCACTCAACCTGGCAACCTGGTGGTTTCAAACCTAGATCCTCTGTGTCCCAGTCTGGTGCTCTATCTACTGTGCCACTGCTTGGTCAGGCAAGACTTTGGTTCTTTTAATTGTTGCTACTAAATAGGAAACACATTGATGTTTCAAACTAAAAGTCAGATCTCTTACTTTTGTTTGCTATCTGAGTTTGAATGTAGTCAAGGAAGCATTGCAATGGCATATGCAAGTGATAGAAACTCAGAGAGCTGATAGATCATTGCAGTAGAAACACATTCATGTGAATGTTGTGCTGTTTATTTGAGTCGTTTGTTTCTGTTTTCGCCATAGATTTAACTAGGTACCATCATTTAATAGTCATTGTATGATGCATTTCTCTCAGAAACTCTATGAGGTAGGTGATATTATGTTTGTTTTATAGATGTGGAAACAGCATACTAAGATTTAGCAAGTTGTGCAAGGTCACATGTCTCATACTTGGTAGAGCTGGGAATCAAATCTTAGTTGTTGTTTTTTTGAAGTTCAGAGTATATTTCTTAACCCCTATAATATGCATTCTTTTTTAATTTTGGAATTAATTTTTTCTTCTGAATTCTATCTATAAATTCAATGTGGTGATTCCAGGAATGAGGTTCTAACATTAGGGTACTAACTCTAATGCATCTTGGAACCATTTGTGCTGAACCATTTGTATAATGAATCCCAGACTGAGTGATGAGACAGATATCACAAGGATAGGGGGCTTAATGGGCTTCATCTCCTACCCGTTTAATAACTTTCTCTTGTACATCTGTCATCCTTTCCTAATCCTGTTAAAACCTCATTATTTTACTTCTACTTCTACCCACTGCCTGGCCAGAAATTTTTCTTTATTTCAGTTTTTCATACTCACTGTTGCTTCAGAGAAACAGGATGATAAAATAACAGCTCATATAAAAAAAAAACCCAATCAGTAACAGACTATTTAAAATAGTGTAAATTGCATAGGACTGCAGACATGTTTTATCTTGAAAATTTATCTGGGACATTTGCTTAACTGGAACAATTTTGCATATTCACTTCCATCTGCCTATAAAATAATACCTTGGATAAAACTATTCTTTCTTTGGAAATTTCAATGTTAACTTTTTTTCCTTCGTTCTTTAATAAATTCAAATGTTTATTACAATCACAAATCAGGTATTTAGGTACTATAAATATTAACCATTTGTATGTGTGTGTGTAAAATCTTTTATCACATTTCTGCGTTTAACCTACCATTTATTAATATACATTGAAACTGCATATAATAACTCACCTGAAAGCAGTTTTCAAAGCATTGCAAACAATATACTTAATCATTCTTTTGCATCATTTTGATGGTTTGTTGTGTCTCACAATGTGGCAGCTAGTATAACATACTTTAAAAATGTTATTGATTAAAATATTTTCTCAGGTGGGTTCATAGTCTGAGGTTTTAGTTTCTTATTTATCCCTTTTAGTTTATATTCATGACATTAAATCACATTTGTCTTAATTTTGGAGATGTAGTGGGGTTCAAATAAGGTATCACTTGTGAAGGTAACTTCACAATTGTCCTGCAGCCTTTTATGTGTCTTTAATAGCTCCTATAACCCCCTGTTGTGAAACAAGAGCTTCTCTTGTTCAAGGTTACTGGAGCTAGAATTCTTAGGAGGAAGAGTTCCAGAGTCTGCTTCCAGTCTTCGGATATAATCCACTTGCTATAGCCTTGACTCTGTCCCCTCTCTCCTCCTGGCTGCACCTGGATTTCACCTGCCCCTGTGCCAACACTGTTGGATTGAACTGTCTGCAGGATAGCTCTGAAGTGTCTGCACAAGCAATCAGTTTTGGATTGTCTCTGATGCTCCCCTTTGACCCTACCTTTTCTTTTTCTCCTTTAGCTCTTGTAGGTTTGTCCCAAAACACCGGTGCCCTTAACCTTACAACCTGCTTACATGCCAGGAACTATTTATCCAGGGAAGCAGTAGATAAGCACTGTGTTTGGTGCTGGTACTGTGACGGAGACTACAACACAGTCTCAGCCCCCAAGAAACTTGGTCACCTGTTGCAGTTGAAGGGAACAGAAATATAGAGTTTTTACGTCATATATATGGTACAAGTCCATGCATGAATTTTCTGAGAACACAGAAGGAGGCAATGAAATCAGGCTTGACATTTAGAAAAGATTGTTTGGAAGACTTGTCATTTGAAATGATACTTAATGATGTGAAGGCAGCAGCGAGACAGGACATGTGTCTGAAGGGGAAGCTGTTTTTCATTTAAGGCAAATCATGGAGTACAGAAACAACATAGTGTTAATAAATAAATACAAGCATTTGGTTATCGCCAGTATGTGCAATGTAAGAGGCCAAAAATGACAGTGGAGAAGGCAGAGGTCAGACCATGCAAATTTTGTATGCTATAGTGAAAACATATGCCTTTTTCATAGAACACCAGTGTTTGTAATACTTTACTGTTTTATCTATTTCTATGCCAAGTGGCATTCATTTACTACTCTTATGCTAGAACTGGCACTACAATCTGGTTTTGGAGTCCCCACCACTCCATCATTTCCTGGCTGGGTAATGTTGGGTCCACTCCAAATTGAGACACATTATGCAGAGCAGACTGGTAAGAACATCCCATCTATCTGACCACAGGTGGTCACGTCTTCAGGTCTTTCCCCTAAATACCCAGTACTGTAATGGTTGTAATGGTATGCCTATATGTGAGATGTGAAATAGGGATGGCTGAGCTGGAAGAGATGGGAGGAAATAAGCATCATCTAGCTGGCTCCAAAAGAATTTCTATAAGATAAGCAAAATTTCCCAGTACCTGGCGGGTGATGTTTCTGTGTCTCTTAGGCAAGTAAATATCTTCTGTGTTATTTCCTACTTTCAGAATTGCTGGTTTGTTTTGTTTCATGTGGCTAAATGTGGACAGATCATCAAACTGTATATATTTTTTTACCCTAATTCTATCCATCTTACAACTATTGCTAATTCTTTCAATGCTCTGACAATATTGGAATTATGTCTTATTTTATAATTATTTTCCTGGGATGGTAGGGGTATCCAGGGTAGCTACATAAATCCTCTCTAATATGTTTCTTATCTAACTCAAAGTCAGTAATCTAACATTTATAGTAACAATTCAGACTTTACAAATCAGGTTTTCCATATAAGATTTATTCCATTTTTATGCTAATTCTTTGAACTAAATATTATAAGAATTTTTATCTTCTAACTGAGGAAACAATTGAGCCCTGTAACTATATGAGCAGCCTTAGTTCACACAGCAAGTTGATCCATAACTAGAAGCCTTTAGAGTCTGGAGTCTTTCTCTGTATGTATAATACTGCCTCTCTAAACACTACTAGTGTAAGTTTGGGAGATGAATCTGGGAAAATGTTTGCCCCCTAATAAAGGAGCCTCAAAGCACAAGAGAAAACAAAGTAGGAGGAGTTGCAACAAGAGACAAATGCAGGTCTTTAAATTTAACCTGCAAGCTGTCAACTTTATCCATGACTTCTTTTTGGGTAACTCTATAGCTAGTTTCTTGACACACAAACAACACTGATTTTTATTTCATTTATTTATTTATTTATTTATTTATTTATTTATTTATTTTTACTGCTGGGCTATTCCTCTCTGATCTTTTGTCTAAGTCTGGGACACAGGAATGCCATTTGCAAAAGTGTTTTATTAGCCAGAATATGAATATGACCTCCTTAACCACAGAAGAAAATGATGGCTACGAGACTGAGAATCTGTATAGTCAAATTATATTTTATCTGCAAAGTGCTTCTGATGAACACCCAAAATACACAGGGTGGCATATGTTATGGTAGCGGTTTGTCCAATAATTCATGTAGAAAGCTTCTAACATGGAGTTAAATTAGAAAGGATTGAGACCTGTAATTATAAGCAGAGGCTGTTTGGGCTTTCAGTTCACCTTGAGGTCATAATTCTATCTTTTGAACATTCTCTCCAACAGTTATTACTACTGAATGGGCTTTCTTACCAGCTTCCCTATTGAATTCTAGTGAGTACAGAGTGTTTCAGGAAAATGTTTTAATTCCATCCTATTTCTGCTTGGCTAGAAAAAGCTTTTAATCAATGGAAAGCTCAAATTTTATAAATGTGGGTTATTAAAGTAGTTTCTTTTAGAGAAAAAGAATGCCACTGCTTTTTGAATATGAAAAAAAAACTGGTTTAGATACTTTTGGCAGTTTTTTTTTGTCAACACACTCGTCTCTGGAAAGTGCTTGCTATTCATGAATACTGTGTCTTTTTCCATGTTCAATATGCAAGTTCAATAAGTAGATATTAGAGTGTTATGTACAATCATACTGAATGAATTTTAAAAGAAGACCTAGTAAGTTTTTGATTAAGATGGCAGCATAGGTATACATGGTACTCAGAGCCTCCCACAACCACATCAAAATTACAACTAAACTAGAGAACAACCATCATCCAGAACTGCCTAAAATCTAGCTGAACAGAAGTCTTACATCTAAGGATATAAAGAAGAAGCCAAATCTGCACTGGTAGGTGGAGCAGAGACATGGAACGAGCTGATTCCAGACTCACATATGGTGGATTAAAATTGGGAGGGATATCTTGCCTGTGGAGGTCCTCCCTGAGGAGCAAGGGCTCCCAGATCCACACCAGGACCCCAGTCCAGGGTTCCAGTGCCAGGAAGAGAAGTCCCTATAACTTTTGGCTGGGAAAACCAGAGAGGATTATGACTGAGTGTGAGAGAGGGCTGCTAGAGTCCCAATTATTTCTTTTAAAGGGCCCACCTACTCATATTCAGTTGCTGTAAGCTCCAGCTATGAAACAGCAGCTCAAAAGGCATCAAGAATATTGGGGAGGAAGTGAGTTGTTTGGCATCAGATTGAGAGTTGGAGCTATAGTTTTCCCCCAAACAGAAGTGCTGGTAGAGGCCATTATTCCTTTTCTGAGCTCTCCCCATACAAAGCCAGAAGGCGGATACCATATCTGAGTCTCCATCAACCTGGCTAACCCTGTTTGCTCCACTTTTGTGATATCCTGAGACCCCACACCCAACTTGCAAACCCAGCCAAGCCATTTCCAGTGGCTTTTCCAAACAAATGGTCTCTCTTGCCTCATGCTTTGGACTTACCTAAAATCTCTCAAACAAGCAGCATCTAGCTTCTGTGTGCCCTGTATCTTCTTGTAAGTGGTCCCAGGTATGGCACTAGCAACAACTGGTTTTAGCTCACAGCTTCGCCTCCTCTGGGTACCTCTGAGCCTAGAACAAGTAGCAGTCATGTGCAGATCACACTGTAGCTCAGGCTGAGTGGCTCCAGGCAGGGTACAAGCGATGGCTGACCTTATACCTCCTATGAGGCCCCAGAGCCAGTGAACCTGTTGAACAGCTTCAGTCCATGACAGATTACAATCCAACCACCTCCATGAGTGACAAATTCAAGGGGAAGACTCAGCAAGCACCTAAGTCCACTGAAGCAAGTCCTACTTTACAGGATAGGCTCCTGCACAGAAACCCTTTCTCTGTAGTCTCAGCCAGTCCTCACAGCACATTGGTCTGGGGGTCAATCCCTTCCATTGGTGCCAATAGCAATCAAGGCTCAACTACAACAGGACAGTACACGTAGCCTACACAGGAGCAAACTCAGTTCAAGTTACTGTGAAGGCCATGACACTGGGCCCTACAGTACACCTACTACATAAGGCTAGTCTATCAAAGTCTGGGAAATATAGCAGCTCTATCCATTACATAGAAACAAACATAGGGAAGCAGCCAAAATGTGGAAACAAATGAACAAAAAACAAACAAACAAACAAACAAGTCTCAAATGAAAAAATAGGAAAAATCTTCAGTAAAAGAACTAAGTGAAATAGAGACAAGCAAGCTATGAGAAACAGAGTTCAAAACATTGATTATAAGGATGCTCAAGGAACTCAGTGAAAACTTCAAGGAACTTAGTAAGAACTTCAACAGCATAAAAAAATATAAAAACCATTAAAAAGAACCAGTAAGAAATGAAGGATATACTGAAATGAAGAGTAAATTACAGGGAATCAATAGGTAAGTAGATGAAGCTGAGAATCAAATCAGTGACTTAGAATATAAGAAAGAAGAAAACAACCAATCAGAACAGCAAAAAAGAAAAAAAGAATCCAAAAAAATGAGGCTACTGTAAGGAGCCTTTGGGACAACTTCAAGCATAATAACATTTACATCATGGAGGATGCCAGAAGAAGAGAGAGAGCAAGAAATTAAACATCTATTTGAAAAAATAATGATGGAAAATTTCCTAAACCTGGTAAAAGAAATAGACATACAAGTTCAAGAAGCACAAGGGTCCTAAACAAGATGAACCCAAAGAGGCCCAGACCAAGACACCTCATAACTAAAATGCAAAAGGTTAAAAAGACAAAGAGAGAATCTTAAAATCAGCAAGAAAAAAAGCAGTTAGTTACCTGCACGGGAGCTTTCTTAAGACTGTCAGTTAATTTCCTTCATACCAGAAGGGATTGGCAAGAAATATTCAAAGTGATGAAAAGCAAGTACCTACAACCAAGATTACTTTCCCAGCAAAGCTAACATTTATTTGGAAGGACAGATAAAGAGTTTCCCAGATAAGAAAAAGCTAAAAGAGTTCATCACCACCAAACCAGTGTTACAAGAAATATAAAAGAGCCTTTTTTTAAGATGAAGACAAAAAATAATAAAAATATGATTAATAAACATCCATAAAATAATTTAATCACATCATTTTTTGACAACACAGATGGACCTACCAGGTATCATGCTAAGTGAAAGAAGTCAATCAGAGAAAGACAAATCCGTATGATTTTATTTAGATGTGGAATCTAAAGAACAGTATAAATGAACAAAGAAAACAGAAGCAGACTCATCAATAGTACAGACTGATGACTAACAAGAGATGAGAGGGATTTGGGGACTGGATGAAAAAAGTGAAGAAATTGAGAAGCACAGATTGGTAATTACAAAATAGTCATGGAGATATAAATATAGGGAATATAGTCAATAATAGTATAATAACTATGTATGGTGCCAGGTGGGTACTGGAAATATCAGGGGGACACTTTGTAAAGTACATAGTTGCCTAACCACTATGCTGTACACCTGAAACTAATACAAAATAATATGAAATGTAAACTAGAATTGAATAATTTTTTTAAAATATTAAAAAATAAAATATAAAAAATCAAGTAGATATTCTAAATATTTGGAGGATCAAAATAATCATATTAACATTTACAAACATGTATGATTTTTGAAGAAGACATGCATGATACGTTCTAAACAAAGAATAATTCTAGTTTTCCTGTTTCTTTGTTAGATACTATGTGATACTGATCTTGAGGTATTTATAAAATATTTTTATATTATAGTGTAATATTTGGAATGTTTATTTTCAAATTACTATTTTTTTTTAATAAATTTTTATTAATGGTAATGGGATGACATTAATAAATCAGGGTACATATATTCAAAGAAAACATGTCTAGGTTATTTTGTCATTAAATTATGTTGCAAACCCCTCACCCAAAGTCAGACTGTCCTCCGCCACCCTCTATCTAGTTCTCTGTGCCCCTCCCCCTCCCCCTAACTCTCTCCCTCCCTCCTTCCCATGTCCTCCCTCCCCCCACCCTTGGTAACCACCACACTCTTGTCCATGTCTCTTAGTCTCATTTTTATGTTCCACCAATGTATGGAACCATGCAGTTCCTGTTTTTTTCTGATTTACTTATTTCACTCCTTATAATGTTATCAAGATCCCACCATTTTGCTATAAATGATCTGATGTCATCATTTCTTATGGCTGAGTAGTATTCCATAGTGTATATGTGCCACATCTTCTTTATCCAGTCTTCTATTGAAGGGCTTTTTGGTTGTTTCCATGTCTTGGCCACTGTGAACAGTGCTGCAATGAACATGGGGCTACATGTGTCTTCACGTATCAATGTTTCTGAGGTTTTGGGGTATATACCCAGTAGAGGGATTGCTGGGTCATAAGGTAGTTCTATTTGCAGTTTTTTGAGGAACCACCATACTTTCCTCCATAATGGTTGTACTACTTTACATTCCCACCAACAGTGAATGAGGGTTCCTTTTTCTCCACAGCCTCTCCAACATTTGCTATTACCCGTCTTGTTGATAATAGCTAATCTAACAGGAGTGAGGTGGTATCTCATTGTAGTTTTGATTTGCATTTCTCTAATAACTAATGAAGCTGAGCATCTTTTCATATATCTGTTGGCCATTTGTATCTCTTCCTGGGAGAAGTGTCTGTTCATGTCCTCTTCCCATTTTTTTATTGGATTGTTTGTTTGTTTGTTGTTGAGTTTTATGAGCTCTTTGTAAATTTTGGATATTAGGCCCTTATCTGAGCTGTTGTTTGAAAATATCATTTCCCATTTAGTTGGCTGTCTGTTTATTTTGATATCAGTTTCTCTTGCTGAGCAGAAACTTTTTATTCTGATGTAGTCCCATTCATTTATCTTTGCCTTCACTTCTCTTGCCATTGGAGTCAAGTTCATAAAATGTTCTTTAAAACCCAGGTCCATGATTTTAGTACCTATGTCTTCTTCTATGTACTTTATTGTTTCAGGTCTTATATTTAGGTCTTTGATCCATTTTGAATTAATTTTAGTACACGGGGACAGGCTGTAGTCGAGTTTCATTCTTTTGCATGTGGCTTTCCAGTTTTCCCAACACCATTTGTTGAAGAGGCTTTCTTTTCTCCATTGTGTGTTGTTGGCCCCTTTATCAAAGATTATTTGACCATATATATGTGGTTTTATTTCTGGGCTTTCTATTCTGTTCCATTGGTCTGAGTGTCTATTTTTCTGCCAATACCATGCTGTTTTGATTATCGTGGCCCTATAATATAGTTTAAAGTCAGGTATTGTAATGCCCCCAGCTTCATTCTTTTTCCTTAGGATTGTTTTGGCTATTCGGGGTTTTTTATAGTTCCATATAAATCTGATGATTTTTTGTTCCATTTCTTTAAAAAATCTCATAGGGATTTTGATGGGAATTGCATTAAATTTGTATATTGCTTTGGGTAATATGGCCATTTTGATTATATTTATTCTTCCTATCCAAGAACAAGGAATATTTTTCCATCTCATTGTATCTTTTTCGATTTCTCTTAACAATGCTTTGTAATTTTCATTATATAGGTCCTTTACATTCTTTGTTATGTTTATTCCTAGGTATTTTATTTTTTTGTTGCAATCATGAAGGGGATTATTTTTTTGAGTTCGTTTTCTAATATTTCATTGTTGGCATATAGAAAGGCTATGGACTTTTGTATGTTAATTTTGTATCCTGCGACCTTACTGTATTGGTTTATTGTTTCTAATAATCTTTTTGTGGAGTCCTTCGGGTTTTCGATGTATAGGATCATATCATCAGCAAAAAGTGATATCTTTACTTCTTCTTTTCCAATATGGATGCCTTTTATTTCTTTGTCTTGTCTGATTGCTCTGGCCAGAACTTCTAGCACCACGTTAAATAAGAGTGGAGAGAGTGGACAACCCTGTCTTGTTCCTGATTTAAGGTAGAAAGTCCTCAGTTTTATGCCGTTTAATAGGATGTTGGCTGATGGTTTATCATATATGGCCTTTATCATGTTGAGATATTTTCCTTCTATACCCATTTTGTTGAGAGTCTTAAACATAAAATTGTGTTGTATTTTATCAAAAGCCTTTTCTGCATCTATTGATAAGATCATGTGGTTTTTGTTCTTTGTTTTGTTGATATGGTGTATTACGTTAACTGTTTTGCGTATGTTGAACCATCCTTGAGATTCTGGGATGAATCCCACTTGATCATGATGTATTATTTTTTTAATATGTTGTTGTATTCGGTTTGCCAGTATTTTGTTTAGAATTTTAGCATCTGTATTCATTAGAGATATTGGTCTGTAGTTTTCTTTCTTTGTGCCATCCTTGCCAGGTTTTGGTATGAGGGTTATGTTGGCCTCATAAAATGTGTTTGGAAGTATTGCTTCTTCTTCAATTTTTTGGAAGACTTTGAGTAGAATAGGAACCAAGTCTTCTTTGAATGTTTGATAGAATTCACTAGTATAACCGTTTGGGCCTGGACTTTTATTTTTGGGGAGGTTTTTAATAGTTTTTTCTATTTCCTCCCTGCTGATTGGTCTGTTTAGGCTTTCTGCTTCTTCATGACTCAGTCTAGGAAGGTTGTATTGTTCTAGGAATTTATCCATTTCTTCTAGATTGTTGTATTTGGTGGCATATAATTTTTCATAGTATTCTACAATAATTCTTTGTATATCTATGATGTCTGTGGTGATCTCTCCTCTTTCATTTTGGATTTTATTTATTTGAGTCCTGTGCCTTTTTTCCTTGGTGAGTCTTGCCAAGGGTTTGTCAATTTTGTTGATCTTTTCAAAGAACCAGCTCCTTGTTTTGATTTTTTCTATAGTTTTTCTGTTCTCTATTTCATTTATTTCTGCTCTGATTTTTATTATCTCCTTTCTTCGGCTGGTTTTGGGTTTTCTTTGTTCTTCTTTTTCTAGTTCCTTAAGGTGTGAAGTTAAGTGGTTTACTTCGGCTCTCTCTTGTTTGTTCATATAGGCCTGAAGTGATATGAACTTTCCTCTTATTACTGCTTTTGCTGCATCCCAGAGATTCTGATATGTCGTATTTTCATTTTCATTTGTCTGTATATATCTTTTGATCTCTGCGCTTATTTCTTCTTTGACCCATTCATTTTTTAGAAGTATGTTGTTTAGTTTCCACATTTTTGTGGGTTTTTCCCCCTCTTTTTTGCAGTTGAATTCTAGTTTCAAGGCTTTATGATCAGAAAATATGCTTGGTACAACTTCAATTTTTCTAAATTTGCTGATATTGTCTTTGTGGCCCAACATATGGTCAATTCTTGAGAATGTTCCATGTACACTAGAGAAAAATGTATACTCTGTCGCTTTGGGATGAAGTGTCCTGTAGATGTCTATCATATCCAGGTGTTCTAGTATTTCGTTTAAGGCCACTATGTCTTTGTTGATTCTCTGTTTGGATGACCGATCTAGAGCCGTCAGCGGTGTATTGAGGTCTCCAAGTATGATTGTATTTTTGTTAGTTTTTGTTTTAAGGTCAATAAGTAGCTGTCTTATATATTTTGGTGCTCCTTGGTTTGGTGCATGTATATTAAGGATTGTTATGTCTTCTTGATTCAACTTCCCCTTAATCATTATGAAATGACCATTTTTGTCTCTGAGTACTTTTTCTGTCTTGTAGTCAGCATTATTAGATATGAGTATTGCTACACCTGCTTTTCTTTGGGTGTTGTTTGCTTGGAGTATTGTTTTTCAGCCTTTCACTTTGAATTTGTTTTTATCCTTGTTGCTTAGATGTGTTTCTTGTAGACAGCATATAGTTGGATTTTCTTTTTTAATCCATTCTGCTACTCTGTGTCTTTTTATTGGTAAGTTTAATCCATTTACATTTAGTGTAATTATTGACACTTGTGGGTTCCCTACTGCCATTTTATAAATTGCTTTCTGTTAGTTTTGTATCTAGTTTGATTCTTCTCTTTTGTTTTTCTATCATTTGTTTTTGTTTGTTTGTGTTCCATACTTCTTTCCTCTGTTGCTACCTTTTATAAGTCAAGTGTTTTTGTGGTGGTTTTTTCAAGGGTGATTACCATTAAGTAATGAAAAGGGTACCTACCATATTCATTGTAGTACCCTATCTTATAAGTATTTCTGCACTTCATCGTCTTTTGCTACTGTTATTCTCCATCCTCTCCCCCCTTTTTTTCCTTTGTTGTCACAGTTTAAGTTTGGTTTTATTGTGTTCTTGGTGGAGCTGTTACTTGTGGTGTTGTTTTCTTTTATTCTTTGAATCTAGATGGAAAACCCCCTTTAGTATTTCCTGGAGTGGGGGCTTTCTGTTGATAAATTCTCTCATGTTTTCTGTATTTGTGAATGTTTTTATATCTCCTTCATACTTGAAGGATAGCTTTGATGGGTATAGTATTCTTGGCTGAAAGTTCCTCTCTTTCAGGGCTTTAAATATTGGGGTCCACTCTCTTCTAGCTTGTAGAGTTTCTGCTGAGAAATCTGATGATAATCTAATAGGCCTTCCTTTATATGTTGTACTCTTCTTTTCCCTGGCTGCCTTGAGAATTTTTTCTTTGTCATTGGTTTGTGTCATCTTTATTATGATGTGCCTTGGAGTGGGTTTGTTGGGGTTAAGAAAACTCGGTGTTCTGTTTGCTTCTTGAATTTGAGGCTTTAGTTCTTTCCACAGGCTTGGGAAGTTCTCGTCTATTATTTGTTTGAGTATATTCTCCATTCCATTTTCTTTCTCTTCTCCCTCTGATATACCTATTATTCTTATGTTATTCTTTCTGATGGAGTCAGACAATTCCTGTAGGGCTTTCTCATTTTTTATTATTTTTGAGTCTCTTTCTTCTTCTCTCTGTTGTGCCTCAAGTTGTTTGTCTTCTATTTCACTAATCCTATCTTCAATCTGGGCTGTTCTGCTAGCTAAGCTTGTTACCTCGTTTTTCAGCTCGTGAATTGAGTTTTTCATTTCTGTTTGATTTGTTTTTATAGTTTCAATTTCCTTGGTAATATATTCTTTGTGTTCATTGAGTTGTTTTCTGATCTCCCTATATTGCCTTTCTGTGTTTTCTTGTATATCTCTGAGTATTTTTAAGATTTCTATTTTAAATTCTCTGTCATTTAGCTCCAAGGCTTCCAATATGTTAAATCTTTTCTACATAGATTTTTCCACATCTATTTGTGTTACCTCTCTTTCTTTTGTATCCATAATATTCGATTTCCTCTTTCTTATCGGCATCTGAGGGTGGTCTTGTTGATAGCACTAATTAGAATTAATAAAGAGTAAAAAGTAAAAATAAAAAAAAATAATAATAAGAAAAAAAAAGGTAAAACACCCCACAAAAAAAAAACAGTAATAATTTATTATTTCCTCCTTTTTTCTTTCTTCTCTTTCCCTCCTCTCCCCTCCTCAGGGAAATATTGTGCCTATAATGGAGGGCCTGATTTGGGGTGAAGAGTTCAAGGGGCAAAAAAATGGGAGTAGGGACCTACTAAATGCAAAAAAAAAAAAAAAATAGAAAAAAAGATAAAAAAAGGAAGAAAATCTTAGACAAGCATAAGATGATTTGCTTGTAAGTGATGGTCAACTAAGAGATATAATGAGAGGGATAAGAGGGAACCAGAAAAAAGGACCAAAAAAGAATAATAAAGAAGAAAAAAATAAAAATAATAAGTAAAAATCTGTTGTATTAAGTGGAGCGAAGACTAAATACAATGGAGACCTTGGGTTGGGAGGACCCAAAATGCCTCAAAAATAAACAAACAAGAAAAAAAATAAAAACAAAAGCAAAAAAGAAAAATAAAGCCAAAAAATGCCTTGAGTCCCAAATTAACTAATTTGTTTGTGATTGAGGATTAAATGGGAGGAAAGTAAAATGAGAAAAGAAAAAACGAATAGAAAGGAAAAAATAAGAAAAAGAGAAAAACGAAGGAAGAAATAAAATAGGAAGAGAAAAAAAACAAAGCAAGACAAAAAAAAAACAAAAGAGGAGAGAGTGAGAGTTAAGTGTCCTGGAGTATAACCCCAAAGGAGGGTGAGGATGAAGAAGAGAAATAAAATGTAACACTTATGGGTAGTGTAGTTCAAGAAAAGGGAAGCATAAGATTGGCAGAGAATAGAAGGACCGAGGTGGAGGAAATAAAGGCAATAAGATAGAAGAAACAAACAACAACAACAACAACAACAAAAAAAATTAGTGGAACAAGTTGTAAAGTCTGTGGATTTTTCTTGATTTTGAGAGGTTAACTTCTTCCTTTATCTTTTCTCTCCCTCTTCCTGGTCGGTGACTCTGTACCCCAGGCTCTGCCCCTGTGTCACACTTAGGTAGGGATTTGCAGTTGATGGGATTCTATGGCAATGTCATATAATTGGCTTTAGTCTTGCTGGTAGTCAAGGCTTGTTGGTGTTTGCAGGGTCCAATGATGAGAGAGTTTGCTTTCCTGGATTCTCTCTCCTAGTCCCCCCTTTCTGAATTAGCAGCCTGGTGATCCAGCTATAAGGCTGCCACTGCTTCTGCCTGGGGAGTAAGAGGCTCAAAGAGCTGGGAAATCCCCACTCTATCCCCACTCAGTGCAAAGCTTTGGGAAAGGCTCTGGCAGTCAGGGCCTCCAGTGTAATCAGGCGGGGGTGGGAGTCAATTGTTGCCAAGGTGACTGTTCAGCGCCTATCATTCAGTTGGACCTCTCAACCCAGGCTTTCCACACTTTGTAGCCTGTTTTTGCTGGGAAGAAGAGGCACTAGTCTCTGCTTGCGACTAGTGTAGTATAGATCTTATTATCTGCCAAGTCCTTCTTGTTAGCGTTTATCCCTGAATATGGAGGCTCTATCAATCAGAAGTTGCCCCCACCCCTTTAGCGAGAGGCACTAAAAAATATCACGCCTCTTGTCTTGGATCGCTGAACTGAGAGAGATCTTATCAATTAGAACCGAGGGTGCGCAGATTTCATGGGTTAAGCTAATTTCAGTGATTGGGTCGCAGCTGTGCTCCCGAAGGTATTTTAGGCTGCCTGCACGCGCCCCTCCCCCAACGCTTGATTGTTAGCTTGAATGGCTGGGTGAGGTGCCCGCCCACGGAGAGAATCTCCCAAGCCTCTCCCGCTCGCCCTGCCGCCGGCAGCTGGATCGCACCAGGCGCAGGACAATGGGTCCCCCTGGGTGTGCGGGCCAGTAGGGCGCTCTGGACGCGTGGAATGCCCAGGGCACGCGCGCGAATGGGGCGCTTCGGGCACCGGTGGCTGGCGACTCTCACTCGTAGTGCACGGGCCACTGGGAACGCAAGCAGTGCTCACTCTGCAACCGGACCGGGCGCGCGCCCCGCGGCTCGCGGCGGCTCGGCTCGCGGCTCGGCTCGTGGCGGCTCGCGGCTCCCGAGTGTGGGCCAACTCACCCCAGGCACACCTCCTCGCAGCTTGAATGAACGTCCCTGCGGTAGCTTCCTCCACACCCTCATCTCTCAGATTCAAGTGATAACAGTCCTTTTGCTATCAGTTTGTGTGGAATTCTGGAATGCTCCGAGGATAGATTTTTCTGTTTCTAGTTGATAAATTTGTTGTGATTTAGGGGAGAGCTGTCGGACGCGCTGCTCACAGCGCCATTTCCATGACGTCACTCCAAATTACTATTTTTTTTGGTACAAAGCATTTCAATAGGAAAGTGATAGTTGCTGGCTTTGAATTTGATTCCTTTTATTGGAATCATTAGATTTTCTCACTGGACTTTTTTTATTATTATTAAATAAAAGTTACCTTTAATTATTCTATTTTGGTTAACATCAAGAGACATAAAATCCAAGAATATTAGAACTGGTAGGGACCTTAGGAATTGTCTAATCACTGACCACAACTCATATAAAAAATACATCTCATTTTACAACAAAATGTGCACACATGAACACTCATTTCCCCACCTTCCCCACATACAAATGTATGTGTGCATGTAAATAAAACTGAAATACGGCTTTTGTGAAAATATTTATGCTTTGTGTGATATCACTTGGCATTTTCTCTTCTTAACTAGCTCATTAAGAAAAAAATGTTGATCTCAACTTATCAAACTAATATAATTGCCAGGATCAGTTATATACTTTGCAGGGCATAAAGCAAAATGAGATGATTGGATTTACTTGGTCAAAAAATTATTAAAAAATTCAAGATGGCAATAATCCATGGGTGGGGCTCATCTGAGCATGGGGTTCTATGAGACTGCACTGATTTTACACCAGTGAAACAATCCCTGCTCACCACTTATAAGTGGGTTGTGGCCAGTAAAGACATCGCGGCAGAGGTAGAGCAGCTCTCTTTACAGATGTGGAGATAGGCCCACTGAAATTTAGTGACTTACTTAAGGTTAAAAAATGATTAATTGCACAGGATGGCAGTTTTCTAACTTCTATTCCAGTGTTCTTACCACAAATCTTAACTCTGTGGATGGAGTTGTCAACTTTCTGGCCTTTTTTTTTTTTTTTTTTTTAACTATACCTTCCTCTGATTTCAATTAAAATTTTTTTTTAAATTCAGGTGTTAAAAATGTTTCTAGTACCATTTAGTCTGTTTCTATATCATGGTAAAAATGAATAAAGAAAAATAGAAAGGTTAGAAAAGCTACCAGGTGAGGCTGAACAGCCTGAGGGATCATGATTATTCTATAAATGAGCTTCAACATGAAGAAGTAAAATAATATATTCAAAGATATATATCTATATATTCAACTATATTTAATAATATATATTATTGAATTACAGTAATAAATATAATTTAAAATTATTAATTACATTTAATTGATTATTAGGCCAAATCAGGATTGTTTCAATGCAAAAGTAAATCTGAGCCAGTTCAACAAAATGGGCTATTTAAAATATAGTCCCTGATCTTAAGCCACAATATTTTCTGTGTGTTTGTCAGGTAAGTAGATAAAACTATTTTTGTGTTTACACCTAGTTTTTAATTCGATGCTTCATTTGGAAATACATATTAAGGTTTTTTTCTTTGTTTATTTTTTAATTGAGATGTAATTGACATAACATTATATTAGTTTCAGGTATATACCATTGTGATTTAATATTTGTATTTACTGTAAAATGATCATAGTAAGTCTAGTTAACATACACATAGTTATATCCTTATTGTAAGAAGGACTTTTAAGATGTACTCCCTTAGAAACTTTCAAATATACAATAGAATATTATTAACTTTCATCCCTGTGCTGCACATTATATCCCCAGGACTTGTTTTATAACTGGAAGTTTGTACCTTTTGACTACCTTCACCTATTCACCTGCCCCCACTCCCCATCTACCACTTCTGGCAACCCCAAGACTATTCTCTGGATCTATGAGTTTGGTTTTGTTTGTTTGTTTAGATTCCACATGTAAGTAAAGTAGTGAGATTATACAGTATTTGTCTTTACCTGTCTGATTTATTTCACTTAGCAAAATTTGCTCAAAGCATCCATTTCCTTCTTTATATGGCTGAATAATATTTCATTATATATATATATATTCCATTATATTTATATATATAAAGAGAGAGAGAAATGGCAACGGTAGGTTTACTGTTGTTTGTATTAAAAAAGACATGCAGGTTATGATTATTACAATAGCTTTATTAACTCAAAAGAATAACACAGTGCCATTGCAAACCTACTTTAGCCCACTGCTGTATTGTGATTCATTAAAAAAATGACCCTTTATTAGTGCAGAAACAATTATCTGTGCATTGTGGAAAGTGAAAAAATTGAGACATAAAAATGAAGTAAAAAATTATATTTCAACCCTAGCAAAATCAGCATTAATACCATAATACATATACTTTCTGTGTATTTATGTGCATTTTAACTTGAATGAGATCATACTTTATATACTGTTTTATAATCTTTTTTTATTGAGGCAGTGAATCTCCAGTTTTCTTTTCAGTAAATCTTTATCTCAACTAATACTCAAAACATATTCAGGTTTCCTGAATTGACACCCAAATGACTGTTATATTGTAACTGGTTTATCCTCACATTTCATCTGGCTATGTCTGTTAATTCTCTTTCATAACGAAAGCCAGTCTTCATTTTCTTTTCAGTTTTCTTTTTTCTCTTCTCTTCTCTTCTCTTCTCTTCTCTTCTCTTCTCTTCTCTTCTCTTCTCTTCTCTTCTCTTCTCTTCTCTTCTCCTCTCCTCTCCTCTCCTCTCCTCTCTTCTCTTCTCTTCTCTTCTCTTCTCTTCTCTTCTCTTCTCTTCTCTTCTCTCTTTCTCTTCCCTTCCCTTCCCTTTCCTTCCCTCCCCTTCCCTTCCCTTCTCTTTTCTCCTCTTTTTTTTTCCCTTTTCATTTCTAAATGGTACTCACTTTGTTTAAGAGACTAGACCAGGCCCTGGCCGGTTGGTTCAGTGGTAGAGCATCGGCCTGGCATGCAGGAGTCCCGGGTTCGATTCCCGGCCAGGGCACACAGGAGAAGCGCCCATCTGCTTCTCCACCCCTCCCCCTCTCCTTCCTCTCTGTCTCTCTCTTCCCCTCCCGCAGTCAGGGCTCCATTGGAGCAAAGTTGGCCCGGGTGCTGAGGATGGCTCTGTGGCCTCTGCTTCAGGCACTAGAATGGCCCTGGTTGCAACTGAGCAATGCCCCAGATGGGCAGAGCATTGCCCCCTGGTGGGCATTCCGGGTGGATCTCAGTCGGACACATGCAGCAGTCTGTCTGACTGCCTCCCCATTTCCAACTTCAGAAAAATATAAAAATACAAAAAAAGAGAGACTAGACCAGTTCTGTATATCTGGATATGCAACCTAGAAATCTGTTGTATTCTTTGGATTTTGGGTGTGATCTCACATCATCAATGGTGGATCAACCAGATTTAAATCTACTGATGTGACACAACACACAGCACATGAATCAATCAACATAACCTGTGTGCTATATGACAACACCAAAGTGTTAAAAACCAATCAAGTCTTTTAATGTAACTTCTCCTTTACAAGAAACTGGGGGTAAAGACCATGCCCCAAATCCAAAGAAAAATGATATAAATAATAATATAATAATTGATAAATAAATAATAGTACAAAAATAAACTGTGTTTCATGGTATTCACAACTGTAAACCTGATTTTGCTCACCCATATATATATATACATACATATGTATATTTGCATATATGTATATATCTATATCTTTATAATAATTTTCTTTATCCATTCATCCATCAATGGATATTTAGATTGCTTCCATGTTTTATCTATTGTAAATAATGCTGCAATGAACAGGTATTGTATATATGATATTTTTAAGGTTCTTTAAACCATTTTTTATTTTTAACAGAAGCAGCCAAAAGTGGTTCAAATGGAGAATAATTAAAGAAAACGGAAAAAAATTTAAACAAATTAATCAAAATGATATTCTACGTTGTTATTTATTATTGAAACCCACAGGGTTTGATACTGTATAATCAATGAGGATACACCACTTGAAAAATACACATAAATGTTAAACATTCCTTGTTAACTTCTAGATATAATTCTATACTACAGAGGCATTCATTTATTAATGGAAAAAAAAAAAAACCCCAAACAACAACAAAAAAAACTTTGGTAAAGACATTAACAAACTTCTTTTAGATTTCAAAGTTTTAAAGCACTTTCATCCATATCCTAAGTTCTTCCTCTTAACCCATACTTCTCTTACTCTTTTTTCCCCTTGCCTGTGTCCTAGTGCTAGCAAGACCTACTTTAAAAGCTGATGCAAACTTTCAGAAGTTTTTTTAACCAATGTGATGTGCAGGGCTTCAATAAGAGATACTATTAAATCAACACATGTGGTTCTATTTTTTTTTTTCACTTCTAGTTATTGATCCTAGGGAATTTGCAATAATTTTGCAGAAATATATGATTTCTTGGCACAGTTATCTTACAAGCTGTGCTTCCTTCAACTTGAAAGAGAAACTGCTGTTTGCCCTCTCCCAGGTTCAAGAGAAGATCAAAAGTTATCATGTCTTAGGAAGGCCTTTTATTCATTTTGATGCCCCTTTTCACAATCAACTTTTAGTGGCATTCTAATGATTAAAGGCTATTAGAATCTCTTTATGGGGCCTTTTAAATGTCAAATGCCCAGGAATACAGTGTATATAAAATGTCTTATCCATTGATCAGAG
Source organism: Saccopteryx leptura (assembly GCF_036850995.1). Taxonomy (NCBI): domain Eukaryota; kingdom Metazoa; phylum Chordata; class Mammalia; order Chiroptera; family Emballonuridae; genus Saccopteryx; species Saccopteryx leptura. The sequence continues at coordinate 41,268,171 of NC_089507.1, forward strand.
AAAAATGTAGAAATAATAAATTAAAAGTTTCCTACTAATGTCCCTACTGTGATTTCATGACAGTGATTAAAAGGAATTTCCCCCCCAAATTTGCATATTAATACCATAACATATTCACTATATTAATTTTTAATTAGATTATGATAACCTATAATTTGTTTCAATGAATTTAAGACTAGCAATTCGTTAAAAAAAGATCAATGGTGAACAACATTTAAGGTCTAAATGCCTTCAATCTCTTGAAATATTTTTTAGTAGTTTACTTAATCTAAAAAATAAGTCAAGGGACATCAATGCTTTTATTAAAATTTAAATGAGTCTAATTTCTAGAACATTATTTTTTCAGTATAATATTGTTAATTTGTAATATTAAAAATTTTTGTTATTAAAATAACCCTCTGAATGAAATAGTTTAATATGTTTTTTTTTAAATGAGATTTCTAGAAACCTTTAAAATGCTGGTATTAATTATAAATCTCTAAGGGTGAAAGGTAATGTAGGGAATACATTATTTTCCACTTTTGTTTGGCTAGTTTTGAGAAGACACCTCAGAAGACAATTTTATAGAATATGTTTTGGCATAAACTAATACAGAGGATGTTTAAGTTTCTGTTTACACATACAGGAACATAGTCATCATGTATGTAAGGCCAGGGGCTGCCGCCATTGTGGCCATTTACATGCAGGTTCTCATCAAATTCGGGCAGACGGTAAAGAAACGGTGGAGTTGGAGGATGGTGGGCCATTCTGTTTATTGGTGTCTCACCAAGACAGGCAAGCCACAAGGTAAGCCAAGGGAAGAGCAGAAAATCTGATTTTTCCATGGAGGGCAAGGGATCAGGGAGGAGAGAAAAAAGAGATCCTCCCACACCTCTTGGTGGTGGGGGCAGAATCTCTCTTCCAGTAAACATTAACAAGACAATGCCCTGTCCCAATCAGGAAGGGGACCTGCAACCTCACAGACCACTATACCTGTCATTGCCCAGCCATCAATGCAAACTATAAGCAAACAAACATATACATCATATTTACAAACTTATTTGACCAACAATGTACAGTGGTAGCTTGAGATATAAACAGACCAACATATGAATTTTTTTTAAGATACGAGCTGTGACTCGGTCTGTATTTTTGTTCGAGATCCAAGTGAAATTCCAAGATACGAGTTGTGATTTGGGAAGCTGCTGTTAGTTGGTGTGCTGGCGCATGGGTCCAGTATTGGCAGTTTGATATACGAGTTGAATGACTTACAAGCTCAGTTACAGAATAAATTAAATTTGTATCTCAAGGTACCACTGTGTAAAGCCAGTAGTCACAGCCACCATCACAGCTGCCTGGCCAGTGCAGGTTTGCATTTGATTTGGACAGATGGTAATGAAACAACAAAGCCAAAAACTGGTGGGCCATTAGCTTTAATCCTAGCTTGCATCTGGTGGGCAAGAAATACACACAGTGGGAAAACACTTCCCTTTTCATTCAGGGCTCCCAAAACCACTGAATTATCCGAATTTTCCTAGAATCAAAGGTTTCTAGCTCACCAGTCTTATTCACCTCTGTTCCCCATCTCCTTCTCTCTGCACAAACTCTGCATAAACTGGCTTCTCCTTCAGCACTCTGCCATCTTGGCTGCCTCTCCTCTCCTCCACGTGGCCCTTCTCTGCTCTCCTCCAGCATGGGCTCCTCCTAGAACATAATCACCCCTAACAATGTGATCTCTCCTTTTAAAACCTTTTGCCGCAAAAGCCCTCCCGCAACATACATTAACATAATCACGCCCATCCCAAGCAAGAAAGGCAACTAATATCATCACCTGGTCGACAGGCTTCCACATGGGCAGCGCCATCTTTAACAAAATAAGCATAATATATTTTATCTGCCCAACACACTGTATATGAAAAGTATCACATTTTTGCTAGATTATGATAAAAAATGTGTTAGGTTGACGCAATCTCATGTGAAGTAGATAGAATGTGAGATATGACCAAATTTAAAACAAAAAGAAAGCCAACACCCTAACGTTTCTGTTAGCTTGTAAGATGCTTCTTTAACTGTTTATCTCTGAACAGAGTTCCTTTGTATGCACTTTACTTAGCATAGAGAGTGAAAATTGAAATTCTGGTCGTTTTAGCTCTTAGAACATTTTAAGTGATGAATATTCTTGGGGAAGGGGACTTGTGTTGGGCATCAAGGGAAGAGCTGTACTTTTAAATTCTATATATTGAGGCACATGGCCTCTAAATCACTGAGTTGTAAAAGATCTTGAAAAGATATGGATATCCCAAGCTAGACTGAGTTATACCAAAATCATTTTTCCAAAGGCAAAAGAGAAGATAGAAGACTTCCAACATGATGTTGATGGGTAATATAAAAAGTAATAAAAGTAATAATCAAATCCCACTTTTTTTGAGTGTGGTGGGTTTAGTACTGTGCTGAAGTGCTTTATGTGGATTATTTTATGTGATATTAAAAAAAATACGTAAGGTCAGTACATTTCTATTCCCAATTTTAGATAAGGAAATTGAGGGTTGGAGAAGTTGCCTATCTTTCTGCATCTCACAGCTAATAAGTAAACGAGCCACGGCATAAAAACAGGAAGTCTGACTTCCAAGCCCATATTTCTGAGCACTAAAGGTTTGCCTTCTGGTTCATGTTTTACTATCAGTAATGAAGTTTCTAGTAACAAAGGATGTCATTGGCATGTACTTTTCTTTATTAAATAGAGGCATCTCTGTGGCTAGAGATGTCTCATATTTGTTGGACACTTACTGTCTACTAGCTATTATCTGAATATGGAATTTCCTTCTATTCTTCATGATAAGACACTATAAATTGTATTTGTATCTAAGGTTTAGGGGATAAGGATTACTCTTAGGTAAGGAGACAGTAAAGGTTTATTAAGAAGAAAGTGAAGATTCTTTAAGATAAAGCAGACAGAAAAGTGGGGGGAAATTAAATTCATTTTAATAACTTTATGGATATGCAAAAGAGCACAATGAAATAAATAGAGCAATACTGATGTAGTATGTGATTTTAAAATTAAGTGAAATATTGTGTGGGGGTCCTGGGGTATAGAATTTGTCCCCGTAGATGGTGGCAGAATAAGCTTGCATATGCTTCAGGCATGTCTCTGAGGACCAATCAGTTCTTATGTTCCTAGAGACATGATTCAATAGAGTTAATGGAGGTGTCATTTCTGCTGTGATCAGATTAGTTACTGTGGGTGATTTCTAATGGGTTTGGAATTCAGCGTTTTGTACTAATTTCTCATTTCTAGTCCGACTGTCATAGTGCAGGTCCTTATTGCCTCTTGCCTGAACTACTAGCTAGTCTGATTACCTTTGGTCTCACATTTCTAAAAATCATCCCACAGAGTTTAAGGTTCTTGAAGCTCCCTTTTTATCATGCCATTCCTGCGATCAGAAGTCTCCAGTGGATTTCCTCACCTCCTACATGCAGAGCAGACTTTGTGGCCTAGCATCTAACAGATTCCTGCACTGGCTGTAACCCAGCTGTCCTGCCTTATCCTCCTATTAACTTAAACATGTCCTTTATCTGTGCCCAATGATGACTATGGTTTCCTCATGCCATCCCCTTTGCTTTTGCTTTCTTGTCAACTAAAATACCCTTGCCCTCTTTTCTCTCCACCAGCATTCTACATAGGCACTCTTTATGTTTTCTAAACTGTTTTACTGAGGTATGATTGACATGTACAAAGCAATGCATATTTAATGTATATAACTCAGTGAGTTTGAGGATAAGTAGATATTCATGAAGTTTCACCACCAAGGATGTAGACATATTTATCAACTCCCAGAGTTTCCTCATAGTCTCTATTATTATTACTATCATCATTATTTTGTGTGTGTATGGTAATAGTATTAAACATAAGGTCTGCCTTCTTAATAAATATTAAATATACAATATATTATTGTTAGCTATAAGTACTGTGCTCTATCGTCTCCAAAACTTTTTTACTTTGCATAGCAGAAGCTTTGTACCCTTTGATAATTACCTCCCCATTTCCCCTGCCTTTTAGGCCTTTGGCATCTATCATGTTACTGTTTACTTCTATAAGCTTGACTAATTTACATTTCCCTATACAATATAAGTGACATCACACAGTATTTCTCTTTCTGTTTCTAGCTCACTCAGTATGTCCTCCAGGTCCATCCATGTTGTCACAGAAAGAAGGATTTCCTTCCTTTCCATGGTTGAATTGCATTTCATTATATATGTATATACCATAGTTATTTTTATCTATTCATCAGTCAATAGACATTTAAGTTGTTTCACATATGCATTCTTTAATGCCCAGTACAAATGTCTCTTCCTTTATCAAACTCTGATTAGTTTAAAAAATTCTCTGAATTTTGTGAGTGGATTTATGATCTTTTATTTAGCTAAAATATTTTTCTTTAGTTTATATCTAAGAGTTCATGTTTATCAGTGGATTTTGAGGTTAAGTGCACAACCTGCATCTTAGTCATCTTTGTACGCCACAGTGACAACCCAGGGCCATACCACAGTAAATGCTCAATAAATAACTGTTATACACAGATGATTTGGCTCCATTGGCTCCAATCATTCTTGTGACTGTTATCCACAAACTCCTAAACCCCCAAAGGCAAGTGGTTACAATATTTCTTTCATCCTATTTGCTCTGCTAGTGTCCTCTGTTTTTCTCTTATTATCACAATTGGAATTAAGTTCTTAATTTATGTAATTACTTATTGTTGGTTTTTGTAAAGACAGAGACCAAGATTACCTAGCTCATCATTGTATCCACAGAATTAGCACAATAGCTAGAACACTGAATTCATATAATAAATATTAATTGAAAAAACAAATGAGTCTTTTAAAAATCTGTTCCCAAAACACCTGAATAATAGTTATTCATTTAAAAGTATTTATTGGGCAATTACTTTATTGAGTACATTGTTAGGGCTAGGGAAACAAAAATTGAAAAGGAATTTTTTTATATTCAAATGTGTACACCTTTATTTAATCCAGTCAATTGGTAAAATAAATTTAGCTGGCCACTTTGGTTTATGCAACACCAAAATATTCAATCCTTGACCTGGCTGGTCCATGAATAAATCACAAAAACTCTCTAAGCCTGATATTTATTCCTGGTATACCAATGTGTTTTGCCTTGTAAGTGCTATTGGACACCTTTAACCTACACTTGAATTTTTAAATATTTGGAATAATTTCTTCTGTGTAGTAGACTTAACTCCATGTGAATGCTGTCAGTGGACATGCGCTCACCATGCAGAACTTAGTTAACAATACAGAATGTATAAACTTTAAATGCTTGACCCATTCCAAAATTTAAATGATTTGTTTCAGACTCTTGTCAGAAGTTCAGTTGAGACACTTAATATTCAAGTGAGTACTCAAAAAGTCATATCATTCATATAATCCTCCTGATTCTAAATTTGACACCTGTAACAGGTTAGATCAGTATACACTGGGCTATGTACTAAGAACAACATTATAAAACTTTGTCCTTGGATTTTACTTAAGTCATATAATAAGTGGTTTTATGTAGAAAATCTCCACATTTTTAAATAAAAGCAATTAAAAATATTATGTATACATTTATTTAATATTTTTTATGAGGACTCACAGATATTTTTTCAGAATTTAGGATTAGGATAAACTTTGTTCACCATGATACTACCTTTCAAAAATTAATGAACATTTTCTATCTCATTTACATATACATATATATGTACACATATATACATACATACATATTATAGATCCAGTATATGCATATATATAAGTTTTTTGCTTGGGTTTCTTTACCTTGGGTTTTATTCTAAAATTATTTTCCTTTTCTTTTCCCTACCCACTTATTGCCTGATGCATTTTTTTTCTGTGCTTTAGAAAACAGTTTTATTGTATTGATTACTTGCATTGTGGATTAAATCAATTATTTTTGGATATAGTTGGAGGCATAAATAATGCTTAAATAAATAATAGACTTGTCCTTAGGCATCCATAGTCTCCCTTACAAACATTTGTTGCAGGAGTTAATTGGAAATGGAACAAATATTAACTTTGATTAATTAGTGTTCATTAAGTTCCCTTGGTGTATGTATTTTATAGAACCCATGAAGCTCCTGAAGTCTGCTCTAATACAATTTTAATGGTATTTTTGGGAAAACAGTACTGAAATCTTTCTGATTTTAATGAGCATTACCTATAAAAATTAATTTTTTTGGTTCAACATTCCATATTATTCCTTCTGCTTTGAAATGAAAATTATAAATGTTTAAATAAATTAATTAAAAAGTTGTTTGCCATCACTGTAACTCATATACATTTTCCTGTCCTGGCTAAAATGTAGTTTTCTAATGCCTGACACAGGTAATACTGCTTAATGAATCACAGCCAAGTTCATTTTAGCTCCTTTAAACTAGGAGGAAGAACAACAAAACTCTTGTTCATTCTTCACCTAAATGACTATAAAAAAATGTGGAAATATGCAAACTGCTTATGATCTAGAAAACAATCTAAGACTTATTGGCACATCTGTTCTTCACATCACCATTAGTAGAGCATGCAATTCTTTAGAAACATAAATGTCAGTCCCATCTTACACTGGTGCAACAATATCCTACTAATGGAAAGAAATATTTGAATATACAGACATGGCTAGTCTGGACAAAAACTTGACCCTTGGATTCTACTTCTACGTCTTCTGTTTTTTGGGCACTTGGCTCTCATAAAAATTTATCACCCGTGAGTTATGTTTCCTGGACAGTATTTAACAAAACACTTTTCCTGAATGATACAGACTATGGATATGTGGATTCTTGATCAAATACGTGTGGGAAGCTCAACATAATAAACCTTCATTTTCTTGGACAGCCACAGTTTCTATTAGTATTAAGGCTCTGAAAATTCCTGCAGAGAACAAATAGGTTATGTTGTTAAATGTAGGATTTTCCTAAAAAAAAAAAAAAAGATTCTTTGACTCAGAACAAGCAAAGAAATGATTAACACACTGAAGAATTATTCTAGTATTTTTTTTTTATGGCCATTGAATTACAGTAGTTATGGATGCTCTAAGAAATCTCTTCTATATTCTGGGGCTTATTCCCATGCTCTGAAAGGGCTTCAGAGGATCATGTAACCCCAGTGTTTTCCAAACTGTAGCGTGCCTGGTAATCACTGATGAAGGTTTGTTAAGGTATGGATTGATAGGCTCCACCCCTAAAGTTTTGGATACAGTAGGTCTGAATTAAGAGGATAAAACTTGCATTCTAACAAGTGCCTAGGTGATTCTGCAGCTGCTGGTCTGGTAAGGTCCTTTGAAAACCACTGTTGTAGTTGTTTAATGTGGTCTACATATATCCCCCCCTCTTCCAGTGTTTTGAAACTTCCTTAGACACTTTTTACTCTCAATTTTCTCAAGTATCCTTAGTTGTCTGGGTCATATTACTAATCCTCAAACCGTTAGGCTTGAATATATATGCCAGGTGGTCACTCATTAGCCCTGGAGTTATTTCTGGAAAGAGCAACAGCTTGTTCTCTCAGTGACTCCACTGTCTCTGGCTGCCTTAGTTCTTTGCTTATAAATCTGGATGCTCATTATTTACTTTTTAAATAAATGTTTACTGGGTGGGTACAGATATATATTAGGTTCTTTTTTAGTTGCTGGGCATCCAATTGAAAAAAAAAGCAGACAAAGCTCCTCACTCTCAAGGAGGTTACATGTTGGGGGGAGGGACAGAAGATAAACAAGTAATCACACAAATAAACAAGGTAATTTCAGACAATAATAAATAAAAACAGACAGAAACAAAATGTGGTGATGCTAGAGAAAGTGTTTCTGAGAGGCTAACAGATACTGGGGTCAGAAAATGGCTGACCACTCAATGTCGGCATCATTTCACGGTCAGCTCTGCTGCTTCTTTGGGCTTTGACACTGTTTGTACTACCATCTTGCAGCATTGCTGCTTTGCTAATTGCCATGAATCAGAGGTGCTTCTACCTATGAGGACCCGCCCTTTATAAGCTTTGTCCCCACTGCTCATTTCTCTTTTATCTCCCCCCAACTCTCTGTCCACCTCTTTCACCCTACCTGCAAAAGCAAGGGAGATAGCTATTCATTTCCCCAACTCTATTCTTGAACCCCTCCCTAAAAGGAATGCCATGCAGTTTGAAACAAGCCTTTCCATTTCAGTAATTTTGTTTAAGAAAAATTTAAAATATAATGAGCTGAATTTAGTTTTCCTTTAATTTCTTCACTTAATTGTACCCATTGGATTATTATAGATCTAATCTAATTCCTCTTCATATGATAACTTTTCAGATGTTTGATGACAGCTGTCATGTCTTCCTTATCTTCTGCGAGATTCTTCTTTCTCAGGCTAGACTTCCCTATTGCCTTTGAATTGGTCATCCCTTATTGAATATGGTTTTGACTTTCTTCTCTCTCTTGCTTTTGCACCTTTATATGCCTTTTATTTTGTCTTTAACCAGTCCTTAAAATGTGGTTTGAATAACAGAGGGCAAAGGACTGTTGCCTCTTCTTGATCTAAATATTACTCACTTATGATGTCTCTTACATGTGCATGAGCTTCGTATTTTTTAAAAAGTTTGAATATTAATTTCTTTGTTTTAAAACACAAATTGAGTTTGTCTAACTTCTTTTTTGATTATGTTTCCTGCACATTTGCTACAGTGAAATCATGCCCCCTTTTTCACTACACTTACATAGCACTAACTTAATGTCAGGCACTTTTTTAAGTGCTTTACGTATTGTACATTAATTTAATTCTTAAACAACCTTATGCAACTGGACCTAGCATTCACCTCATTTTATAAAGAAAGGAAGAAAGTCATAATGAGGTCAAATGACTTGTCAAAAGTCAAATTTATTTACAAGTAATGGTACCAAGATCTGAACCCTGGCAGCCTTTCTTCAGAGTTTGTGCTCTGAATGCTAAACTATAATATTCTTAATTTTGTTGTGATAAAGTATAATAAGAGCTTTTATAAGTCATGTGAAATGTGTCATGAGATTTAGTCCGGTCTTTTCAGTCTGTCAATATTCTTTTGTGTCTTGCCTATGTCATCTAATGCTTTCATTATCCCTAAAGAGATAATGTCTTCCATAAATATAAAAACAATTCAATAAAGTACTTTATCTATTGAATCAATCATCAATCTGTTTAGAAATGACATAATATCATCATCTATTTATATGTTCTGAGAGCCATCAGGTAATGAGAATTTTACTACATCTCAAGTAAAATTCATTTTGTCTGTGGCTTCCTTTCCTGTTCTTTATTTCATGTTCTAGTGAAGAATTTGACCCAGGATGACTGACAGTAGGTGCCCTGGATCTCCTACAAGGAAATAGGAAAAGTATCAATCTGGATGTCAAAATACAAGTTGTATAGACTTTTGGTTTCCTTTTAGGCAATGATCATGAAAACGGAGAGTAAGGCTTGGTGGGTAATTCAAGTTGGTGGAAGTCTTTTGCCATTAAAAAGGACATGATAAGTATCTTTACAATTTGGAGCAATATGGGCAACAATTATGTGGAACAGCAATTTTCAACTTTTTTTAAATCTCATGACATGCATAAACTAATTACTAAAATTCTGTGGTATACCAAAAATATATATTTTTGCCAATCTGACAAAAAAATAGGTATAACAATAGCCAGAGGATGGCTATTGTTGTGTTGGCTGTTTCCATTTTTATTTGACAATCTAAGGAAAAAGAGGTCAGTGCCCCTGATTAAATAGTCAGGTATCACATGTTGTAAAAATTCTTGTGGCACCCCAGTTGAAAATAGTTGGTGCAGAAGGTAGCTGGAGCAAAAGAAAGCTAGAGTCATACCATAATCTAAAGGGTTAGAAGAAAATGTAAAAAACTATTGCCCTTATAGGATGCTGGGATTATAACTTCATAAGGACTCTCCCAAAATGTCCTTAAAAGGTGCTGATCCAGTTAGAAAGAAATGTATGCACTGCACTGCAAGAAGGATGAATATGCCTCATAACATATAACATTGTGTAGCATTTGGCCAAAATAGGTGGTCAGTAACTGTCGATTTCTCTTTCTATTAAATGTTAATATACCTAGTGATTTTGGATTTTCATAGGGTGCAATATGGCAGCTAGACAATTTTTTAAACTCTTTTATTAAAACGATGTGGGAGATTACAAATATAGAAACAATTATTCATCTTGTTTACTATCTCATCTCTAGAGCATGGCTTCTAACTGCAGCACTATTGACATTTGGGTCTAGATAATTCTTTGTTGTGAGAGGCTGGCCTGTATATAGTAAGATGTATGTAGCCTAATATCAGCCTAATCTTTACTCATTAGATACCAGTAGCATCCTCTTAATTATAATAACCAAGAATATGTTAAGACATTGTCAAATGTCCCCTGGGGGGCAAAATTATCCCCTGAGCTAGAATCACTGAGCCAGAACATCAAACATAATGAACACTCAAATATTTATTAAATGAATAGAAATAATTGAATGAATGAAATATTTCCTGCTGTCCACATTCATATTAATTCTTCATTGTCTAACACATTAATAACTCAATAGAGGGCCTAGAAATCAGGTAATGAGAGAGAACATTTTTGTTAAATACTATTTCCGATGGAAAAGAACATGCATTTGGGTTCAGATTCTACACATACCAGAAAAAAACTGTTTTCCTATCTGGTTAACCTTTGGATTACTCACCTACCAAAACTTCTCCTGTATGGTGCCTAAAATTCTATCACATACAACTTACTCCATTATTCTGAAGTTTCCTTCTTCCTGAAGAACTCCTTTAAAAAACAAATATCCCAGGAAACATTCCTTAATCCTTATTATTAATGAAAAAGAGATCATGCATTTGATATTTTCTTCTACACAATAAGATATGAACACTCGGGAGTCCTTGCACCTTTGGAAATGTTAGAGGTCACAGTAGAAAGAAGAAGTAAAGGCAAACTTCACTGATTCCTGGATTGTTCAAGGAACTTCACCACTGTTATTTGTCTATTAATACACATGCACAGTCTGTAGGATGCTGTGTTTACATTTTCCTTCTTAAGGGCATGCAGCAAACATTAAGTACTCAAGTCATTAAGAGCATGATACCTACACTTAAGTTTGCTGTTCTAATTGCTAATCTAATGGTCATTATTTAATACTTTTTCTAAATATTAGTTAATTTGAAGGTTATATTCTCACACATTGTATTTCCAAAAGTGTTGCTATCCTGAAGAACAAGTGCTAAAGCCTTTCATATATTTTTTAAAGAATTCTTTTAGATTTAATTAATTTATTTTTAGAGAGAGAGGAGAGAGAAAAGAAAGAGAGAGAAAGGAGAAGGAACAAGAAACATCAACTCCCATATGTGCCTTGACTGGACAAGCCCAGGGTTTCAAACCAGCAACCTCAGCATTCCAGGTTTATGCTTTATCCACTGCACCACTACACGCCAGACCCAAGCCTCTCAGATTGAATTGACATAAGAATTCTCAACCAAGCAAGTCTGAGCATAAATTATTAAAATGCTTTCTTCAGAACAAGCACTGGTATTTGTTATTCAAGTCCTGTTTGAGTTGATTTCTGCTTATTATTCTTTAAAATATATTGTTATATTTTAATAAAATATATTAAAATAAATATTTTAACGCATGCTCTGAAATCTAAATCATAGAAATTTTTTTAATGCTTTATTGACTGATAAAAATAATGAGTTTGAATCTCCCACTAGAGGTTGTCACTCTTGTCTTTTAAGCAGAGTTGCAGTAATTATATGTATAGGAGGGTGAGGGTGTTTCTCTTGACCGATACAAATTACCACATACTATACAGGGCAGCAGGAATATTCCTCATAAAAAAATTTCACATGGAGCAAATTGAGCTTCTTGTAGTTGTTGATGGTTACCTTCAAGCTCTCCCTGGGACAATGTGTTCAGTTCAATTCAATGTTCATATATTGTAAACCTAATGATACTGAAGAGAAAAGAGTCAGTTATATGAAATTGAAGTTACTGGCTGAGCAAAGGAGTAAATTTTCTTTCCAGACATTTAAATATCACGGGCTATTTCTTTATTCACTCGCATTCACTTACATAGACTTTGGCAAAATAAAAAGGAAACATGACAATGTTAAAAAAGATTTCACAATAAGAGTCATATATATCTTTATGGCCTCTTTGGGATATGGACCACATTGTTCTCTGCTATGATACTTCTAGAAGTCTTTCATTTATCTCTGTGATAGATCTTTGTGATTAATTATCTAGTACCCAAAATGTTGGTAATCTCAGCAAATATTCTTGCCTATCATAGGTTGTTCTTTTTACAACTTGGATTTGTATCATGAGAAGAAAGGGCAATTTATAACTTCTTTCTTATTCATTTCTGGGCTTGCATGAGTGTCTATAAGTCTTAATTATTATTATTTTTTGGGGAAGTGACAGAGAGAGGGACAGATAGGGTTAGACAGACAGGAAGCAAGAGAGATGAGAAGCATCAATTCTTAGTTGCAGCACCTTAGTTGTTCGTTGATTGCTTTCTCATATGTGCCTTGACTGGGGGGCTACAGCAGACCGAGGGACCCCTTGCTCAAGCCAGTGACCTTGGGTCCAAGCTGGTGAGCTTTGCTCAAACCAGATGAGCCCGTGCTCAAGCTGGCGACCTCGGGGTCTCAAATCTGGGTCCTCCGTGTCCCAATTTAATGCTCTATCCACTGCGCCACCACCTGGTCAGGCATGATTATTATTATTATTTATATCCCAAAGCATCACGTTTATCCTTGGAGTCTCAGGATCTGCTTTTGCAAGGAGAACATAGTCTACAACTTTGTAAGGAGGGGTTGCACATTGCAATGGCCAAAATTCTGACTATTGTGTTGTGGTTTTCTATACCTACCTTTCTTCACTCCTCTGAAGTGTTCTATCTTTGTGTAGTCTTGCTATTCAAGAGGAAACAAATTAGTGATAAACCGGAACTTCCATAGCTCTATTTTCTTCTTTGCTAAGTGTTACCTATTTATGCAAAGGAAAAGAAGTATTTTGAAATTATGATAGGTGACATATATATTGAAAAGAATGGAGACAGACTAACTCTTCCTTGGAGAGTCTTTAAATTTCTACAAGGAAAATACTATTATCTTTTTATCTGAAGAGTCAGATATTTATCAAATGGTAAATATAAACTCACAAAAACAAAGCTTCCTTTTAATGAATAACAGAAATGACTTACATGTTCCATGAATTAGACTCTAGAGTGAAGCTTCTAAGATCACGATTCTTGAAAGATAAGTTATCACTGTGTTACCTAAAAGTTTCACAGATTTTCCCTACACACCCAAGGGAGAAGCAACTTCCCAGGTAAAGAGAAAAGATGGCTCCTGTCTTTGGCTTTGTTTCTCTCATTTAATATATTCCAGTTTCTGCCCAAGTTTATAATAAATACTTTTGATTATTTTTTAAAATCAAGAATTCGGGAGATGCTATTTGGTTACACAAAATTGTGACTGAGACATGGGCTAGTTATTGGTTCCTGTTCATTGGAGAAGAGTTATATCAATGTGGTCAATGTTTCCAGTAGGTATGTTCTTTCCCCTTGGGAAATGACTCAGTGGGATATTCATTTATGTGTTTAGGAGCAGAAAAGAAACCCAGCACGCCTGTACTGCCTTATCTACACAAATTTTTAATGTCTTATTATTACAAATTTTAATCTCTTTGAGTGGAGTAAAAGTATAGTTAAAAGCTGTCTTCAATTTTACCAAATTTGTGCTTAGAAACACAATTGCTTGAGAACAAAGTGTGTGTGCTACTGGAACTGTATACTTAATGGGTTAAAAAACTTACATCTACAATGGAGTTAGGATAAACTCTCCAGTGAGTATGTTAAATGCAACCCAAGAGGAAGCAATTTTTTCTGTAAGTTCTGTGACACACATCAGTGTGAAGCCTAGATTGTTTTCTATATTTTCAGTAAATAAATGTCAAATCTAAAGCCTTATTTTCTCTGCAAAAATAGGCTAATAGTATCAAATAAATCATGCATAGATTATGACATTCATTCCCCAGCCTAAGAGCTTGTTTCAAAAGAGAACTTGTGTTCTGAACCTGAACCTTAGCTTGCATGTTGTACGCTACACTTTCACAAGTACAAGCCAGCGTAAACATGATTTCATTGTAACCTTTCAACATTCTTCAGCATAATGACTAGCTATAACACGAATAAGTATGCAAGAAAAAAACAAAACCAAAACCTTCAACAAACCTATTCTCATGCTTCATTTACATTATCCCAGAACACAAATGTTGAGATATTAAAACTGGGTAAGACTATCAAATGAGATTCATTCACCTGACAGTTCTGTCACTTTAAATTGCTTTGTTGTTTATGCCATGGTTGCAATCTCAGCCCTGTTACTCATTAATTGCTCAGTCAATGCAATTGTATCTCAACAAATTTATCAGAATTTTAAGAGAAGAACTGTTTCTCGCTTGGATATGAAATTACTTTGATGGGTCGAAGGTGATTATTATCATTAAATGTGACAAGCACAAAATAAAAATTCTAGTTTTAAACTCCTCTGCAGTAAAGGTACAATAAAATTCTAGTTGGAGCCTTTTGATAAAGAAATGAAATGTAAGATGACTATCAAATCACAATAATAAAATATTTATTGAATAATTAAGTGCGGAGCACTTTAAATATTGGTTGTTAGAAACAAAATGTGTTGAACTTACTTGGATATAATTTATGAATGTGTGTGTGTGTATGTGTGTGTGCATGTACATGGTCAGACTTGGTGAAAATTTACTTCACTGTTGGCCTTGGATTCATGACATTGAAGGCTTTTTTATACCCTGACAATGGAATTGCCCTGCTCTTCAGTTTGAATTCAGCTTTGCCATATATAAACTCTTTTACTATTTTATATCTATATTTGCATTGTATTTTAAAAATCAAATCCTAAAGAATTTATACCTTTTGCAGGTTGCAGAGTGTAGCAGAAAGAACACCAGATTGTATCTAAAACTGGATTTATAATCTGACCCCATTCCTACCTATTCCTGCAGTCTCTCTAAACCTCTCTATTTTCTTAAGTATGCATGTTACTTTTCAATATTCTATTATTAGATTATTGGTCCAGCAATCTTATCTTTCATTTGTCTCTCTCCTTTATCTCACCTGTGTAACTCATCGCCAGATCTGTTCTAGTCTACCATGTGTCTCTGATACTCCCTCTCCATACCCACTATCCTTTCAGTTCAGATCATCCATCATCACTTCTTATCTGGATTGGTTTCTTGGTCTTCTTTAAACTTGACCACCAACTTAACTTCCATGTCGCAAAACCAAAGAAAAGTTTATAGTACTGTTGCATCACCAAAATTTGTTTCTGAGTTACATATCTGATAATGTTACTCTTTTTGCTTAAAACCCACCGATGGTCTTTTATTAACTACAAGGTCAAATAGAAATTTTTTATTTTAGAATAGCAGTTTCTTATCATATTGTCTCATTCCGTTCTTTTTTGGTATTGTCTTCTTTTTCTAGTAATCTCATTTGTCCCTATGTTGTAAAAATACTGACATACTTATGATTCCTTTAGCTAATCATTGCATTTCATCACATAGTTTAAGTTTGTGTCCTCTCTCTTCCTTATTGTGTGGTTGTTAAACTGTGGGTGCCTCTGGTAATCCATGGTACTCTTATTTTTCTGGGATATAGTAACTGTTTTGTCCCCTTCACCTTGAAATCTATCTTTCAGTATTTATACCAGCAGCTGATGTTTAGTGAGCACACACTATGTGCCAGGAGTAGTTATATGTACCTCATTTAATCTTTATAATTAACTAATACAAAAACTCAGAAACATTGATACGTAAAGACACATGCAGCCCCATGTTTATTGCAGCATTGTTCACAGTGGCCAGGACATGGAAACAACCAAAAAGCCCATCAATAGACGACTGGATAAAGAAGATGTGGCACATATACACTATGGAATACTACTCAGCCATAAGAAATGATGACATCGGAACATTTACAGCAAAATGGTGGGATCTTGATAACATGATACGAAGCGAAATAAGTAAATCAGAAAAAAACAGGAACTGTATTATTCCATACGTAGGTGGGACATAATAGTGAAACTAAGAGACATTTATAAGAGTGTGGTGGTTACGGGGGGGAGGGGGGAATGGGAGAGGGATAGGGGGTGGGGAGGGGCACAAAGAAAACAAGATAGAAGGTGACAGAGGACAATCTGACTTTGGGTGGTGGGTATGCAACATAATTGAATGACAAGATAACCTGGACTTGTTATCTTTGAATATATGTATCCTGATTTATTGATGTCACCCCATTAAAAAAATAAAATTATATATATAAAAAAATAATAATTAACTAATACAGTACATAGCATTCTGTCTATTTTCTAAATAACTGGGGTAACTGAAGCTCAGAGAAGGCCAATAGCTTGCTCAGGATGAAAGAGAGAACTGGAAAGCAGTGATAACAGGATTTAAACCCACTGATGTGACACTAGAACCTGGGATCTTAACCCTGGTATTATGTCTTTATCCTAGTGGAGATGATTTTGCAGAAATATAGCTCCTCTACTGGAATGTGAACTTCTTATATTCAGAAAATTCTCTTTATATTTTTAGTCTCTGAGCCTATGACTGTGCTGGGCTAAGAGGATACATTCAGTATATATGTGCTTAAATAACGATTAGGAGTTAAACATGGACTCACTCCTTACTTTTTTGCATCACTGGAAAAACTCATTCAACCTTCTTGAAAATGATGTTCTCCATCATATGCAAAGTTGGAATGATCACACCTAACAAGCTATTTTAGAGTGCTGATATGAGAAATAAATGAGATAATAAATGTGTTTGAAAACATCAATAATCATATAAATGAATGGAAATAATGTATTTTATAAGTAACAGTTCAAAAAATTGAACAATATGTAAAGAGATTATACAGTGATATAATAGATATAGTTTTTACCCTACTGGTACTTAGAATTGGGAATCATCACCTAATGGCTTGTCTAATTATACAGTCTTAACAGAGGCGGTGGATCACGATTGCCAATAATAATTTGATTGATTCATTTAACATGTATTGACAAGCACTTTCCTAGGCCTGAAGATACAGTGATGAGGGTGTTAGACAATACCCTACTATGATGTGAATGGGAAGGATAATAGAAATTATGAACTCATCCCATAGGGAATAAAAAGTAAAAGGATAGACTGTAATGGGGTAGGTGAGATTATTTTATTTAGATTATCTTTTCTTTGAGAAGATGGTTAAGGTTAAAATTCTTAGGTAAAAATTACTAGACTCTATTTATAATATGATATCCTTTTGGCATGACCACTGATCTAACAAGGTGTAGTAGATACTGTCAGGGCTCTGCCAGTATTCTCTTTTATCCATTTAACACTTGATCTGAAATGGCTAACCTCTATATGTTTGGGCTGCTGGAACACACTTTGATGACTCATACCACAGACCAGAAGCACCTGGCCATTGATGTCCTTCCAACGCAACCCTTGATAACATGGGTATGGGAGTATAAATACTCAAATTCTCTTGTCCCTTGGCCAAGATCACTCTGATGCATGCATTTCACACCATTTCTCAGATGTAAAGCTTTAGTTTCCCATGGTGGCAGCTGCCTTTACAATGTATGTCTTACTTGCATCAAGTAGTCAAGCAATCCCTAAGCAGTACTGTAGTGGTAACTGCTAGACTGGCTTGCTAAATTTCCATCGATTTAACTGCTTATGAGAAAATAAGCCCAAATTGATTTAAAGAGTTCATTACTTACACAGACAGCAAAAGAAAAACCTATGTGATATCAGCTTTCCACATCCCAACACATTATGAGACAATTTAGAACAAGAGTAGCAAGTCACAATGTCATTGAGGAGCCAATTCTAAATTATAAACAAGCAATTTTATAGTCTGGAGCTGTACCCAAAGGCAGAGCAAGGTAGGAAGTTTCATGCCCTGCCAGAAACAGAGAGACTGATGAGAAATTGCTTCATAGCAGCCTTCAACAATGAAAGATTACTTCCCCAAGGTACCAATGTGTATGCAGAGGTCTTATGACAGTTTTTCACAAGACTACTTATCTTGTCATGTTTTAGGGTGGATCGTAGGCTGGTCCAGTAAAATTTGGGTCAGATTGTATGTAGTTGAACCTTGCTTGTGTAACCTATGTGTAGACATCCAAAGTCACATAGTACCACGGTGGAGCCATTCCATTACAATTTAGTAAGTACCTCCTGTGTTACTTAGCTTTATCTGTCAACTTGACTGGGCTAACGATGCCAAGGTAGCTGTTTGAATGTTATTTTCAGGTGTGTCTATGAGGGTGTTTCTAGAAGGAATTAATATTTGAATTGGTAAATTAAGTAAAGCTGATTGCCCTCCCCAATGTGAGTGGGCATCATCTGATCAAATAGAACAAACAGAACAAAAAGTGGAGGAAAGATGAATTTGTTCCTTCTGTTTGAGATGAAATATTTATACTTTTCTGCCCTTATATCAGGGACTTTCTATCTTGCTCTTCCTTTGAATATCACTGAAGACTATAAAACTGCTTGACTATAATTTAGAGTTGGATTCTCAATGATATTGATTCACTATTCATGTGACACCAATGCTCCTGGCTCTCAGATTCTAGTATTCTTTGACCTTCAGACTTGGATTGGAACATACACGATGGCTCCTATATATCTCAGTCCTTCAGACTTGGACTGAATTTCACCACTGACTTTTCTGATTCTCCAGATTGCAGATTGAAGGTTGCGAAATTTGTTGTTCTCTATAATTATGTGCACCAATTCCTATAATAAATCTTCTTATCTGTATCTATATTTATCTATATAACTTTATATCTATCTATCTATCTATCTATCTATTTATCTATCTATCTATCTATCTTCTATCTATATCTATCTATATCTATGTCATCTATATCATCTATATCTATATCTATTCTAGCTATATCATCTATATTTATATTTACATCTACATCTATGTATCTATGTCTATCATCTATTTCTATTTCTATATTTACCATTTGATTTTTATAAAGAACCCTAATACTCCTTCCACCTACCAGCTCCACATCAGCTCTTTACCCCTCCTTTTATTTCTGCACATTTCAAATACCCTTGCTACACTCAGTCTTAGTCTTGGATCAGGGGACCCAACCATTACGCAAAATTACATCTACAACCACATTAAAGACAGCTGAATATGCAGAACTGTGAGAAGGATGTTGTTATGGCACAGTTCTAGGCCTGGGCACAGAGCATACAAGATTCATCATACTTTCAGCTATTGAATACCCATTTGTCTTGGAGAAAATAAACAATAAGAACAATAACTCCATGCATGTCATAATATATACTATAAATATAACATATATATTAATTATATATTATAATATATAATTATATATTATAAAATAATGATTTTATATATTATATTATATATATTATTATATATATATTTTGAGAAAGACATAATCCTTTTTTTCTGAAAGAAGAGTATAACTTTTAAATGGCAACTTTTGGTGTGGAGGTTTAAGTATGAGTGTACAAGGGGTGTTAGTATCATTTTAGGAAAAAAGCAGATGTGTGCAGTTATTAATATAGACAATTATAAAAGTGTGTGTGTGCAACATTGGAGCAGGGATCTTGAAAAGTCTATGATAACATCTCTTCTGAAGCAGAAGATGTATTTTTTTATTTTTTATTTTTTTAGCATTGCCAATACCTTTACGTGTAGGTGGTTTTGGCAGTAGGGAGTTCTTATATTTAAATATTATTTTTCAGATCTAATTAAAACTGTTTTAAAATTTATTTTTTCTTTTCAGATCCAAATTTAAGCATACAGATTTTACATCTCCTAAGGGTTCCAGTATTTGAACCTATTTAGTTTTTACTTTAAATTATCTAGCCTTTACTTTTTACTACATGTATTTCTGCTGTCTATATCTAGAACAGGGGTCCCCAAACTTTTTACACAGGGGGCCAGTTCACTGTCCCTCAGACCGTTGGAGGGCCGGACTATAAAAAAAACTATAAACAAATCCCTATGCACACTGCACATATCTTATTTTAAAGTAAAAAACAAAACGGGAACAAATACAATATTTAAAATAAAGAACAAGTAAATTTAAATCAACAAACTGACCAGTATTCCAATGGGAACTATGCTCCTCTCACTGACCACCAATGAAAGAGATGCCCCTTCCGGAAGTGCTGCGAAGGCCAGATAAATGGCCTCAGGGGGCCGCATGTGGCCCGCGGGCCGTAGTTTGGGGACCCCTGATCTAGAACAATGAGGATGAAAATGGCTAACTTCTATTGCACATTTATTTTGTGCTAGCAAAATTCCAAGTGCTTTATGTATATCAACTCATCTAATTCTCATATCAACCTATGATACAGGACCTATTGTTACCCCATTTTTTTATTCTTAAAAAAATGGAGGATAGAAAGATCAAGTTACCTGCTTAAGATAAAATATCTAATAAATGGTAAAGACAGTATTTCAATCCACACAATTTGACAGTCTTTGATCTTCAACATTAACTTTACATTTCACCAGCTTCTTTTAAATGATATATTAAAAGTACAGTTTAAAGGCAAAAACTAAATTTAAAAGTTGTAGCAAGTGTTTCTCTAGAGTGAAGGTAAAAAAGCTTTAAATTTAAGATCCATGTGTAAAATTTAAAAGACAAGATCATTTAAAACAACTTTACTTAATATATGTTAATATCTACCTGCAGAAATATTATTTGAGATTGACTTCAAATGGCAGGGTCTGTATTAGCGCTGAAAAAATTATATTGTAATAATTGAAAACAATGAGAATTAATTTAAAAACGCACCATTTCTTTTGAGATAAAAAAATTACTAAAAACTCAACTGTTTTTAAATTAAAAATGTATTTATTCATTTTCCTCACATTGATAAAAAGTCAGTGTTTAAAACATACTCACTTCCTAATATCTGTTTGAATTCAATATTGTTGATTATAAAATTATTAGTTAAAATTAATTTTCTGTCTGGTTTTGGTAAAATTAAGATGACTAATTTAAATGGATGGACCCTTTAGTATAAGAGCAGATTTCTGCCTATAATTACCAAAACATCAAAATCAAATAATGTCTGTGATTCAGATCTGGGTAGGGAGTGGGAAGAGGAAGGGCAGCATTCAGTTATTAAATTATGATAATATTGATAATATGGAGATAGTTAATATAGATAATAAAGAGAAAATGGCCAGCTATATGTCAGTTTTCCTGAACCCAATAATCTGAACTCAGAAACAGACTTTCTGAAACTTGAAGAAAAGTGTTTTGTAGCTGATCTTCATGGTGCCAATGTGTATTTAGGGCTGAACCAGTTTTCTTGGATCCCCTTTTAACATCTGTGATCCTTAAGAACTATATTTCCCTCTAAGCAACATATAGATGGGTAGGGCATATTGAGATGATTATTTTTGTATCACTTAATTTATCATAAAAGTAAAGTTATGTTAGAAAAAGAAAACATATGGGCTGAATCCCACTCAAGATAAAAAGAAGAGAAAATCAGCAGGGATGGCCTGGAAAAAGATCTTTGAGATTCTGACCACTGACTAGTGATAATTACTAGAGTTAACATTACTTAATAGGGATAGACATTCAATAATGATCAGTTTGACATACCTCTTCTGATTCAATAATATTCTTCTCCATTACTGCCTGTTAGCATAAAGCTTCCTATTGATCGTCTTGTAAAATAGAGATACAGGATTTTGTATCAACAGTTTGTCAGTGGCAAGCAACAGAAATGAACTCCAGCTAATTTTAGTAGGAGAGAAATTTATTAGTGAGATATTAGGTCGCTCTCAGCATAATTGGGAGATTGGAGTATGAGGCTTAGTGCTTAAAATACCCAAGCCACACTTAAGCACTGGCCCTATGATGAAACTTGCTGCCTCCACTGAGTACCAGCTGCCACAGTTTGGATATTGCCAAGTGCTCAACCTGATACTGCCAACTGCAGAGACTATCTTCTGAATTAAAGCCTGATGTGGGTGCATGTGATCAGCAGAGCCCAAGTCCATCTTTACATCCTGCTTTCCAGGGGTCGTGGGAAGGGAATGACTGGGATGGGACTCTGTTTCTCCTGCTGTGAAGACTTATAAAGTTGTAGAACTGCCCCATATAGGAAGTATGCTGAGATTCAAAGTAGATAAAAAGAATGAGGATTATCTAGTCTATGACATCTTTATGTAAAGTCATTTTGCAGATCTCTGGTCTCCGGCTTTATCAGAAAACCAAATTAAGTTGTCCTTAAATTTGCTCCAAGGATTCAAACTGATAAAATAAATCCATTGTTCAAATAATGGATCTCTCAGATACACTGACATGATCTTAAATGAAAATTTTCTACACTTATTCATATAGAGGTAAATATCAGTAACTCTATCAATATAGAGAGTAATTAATAATAGTATGTTTGACACTAGTACTTGATGCCAGTACAAACATGAAGAATGACCAAATACTAAAGCTAGTTTGTTATAAAGAAAAGATGTGATATTTTTTTCCTCTATATTTTATCCATATTCTGATTCTTTATGGTTTTTTCTTATGTTGTATTTCTAAACTGTTCTCAAAGCTGAAAATAATGTATTTGGCTGACTAGTACATTTTTTTTATTAATTTTAATGGGGTGACATAGATAAATCAGGGTACATATTGTCAGAGAAAACCTCGCCAGATTATTTTGACATTTGATAATGTTGCATTTGGCTGACTAGTGCATTAAATATTTTTATATAGATATATAGATGGAGTATACTTGATTTGACAAAAGATTTTGCCATGAACAGTAAATTTTCATCAATTATAATCCTGAAGTTACATAAACATTGTCTCAAAACTTGTCCTCTAGCTAGAGGCAATAATTATTTCCTTAAGTGATATGTTACTATAATATTGACATAAGAAAACTGCCCATTCAACAAGGTTTGTGCAAAATGGTAATTGGGCTTATATTGGTGATGATTCTGTAATTTCTTTTGTATACTAAATATCAAAAATTCACATACAACAAGTTTGTGAAGACAAGGTCTTAATGAGGAAAGAATATAGAGTTTAGAATCAGATTGTTTTCCTACCCTGGATCTTCTAGTTAACAGCTTCCTTACTTAAGTCATTTAATCTCTTTAAGTCTATTTTCTCACCTGTGATAAGTGTTATGGACTGAATGTTTGTGACTTCCCAAAACTTATGTGTTGAAATCCTAACCCTCAATGTTATGAATTTAGGGGGTGAGGCCTGTGGATTTAATTGGGTCATTTAGGTGGAGTTCTAATAAATGGTATTTGTATCCTTACAAAAGAGATGCCAGAGAGCTCTCCCCTTCCAATGCTGTGAGGACACAGCAAAAAGACATTGGCTTCTGAACCAGGAAGTGGACCCTCACTAGACATTGACTCTCAGTGTCTTCATCTTGAACTTCCCAGCTTCTAAAACTATGAGAAATAAGTTTCTTTTGTTTATAATTCACCTATTTTACAGTATTCTGTTATAGCAACCCAAATGAATTAAGGCAAATATGTTTCCTCAAGTATTGTGGTGGGGATTAAATGAGAAAAATAATACAAAAGCACATTGTATAGGTACACGTACTTTGTAGTTTAAATAATGTTTTAGATGAGAATATTTTTTTATGCAAACAAGGGGCAAGAAATAATATGAAAATACTATTAAGATACTATTATACATATTCTCTTTTTTCTAAAAAAATGAAGAAACATTGTTGGTATACTTCAAATTCTTCGTGAGGATAGTTCAGGCATTGTGTTTTATTGCATTAGGATCAACACATTAGTCACTATCAAGAAATGGAGCTAAGATTGAATAAGCTAGGCTGAGGCATGTAGCCATGGGATTAGAAACAGCTATAAGCAGTGTAATTATCACAGTTGCTAAATAATTATCTGAAACTCAACTAGCCAAGCCAATGGAATTCCTATGACTTTGTGTGGCACTGATTTGATACACAAACTGTCCTAATTCTCATATCAGAAATTTGTTAAATGAACCAGTTCACCAGGCATTTTAGAAAATGATACTATTTAATAACTCCAGCACGAGGCAGCATATACTAATATGAAAAAGCCTTTGTAACATGTGTATATGTGTACATGTGTGTATGGTATGTACCTATGTGCCTCTGTGTGTGTGTGTGTGTGTGTGTGTGTGTGTGTATGAGAGAGAGGGAAGGAGAAAGAGAAAAGAGATAACAAGACATTAAACTTCATGTTAAAAAGCTTGGCTTGAAAATCTCTCTCCTGCTTACTGGCTAGATATGGTTTCTTACCCCTTTCAATATTATTATTAAAACAACAATAAAATAATACTTTATAGGAAAATTGAAATAAGATGAATTGTATTTAGGCACTTGAGAACACTTAAGATAGGCCTGATAAATACTGGGTGTTCAATAAATATTGACTCTTGAAATGCTATATTAGTATATCTAGTTGTTATTATATATCTCTTCTGATTAATCAGTAACTGTGATGGGGAGGTGGCTAAGAAGTTTATATCACCTGATTATTAAAATAAATTTCAGCATTTTGCTGTATTTTTATTTCTAAGAATTAGAAATTCCAAAAGATGTTCAGAGTGAGCACCAAAGTCAATGCTTTATTTTCTGGCAACAAACTAAGTACTTTTCTCTCAACTGTGTTCCTCTTTCCCCCTCTTCTCACAATACCTTTGTCCCGATACCTAGACATTCTTACTATATTTGAGCTCTCTGTAGAAAGCCCAGCAGCTGTCTCCACAGAGGTTCTCTTTGCGTGCAACGTTTCTCCTCCTGACCTCCTCTGTGAAACACAGCTGAATTATTTATGTGTGCCATGCTTCACAAAGTGGAGAGCAAGAGGGGCCACTGACATTGATTCCCCAATTGGTAGAAGTCAGTAGGAAAAAAAAAAGATAGTCCAAATAAATTACTTAGTAGAATGAAAATCAATGACATCTTTTATCAAACGCCATTAGCTCATGCCTCTTAAGTGTCAGAAAGAAGACATCTAAAACATTGGCGCATTCAAGTGAAGGACAAAAAATGCTCTCTCCAGGGGGCACCAAGGCCAGAGAATCTCTAGTTAAATAAAACCAGGTGTAAGGTGTGACTGGAGTTGAAGTCCTGCAATTGCTTTGATTATTCGCATGGATGAGCCCAATAGAACTCAATTCCTGATGACAGAGTCTTTTCATTGGGCTATTTGCTTTTGAAGGAAAGAGATACAAAGGTGATAAAGTACAAGAAATTAAGAACAGTTCTAAAGTGATTTTGTCCCTCTATGATGGAGTTTTGAGAAAACAAAACAAAACATGTCTTCTGCAATGGATAATAGCTTCCTTCTCTTCTTTCTTCTTTGTAGATATTTGTTTGCTTATTATGGAATAAAAACCTAGTTAGAAAATATAGTTAATTTTTAAAGATAGGTCTGAAGATTCTCTATATTGCAAAACCTCACTTTCACAGCCAATGCCCCAAGCAAACAAGAATAAGTTTTTATTTTCTACTTATTTCCTGTGAGATTTTGAAATACAGCTTCAAAGTATTAATTACAATTAAGTTTGATGAAACCAAAGGACAAACCATTGCGTCGATTCAATTTCATAAGGGATTAAGATTTCGGTGAGCATTTAATTAATTTTCTTTCTTCTGCAGGTTAAGTTACTATAGGTATACAGTGGATTCAGGTTACATGGACCTTTTTTGTTGTTATTGAATGAATTTTGCAAAATTGCCTCAGAGAATTTCCAAATTGAGAAGTACAGATGTGGATTGGTAACTTTTTCTAAACAGAGTCCTTTAAGTATAGAGATTGTATATGAATCAACACAAGTCTTTTGCTACCCATAGGAAATAATTCAAAAGTGCATGCTTCACCAATAATGGGTCAGGAATACTATCTTCATAAGAAAAATAGCACATTATGCTTATTTCCCATTTTCACTATTAATTCTTCGTTACCTTAGACAAGTTATATGGGAGAAGAAATTTAATAATAAAAAGAAGTATGGAGCCTGACCTGTGGTGGCGCAGTGGATAAACCATCAACCTGGAAATGCTGAGGTCGCCGGTTTGAAACCCTGGGCTTGCCTGGTCAAGGCACATATCGAGTTGATGCTTCCAGCTCCTCCCCCCTTCTCTCTCTCTGTCTCTCCTCTCTCTCTCTCTCTCTCTCTCTCTCTCTGTCTCTGTCTCTCCCTCTCCTCTGTAAAATGAATAAATAAAAAATTAAAAAAAAAGAAGTATGGACTAGACTCGGTATTGTGCTGAGTGAAATAATTCAGACAGAGAAAGACAAATTACACTTGTCTTTTTACACCAGATTATTACACTTATATATGGAAATAAGAACAAAATAAAGGAACAAGCAGAACAGAAACAGAATCATAAATACAGAGTACATTTTGACAGTTACCAGATGGGAGGTGGGCTGGGGGTGAAAAAGGTGAAGTGATTAAGAAGTACAAATTGGTTGTTACAGAATAGTCATGGGGATGTAGGGAATATAGTCAATAATATTATAATACCTAGTATGGTGTCAGATGGGTAACAGACTTATCAGGGTGATCACTTTATAAGTTATATAAATGTTTAATCACTGGGTTATACACCTGAAATTAATATAATGTTGTATATAAACTGTGATTGAAAAACTATTAAAAAAAAAGAAAAGAAAGTGCACAAGCAGTTAGGAGTTAACAAAAGTGAAGGAAGCTAGACTGACTGAGCCTGATTAAGTCTGGAAATTATAGCTTCAGACACCCCAGGTGGGGACAGCCAGATCCCCTGTCAAGGGGATTAATATCTTCCCTCGCCCTTGTCCATAAGGAGGAAGGACTGGTTTTCCAGTATTCCTAGAGAACCACAGGTCCATTCCCTTCAGATTACTGGGGAGAGGAGGAACCAGTAAAGGGGAAATTTCTGTGCTGGGCACAAATGCAGTAGAAATCAAGGGGCTCAGGGGAAGTAAGTGCAATAGAAACAAGATGACACAGCAGAACTTTGGGACATACACAGTAGTAGCTAAGATGGAGTAGGGGGAGGTCCTCCAACTTTGAGGCATGCACAGTAAGAGCCAAGATGGTGACCATAGAGGGGAAGAAAGGATTGGATAAAGGGAGGACCCAACACAACCCTGTGAAGAGCCAGGAAAGAGATTGGTTAGGTTGAAAGAAAACTGACTCCTTTCCAAACTTGAGGTAATATAATCACAGCTTAACAAAAACCTCTCTTGGTAGCACCTATTTGCATGTTTGTCCACTGATTTGTACCGTTTTCTCTCCATAGCAGCTGTGGGTCTCTAAGCATGATTATGTTGCAGCCATGTGCCTGGCAGCTGCATGGGCCCAAGCTTGGGTGCGCTCCAAGCATGTGCCTGGGTGCAGCAGCACAGCATCAGCAGGAGCGCAGCTGGAAACAGACTAGACTAGCCATGGGAGCAGAAACTATGCTGTGCTACTGGAGCCAGGGTGATGGTGCTACAGTTCTGGATCCTGACCATCCTGATGGGCACTTATGCTCACCAGGCCCAGGGTTTATTACACAGTGAGATGGAGCTTAGCCACCTGGTTATGAATGACACACTAGGCATCTGGGGACAGTCTTTTGTGTTTGCTCCAGCTCCAATAAATCTTACCATCATACCTCATCCTCCCATGCACTGATCCCCAAAATGCTTTTCTTTAGATTCCATGGAAGACTCCCATTTCTACCGGCAACAATATTGCATTAAAATTATTTAAAAAGAAAGTGAGGAACCACCATACTTTCCTCCATAGTGGTTGTACTACTTTACATTCCCACCAACAGTGTATGAGGGTTCCTTTTTCTCCACAGCCTCTCCAACATTTGTTATTACCCCAGCAATCCCTCTACTGGGTATATACCCCAAAACCTCAGCATCATTGATACGTAAAGACACATGTAGCCCCATGTTCATAGCAGCACTGTTCACAGTGGCCAAGACATGGAAACAACCAAAAAGCCCTTCAATAGAAGATTGGATAAAGAAGATGTGGCACATATACACTATGGAATACTACTCAGCCATAAGAAATGATGACATTAGATCATTTATAGCAAAATGGTGGGAACTTGATAACATTATACGGAGTGAAATAAGTAAATCAGAAAAAAACAAGAACTACATGATTCCATACATTGGTGGAACATAAAAACAAGACTAAGAGACATGGACAAGAGTGTGGTGGTTACCAGGGGTGGGGGGAGGGAGGACACAAGAGGGAGGGAGGGAGAGATTTAGGGGGAGGGGGAGGGGCACAGAGAAAACTAGATAGAGGGTGACAGAGGACAATCTGACTCTGGGCGAGGGGTATGCAACATAATTTAATGAGAAGATAACCTAGACATGTTTTCTTTGAATATATGTACCCTGAATTATTAATGTCATCCCATTAACATTAATAAAAAATTATTAAAAAAAATATTGCAGGCCAAATGCAAAAAAAAAAAAAAAAAGAAAGTGCATAATAGCTTATAAATAAATAAATAAATAAATAAATAAATAAATAAAAAGGTATGTGTCCTTTTTTTCTGAAGCTTACCAAGGATACATTTCACTTCCTGAGTTACTCAACCCACTAAAAAAAACACATCCGAATGTTGATGTGTATGTATTACTTGTCTTAATAGTGTTTTATTTTAGTCTTTTTATATGATTTGGAATTTTCTAAAATTTTTTAGAAAATATTTTCTGTGCATTTATTTATGGAGAGGAGCTCCACACTTTCTTTAGGTTCTGAAAACAAGTATAACCTTGTCCTCTCATGCTTTAGAACTGTTGCTTTTTACATTCCCTTTCTGGACAATCCATTCTTTCCAGAGTCTTAATTATCAACCAATGGCCGTGTCTCTTAAATTTCCATCTCAAGACTTTTTGTCTGAGCTCCAGACCTTTATATAAAAGACATTTATATCAACAGGTTCAAAACTAAGTTTGATTTTGTTCCTTCCTCATCTACCCTCCCCCACAACATCATCAAACTTGTAATACCCCTAAAAGAAAGCTCTCAACTTTTCCTGGTTTCTCCATATCTATGTTGAGTTACTACTTTCCCTGGAATCTGTTTTCTAAACCATTTTCATTGCCTTTCTCTCTTTCTCTTCCCTGTGGTCTTTGTTCTCATAAACTATCATTCTAGTCCAACAATCTCCAAAGAGGTATACACACATACTGGAAGATGGTCCATAAGAGTCAAAGAAACCATTTTAAAATTTCTAGCTGTTTATTTTTTAAAATTTTATATGAACTTATAAATATTCTTTACCTAAATGTCAATATATGTTATGAGATATGCATATACTATAGGTTACATGTTCAAATTTTCACTGAGAAGACTTTATGATCAAAAAAGGCTTGAAGGACACTGATCATTGCTGAAAACATTTACAGCCTTGTCCCTGTATGTACCTTTTCAATTCATTTTGCAGTTTTAAAAAATACTTCCCATCCCATTGGATGAGATCAGACTTTATTTTTGATATGATAAACTGTAGCCTTAATTATCTACTCTAAATATACTCTTTCAGTTTTATCACTCATCACTTTCTCCATCCTATATTCTTTGTACAGACAAAGGGAGCAAATATTAGTGTTCTTTCAGTTTTTTCCCCACCCCATGATTGACTACCTTTTGTTCTCTGTGGGCAAAGCCTGTGTTCTTCAACTAGCAGACTTCTGCTCTTTCAGACCCTGGCTGAAATAATTTCTCAAAGCAGTGCTAGTTGTGTCTTTTCTTGTATACAAAAGTTTATGCACAGTCCTATTATAGCATGAATTTGTTTTCATGTTAGGTGTCTGTTCAACATTTTCTCTCTTCCTCTACACTTTGTTTTTAGAATCAATTTTATTCATCCTTCTACTCTCCAATACTCTTAGTTCAGTGGCCGACACACAAGGCAATAAATAATCTTTTATTTCACAAATTATTTTAGTGAAAAAAATAAGATTTATAATACCAGAGTGTAGGTAGAGTGCAGAGCGCATTCCTAGCAGCTGTGGCTGATGCAATGCTGTGAGAACACTCTAGCACCTGAAACCCTCCTAGGCACACCCAGGAGGGAGCTCACCCACTATAAGGAAGTGACTCAGTGCTAACCAGGCAGCTCCCTGACCTTTTCAGCCATTGGCTTTGAAGAACACACTTTAACACCCTATAGGTTGAACCTGTGTATATAAGCTTGTTTACTTCCAGAATAAATCGGATCTGCGTCACTGAACCTGGTCCCTGGAGTCGGGTCTTTGCATCTCCATCGTCCTCACCCCCGGCAGGACTTGTCCACATCAGAGAATATTTAGAAATTTCATGTTATTTTAATATATCAGCTAAGCATTACATGAGATCAGATTTTATGTTAAGATTAATGAAATAATTCACTGGTGCCACCTTAAAACAAAAACTCCATTTCAGTGTATTAATCTGAGTAAGGCCTAATTTTTTATATTAGGTGTGACTTTAGAAAAGCATGGTCTTTTACCTCTTGATAGTGGACTTTTTCACAGAAATACCTATATTGAGTAAAATGTGTTTGATATTTTAATTTGATTTTTGTAAAAAAAAAAAAACACTGAACATGAGATCTGCCTTCTTAACACATTTTTAAGTATACACTGCATTATTGTTGACTATAAGTACAATGTTGTACTGCATATCTCTAATGCTAGTCATTTTGTTTAACTGACACTTTATGTAGATTTATAAGTAACTCCCCATTACCTCCTAATCCCAGACCCTGGAAACCACCATCCTACTCTTAGATTCTATGAATTTGACTATTTTAGAAAGCTCATATAAGTGGAATTGTGATATTTGTCTTCCTAAGGCTTATTTCTTTTAGCAAATGTCCTCAAGGTTCATCCATGTTGACATGTTTTGTAAAATTATCTTTTTTTTTTTAAAGGATACAATGCCATATCATAGAAATGTGATCTGTACTTGAAACCCATCTGATCCTATTAACTAATGTCATTTCAATAAATTTAATAAAAAAATAAAGGATTAATAGTATTTCATTGTATGGACATTCCACATTTTCTTTTTCCATTCATCAATTGATGACACATTTAGGTTATTTGCTTTTTTTTGGGGGGGGGGCTATTATGAATAGTACTACAGTGAATATAGTACTGCTGATATCTCTTTGAGATCCTGATTTTAGTTCTTCTCATAAATACTGAGAAATGGAGTGACTGGATCATATGACAATTCTATTTTTAGTTTTCTAAAGAACCTCTATACTGTTTTCCATAGTGGCTGCACCACTTTGCCTGCCTACCAGTAGTATACACGGGTCCCAATTTCTCTATACACTTACCATTACTTACTGTCTTTTGTTTTTATCTTAAAATATATAAAGAATATGTAATATATAGAAATATAAGAAAATATAAACATATAAATGTCAAAGTAATTTCTACAATTTAATAGTGAAAAACAGAAACAAGAACTAATAACCCAATTATTTAAAATGTTTGATATTTAAGCAAACATAAATACTGTTCATTATAGTACCAAGACACAGTGGGGAAGAAAGGGGTAGACCAAAAAGGTAAACAGAGAGATTCTCACTTTTCCAAGTACAATGAATTGATAGTAAAGGAGGAGTTCCTATAAGTATAGACCATTGTTCAAAAGTCATGAGTTCTTAAATTATTTGGTATTTTTCTTTCCATCCAGAATAGATTCAGCTGTACGTTGACAATCCCAACAAATGTGGTAGAACAAGATGCATGTATTCCCTAGGATGTCCCAGGCACCAAGTCTTATAGGGTTAGATCAGTGTAGACAAAAGTCACTAGCATATCCACGCTGATCAACACTCATCATTTACTTTAAAACATAGACTTACAAATGTTTACCCACTTAACCATTTAATTTTAGCAGCACTATTCAAAACACTTGCAGATTGTATCAGCAAGCTTCATATCTATAGTCTACAAATTTATGTACTGTGGGAAATGGTCTGATGGCCAGAGAAATTATCATTGAAAAGTACTGTTTGCTTGGAATGTACTAATATTAAGTCCCAGGTAAGGTAAGGAGTATGCAAAAAATAATAAAGAAAATTACTAATAGTCATTTCAGTTTGTCTCTAATAGCACAATTTTTGTTGAAAGGCAAGGGGATTGGTATTAATTTGTATTTTAAATGTCTTACATTTATATGTATTTTCATGACATCTCCTCTTCTTTTTTTCACCTTCTGTGCATCACTACACCTTACATGTTCTTTATCTTTTCTAATAGTTAAACTGGCATTTTATTATGGGAAAGTATTCCTTTTGGTAATAAAGATATCTCTATTTCAAGTCATGTTTTAGGATCCACTAAGACATTTTTTCTTTTCAATGTACTTTAATTTACAGTAAAGAATTTAAGTGCATTTTTTTTTTGGCTAAAGTTGTAGCTAATAGCCATTTCTTTCTCTGAAGCATTTCTTGAACTCTAAGGCAGAGGTGATTATTCCAAATATGATCTTTCAAAACTTTATAAATATGTCTATTAGGATATTCACTATATCCATATACTTATCTTTTATGTTTGACATCACAATCTTAATGTATTTTTTATGAAGGTAGATAATGTGTTTTACATATTTCTCTATTTTTCTCAGTGTCTGACAGTATGTGTTCAATAAATATTTATTGAATAAATAAATAGATAATTATAATAGATACATAGTATGAAAATGTAATTTCCTTATTTCCTAGAGAATGATAAATAGTATCATAAATATTACAAATACTCCATAAATATGTGAGAAATTATTTAGATATTTCATGGGTGAGCCTTAACTTTTATTGATTGAAACCCTACCTGCAATGATTGTTTCTTGATCATCTTATTTATAGGCAGAGGGAGATAATAGAAAAAGCTCTGAACTATCAATTTTTAGTTCTTGTCCTAGAAATTTTTTTGTATAAATTTTGGGAAATTCACTTTTATTTTATAATCTTCAGTATCCTCATGTATAAAATGAATGAATTTAAGACCAACCCTACATTCTTCCTGCATTGTTCTGAGAGTAAAGCGGGATAATCTACTTTGTGAATAGAAGGGTCCTGTACAAATATATAATGATAAATTGGCATATTGGGTCTTCAATTTTGTTATTCCAAAATAATTAATTTTGGAATAACAAAATGAATTGAGAGTTTTTATTTTTGGTGAGTGTGTGGTAGTTAAACCAGTTAGAGGGTAGCTGAAACCTTTGTTTAAGGTCCAAAAGTTCACATTGTTTAATATTATCTTTAAGATGTTGACACATTTGAGAAAAAAATATATATGCTAAAAATTTAAATTCTAATCCATGGTAAATTATACATTTTAAGAAAGTGTTATAAAAATTTGATTTGCCTAAGTATTTGTTTTCTAGTCAGAAGTGATAATTATGGGCCATTACATATTTTATTTCATTTTTCACTGGAAGAAAATTCACATTTTTAAATTCCAGATTCCTAGATATATATAAGGTAATTAGGGTTTTGACAAAACATAAACCTCAAACTCTAGGTCCAATATTTGATCATGTCAAAATTTTCCAGTTCTTTGGCAATTTTTCCACTTTATGGGCATTTTGAATATTCATATTTAAAATTATCTTTAAGTCATAAAAGCAAGTCTGAATAAATTGAATAAATTATATTATTTAATTATCTTAATATTAAAATATAATTAAAAATCTAAATAAAATTAACACAAAATTTGAAGCAGACATCTTTTTTTTATATAAATTTTTATTAATGTTAATGGGGTGACATCAATAAATCAGGGTACATATATTCAAAGAAAACATGTCCAGATTATCTTGTCATTCACTTATGTTGCATACCCATCACCCAAAGTCAGATTGTTCTCTGTCACCTTCTATCCAGTTTTCTTTGTGCCCTTCCCACTATCCCTTCCCCTCTCCTCCTTCCCTCCCGTGCACCCCCCCCCCCAACCACCACACTCTTGTCCATGTCTTTTAGTCTTGTTTTTATGTCCCACCAATGTATGGAATCATGTAGTTCTTAGTTTTTTCTGATTTACTAATTTCACTCTGTATAATGTTATCAAGATCCCACCATTTTGTTGTAAATGATCCAATGTCATCATTTCTTATGGCTGAGTAGTATTCCATAGTATATATGTGCCACATCTTCTTTATTCAGTCTTCTATTGAAGGGCTTTTGGGTTGTTTCCATGTTTTGGCCACTGTGAACAATGCTGCAATGAACATGGGGCTGCATGTGTCTTTACGTATCAATGTTTCTGAGTTTTGGGGGTATATACCCAGTAGAGGGATTGCTGGGTCATAAGGTAGTTCTATTTTCAGTTTTTTGAGGAACCACCATACTTTCTTCCATAATGGTTGCACTACTTTACAGTCCCACCAACTGTGAATGAGGGTTCCTTTTTCTCCACAGCCTCTCCAGCATTTGCTATTACCTGTCTTGTTAATAATAGCTAATCGAACAGGTGTGAGGTGGTATTGCATTGTAGTTTTGATTTGCATTTCTCTAATAACTAATGAAGATGAGCATCTCTTCATATATCTGTTGGCCATCTGTATTTCTTCCTGGGAGAAGTGTCTGTTCATGTCCTCTTCCCATTTTTTTATTGGATTGTTTGTTTGTTTGTTGTTGAGTTTTATAAGTTCTTTGTAAATTTTGGATATTAGGCCCTTATCTGAGCTGTTGTTTGAAAATATCATTTCCCATTTAGTTGGCTGTCTGTTTATTTTGTTGTCAGTTTCTCTTGCTGAGCAAAAACTTTTTAGTTTGATGTAGTCCCATTCATTTACCTTTGCCTTCACTTCTCTTGCCTTTGGAGTCAAATTCATAAAATGCTCTTTAAAACCCAGGTCCATGAGTTTAGTACCTATGTCTCCTTCTATGTACTTTATTGTTTCAGGTCTTATATTTAGGTCTTTGATCCATTTTAAATTAATTTTCGTACAAGGGGACAAGCTGTAGTCGAGTTTCATTCTTTCACATGTGGCTTTCCAGTTTTCCCAGCACCATTTATTGAAGAGGCTTTCTTTTCTCCATTGTGTGTTGTTGGCCCCTTTATCAAAGATTATTTGACCATATATATGTGGTTTTATTTCTGGGCTTTCTATTCTATTCCATTGGTCTGAGTGTCTATTTTTCTGCCAATACCATGCTGTTTTGATTTTCATGGCATAATATAGTTTGAAGTCAGGTATTGTAATGCCCCCAGCTTCATTCTTTTTCCTTAGGATTGCTTTGGCTAATCAGGGTTTTTTATAGTTCCATATAAATCTGATGATTTTTTGTTCCATTTCTTTAAAGAATGTCATAAGAGTTTTGATGGAATTGCATTAAATTTGTATATTGCTTTAGGTAATATGGCCATTTTGATTATATTTATTCTTTCTACCCACGAACAAGGAATATTTTTTCATCTCATTGTGTCTTTTTCGATTTCCCTTAACAATGCTTTGTAGTTTTTGTTATATAGGTCTTTTACATTCTTTGTTATGTTTATTCCTAGGTATTTTTTGTTGTTGTTGTTGCAATCATGAAGGGGATTATTTTTCTGAGTTCGTTTTCTAATATTTCATTGTTGGCATAGAGAAAGGCTATGGACTTTTGTGTGTTAATTTTGTATCCTGCGACCTTACTGTATTGGTTTATTGTTTCTAATAATCTTTTTGTGAAATCTTTCGGGTTTTTGATGTATAGGATGATATCATCTGCAAAAAGTGATACCTTTACTTCTTCTTTTCCGATATGGAGGCCTTTTATTTCTTTCTCTTGTCTGATTGCTCTGGCCAAAACTTCTAGCACCACGCACCACATTAAATGAGAGTGGAGAGAGTGGATAACCCTGTCTTGTTCCTGATTTAAGGTGAAAAGTCCTCAGTTTTATGCCATTTAATATGATGTTGGCTGATGGTTTATCATATATGGCCTTTATCATGTTGAGATATTTTCCTTCTATACCCATTTTGTTGAGTGTCTTAAACATAAAGTTGTGTTGTATTTTATCGAATGCCTTTTCTGCATTTATTGATAAGTTCATGTGGTTTTTGTTCTTTGTTTTGTTGATGTGGTGTATTATGTTAACCGTTTTACGTATGTTGAACCATCCTTGAGATTCTGGGATGAATCACACTTGATCATGATGTATTATATTTTTAATATGTTGTTGTATTCAATTTTCCAGTATTTTGTGTTTAGTATTTTAGCATTTGTATTCATTAGAGATATTGGTCTGAAGTTTTTTTGTGTGTGTGCCATCCTTGCCAGGTTTTGGTATGAGGGTTATGTTGGCCTCATAAAATGTGTTTGGAAGTATTGCTTATTCTTCAATTTTTTGGAAAACCTTCTGTAGAATAGGGACCAAGTCTTATTTGAATGTTTGATAAAATTCGCTGGTATAGCCATCTGAGCCTGGACTTTTATTTTTGGGGAGGTTTTTAATGTTTTTTTCTATTTCTTCTCTACTAATAAGTCTGTTTAGGCTTTCTTCTTTTTCATGACTCAGTATAGGAAGGTTGTATTGTTCTAGGAATTTATCCATTTCTTCTAGGTTGTTGAATTTAGTGGCATAAAGATTTTCATAGTAATCTACAATAATTCTTTGTATATCTATGATGTCTGTGGTGATTTCTCCTCTTTCATTTTGGATTTTGTTTATATGAGTTCTTTCTCTTTTTTCCTTGGTAAGTCTTGCCAGGGATTTGTCAATTTTGTTTATCTTTTCAAAGAACCAGCTCCTTGTTCTATTAATTTTTTCTATAGTTTTTCTGTTCTCTATTTCTTTTTTTTTTTAAATGAATTTTTATTAATGGTAATGGATGACATTAATAAATCAGGGTACATATATTCAAAGAAAACATGTCTAGGTTATTTTGTCATTAGATTATGTTGCATACCCCTCGCCCAAAGTCAGATTGTCCCTTGCCATCCTCTATCTAGTTCTCTGTGCCCCTCCCCCTCCCCCTAACTCTCCCCCTGTCCTCCCTCCCCCCACCCCTGGTAACCACCACACTCTTGTCCATGTCTCTTAGTCTCATTTTTATGTTCCACCAATGTATGGAATCATGTAGTTCTTGTTTTTTTTCTGATTTACTTATTTCACTCCTTATAATGTTATCAAGATCCCACCATTTTGCTATAAATGATCTGATGTCATCATTTCTTATGGCTGAGTAGTATTCCATAGTGTATATGTGCCACATCTTCTTTATCCAGTCTTCTATTGAAGGGCTTTTTGGTTGTTTCCATGTCTTGGCCACTGTGAACAGTGCTGCAATGAACATGGGGCTACATGTGTCTTCACGTATCAATGTTTCTGAGGTTTTGGGGTATATACCCAGTAGAGGGATTGCTGGGTCATAAGGTAGTTCTATTTGCAGTTTTTTGAGGAACCACCATACTTTCCTCCATAATGGTTTTACTACTTTACAGTCCCACCAACAGTGAATGAGGGTTCCTTTTTCTCCACAGCCTCTCCAACATTTGCTATTACCCGTCTTGATGATAATAGCTAATCTAACAGGGGTGAGGTGGTATCTCATTGTAGTTTTGATTTGCATTTCCCTAATAACTAATGAAGCTGAGCATCTTTTCATATATCTGTTGGCCATTTGTATCTCTTCCTGGGAGAAGTGTCTATTCATGTCCTCTTCCCATTTTTTTATTGGATTGTTTGTTTGTTTGTTGTTGAGTTTTATGAGTTCTTTGTAAATTTTGGATATTAGGCCCTTATCTGAGCTGTTGTTTGAAAATATCATTTCCCATTTAGTTGGCTGTCTGTTTATTTTTATATCAGTTTCTCTTGCTGAGCAAAAACTTTTTATTCTGATGTAGTCCCATTCATTTATCTTTGCCTTCACTTCTCTTGCCATTGGAGTCAAGTTCATAAAATGTTCTTTAAAACCCAGGTCCATGAGTTTAGTACCTATGTCTTCTTCTATGTACTTTATTGTTTCAGGTCTTATATTTAGGTCTTTGATCCATTTTGAATTAATTTTAGTACACGGGGACAGGCTGTAGTCGAGTTTCATTCTTTTGCATGTGGCTTTCCAGTTTTCCCAACACCATTTGTTGAAGAGGCTTTCTTTTCTCCATTGTGTGTTGTTGGCCCCTTTATCAAAGATTATTTGACCATATATATGTGGTTTTATTTCTGGGCTTTCTATTCTGTTCCATTGGTCTGAGTGTCTATTTTTCTGCCAAAGCATGCTGTTTTGATTATCGTGGCCCTATAATATAGTTTAAAGTCAGGTATTGTAATGCCCCCAGCTTCATTCTTTTTCCTTAGGATTGTTTTGGCTATTCGGGGTTTTTTATAGTTCCATATAAATCTGATGATTTTTTGTTCCATTTCTTTAAAAAATCTCATAGGGATTTTGATGGGAATTGCATTAAATTTGTATATTGCTTTGGGTAATATGGCCATTTTAATTATATTTATTCTTCCTATCCAAGAACAAGGAATATTTTTCCATCTCATTGTATCTTTTTCGATTTCCCTTAACAATGCTTTGTAATTTTCATTATATATGTCCTTTACATTCTTTGTTATGTTTATTCCTAGGTATTTTATTTTTTTTTGTTGCAATCGTGAAGGGGATTATTTTTCTGAGTTCGTTTTCTAATATTTCATTGTTGGCATAGAGAAAGGCTATGGACTTCTGTATGTTAATTTTGTATCCTGCGACCTTACTGTATTGGTTTATTGTTTCTAATAATCTTTTTGTGGAGTCCTTCGGGTTTTTGATGTATAGGATCATATCATCAGCAAAAAGTGATACCTTTACTTCTTCTTTTCCGATATGGATGCCTTTTATTTCTTTGTCTTGTCTGATTGCTCTGGCCAGAACTTCTAGCACCACGTTAAATAAGAGTGGAGAGAGTGGACAACCCTGTCTTGTTCCTGATTTAAGGTAGAAAGTCCTCAGTTTTATGCCATTTAAAATGATGTTGGCTGATGGTTTATCATATATGGCCTTTATCATGTTGAGATATTTTCCTTCTATACCCATTTTGTTGAGAGTCTTAAACATAAAATTGTGTTGTATTTTATCAAAAGCCTTTTCTGCATCTATTGATAAGATCATGTGGTTTTTGTTCTTTGTTTTGTTGATATGGTGTATTACGTTAACCGTTTTGCGTATGTTGAACCATCCTTGAGATTCTGGGATGAATCCCACTTGATCATGATGTATTATTTTTTTAATATGTTGTTGTATTCGGTTTGCCAGTATTTTGTTTAGAATTTTAGCATCTGTATTCATTAGAGATATTGGTCTGTAGTTTTCTTTCTTTGTGCCATCCTTGCCAGGTTTTGGTATGAGGGTTATGTTGGCCTCATAAAATGTGTTTGGAAGTATTGCTTCTTCTTCAATTTTTTGGAAGACTTTGAGTAGAATAGGAACCAAGTCTTCTTTGAATGTTTGATAGAATTCACTAGTATAACCGTCTGGGCCTGGACTTTTATTTTTGGGGAGGTTTTTAATAGTTTTTTCTATTTCCTCCCTGCTGATTGGTCTGTTTAGGCTTTCTGCTTCTTCATGACTCAGTCTAGGAAGGTTGTATTGTTCTAGGAATTTATCCATTTCTTCTAGATTGTTGTATTTGGTGGCATATAATTTTTCATAGTATTCTACAATAATTCTTTGTATATCTATGATGTCTGTGGTGATCTCTCCTCTTTCATTTTGGATTTTATTTATTTGAGTCCTGTGCCTTTTTTCCTTGGTGAGTCTTGCCAAGGGTTTGTCAATTTTGTTAATCTTTTCAAAGAACCAGCTCCTTGTTTTATTGATTTTTTCTATAGTTTTTCTGTTCTCTATTTCATTTATTTCTGCTCTGATTTTTATTAAATCCTTTCTTCGGCTGGTTTTGGGTTGTCTTTGTTCTTCTTTTTCTAGTTCCTTAAGGTGTGAAGTTAAGTGGTTTACTTCGGCTCTCTCTTGTTTGTTCATATAGGCCTGAAGTGATATGAACTTTCCTCTTATTACTGCTTTTGCTGCATCCCAGAGATTCTGATATGTCGTATTTTCATTTTAATTTGTCTGTATATATCTTTTGATCTTTGCGCTTATTTCTTCTTTGACCCATTCATTTTTTAGAAGTATGTTGTTTAGTTTCCACATTTTTGTGGGTTTTTCCCCCTCTTTTTTGCAGTTGAATTCTAGTTTCAAGGCTTTATGATCAGAAAATATGCTTGGTACAATTTCAATTTTTCTAAATTTGCTGATATTGTCTTTGTGGCCCAACATATGGTCAATTCATGAGAATGTTCCATGTACACTAGAGAAAAATGTATAGTCTGTCGCTTTGGGATGAAGTGTCCTGTAGATGTCTATCATATCCAGGTGTTCTAGTATTTCGTTTAAGGCCACTATCTCTTTATTGATTCTCTGTTTGGATGACCGATCTAGAACCGTCAGCGGAGTATTGAGGTCTCCAAGTATGATTGTATTTTTGTTAGTTTTTGTTTTAAGGTCAATAAGTAGCTGTCTTATATATTTTGGTGCTCCTTGGTTTGGTGCATATATATTAAGGTTTGTTATGTCTTCTTGATTCAGTGTCCCCTTAATCATTATGAAATGACCATTTTTGTCTCTGGGTACTTTTTCTGTCTTGTAGTCAGCATTATCAGATATGAGTATTGCTACACCTGCTTTTTTTTGGGTGTTGTTTGCTTGGAGTATTGTTTTCTAGCCTTTCACTTTGAATTTGTTTTTATCCTTGTTGCTTAGATGTGTTTCTTGTAGGCAGCATACAGTTGGATTTTCTTTTTTAATCCATTCTGCTACTCTGTGTCTTTTTATTGGTAAGTTTAATCCATTTACATTTAGTGTAATTATTGACACTTGTGGGTTCCCTACTGACATTTTATAAATTGCTTTCTGTTAGTTTTGTATCTAGTTTGATTCTTCTCTTTTGTTTTTCTATCATTTGTTTTTGTTTGTTTGTGTTCCATACTTCTTTCCTCTGTTGCTACCTTTTTTAAGTCAAGTGTTTTTGTGGTGTTTTTTTCTAGGGTGGTTACCATTAAGTAATGAAAAGGGTACCTACCATATTCATTGTAGTACCCTATCTTATAAGTATTTCTGCACTTCATCGTCCTTTGCTACTGTTAATCTCCATCCTCTCCCCCCTTTTTTTCCTTTGTTGTCACAGTTTAAGTTTGGTTTTATTGTGTTCTTGGTGGAGCTGTTACTTGTGGTGTTGTTTTCTTTTGTTCTTTGAATCTGGTTGGAAAACCCCCTTTAGTATTTCCTGGAGTGGGGGCTTTCTGTTGATAAATTCTCTCATCTTTTCTGAATTTGTGAATGTTTTTATATCTCCTTCATACTTGAAGGATAGCTTTGATGGGTATAGTATTCGTGGCTGAAAGTTCCTCTCTTTCAGGGCTTTAAATATGGGGGTCCACTCTCTTCTAGCTTGTAGAGTTTCTGCTGAGAAATCTGATGATAATCTAATAGGCCTTCCTTTATATGTTGTACTCTTCTTTTCCCTGGCTGCCTTGAGAATTTTTTCTTTGTCATTGGTTTGTGTCATCTTTATTATGATGTGCCTTGGAGTGGGTTTGTTGAGATTAAGAAAACTCGGTGTTCTGTTTGCTTCTTGAATTTGAGGCTTTAGTTCTTTCCACAGGCTTGGGAAGTTCTCGTCTATTATTTGTTTGAATATATTCTCCATTTCATTTTCTTTCTCTTCTCCCTCTGATATACCTATTATTCTTAAGTTATTCTTTCTGATGGAATCAGATAATTCCTGTAGGGCTTTCTCGTTTTTTATTATTTTTGAGTCTCTTTCTTCTTCTCTCTGTTGTGCCTCAAGTTGTTTGTCTTCTATTTCATTAATCCTATCTTCAATCTGGGCTGTTCTGCTAGCTAAGCTTGTTACCTCATTTTTCAGCTAGTGAATTGAGTTTTTCATCTCTCTTTGATTTGTTTTTATAGTTTCAATTTCCTTGGTAATATATTCTTTGTGTTCATTGAGTTGTTTTCTGATCTCCCTATATTGCCTTTCTGTGTTTTCTTGTATATCTCTGAGTATTTTTAAGATTTCTATTTTAAATTCTCTGTCATTTAGCTCCAAGGCTTCCAATATGTTAAGTCTTTTCTCCATAGATTTTTCCACATCTATTTGTGTTACCTCTCTTTATTTTGTATCCATAATATTCAATTTCCTCTTTCTTATTGGCATCTGAGGGTGGTCTTGTTGATAGCACTAATTAGAATTAATAAAGAGTAAAAAGTAAAAAAAAAAAAAAAAAGGTAAAACACCCCACAAAAAAAAACAGTAATAATTTATTATTTCCCCCTTTTTTTCTTTCTTCTCTTTCCCTCCTCTCCCCTCCTCAGGGAAATATCGTGCCTATAATGGAGGGCCTGATTTGGGGTGAAGAGTTCAAGGGGTAAAAAAAGGGGAGTAGGGACCTACTAGATGCAAAAAAAAAAAAAAAAAAAAAGGAAGAAAATCTTAGACAAGCATAAGATGATTTGCTTGGGAGTGATGGTCAACTAAGAGATATAATGAGAGGGATAAGAGGGAACCAGAAAAAAGGACAAAAAAAAGAATAATAAAGAAGAAAAAAATAAAAATGATAAGTAAAAATCTGTTGTATTAAGTGGAGCGAAGACTAAATACAATAGAGACCTTGGGTTGGGAGGACCCAAAATGGCACAAAAATAAAAAAACAAGAAAAAAACAAAAACAAAAGCGAAAAAGAAAAATAAAGCCAAAAAAAGCCTTGAGTCCCAAATTAAGTAATTTGTTCGTGATTGAGTATTAAATGGGATGAAAGTAAAACGGGAAAAGAAAAAACGAATAGAAAGGAAAAAATAAGAAAAAGAGAAAAACGAAGGAAGAAATAAAAAAGGAAGAGAAAAAAACAAGATAAAGCAAAACAAAATAAAACAAAAGAGGAGAGAGTGAGAGTTAAGTGTTTTGGAGTATAACCTTAAAGGAGGGTTAGGATGAAGAAGAGAAATAAAATGTAACACTTATGGGTAGTGTAGTTCAAGAAAAGGGAAGCATAAGATGGGCAGAGAATAGAAGGACCGAGGTGGAGGAAATAAAGGCAATAAGATAGAAGAAACAAACAACAACAACAAAAAAAAATTAGTGGAACAAGTTGTAAAGTCTGTGGATTTTTCTTGATTTTGAGATGTTAACTTCTTCCTTTTTCTTTTCTCTCCCTCTTCCTGGTCGGTGACTCTACCCCGGGCTCTGTTAGGTAGGGATTTGCAGTTGATGAGATTCTATGGCAATGTCATATAATTGGCTTTAGTCTTGCTGGTAGTCAAGGCTTGTTGGCGTTTGCAGGGTCCAACGATGAGAGAGTTTGCTTTCCTGGATTCTCTCTCCTAGTCCCCCCTTCCTGAATTAGCAGCCTGGTGATCCAGCTATAAGGCTGCAACTGCTTCTGCCTGGGGAGTAAGAGGCTCAAAGAGCTGGGAAATCCCCACTCTATCCCCACTCAGTGCAAGGCTTTGGGAAAGGCTCTGGCAGTCAGGGCCTCCAGTGTAATCAGGCGGGGGTGGGAGTCAATTGTTGTCAAGGTGACTGTTCAGTGCCTAGCATTCAGTTGGACCTCTCAACCCAGGCTTTCCACACTTTGTAGCCTGTTTTGGCTGGTAAGAAGAGGCACTAGTCTCTGCTTGCGACTAGTGTAGTATAGATCTTATTATCTGCCAGTCCTTCTTGTTAGCGTTTATCCCTGAATATGGAGGCTCTATCAATCAGAAGTTGCCCCCGCCCCTTTAGTGAGAGGCACTAAAAAATATCACACCTCTTGTCTTGGGTCGCTGAACTGAGAGAGATCTTATCAATTAGAACCGAGGGTGCGCAGATTTCACGGGTTAAGCTAATTTCAGTGATTGGGTCACAGCTGTGCTCCCGAAGGTATTTCAGGCTGCCTGCGCGCACCCCTCCCCCAACGCTTGATTGTTAGCTTGAATGGCTGGGTGAGGTGCCCCGCCCGCAGAGAGAATCTCCCAAGTAGGGAATACCGCCCTGGGGCCTCTCCTGCTCCCCCCGCTGCTGGCGGCTGGGTCGCACCAGGCGCAGGATGATGGGGCACCCTGGGTGTGCGGGCCAGCAGGGCGCTCTGGGCGCGTGGAATGCCCAGGGTACACGGGCGAATGGGGTGCTCCGGGCACCGGTGGCTGGCGACTCTCACTCGCAGTGCGCGGGCCGCTGGGAACGTTAGCGTTGCTCGCTCTGCAACCGGACCGGGTGCGCCAGCGGCTGCTCGCCGTTCCGGAGTGTGGGCGGTGCTCGCTCTGCAACCGAACCGGGCACGCGCCTGCGGCTGCTCGCGGCTGCTCGCAGCTGCTGCTCGCGGCTCCCGAGTGTGGGCTGACTCACCACAGGCGCACTTCCTCGCGGCTTGAATGAACGTCCCTGCGGTCGCTTCCTCCACACCCTCGTCTCTCAGATTTAAATGATAACAGTCCTTTCGCTTTCAGTTTGTGTGGAACTCCGGAATGCTCCGAGGATAAATTTTCCTGTTTCTAGTTGATAAATTTGTTGTGATTTTGGGGAGATCTGTCGGACGTGCTGCTCACGGCGCCATTTCCGTGACGTCACTCTCTGTTCTCTATTTCACTTATTTCTGCTCTGATTTTTATTATCTCCTTTCTTCGGCTGGTTTTGGGTTGTCTTTGTTCTTCTTTTTCCAGTTCCTTAAGGTGTGAAGTGGTTCACTTGGGCTCTCTCTTGTTTGTTCATATAGGCCTGAAGTGATATGAACTTCCCTCTTATTACTGCTTTTGCTGCATCCCATAGATTCTGATATGTCGTATTGTCATTTTCATTTGTCTGTATATATC
The DNA here is from genome assembly GCF_036850995.1 of Saccopteryx leptura. Classification (NCBI taxonomy): domain Eukaryota; kingdom Metazoa; phylum Chordata; class Mammalia; order Chiroptera; family Emballonuridae; genus Saccopteryx; species Saccopteryx leptura. The sequence goes on from NC_089507.1 coordinate 41,313,145, forward strand.
TTTTGATCTCTGCGCTTATTTCTTCTTTGACCCATTCATTTTTTTTTTTTTTTACAGAGACAGAGAGAGAGTCAGAGAGAGGGATAGACAGGGACAGACAGACAGGAACGGAGATGAGAAGCATCAATCATTAGTTTTTCGTTGCACGTTGCAATACCTTAATTGTTCATTGATTGCTTTCTCATATGGCCTTGACCATGGGCCTTCAGCAGACCAAGTAACCCCTTGCTGGAGCCAGTGACCTTGGGTCTAAGCTGGTGAGCTTTGCTCAAACCAGATAAGCCCGCGCTCAAGCTGGCGACCTCGGGGTCTCAAACCTGGGTCCTCTGCATCCCAGTCTGATGCTCTATCCACTGCGCCACTGCCCAGTCAGGCTCATTTTTTAAAAGTATGTTGTTTAGTTTCCACATTTTTGGGGGTTTTTTCCTCTTTTTTGGAGTTGAATTCTATTTTCAAGGCTTTATGATCAGAAAATATGCTTGGTACAATTTCAATTTTTCTGAATTTGCTGATATTATTTTTATGGCCCAACATATGGTCAATTCATGAGAATGTTCCATGTACACTAGAGAAAAATATATACTCTGTCACTTTGGGATGAAGTGTCCTGTAGATGTCTATCATATCCAGGTTCTCTAGTGTTTCATTTAAGGCCACTATATCTTTATTGATTTTCCTTTTGGATGACCGATCTAGAGCCATCAGCGGTGTATTGAAGTCTCCAAGTATGATTGTATTTTTGTCAGTTTTTGCTTTTAGGTCAATAAGTAGGTGTCTTATATATTTTGGTGCGCCTTGGGTTGGTGCATATATATTAAGGATTGTTATGTCTTCTTGATTCAGCATCCCCTTAATCATTATGAAATTATCATTTTTGTCTCTGAGTAATTTTGCTGTCTTGTAGTCAGCATTATTAGATATGAGTATTGCCACACCTGCTTTTTTTTTTGGATGTTATTTGCTTGGAGTATTGTTTTCCAGCCTTTCACTTTGAATTTGTTTTTATCCTTGTTGCTTAGATGTGTTTCTTGTAGGCAGCATACCGTTGGATTGTCTTTTTTAATCCATTCTGCTACTTTGTGTCTTTTTATTGGTGAGTTTAATTCATTTACATTTAGTGTAATTATTGACACTTGTGGATTCCGTATTGCCATTTTATAAATTGCTTTCTGTTAGATTTTTATCTTGTTTGATTCTTCTCTTTTGTTTTTCTATCATTTGTTTTTGTTTGTTTGTATTCCATACTTCTTTCCTCTGTTGCTACCTTTTTTAAGTCATGTGCTTTTGTGGTGGTTTTTTCAAGGGTGGTTACCATTAAGTAATGAAAAGTGTACCTACCATATTCATTGTAGTACCCTATCTTGCAAGTGTTTCTGCACTTCATGGTCTTTTGCTACTGTTAATCTCTGTCCTCTCCCCCTTTTTTTTTGCTTTTGTTGTCACAATTTAAATTTGGTTTTATTGTGTTCTTGGTGGAGCTTTTACTTGTGGTTTTGTTTTGTTTTGTTCTTTGGATCTGGTTGGAAAACCCCCTTTAGTATTTCCTGGAGTGGGGGTTTTCTGAGTATAAATTCCCTCATCTTTTCTGTATTTGTGAATGTTTTTATTTCTCCTTTGTACTTGAAGGATAACTTTGATGGGTATAGTATTCTTGGCTGAAAGTACCTCTCTTTCAGGACTTTAAATATTGGGGTCCACTCTCTTCTAGCTTTTAGTTTCTGCTGAAAAATCTGATGATAATCTAATAGGCCTTCCTTTATATGTTGTATTCTTCTTTTCTCTGGCTGCCTTGAGAATTTTTTCTTTGTCATTGGTTTGTGCCATTTTCATTATGATGTGACTTGGAGTAGGTTTGTTGTGGTTAAGAAAACTCGGTGTTCTGTTTGCTTCTTGAAGTTGAGGCTTTAGTTCTTTCCCCAGTCTTGGGAAGTTCTCGTCTATTATTTGTTTGAATAAATTCTCCATTCCATTTTCTCTCTCTTCTCCCTCTGATATACCTATTATTCTTATGTTATTCTTTTTGATGGAGACAGACAATTCCTATAGGGCTTTCTCATTTTTTTTTAATTTTTGAGTCTCTTTCTTCTTCTCTCTGTTGTGCCTCAAGTTGCTTGTCTTCTATGTCACTAATCCTATCTTCTATCTGGCCTGTTCTATTAGCTAAGCTTGTTACCTCGTTTTTCAGTTCATGAATTGAGTTTTTCATTTCTGTTTGATTTGTTTTTATAGTTTCAATTTCCTAGCTAATATATTCTTTGTGTTCATTGAGTTGTTTTCTGAGCTCCCTAAATTGCCTTTCTGTGTTTTCTTGTATATCTCTGAGTATTTTTAGGATTTCTATTTTAAATTCTCTGTCATTTAGCTCCAAGTTTTCCAATATATTAAATTTTTTCTCCATAGATTTTTCCACATCTATCTGTGTTACTTCTCTTTCTTTTGTATCCATGATATTTGATTTTCTTTTTCTTAATGGCATCTGAGGGTGGTCTTGTTGATAACACTAATGAGAATTAATACAGAATAAAAAGTAGAAAATAAATAAATAAATAAAAAATAATAAAAAATTTGGAAAAAAAACCCCAATAGTAATTTATTATTTCCCACCCCTTTTCTTTCTTCTCTTCCTCTCCTCTTTCCTCCTCATTAGGAAAATATCATGATAAACTGTGAATTATATTATACTAAGTGAAACAAAAACTGTGTATAATGGAGGGCCTGAGTTGGGGGGAACTCTTCAAGGGGAAAAAAAGGAAGTAGGGACCCACAAAATGCATAAAAGGAAAAAATTTAGGTCAAGCATAAAATGATTTGCTTGTAAGTAATGGTTGACTATGAGATATAATGAGAGGGATAAGAGAGTAATCAGAAAAAGGGGGGAAAAACAAACTATTGTATTAAGTGGACCAAAGATTGAATAAAATGTAGATCCTGGGTTGGGAGGAATGCTACTGAGTTAAAAAGCAAAGTAAAAAACACCCAAAATGCCACAAAAAAATCCAAAAAACTTGACTTCCAAATTAAATAATTTGTTCATGATTGAGGATTGAATGAGAGGAAAATTAAAAGGAGAAAAGAAGAAAATAATAGAAAGGGAGAAACAAGAAAAAGGGGAAAAGGAAAGGAAGAAAAAAGAAAAATAAAACAAAAAGAGAGGGAGAGTTAAGGGTTTTGGAGTGTAACCCTCATGGAGAGTAAGGAAGAAAAAAAGAAATAAAATGAAACACTTATGGGTAGTGTAGTTCAAGAAAAGGAAAGAGTAAGATGGGCAGAGAATAACAGGACCAAGGTTGAGGAAATAGAAATAATACTAATAAAGGCAACAGGATGAAAGAAAGAAACAAACAAAAGAAATAGTGGAACAAATTATAAAGTCTGTGGATTTTTCTTGAATTTGAGAGGTTAACTTCTTCTTCCCTTTTCTTTCCTTTCCCTCTTCCTAGTCGGTGACTCTGTACCTCAGGCTCTGCCCCTGTGGCACGCTTAGGTAGGGATTTGCAGTTGATGAGACTCTACAGCAATGTCATATATTTGGCTTCAGTTTCGTTGGTAGTCAAGGCTTGTTAGTGTTTGCAGGCTCCAACAATGAGAGAGTCTGTTTTCCCAGAGCCTCTCTCCTAGTCTCTCCTTCCTGAATTAGCAGCCTGATGATCCAGCTATGAGGCTGCTGCTGCCTCTGCCTGGGGAGTAAGAGGTTTAGAGAGCTGGAAAATCCCCACTCTATCCCCACTTAATGCAGGGCTCTGGGTAAGGCTCTGGCAGTCAGAGCAGCCAGCGTAATCAGGCGGGGCTGGGAGCCAATTGCTCTCAAGGTGACATTCTCTGAGCTTCTAGGCCTGTTCAGCACACCCAGCACTTTGTGAGACCACTGTCCCCATGTTTTCCACACTTTGTAGCCTGTTTTGGCTGGGAAGAAGATGCCCTAGTCACTGCCAGCAGTACAGGAGGTCTTAACACTGCCAAGTCCCTCTTTTTAGTGTACGTCCCTGAGTATGAAAGCTCTGCCAATCAGAAGTTTCCCCCACCCCTTTAGCAAGAGGCACTAAAAAATATCACGCCTCTTGTCTTGGATAGCTGGACTGAGAGAGATCTTGTCAATTATAGCCACATAGGTCAGTTGGGAGGTGAGCAGCCTGTGGGTTAGGCTAATTTCAGTGATTGGATCCACGGAATTTCTCCAGAATGAACTGCAAGCTGTGTGTGCGACCCTCCCCCAACACTTGATTGTTAGCTTTAATGGCTGGGTGATGTGCCCCTCCTGGCTAGAGACGCTCGGGTGTAGGGAAGTTCTCTTTGGCGCACTCCCCATGAGCAGCTGGCAGCTGCTGCTCGTGGCCGGGGTGTGGGAGGCTGGACTGCTCCCTGCATGGTGCACAGGAGGCTGGGTGGCTCACAACCCGGCATGGGAGGCTGGGGTGCTCACAGCCGGGCGCATGGGAGGCTGGGCTGCCCACAGCCAGGGGCTTCGGCAGTCACTTGCAGCACGGGCCGGAGGCTGGGATGCTCGGGGCGTGGCACACTGGTGTTTGCTCGTGTGGGCTGATTCACCACAGGCACACTCTTTCCTCGGCTTGAACAAACGTCCGCGCCACAGCCTAGCTACCTCCACACCCCTAGCTCCTCCCGACTCTCAGTTCCAAGTGAAAGCAGCCTTTGCTCAGTTTAGTGAGGAAGGCAGAGAGTTTCTTTGTCCGATTTATTTCCCTCAGGGTTGATTATATATTTAGCCAATTTTTCGCTCGATCCTACCTTTGCCTTCAGGGTGTGAAACTCTCGGATGTTCCAAGAATAGGTTTTTCTGTCTCTGGTTGCTGAACTTGTTGAAATTTTGGGGAGATTTTTTGGTCTGTGTCCTCATGGAGCCATTTCTATGATGTCACTCTGAAGCAGACATCTAAATATAGGTTTCCCTAGGAATATCTGAAAGGCCAGATATGAAAGCAACAGTATTTAATGACTTATTGGCAACTGTCTGATGTCTGCAGTAGTACTTTAATATATGTTAGGATTTAGCACAACTATTTTTTTTTTCTTTTGTATTTTTCTGAAGCTGGAAATGGGGAGGCAATCAGACAGACTCCCACATGCGCCAGACGCAATGCTCTGCCCATCTGGGGCGTCACTCTGCTGCAACCAGAGCCATTCTAGTGCCTGAGGCAGAGGCCACAGAGCCATCCTCAGTGCCCAGGCCAACGTTGCTCCAATGGAGCCTTGGCTGCGGGAGGGGAAGAGAGAGACAGAGAAGAAGGAGAGGGGGAGGGTGGAGAAGCAGATGAGCACTTCTCCTGTGTGCCCTGGCCAGAAATCGAACCCGGGACCTCTGCACGCCAGGCCGACGCTCTACCACTGAGCCAACCGGCCAAGACCAGCACAACTGTTCTTAAACTGGCTGTTAAATGAGTATCTATTCATTATTAAAAATAATATTTGAAGATTAGGAGTTAGAAATTTTGATGAAAAGTACTCTATATTCAAGTAGATATTTCTTCAAAATATGTTTAAATACATATGTAGTAAGAGCTCATATATTCTTATAGAAAGGTCATATTTCATACTAGTGTGTTTAGTAAATTAAGGAAATTTGTTGATATAATAGGAAGTATTATAATAACAATTATAAAGTATGCTTGTGAAAAAAGTTAGTATTTAAGTTTGTCCTTAAGTATTCTGTAATACTATTTTAGTTAGTTTTAGGAGCTATATTACAATTCTAAGTAAAGTGCCAATTTGAGCAGTCATTATTTATTGAACACTGACTGGATACTACTGTATTGAAGGCATTTTGAAAATATCATGGAGAATTCAAGAATGTAAAATATGTTGTATTTACTTTCAAAGTGCTTACACTAAAATAGAAGGAATGCAAGGTAGAAAGTTATAAAGACCAAAATAACCTAGCTAAACTACTAAGGTTGTTTAGAAAAATGCAAAATTAAACCTGATTGTAGTGACTGAAAAAGTTTCTATGAAAGGATAAAATATCAAAACATGAAAATTGGAGAGGAAAAGCAAACTAGATGTAGAGTAGTTTGAACAAAGTTAAAGCAATATATAAATATGAATTTATAAAGTGAATTAATAGAGAAATAATTAAAAGCAGAAGGAATAATTTCCTTATCAACAGATTTATCATAGGATTTTTTCAAAAAGCATCCAGGTAGACTTAAAATTTTATTAATCTATAAGGCATAAGTATTTCAAGGATATATATAAATATTTTAAGAATTGAGGACAGGTGTACAATTAGCATTAAAAACCTATACCACTCACTTCTTCCATTTAATTTGGGTTTATGAAAATATAATTTTTGTATTGATGCCCTTTACTGAATAGCTTCATTCAATGTTACTTTTAGCAAAACATAGAATCTAAATCACAAAAGTCAAGATAAAAGGTAAACCTTGAAAAGGTAAAAATTTGTGAAAAATGAGAGAAAAATAACAACAGAAGAAACAATAAATGTTATCATCTATATGCTTAATAGTTTGTAAGAGACTTGTGTAGTAAAAGAAACATAGGTTTGAAGTGAAATCATATGTAGTTTTCAACTGTTTCTATATTTATCCCTGTGCCCTCATGTTACTTACTTAAATTTTTTTTTTATAGAGACAGAGAGAGAGAGTCAGAGAGAAGGACAGACAGACAGGAATGGAGAGATGAGAAGCATCAATCATCAGTTTTTCGTTGCACATTGTGACACCTTAGTTGTTCATTGATCACCCTCCCATATGTGCCCTGACCACGGGCCTTCAGCAGACGGAGTAACCCCTCGCTCAAGCCAGTGACCTTGGGTCCAAGTTGGTGAGCCTTTTGCTCAAATCAGATGAGCCCGCACTCAAGCTGGCAACCTCAGAGTCTCGAACCTGGGTCCTCGGCATCCCAGTCCGATGCTCTATCCACTGCGCCACCACCTGGTCAGGCACTTACTTAAATTTTTTAAGCTTCATTTTTCTCACTTGTAAAATAGAAATTGCAATGCCTAGTGGGGAGGCAGAGACAGATTCCTTCATACGACCCACCAGGATCTACCCAGCAAGACCAGCTGGGTTGCTGCTCAGCAACCAAGCCATTTTAGTGCATGAGACAAGGCCATGGAGCCATCCTCAGAGCTTGGGGCCAATTTTGCTCAAACCATTTGAGCCATGGCTGTGGGAGAGGAAGAGAGAGAGATGGGAAACCACTTCTCCTGTGTGCCCTGACCCGGAATCAAACTCAGGACTTCCACATGCTGGGCTCAGGCTCTACCACTGAGCCAACTGGCCAGGGCCTATGCTAATTTTTCTTGTCCACTCTTCATACACATTATCTCATAACACCTGGTAAAATAGGTATTACTCATTCACTACTCTGTGTTTTTTGAACTTCTATTCCAACTGGCCCTCTACTGGTCTAGAAGGGGATAAAGTAGAGAAGAAAAGGTGAACTTTGTCACTTTTCAGAAGGGAAAGTCACTCAAACTTGCCAATATTGTAATATTGGCAACAAAAAACCTTAGCAAAAACTTCTTTATATATATTTTTTCAGTTTTTTAAACATTAAATGGGTCATTTAGCATGTATTAACTTTTGAACAAAAACATTTATGTGAGAATCAGCATTTCATTTTCACTTCTGATATTTTAATTTCTAAACCTCAAGAGAATAAATTCTCTGACTTTTAATTAGTGAAGAATATTAATACAGTTTAATTTGACTATGAATATCTCTCTGTACTGTCTGTATATAGGTGTGATACAAAGGTAGAAAAATTACAGCTTAAACATTCTCTTTCTTCAATGTATACCCATACCTACATCCTCACCCCCTCACCACCGCTACATATGTGAGAAGGAGAGAGAAAAGAAAGGAGAGGAGCAGAAAGGAGGAGAAAGAGGGGAAGAAAAATCAGAAATAAAATTGAGAATAAATTAAGAGTTTTTAATACAATACTTATATCATCTGTTCTGACTCAGTGGAACTCAATTTGAATGATCTCTATAGATAATGTATGGATGTATGTGTGTATACACATATAGATGCATATAATTTAAATTTAAAATATGGTTTTTTTATTTATAGCCTTTATATATATAAGGTTATAGATGCTGTAAAGCAGGAAATATGTTTAAAACTACTTTATTTGAGAGTACTTTAATTCACATAGCAGTTTTATTAAATACCTTCATTAAAAATATTACTAAAGTATTCTGTAATCTATAATTCTCAGGTGAAGGGACAAAAATCTCATCATGCTGAGGAGATGGGAATCTAATTCCAGAGAACAAAATGTGCTTTTAATAAACTATGACAAGATAGGGAAGAGGAAAACAAAGGTTTAAGAGGCAAAAGATCTGCGTCTCAGACTAATGAAAACATTCAATCCACGTGTCACAAACAAATAAAAGAGAAAAGAATATGGCGAGTGAGCACTGACCTTCAGGAATACATCTTCTCTGTACCATAGCAACTCACCTAGATCAGCAGTGAATCCCTGATGAATATTTATCACACAAAGAAATGTAATAAAATGGTTTAAAAAATAACCTTTCAATGTAACATCACAATGAAACAAATCTAGTTAGAGGAATATACTACACACAATACAAATGTAATTCCTCTTGAATTATAGTTCACATGTGTGCTTCTATAAGTGCAGTAAATGTCTTTGTCTATACCACATTTTCTGGTTTTCACTGTATTTCCTTAGTATAATTTCTATGAATGTAATTTTTGAGACCAAGGGAAGAAACATTTTGAATTCTTTTTGACTTATAGTAACAATTGCTTTCCAAAGGTTTACACCAATTTATACATCATTACCTAACATTCCTCCTATTTCTATGATTAAGCTAATATTGGTTATGCTTTTGAATGTTTTATAATTTAAAATAATTTTTAATAATTTGTTAGACTTTAAAAGTCCCTCTTTATTCAATTTTTGTTTATTCTTGATTATACTGATATAGATAATTTTATATGTATAATGTACATTATTTTCTCTTGATATTTCTTTTGCATATTGTTCATTATTTCTCTTGGTTTACTCTTTTCTGTTATCTGTATTACTTTTTATATAGGAAGGCTTATAACTTTTGTCACCCACATTTTTTAAAATTTTTTATTACCATTTCTTTCTTTGGTGGTAATTATAATATACTAAGCATGCAAATATTTGTTATTTATTTGTTGTCTCAATTCTTTTTTTAGCTGCTAAAAATATAGAGTATTCTATCTAAGTTTCTATCCACAGGTGTGTTTCTGTTTCTCTTAGCATCAATAATAATGCCACCACTGATGTGTATAGTGATTTCTGTGTGTTTGACACTGTTTGAAGTGCTTATTATGTTACATAATTTGGTCCTTACAAAGATACAAAGAGGAAGGTTCTACCATTACATCCACATTTAAGATGAGGAAATAGAAGCACAGATAATTTATTTATTTTTTATTTTATTTTATTTATTTATTTATTTACAGAGACAGAGAGAGAGTCAGAGTGAGGGATAGACAGTAACAGACAGACAGGAACAGAGAGATGAGAAGCATCAATCATTAGTTATTCATTGCACATTGCGATATCTTAGTTGTTCATGGATTGCTTTCTCATATGTGCCTTGATCTCGGCCTTCAGACTGAGTAACCCCTTGCTTGAGCTAGCGACTGTGGGTCCAAGCTGGTTAGCTTTTGCTCAAACCAGATGAGCTGCGCTCAAGCTGGTGACCTCGGAGTCTCGAACCTAGGTCCTCAGCATCCCAGTCTGATGCTCTATCCACTGTGCCACTGCCTGGTCAGGCAAAGCACAGATAATTTAATTAATTTGCTTAGTGTCACTTATCAGCTAGACAAGATGGCTCCATAGTTTATGTTTTTGCTCATGGCATTTTAATACTATGGCATTCAGAACAAGAGGTTCATGAGTAGTCTATTTTTATTATATATGGAATATTTAATCAATTTAACCCTACTCTATATTACCTTTGAAACCAGTTTTGGGTAATTGAACAGGAAAATCTCTGTGAAGTACTAAGTGCCTATTTCATTTTCTCCAATCATTGACTTCAGCCATGTTCTCTGGAATCTCCCCTTTTCTTTTCTTGATGACACTTAATAATGTTATCTCAAATAGATCCCACAACAGTCCCAGAAGCATTACTTCTGGTCATTGTGATATTAAAAAGTCCACTCACTGAATAGGTTATTTTATGAGAGAGCTCAAACTCTTCCAGGTCTCTCTTCTATCTCTACTGTGTTCTGTCAGTACAACCCACTGTCCCTTACTGCTGAGCTGTTTAGCCCAGCAAATGGCTTACTCCATGCTACCATCTGTGCAGTTCATTGGACTTGTGGAAACTCGCACATTCTCTCAACTAACACCGGGTGGATGTGCAGGGCTGTTCTGTTGCATCTCCCTATGCTGCAACTTTTCTCCGATTTCCTTTCAATCAAACTCTTTCTCCCATATTCTGTCTCTGTCATCTCTTGCTCTCTCACTCTCCTTCACCTCTCTGGCTTTTGTTTATGCAAACTGACAGGGCTGGGGAATGGGCTGGTTTGGATAATAGTTGAGGGCAGCAAATCAATTTCATTGCCTTGGAGATAAGCCCTGGAAACAATGTCTGGCTGCTGCTATTTATTTTGCTTTTTTTGGAATGAAATATATTTATTATCTTTCTGCTTTAGCTTTGGTTTCTAACTGTTAGTTTTGGGTTAACCAGAGAAGTCCTGTTATACATTTACTCATTTCTTTGCTTGAAGCCTATTTTGGTTTTATTTTTGCCCAGTCTCAAATATTTTTTGTATTTCATTAGTGTGTTTCATTGTTGTATGCCCAAATTTTACTTTATGTGTTAAAAGCATGTTTCTTATAAGCAACCTAAAGTTCTATTTTGTAAGTCAGCTGAAACACTTTGCTTTTTATGGCTCAATAAGGTAAATGATGTGCCTAGGGTCACACCATCAATAAGAAGAGACATGAGTCTATTCTAGGCATGTCTGTCTAGAAAGACCATTCTTCTCATCACTACATTTCTTATTTTTCTCTAGTCATGTGAAAAATATCTTAATCTCAATTTCACTGATTATTTTTCAAAATTCACCACTGAAGCTTTAGTTGTCTAATTCAAGGAAAACACCATAAGTTTTGATTAGATGAAAATACTAATACACTTCATTTCCTGCCAGTTCTGCCCACACAGTTCCCAGTCTCTCTTGATCTTTGCTTTCCTAATTGGTTTAGTAGTTAAACTCATGAGTCTTGGAGTCAAAAAGGCTTAAGTTTAAATCTTAGATCTGACACAATTTCATCTGCAAAATAAGGATTAAAGACCTAAATTACCAAAGTAGATACTATAGTGTGAGTTTTGTATTGGTTAATTGATGTTCTTTAAACACTTTTGCCATGCCTGGAAAACTGGTGACACAAGCCCAATGAAAGTGTATTTGCATTTTGAAGCTGAAGATGCTAATGAAAACGAAGTTGACCTGCATTGCTGGGGTTTAGCCTTCACTGGATATTTATAATGATACTTATAGTAGTGATTAAGTCTAGAGCATTTTTATCTACATGCATAGGACATGTTGTTCTCCTCTTTGGGGAACAGCTGTATTTTACTTATAGCAAAGCCTAATGATTGTGATGCTGAGCATAGCTTGGGGCTCTTACTCATAGCTGTTTTTAACTCAGTTTCCTGAAAATATTTGAGCCTAGAGAAAGGGTTTAAAGTAAATAAAATCTGAGGGGTTGTTTTGGAAAACTCTGAATTTTGGAGCACAAGAAACACCATTTTTTGAGCTCTTAAAAATATGTGTATGCCTGGCCGGTTGTCTCAGCGGTAGAGCGTTGGCCTAGTGTGCGGAGGGCCCAGGTTCGATTCCCGGCCAGGGCACATAGGAGAAGCGCCCATTTGCTTCTCCACCCCTCTGCCGCGCTTTCCTCTCTGTCTCTCTCTTCCCCTCCCGCAGCCGAGGCTCCATTGCAGCAAAGATGGCCCGGGTGCTGGGGATGGCTCTGTGGCCTCCGCCTCAGGTGCTAGAGTGGCTCTGGTCGCAATATGGCGACGCCCAGGATGGGCAGAGCATCGCCCCCTGGTGGGCAGAGCGTCGCCCCTGGTGGGCGTGCCGGGTGGATCCCGGTCGGGCGCATGCAGGAGTCTGTCTGACTGTCTCTCCCTGTTTCCAGCTTCAGAAAAATGGAAAAAAAAATATGTGTATGATGATTGCACGATTTGGGCTTGCAGCTGTCCCATGTCAGTCATATGCGGCCAGCATATTTAAAATTTCCTCCTCTAATAAAACTCTCCAAACTTCATCTGGACTGGATGTCTCTATGTGAACTCAATGAAATTATTTTTCTTATAGATACATCATTCTATTTAAAAACTGTTTGGGGAGAACTGAAGATGGCGCGGAGTAGGCAGATTCACAGACTTCCAGGTCACATCACTGAACTGGATTACAAACTAATTTAGGAACAATCAGCATGAAAAACCAACTCTGGACTACAAGAACAGCTCTCAAAAACCAAAGAGCAAAGAAAAAGCCACAACAAATTTGGTAGAGAGCGCCTAAATCTCCCTGGCTTACAGAAACGGGGGGTGGTGGTGGTGGTGAGGCTGAGAGCCCAGAAGAGCTCCCACTCCAAGGAAAAGAGCAGAAAATACTGCTCACAGCCACTTGCCTGGTAACCAGGAAATGAGATGTGTTGAAAGGGCCGGCTAGTCTTCCAAAAAGAAATGGAAGAGAGAGAGACAGACAGTTAGGAGCAGAGGAATGCAGGGGATGACCTGAGAAGCTGAATCATCCAAGGCTGGAGGCAGCCATAGCTGGGGGAGGGGCTGATACTTCCATAAAACAGAAGACTAAAGTGCTTCTGGATCACAGATCTACAGACATCTCTCCAGCTTCAATCAGTACAACTAGACACAGCTGAAAACAAGAAATGGGGAGGAGGGCAGTAACTCAGGTCTCCATGGAGATCTGAGATTCATCTCCCCCTACTGAAGCTGAGAAAACACCCTGCCCCCAGAGAGAGAAGATGGCAGAAGAGGCCTTCAGAGTCTCAGGTTACACCCATCTCATTCCTGGATACAGTTTCAAATAAGCCCCCTGCTGAGATCAGTAAACAAGACTATTACCTCTTAAGAAAACAAACAAATCAAGACTTCAAAGTGGCCCAAATCCAAAAGTGGATTACAAATAACAGCTGATGCCAACCCAAGAAGCCCAGAAATAACACAATTGAAAACTGGGGACAGACAACTCCAAGCCTAGAATCAACGAGCTCTACAAACAAAACACCCAAACACACAGACATAATGAGAATACAGAGAAGTGTAATTCAAATGAAACCACAAGAGAAATATTCAGGAAATGAACTGAGTGATGTGGAAATAACCAAACTTCCGGATGCAGAGTTCAAAATAATGATTGTAAGGCTGCTTAGGGTCTTAGAACAATAATGGATGGTCATTACAAACACCTAAATAAAGAAATAGCAAGTATATAAAGGATATTGAAATATTAAAAAAGAATCAGTCAGAGATGACAAATACAATAGCAGAAATGAAGACCACAATAGAAAGAATTAAAAAACAGGATGGATGGAGCTGAGGATCGAATCAGCAAGTTGGAGGACAAGTTGAATGAAGGCATGACAGCAGAGAAGAAAAAAGAAAATAGAATCAAAATATCTGAGGAAACTCTTAGAGAGATCTGTGACAACCTGAAGAGAAATAACATCCGCATCATAGGGATTTCTGAAGAAGAAGAGAAAGAACAAGGGATAGAGACTTTGTTCAAACATATTATAGCTGAAAACTTCCCTCAATAAATGCAAGAGAAACTCTCACAAGTTCAAGAAGCACAGAGAACTCCATTAAAGAGAAACCCAAAGACCTATACCAAGACACATCATAATTAAAATAACAAAGCTAAGTGATAAAGAGAAAATATTAAAAGCTGCTGGAGAAAAAAAGGCTACCTACAAAGGAGCCCCCATAAGGATGATATCAGACTTCTCAACAGAAACACTTGAGGCCAAAAGGAAATGGAAAGAAATATTAAAGTAATGCAGAAGAAGAACCTACAACCAAGACTACTTTATCCAGCCAGGCTATCATTTATAATTGAAGGAGAAATAAAAAGCTTCCCGGACAAAAAAAATTGAAGGAATTCATTACAACCAAACCAATGCTGCAGGAAATGTTAAGGGGCCTGTTGTAAACAGATCAAAGTGGGAAAAGAATATAGCAAAAGAGGAATACAGCTTTAAAGAATAAAATGGCAATAAGCAACTACATATCAATAATAACCTTAACTTTAAATGGATTAAATTATCCAATCAAAAGACATAGGGTAGCTGCGTGGATAAGAAAACAGGACCCATACATATGCTGTCTACAAGAGATACACTTTAAAACAAAAGATGCACATAGACTGAAGGTAAAAGGATTGAAAAAAAAAACATTTCATGCAAATGGAAATAAAGAAAAGCTGGGGTAGCAATACTTATATCAGACAAAATGGACTTTAAAACAAAGGATATAGTAAGAGATACAGAAGGTTATTACATAATGATAAAGGGAGCAATCCAACAGGAAGATATAACTATTATAAATATCTACACACCTAATATAGGAGCACCGGAATATATAAAGCAGACTTTGATGGATATAAAGGGTGAGATCAACAGCAGTACTATAATAGTAGGAGATTTCAATACCCCACTAACATCACTAGATAGATCCTTAAGAAAGAAAATTAACAAAGAAACAGCAGACTTAAAGGACACACTAGATCAACTCAATTTAATAGATATCTTCAGAACCTTTCACACTAAAGCAGCAGAATATACATTTTTTTCAAGTGCTCATGGTACATTCTCTAGGATAGACCACATGTTAGGGCACAAAAGTGGTCTCAACAAATTTAAGAACATTGAAATCATATCAAGCACTTGCTTTGATCAAAATGGCATGAAACTAGAAATCAACCACAACAGAAAAACTCAAAAATTCTCAAACACATGGAAACTAAATAACAGGCTGTTAAATAATGAATTGATTAAGAATGAGGTCAAAGAAGAAATAAAAAAATTTCTAGAAATGAATGATAATAAGCATAGAACAACTCAAAATTTATGGGACACAGCAAAGCAGTCCTGAGAGGCAAGTTCATAGCACTACAGGCACACTTTAAGAAGCTAGAAAAAGCTCAAATAAACAACTGAACTCTGCATCTAAAAGAATTAGAAAAAGAACAGCAAGTAAAGCCCAAATGTAGTAGAAGGAAGGAAATAATAAAGATAAGAGCAGTATTAAATGACATAAGGCTAAAGAAACAATAAAGAGGATCAATGAAATTAAGAGCTGGTTCTTTGAAAAGGTAAACAAGATCGATGAACTTTTAACTAGACTCACCAAAAAAAAAAAAAAAAAAAAAAGAGAGAGAGGACTCAAATAAATAAAATTAGAAATGAGAGTGGAGAAATAACAGCTTACACAACAGAAATACAAAATATTGTAAGAAAATACTATGAAGAACTGTATGCCAAAAAACGAGACAACCTCCATAAAATGGACAAATTTTTTGAAACACACAATCTTCCAAAAATCCATCTGGAAGAATCAGAAAACCTAAACAGACTGATTACACCAAATGAGATCATAACATTTATCAAAAAACTTCCAACAAAGAAAAGTCCTGGGCCTGATGGCTTCACAAGTGAATTCTACCAAGTATTTAAAGACGAACTAACTCCTATCCTTCTCAAGCTATTTCAAAAATTCAAGAGGAAGAAATACTTCCAAGCTCCTTTTATGAGGTGAGCATAATTCTGATTCCAAAGCCAGCAAAGACAACACAAAGAAAGAAAATTATAGGCCAATATCCCTGATTAATATAGATGCTCAAATCCTCAACAAAATATTAGCAAATTGGATCCAACAATATATGGAAAAAATCATACACCATGATCAAGTGGGATTAATTCTGGGGAGGCCAGTCTGTTATGATATTTGCAAATCAATCAATGTGATTTATCACATAAACAAAAGGAAGGAGAAAAACCACATGATAATTTCAATAGATGCAAAAAAAGCATTTGATAAAATCCAGCACCCATTCATAATCAAAACTCTCAGCAAAGTTGGAAAACATGGAACATACCTCAACATGATAAAAGCCATCTATGACAAACCGACAGCCAATATCATTCTCAATGGGCAAAAATTAAAAGCAGTCACCTTAAGATCAGGAACAAGTCAGGGGTGTCCCCTTTCACAACTCTTATTCAACATAGTCCTGGAAATCCTAGCCACAGCAATCAGACAAGAAGAAGAAATAAATTGCATTGAAGTTGGAAAAGAAGAAGTAAAACTATCATTATTTGCAAATGATATGATATTGTATATAGGAAACCCTAAAGTCTCAGTCAAAAAACTACTGGACCTGATAAATGAATTCAGCAAGATGGCAGGATATAAAATTAATACTCAGAAATCAGAGGCATTTTTATACACTAACAATGAACTTTCAGAAAGAGAAATTAAGAAAACAATCCCCTTCATTATTACAACCAAAAAAATAAAGTACCTAGGAGTAAATTTAACCAAGGAGACTAAAGATTTCTACTCGGAAAATTAAAAAACATTGATAAAAGAAATCAGGGAAGATACAAAGAAGTGGAAGCATATATCGTGCTCATGGTTAGGAAGGATAAACATCATTAAAATGTGTATATTACCCAAAGCAAGTTTTAAATTCAATGCAATACCAATTAAAATACCAATGACATACTTTAAAGATATAGAATACATATTCCAGAAATTTATATGAAACCAAAAAAGAACACGAATAGCCTCAGAAATCTTAAAAAAGAAGAATAAAGTGGGAGGTATCACACTTTCTTATATCAAGTTATACTACAAGGCCATTGTATTAAAAACAGCCTGGTACTGGCATAAGAACAGGCATATAGATCAATGGAACAGAACAGAGAACCCAGAAATAAACCCACAGCTCTATGGACAACTGATATTTGACAAAGGAGATAAGGACATATAATGGAATAAAGAAAGCCTCTTTAATAAATGGTCTTGGGAAAATTGGACGGCTACCTGCAAAAAAATAAAACTAGACCACCAACTTACACCATTCACAAAAATCAACTCAAAATGGATAAAAGACTTAAATGTAAGCCATGAAACCATAAGCATCTTAGAGGAAAACATAGGCAGTAAGCTTTCCAACATCTCTCGCAGCAATATATTTGCTGATTTATCTCCATGAGCAAGTGAAATAAAAAACAGGATAAACAAATGGATCTATATCAAACTAAAAAGCTTTTGCACAGCTATAGACAATAAGAACAGATTAAAAAGACAAACTACACAATGGGAGAACATATTTGACAATACATCTGATAAGGGGTTAATAACCAAAAGAACTTGTAAAGAACTTGTAAAACTCAACACCAGGAAGACAAACAATTCAATCAAAAAATGTGCAAAAGAAATGAATAGACACTTCTCCAAAGAGAACATACAGATGGCCAATAGGCATATAAAAAATGCTCAACATCACTAATCATTAAAGAAATACAAATTAAAACCACAATGACATATCACCTCACACCAATCAGAATGGCGCTCATCAACAAAACAACACAGAATACGTGCTGGCGAGGATGTGGAGAAAAGGGAACCCTCCTGCACTGCTGGTGGGAATGCAGACTGGTGCAGCCTCTGTGAAAAACAGTATGAAGATTCCTCAAAAAATTAAAAATCAAACTGCCTTTTGACCCAAGTATCCCACTTTTAGGAATATACCCTAAGAACACCATAGAATTGTTCCAAAAGGAGAAATGCATCCCCATGTTTATGGCAGCATTGTTCACAATAGCGAAGATCTGGAAACAGCCCAAGTGTCCATCAGAGGACGAGTGGATTAAAAAGCTTTGGTACATATATACTGTGGAATACTACTCAGCCATAAGAAATGATGACATCGGGTCATTTACAACCACATGGGTGGACCTTGATAACATTATACGGAGTGAAATAAGTAATCAGAAAAAACCAAGAACTATATAAATGCAAAAAAAGCATTTATATAGTTCTATCTTCAGAACCTTTCACCCTAAAGCAGCAGAATATACATTTTTTTCAAGTGCTCATGGTACATTCTCTAGGATAGACCACATGTTAGGGCACAAAAGTGGTCTCAACAAATGGATTGAGATGTCCCATACATAGATGGGACATAGAAATGAGACTCAGAGATATGGACAAGAATGTGATAGTAATGGGGGGTGTGAGGGGGCGAGGAAGGAGAGAGAAGGCGTGGGGGGAGGGGAGGGGCACAAAGAAAACCAGGTAGAAGGTGACAGGAGACAATTTGACTTTGGGTGAGGGGTAGCAACATAATCAAATGTCAAAATAATCTAGAGATGTTTTCTCTGAACATATGTACCCTGATTTATCAATGTCACTGCATTAAAATTAATAATAAAAAATAAAAAATATATGTGTATGATGCTGCTGAAGGAATAAGAATGGCTTTTTCTTTTCCCTCTTGGCCCCAGTACAGATGCCAGTGCCCAGTGGCACTGCCTCTGAATAGTGGCTTTGCCAGCATAGAGCGCTTTTTCCAGCAAGCAACTATGTCCCCAGGTGCTTAATGCATCAGCTAGAGCTACAGTGAGGAGGGAGGAAGGGATAGTGTGGCCCGAAAGAAGAGTATGATAAGGAAGTAGCTACAAGTACCCCTACTGGTGGCCAGGTGCCATTTTGCCAAGTGCAGTGAGAGTGGCACCTATATGCTCAAAGCTACTGGCATAGGGAGGCTGGTATTCTACAGAGTAATGGCGAAGCACCAGTACACAGGTTTACAAGCATGGACTCCTGATTCCACCCCTTCAAATCTGCTCTAAACAAAAAATTCAATACCTCAGTAAAGGGCACTTCCATCCTGCCAGGTACTTGACATCAAACTTTCTGGGTCAACTTCAATTTTTCTCTTTTTTCTCATCCCACATCTGATTCTTCAAAAAGTCCTGTTGACTTAACGTTTGAAACATAACCAGAATCCAATCAGGCTCACTCCCTTCACTGCTGCCACCATGGCGCAGGCCCCTATTTCTCACCTGGGTTATCACAGCAGCCACTTCACTGATCTTACTGCTTTTACCCTTGCCTTAGGAATGTATTTTCAACACAGCAACCAGAATGAGCCTTTATTTTTATTTTATTAAGATGTAATTGACATTTAACATTATGTAAGTTTGCGGTGTAGAACATATTAATTTGATACATATATATATAGTACATATTGTGGTATGATTACCACTATAGTGTTAGCTAACACCTCTATCACTTCACAGAATCATCATTTCTTTTTTTATTGTGGGAACAGATAAGATCAAGTTTCTAAGCAACTTGGAGGTTTCTAATACAGTATTGTTGTCTATAATCACTATGTCGTGCATTAGATCAGTAGAACTTATTGCCTGTTGAAAGTTTATACCTTCAAACATCTCTTCAATTTTACCCCCCCCACCAGCCTCTGGTAACCACCATTCCACTCTCCATTTTTATGAGTTGAGATTTTTTATATTCCACAGATAAGTCATATTATATAGTAGTTCTTTTTCTCTATCTGACATATCTTACTTTGCATGATATTCTCAAGGTTCAGTGATGTTGTTTCAAATGGTAAGATTTTCTTCTTTCTCATGGCTGAATAATATTCATATATATATATTAATTACATCTTCTTTATCCACTGACCTATAGATGGGCACTTAGGTCATTTACATGTCTTGTCTATGGTGAATAATGTACAATAAACATGAATGCAAGTTTTACTTCAATGTCCTGTTTCCATTTTCTTTGGACATAATGTAGAAGTGGAATTGCTGGATCATATAGTAGTTCTATTTTAATTTTTTGAAGAAACTCTACACTGTTTTCTATAGTGGCTGTACCAATTTACATTCTCGTCAATGGAGCACAAGAGTTCCCTTTTCTGTGTGTCTTCTCCTACTCTCATCTCTTGCCTTCTTGATATAGTTATTACAAAACTTTTAAAGTGAAAGTCTGCTAATGTCCCTTCTCCATCATCCAAAATCCTCCAGATGGTTCCCAATCTCACCCAGAGTAAAACTTAAAGTCTTTACAATAGGTTACAAGTCTTTACATGATTTGCTTTTTCTTCATAACCTCCCTGACCTCACCACTGATGATTTTATTAATATATAATATACAACATGTCACATGGAGTTTTTACTATATATTATGATGTAAGATATACCTACTCATGTTGTTAAGAGTAAAGAGTATTATATGCCTAACCTGTGGTAGCACAGTGTATAGGGCATCATCCTGAAATACTGAGGTCACCAGTTTGAGACCCCAGGCTACCTCTATCCTACATTTTTTGACTGACTCAGATCACCTAATCTCTTTCCAGAAAAATAATTATAAATATCCAATTTAGAAAATGATGTCCTGACTTCATGTATTATTTTACATTTCATTTAAACTTTCCAAAATAAGAAGATTAAAAAAGTTCTAAACTGCATTTACCCAATATTTCTTATAGTTAATATACTTCTGATCATATATTTGTAAAGAAATGCTTTCCTGTCTCATAAATACTAGACCCTTTGAGACAAAGTACTGGATAATTGTAATTTGAATTCCATAATATTATAAATTCAGGTCTAAAAAATTAATAAATACATAGCAATGTTGATGAGTATTAATATATACTTTTATTAATCTGTAAATATTATTTTAAATATAATGACCATTAACCTAACTTGAAGTCTGTTCCCTACAATTTGTCTCTTTTTGTTGTTTCTCTTTGTTTTCCTATGTGTTGTTTGTAGGTCTTTTTCAGTTGTGATTCACAATTATTTATAACACTTTATTTAGCACAACAAATTCCTGGACTTGACATTAAAATTTGCATTTCACAAAACTGTAGTCATTTCTTTCACAGGGTGACATTCATATTAGTATAAAAACACTAACTCAATTTAAGAGCTGTGTTCAAACCAATAAGAACAAGATTTATATGTTTTTCTGGCTAAAGCTGTTTCTTGACTACTAGAAATTAGAATAAAACACCACTAGAAAATGGAACCAAATTGATCAACTCAATGTAAACAACACTTAGCAGCGAGTCTATTTAAAGTATCCACTCCAGTTATCTATCTACCTTTGAATGTGCTGCAATATTATACAGGCATCTGCATTGATTTAAAAACAGTGGTGTGCTGGTAAGCTGGTATTGCAGTACCCCTTTTCTCCTTAGTTTTAAATTTTCTGTATTCAGCAACCTGGCTATCAGGGTTAATGATCATGTTAGTTAAAGTGAATGACTATTTGTCAAGGGATGAATGGTTATATTTTCTTTACTACATCTCAGATGAGCAAAACTATTAAACCAGAGAGGTCTTTTCTGGCTGCTCATGATTGCCAGTGCAGAGGCACAGTGACACAGCATGGTTGACAAGAAGGAGAAAAAGGACAGGTGCTATACTTTTCCTAGGGTTGCTTCATGACAACATAAGTAGTAAGAGCCTCAGCTTTTAAAATATTAGAGCATTAATAGACTTTTATTTGTTTGCTTAAGGTCAGACAATGCTTCCTTTCCATTCTGCCCACATGGCAGAAAAGAGTTTTTACCTCCAGAGTCTTCAATGGTAAAGGAAGCTTCTGACTAAGATTCTTTCATGTCTCAAGCTCTGAGTGGGCATGTGAAATTTGATGATTATAAATATTAGAAATATTTCCCAGCAAGAACCCATTTGATAGTTATAACATTGTAGCAGATTTTTAAAATATTTCTTTTTGTTAAATGTGGGTAGAGCGCAGAGCACATTCCTAGAGGCTGTGGCTGGTGCAATGCTGTGAGAATACTCCAGCTCCCAGAAGCCTCCTGGGCATACCCAGGAAGGGAGCTCGCCCGCTATAAGGAAGTGACGCAGCGCCAACCATGCAGCTCCCTGATCTTTTCAGCCATTGGCTATGAAGGACACGCTGTAACAGTCTATAGGCTGAACCTGTGTATATAAGCTAGCTTACTTCCTGAATAAAGTGGATCTGCATCACTGAACCTGGTCCCCAGAGTTGGGTCTTTGCATCTTCGTCGTCCTCATCCCCCTCATCCCCAGCAGGACTTGTTCACAACTGGTGCCCAATGTGGGGCAGGGACCTAACCGGCATCCAATGGACCAGTGAGTGACCCTCTGCAATGGGAAACCTCCCCCACTCTCGAGCCACGCAGGCTTGAGCCCTGCATGCCCTGTTGCAGAGTAAGTGAGTTAAAGTTAGTGAAAAGGATCTTTGTATTTACTGGGAGATCCTCTTTGGTTTCAGTCCTTGGTTCCAGGATGTGCCTCTTTGGGACCCCGATACTTGGGCTCGAGCTTTCTGGTGCATCCGCTCAGCCAAAGTACATGGAGGACAAACCTTCCCTCTCAGCCTCATTCCTGCCCTGCTAGCGATACATGCCTACCTGACCAGTGCTCCTGCTGGGAACCCTCCACCAGTGCAGAGATATTGCAGGCTGCCCCTCTCTCTGGGGAGCCCCCTACGTCCCTATTCATCCCCCTCCACTGGGGAGGAAAGTAGATTAGCCTCCGAGTTTGATGGACTTGCAGCTGAGCGTGCAGAAACAAAACCAAACGAATTGCTAACTGCACCATCAGCTCTGCCACTGGAAAAGGTGCAAGTCGCTACTTCCGCATTCCCTGCAGCATCTCAGACGCCATTTTCTACCCCAGCTTTAACTCCAACATGTGTTCCTGCTGCAGACCCATCGGCCAGCCTATATGCCCCCATGTGCCTTTTTTCTTTCTGTCTGTCTGTCTTGTCTATTTTTCTGTATCTCTCGCTCTCTCTCTCTCCTGCTCCTCTCTCTGAAATGACGCTGGAAGGACCCAGTACAGCACAGTGGCGGGGATCATACCCTCTTCTAACACAAGGGAGAGGTTATGCTTGTGCTTTTCAGCCAATTTGGATCCCAGGAACCCCCCAACCTGCTTGACAGGGTTTCTTGGTCACCCACTAAATGGTTCAGTCTTCACCTGTCCAAAGCCACAGCCCTGGCCTTCTCCACACTGACTACGCCTGAGGGGAGGAGGTCCTCAGCACTCCAGAAGAAGACCTCGCAGCCGGCATGTGCGCTCCATCACCTGGGGAGTTGTGGAGGCTTTGGCGGGGCAGGCCCAGAGAATTGCCCCTGACGGGCCCCAGGCCCTGGTGCTCTGTTCTTGCTTATGTGTGCTGTAATAAACACTGTCTCCCAGATACAGGCGGCGGCAGCCTGGGGCTTGAGCCTGGCAGCCCGAGCTGGTGTTTTCAGTTCATTTTTGGAGGAAGAGGAGAATTGGGCCAGAGTTGTGGTTTGCAGACTCCAGGAGGTAAATGGTGGCAGCTGCAGTGGGAGGATGAATGGAAGCCAGGCTTGCATCACCGAGTGGCTGCTGGAATGGCAGGGAGTGCCTGCTAAGCCGCTGGTGGGTTCGCTGACATTTTGGGACATAGGGGTGGGCGCCATCATGCTCTCTGGAGCAGAGATGAAAATGCTGACTGCCATTGCCATGTGCTCTTCTTTGGGACAGTGTAAGAACTGCCAGGATGGCAGGGATAAGGGAGGTGGCTGAGGCCTCA
The DNA here is from genome assembly GCF_036850995.1 of Saccopteryx leptura. Classification (NCBI taxonomy): domain Eukaryota; kingdom Metazoa; phylum Chordata; class Mammalia; order Chiroptera; family Emballonuridae; genus Saccopteryx; species Saccopteryx leptura. The sequence goes on from NC_089507.1 coordinate 41,336,798, forward strand.
TGTGCATGGACTGATTTCCTGGACTACGACCTGAGTGAGCACTGGCTCCTTTGTTGGATGGACTTACGGATTTTGGACAATGTGAAATACCCTGATGGAGGTGGGTGATGGCTTTGCTGGAAGCATTCCCCTGCCCCGGGAAGATTTTCCCATGGCTAGATAAAAGGTCAAGGATATTCTGCACTTTTGGCAAAGTGCTCAGAGACTTGTGAAATGTACTTTTGTAATTGTTGAAATTGTATGATTTGTCATGTTGCTGTAATTTGTGTAATGTGCCTTGCAACCATATGAGTACGCAGCCCACGGCAAGCCATTTTTTCTGTGTTTGGGCACTGGGACCTTTGTGGGAAGTTGGGCATGCATTGATCTATGTCCATTTCTTACAATCAAAATGGAACTATGTTTAACAGCACCTAGAAAGTCTCTGTAACAAAATGGGAGGGAAATGACATCCCGACCCCTAGAAGGAATCCTCTGTTTAAGACCCCCGTTCTATTTCCTAACTAGTCAAATGTTACAGAGCTTGCCTTATTGTTTAATCCAGCTAATCTATTAGCATATAGTATAATAGATATTATAGTTGTTTTAGTTCTAATGCATAGCATTCAGAAGCTACAATAACAGCAAGCTGTCATTCATCAAGTTCAATTGACCTTAATTAAAAGAAAAGGGGAGATGTGGGTGGAGCGCAGAGCTCATTCCTAGCAGCCAAGGCTGGTGCAATGCTGTGAGAATACTCCAGCTCCCAGAACCTCCTGGGCATACCCAGGAAGGAAGCTCGCCCACTATAAGGAAGTGACTCAGTGCCAACCACACACCTCCCTGATCTTTTCAGCCATTGGCTATGAAGGACACACTGTAACATCCTATAGGCTTAACCTGTATATATAAGCTAGCTTACTTCCTGAATAAAGTATATCTGCTTCACTGAACCTGGTCCCCAGAGTCAGGTCTTTGCGTCTCTGTCATCCTCATCCCCGGCAGGACTTGTCCACAGTTAAAATATATTCATGTGTGTAAAATTAAATTTCTTATCAGTTGCTGATGTTCCAGCAGCATTTACACTAAAACATTAAATGTCACTTTTCTCTATTATCTCTTCCACCAAGTTTTGAGACATTTCACAATCTCTACCTATCATTGCCTCAAACTCTTTTTTTCATGGCCAAACTCCTAAAGAATGTTTTATTTATCACATATTATTTGGTATGCTTATTTTTCAGACCTTCTGTGTTTTGGTCTCTATTTCTTACAGTAATAAAATTCATTTGCCGTGATTTTTAATGTATTCCTAACTGTCAAAAGGGAAAAAAATCTCCAGCATCAAATTCTGAAGATTAAAATTTATACCATCTCCCATTAAAGGCTCCATTAGAGGAACCACATAGACAAATGATCTCTGTGGGAAATCCCAGGTTTTTTATTTTATGGTTTTCAATAATAAGTTCCTTGAAGTTTCTTGAAATATGTGCCCATTTGACTAGCATGATTAAAATGAGTTTGCATTTATCACTTGGGAATTGATGTGACATCGGGAAGGAGGCAATGGTGAGCAAAATCTGCCACTGCATCAATTTCATATTGAAACTATGTGACAGCTACTTTCCCAGGGACTTGTAGGTACTTGTGGGGTAGAGTATGCCTTCAATGTATGACAGATTAATATTGGAGAGGCCTTTGTAAATTTAAATACAGAATTTGTAGCCAAACTAATCTGTAAGTGTAATTTTGTATTAGTAAGGAGTTTGCAAAGTTGACACATATATCTGTCCTAGAAGTTAATTTTATAAAGCTAAGATTTACACTTTCTTTTCTGCTTAATATCATCCGAAAGGCAGATTTTTCTTCCTTTTATCATAATGTTTGGAAAAGTAGTCCTTGAAATTTTTGTTAGTTACAATTGATATATTTATGAATATAACATAATATTATATGACATCAGGGACCCAGAATTCTAAACAAATCTATTCTGTGACTGTCATTCACCACATTCATGATTCTTGAGGGACAAAAGCAGACGAGGTCACACATTTTAGTACTGTTCAACTTCAGTTTTGATCTTAGGCAAAGCCATTGGGAGGTCTTAATTTAACTAACATGTGGAAAGATTTGCTCTATTCATTTCCAACTTCATGTCTAAGCCTGGGACTTAACATTCCAATAGTCATGAAAAATAAGCTTAGACTATGACAGTTGGCAAGAAGAGTTCAAAAGCATTAGAGCTATATGGAAACAGAGATGGTGGACCTCATTCAATGAGGACCATCTCTAAAACCATTCTTTCTTTGGCCTTGTGGAAGGAAGTACATCCAAAAAGAATGCCAGCCACATAGTCTGACTTTTACTTGATACCATAAAAATCTCCTCCTCCCCTGCCCATGACCCATTGGAATTGTGATCCAAGAAAATATCAGCAAATCTGTCCTGTTTCTCATATCTCTTCACTTCTATGTGAGCAAAAAGTGAATTTTAAAAATCCTCTTTGAGCTAATGAAGTATATTGACTTAGGAAGTATAGAATTTCACTTATTATCTTGGGTACAATTTAACAAGTTTAACTCTTAAAAAAAATTCTCAAAATATAAGCAACCTATAAGAATACAAGGATTTGACCTTTAGAACTAATGATCAAGACAGATTTTAAGAGATAATTGCCAATGATATGATTTCATTAAGAGAATTGGATAAAGCTTGGTTTTCTGTTAATATTGGGAAGCTTCTTTTTCTCAGGTTCACAACCTTAAGCAATTATTTGTAGATACTGTGTCCATATTAGGCAGAGATCAGTAACTTCTTTTCCTAACTCATTTGAGAAAATAAAGCTGAACTTATTAATAATGAATTAGGTTAAGATCATTGTCCACTGTTCAGGCTGATGGTCTCTAATCATAGTAAACTGCCTTACTTAATACTTCAGGTATGTTTTTTGTTGTTGTTGTTTAGAATGAATTGAAATTTGAAAATACTTCAGTTTTATAAAGGTCAATTTTCTGTTGCATTACAATTGTAGTCCCATTCTTTTTCTGATTATTTTTCAATTATAATACCAGTTTTCTTCTGGAAATTTCAAATCTGGATGGTGTTGGTAGAAAATCAAGTGAAGGGTATGCAATCTGTCTACTCTTCCTGGGGTCTCAAGTTCTGTCATTAAGCTGGGGCGCCAGGATGTGCATCCATGTGCTATGTAATCTTAGCTCATCCTGGAATAGTATTCACCAAATTGCACCTTATCATTATACTGCTGGCAGTTAGAAAACACCGCAGGAGGTATAGCCCACTGTGTGTGTTCACTGGGTTGTCCTTCCTTTTTTTCCTGTAACATAGCTGGCCTATCTTTCCCACTCTTCCTTTCAGTTTGGTGGGTCATCTGACTGGGTTCTGTGTAATAGAGTATGGACAGAAGTGACATGTTCTGAGGTCTGGTCCAATCTCAGGCTTTTTTGTCAGCCAGATGTAGAGGATTCTACATAATCCCTAGGATGCTGGAACATGCAGACAGAAGTAGCTGAGGCCCTGAATGATTGTGTGAAACAAAATTCCCCCAACTCAATAACCTTTTATAGATAGTTACATAAATGAGCAATAAAGTAGGTGGGTCAAAAACAAGGGAAAGTCATGAATAAGATCAGTTCACAAAATAAGAGCCTAGTGTCCTGTGATGTGAGATTAAAAGCTGAATGAGAGAAATATGATCTGAAGTAGCTTAGCATTAAATCAGCAATGTAACAGAAAAAAATTCAAGTAAGATATTTTTATAATTGTTTGTTTTGAGGGGAGAGATAGAAGTGAGAGCGATGATAGAATAAAGGAGATATTTCTGAGGTTTTGGTTTGCAACTAGTTACCGTCTGTTAGGGAGGAAGGTACCATGGGGCAAATGAACTACATCAAAGTGACTGGCTAGATTTTGTTTTGTTGAATTCAGTATGTAGTCATCTTGGATGGCAGAGTTAAAGCTGTATAAATAGCACTGTATTTATTATTTATTATCCAAACTGATAACTTTCTTTTGAGAGTAAAAAAAAAATCTTACTAAATTATCCTGGGAAATTAAGCATAAAAGTGTCCCGGGCAAACAAATCTAGTGTATTAGAATTCTCCAGAGAGATAGAAACCATAGGAGGTATGTCTATGTTTATGTCTATGTATATATCTATATATTCAAAAATGCAGAAATATAAAAATTAAAACCCACCAAATCAATAAATAGTATTTAGTAAGCATTTGTTGTATATATAAGAGTTTATTGTATGTGTAACTATTTCAATTGCTCCAGGGAGTGCACAGCTACCTTAGATGGGGACCCATATTGCTAACACATGTACTTCAAATAAGTAACCTACTACAACTGAACACTTAACTTATCTGGGAGCCTTTGACAATAAAAGCAATGAAAGAGAAGTCTTTTCTCTTTGTAGTGTTCATTGTCCAAGGAAAGCCAATTTAGATGTTCATCTGGCCTGTAGCTATATTTATATAGCAATTTTAATGAACTATATAATATAAACTCTAAGATAAATATTATGGAAAAATAAAAGTATTGACTAGTTCTCTTTAAAATTTTCATTCAGTTTTTTTATTCTAATGGAGACCTTTATAAGAAGGTGAATGGAAATGCATCTGTGTGTTAGAGTGAAAATATGGTTTCTAAGGTTTTGACAGCCTAAAATTTCTTAATAATGAGATTCACAATTGATCTGTTATACATTTCTTTAGCAACATATGTGAACAAATCTGAACATTTTTTTTATGGGCCACTGCTTTCTGTGACCCTGATCTAAAATCCTTTTAAGACAGTTCTTTTGGGTTAGCAGAAAATATAAAGTACTTTATAAATGCATGGAAGATATTGTGTTCAGATATTAGCAATTCAGTTGAACTAAATGCATGACTTTCTACCTGTCAAAAAGCTTTCAGGGGAGACTGCTTCATATGGTAGATACTCCTAAAGTCTAGAGAAGTGGGACTCCTCCATTTTCTTATTCATTATTTTCTGGGTTCTTGAGACTTAGTGTACAATCTATTTTTTTAAAAACTTTGGTTAGCCCCAACCAAGAAGGAATGAAACAGTAGTAGGGAAGGATAGTAGGATCTCTGCGTCTCTTGGGTGTCAGTGGAAAACAGACAGACATTGGGTTGTATGAGTAGGTCTGTATGATGACTTTTGTGCATTTAGCTTAAGAATAGAATAAGAGGCATGAGGTCTGAACATTGTGAGAGGGTAAAATGATGCAATATCTGGTCCTTAGGTTGGCCTCAGCCTATGTCTGATTGCTACAGAAAGGGCGGAATTCTTATTTTACACATGGAACACAGTCAGTGACACAAATGATGACTAAAAGCAACATAGAATTTTGGTATTGGAAGGGCTGCTGCTTTAGGGTGCTCTAGGGGAAAAGACCTGGTCAAAGGCAATGAAAGTGGACTTGAGACCTATGGCCATTGATGATGTAAGTTATTGGTCATAGCAGGTGTTAAATAGAGGCTTGTCGTGAGAGGTCCCCTTGGTGTGTGTGTGTGTGTGTGTGTGTGTGTGTGTGTGTTAGAGAAGACAATTGGAGAGCAGACATTGTAAGAAAAAAAATTTCTGGAATTAAATAAAATGGAGGGCAGAAGCAGAATAATTTGGATTCTACAAAACTACTTTTATGGTGGCAATACTAGTCACTTAAAAAATTCAATTTGTCAATGGTATGTCCCATCACTACAATAACTTCAATCATCTGTCAATCAAAGAAGTTCCCATGGTCATTCAGTACATAGCTGGAATTTTGTCACCAAATTACAAGTTATTTCTAATACTCAACTTTCACTTTATATATTTAACTTTTAGTTTATATACAGTAAAGTTTTTTCTTTTTGGTACTGTATTATATATATAGTAGGGCACTAATCAACAAAAAGAACCCCTAAATTCTCTGCTATTTTTCCTTACTAGGCACCCATCCTCTACTGCTTCCCCTCTGAATTACAAACAAAACAGTTCTCAGATTTTCTGAAATATAAACAACGTTAGTTGAGAAAAATAATGAAATAAGATAAGCTTCTGGCTAAGTACCTCTGATTCCTTTGCTCTGACACTTTGGGTTAACAAACAAGAGTCTTGCATTTGTAGCCCAAAAGCTGGTCAGGGTATATGAGTAATTTCAGATTTAACAAGCTCAGTTACTGCTCTTTAGGGAGAGGACATTTAACTAGAGTGTAAATAAAGATTTCTTAGAGTTTTGTGAGTCTCAAACTACCATAAATATCTCTTGTTAATTAATAAGACTTCCCATGGGTTGGTATTTAGATGCTCTGCTTCTGGGTCTTAAATCATTTAGAAGTTATTATAACATGACCTGCTTCCTTTTTGTGCCTTAGACTACTCTCTTGTAAAGCATTCAGAAATAGAAAGAGAACTGACATCTCTCTGCCTATTTATTATTCTTACTGGCTTAACTGTAATCAAATGTTATACTTCTTTTTTTTTTAATTTAAAAGTTAAGATAAAATAGTACATTTCTTTATTTTTTCTTCCCCTTTTTTCTTTTTCCCCCCAGACAACTTTCCAACTGCCAATGAAGTGATCTTATCCTCTGAGCATAATAACAAAATACAAAGGAAAAATACCAGATGCAAAAATAAGTATAACAGAAAAGTTGTATGAAGTTGCACACTGGGTTTTTTTTTTAATAAATTGGAAATTTCAGAAAGATTATTCATTCTGTTTTCTTTCTGGACTTTTGCCTTAAAAGCTTTACTATGGAACTTACTCTCCAGGCTGCCTTCCTTATATCACAGTATATGTGGCCAGATTTTTGCTTTGCCATGTAGTTGTTCAGGTAGATAGTGAATAATATATGCTTATTCACAACTTCATAGTTGTAGCTTAAGGCAAGGAGTAATAGAAATTGACCCTGTTTTTGGAAGCTATTTAAAAAACATTGTCAGCCTGACCTGTGGTGACTCAGTGGATAAGGTGTCAGCTTGGAACACTGAGGTCGCTGGTTCAAAACCCTGAGCTTGCCTGGTCAAGGCACATATGGGAGTTGATGCTTCCTGCTCCTCACCCTGTCCTCTCTCTCTCCCTTTCTTTCTCTCCTCTCTATCTCTCTAAAATGAATAAATAAAAATGTTTAAAAAATTGTTATTATCTTGTTTTAAAATTAATATTTCTCCAAAGAGAAAACATTTAAAAAATAATTGTTTATCTGTTTATCTTTGGAGATTTTTTTAAATGTAGTATGCTTTAGTGATTTTGGAGATGAAACAGTTATGCCAGTGTACTGTATTTAGAGATAATAGCATTTTACATATTGTCAGAACATTTTGCTATGTATTAAATCTCTTGGAAATAAAAAAAATTAAATTTAGACCTTAAAAATAAGAACAGACTTTTAAAGATCTCCTAATTCAGAAATTTGGATTCTACTATCAATTGCTATAGACTCTGCTTATTTGTTCACACTTACACACAGATAAAATAATTCCACTGAGAATTAAAGTTACAAATGTACATTTTACTTTCCATGGAGATAATTTTCTGTGTAGGAAAGATGAACGGAATCAAAAGAAATGAGAACTGATAAGAATCTTTTGCCAAGAGATTAAATAAGAAACCTGATTATGGGTGGAAAATGTTTAATTCATCTTCATAATATTTATATTTCAGATAACTATCTGGGAAGGAGCAAGTTCGAGGAGCTTTGTATTATGCTGCATTTTTTGTGAATTATGTCTCTTCTAGGAAGGACTTTTGTACTAAGTACAGGTTAGTAATAATAAAACTATAATAATAATGATTTCAATTTTCCAAAGTGGAGATTGAATTCCTATAACCCCATAAAGAAAAGTCCTCCACAGGTGTTGTGTAGAGGGAGAGATTAATAAACACATTTTATGGGTATGAGCACCATTTAATGCAGTTGCTCTATTCCCAATGGGACTAGTCACAAGATAGAGCCCTAGGGAATTTTTTTCATAGTGGATCTAAATTTGTACTTTCTATTTCTGTACTTATTCCAAAACTTAACCCATCTTTTCTCTTTCTCTTTGGATCAATGACTCAGCAAATGATCCCACTGTCTGTCCACATGTCTCCTCTTTTCATAGCTAACTTCTTCTTTGCTTTTCTACTAATATCTTCACTTAGAACCTCATAATTTCTTTCCCCAAATTTTCTCTTCTAATATTGATATTCTTAACTATCCCAACTTTCACTGAGATTTGGGTACCATTCCAAATGTAATCATGGCATACTTTCATTCATTTCTGGTTCAAGTATTTCATAAATGCTTGCACCTGTTACATATGATTTCATAAATATATAAAAGTAAATGAATATTATTTATTTATTATATACTGTTCTATGTGCTGAGAATAGAGTTGTGAACAAAGGAGCTAAGTTTTCTGTTCCCAATAACCTTTCTACAAGGAAGTATAGGTAATAAATGCACATGAAAATAAGTAAATGAAAATTTTCTGGTACTGAAAATGCTGTATAAGAAAATAGAATGAGGTAATATGACACACAAGTTTCCAATGGCAATAAGCCATATTAGACAGATTGAAAGGAAAGGCCACTCTGATGACATGACCATGCATCCATACATGCAAGCCATGCATGTGAAGATAAGGAGCAGAGACTGGAGGACAAGATGGTGATGGAGTAGGCAGACGTACCAACTTCCACCTCCCCGAACCAAAGTAGATTACAACTTAATTTTAAGAACCATCATCTGGAAAAAACAACTTTGGACTAAACTAAGAGGACTCTTCAACCAAGGAACACTAAAGAAGCCACACTGAGACTGGTAGGAAAAGCAGAAATGCAGAGAGGGCTGCCCAGCTCCCCAGAGAAAATGGCAGCCTGGAGAGACTTGCGTGGCAGGAAGTGAGTTTAGCAGAGAGAGTAGGGTCCTAAGCCCCAGGAACAAAGCCCAAGACTGCAGCTCCAGACCTTAAAAGAGGAGTATGGACAGTATTTAGCTGGAAACAAGTTAGGATACTGTTTGTGAGAAAGAGACTGATTTCTCAGACCCAGGATTCTTCTTAAAGGAACCACACAGAAAACCTCTCTCACAGCCACTCACCCGGGACTCCAGGGGATGGGGAGAGAGGAGAAAACCAGAACAGTGGGAAGAAAGCATAATCTAGGAGGCACAAGGAGAAACATTTTGAGGGACAACCATCCTAACCCCTGGGCTGAGTCACTCCCCAAATATAAAGTAAATATTTCCCCTGGAAACAGCAATACCAGCAAAGGGAAGCAGGACACCAGCCAAACAAGCTCTCCTGTGGTACTTAGAGCAGAGTCATTTGGAAGAAGGGAGCTTTCAGGTCTACTGTATTGAGTGTTAGGGTCTGAACTGTAGCACCCCCACCCACATGGCTGGGGGTTCACCTGAGGGCGAGCAGTGGTGGGATGCAGAAGGGCGGATCTGTTGGCAAGGGTGGAAACCAGCAGGCCATAACTGAGGCCCAGGTGTGAGCTCAGTCTTGCCAGGCTGGGGCAGAGGGGATGTGCAAAAGTGGTCAAGCCTAGCTGTGGGCTGCCTGCAATACTGCCTATGGGGGGAAGGGCAGAAGCCCTGGAAGGGGTGGAGACCCGCCCTTGAGCAAGGGCACAGGAGCGCAGCCTCACCTGGCCTGCTGGATCTGAGGCTTGCAGCCTGACACACGAGCTGGCTCCTCCCGCGAGGGTCGAGTGAAAGCCCAGAACAGGTGGAATCCCACAACTGAGTGAGGGCACAGAGCCCCGCCAGGCCCATGGAGCCAAAGCTTGCAGCCATCCAGCGAGCAGGCTCCTCCCACAGGGGCTGGGAAAAAGCCTTGAATCAGGCAGAGACCCACAGCTGAGCAAAGGTGCTCACCCCTGCTCTCAGGGCCAAGGCTTGTGGCTAGTCACAGTGCATAACTCCACCCTTGGGGGCGGGGCAAAGGCGAAGGCCACTGAGGCTTGTACACCTGAGGATGTGATCACAGCCCCTCCTGTGAAGAAGAGACAGAAGCCAGAGCAACAGCCCCAGTGGGCTGGCACTGGCAACCCCCATACCCGAACACCCTAGGAAGCAGCAGCAGAGGGGGTAGCGGGCCTGCAGACAGAATACACCTAGGGAATACCGAGGCCACAGCTAGTGGACTCCAGTGGCCAAAACCCTCTTTTACACAGACAAAATGAGAAGGCAGGGAAATGCAACACAAATGAATCAAGAGAAATCCCCAGAATTTGATCTGAATGAGTCAAATATAACCAAATTACCAGATGCAGAGTTTAGAATAATTATTATTAGGATGCTCAAAGATCTTAGAACAACAATAGATGGTCATAACAAACACCTAAATAAAGAGATAGCAAATATAAAAAAGGACATTGAAATAATAAAAAAGAATCAGTCAGAATGACAAATACAATATCAGAAATAAAGAACACAATGAAAGGAATTAAAAGCAGGATGGATGAAGCTGAGAATAGAATCAGTGAGATAGAGAACAAGATAAATGAAGGCACGAAAGCAGAACAGAAAAAAGAGACTCAAAAAGTCTGAGGAGACTCTAAGAGAGATCTGTGACAACATGAAGAGAAGTAACATCCACATCATAGGGGTTCCTGAAAAAGAAGAGAAAGAACAAGGGATAGAGACTTTGTTCAAACATATCATAGCGGAAAACTTCCCTCAATTAAGGCATAAAAACATATCACAAGCTCAAGAAGCACAGAGAACTCCATTAAAGAGAAACCCAAAGAAATCTACACCAAGACACATCATAATTAAAATCCCAAAGCTAAGTGATAAAGAGAAAATATTAAAAGCTGCTGGAGAAAAAAAAGGCTATCACCTACAAAGGAGCTTCATAAGGATGACATTAGACTTCTCAACAGAAACACTTGAGGCCAGAAGGGAATGGCAAGAAATATTCAAAGTAATGCAGAACAAGAGCCTACAACCAAGACTACTTTATCCAGCAAGGCTATCATTTAAAATTGAAGGAGAAATAAAAAGCTTCTCAGACAAAAAAAAAAAACCTCAAGGAATTTATAACAACCAAACCAATGCTGCAGAAATGTTAAGGGGCCTGCTGTAAACAGATCAAAGTGGGAAAAGAATATAGCAAAAGAGGAATACAGCTTTACACTTGCTCTTAGCCAAAAGGCCGAGAAGCGATAGGAGGAATACAGCTTTAAAGAATAAAATGGCAATAAAAAACTACGTATCAATAATAACTTTAAATGTAAATGGATTAAATAATCCAATCAAATCACATAGAGTAGCTGCGTGGATAAGAAAACAGGACCCATACATATGCTGTCTACAAGAGACACATCTTAAAACAAAAGATGCACATAGACTGAAGATAAAAGGATGGAAAAAATATTTTATGCAAATGGAAATGAAAAAAAGCTGGGGTAGCAATACTTATATCAGACAAAATGGACTTTAAAATAAAGGCTATAGTAAGAGATAAAGAGGCCACTACAAAATGATAAAGGGAGCAATCCAACAGGAAAATATAACCATTATTAAGATCTACTCTCCTAATATAGGAACACCTAAATATATAAAACAGACTTTGATGGATTTAAAAGGCGAGATCAACAGCAATACTATAATAGTAAGGAATTTCAATACCCCACTAAAATCAGTAGATAGATCCTCAGGATAAAAAATTAATAAAGAAACAGCAGACTTATAGTACACACTTGATCAACTCGATTTAATAGATATTTTCAGAACCTTTCACCCCAAAGCAGCAGAATATACATTCTTTTCAAGTGCTCATGGTACATTCTTTAGGATAGAGCACATGCTAGGGCACTAAAATGGTCTCAACAAATTTAAGAAGATTGAAATCATATCGAACACTTTCTCTGATCACAATGGCATGAAACTAGAAATCAACCACAACAGAAAAACTGAAAAATACTCAAACGCATGGAAACTAAATAGCATGTTATTCAATAACAAATGGGTTAACAATGAGATCAAAGAGGAAATAAAAAATTCCTAGAAACTAATGATAATGAGCATACGTCAACTCAAAATTTATGGGATACAGCAAAAGCAGTCCTGGGAGGGAAGTTCATAGCATTACAGGCATTGCTCAAGAAGCTAGAAAAAGCTCAAATAAACAACTTGACCCTGCATCTAAAAGAACTAGAAAAAGAACAGCAAGGAAACCCCAGAGATAGTAGAAGGAAGGAAATAATAAAGATTAGAGTGGAAATAAATGACATAGAGGCTAAAGAAACAATACAGAGGATCAATGAAACCAGGAGCTGGTTCTTTGAAAAAGTAAACAAGATCGATGAACTTTTAACCAGACTCACCAAGAAAAAAAGAGAGAGGACTCAAATAAAAAAATTAGAAATGAGAGTAGAGAAATAACAGCTGACACAACAGAAATACAAAATATTGTAAGAAAATACTTTGAAGAACTGTATGCCAAAAAAACTAGACAACCTAGATAAAATGGAAAAATTTCTTGAAACATAATCTTCCAAAATTAATCTGGAAGAATCAGAAAACCTAAACAGGCCAATTACAACAAATGAGATTGAAACAGTTATCAAAAACTCCCCAAAAATAAAAGTCCTGGGCTTGATGGCTTCATAAGTGAATTTTACCAAATATTCAAAGAAGAACTAACTCCTATCCTTCTCAAGCTATTTCAAAAAATTCAAGAGAAGAAAGACTTCCAAGCTCCTTTTATGAGGTGAGCATAATTCTGATTCCAAAACCAGGCAAAGACAACACAAAGAAAGAAAATTATAGGCCAATATCCCTGATGAATTTAGATGCTAAAATTCTCAACAAAATATTAGCAAACCGGATCCAACAATATATGAAAAAAATCATACACCATGATCAAGTGGGATTTATTCTTGAGAGGCAAGGCTTATACAATATTCGCAAATCAATCAATGTGATTCATCACACAAACAAAAGGAAGGGAAAAAAACTACATGATAATTTCAATAGATGCAGAAAAAGCATTTGATAAAATCTAGCACCCATTCATGATCAAAACTCTTAGCAAAGTGGAAATACAGGGAACATACCTCAACATGATAAAGGTCACCTATGACAAACCCACAGCCAACATCATACTAAATGGGCAAAAATTAAAAGCAATCCCCTTAAGATCAGGAACAAGGCAGGGGTGCCCCCTTTCAACACCCTTATTCAATATTGTTCTGGAAGTCCTAGCCATAGCAATCAGACAAGAAGAAAAAATAAAATGCATTGAAGTTGAAAAAGAAGAAGTACAACTATAATTATTTGCAGATGATATGATATTGTATATAGAAAACCCCAAAGTATCAGTCAAAAAAACTACTGGACCTGATAAATGAATTCAGCAAGATAGCAGGATATAAAATTAATACTCAGAAACCAGAGGCATTTTTATACAGTAACAATGAACTGTCAGAAAGAGAAATTAAGGAATCAATCCCCTTTACCATTGCAACCAAAAAAATAAAGTACTTAGGAATAAATTTAACCAGGGAGATTAAAGACTTGTACTCAGAAAATTATAAAACATTGATGAAAGAAATCAGGGAAGATACAAACAAGTGGAAGCATATACCGTGCTCATGGTTAGAAAGAATAAACATCATTAAAATGTGTATATTACCCAAAGGAATTTATAAATTCAATGCAATATCAATTAAAATACCAATGACATACTTCAAAGATATAGAACACATATTCCTAAAATTTATATGAAACCAAAAGAGAACACGAATAACTTTAGCAATCTTGAAAAGAAAGAATAAAGTGAGAGGTATCACACTTCTGGATATCAAGTTAAACTACAAGCCCATTTTACTCAAAACAGCCTGGTACTGGCATAAGAACAGGCATATAGGTCAATGGAACAGAACAGAGAACCCAGAAATAAATCCACAACTTTATGGACAACTGATATTTGACAAAGGTGGTAAGAGCATACAATGGAGTAAAGACAGCCTCTTCAACAAATGGTGTTGGGAAAATTGGACAGCTACCTGCAAAAAAATTAAACTAGACCACCAACTTACACCATTCACAAAAATCAACTCAAAATGGATAAAAGACTTAAATGTAAGCTATAAAACCATAAGTCTCTTAGAGGAAAATATAGGCAGTAAGCTCTTTGACATTTCTCGCAGTAATATATTTGCCGATTTATCTCCATGGGCAAGTGAAATAAAAGACAGGATAAACAAATGTGACTATATCAAACTAAAAAGCTTTTGCGCAGCTAAACACAATAAGAACAGAATAAAAAGACAAACTACACAATGGGAGAACATATTTGACAATACATCTGATAAGGGGTTAATAACCAAAATTTATAAAGAACTTGTAAAACTCAGCACCAGGAAGACAAACAATCCAATCCAAAAATGGGCAAAAGAAATGAATAGACACTTCTCCAAAGAGGACATACAGATGGCCAATGAGCTTATGAAAAAATGCCCAACATCACTAATCATTAGAGAAATACAAATTAAAAGCACAATGAGATATCACCTCACACCAGTCAGAATGGTGCTAATCAACAGAACAACACAGAATAAGTGCTGGTGGATCTGGAGAAAAGGGAACCCTCCTGCACTGCTGGTGGGAATGCAGAATGGTTCAGCCACTGTGGAAAACAGTATGGAGATTCCTTAAAAAATTAAAAATCGAACTACCTTTTGACCCAGGTATCCCACTTTTAGGAATATACCCCCAAAACACCATAGCACCGTTTCAAAAGGAGAAATGCACCCCCATGTTTATGGCAGCATTGTTCACTATAGCAAAGATCTGAGCAGCCCAAGTGTCTGTCAGTGTACGAGTGGATTAAAAAGCTTTGGTACATATATACTATGGAATACTACTCAGCCATAAGAAATGATGACATTGGATCATTTACAACCGCATGGGTGGACTTTGATAACATTATACTGAGCGAAATAACTAAATCAGAAAAAACTAAGAACTATATGATTCCATACATAGGTGGGACATAAAAATGAGACTCAGAGACATGGACAAGAGTGTGGTGGTTACTGGGGGTGGGGGGAGGAGAGGAAAGGTTTGGGGAAGGGGAGGGGCATAAAGAAAACCAGTTAGAAGGTGACGTAAGACAATTGGACTTTGGGTGAAGGAAATGCAGCATAATCCAATACAAAATAACCTGGAGATGTTTTCTCTGAACATATATACCCTGATTTATCAATGTCACCCCATTAAAATTAATAATAAAAAATAAATTTAAAAAAAGAAAAAAAACAATCAGGAGTAGAGCATGTTAGATACAGGAAAAAATGAGTGCAAAGACCCTGAGGCAGTAACAAAAAATGTGTTTGAGAAATAGAAGAAAATTGGTCTGGAATAACCATAGTGAGCAAGGGAGAGTATAGAAGGAACAAAGGTCAAAATCTAAAAAAGAGGGAGGGCCCAGTATATTTGGGAGCTTAAAATCCAAGATAGTAGTTTCAACATAACTCATCTGTCATCATTCTCTTAATCTAATCTCAAGCAGTGAGACTCCATTTCATTGCTTTAAACATGTCTGCCCACTCTGCATAGCCCTCACAGCTGTTTGGGACCCAACTTTGATGTTGAGTCTAATGGATATAGTGGCTCATTTCCATCAGAAATATGTTTCTCGTTCCTGAAGGCTCCCCATTTTGTACTCTTGTGATACCTTGTGCATATTATCTGACAGCATCACAGCCATGAATTGCTATGTTATTCACTTATTTCTTTCTTAAATTGTATATTTTTAAATATTTTTGAATTTATTGTAAAAATTAGATTGAGAATTCCTAAGCATATGTTAGTCACTATGTATTCCCTAGCACCTAACCCCTGGCACAGCATCTGTCATATAGTAGGCAATCAACAGATATTTGTTCAACTATCAATAAACAAAAGGTTAAAAATTACAGTTCAAATAGCAGTAATTAAATTGAATCTCAAATAGACTTGCATTCAGTGTGACCAAGAATGAAATATTTCTAGCTTCTTTATTGACATCTTTATAAAGCCAGACCCCTTTCCTTTGCGTTCAAGGCTTACCAAATTCTGGTCCCAATCCCAGTCAGAGTCACATCTGATGGGATGTTTTCCCAAATCCTCAGAAGCTTCCACCATCAGGAGCTGACTTCTGTTCTTTCATGGCATGCTCTTTAATGTCTTCTGGTGTTTGCACTTATAGTTCAATCTCTTTACAAAGTACTTTCTGCATTAGACTTTTGGATTTCTCCAAATTTTCTATTTATTTTTCATGATTTAGGTTAAAGGTCACTCTTGTGAACATTCTCCCTGCCTCCATGAGTTATATAGTTTTTCTTCCCTTTTAAAAAATTTTTTATTTTATAACATTTTTTGAACCAGAGTTTTTAAAACATGTCCAGACCATAATTTCAAAGGACTAAGAAAATGTTCTGAAGAATGGCAGTTTTAAAGCTGATTTTAAACATTTAGAATCAGAGAAGAGAATGTAAGAAAGGTTATATGAAGTCTATTGGAGGTAAGAGAAGGAGAAGTGGGGAATGTCTAGGATATGGGTATAAAGCAAAATGAATAAATATGTGAGAACAGAGCCCATCTGAAGCATTGTGCTGAAATGGCTCTAGCCTCTGAAGGTCTAATGGCTGGCAGCAGAACACCAGATTACAGAGCACAAGACCATAAAACTCATTATTACCTGTTGCCATTTTTTAAATTTAAATTTATTTTTAAAAATTAAAATAATTTACTTATTGATTGATTTTGGACATGGAAAGAAGGAAAGAGAGAAACATTGATTTGTTGATCCACTAATTTATACATTCATTGGTTGATTCTTGCATGTGCCCTGACTGGGGATTGAACTCGCAACCTTGGTATATCAGGATGATTCTCTAACCAACTGAGTTACCTGACTAGGGCCAGTTTATACTTCTATGTACTTTAATGTTAAATGTTAAGAGTTAGTTTTCTTCCTGTTGTGTTCTATAACTTTCTGTCTGTATCACTGTCACAGCATTTGCTACATCACTCTGTCTATATCACTTTATAGTAATTATTTATGAGTATGTCTCCTTCCTAAAACTGGCATCTCTGAAGCCAGTAACAACAGTAGCTTAACTGTTTTAGCATTAGTGCTTAGCTAGCATCTACATAAATGCAACATACAGTAAATGTTTGTTAAATAAAATAAATTTAAATAAAAGCCAATAAGTAATTCTGGACTTAGTTTTTAATCTTTTTTTTTTACTTTAAAGTTAGTACTTTTCTTCATAGACTAAGGTGCCCCAAGTATTTCAATTTTTAAAAATCAGAATGTATCTTTAAGCATATTCCAATATGTGCCTTTCTTTTTTGGTCATCCCAAAATCTCATCACATGGATAATGTATTTTCCCTAGAGGATAGTTTTTATGTCTAAGCTTGCTCCAAGGATAGGTTTACTCTATTACTTTAAGTACAGGGGTAATGATAAAAAAAATTTCAGAGCAAACTTAATTTATAAATAATTGTGTTTATTTATATAACAGAAAAATAATTCATAAAGATTGATATTAGTTATATATAATTTGATTTTTTTTTCCTTTGGAAGTCTATCTGCCACAGTGCATATACTTTTTTTTTTTTTTTTTTTTTTTTTTTTTTGAGAGAGAGAGACAGATAGGGACAAACAGGAAGGGAGATGAGAAGCATCAATTTTTCATTGCAGCACCTTAGTTGTTCATTGATTGCTTTCTCATATGTGCCTTGACCGGGGGCCTACAGCAGAGTGAGTGACCACTTGCTCAAGCCAGTGACCTTGGGTTCTAGCTGGTGAGCTGTGCTCAAACCAGATAAGCCTGCACTCAAGCCAGCAACCTCAGGGTTTCAAACCTGGGTCCTCTGCATGCCAGTCCGATGCTCTATCCACTGCACCACTGCCTGGTCAGGTTGCATATACTTTTGAATATCCCAATTTTGCGACTTCGACTTTTCTTCACTTTCATGGAGACAGTTGGAATGTGGGCTTTTTGAGTGTGGATTAATTGAGGTAACAATATAATATTAAGTTTTAGAACACAGTTTTGGTTATGTCAATATGTTAATAACTCATTAGCTGTTGCTTACTCAAGTTTCCTTAAGTAATTTACTTGAGAACTATTTAATTACATGTGGTTATTTAGGACAAAATTCTCCATGAATCTTTTGTGTTTCTCTACATCATACACCTTGCACATGAGGCACTGACTGATGCTTGTTCCAAACCATCTTTTCAAACGTGTTTGTATAATATTCAACAATGGAAGATGGGAATATTGTTTCTCTCTAGAGCAAAGATCAGGATGCTTACTCCCATTATAAAAGAATTGAGATCTCTAAACCCATGCTTCCTTTCATGTAACAAGCTCTGTGGAATGCATCATATGACCCTCTTCACATTACCCCATGCGAATTGGGGCTCTGGGAACTGACAAAAAAATGCTAATATTCTGTGTAATAAATTATACTTTATTTCTGATATAGGAGTGTTACGTCTTTTAAAACCAGCATCTATAAAAATGTGTCAGGCTAACTTATTAGTTTGTAAACTGGTAAAAATTTCTATCTACAATTCTTCACAAATCTTGACAGGTGGCTGTTGGGTCTTGCTGGGTATAGAGCTACAGTATATTTCACGGCCTCTCGTTCAGTTTGGTGAGGCTATGTGACTGATTCTGGCCAATGAGTTGTGGACACATGCACCCACCTCCAGGACTGACCCAGGAAATATTTCATATGTTTTCTCTTGTTTTGTCTCCTGAATAGATATATAGCAATCTAATGAAGAACTCTAAGGACCTAGAAGATTATACAGTCTTCAGATGGAGGAGCTTGGGATCCCTAAATGACTGTATGAACTAGAGATCTCCAAGACCCTCACTGGACTATGATGAAAGTATAGGGGAAAATCCTTCATTAGATTAGGCTTTTCAGATTTGGGGGTAGTTTTTTACAGTAGCATGCCTCTCTTGATTAATATATACACTATGGTCAACTTCATATTTAAAGTTTTTTAAGGCTCTGGCTGGTTGGCTCAATGGTTGAGCATTGGCCCAGCATCTGAACATTCCAGGTTTGATTATTGGTCAGGGCACACAGGAGAAGCACCCATCTGCTTCTCCACCCCTCCCCCTTTTGATTCTCTCTCTCTCTCTCTCTCTCTCTCCCCCTCCTGCAACCATGGCTCAATTATAGCGAGTTGGCCCAAGACACTGAGGATGGCTCCATGGCCACTGCCTCAGGAGCTAAAAACTGGCTCTGGTTGCAACAGAGGAATGGTCTCAGATGAGCAAAGCATCACCCCCTAATTGCTTGCCGGGTAGATGGGTGGATCCTGGTTGGGGTGCATAAGGTTGTCTGCTCTGCCTCCCCTCCTTTCACTAAATAAAAAAGAAAAAGTTTTTTTTTTAACAGTTAAATGCAACAGCTATTTGGCAACTTATTCTACTAGTGTGATTTTAATTTTGACCTTTTTCCTGGGGAGTTGGTAATATTTCCCAATCCAATTAAGACTAACTAGTTTTATGTATTTGTCAAGCTAGTTTAATCACTTGCTCTCTTAGTTTTTTCTCTTCCTTTCCCTCATGCCCTTTTTTCTCCATTTCTTTCATCACTTTATACATTACTTCAGGGGATTATGCATTCCTCCAAATCACTCTGCATCCAATTATTATATAACTAAGTCTTTCTCACCTAGCCTGCAGAGCCATGAAAGGGTATTCTGTCTTCCATTTACACTTTTTTTTTTGCAGTTTCCCCCAAATACTTCCATTTTATTGAAGTTGTACATTGTTTTTACACATAATTGGTGTTTTTTTTTGTTGTTGTCTGATGAAGTTGCTGTTTCATACTATATCATTCCTTGCATTCATTATATTCAGCTCCTTCCTTGCAGACCATACTTGCTGTGAGCTATCATTAAACTAATTTTACTTTTATTAAACTTCCTCCTCCTCATTTTTTTGCTTAACTGGCATGGTCTCTAGACAAATATACTTATCATTTATTCAATAATTATGAAGTGCTAGATAGTTCCAGTCATTGGAATGCAAAGTAAATAAAACCAACAAAAACTTTAGAAGTTGTGGAGCATGCACTCTAGTGGAGGAAGATGCAATAAATAATTAAATACAATGTACAGAAATAGGCAAATCAAACAGAAGAGGACGAAGAAATACTGGGGTAGTAGGTGGTAGGGATTGGTCTGCAATTATCAATAAGGTGTTCAGAAAAAGTCTCACTGAAAAGGGAGTATTTGAGTGTAGACCTGCAAGATGGGAGATAGTGAGCAATGCCAATATCATTGTATCTACAGAGTAGAGCATGCAAAACCTGGAAGAATGATTATCTTGACTTGTTCAGGAGCAAGAGAGAGGCCAATGTAGCTAAATGTGGGAACATGATAGGAGATAAGATCTAAAGGTAATGGGGAGCAAACTGGCTAGGCTATTTTATTCTCTATTATGATTCTGCCTTTTAATCTGAAGCAGTTGGGAAGCTACTGAAAGGTTTGAGGTTAATAGTGACATACAGAGGGTCCTCGGGTTATGACACAGTTTTATTCTTACCACAATGACGTAACCCAATTTCTGGTGTAAGTTGAAACACACCCTAGCCTAAGTCACTTATCTATCCTAACACAGTTGTGAAATCATAATCTAGAAATAAAAACACAACTAAGCCACAGAAAAAGGAAAAAGACATAAATATACTGTACTGTATGCTGTACTGTAGTAACAGAAAAAATGAGTGTAAAAAAATTTCTTACCTTTATTCCTGTTGTTGGCTTACACACTGGAAGGGGCAGTGCAAGGTGGGGAGAGTGATCTTTTGGGAGGAGGAAGCTGGAGAGGCAGGAGAACCTGCAGAAGGTGCTGGAGATACTGGATCAGGTCAATCAGTATTGCCTAAGGAACATGCAGAAGATGCTGGAAATGATTCTACCTGTACTGTGGGTACTTCATCTTGAGAAGCAGCTGATGTAGAGGGTACAGGATTTGTTGCAGGCCTTTCTACTTTCTTAAAGAATTGTTCCAGGCTAGTCTGGAACTAGTTTTTCAACATAGTTCATAAGTATAATGTTAATGGTATAAACCAAAACACATCTCAATTTTTTTTTTAAGTTTTTATTGGAGAGAGCATTGTAAACTCAAAACATTGTATGTTGAGACTGTCTTAACCCGAGGACCCCCTGTAATCTGATGCATGTCTTAACAGAACCAGTTGGGCTGCTTTGATAATACACCATAGGAAGTAAAGGTGGAAGCCAGGTTGAAATGTTGGGAAGGCTTTTGTAATTATCCAAGTGTAGCTTGGAAGAGGGCATTTTGAATGAAGGTGATAGGAAGCGGTCACATTTGGGATGGTATATCTTGAAGGTGTAGTTTAAGGAATATGCTTATGAATTGGTTATGACATGTGAGAAAACAAAGAGGCCAGTATGATTTTAAATGTTTTATCTTGAGCAATAGAAGGATAGTGTAACCATTAACTGCGATTTGGAAGATGGCAAGATGGAGAAGATATAAGAAATTTAATTTTGGCCTTGGCTGGTGGCACAGTAGATAAAGTGTTGTTTTGGAGCATGGAGGCTGCTGGTTTGATCCTGGGGTCACTGCCTGGATCCTAGGTTGCTAGCTCCATCCTGAGTGTGCCAGCTGGACCTCCAAAGTCATGGGTTCAAGCCCTAGTCAGGGCATGTATGAGAAGCAATCAATAAGTGCACAACTAAGTATAACAGTGAATTGATGCTTTTCTCTCTCCCTCCCTTCCTCTCTCTCAAAAATCAATGGGATAAAAAGATGATTAGTTTAGTGAATGTGAAATTTGAGATACTCAAGTGGTAGTTAAGTAAACATATCAAGCAATCAAGTTGTATGATCCAGAAAGAGGGTTTGGCTAAGAAAATATTTGGGACTTATCAGTTCAAAGATAGTACTTAAGCATAAGGCTAGATAAACTTGCCAAAAGAATAGGTACAGATAGAGAAGAGGTCCATTGATATACTCCCATGTTAAGAGGTCAGGTAGGTAAGAAGAAATTAGTATAGATAACTGTATTCTCAAAAGAACACACCAACAGGAATGCACATACACACACACACATGTATATTCATATTATTCATATGAAGGATGGGAAATGTCATGATCTTCTGGCTGCAAGCTGAAGACTCCAGGAAAGCCACCAGTGAAATTAAAAACCTGAGAGCTGGAGAGCCTGTAGTATAGATTTTGGTTTGGGTCTGAAGCCCTGAGAACTGAGGGCAGGAAGAGATTCATGTTCCAACTTGCAAAATCAGGAAGAAAGTGAGTTTAATCTTTCTTCTTCATGTTCTATTCAGCTCCTCAAGAGACTGAATGATGCTTACCCACAAAGGGGAAGACTATTGCTTTACTCAGATCACCAATCCAATACTAATTTCTTTCATATATAGCCATACAGATACACCCCAAAATAATGATTTACCAGCTTTCTGGGCATCCATTAGCCCAGCCAGGTTGACACATAAAATAGTCACAGTGGCTTAGAAATAGAAACCAGTGTGGTAGAAGAAGGTGGCGTTTTACTACCAGCCAAGTAAAGAACATGTTTGAAAAGGAGAAAGGGACTGACGGTGTCAAATGCTTCTGACAAAACAAATAAGATGAGAGCTGAGAACTGACCTTTAGCCTCACTATTTGGAGGTCGGTGGTGACATTCACACGAGCAGTTTCAGTGGAGTTGGAAAAGTTTTTAGTATATGGGAGGAGAAGAAATCAAGAGAATGAGCATACATAATTCAAGAAGTTTTACTGCAAAGGAGGGTAGAAAAATAGGAGAATAGTTAGAGAGTATATGAAATTAAATAGAAACTTTTTAAGCAGAGAAATTTTTAAAAAGCATACGCTCATATGGATAATTTACTAAGGAGAAAAATACAAATGATGGAAGAGAAGGAAGAGAGAGCAATGCACTTGAGTAGGTTGAAAACGGTTGGATCAAATACACTATAAATAATGACATAGTTTGAATGTGCAACACTAGTAACACATACCAAATATAGAGCAGCACTAATGGAGAATGACAAACTTGCTTTAGGGTCAGGAAAGGTTTCTCAGGGAAGGATGGTTCAACCAAACTTTGAATGATAAGGGAGAATTTCTCAGGGAGACAGTTCTACTGTAGGCAATTGTAGGAAGATATTAGAAAGCATAGCATATTGAAAACTGGAAGGAGAAAAAGTAGATAAAAACCAGATTATGGTTAACTTTATGTGCAATTAAAGGATTTGAATCTTATCCTGTATGTTATGAAGAGTCTTTAAAGGATTTTGGACAGAAAAGCAATAGCATACCTTACTTGATTTTAGAACTATCATTTTAGTCATAGTGTGGAAGAGGGATTGAATGGAGTAAATACAGGAGAGATGATAAACATTGAAATAGTAATGTAGTAGAGTAGATAAAGAAAATGGTCTGGATTTTATTATTGCATAAGAAATGATCTGTTTAAACATAACCAAATAGCTGCCAGATATTAATTGGACTTACTGTGGTGATCATTTCACAATACTGTGGTACCTTGAGATACGGTTTAATTTGTTCTGTAACCAAGCTCGTAAGTCAGTCAACTTGTATATCAAACAAATTTCTCCCATTTAAAATAACTGAAATAGATTTAATCCGTTCCAACCCTGTGAAACATCCCCAAACCATCCTAAATTATGAAAAAAGACGTTTTTAATTAAAAAACACACATGTATACTTTAGCAATGCATAACAAAATATATGAAATAAAAGAAAAAAGTGTTATTTAGTACTGTATTCTTACCTTGGAGATAGACAAGTATGGCTAACAGAGGTGAACGGTAGAGGAGGAGGGAGAGAGGAAGGGATGCAGGCACTATAGACACATAAACTAAAACTACACTTTCTTAACACTAAATGTAAACTAAAACTACATTTTCTTTACTTTATACAAAACTAAAATTGCACTTTCTTTACTTAAAATGAAACCACAAAAACTTAATTGTTAAAAGATGCACTTTCTTAACTTTAAACTTAACCTAAGCTTAACCTTACATATTTTTTATTTAATCATCACTTGTTTTTGCCTTTTTGGCTACACTTTCGGCACTTTCACTTGCAGGCCTTTTGAGTAAAAATCTATCCAAAGACGTTTGCTTTTGCCTGCCTTTTAAAATGTTATGGAAATGTGACAAGTGTCATTAAAAAGTGCTGAAGCAGGACCAGTTGAAACTTTTTCTGGGTGTTTCTTTTCAATGAAACTTGAAAGCTTCTCCCACATTGCCAGCATGTCTTTAATTTCACTTGTAGAAATCACTTCCTCCAACTCTACCTCCTCCTCACTACAATCTCTTACAGAAATTCTGTATGTTGCATCATCTGTAGCTCCTTCAACTCCTCAGTTGAGAGTTCCTCCTCATGTTCCTCGATGAGCTCATTTATTTCACCCTCATCTACCTCCAGACCCATTGACTTTCTGAGGGACACAATCTCTTCCAACTCTTCTACCTCAGTCTTGGTCTCTGGTTCAAATCCTTCAAAGTCTCTGTCTGCAATGTCAGGCCATTACTTTTTCCATGCTGAGTTCAAGGTTCTTCTTGTAACCTCTTGCCATGCCAAGTCAATAATGTGTAAATATATCACGATGTTGTAGTGATCATTCCAAAACTCTTGAAGGGTTAGAATTATATTCTCAGTTAGCTCAAAGCAGTGGCAGAACAAGTGCTTTGTGTAAAGCTTTTTAAAGTTGGAAATGACCTGCTGATCCTTAGGTTGCAAAATTGAAGTCATATTGGGTGGGAGATAGAGGACTTTCACGAATTTGAACTCACTGAGAATGTCATCTTCAAGACCAGGTGGGTGGGCTGGAGCATTATCAAGGATTAGTAATGCTTTCATTGGGAGTTTATTTTCTTGAAGATATTTCTTCACTACAGGACCAAAGATGAGCTTTACCATTTAATAAAAAACTATGCGCATAACCCATGCCCTAGCATTGGCGTGCCACATAACCTGTAGTTTTTCTTTAAGAATCTTGTGAGTCTTAATGGCTCGAGGATTTTTGGAATGACACACTAGCAGTGGCTTTACTTTACAGTCACCGTTAGCATTTGCACACAATGCAAGGGTCAGACGGTCCTTCATGGGTTTATGGCCTGGCAGCTTCTTCTCCTCTGTGATGATGAAAGTCCTCCGGGGCATTTTTTTTCCAAAACAATCCTGTTTTGTCACAGTTGAACACTTGTTGGGGGATGTAGCCTTTCTTTGTGATAAGCGCAGCAAAATGTGCGATGTACTCCTCAGCTGCCTTAATCTTAGCACTCACAGCTTCACCATGCCTCACCACTGAGTGGATGCCACATCTCTTCTTAAAAATTTCAAACCATGGCCCTGGCTGGTTGGCTCAGTGGTAGAGCATCGGCCTGGCGTGCGGAAGTCCCAGGTATGATTCCTGGCCAGGGCACACAGGAGAAGCGCCCATCTGCTTCTCCACCCCTCCCCCTCTCCTTCCTCTCTGTCTCTCTCTTCCCCTCCCGCAGCCAAGGCTCCACTGGAGCAAAGATGGCCCAGGTGCTGGGGATGGCTCCATGGCCTCTGCCTCAGGTGCTAGACTGGCTCTGGTTGCAACAGAGTGATGCCCCGGATGGGCAGAGCATCACCCCCTGGTGGGCGTGCCGGGTGGATCCTGGTCGGGCGCATGCGGGAATCTGTCTGACTGCCTCTCCTTTTCCAGCTTCAGGAAAAAAAAAATTCAAACCAGCCGTGACTTGCCTTAAATGTATCTTCTGTTGCCTCTTTTGAGGTTGATGGTTCTTTCTTCTTCAAGTTGCAGTAAATAATACGTGCCTTTTTGCATATTACAGTCTCCATCACTGTATATCCTGCCAGCTCTTTCTCTTTCACCCATACTAGCAGAAGCTTCTCCATTTCTTCATGGATATTTGTCCTTAATTGGGACAGAATTGTAGTTCCTTTCACTGAATTTATGCTTTTGATGGCATCCTTTTGTTTAAGAATGGTACAAATTGTAGCTATATTGCAGTCATACAGCCTTGCCAGTTCAATCACTCGTACAGCACACTCATGTTTTTCTATTATTTCTTGCTTTACTTCTATCAACATCATTCTCCTCTTCTTCTCACCACTGTCCTTTACACTCACTTTCTTTGGCCTCATGACAGCACACAAAAAAGTTAGTAAAAAACGCAAAAATGATGCATGAATGAGTACAGCGCATGAGATTCAACTTGATTCTGTGGGTAACACATGAGAAAGAATGAGATACTGGTGTTGTGCTGCAGATACTGGACCCATGCACCAATGCGCCAACTAGCAGCAGCTTCCCGAATCATGACTTGTATCTCGGAATTTTGCTTGGCTCTTGAACAAAAATACAGACCAAGTCGCAGCTTGTATCCTAAAAAAATTTATATGTTGGTCTGCTCGTATCTCAAGATACCACTGTATTATATACAAATATAGACTCATTATGTTGTACACCTGAAAGTGACATAATTTATAGGTCAATTATACCTTAATAAATAAAATTAATGTAGAAAATATATAACCAACTAGCCAATGAAATGACTAACTATGGAAAGCAATGGAGAAAGGCAGATTCTAAGGTGATTCTTAGATTTCTGGTACATGTGACAAAAGGATGTAAAGACTATAGGTAGAGAAGAAACTTGGGAGGGGATATATCTGGCATAGTTTTATGTATCATATATTGTAAGAGGAACCTGTGGGATATTGAGGTGAGTATGTCTATCAGACAGTCAGAAATGTGGGTCTAGAGCTTAAGAGTGTAACCTCTGGCCTGGGAATACAAATGTGAACATCCCTGGTATATTTCTGATGGTAAATGAAATAATGCAATGATGATATAAGAAGAAAATGAGGTTGAAAGCTCATTCAATAGAATAAAATTCAGTTATCTAGAAGGCAGTTATTTAGCACTTCAGTTAACTAGAACCCTTTGATGTAAGTGAGAGAGAAAAATAGACTTTAAGGGAACACTACCAATTAATACAATGATTTTAAAATAAAAGCAACAGTTTGCATATCTGTAAATAAGTCCAAATCTATGTTGTGTTTTCCATTCTGTGACAGCACAATGGAAAAATAATCATCCTAATGATAAATCTAAAAAACTTCAAGATTTTAGTCATCATAGAGTGATGAAATTCATCTATTTTACTTACTAAAGCAAGATACTGAGTGAAAAAGCTTAGAAAGATTATGACTAAAGTAATAAAATATTTTTCAGTTAATTATGTTGGTTATTCATTTATTTATTCAGCCAATCAATCAATTGGTTCTCAGTTTCTTTTTTTTTTTTTTTTTTACAGAGACAGAGAGAGAGTCAGAGGGATAGACAGGGACAGACAGACAGGAACAGAGAGAGATGAGAAGCATCAATCATTAGTTTTTCATTGTGACACCTTAGTTGTTCGTTGATTGCTTTCTCATATGTGCCTTGACGGGGAGGGGGGGCTACAACAGACTGAGTGACCCTTTGCTCGAGCTGGCGGCCTTGGGTTCAAGCTGGGGAGTTTTGCTCAAACCAGATGAGCCCGCACTCAAGCTGGTGACCTCGAGGTCTTGAACCTGGGTCCTCCGCATCCCAGTCCGATGCTCTATCCACTGTGCCACCACCTGGTCAGGCTGGTTTTCAATTTCTAAGGATTTTAGTTTCATTGAAGAGTATACATATATCTAGATTTATCTAGGTTACAAGTAGTGTTTACATCGCATCTGGCAAAATTATATTTTTAAAGAATATTCTGTTCATGGAGGCACGATGGAATTCTTTTACTGAGAAAATAGCCAGTAATTTTCCACCGGTATGACAGAAACACTGATGTGACAGCACCTCCCAAAACCTCACTAATATTGTAAAGGTTAAACAGACTTTAACAACAGCATTCATTTTATGCTGTACAACTTTCTACTATATCACAGTTCTTACCAATTTAATGCCATATCCCTAGATTCTTCAAAATGAGAGAAGTGACATATTTCACAGGCAACAAGAAAGCAGAGACTCTGGGAAGCCTCTCTCCTGCCTACTTTTCAGTTTTTTCCTTAGTGACAGGTGCTTCCTTGACTCACTCAGCAGTCAGGATTCGGGCCACTGTGAAAATGGAAGGAGCTTCAAGATTAGCCCTGACTCTCAGAGCATGAAACGACCATGCAAATTTCCCTTTGTTCACAAAATCCACTTTTTTGGAATGACTTTAGTCTTGGCCCACTTTGTACTAATAGGATTTTGCTAGACTTCTTCTTTTTCTAGATTTTATTTAGAAAATTAAATTTACAGGGGTGACATTGATCAATAAGAGTACATAGGTTTCAGGTAAACATTTTTATAGCATTTGAACTGCTGACTATGTTGTGTACCCATCACCCAAAGTCAAATCATTTGGATTTTGTCAGACTTCTAACAAGTGATTTTACAGAATTTTAGGTTCATATGATGTTAATGCAGCAGAGACTTTGGGCAGTATTTCTTTAGTGAGGAGGAAACAGAAGT
Source organism: Saccopteryx leptura (assembly GCF_036850995.1). Lineage (NCBI taxonomy): Eukaryota > Metazoa > Chordata > Mammalia > Chiroptera > Emballonuridae > Saccopteryx > Saccopteryx leptura. Next base: position 41,365,328 of record NC_089507.1, read on the forward strand.
CAGGCTTTATCCTTTCCTGCACCTCCTACCTGGGAATTGTCATTTCCTCGTTCTTTTCTGCAGCACTGGCGGGCTCTGGTATTTCTTGAGTTGTCACCCAGGAGACTGCCAATCTATATACACAGAGCCTTTTCTTCAGGATGGCTTCTTAATTTAGAGTGTATAGCTGTAGCTTTTCTATAGTGAGAAAGTCACTTCCTCAACCTATTTTTTGTTCCACTTACCCTGTAAACAGTTTCTAGTGTTTCCCAAGGCTGTGCTTCTTTTGGATATATATGGGACTCCAGGTGTAATAGAGGACCCCAACCTCTTAGAGCTGGCAAGAAAATTAGAGACCATGAAGTGCCTCATTTTGAGTAGAAGAGCTTTGAAAGGCAAACAAACAACAATAAGTAATCTCTTAAATATATACTTCAACATGAAAAACATCCAGGTATCTGTATAACATCATGTCCAGATCACTTTTCCAAATGAGCAGAAGGCAGACAAAGCTAGAATGGTTGTTTGGAGAACTGCTTATAAATTCCTTAGTGATTTGGGCACAAATTTATGCATTCAGAAATGTAATCCAAAAAGTATTTCTTTGAGAATTTCTTTCCCAGGAAGCTGACATTTAGCCATTACACGGAGGATCTGAGACCGAGTCAAAATACTAAGTTTGAGTCCTAGTTCTTTCAGTATGTGAACTTGCACAGGTCTGATAACCTTCACAACTCACATTCTCATCTAAAAACTGGCACTGATACCTGTGCTGCCTGTATTTCAGGTCTCTGGAGAGAAAATTGGAATAGTACAGGTGAACGACACTGAATCTAAGAAATAATAATCTATGGTGTCAGTATGAGTACAAAACAATGAGATACTTTGAAAATATTCAAAATAAGTTAAAATATTCTAAAGAAGATAATTCCTTTTCCTATACATCCAATAGCATGTTTCTCTGCATTTCTTTCCCCAAAGCCCTAGTACATTTAAAAAACCTAAACTGATATCCTGGCAGCCAGAGCCAATCCAGGTTTTGTGAGGGCTGAAACATATACAATTTGAGGGGCCCTCTTTAAGGGAAGTAATACAAATTGGCACAAAGGGTTAATTAATATTCATTTATAATGAGAAATCACAACATATCAAAAACATTTTAGGCTAACAGATACCAGAAACATACAATTAAAACAATAGCATGTTTTTGATCATTTATATTGCCTGACAACTCTAGAATCATGTTTATAAGCTACACATTTTGGCTGCATGCCTTTGGATCACCTCTTCATATGACAACTTTATAATATAAATTTCTGTAGAGATAGTTTGTATAAAAGTGGTTTTTCTTTTCTAGTAGGTTGATGACAATTTCTTTCTTACTATTGAGAGTTGGGTTGCAGGAGACATATGACTTCATACACAGATGTTCTTGCTGTTTGTGGGGCTCTAATGGTTTAGTGCCCTACAATACCAGAAAGCTAATATATTCAAGACCTTGTGATTTCCATCAAAATACTGTACAATGTATTTGTAATCATATATTCTGCATTATCATATATATTTATGACAGAAGAGAGATTTCATTTTGACTAGGAATAACTGAGAATTGAACTTTCAATTTTATACATCTGATGACAAGAAGAATTATTTTCAGACTAGCTTCTGGTCTTATAAATTTCAAGCTTTGTTTTTCTTCTTCTATCATGTACTTCTGATGTCAGAGGTCTCAGGATACAACCCTATCATGCTATTATGTCTGGTTCTGTGTTTTGTAGTTAATTCAGCAGGTCAGTTGTCAGCAGAAGGTGTTCTTAGAAATCATTTCTATGGGGGGAAGTTAACAATAACTTCAACAAGCAAATAAATAAGAACCATATAAATATATCCTAATAGATCCAAATAAAATGTATCCTTTTCTCAGCTTCCTGTTAGCTGGATCCCTGAATCATCTTGGGACCTCCAGTCCATCAAAACAAGGCAAAATGGGCATGGAAGAAAAATGGAAGTGGAAAAAGAAAGCAATCTTAACTAATTGTGATTAAAATATCTTATCTACACTCTAAAAACACATTGCATTAAGACACGACTAGTACCCCCTCTTTGGAAGGGCTTATTTAAGTGAGACTCCTGAGGCTGAAGTGTATTTAGCTTCTCAGTGACTGTACACCCCTAAGAGAAACTCTTCTTACAAAGCATGAGCTTGCCTTTCACGTCCTATGTCTTTATTACAACTTGCCTATATCTTTGTTTCCTGGGGCTGCCATAACAAATTTTCACTAACTTGATGGCTAAAAGCAATAGATATTTATTCTTCAACATTTTTGTCCAAATCAAGGTATTGGCAGAACCATTCTCCCTCTGAAGGCTTTAGGTGGAGAACTCTTTCTTGTCTCATCCAGTTTCTGTTGCCTCCAGGTGTTCCTTGGCTTACATCTGTATAACTCTGCCTCTGTTTTCACGTGGCCTTCTGTGTGTCTGTCCTCTTCTCCCCTGTGTAAGGAAACCTGTTGCTGGATTTAGGCCTTGCCCAGACAATCCCAGGATGATATCACCTCAAGGTGCTTAACTTAATTACATCCGGAAAGACCCTTTCTCCAAATAAGGTTATAGTCACAGGGGTTTAGAGAATAAGAAATGGAAAAAATTTGTAAGGGGCCACCATTCCACTACACTTTACTGCCCTTAACATGTGTCATTTGGGAACAAAAGGTGGGTTCTAACTAACTTATATAAAGAGAGACCAACACTGTTTATACATCGCTGAATTATTATCTAGTTTCCTGAAATTTCAAATTCATCTAGTTTTTATATTTTGAGCCAGTGAGATTCTCAAAAATAATTACTATTTTATAGCCAATCCTTCTACATCTTTTAAAGTATAAACAATCTTTATTTTAATGGTTCGATATGTCATGATCTGTAAATCAAGGGCTACAAGGACAATAGAAAACCTAATGTGCAATAGGAATGGCCAATCCAATTACAAAAGCAATAGACACATGGCCAACCAGTGGCTTTTCAATGTTGTATGTTTTCATGCAACAGAATGTGGTTCCCCATGGAAGCATTTATTAGTAGGAGATGTAAGTGCAGATGTGATCTCTAATGGATGTTATGGGGTAGTACTATCTGTCTGGTTCCACAGAATCTGTGACTTAAGGCTACACTAAAACAAGTTTATGAGACCTTCAGGCGAGCTCAGTGGCAAGATTATAGTCAAATCTAGGGATATATTACCAGGATGTGGACACTCATGAAAAATAACAATTGCAGAATAGTATTAGGATGTGTGCTGAAACATTCCCTTCTGACATCCTCTGAGCAGTTTATCTGCAGCATGTTTTTACTGGACCAATCTTCACAGCCAGGTAGAAAGGGAAAATGAGGCTTGTATGTAGGCAGGTGCAGCAAAGAAGCAATGTCCTCTTTAATGCTTGCCTTTCATTAACACCATACTAATTGGCAACTGTGTATATCTCATTTTTCATAAAGCCAATTGTTCACAAAAGTCTCCCAGGTCTGTGCATTTTTAAAAAGATGTTTATTAATCTTTGGCAGACTATTTCTCTAAATAGTCAAGTTTTAAAATGTAAACACTTCACAATCATTTGCAGGTTCTATGCAACATGAACATAATTTGCTAAAAGACACAATAATCTTAAAACAGGTGGAATTGTAAAGTCAATTCTTATAGTTTCCTTCTTCAGATTTTGCACCTATATTTTATTATTCATAAAGACCATCAAGAATATATTAATTTTCTCTTGCAATAATATTATATCCTTATACCTACTTTTAAGAGTATATAGAGCTTGAGAGCAAAAGCAGTATGTGGGCATTTATATTTCATTTATATATTCATACATTTCTTATAAAATTATTTATGGATCTCCTAATACATGCTAGGTATTATGCATAATTTTATTTGGATCAGAGCAAGTTTAAACAAATTTATATACCTTGAGTAATGAGCCTTTCTGGAGTGGAGAAAGAAAAAATAAAATTTATTTGCCTTTATTCTTTAAATATTTATTAAATGCTCTTTGTCAGTTTAATCTCTGCTAAGGGAGAATAAGACAGGCAAATTCTTAATGTATGGCATGGTAATTCCTACCACAGAGGTGTGCCCAGGGTGATATGAGAGCACAAAAAATGGGCATCAAAATTAGCCTGTGAATCAAATATGTCTTTTTGGTGGAGGCAGAACTTCAGCTGAATTTGGAAGAAGGAATTTGAATTAGATCAATGAAGAAGTAAAGACAGGATCCAGGCTGTAGAAGCTGCTCAAATAAAGACATAGAGGTTTGACAAATTATTACCATATTGAAACCATGCAATGTGGAGAATTTCATAATTAATTTCTATAGCACTTTCCAATATAAATCTTACAATCCTGACTTGGTAAAATCCAGGCATAAGACTTGCTGCCAATAGAAATAATTAAGAGCTTTGAAGATAGAGTAATAAACAAGAACAACCTGCTAGGTGATGAAGTGGGAGTATGCATGAAAATTAGCTCTGATAGCTGTATACTTTATAAACCTCACAATTCCTCTTTATGGTATGTAGTCAGACAGTGATGTTAGATTCACCGTACGATGAACTTTCTAAAAGATGCACACATCAATATACACAGCTCAATAAAATTGTCTGCTAAATGGACAGTGTTGGCCAAAACACAAATAGAATGAACTTTCTTAATGGTGTTTTTGTCAGGGAAGCAAGTCTTTTTCTTAGCATCATTTCTGGAAATACATTTGGTAGAGGAGAAAGGAGGATCAAATTGTGTTGTGGACCTGAGATTGGAATGTATAAAAAAATAATCCTAACATTGTGAGATGCACATATATGAGAAAATATAATTGTAAAAAGATCATAACATTTTGCTTTAATACATGTTACAATATAAAGGAAAACAGGAAAAAATATATAACCCCAGAAATCCAGAGAAATGTAGATATCAGTATACATTTGCACCTGAGTGCTCAGTTGGCCAATGTCTGAGAAGACTGTATAATGACTGTGATAGAGAAGCCTGACACACAAGTTCTGCGCTGTCGTTTATGACCACTTACTTCTCGGGGAAATTGGGAGGTGCAATAAATATCAGAGAAATTTTACCCTGCTATGTAGCCTGGCAAAATTAGGTGGTTTAATAGGTTAAGTGAGTCAGTGCTAAATCAATACTAAAAATAGATGATTTGGGTTCATAGGCTGGTCAGCCAAGTTTATTTTTCAGGCATAGATCTCTTTACAAAGAAAGCAATTAATATGCTCACCAAATCAGGATGTTACCTTCCTAGGCAAGGGAACACTAAAAATAAACTTCTTATAGATTTCTACAGATTTTATCTGATAGATACTATTACCTATATTTTGTTCAACACCACATAATGATGAGCTTCTCGTACTTAATTGCAAATCACAGAGCACTATAGTAAGGCTGTTGTAAAATTTTCAGAGAGGCATAAAAGGATGCAGGCCTAAATTCTTTGGCCAATAACAGTATTATCTTGGGCTATTAGAACATACCCAATTTTATACATATAAAGTTTTAAAAGCCTTAATTCAACTGAATTTTACAATTATCTTCAGAACAATCAAATTGGACCTAATCTAAAAGCCTCAGGACACACAAAAGTGAATGTCTTATACTTGGAAAATAATGGTCAAATAGCATGAGACCATATCCGATCTGTGCCTCTAAGTAACAGAGAAAATGACACAGAGATAGCAACCTTTTAGCAATCTTAAAGAACAGAAGAGGATAGGATGTTTTAGAAAGTAGAAACAGCATGTGCAAAGTCACTGAGTGTGGACGGACTATGGGGTATGTATGGAAGGGAGTAGGACGTGAGGTTGGAAAAATGCCAATGAGCGAAATGACTAATGGGTTGCCAGCATGTTTAAATTTAGCTTTTTATCCTGCAGGTGATGGGATCTTAGAAGAACTTTTGGCAGGAAAATGATTGGAATTATTCTGATCCTCCAGAGCTTGCTGTCTCTGGAGAGAACTTAGATCAAGTCTCAGTGAATTAACTTCTGCAAATATGAGTAACCATATACAGCAGGAATTGCATTATGATATAACTCTAATTTCACAGACTTATATTGTGTTACTGACATACATATATTATCTTATTTATTCCTTTCAATAATTCTAAAGGGAGCAAATATTACTAATAAGAAAAATGAGAATCAAAGTGATTAATTTTTTTGTTTGCAAGAGAGAAACACAGAGACAGGAAGGGAGAAAGATGAGAAGCATCAATTTATAGTTGTGGCACTTTAGTTGTTTGTTGATTGCTTCTCATATGTGGAAGGCTTCAGTCAAGCCAGTGACCTTAGGTTTAAGTCAGCAACCTTGGGCTTCAAGCCAGCAACATTTGGGTTCAAGTCAGTGACAATGGAGTCATGTCTCTGATCCCATGCTCAAGCTGGTGACCCCACACTCAAGCTGGTGAGACCATGCTCAAGCTGGAAAGCTTATGTTCAAGCTAGTGACCTTGGAATTTAAAACCTGGGTCCTCAGTGTCCCCGGTCAACACTATCCACTGTGCCACTACCTGGTCAGGCCAAAGTGATTAATTTTCTTGTGTGAAGTTACAGAGTCAAGGTCACATTGCAGAGATTAGAATTTTGATTTAATGGCGCTTGTTTAAGGATTAAATTTGCTAGCAACTTGGTCTGGATTCTCTGCAGAACCAAACAGACACTTTCAGATGCTAAATGCTCAGCTCTAACCTTAAAAGTTACTTCTTATTTGCAGTGGAGGAACAGAGTTAGGTTAATATTTTATTTATATTTTAATTTGTATACTGTCAATGGAGAAAATAAATTTTATTTTAGAAACTGGTCAGACTTTAATAATTGCCTGTAGTATACTCTATAGTGTAGAAACTCTACAGTAAACTCTGAATATGCATATAGAAAATCAAAAGGCCAGGAGAAAACAAAAGAAATTTAAAGAAGAATGAAGCTGACATTATCTTTTTGGACAAGGGAAACAAGCAAACAAAATAAACAAATGGAACTACATCAAACTAAAAAGATGTTATACAGTAAGGAAAACCATCAACAAAATGAAAAGACAACCTACTGAATGGGAGAAGATATTTACCGATGATACATCTGATAAGGGATTTATATCCAAAATTCATAAAGAATTCAGACAAGTCAATACCAGAAAAACAAGCCAGTTAAAAAGTGGGTAGAAGACCTGAATAGACACTTCTCCAAAGAAGACATACATATGGCAAATAGACATATGAAAAGTTGCTCAATAGCACTAATCATCAGAGTAATGCAAATTAAAACCACAAAAAGATATCCTCTTCACACCTGTCAGAATAAGTATCATTAATAAATCAATAAACAACTAGTGTTGGCAAGGATGCAAAGAAAAGGAAACCCTTATGCACTGTTGGTGGAAATGCAGATTGGTACAACCACTGTGGAAAACAGTATAGAGTTTCCTCAAAAAATTAAAAATGGAATTGCCTTAATGAACTGGCAAGTTCCGTTCTGGGTAGTTATGCACAAAAAGGAAAACAAAACACAAACTTAAAAGAATATATGCACCCTCATTTTCATTGCAACATTATTTACAATGGCTAAGATATGGAAGAGGCTCAATCGCCCATCCATAGAAAAGTGGATAAAAAAGCCATGATACAGCTCTGGCCAGTTGGCTCAGTGGTAGAGTGTCGGCCTGGCATGCAGAAGTCTCGGGTTTGATTCCCAGCCAGGGCAAACAGGAGAAGTGCCCATCTGCTTCTCCACCCCTCCCCCTCTCCTTCCTCTCTGTCTCTCTCTTCCCCTCGGCAGCGAAGGCTCCATTGGAGCAAAGTTGACCTGGGCACTGAGGATGGCTCCATGGTCTCTGCCTCAGGCGCTAGAATGACCCTGGTTGCAACAGAGCAATGCCCCAGATGGGCAGAACATTGCCCCCTGGTGGGCATACTGGGTGGATCCTGGTTGGGAGCATGCAGGAGTCTGTCTGACTGCCTCCCCATTTCCAACTTCAGAAAAATACAAAAAAAAAAAAATAACAAAAAACCATGATACATATACACAGTGAAATACTACTCAGCCATAAAAAAGAATGAAATCTTACCATTTGCAACAAAATAGATAGACCAAAGGTTATTGTGCTAAGTGAAATAAGTTAGAGAAAGACAAATACCATATGATTTTACTTATATGTGAATATAAGAACAAAATAAATGAACAAGCATAATAAAAACAGACTCATAGATGCAGAGTCGACTAATGGTAGACAGAGGGGAAGGTGTTTGGGAGCTGGGCGAAAAAGGTGAAGAGATTAAGTTGTACAAAGTCGTAGTTACAGAGTAGTCATAGAGATATAAATAACAGCATAGGGAATATAGCCAATAATATCATAATAGCTATGTATGGGGCCAGGTGAATACTTGAAATATTGATGGGAAAACTGTGCAATACATAATTGTCTAACTAATATATTATACATTTGACTCTAACACAGGATAATGTTGAAGGTAAACTATAATTGAAAAATTAAAAAAAAGAATGAAGTTATATTCCTAGAAAACTTCAAGCACTTATAAAGTATATGTATATAAAAGTATTTGGAAATAATTAATGTAAAACTCAGAACCTTTTCATTGCATTTCCCTCTGAGTATATTCTTTTCTCTTTTTTTTAAGTGTTTTTCAAGATTTTATTTTATTTATTTTTAGAGGGGAGAGAGAACAAGAGAGAGAGAGAATGGGTGAGAAGAAGGAAGCATCAACTCCTATATGTGCCTTGACCAGGCAAGCCCAGGGTTTTGAACTGGCGACCTCAGAGTTTCAGGTCAATGTTTTATCCACTGTGCCACCACAGGCCAGGCTATACTGTTTTCCTTGGATATCTGAAAGATGCTCTCCTCAACCTTCTTCAGATGTTTGTTCCAACAGAATGCTTTTTTGTGTAAAATGATAGCTTTTTTTTTTTACCCCTGGCCCTTCTTACCTTTATGCTAGGTTTTACTTATTTTTTCCATAAGAATTTTTAGCTCACTATAACTAACGTTATCTGTAATTTGTTATTGTCCATCTTGGCTACTAGAACAGAATCTTATTGAGGGCAGGGTGATTTGCTTCTTTGGTTTTCTGATGAATTTTCATCCCTTAGTAAAGTTCCTAACACATAGTGCGTGCAAAATCAATATTTGTTGGTCATGTGAATGAATGAAAATAGGTATAAGGTAGGGGGGCAGACTGCAGCACTTATTATACAGTAATAGAAATCAAGGTAGTGCAAACTGACCACAGGATAAACATCAGGTCAAGGAAACAGACTAGAGAAACAAGTGACCGACTCCTGCTTGTTCAGGAACTCTACAAAACAGTGTCATTGCACATCATTGGAGAAGAAAGTCGACAGTTCAATATATGATACTGTGAAAACTGTTATGTGTAGAGAATCTTTACATCACACTGCCCCCAAAATGAGTTCTGGGTGAATTAGATAACTATATGTAAAATGAAACTTTAAATTTTAGCAAAAATTATAACTATGACCCAGGATTAGAGAATATCCTTTTTAGCAAGTTTCAATGAGCAAAAAATCTTAAGAGAAGAAATTGGCATTAAATTAAAAATCTGTAGTCATCAAAAAGCACCAAAATAAACAAACTAATTTTTGTGAAGGAAGTAAGGAACCAAAGCCTCTTGTATATTGTGGCTCTGGCCTCTTCGATGTCCTTCTGAGTCCTTTTCTTTGAGCCAGGGGGATAGAGAAAGCATGAAGCAGTCACACAGGGGGATTTTGGTGATCAACCTGAAGGTGGTATACACTTTTACCATATTGCAGTGACTTGATTATTAGAAATATAGTCAGACATTAACTTAAAGCAGGCTTAAAACATAGTCTGAGGAGAGAGTGAAATGAGTTTGGTTCATGCTTAGCCAGCCATAGCCACACTATATTTATTATAAATGGTGAAAGTGGTTTCTAAAGGGCTGGATTCTGATCATTATGATGGGTCATCCAGCAAACAGAATTGGTATGAGCTAGAACACTAGTCAATCAGGGCTAATAAAGATATTTTTTAAAGAAATAAGATGCTTGATGTTGCAAATAAACCATCAAATGCAACATCCTGGAAAAAACTGTTTGATTTCCTTAGGCATATTAGTATAGTTTTATTTTTAATACCTTGAGGATGCACCATCAATTATCTTTTTAGTGCTTCAGGCCTCTGAAAAACTGCTCCTTTACATTACACTTTTCCAGGCTAGCTGTTTATGAGGAGAAAATGCTCACCAGCTGGGAGTTGTGGGCATCCATCATGGCATCCTGCGAGTTAGACAGAGGAAAGAAGCAGCATGGGCAGAATGACAGCAGGGAATATTGAACGTGAAGTTCTGAAGTTTGGCCAAGCCTTACGGTTACCTTTACTAGTCTTGAAATCATGAGCAAGGAATTACATCTATCTGTATAAAATTTACTTTGTGATACAATTAGAGGACAGGTCTAAATATTTTTCTAATGTCCTTTCCAACCCAAAGACAGTCTGTCTGTCTAATGTAGGCATGTTAACAGTAATCCTTCTTGCATTACAATCAGCAATGTAATATATAGTGTGGCTCTTTCCGAAGAAAGTCAATGGACAGTCAATAGGTCCAAAAGGCAGATAGCACTTAAGAAAGGCTTCATGTTTGATTGACACAATTACTTTTCCTAGGGCATGCAATGAAGAAAGGACAAGAATTTTTCAGTTATGTGTGCACATTCCTACAGTACCACATTTCAAAATTTCTGGAATATTTTTTCATTTTATACTTCCTAAACACTCTTTTTTGTGTGTGATTTCTCTTCCTCCAACAACTTATCATCAACCTATTTATTTTGCTTACTTTCTGATTCTTCCCACTAAAGTATAAACTCAACAAAGGCATTTTTTTTGGTCTGTTTTCTTAACGTTGCATTCCTAAGCCCTGAAACAGTACCTGGCGTATAGAATATTCACTAAATATTTCTTAAATAAATAAATAAATAAATAGCAAACTCACAGAGACTTCAGAATTCTTAGGAGAATTTTCAGGGAGTCAGAGACTAACATTTTTTTCAGATTGGAGATGAAGATGTATTTGAGAACAGCTGGCTGAGTTTTGCATTGCTTTTCTAACTCATAGAAGTAAATCAGGCCTGAAGAAGGACATACCTTGTTGGGAGCAATATTTTATTAAGTTTGAAACTTTTTACACCTCATCTGGCATTTGTTAAAATTGTCATAAAGGATGGATGACATCATAACATAAGATTATCTCAATATTGACTATTCTATCAATATATAAATAGAAGGTTAATGGAGTTTTTTTTAAGTTTTAAGCAGAAATACTCGTAAGGATTCTAGTATAATTCAAAAGTGACAAATATATACAATTCTTAATCCACTAAGTAGAAAGAAAAGGAACACTACCATGAAAATTTTCCACAGTCCCTACTTCAAATAAACATCTAATTATCAATGGTTATATATTATTCCAAGTTTTCATCTACCTAATTCTGGAGACTATTTAATCATGATGGATTGTGGTAAGAGCATCATTTGTGGTACAGGATATGATCTGCTATGATTCCTCTGCAAAATTATGATGATGAATCACACTTGTCAATGATTTTTGAATGAGACAAATCCAAAACTAATTTGCTATCTGCAATCCAGATGTAATTGCCTATGTATCATAAATCTTCCATGAAAATATTCTTCAGTTTCATTTCTGTCAACAAACAAAAGTGTTCTTCATAGTTCACTCCCCAAGGAAAACAATAGAGTATAATTGGAAGGGAAGGAGGAAGTGCAGAGTTGACTTGAATATAAAAAACAGAAATGCCTGGATCAAATTGTCTGCACAAATGAATCTCTGTTATCAAAATCATTGTAAATTACATCTCTCCACTTTTGGTCCAGGGACTCAATGCCTTAAGATAACTACAGAATATTTTATCTTCATGCTAAATTGTGGAAATGAAACAATACTTACAGAGTACTGAAATTGAAAATTACTTACATTATTTATTTTAAAATAGATGGCAGTTACAAAATATTGAGGGGTCAAAAATGAAATTCATTATTGCAGTACAGTGAACATAAAATTTAAAAAATTGTTTTATACACTGGAGGGAGTCTTGGCTTTTAATTAACTATGGTACAAATAAAACATAGACTATGGCCTGACCAGGCAGTGGTGCAGTGAATACAACATTGGCCTGGGATGCAGAGGACCCAGTTCTGAAACTCCAAAGTCTCTGGATTGAGGATGAGCTCCTTAGACTTGAGTGCAGGCTCACCAGCCTGAGCACGGGTTCACTGGCTTGAGCGTGAGATCATAAACATGAACCTATGGTCGCTGGCTTGAGCCCAAATGTTGCCGGCTTGAAGCCCAAGGTCACTGGCTTGAGCCAGGGGTTACTGGCTTGGCTATAGCCCCCTGGTCAGGCACATATGAGAAAGCAATCAATGGATAACTAGGGAGCCACAACAAAGAATTGATGCTTCTCATCTTTCTCCCTTCCTGTTTGTCCCTATCTGTCTCTCTCTCTCTGTCTGTCTCTGTGTCTGTCTATGTTTCTCTTACTAAAACAAAACAAAACAAAACAAAACACAGACTATAGATTCCAACCACATAGGTTTCAGAAAACTTTGTACTAGATTATAGCAACTACAGCATTGACTTTGGGAAGTTGACTATGTATCATCTATAAAATGGGTACTCTTATTTGAAATGAGAAGTAGTTGAGAAATCTACATGAATATAAACTATCATTCCTATTTATTTATTTTTTCTTTAAGTGAGCAACATGAAGGCAGAGAGACAAATTCCTGCACATGCCCTGACTAGGATCCACCAGACAAGCCCCCTACTGGGTGATGCTCTGCCCATCTGGGGACCTGGGGCCATTGCTCCGTTGTTTGGTAGCTGAGCAATTTTACTGCCCGAGGGGAAACCATGGAGCCATACTCAGCACCTCGTGCCAACTTACTTGAACCATTTGAGCCATGGCTGCAGGAGAGGAAGAGGGAGAGGGAGAGGGGGAGAGAGAGAGAGAGAGAGAGAGAGAGAGAGAGAGAGAGGGAGAGGCGGGAGAAGCAGATGGTTGCTTCTCCAGTATTCTCTGACTGAGAACCAAACCAGAGACGTCCATATGCTGAGCCAACACTTTACCACTGAGTCAGCTGGCCAGGGCCTATCATTCCTATTCTTAATAAATGATTTAAAATGCTGCTTTTCTCAATGGGTAGGCCTAACTCTTCCTCTTGTGTATAAAGCATAGCACTCTTCATTAGGCAAATTTCCAGCATCAGTATCCTTTCTGAGTATATAAAGGAAGGTATTTTGACTAGTCAAAGCTCAGAAAGTGTAAATAAACACCTTTTCAGAAGAAAACCAAACCTTTTCTAAGATGAAATGTGTCTAATCACAAATTTCATTCCTTTTGCCCATAAAACATCCTTTTGTGCTATTCTTCATCTAATCCATGCTTTCAAACTAACTTCACATATCATTAATAATATCACTTATAAAGTATATTCCATCTTCAAAGTAACAAACATTAAGAAATTAACGAATATTGAAAGAAGTCAGTAAAAGTACAGAACTTCCAAATTCTTATGAAATGAACTAATACATTTCATTATTAATTTTGGGGTCATGTGGTTTGTATTTTTAAAAATGTTTTTTTTTACCTGTCATGTAAGAGGAATAATGTTCTCAGTGGGGAAGTATATGAGCCTATAACTGGCTTTTACAGATGATTAAGTGCTGGGGTTGAGGCTGAGGCTTTGATAACTGCTGGAGCTATTTATGATCTCATATACTACTCCGCTGTGGAGCATTAGGCCTTAAATAACACCAACCATGTGCTTTTACTAAAAAGAAGTGAAAGAAAAATAAAATTCCCTTTCAGATGAAGAAAAAAATACATGTATAATATATAGAGCCTTATGGAAATGTCATAAATATACATGAATAAAATTATATTTAGTGAATGTTCTGTAATAGATTTGGGATCCAGGGTATCACTTGACACCTGTCTGGGTAGCTTTCGGATAGAAAACTTATGAAGAGGTATTTCTTTTATCTGTGGGCATGAAAAGTGCACTGGTTTTATGCTATTCAGAGGACTCTAACCTCCACTCAGAGTGACTTGATGCTTACAGTGTTCATTTGTTTATACAGGAAAGGTCTCTAAATGGGCAAATGTGGCTAAGGAGGTGGCCAGGGAACAAAAGAAAACTATATATATAGATTTAAAATATATCTAGCATAATGCAAAGATTATTGCTTTTCAGGTTGTCACTTAAAATGTGTTCACTGGAGCCCTGGCCGATTGGCTCAGTGGTAGAGCGTCGGCCTGGCATGCAGGACTCCCAGGTTCGATTCCTGGTCAGGGCACATAGGAGAAGCACCCATCTGCTTCTCACCCCTCCCCCTCTCCTTCCTCTCTGTCTCTCTCTTCCCCTCCCACAGCCAAGGCTCCATTGGAGCAAAGTTGGCCCGGGCACTGAGGATGGCTTCATGGCCTCTGCCTCAGGTGCTAAAATGGCCCTGGTTGTAACAGAGCAATGCCCTGGATGGGCAGAGCATCGCCCCCTGGTCGGCATGCCGGGTGGATCCCGGTCGGGCACATGCGAGAGTCTGTCTGACTGCCTCCCAGTTTCTAACTTCAGAAAAATACAAAAAAAAAAAAAGTGTTCACTGGATTTTCCTGACCTTTAAGTATTTACTGCTGAATGATAGTTCTCTGATAAAAAAGCAAACAAACAAACAAAAAAAAATACCTAGAAGGAAGAAGATTTACATGAAAATGTAAATAAAGAATTCATAACAAGTAACAAACATCTATGGAATAGAAACATATTTATAATAATAATAATAACAGTACTAACTTTCTATCCATAGTGCCTCACTTTTAACACTCCTATCAGGAAAAATTCATTATCACTCTTACTATTTTGGATGAAGAAACTGAGTTTTAAAAACATAAGTAAGCTCTTACATGAGAAAACTGAGATGTAAGTGAGCAGGTCTGATTCTAACGCTCAGACTGTTGTCAGCATGACATGCCTCAGCAATTGGTGTTCAGTGCTCATAGGCACCACTCATTGGCTCACACTCTACATGTGTCAGTCACTACAAAAGTCTTATATATTAACCCTAGAAGAGGATTCCCAGAAAGCAAGGGGCAGAATAAGAATTCACATTCAGATTTGTCTGATGCCAAAACCTTTGCTTGGTCTAAATACACATAAGCAGTTGTATTATTTTAGCTTTGTAAGAGACCTCTCCAGTCTACAGTACAAATTCCCAATTTTCACATCCACTGAAGTAAAGGTAAGTGATCTGCTAACATTCAACAGTAAGTCAGTGTCAGAGGCTAGATGATCATTTCTACATGTTTGTGGTGAGAGTACCTTGTTCCTGCAGCTGGTAACATTTTCTTCAATACCCAAATAGAAGAAGGGTTCCTGGTGATGAAGGAATAACAATCTGTGGTGCTCTAGTTCCTATTCTCTTTGAAGTGAGACACATAATAAAAAATACCAATGACTTGAATGTCAAGGAATTAATCATTAAAATCCAATACTGCTAATCTCACATTTAAATGTTCTAACATATACTGTATTTAACCATGTATGAGATGCAACATTTTTTGAAAAATTTGGGGACTAAAAACTGGGTGTATCTTATACAGTGATTGTAGATTTTTTTTTTTTACTTGCAATTCTCACTTTTCTGTGCTTGTTTTTGCACTCATTGTTGAAGACAGTGATTCGTCATCAGACACAGATGAGGACAAGCGAATATTCATCATAAAATTCATACAGCTTCACATGGGAGTTTTGACAGTGATGAGGAGTTGTATAAATTTTATGATGAATAAAACTTGATTTCAATAACTTTATGTAATACATTTTTTTTCAAATTTCATAACCCAAAATTAAAGTGTGTCTTATATCTGGGGAAATATGGTAATCAAAGATGGTCAAGCAACTAAACTGTATGATTACATTTAGATATACAAATGTCTTCCATGTTTTCTTGAGTGCTTATTATGTACTAAGCATTATATTAACTCAGTTAATCCTTATAGCAATTATATCACATAAGCATAATTATTATTCATATTTTATGTATAGGAAAACTGAGGCACAGAGGGGTTACATAACTTGCTTCATGTTAGCCAGTGGATAATGTTTGAGCCATTAATCCCACTGTCAGAGGGGAACACTCTCTCATTCACTTGTCTAAAACTGCCTATTGAATATATATATATATATAGACAGAGACAGAGAGATAGTCAGAGAGAGAGAGACAGACAGCCCCCTGCTCAAGCCAACAACCTAGGGCTCAAACCAGCGACCATGGGGTCATGTCTATGGTCTCATGCTTAAGCCGTCAACCCCTCGCTCAAGCTAGTGAGCCTGTGCCCAAACCAGTGACCTTAGGGTTTCAAACCTGGGTCCTCCACATCCCAGTCTGACGCTCTATCCACTGCACCACCGCCTCATCAGGCTGAATATATTTTGAATTATTTTAAACAACAATTTAAAATTTAATGTCAATGGTTTTCTCCTAGCTCCAAGGGAATATGCAGAAAATTTAAAAAAGCTATACATGGGCTTAGATAAACATCAAAGAAGATGATTTAGATGGTTTGAAAATGGTATCACTTAGGTTATTACTTGATTCCTAATTTAATCAATATTGTTTGATACAGATGGATGTTCCAAAGTAGGAATAATGTGCCTGCCTAGAGTAACACTGAATTATTCTGATGTCTCTCTGTATAGGATAATTAACACCTACAAAGTGTTTTTCTTTCTCTTCATTCAGATTTTTCTTGATATTATAAAACCATTTCTTTATTTCTCTGATATAACTAAATTTTGAGGAAAAATGATGTGTATTATTATTAGCTATTAATATACACATAGTTATATTTATAGACTTATAGCCAAAAGTGCATCTGTAGTTGATGTTTATCTGTGACCAGTAAAGTAATTCTTATTTTTTATATAGGTCCTTTTATTGCAAAATGCCTCACTGGGCTCTTATTTTTAAATAGGAAATTTCCTGCAGTAAAGGAATAAGGATATAGTTTGATTCTTTGGCAGATGTGCAAAAATTATTGATATTCCAGTTAACATTAACTCCATTCTACAGATAATTTGTTGGGTGGCTCTGCTTAACAGTGAAAATGGCAGTCTTACACAGATGCTCACCATTTCTCTGTCACTCTGTCAGATGTGAGTGTAATATGTGTACATATAAGCATTTTTTTCCCTGAAGAACAAGTTTATGCTTTTCAAACATGTGCCCAATAAATATAATGCATGGACAGAATTTGGTCAAGAGGAAAGTTAATTAACCCCTGATGTGCCTTCCTGATATAACAGTAGAGTAGTATAGTCTGATAGTAGCATTCATTTTGATCTTTTAACAGATGTTATTTGGTATCTAATATATGGATATCAGTTTATTTTCTTGGCACAAAAGTTTTCTAACAAATAACACAGAGCTTCCTTGGCCCATAACAATAATCCTCTATCAAATTTACACTCAGAGGTGGTTGGCAAGTAGCTCTGATAATTTTGGTGGGAATTATTTCATTTCTGGGTGATCTCAGGCTGTTAAATGATCTGGAAGTCTCAGCTGGAATGACTGGGTCAGCTTGACTCTGTTCCATATCTCTCATCTTTTGCAGCTAGGCCTAAGCATGTCCTTCTCACGCTGATGGCAGAGAGCGATAGCAAAGGAGAATGTGGTTATACCAGACCATTCTAAGCTTCTGTTTCTACCATGTTTGCTAATAATTTAGTGGCCAAGATATGAGACATGACCAAGCTAAAGGGAGGAGAATTATATCCATCCCTCCTATACCTGCCCTAGGAAAGCTTTGAAAAGTTACATGGCAGAATGTTGTAGATACAGGGAAAGATAAACAATTGAGTCTATTAGCATAAGTTAATACTGTTTTCACTGATAACTACAATTATTGAATAATTTATAATAAGTAAAATTTTGCTTATCTCTATTCCACCAAAGTCTCCCTGCCCCCCCCCCCCCATAGCATACTAGCATCAGTACACGTTGTCCAACATTTTATAATTTTTAACAAGTGTGGATGTGGAGCCTCTTGATCTACAGTACTATAAATAAAATGACAAATTATCTGTCCCCAAACACTCATAGTATGTGGAAGATTATATCTTTTAAATAGTCTCATTAATACTTCTGGTGGAACCCAACCTCTGTTGTAAGCCAAGTCCACATGGGAAGACCATGTGAAAATATTACATCCAACAGATCCAGCTAAGGTCACCACTAGCATTTATTACTACATATCTTGGTAAACAAACCTTCAGATATTTATAACCTCTGGCCTCAAATCCTTTAACTGAGATGCCAGAGACTGTTGGGTGAAGAGAAGCTATCTCCACTATTTCTAGTCTAAAATCTTGTACCACAAAATCAATGAGCATGAGGTTTGTTTTGTGCCACTTGGTCAGGGAGAGAATAATAACAATAAACACTTTCATTTGAATAAAGAAAAATAGGAGGCACTATAGCAATCATTAGGTCATATTCTGAAATCCTTCCAAGCAAAATATTGCCCAATTTCCCAAACCTCAAATGAAGTATGGTTCTTGATAAAGCCTTGGTTATTTAGTCTGGGAATGAGCAAGCCTCTTTAGAACAAGGTGATAGTGCTTTGCAAGTACAGCTACCTAAAATACTCTGTAGGTTTTCTCTGTATCAGATTTGAGTTTATACATGTACCACAAAGATCAATGATACCAAGAGCTGGTTCTTTGAAAGAATAAACAAGATTGATGAACCTTTAACCAGATTCATCAAGAAGAAAAGGGAGACGGCCTAAATAAATCAAATCAGAAATGAAAGAGGAGAAGTAACAAATCACAACATAGATATGTAAAAGACTAAGAAAATACTACGAATAGCTATATTCTAACAAATTGGACAACCTGAGTGAAATGGATAAATTCCTAGAAATGTACAGTCCTCCAAAACTAAATCAGGAAGAATCAGAAAACCTGAATAGACTGATTAAAACTAATGAAATTGAAGCAGCAATAAAAAAATTCCCAGCAAATAAAAGTCCTGGATCAGATGGCTTCACAGGCAAATTTTACCAAACATTCAAAGAAGAACTAACACCTATCCTTCTCAAACTATTCCAAAAAATTCAAGAGGAGGGAAGATTTTCAAGTTCATTTTATATGACCAGCATTATCCTAATTGTAAAACCAGATAAGACACTACAAAGAAAGAAAATTATAGGCCAATATCTCTGATGAATATAGATGCTAAAACCGTCAATATATTTATAATATTGGCCAATCAGATCCAACAATACATTAAAAAGATCATACACCATGATCAAGTAGGATTTATTCTGGAAATGCAAGGTCAGTACAATATTCCCAAATCAATAAATGTGAAACATTACATAAACAAAATAAAGGATAAAAAAACACATAATTATATCAATAGAGACAGAAAAATATTTGATAAAATCTAGCAACCATTTATGATAAAAAAAAACTTTCATTAATATAAGACTCTTTTACTTGTTTGAGAGGCTGGGGGTGTGACTGGTTTTATTTTCCAATATAGCAATTTCTAAAATTCCTGAGCTCTGTACAGTCACACTAAATGTTTCTTGGCAACTGGCCAGTTCTTTAGTCTACATTTTTCATGTAGAATCTTACCATAAACTGCTAAAAGCAACCCGTTGACATTTTCAACTCTTCTTGGACATCTCTTTAAGTCAAGTCCCAAAGTTCATTAGGTATATTATCTGACTTTAAGGTTACATGTTGCAGTTTTACTAAATGTGAGACTTTATAACACAGGCCATCGCCCTTCATATTTCCTGTTGCAGTTTTCTTTTCAAGTGTTTCCAGCCTCCTTTAATGCTGTTCTTACTACTGGCCTTCTGGTCTCAAAATCAATGGATCATATTGTTGTTACAGCAGCACTGCATTTTTAGTACAATTTTTTATTAGCCCACTATAGTTCATAATAATATAGAACAAACAGCCACAGAACTTCTGCAACAAATCAATAAAAATTTATTTCATACATGAAGGAAATACAGTGTTACCTTAACACATGAGTTTAATTCATTTCATGACTGAGCTCGTGACTCAATTTGCTCATGTGTCAAATCAAATTTCCTCATTTAAATTAATGGGAATGCAATTAATCCATTCTGGCTCCCAAAAAACACACAAATTTTTTGTTTTATATGATTTTAAATAAGAAAATGTACTTTATAAATAACAAATACATATATATATATATATGTATACACACATAATAAGAGAGAATCTAAAGAAATAAACTGGTTTATGAAGTGTATTTATCTTCAAGGTCAGGCAAAGATGCTGGCAGAGGAGGAGGATACATTAGCATAATAATGACCTTTTCCAAGCAGGAAGGTAATTAGCAATTTCACAGACAGCTGCCAGTGCCATTTTTAACAATAAAAGTAAGCAAACTCAAAAGACACAAATTTGACAAACTCATTTGCCCAACATTCCACCCCTTTTACTCACTTTGCAATCCACAGCATAGTCATTCCTGTGCAAGGAATTAGGCACATCACACAAACAAATTATAACAACAGCTTAAGTCATACAATTTCAACCAGACTTGCTCCCCCCTCCAACAGAGTCTCTCATATTGTCCAAAAGCTGCATGCCCATCCAACAAGGGAGCTGGTGCCCCCTCTGGTCACAGTCCAAGAGTCAATCCATGTACTTGGGGCCTCAGGCATCCCTCTCATCCCTGCCATCCTCGCAGCTCATAAGACGCTGCCCCAAGGGGGAGCATGTGGCAATGGCAGTCAACATTTTCACCTCTTCTCCAGAGAACGTGCTGCCATCCACCCCTATGCCCCATAATTGTAGCAAATGTACCAGGGGCTTAATAGGTACTCTTTGCTGCTGGGATTTTACCTTCTGGAGTCTTCAGATGGCAACTTCAGCCCCAGTCTCCTCATCCTCAGAAGAGAAACTGGAAACGCCTGCTCCCACCAATTCAGAGCCACTCCATCAGCACGGCTCCAGCTTAGGCTCCTGCGGCAGCCGGTTCCCCACAATTTCCAGGGCAAACCATAACTCACAAACGTGTAATTCCTTCTCCAGAGACTGCTACATTTCCAGGTGCAACTCGTGAAACTGGTTGGCCTCCTTCTCCAGTGCTTGCTCCAGTTCCAGAATCTGCATCTCTTTCTCCTGTGACCATTCCAACTCCTTCCACTCCTCCATGTGCATGCCTTGGGCAGCCTCTTGCATGGAGCTCTCGGTTTCCTTTCAGAGGGCTTTAAAAGTCAGCCAGCCCACAGTCTGCAAAAGGACAGGGGAACCATAACAACAACCAGTCTTCTACCCCACCCCTCAAGGTTGGTGGTAGCTCCATACTGATCTGATCCGAATCCTGCCGCAAACTATAACAAATGTGTGGCCAGTAGTTGCGGCCATTGTGGCCATACACATGCAGGTTCCCATTAGATTCGGGCAGATGATAAAGAAACAGTGGAACCAAAAAATGGTGGGCCATTCCTTTATTCAAGACTTGTACTGGCTGATGAACAAATACACACAGGGCTCCCAAAGCCACTCACACATTCTCTGGTTCCACAACCAGAAGAATCTTCTCCAGTTTTTCCTATTATCAAAGGCCCCACCACTCTCACTCACCTCTGGTTCCTCATCTGCACACCTTCTCCCTTCTCCTCTCTGCACAAACTGGCTTCTCCTCCAGCACCCTGCCATCTTGGCTTCTCTCTCTTTCCCTGCCATCTTACCTCCTCCTTCAACTCTCTCCATCCTCTCTGCTCTCACTCTGCCATGATGGCTTCTTCTCTTTCTCCTTCTTCTCTCCTTATTAAAACTTTTCTGTGGCCAAAACCTCTCCTCCAGCCAACATTAGGATAACAATGGCCCTTCCCAAGCAGGAAGGTAACCCTCAGTTTGTAATCAACTGCCCTGCTCTGAGGGCAAGCACACATGTGGCTGCCCAGTGCCATTTTTAACAATAAAAGTGAGCAAACTCAAAAAACACAAATTTTACACACTTATTGGCCCAACACTGGTGATTCAAATATGTGCTAGTGACTGAAAGCAAAATATCCTGTGAGTGACTGCTTGTCTCTCAAATTGCTCACGATTTAAAGTGCTCGAGTGCTAAGGTACCACTGTAATCCTAACAGCAACTGTTCTGATCATGCTTGAGGATCACCTGACTGCCAGATGATTTAGCATGGCCTGACCCAGGCAAACTGGGAAACCTCAGCGCTGCTCCACGTCTCCGTCCTTTATCAGGCTGGCCCAGCTATATCCATAATGGCCCCAATGATTAGAAAGCAAGTGTGAGAATCAACCCAATTGCATAAGTCAAGTTTAATCTTTTTTTTTTTTTGCTTATTATTAATTTTATATTAATTTTAATTTATTGTGTTTATATAGATTCTAGTGTTCTCCCGAATGCATCTCCCCCTCCCCTGTTTTCCCTTCAACATCCCCCTTGCCTCCTTCCCCCCAACGCCCTCCCCCTTCTCTCCAGGGTTTGCTTTTCTGCTCTCTATAACGCTGTGTTATATGTATATAATTCCAACAATCTCTTTCCCTTCTTTGATCCCATCCTATCATCCCCTTTCCCTTGTTCGCTTTTCCTCTGGTCCCTTTGATCCCTCCTCTGTCTCTATTCCGTTCCTCAGTTCACATTGTTCTTTGGATTCCTCAGATGAGTGAGGTCATATAATATTTTTCTTTCTCTGCCTGGCTTATTTCACTTAACATAATAGTTCCCAGGTCCATCCATGTTGTTGCAAAAGGTAAGATTTTCTTCTTTTTCATGGCCCCATAGTATTCCATTGTGTATATGTACCACTGCTTTTTATTCCACTCATCCACTGACGGACACTTGGGCTGTTTTCAGATCTTGGCTATTATAAATAATGCTGCCATAAACATGGGGGTGCATTTCTTCTTTTGAATCAGTGATGTGGTGTTCTTGGGATATATTCCTAAGAGTGGGATGGCTTATTTTTAACACATCATTGGCTCAAGCAATTGAAGGCTGCATTCAAAGGTATAAATTGTGTCTGCTCCAATGCCCATGGGAGAAGACTGTAAAGTCATATGGAAAATCATGTTGAGGGGCAAAGGATCAGGACCATCTTTACAGTCTACCACTACTAGACCTTCTGACTCCCAACTTCCAAATCATTTACACAAAACCAAAGACATTGTCAGTTACTTTATTTTATATTTTAGTAGAATGGTATAAGTACTTTGCTTTAGATTTTACAATTCTTGTAACTTATTTTGTACATTTAAAGTACCAATTAAAAATACTTACCTGGCAAGGGAGATAAAATGATTGGGTTTTCCCAGGGTGAGGATAATCCATTGCACTTCAGGTGTGCTGGCCCCGGTGATTTCCCCAATGTGGGAAACACGACTGCATGATTTGTGGTAGTGGGGGACTGCATTCACTCTCTCCCCTAAATAAAAATGTTAATTAAAGCAAAAATATATTTTTTTGAGGAGCGTATCTTTTATTGTCTTAGTTTAAAGATGATTTAAGATAGTTAAAGATATTTGCCAAATTTCTTTTTCTTCAGGAACAAATAGTGTTCAGATTGTTTTCATTTGTCAATTAGAACAGTTGTTTCTGTGATTAAACCATATTTAATAACAGGAAGGTTTCCCCTCTTTGTCTTTTACAGATTTTTTTATTTTCTCATACATTAAGTATTTAAAGGAGATTTTATTAATGAGGACCAGGTCAGACTGTATTTTTCCAAAACTATAAACAAGATTAAGTATATTTCCACATGCACAGTACATAATTGTATTTGCTTTTATCAGTCAGGATTTCCCTTCAGAATAAACTGAGTTGTTATGGGAAACCCTGAAGGGAATTATAGGTGATAAGAATGGATCATTAGTTGTTACCAAAGCTGTCATAAAAGAAACCTCACTTTTGACATGAGAGCCCACTTTATTTTTTTAAACATATAGTATAAATTTTATGGGAAGCTTTTAGCTTTCTGTGGTCCTTAACTTACCAAAGTGGTCACTAAAAGAAAATGAACTAATATTCAAGGACAGGAATATAATATTTTTGGGACTTTCAACCTCAGAAACAAAATCCATTAGTAGCTGTAGATTTTCTCTAAAGCAATGAACTAGTGTATAATCAATTCATGTTAGCTTAACACTATATATCGGGATTGTAGGTCTTGCTGGGTCTGTATTTCTGCTACCTATGACAGCTTGTGCCAGGCTACACATTAAGTCTGAGATGAGACCCAAACTGAAGTCCCAATGGTTATAAAACAATTTTTGTGTCTGACTTCAAACACCTTCTTAATAATCCCTAAACAATAAACATTTTAATCAATGGCTTCCTTGTGGGTGAAACAATTTAATTATTAAAACTTCTGATACTTTGAACAAATTAATACTAATAGTAGACAATGTATTTACCTAATGATTTCAGTCTCCTTCTGTGTTTCTCTGTCTCTTGGTCTCTCTCTGTTGCTCTTATTATTTTGTTGTTGTTGAATTGTCAAAAACTAGTTTTCTTTGGAGTATAAAGACTTTTTTTTAAGTGAGAGGAGGGGGACTTTTTTTTAAATGAGAGGAGAGAGAGACTCCCTTATGCATTCCATAACCCCTGAGGCCAATGCTCAGACCAACCAAGCTAATCTCAGCGCCCACACTCAAACCAATTGTGCCACTGGCTGAAAAGGGAAGAGAGAGAGAAGGGGGAGAGAACAGATGGTTGCTTCTCATGTTTGTCCTGAAATGAAATCGAACTGGGGACATCTGCACACAGTGCCAACACTCTATCTACAAAGCCAACCAGCCAGGGCCTTTAGTATAGAGACTTTTAGATATTGAGAAGTATTTCACGTGGTCTTAATCCAAATAAATTAGGCTCTTATGTTATTTAAATA
The DNA here is from genome assembly GCF_036850995.1 of Saccopteryx leptura. NCBI lineage: Eukaryota > Metazoa > Chordata > Mammalia > Chiroptera > Emballonuridae > Saccopteryx > Saccopteryx leptura. The sequence continues at coordinate 41,390,342 of NC_089507.1, forward strand.
ATCTGAAAATATAATGCACAACTCTATAATTTCAAGCCTGAATTTTCTACTATATTCACTGATCAGAATGTTTTTCTGTTTTTTTTTTCAAAAAATTTTATATTGTATAGTTTTATTTTTTATGGCTACTAATCCACAATTTTTTTGGTATTATGCAAGGTGACAATATAGTATGTGAGAAAGTTTCTATTATTTTGGAGTCAGAAGTTCTGATTCTCTAACTTTGCATAATCATTTAAGCATCAGGTTCTTTATTTCTCAAATTTGAAGAATAATAATTCCTCTTTTCTCCACCCCAACAATATCTTATGAGTATAAAATTAACCTCTAATAAGTGAATGTCTTCTATTTGCTATAAGTCTTTCTACAAATTCAAACACTTGAGATATAGAAAAAAAAAAAAGGAGAGAAATTTTCTTCTTATAATTTCACAGGAAAATACTGTAGCAGAATTTCAAAAAATGCCCTCCAACTGCTCTGTTGATGTGAGGTGTGCTTTTCAGGGATCATGGGTCATACTAAGCTGGGATTAAAAACCAATGTATTTTTAGCCCTGGTAAAATGACACAAACTCTCTTCAGCAATAGCAGGTTCTAGAATTGTACTTAAAACATGAAAAAAGGCCCTGGCCGGTTGGCTCAGTGGTAGAGCATCGGCCTGGCATGTGGGAGTCCTGAGTTCGATTCCAGGCCAGGGCACACAGGAGAGGCGCCCATCTGCTTTTCCCCCCCTCCCCCTCTCCTTCCTCTCTGTCTCTCTCTTCCCCTCCTGCAGCCGAGGCTCCATTAGAGCAAAGTTTGCCTGGGCGCTGAGGATGGCTCTGTGGCCTCTGCCTCAGGCTCTAGAGTGGCTCTGGTCGCAACAGAGCGATGCCCTAGATGGGCAGAGCATCGCCCCCTGGTGGGCGTGCCAGATGGATCCCAGTCAGGCGCATGCGGGAGTCTGTCTGACTGCCTCCCCGTTTCTGGCTTTGGAAAAATACAAAAAATAAAAAATAAATTTAAAAAACATGAAAAAAATAGGAGGAAAAATATTTTCCTGTCTTAATGCATTGTCATCTCAAGCCTAGACTGAGGCAAGCCTCCAACCCTACCCATCCTTATTTCTTCTCTAACTCTCATACTGGAAAGGAAAATTCAACATACGGAAATGACTTTTATCTCAGTCTGGAACCTAGAGAAGATTAAGTGGGACTCCGTAAAGAATCAGACAAAGTAAAAAACTAAAAATACCATGATGAGAGGGAAAGAAAAGGGATTAAAGGACAGGGTCCTTATAATAACACAGACTGACTTTGTGTGAACTGATTTGCCTTGGAGGGGAAAGCTCAAGAAATCTTTTGTCTTATATCTTAAATTTATTATCTGTATTTAATGATACAATAATAAGAATTTTTAGAAATGATTCTTTCTTTCTCTCTACACATACAAAGGCATAGTGAAGAGGTTACAATATTTTCATTAAATATTATGAATATACAACCACCAAATTCTTTCCTTGTTTTCAGCAGTGGATTCAATGAAGTACTTAAGTTGTAGTCTAGTCAATCAATTTATTAATACATGGTAAAGCAAATGTTATTCTTATGTAAAGAAAGATGTTGCTTAACATCTTATTATGTTTTTATTAAGAAATAATTTATTCTCACATATTAAATGCCTACCAGCTGCCAGACAACAAACTGGGGAAATCAATGACCATAGACATTATACAGTAACTTTAATGAAAGAAACAGTGGAATACAACTTATGTACAATAATTTGAAAAACAAATCAGTAGGTGCTATAACAGGGAATAATTCACTCTCTTACCACAACCAGGTGGTTCTAAACACACGTACCTATACGCGCACACACATGAAACACACACACATTTCATATTTTGAAGTCTCAGATGTTAAACATTTCCATACATCTAATGGGTTCATTATTATACTCCTTTTGTCTAAAGAGAAATTATAAATATTAAAATTTGGTGTTTATGTTGTAAAGGAAGTAGATCTCTAAAACATTTTGTCAAAGAAGAATCAAGTGGAAGGAATGACTCTACCCAACATCAAGCTTTATTGCATAACTACAGTAATTAAGACTGTGTGTTATTGGTGGAAGAAGTAAATCAATGGAACTACAGAGAGGACTAAGATTTGTCTCATACAAGGCAAACAACTAATTTTTGACAAAAGCACAAAAGAAATTCCATGGAAGAAAGATACCGTTTTCAATAAATAGTGCAATAATTAGAGATCCATAGGCAAAATAAAGACAATAAATTCAACCTAAATCTTACCTCTCATATAAAAACTGACTCAAAATGGAACATGGGATTTAATATAAAATATAAAATTATAAAACTTTTAGGAGAAATTATAAAACCTATTATTTCATGAATAATCTGATGACACTAAAAGTATGACCTATACAATAAAATAATTGGGTTTCAACAAAATTTTAAAATTTTGCTCTATAAGAAACTCTGTTAAAGAATAGTCAAGCTACACCCTGGAAGAAAATATTAGTAAATCACATATCTGAGTAGACTCATATCAAATATATAAAGAATTCAAAACAACAGTAAAGGACAAACAGTCCAATTAGAAAACAAGTAAAAGATATGAAATGACATTTTATTGAAGAGAATATATAAATGACAGACACATAAAAAGATGACAATATCATTATTAATTTGGAAAACAGATATTAAAGTCATGGTGAGATACTCTTTACAATCGCTAATATAACTATAAGAAAAAAGATAGCCAATAACTAGTGTTGGCATAGATGCTGGAGATATTGGACCACTCATGCGCTATTAAAAGGACTTTAAAACAATGCTGCCATTTTGAAAGACAGTTGTGTTGTTGTTTTTTTTTTACAAAACAAATATATTTTTACCATGTCATCTAATAATTACATTCCTTGATATTTGATAAAAGGAGTTGAAAATGTTTCCACAAAATCCTGCACACAGATGTTTATATCAGATTTATTCATAATTGCCAAAACTTGGAAGCAAACAAGATATATAGGTATATTAGTTTTCTAGGGCTTTCATAACAAAATACCACAGACGGGTTGCCTTAACAGAACTTATTTCTTCATGATTCTGGAGGCCAAAAGTCCAAACGCCAGGTGTTGGCAGGGTTGATTTTTTTCTGAAGCCCTTTCTCTGCTTGTCAATAACCAACTTCTCCATGTGTCTTTATGGGTCTTCCCTCTGTGCATGTTTGTGTCCGAATATTGTCCTATAAAGACACCAGTCAGATTGGTTAGAGTCCTTTAATGACTTCATTTTAACTTAATTATTGCTTTAAAGAAATATCTACTAGTCCAGTGTCTTTTGAGGTCCTAGAGTTAGAACTACAACATGTGAAAATGAGCAGAAAGGCATAATTTAACTCCTAATAGTAGGTGAATAGATAAGCAAACTGAAGCACATCTGTGAAGTAGAATATTATTCAACACTAAAAAGAAATAAGCTATCATGAAAAGACATGAAGGCAACAGCTGTATATTACTAAATGTAATTTATAATCTGAAAAGCTACATACTGTATCATTTAACATTGCAGGAGGGGGAGAACAAATTTATGGAGATAATGAAGAGATCAGTGATGGCCAGGATTTGGGGGAGGAAGTAAGAATAGGTGGAACACAGATAATTTTAGGGCAGTGAAACTATTCTGTATGATAATAAAATGGTAAATATTATATTTCATCATACATTTTTTAATATCCATAAAATGTGTAATACCAAGAGTGAAATTTAATGCAAACTATGGACTTTTTGTGATATGATGTGTCAATATAGATTCATGATTGTAACAAATGTACCACTTTGGTGCAGGATGTTGATAGCAAGAAAGGCTGTTAGTGTTAGTGTTAGAGGGGATATAGGAAATTCGGCACTTCCTGATCAATTTTCCTGTAAACCTAACATTGTGTTCAACACTTTGAGTTGTGAGTTTTTTTATGCTCGCTGACCCCTGGGAGTGAGGTTTTTTTTTCAAAAACTGAAAGTTCCAGTTATAATTTTATTAAATTAAAATCATGTTTGTTTGATAACCAATTTATGGAAACAAGAAGAACATACATTTGCCTTTTTTTTTAATGTTGCCTTACACATTTTTAAAATAAATTGATTGTACTCTGATGGTCAGGAGGCATGAAGACGTACATAAATGTTTATACTACTCAAAGGGTTAAAAATATAGTGTAGTAAAAAAATAGTGACAATTCTAAATACTGACATGTATGTAGAGAAACAAGATCTCATTTATTATTGGTAGGAATTTAAAGTGATACAGCCACTGTGGGAAATAGGTTGACAGTTTCTTCAAAAATTGAAAATATACTAATGAATTGACTCAACAATCATCTTCTTGGGCATTTATCCCAGGGAAATTAAAACTCATATATACATAGAAACCTATACAAGAATGTTCATAGCAATTTTATTTGTACTAGCCAAACTTTGAAAACAACCAAATGTCCTACAGTAAGTGAGCGGATAAACAAATTATAGTATATCCAAACCATGGAATACTGTTACTCCACAATGAAAAAGAACAACTTGGAAGAATTTCAGGAGTATTATGCTGAGTAGGAAAAGAAAACCTCAAGTATCACATAATGTATAATTTCATTATGTAAATTCTTAATATGACTATATATTTCACAAAATAATCTTTAATATTGCCAAGGATTAAAGATGAATGCGACAGGTGTGTCTATAAAGGGGTAGCATGAGGTAGACCTTTGTGGTGATAAAGAAGTTCTGTATCTTGATTGAAAAATTGGTTATAGAAATCTACACATCTGATAAAATGACATAGAACTATGCACAGACATTGTAATAATGTGACTATTCTGTTTTGTAATTATGTAAAATTCAACCCTTGAGGGGAAACTGGGTGAAGAGTACATGTGACCTCTTTGTTCCAAATTTTTGTGAATCTATAATTATTTCAAAACAGTTAAAAGTATATACTGTTACAGACATATTAAACTTCCATTAAGACTTTCTAAAATACTTAGAATAATGATAATCTTTGAAAAATCACTGGAAAGTGCGAAGAAAACTATTTAAAAATATTCCATGTAGAAAAGTCAATTATTATCAATTTGTTTATAAAAATATAAAGTGCTTTTTTCTTTCTAGGATCTATTCTGTGCAGATAGGTTAATAAAAAGTCACTGCTGGAATAATGTTAGTGCTAAAAAAAATGTTAAAACATTATAATCCATAAAAGGAAATTTATATTTACAATGTCTGATTGAAGTTAATCTAATTGCTCCTTACCAAGATTAAAAAAAAACAAACATTATTTTTTTTCTGGCTTAATTTTTGTTTATAAAATTATCATTCTGGATCAGTGGCTCAGAGATAAGTCGGAAAATGTCTCTTTTCACCATATGTTTCCATGTTATTCATGTTCCAAGAATTTTTCCTGCTTAATATTCTCAACACTTTTGATGTCCTCAGCCATGTGATATTTATATTAGACTGTGATGATTGTTGTAACAGTCATTGCATCAACAACTTTTTTGTACTTATAGCAGTAAAACACCCCAAATTATTCCATAAAAGGTTTATTTCTATAAAGTTTTCTGATGCTGAATGTTTTTATTCTTTCCATCTTCTCAGTGTATAATTTTGGAACATTCTTGTGTATTTTATTATATTACTTTGACCAAGTTTTTTCTGTTGATGTATTACTTTAATGGATCTTTTTAAAACTAAAATTATTATATAGACATACATGACATAAAATACTATTAATATCTCTTGAGTGGAAAAGGAGAATAGATGAAGATGAGTGCTAGTTCTCCGTCTTTGCTAGTCTCCATTTCATCTGCTGGTAGGAGATATAATGTGAAAATAAAACTTATGGGAGTCCACATACAAAAGAATATAACTAAACTACTGTTTGCCCCCATATACAAAAATTAATGCAAAAAGTATCAAATTCCTAATATGAGATCTGAAACAGTAAATAATGTAGAAGAAAACATAGGTACTAAATTTATTGACCTTGGTCTTTATGAGTTGGATCCCAAAGGCAAGAGAAGTAAAAGCAAAAAAAAAAAAAAAAAAAAAAAAAAAAAAAAGAATTGTTTTCTATCAAACTAAAAAGCTTCCGCACAGCAAAAGAAACTGCAAACAAAACAAAAAGACAACCAATTTAATGGGAGATGCTATTTGCAAACAACAGCTCCAACAAGGGGTTAATATAAAAAAAATAAAAAAACTCATAAACTCAACAACAAACAAACAGTCCAATTAAAAATGGACAGAAGACCTGAGCAGTCACTTGTCCCAAGAAGTCATACAAATGGTCAACAAATATATAAAAAGATGCTCAACTTCACTATTAGAAAACTGTATATCAAAACTACAATAAGGTACCACTTTTAGAATGGTTATCATCAATAGACAGTAATAACAGTGTTGGAAAGGTTGTGGAGAAAAAAGAACTCTCATTTATTGCTGGTGGGAATGTAAACTGATACAGTCACTATGGAAAACAGTACTATGGCAGTTCCTCAATAAATTAAGAATATAGTTACCATATGGTTTAGCAATTACTCTTTTGGGTATCTACTCCCAAATTTTGAAAACCTTTATTTTCAAAGACATATAAACCCGTATGTTTATTGCAGCATTATTTACAGTGGTCAAGTCATAAAGACAACCAAAGTCCCTTCAATAGAGGATAAGATAAAGAAGAAGTGGTACATATATACAATATAATACTACTCGTCCCTAATAAAAAATGATATTCTGCCATTTGAGACATGAATGAACCTTGAAAATATCATGCTAAGTGAAATTAGTCAGAAAAGCTAAGAATGACATGATTTCACTCATTTGTGGAATATAAATCTGAAACTCATAGACACCAACAAGAGTATGGTGGTTACCAGAGAGAAAGGAGTTGGGGAATAAAGGCAGAAGGGCCAGAAGATGATATGACTTTGGGTGGTGGGCACATAATGCAATATACAAATCATGTATTATAGAAATGTAAATTTGAAATATTTTATATATCAATGTCACCCCAATAAATTTAATTAGAAAAAAGCTTGGACTGGCATAGTGTAAAGAGTTGTGGCATCCCCCCCCCCTTTTTTTTTTATTAATGTTGCATGAGCACTGGAAAATGGTAAATATGTCTTGGCTTAGTACCATGACAACCACCAGACCTTAAAAGATGTGTACTATTTATTTTAATCACTTGTTTAAGCCTTGTCAATTTGCACAGGTAAATAGGATTCCACCTTTTGTTGATCTTTGTGCTAAAATCTGTTCTTTTTTACACATTTGCTAAAAAGCTTATGTAAATTCAGAATGTAGGTGCTTCAAAATGATTAAATGATGATAATAAAATATCATAATTTTATTCTTGCTGCGATCTGAGATCATCACTGAATTTTTGGCTTGTTCAATGGTTTTGTTTGCATTCCTGGGAGGAATGACTTTGTATTAATGTGTTTTCTAGAAAAATTGAACTAATAATTTATTATAAGAAATTAGTTCAAATGATTATGGAGACTGAGAAGTCTAGACCCAGGAGAGTAGATGGTATATATAGTTCAGTGTGAGTCTGAAGGCCTGGGAATCAAAAGAGCTGATTTTACAAATTCTAGTCTGATTCCAAACTTGCAGGCAGAAGACAAGTTTCCCAGTATGATGACAGACTGAGAGAAAAATAAATTTTAAATCAGCTTTTCATTCTATTCAGGCCTTTAATGGCTTGAATGAGGCTCATCCACATGGATGAGGGTAATATGCTTTACTCAGTCTACAGATTTATGGAAATCTCATTTACTCTCATGGACACACCCCAAAACAATGTTTAATCAAACACTGGGGCACCTTATGGTCCAGTGAAGCTGACACTTAAAATGAACCATTATGGACTTAATCTGCAATGGTCACTGGGAGTATTTTATTTTATTTTTTCTGCCAATGTAATATATAGAGCACTAGGAAGGATAAGAGAGAAGCAAACACTACACTGATTTCTTTTTATTAAAGGACTCCAGACATCTGTCTTTCTTTTATTTTTTTTTATCAGTTTTATGTGCACCAAAGGCCAAGAAGAATTTTACTTTCTTATGAAAGTGACTCAGAGAGAAATCAGTGTGCTATCCACAATATAGTATTTACTGCTTTTTACCCAATTTCATTTTCCTGACTCCACTGAATAAGATATCCATTTCTCCACTTAGCCTTCATAGAAATACAGATCACTGTGGTACCCAGTAACTTCAGACAGTCCATAGATAACTATTGACAAATTGGAAGGTAATAGAAGCTGTTTCTGTATTATTGTGGTCACTACTGATTAATTTTCTTGCTAATCTATCAGTGTAAAAAATATTATCAGAGAAGAGAAAACGGCAGGAGTTATTCTCATAATATGCAGCAATATAAAGCTGCTTCTCCAAATAATAATTTTTATTTACTTAAGCATTTACTTGTGTTTTTTATTCAACATAACTTATTAATGAAACACTGCCTAAATTCAAGATATTGCAAAGTTCTGCAGGGAAACATAAAGATGAATAAAATAGTTTGTCTTAGGATTTAGTGAGATAAAAATGCATGAAAAAAAGCTAGCAATGGGGTTTAAAACTTAAATATCAAGGCATCCTATTCAGTGTGAAGAATGAGATGATGGACAGCAGGTTTGAGTAATTCTTGGCAGTCTAGACAGGTAGCTCAAAAAAGGTCTGAAAATGGCAAAGAGCTTTAGCTATAGTTATTTGAACCAGGAAAATATGTCCAGTCTCTCACTGAGACTGAAAAAAGCACAGCGAACAATGAAGAAATAGATCAATTACTAGAAGTGAAATTTCAGAACAGAACTCAATTTAGAACAATTGAAGTGCATGATGTGAGAGATCAGACATTTGGAATAAGGTTAGAACCCATTTAATAGAAACACAACACTTTGCCCATTAATAACAGGCAATGTGATGCTTAGTCAGAAATGCTGCTGGTGTGAAGGTCCTTAGAAATTACCCATTTTAGTTCATATTTAGTCTTGGGATATGAGCCTTCAGGTGGATATTTGGCCTCTGCTATGAAAAAAGGAAATTGCAAAATCAAGTAACAGCATAGGTCTTATAGAAGAAGCCAGGGTCCTCAGCCTCAGGAAGCTGAACTTCTATATCCTCTGTTATAGAACTGCTTCAGTAGTAGAAGAGAAAGAGCACAGGCTTTATAGTTGAATGAGCTGGAATTAGCATTTTTTTTTTTTACTAAATGGGTGATTTTGTATGAATCATTTAGGCTTACATCATTAGTTCCCTTATATTTAAATGTGTATAAGGTAGATCAATTGTATTGGTGGTCTTAATTTTTTACTCTTTCTATGGTGGATAGGACATTCTTCCCCACTTCCTGATTCTGGAAATAGATATATAATTTGATTTCACCAATGGAATGGTGTAAGTAGAGTGTCTCAGTTATCTATTTCCATATAAGAAACTACCTCAAAACATAGTGACCTAAAAGAAAAATCATTTTATTTTAGTTGTGTGGGTCAGCAATTTGGGCTTGGCTCAGCTTAATGGTTTTCTGCTCGTTTTTCTGGTGTGGGTCGTGAAGGTGCATTCATTCATTTGGTAGCTTGATTTAAAGGCTATTTTTGCTAAAGAGTTCCCAGCTTGTATTATTGGTCTCAGTTCCATGTGGCTTTATCATCCTCCTGCAGTCTATATAGAGAATTTCCTCATATGGCAACATGACTTTCCAAGAAAATAAAAATAGAAGATGCAAGTCCTCCTGAAGCCCAGGCTCAGAAGTTGAACAATGTCACACTGACACATTTTATCTTTTAAAGCAAGTCACAAGAGCATCCCAGACATAAGAGGTGGTAAATCAGCGGTGGGATTCAGCCAGTTTGCATCAGTTCAGCAGATACAATACCTAATTTTTTGTTGAGTTTAGTGAACTGGTTGTTAAAATGGCACTTGTAATCAGGGTTCTTTCTAAGGTGGGCACCTGGGAAGCCACCCAATGTAGAAATCACAAATTTACACTCTTTACTTTTTTTTAACATTCATCTGTGCAACAGCGTATTCTAAGTACCCATAGTAATGTTCATTCCATCCATTGGTGAAAAAAATTGCAAATGAGGATGCCAATCAAGAAGCAATGTGGAATTATCTTAAATAACAGTTTTATTGTTTTTTTGTCAGATATTATTTAATATTTGTTCATTCATATTTTAAAACTCTTATAACAATCAAGTTTTGTGTATCTCTTTTATTGTTCTTATTTAAGTATTTAATGCATGAAATAATAAACCTCCTTTCAGTACATAATTTTTTTATACTTAAAATGGTCATTAGGGCAGAAAACTGGTTGTTATATTATTTGAATCTCATCACTGTGGTAAATGAACACATTGTAAAAAAATTATGTATAATGGGAGTAAAGAAATTATTGTGGTCTTCTTTGTAAATAATTGGACATACAAAGGTGTAAAGAGAACTTGTATATTGAGGCTTGCTTATCTGTCATCAAACCCTCCAGCTATCTTTCTAGAAGATTAGGTATATAGAATAGTTATACCACTCATCACTTCAAACAGCTGACCCTAGACGTGAATAAACCCAGTCAAGACCAACTAGTTGACACACAGTTATCTGTACATGCATGGTTAAACAAAATCAGGATCCCAAAATCACCCAATTGACCCAAAGACTCATGAGTGTTAGTAAATAGTTATTATTTTAAGTCACTGAGTTTTGTGTTTTTATACAGCATTATAGTAAACATAGATGACTTATACAAGATATTTTTTCCTGTTTTCTTTTTTTTAAGTGAAATGAGGGGAGGTAGTGAAACAGACTCTTGCATATGTCCTGACTGGGATCCACCAAGCAACCCCCATCTGGGGCTGATGCTCTGCCCATCTGGGGCCATGCTCACAACTGAGCTATTTTTAGCACTTGAGGCAGAGGCTTGACAGAGCCATTCTCAGTGCCAGGGCCTGAAATCAATTGAGCCATGGCCGCAGGAGGGTAAGAGAGAGAGAAAGACAGAGAGCAGGGGCAGGTAAAAGCAGATGATTGTCTCTCCTGTGTGCCATGACCAGAAATTGAACCCAGGATAACCACACAACTGGTTGATGCTCTACCACTGAGCCAACCATCCAGAGCCTATACAGAGTATTCTAAAGCTGATTTTCAGAAGAGTTTTTGTTTATGTATTGGGGATATAGGTGTATGTAGGCATGTGTATGTGTTTAATAGATGTGATGAGGGACCAGTATAGTGTATGGTGCACAAGATAGGCAATAAATATTATTTGAATGGACATATTCTGATGCTAATAAATATTAGCAGAAAGACCTCAAAATTTTACTGAAGAATCTATAACAGTAGAAGGTCATGTGTATATTGACTCTGGATAAATTTTTTTCAAAAGAGATTTTTCTTATGTATTTGAACTAAGACAAGTCACTGTCATTTTAGAATATAAGTCAGTTGTTTTCTCTGGAGAAGCTAGACATGCAGTGCCCTTTATGAAGCTGCTTTGACCTAGAACCAATCTATTCAATGTCATTAAAACTGTTTTAAATGATCAGAAAAAAGGATCAAAAAGTAATCTGCTTATTTATTTATCTATTTATTTTATTAATTTTAATTTATTGTGTTAACATGGATTCAAGTGTCCCACTCAATATAACTCCCTCACCCCCACCCCTTTACCCTCCATTACCCTCCCCTTTGTCTCCCTCCGCCGAACTCCCACCCCCTTGCCCTTTGGGATTTGCTGTCCTGTTATCTGTATCTATGTGTTAAGTATATATAATTTCACTAATCCCTTCACCTGGAGATTATTATGCTAAGTAATATGTTTATTTTGATCACTTTTTAAACTTATGCATAAATCTCTATTTAGTTGAGCTAATATTACATTGTAGAGTAAGATATTTTTCCTCTGGAAACTTTATGTCAAGGAGTGTTAACCTAAAATTGAAAAGGTAAAATAAGAAGCAATAAGAGTTTATTTGGGATTAAAAAATTACAATTTGGGGAGCACAGATTGAGGAAGAAATTCAAATAATGTCCCTATAACAGGGTGAGGGCAAGGGGTTTTTATGAGATAAGGAAAGGAATAAATACATGAATAAATGAAATTCCTACTGGTGCTAACAAGCTGAGTTACCCTTTAGCAACACGTGATTGGCTATAGATTCTATCCTCAGATAGACTTTTGTGGTCAGGATGGTTGTTTTCTGGCTGGCTTTATAAACAATTATTTGTAAGACACTGTTGGTTTGGCTGCATTTTAAAATGGTTCCACTTATGTCAACTTTCAGAGCAACTAGGATTTTGCAATATAAGTAGAATATATCAAACATCCTCTTTTGTGAGTGATTGCTCCCAAATGTCATGTAAAGGAACAGAATTTGCTTTTGATGAGTAGAACAAGGTGGTGTGTTCGCACAAAGATTGATTCAGTATGCAGTCTTTAGTCTAAGTGGACATAATTTTACCAAATTTTAATGCATTATATATATAGGGTATTGTTTTTTAAATCTGTATGTATTCCACAGTTTGTAGGTGGGCAGGCAAGCAGGCAAGTTGGCAGGAAGGAAGGAAGGGCAGAAGGGAAGGGGGATGGAAGGAGGGGAAGGAAGAGAGGGAGGGAAAGAAAGAATAAAAAAAATTTTTGTAAACCAAAAATATATGGTTGGTCAAATAAGTTTTTAAATATGATATATATTTGCTCGTTTATAGTTTGCATTGGGTGTGGGGGACAGGCTGTAAGCAGGCAGGGTGGTTATAGCCTAAGGCTTAGTTTTAAGACTAAGCTTTTCCCCACACCCTTGATTGATTGCATGATGTGGGGTGGTGCACTCTCATGAGGAATTCCTTTATGCCTTAGATAAGTGCCTTTGTATCAGAGATTTCCTTGTTTGTATATTGGATTAAAGGTTTTGATTTTGGCCTGACCTGTGGTGGCACAGTGGATAAAGCATTGACCTGGAAATGCTGAGGTCGCTGGTTCGAAACCCAGGGTTTGCCTGGTTAAGGCACATATGGGAGTTGATGCTTCCAGCTCCTCCCCCTTCTCTCTCTTTGTCTCCTCTCTCTCTCTCTCTCTCTCTCTCTCCCTCTCCTTTCTAAAATGAATAAATAAAAAATTAAAAAAAAAAGAAAAAGGTTTTTATTTCTACACTATAAAGTGGGGCAGACCTCGAGCTTGCTCTCTCTCAGCTCCTGAGATTAGCATTAGAGAGCAGAGCAGAAAAAGGCCACGTGTAGGAGAAGAGAGACAACCAATATGGCGGAGTGCTGAAGGGGAAACCAGTTTGTGTAGAGTTTGTGCAAAGAGAAGGAGATGAGGAACAGAGGTGAATAAGACTGGTGAGCTAGAAACCTTTGATTCAAGGAAACTCAGATAAGTCAGTAGCTTTGTGAGCACTGAATGAGTGGGTTTTGGAGCCCAGTATGTGTTTTTACTTGCCTGCCGATTGCAAGCTTGGATTAAACTAATGGCCCACCAGTTCTTGGCTCCATTGTTTCTTTACTGACTGTCTGAATCTAATGCGAACCTACACTGGCCAGGTGGCTGTGAGGGTGGCCTTAGATACTGGCCTTACATATATAAATGCAAAATAATTGAAAGATCTCATTTTGAATCTTTGTGGTTGGCCTGGTCCTGTTATGATGGCTGGTGTTTCCTTATAATAATGCAACTTTTTTGAAGTGAAAAAAAGAAAAAGAAAAAAAAAGAAGAGAGAGAGGAAGAGGGAAGGGAGGTAAGGAAAGAGAGAAAAAGGAGAAAGCAAGAGAGAAAATACTGTTTCCCTTCTACAGCAAGGCATTTAATCACTTCTGAATGGTACTTCAAAGGTTCTTATTTTTTGGAGCAGAATGCAACTGTTAGCCTTGTGTTATGTTGCAGAGGTAAATCTTTGGTCAAAAGAAGAGAAATAGATTACTGGCCTGAGGCAGTGAATAGTGAATGGGGCCTTATTGACTAAAATCTACACATTTCTGATGCCAAAATCTGTTCTCAGATGACAGGAATTTAATTTCTTTTGTGAAGGTAATGAATGGAATGGTGGCTCAGCAGTTATTGATGGTGCAGGCATATGTCCAGATTCCCAGAACAGCAGGAAATTTATTTATGGCAAGTTCAGCATAATAAATAGTGTTGCTATTATCATTATTACTTATAAGTGACATAAATAGGAAACCATGCTTTCAAATAGTCTAAAACAGAATGGCACTCTTATTAGCAAAATATTAGCTTTGCAGGTATGTTGTTCCTGATGGATGAAGGGAGAATTGAAGCAAGAAATTTGTAGGAGTTGACTATTAAGTCAAGGTCAATTACTGACTAGTAAGTAATTGACCTTGGGCAAGTTCCCCAACCTCTCTGAATTTTGAATTTTTCAATCTAATCTACATGTCCTAACAATATTGCTAAAAAAATAAAGTGAGATAGATATTTGTATAAAAAATCTGTATGGGAAGTGGTATAAAGCATAGGTTTTATTTTTGTCTATGCTCTTTCAATAATAATTTGAACTTAGGAAACAAGGAATAAACTACAGATCTTATGAAGTCCTATGTAAAAGTATATATTTTCAGTGCCATCTTTTGGATACTTTAAATTATTTTTTATATAAATAATATTAATTTCATCATTCATCATAGTTCCTTATACTGTGTTCTCAATACAAGAAGTTTTGTTTCAAAGTTTGGAATTATTCCTGAATATTAGTAAAATAGAAGTATATTTTCTCTGTGGACCAAACTATTCTAAAAAGTATGCCACGTTCTAATTATTGATATTATTATTATTTATTGAGTGCAAACTGCTGATTGACATATACAGAAATATTTTATGTAAATTATGAGTATTTTTATAATAAATACACAAAACTGCAGATGGATATATCATCATCATCATTGGGGACCGAATAAATAAACAAGGTATTTTTGCAATCTGGACAGAGGTGCTGGGCCCAAACCCCACCTCATTTGCCTAGTTAACAAAGAGCTACACCGGATTCTCATTTGTCTCACCCATGTTCTCCAGAGGAGGCTGGAGGCTAGTTTCTTATTAGTGTAAAGTAGATTTGGATGTTATGGTGGGGGTTGTCTTTGTGTTGCCTTGGAAACTTAATTGAATTGCTGATGGACCATGTTTGCCATGGCATCCTCCTGAACCCATCTGTGTGTGTATATATATATCTTTAAGTTCGTGTCTATCATTTATTTCAATTCTATACCTTTTCCCATTCGAAAGCCCCATAATAGACTCGTTGTGGCTGTACCGCAACAATTGGTGCCCATATGTGTAGCCATCAAAAAAGGGAAAGAGCAGAGGTAATGGAATTCCCCAGAAGTGTGCACATGAAGTAAGTATAAAGCTTCTAGAGAGTGAAGCTTTTAAGTAGAGTTTGAGGAAGAGTATAATAATAAAGTCACACAAAATTAATATAAAGCTTCTAGAGAGTTAAGCTTTTAAGTAGAGTTTGGTGAGAAAGTATAATAAATAATTCAGGAGAAAAATAAATATGGGAGTTATAGAATCAAAAGTGAGGGACTTTTTCTTTTTGTACAAATGTTTTTATTTGAGAAGTTGTTTGAGCAGAATGAGGTAGAAACAGAGGAATGAAATATGAGAAAAACTTGGAGTCTGAGAATAACTCGGGAGATGAGAATATCACAGCTGTGGCCATTTTAAACTTTGTGCCTTCCCTGCTCTCTGCTCCCAAAGTCTTTGTCTCAGACCCTTGGAGATCCCCACTCCAACAAGCTTTGGATCAGGCTCGAGATGCAGGGGAAAAAATGGAGAAATTCAGCAACATTAGGCAAAGTCCTGATGAGCAATATCAAGAATTTGTTTCACGGCTGATTCCGGCAGTTGAAAGAATAGTGATAGAAAAAGAAGTTTATATCAGAATACACGCTGATGTTGGGACTTCATACATGCAAGGTCTTGCTTTTGCCACAGCCCTTAAGGTGAGGATTTCAAGAATTTTTAATAAAAGTCAGGACAAACGAAAGAAAGAAGGTGAGGGAAATACTTCTGCCTGTGAATCTTGTTTCCAATGTGGCAGCTGGGTTGGGCCCAGACTGGCGGAGGCTGTAGCCAAGGGGAAGGTAAAGCAGGAAGGTGAGCAGGGAAGTCTTCTCCACCCTGGTAAACTAGGTCTGCTGCTCAGCTGGGATTGAGATGGAGGCTTTCAGCGGCCCACGACTTGGCATGATAAGTCTAGGCTGCCAGTTGCAGCAGCTATTAGAATTTGAGCTTTAGTAAATAAAAAGACGTAAGAGTTTGGGAAAATTACAGCTTTTTCCCATTATTCTCTAACTTTCTCTAAATTATCATTTTATTTCTTTCCTAGTCAATGCCTAGAAAGAGGGCAAAGGGAGAGCCTATTTGGATGTGCCTAAACAAAAATCTCACAGGGCTGACTTGAGATTTTTCAAGAGAGATTTCTGTTTGGTATTTATCCTTGTCATGTTCCTATTAAAATATCCCTACACATAAGATCTAGCAGGCCACATTCTAGTCTCTAAAATCCTGGGTTTCACTCTTGATTTGTGTAATTGTATGTGAAATCTTTGTTTAATGTCTAAATGTGTCTGTCTTCATGGCCTGAATTAAGTTTATGCATGCAAAAATTGGAAATGCTGGCTCTAATATTGTAAAAATAAAATATCATCCCTACAAATTTAAAAATTTAATTGAAACAAGTAAAGTGCACCATTGAAATTTGGATAAAATAAAATGTAGATCCTAAAGACTTCCTAATTTGGCCAAACTGCTCCAATTTAAAGTTACTGCAGCTGCAAAGCTTGAAGCAGAGTAGATTTGCTTAACAAAGGTGTAAACATTTTTTTTTTTTACTCTTTGAATTGCCTGTTGATTGATTGGGTAGAAGTGTTTTTGATAGGTGTGGGAATGTTGCTTGAAAGTGCATTTGCTTTATTTTGATGGAGGTTGGAATTGAGATGGGTGTTCTTGCAGTTTTTGAGGTCAAGGTGTTATGAAATGTACTCAACAAATGCTTAAGGGTCAATTGTAAATAATATATATATATATATATATAAAGAGGAGGAGGAGTCATGTCCTGGAACTCCTGCAAATCTATTTACTTTGAATAATTTCTTTTGAATGCTGATGTATAGGAGATGCCATACCTCTTTCTTTTGCAAACTTCTACCCTCTTTTATTTGATCCAGCTAGTAACACTGTTTTGTCTTTTTCTAAATAGTCCCAGATATACAGAAAAAGTTTATATAGGCAGATGTGGACCCTCAAAACCCTCAGTGAGATCTTCTGAGCATGGCTTTTAAGGTCTGTAATGACCAAGAGGAAAAGAAAAGGCAGACAAAGCCCAAAAGAGATCAGGAAAAATACCAGCTCTTGGCATACACCCTTAAATGCTCCAATGCCCCAAAGTGGCCTCATAGGACTCATCAGGGCCTTTCTTCAAGAGTGGAAAAGAAGGTCATTGAGCTAAAGCCTGCCAGGCTTCTCTGCCCCTACCAGGGACATACCTTTACTATGGAAAAAAAGGGACACTGGAAGGTAAACTGCCCCCTCACTCCTCTAAGGGAGGGTTCAGTCTCTTTCAGCCCTGCTCCAGCCACCTGTGACCTAACTTTCCCAGCCTTCTGGGACTTGCCACTGAAGGCTAAAGGTGGCCAGGGCCGTTGGCCCCATCTCATGTCACCGTGGATGAGCCTAACATATTTCTTCCCAGTAGCAGGTAAACTGATCTCATTTCTTGTGGACACGAGGGCCATTTACTATGCCTTGCCTGAATATTTAAATTTTTATTCATCCCTCAAAGATCTCTGTGAGTGTCGATAGTCTTTATTTTCTGCTGCTTTGTTTAATATATAGTGTTTCCTTTATTCCTCCTGCCTTAATGCCCCATGCCTATTTTAGGCTGGGACCTGCTCCTAATTTAGATGAATTTACCTCTGCCACCCAGCATAGTTTATCCCAAGGTTCTCATCACCACACCACAGCTGCTGAGCTCCAGGGAAAGGCACCTGGGTTCATCTCTCCAGTTTAAAGAAAATGAAATCTCCATCTCCATACGTGCTGCAGGTGGCTTTACCAGTCTATCTCAATCATTACCAGCTAGAAGCAGTGGTCACTGGGACTTGAACTCTAGCTGCAAAGTGCGGAAATGTGACCACAACTCCAGTGCCTTGTGGACATTTCCTGAATGTGTGTGACTCCTGCTCCTTTGGACAGTTCTCAGACTGAAGTGGGCTTAGGATACATTTACAAATAATATGAAGTGATGATGGTATCAACATGGACTTGGTGAAATTACATTAATATGTTAAGGACATTTAAAACTGTAAGAATTTTGTTATAGATCCTGGTGTATTAGTTAAGACTTTGCTTGATAATCTAATAAGCTTTAATTACTTAATTATATTAGGATACTTGTTATAGTATCTGTTAGTGTTGGTTATTTCAATTTTGTTGTTTATTTTATAGTTTTCCATTCTGCCTCCAAATCGAAACACTGGAATTCAGATGAGTATAAATCACAGCACACAAATTGAAGTTTTAAAAAATAAAAATAAAAAGGGGGATATGTTGGGGACCGAATAAATAAACAGGGTATTTTTGCAATCTGGACAGAGGTGCTGGGCCCAAACCCCACCTCATTTGATTCTCGTTTTTCTCACCCCTGTTCTCTGGAGGAAGCTGGAAGCTAGTTTCTTATTAGTGTAAAGTAGATTTGGATGGTATGGTGGGGGTTGTCTTTGAGTTGCCTTGGAAACTTAATTGAATTGCTGATGGACCATATTTTTTCTATGAATAAAAGTGAATGTGCTTCTGGGAGCACAGATGTCATGGCTAAGGAACAATAGAGACTGTTTGCCGTGGCGTCCTCCTGAACCCATCTGTGTGTATATATCTTTAAGATCCTGTCTATCATTTATTTCAATTTTATACCTTTTCCTGTTCGAGGACCCTGGTATATACTTGTTGTGATTGGACTCCCAACACATCATCATCATTATTTTACTGATATAATGACCTTGAGAACAGAGAATTTAAGTGACTTGTCTAATATCTTGCTGTTATGTCAGACAATATTCAATCTATAGCCCACCCTCCAAGGAGCTTAGGATCTAGCAAGAGAGACCAATGCAGATATAACTTTTACAATAATTTAAGAGAGATAGTAATAAACACCATAAAAGCAAAACAGAATAAATGTTAAGAGATACTGACAATAATAGAGACTAGCTCTACTTATAGGAAACATAAAGGAGCTCATATCTGAGAACAATCCTCAAGGGAGTTTGGAATATAAAAATGCAGAAATTCATTTTAGCTAGCATAACCTTAGTGATGAATCTACATAAGATAGAAATAAGGTGATATTTGGGAAATTTTGAATGTTTATTTCTTTTGTCATTTTAAACTCATGATTAGCTCTGGCTCCTACTGGGTTTCAGATGCCTCAGGTGATAATAAATAAATAAAAATAAAAAGGTTTGTGCAGCAAAGTTAGTGTGTTTTGAAAACAAAAAGAATTCCAAATTTATTTATCATCCAGTAAACATCTCAAGAAGTAAGAAGGACTTAAAACATTGAGTTTCTTCCGTAAGGTAGTGGAGATACTCTTCTTCCTAGAGTAGTCAAACTGTAAGACCTGCTTTTCTAGAGGAAGAAAGATTTGATAGGGAGAAAGGAAAAGAAAGTCTTGCATACTGATTCAGTGGATGTCTGGAAGAAGAAGGAGAAAGGGGAAGGCAGAGGTGTTAAAATGACACCAAATAAGAGCGGGATGGGGTTTTTGCTGATCTCTGGAAAAAGCACTCCTTTCTGACCACACTGTACTAGACTGCTGCATAGCCAGATGTGCTGCCCTGGGTTCTTGAATGCCGTTAACCAAACAGGAGGTGGCCAAGGTGCTTCTAGGTAAGTTTCTAGAGGGGGCATAACAAGGCAAAACAGCTCTTTTGTAATTTCTGTTCACCAGACAGCTGTATTCATATGAGCCATAGTTAGATTTCAGAGGGGTGAAAGTAATAAAAAGGTCTGAGGTCTGAGATGAGTCTTACTTAGCCAAAGCATGCCAGTGAACTCTCTGCCAGCCTCAAGCAGATTATGTGAGCTTTAGTGGTCAGTATTGGGTGCCGTTAGGTGGACAAGAACCATAATCCTAGAGACCAAGGGAGCCTAGTGATCCTGAATTTGTCCTCAAACACGGGGTTACTTCCACCGGATCTCTTTCTCCATACACCCAGAAGCTACCAGGAAAAGGACCTGAGAAGATGGATGGAAGATTGAGGTATGTGAGAGACGAAGCACATTTTCCTAAAAGTCTAAATTTAACCCAAAGTTTTAAACAATTATCTCTTTACCACATTATAATAGATCAGGTTTATGAGAAAACTAGTTTATTGGTAGACAAAATAACTTGCATTTTCTCTATAAAACTGAGTTGTATGAGTTCAATTTGTGATCCTTCTTTACTTAAATGTGAAGCAAATATTCTCATTTTTGGATAAGAAAAAAAATATTTGGAATAGCTGGAAAAGTTGACTAAGGTAATGGAACAGGAAGAAGATAAGGCGGGACTTGAGCTAGATATTCTGGCTCAATAAATCATGCTTTTACCATAACAGAATGCTATGATAGGGACTGGAAAATAACCTTGTTTGGATGGATTACAAGAAGCATGGTCAGGAATTAAGCATGTATATCCTGTCTCAGCCAAACCATAATGTGGTTTTGTTAGAGATTATGAGAACCAAGAAGGAAGTTTGAAGCCTAACCTAATTCAGGTCTGGGTAGAAGTATTGAGAAGAAGTACAGGGTTTGCATACTTATTATGAACCTATTATGTCATAATATACAGTTCATAGGTAACACAGAAATAGTATTAAACTGTAAAATTATAGTACAATCAAAATTTTATTATTTCCCATGAGTCACCAAATCTTTGATGACTTGAATCATCAGACCTTTTAAAACACTTTTTCTGATGTCCATCTGATACTGATGTTGTAAGCATTTGTGATAGTACTACATATTTCAAGGCTATTAAAATAAAGTGCCAGTTTCCATAGCAGGAATGGAGTTCAGATGCTGCTAGAGTATGGTATCAGAATAAGTTATCTAACTCTACCTTTAATATTTAATTTTATTTTAAAAAATTATTGAATTTGTTGGAGTGACATTGAATAATAAGCTTATATATATATTTCAGGTGTACAGATCTATAATACAGCATCTGTATACTGCATTGTGTGTTCACCACCCCAAGTCAAGTCTCCTTCCATCACCACTCATCCCCCCTCTACCCTCTTCTACCTGCCCCCACCCCCTTTCCCTGTGGTAATCAAAAACCATGCTATTGTCTGTGTTTATGAGGGCTTTTTCTTCACTTTTTAAAATGTTTTCTTATATATTTTAGCAGATAAGGCCTAAAAATCTCACAGTTTTATAACACAAAGAAATTAAAAATTGTATTTATTTATAACATACAAATTAAAACTATGGGATTCTGTTCCTGTATTTCAAATTTATATCTGAGATACTTGGATACATTTTCATTAATAGAGCACTTGTTTAGACAGGAAAATGAGAAAATGAAATTATCACATTCTAAAATAACATTTTTCATTAAAAGAGATCAGTTTTGGATTTTCACTATAGCTTCTCTAAATGTATGTTCTATAATCTTAGTTCATCCTCAGTTTACTCATGTGAAATTTTGAATTGCAGTGATGAAAAATTTACTTTTAATATGTTATTCCAAGTTAAATGAAGGCATAATTGATAAGGTATGATAATTTTAATAGCTATTGCATATAGAAAATGGAGAGTTGCAAGGTCTTAGAAAATAAATTTTGATTATTAGCATAAGAACAGAAATTTTGATTTGAAGGAAAATAAAGAGAAGTATCTGAAACTAGAATAGTGAAGAAAAGGAAAAGAGAATTTACCAGAAGATTGGGGTCCTGTTGGACCCAGTGTGTCATTGGTGATAGATGACATTTTACTAAGTTTCTTTAAAAAACATCTCTTGGGATTTTATTTTTGTTTCTGGCCATATCTTTAATTTTAATGTAGAAGACAAGGAAGGAAAAATATTCAAAGTAAATATTTGATATTTATTAGAACTACGTTAAAAAAATTCTTAATTGCTATTATTCTGAGCCTATTATACATGTAGCATAAATTATTTGGGGACTAGAACAATGTCTGAAAAAATAGAAGACTTATCATGAATATTTATTTAATGATTGACTATATCATAAGAGCTTTTACATTTGAAATGATGAGCAGAGATTAGCATTGTAGCATTAAGGATCATAGAAATGTATACTTGAAACTTACATGATCCTATTAACTAATGTCACCCCAATAAATTTATAAATTTAATGAAAAAGGAATCATATGTGAGTCAGATTCAATCCTCAATTAAGTGATTGAAAATTCAAATTTATTTCTCAGTAAGTTTACAAACTACCACATGTCAGAGTCCTTAAGGGCCTCATAAGTATACTTATAAATATGAAGATTAGGTTATTCATAAACCAATTATATTTTTAAAAGATATGTGGATAAAGCAGAATGTTTTTTTTCTTTTATCTTTTATACAGGTTTTACACGCACAATTCTACAATACATTCTTGGGTGTGTTCACCACCCCCAAGTCAAGTCTTCCTTTGTCACCATCTAACCCCCTCGACCCTCTTCCACCACCACCCCGCCCCTTTCCTTCCTGTAATCCCCACACTTTGTCTATAATTTTTTTTCTTTGCTTCATTCCCTTCACTGTTTTCAGTTAGCTCCCAAACCCTCATTCCCTCTGACAATAGCCAGGCTATTCTTTATATCTATGAGTCTGTTTCTACTTTATTTGTTAGTTTATTTTGTTTATTAGATTCATCATATTAAAAAAAAAGATTCCATATATGTGAAATCATATGATACTTGTATTTTGCTGATGGGCTTATTCTACTTAGCATAAATTTTTAAAATTTTTGTTTGTTTTAAGGCTATGGATCTTGGAATCCCAGAGATCTAGATTTGAATGCAAGTTCTACTACTTTCTTACTGTGTGACTTAGCTATATTATTTAACCTTTTTAAATATCTAATTTGTCATCTTTAAAGGAGAAGTAATATATACTTCAAAAAATGGTTGTGAGAGCCTGATGAGGTGGTGGCACAGATGGATAGACCAGATGGATAAAGCATTGGACAGGGACACTAAGGACCCAGGTTTGAAGCCCTGAGGTTTCAGGCTTGAGTGCAGGCTCATCTGGCTTGAGCATGGGCTTGCCAGCTTGAGTTTTTGGTCGCTGACTTGAGTGTAGGGTCATAGACATGACCTCGTAGTTGCTGGCTTGAGCCCAAAGGTCGCTGGATTGAGCCCAAGGTTGCTGGCTTGAGCAAGGGATTATTCGCTCTGCTGTAGTCCCCCAGTCAAGGCACATATGAGAAAGCAATCAATGAACAACTAAGGAGTCACAACAAAGAATTGATGTTTCTCATCTCTCTCCTTTCCTGTCTGCCTCTCCTTATTTGTCCTTCTCTCTATCTCTCTGTCCCTGTCCAAAAAAAAAAAAAATAGTTGTGAGAATTAAATGGAGTAACACATACATACATACATAGTCAGAATTCAAGAAATGTCAATTCTGCTCTATCATCTAGTCAAATCTGCTATATCATAAAGCTATAAATACTTGCATTTTTGTACAGTATACAGCTAGGTAAATTACCACTCATATAAAAGTAGGTGAGTATTTCCAACATCAGTATGCTCCCTCATGCTTCCTCTCAGTTTTTATATACTGAAGGATAACTGCTATTTTAATCTCAATAATTATATATTTGTTTTCCTACTTTGAACTTCATGTTAATTAAATATAGTATATATGATTGTTTCTAGTTTCTCAGTCTTAGCATGTATGAGATAGATGTATGTTTTTGTCTGTAGCAAGAGTTCATTTTTTTCCTGTTGACAGGAAAAAATTGCTGTTGACAATTTTTATTTGTTCATTCTGTATTCATTGGGCATTTGGATTGTTTTTAGCATTTTATTTCTACAAATAATACTGACATAAGCATTCATAATAGTTTTATATCTGTCTTTTCAAAATGCATTCATTCTTTTGGCCAAAAGCATTCATTTTATCCTGAGATTTAAATTTGCAGTTACCGGAAGTATATGTGTGTGCATGTGTGTGTTTATGATAGATACTGCAAAACTATTTTCCAAAGTATGATATATGTACTAGTTAAAACCCCATCAGGAATGTATGATAGTTCCCATTGCTTCATATTCTCACCAACATTTGGTATCAGTGAACATTGGTATTATGAATAATATATATATATTTAGATATATAGCTATATAGATATATCTGTATATAATTTTAACTATTCCTATGGGGAATGTAATGTCTCATTGTGATTTCAATTTGTAACTCTCTGATGACTAAGGATCCTGAAATTTTTTTTCATATGCTTATTATCCACATCTATATTATTTTTGGTGATGTTCCTTTTCAAGTTTTGCTTATTTTAAAAATTAGATTGCTAGTCTTTTATTGACTTCTAGAATTCTGAGTTCAAGTCTTTTGCTGTACCTGAATATTGGGAATATCTTCTCCCAGTGTGTAGCTTACTATTTCATTCTCTTGTTGTTATTTCTGATGACAGAAGTTTTTAACTCAACATTTTTTTCTTTTATACTTAGTGTCCTATTTAAAAATTTTTGCCTGCCTAAAGGGAAAATGATATTGTATTATGTTTTCTTCTAGAAGATTTTTGTTTAACTGTTCACATTTAAGGCTATGATATATCTCAAATTACTTTTATATATGATGTGAGGTAAGGGTCTGTTTTTTCTTTGTAAATATCAAATGGACCAGCACAATTTATTGAAAAGACTTCTCTTTTCATCTGAATTACAGGAGTACTTTGTTATAAATTAGGTGGCCATTTATGTGTGAGTCTGTTTCTCAATTCTGTAATATCTCACATATCAATTCAAAAAATTTACCAAAGGGCAAGAATACTGGGTGATATAGTTCTGGGGCAAAGATCTATGCATACAGTCCAGAGCAAAGAATGAATATATGACACATGACATATATCTGCATATGCTGTTTATTTGGACCAATTGAACCAAAATATAAGAGTAATGGACCATACAGATAGAGGTAAGAATTGGATATATTGAGGAAGGGGGACAAGATTTGGGGATACGCTTTATGGCCCACAATAGAAACTAAAATTTGCATTATGAGTCATTCCTGGGCATAGAAATGCTGAATAATAACTGTTGATTTTGGATACTTAGGAAATTTTTTTTAAGATTGACCCCTTGATAAAAACTGACTAATTTTAATGCTGCCATGTTATTTCATTTTAATTCAATTATTATCTGAATTTATTAAAAAATGTACTTTTAGGGTATGTGTAAATCTGATGTATTCCCACAGGAAAAGTATAGTGAAGCTACTCAAAATACTATTAAAATGTATTGCAAGTAGAGCTCTTTTTTCTGTTCCCATTTTTCTAAGAAGAAAACACAAGTTATTTGATGATGGATTCAGTCTACTTTGGTAATCTTTTATCACAGGTTTCAAAGGGAGTTTTCTTTGAAGCACATCTTTGCTCAGACACAAAAATGCAAGTTGGCTAAAGCAGACAGGTTTGCTACAGTGACTTAGTCAGGAATATAGGAAGAAATAGGAGGCTTTCTCAATTGTATTACACTTGTTTTTCTCCTGAGATAGCATTAAAATCGATCATCTTCTTATTAAATTCAAAGAGTATGTTTCAACAGTATTGCATTTAGTTCACAAAGAGCAAAAGTGGGAGGTTAAACGTGAATCATAAGACTCTGTTTCTCAATAGAAGAATTGGCTAGGTGGCAAAGGCAATGGCTAATAAGAGTTGATATGTAGTGGTTATTGATCCTATATAATATTTTGAAGGATTTTTTTTCACTTTTTCTTCTCCCAAAGAGAAAAGAGTAGACAGGATTTCAGTTAGTATTTTGAATAAGTTGTTTATGTTCTTGTAACAACACTCAACAGAGAGTTCAGTCTTCATAAAATAAATTATTATCATTGTTCTAAAGCATAGTAATTAAAAAAACATTTTAATTGGCCTGGTAACTGATAGCTGTTATTCTGGTCTAAAAAATCTAATAGATTTATCAAGACATACATGAAAAGATTCCCTGTTATTCATTTCAATATTCTGAATTTTGTCACCTTTGTAATTATGATTTTTTCACCAATTCATCCTACTTTAGCATATTGCAGATAGATTTTTGATGCAATTAGTTTGTGACGAATATACCTATTTCCAAATATTTAGTATCTTGGTTATAGAACATAATACTGAGAATATTACTATCCTTAAAGCATCTCTTTTCAGGGAATATATCTTCTCTTTCAGAACCCTTTATTGTGTAATAAACACTGCTGGTCAAGCAAACATATTTTATAGTAGTGTCTTGTGGAATCTTGATTTTTTAAAAAAGAAAATTTCTATTTCTAGACAAGTAAGTTTTACTGTGCAGTAAGGAATCACAGAAGACACTTATCAACTATAAATTTAGTCTGTTAGAGTGCTAGCAGAAAACAGAAGACACACTCAAAGAATTAACTGATAAGAGTCTAAAGAAAGAAATAATATGGAGATGTAGGCAGAATTAAGAGACAGCAAAAAGAGATGGTAAAGCAATCAAGGGCCAATAACAATGGAAAACCATTACTGCTCCAATGCCTGATGGGATATGGGTAGAAAGTGGTGGTATCAGAATCCAGTGATAGTTGTTGCTCTGGAAGAGGGGCTGCCCAATGGTAATATCCATAGAAGAACACAGCCACTGTCAAAATCATGGGTTGGGAGGTAGAAAGCTGAGGCAGAAATCAGTACCATATATTATTCCTCTTACTCTTTTTTCCTGGTAGTGACTTCTATTTTTTGCAACCAAAAAATTTACCAGAGGTCAAGAATCCTGAGTGATATAGTTCTGGGGCAAAGATCTATGTATACAGTCTAGGGCAAAGAATGAATCAAGAAGGGTAAAAGTAAGTTCAGAATAATTGGAAAAGGCCATCCCTTTTATCCACTTAGCATTCATTTTTGTTCTTCATTTAGATAGACAAATCTGAAACATAAAGGAAAATTTCCCAAACATGAAAGAAACACAAACTTTTATTAATTATGTTATCAGCTTGGGGAGATGTCAATGCAGCAATCTCACCAGGAACTTTAATTGTAATACATTATTGAGAATTGGTGCCCTTCACAAAAAGCATTTAGTACCCAGGGTGAATGAAAAGGAGAAAAATAATGATTAATATAAAACTTACTTGATCATAAGGCCCACTTCCATAGCTAAGGCTTACATTACGAGGCTTGCTGAAAATTATAGTTTCATTCTTTGACCATCAGTTTCATGTTCCCTTTATTCTCTGTCAGCATCAGTTGGTGAAATTTATTCCCTAGTGTGTTGACCCAAATCTTTACTCTTACAGAACCTAAGTCTCTAGTGATCTAGTCTTGAATATGTTGGCCCAATTTCCCATTGGTAACTAATAAAAGGATGGTTGTATTAACAGGTGCCACAGTGAGTTGCCTGGATTTCAATATTTTCTTTGCTTCCATCTGGTGGAAGCAGTCAAATTTGACCAGTTTTCAAACCAGTTTACTGACCTCTTTTTTTTTTTTTTTTTTTTTTTTTTTGGCTATTTGTTCATCAAAATGAGAAGCTCAACATAGCCTAAAGTTGGTCTAAATTTCTATTTCAATGGAATAACAACTGTGTTCCCTGATGGAAGGATCAGCTTTCTACACATATTGAGGCAACTTCTGGTGCACAATTAGGTGTAATAGCAGAAAAGGCTATTTTTACATCTACTTCTTGTTCCCCAAACCCAGGTGGTCCATCTGCAGAGGAGATGGCACTATTTGTTGTTTACTGGCTAAAAGCATATTCAGCATCCTGTAGAACAGCACTATGAATGCACAGTGTATCTTCACTTACTAGTGTCATTCCTGAGTCTTTGGTGGCCAATTCCTCATTTTGTCAATCAGCTGGTCTCTGGGGAATCTGATAAGATCAGGGAACACATTGAGAGGAGCACACTGCTGTATTTCCTTTACTTAAAATGTGTCCCCTTAGCAAAAGTGATTTTTTATTTTTTAGGATACTAGGTTGATGAACAAGGCATTTTGTTAATTCCTTCATGGCAATATTGATAGTTTTGCAAACACAAAAACAAATATATATCTGGATATGAGTCTATTTCCATGAGAACAGCATTTGTGATAAAAGGGGTCCAAAGTAACTAACTTTTACCTGGTGAATGGCTAGCTACCCAGGAGTATTGGGGGCTTAGTATTCACTTCTACTATTGGCATGTTGGATACTCAGCTATAGTTGTCATCAGATTAATCTTAGTCAAGGGAAGTCTATGTTGTCCATCTTTTGAACCTATGTGTAGCCTTCATCCCTGCCACAGTAGCTTCTTGGTAAATGGGCCTATTCAACAAGCAATTTAGTCACCAAGAATAGAAGCTAACTTATTTTCAAACAACGGGAAATTTTGTACACTTGATTGGTGAGAGCCTTCACTTCACTGGAGAGAATTTACATGGGCCAGGAATATTTTACGTCCTGTGCCCATTCTGAAATGTCACAATTATTTCTTCTAGATTCCCTTGTCACTTATTTTCCAATCTTGTTCTTTCCCATACTATGACCAACAACTCACTTGTTATCTACTACCTATGAATTAATGTAAACTGTATATCAGGTAATCCATCTGTCCTTCGAGATGGCCACAGGAAGTAGGCAAACAGAAACAAGTATTCACCAAAAATCCCCATTCCAATTTTCAAGGTTCTCTTTCTTTCTAACTAGTGGCCATAACCTTAGCATAAGAGATCTGATAGAATTGTACCTTTAAGTGTATCTCTATAGCAATTAAAATCAAGCTTTGTATCTGATCCATAATCCTGTCTGTACTCTAGGCTATATAAGAATAACTTCATGGGGGATTTCTGCAATTTGAAAAGGAATTCTAGGCTTTGATTAGTTTGTGTGTATGTTTTTATATGTCAGTCAAAAATAACATACATAATCCAGATTTTTAAATCAACAATGTCAACATAGCAATTAAGCATCATAGCAATTTAATTTCTCAAAGAGTTTTTCCACTTGAATGTATTTTATACCACCTGTGACAATTTGAGTAACTATGGAGCCAATACTGCCATAGAGTATTAGTACCCCATTGCCCCCTAGCAAAACTTTACCCGTGTGCTCATCAAATTTTTGAGACATTAGTCTGAATTCCAAATTTGAGAATCAATTTCCTGGGGACATTCCTGGAAAAATTCTTGTGGCAGTCATGTTTGTGGTAAGAAATTGTGGACATATCAAGGAGCTCATTACAGAGAGTATAGAGATGGGATTATTTATAAAATGAGGGCATGGTTCAGGGTTACAATAAGAGAGGATGAAGACCCTAGGAATTAACAACAATTATTACAGAACAATTAGCAAGAACTAGTTGTTACCATACCTAGTTAAGGGGAAAAGGAAGTAGTGATGTTATTGGAACTCATTAAAAAGAGGCACCTGACCAAGCGATGGCCAAGTGGATAAGATTCTAACCATTGTCAATACTGCAGGCCAGACAGAAGTACTGGGTTTTCTCCTTTTCATGCTCTCCTTTCAGTACTTCCCACTGATCAAATGCACCTGGAAAACAGAGGGCAAGGCATCCTGACTAATGTGGCTCATAAAGTTCAGCAATCAAAGCGCAGGGAAGGGTAGGGCACAGATCTGAAACAATAGGTGGATAAAAAAATTCATCCCAAAGTACAAATTAATGATTGTTTTGACTAATAAATTCTTTTAGATAGGCATATTTTCATTTTATTCTTTTATCTACAAACTTTTGTTTTTGTTCATTAGAAAAGTAATATCGGGGATGACGTCAGAGTAATGGCGGGGTAGGAAGCGATACCGATAAATCTCCCCCAAAACTCAACAAGATCTTCAACCAGAAACAGAAAAACCTATACTTGGAGCTTCCAGATGCTTCGCAATACACCCAAAGGTATGATTGAGTGAAAAATTGGCTAAATATATAACCAAACCCCGAAGGAAATAGGGAGTAAGAAATGCTCCGCCTTCCTCACTAACCTAAACAGGGCGGCTTTCTCTGGTAACTGTGAATATAGAAACTGAGGCGGGCAAAGGGGGTGAATACAAACGGCCGAACCAGGCTGTGGCACGGAGATCCAAGCCGAGGAAAATCTGATCCTGTGGCAACCCGGGCAATACAAGCTAACACTCGCGCCAAACCCAAACAAAGAAAGACAAGCGGCGCAGCCATTTTACCCGGTCTCCTGGTTGGTGCGCAGTTAGTGGGCGAGAGATTTCTTCCTAGGCCCCGGGAGTCAGTGCCCGTGTTGCCCCACGGAGAGGCAGGGTCAGAGGCCTTTCTGTGGGCCGAGGGCAGAGTCTCTGGGCAGCCCCAGTGCCCTGGGAAAGCCACACACGGGAGGGAGTGAGAACTAATTCCAATGGTGGAGATTTTCCTTGCCGAGGGTGTTTCACTCAGAGGGAAAGCGGCCGGCCTCATATCCTGGTTTGCGCACGCAGATAAGGAGTGAGCGATTCCTCTGAGTGCCTCGGCAGTGCGCGCCCGTGTCATCGCACAGAGGAGCAGAGTCAGGGGCCTTTGTGTGGGCCAAAGCGGAATCTCGGGCCGCCCCAGCGCCTTGCAAAAGCCGCGCACGGGGACAGAGCGAGACTCAATTCCAACGCTGCAACTTTTCCCTGCGGTCGGGGGTTTCACTCAGAGCGTGAGACTGCTGGCTGGATATCCTGGTCTGCGCGCGCAGCCAGTGAGTGAGAGTTTTCTCCAAGAGCCCCGGAAGTGGGCACCCGCTTGTGTTACCGGACAGAGTGGCAGAGCCAGAGGTCTGTGAGTGGGTGGAAAGCCCGCCTGATTATGCTAGCAGCTCTGACTGACTGAGCCTTACCCAGAGCCCTGTGCTGAGTGGAAATAGAGTGGGGAGTTGCCAGCTCTTTGAGCCTCTTACTATCCAGGCAGAGGCAGCAGCAACCCCATAGCTGGATTATCAGGCTACTAATTGAGGAAGGAAAGACTAGGAGAAAGGCTCCAGGAACACGGACTCTCTCACTGTCGGAGCCTATAAATGCTAATAGCCTCGACTGCCAACGAGACTAAAGCACAATACATGACATTGCCATAGAGACTTATCAACTGCAAACCTCCACCTGAGCGTGGCAAAGGGGCAAAACCCGGGGTACAGAGTCACCGACCAGGAAGAGAGAGAGAAAAGAAAAAGCAAGAAGATAACCTCTCAAAATCAAGAATAATCTTCAGACTTTATAACCTATCCCATTTTATTATATTTGTTCGTTTGTTTCTCTTATCTTCATTCTTGATACTTTTTTTTTTCCTCCTCCAATTTGGCCGATTAACTCTCTACCGGTCTTACTCTCTCCTCTCCTTGAACTACACTACCCATAAGTGTTACATCTCCCATTATCTTTTCTCTTCTCTTCCTTTCTCTCTATGAGGGTTGCACTCCAAAACCCTTAACTCTCTCTCTCTCTCTCTCCTTTTTTTTTCTTCTTTTAGTGGTTCCCTCTTTTTTTTTTTCTCTCTCTCTCTCTTTCTTTTCTCCCTCTATATTAGTTTCTTCCTTTTTCCTTTACATCTCCTCTCATTCAAACCTCAATAACAAACAAATTATCTTATCTGGGACTCAAACTTATGTTTGTGACATTTTGGGGGGTTTTTACTTCACCTTTTTAACTCACTAGCAGTGCTCCCATCCCTGGCTCTCCATATTATCTAGTTCTTGTTCCACTAAATACAATAGTAATTTTTTAATTTGTCCCCCCATTTTTCCGTTTTCCTCTTAATCCTCTCATCATAACTCTTAGACAACCAACACCTAAAAGCAAATCATTTTATTCTTGACCCAAATTTTTTCCTTATTTGCTTTTTGTGGGTCCATACGCTCTTTTTTTTCTTTTTTCTTTCTTTTTTTTTTTTTTTTTTTTTTTTTTGCCCCTTTATTACTTTTCCCCAATTCAGGCCTTCCATCACAGGCATTGTTTGTTATAATTCACAGTACACCACAAGATTTTATCAAGAAAGAGGGGAGAGGAGAGGAGAGGAAAAAAGGAGGGGGGGAATAATTTCCTTTTTTTTTTTTTTAATTTTTATTTTATTTTATTTTTCTTTATTTCATTATTAATTTTTTTTTTAAAACAAACAACTCTTTTCGATTTTTTTTTATTATTTTTTTAAACTTTTTATTCTTTATTAAATCTCATTAATACTATCAACAAAACCACCCTCAGATGCCATTAAGGAAGAGAAAATCGAATATCATGGATACAAAAGAAAGAGAGGTAACACAGCTAGATGAGGAAAAATCTATGGAGAAAAAATTTAATATATTGGAAACCTTGGAGCTAAATGACAGAGAATTCAAGATAGAAATCCTAAAAATCCTCCGAGATATACAAGAAAACACAGAAAGGCAATTTAGGGAGCTCAGAAAACAACTCAATGAACACAAAGAATATATGTCCAAGGAAATTGAAACTATAAAAACAAATCAAACAGAGATGAAAAACTCAATTCACGAGCTGAAAAACGAAGTAACAAGCTTAGCTAATAGAACAGGTCAGATAGAAGAGAGGATTAGTGAAATAGAAGACAAGCAACTTGAGGCACAACAGAGAGAAGAAGAAAGAGACTCAAAAATTTAAAAAAATGAGATAGCCCTACAAGAATTATCTGACTCCATCAAAAAGAATAACATAAGAATAATAGGTATATCAGAGGGAGAAGAGAGAGAAAATGGAATGGAGAACATACTCAAACAAATAATAGATGAGAACTCCCAAGCCTGTGGAAAGAACTAAAGCCTCAAGTTCAAGAAGCAAACAGAACTCCAAGTTTTCTTAACCCCAACAAACCTACTCCAAGGCATATCATAATGAAATTGACACAAACCAACAGCAAAGAAAAAATTCTCAAGGCAGCCAGGGAAAAGAAGAATACAACATATAAAGGAAGGCCCATTAGATTATCATCAGATTTCTCAGCAGAAACTCTACAAGCTAGAAGAGAGTGGACCCCAATATTTAAAGTCCTGAAAGAGAGGAACTTTCAGCCACGAATACTATACCCATCAAAGCTATCCTTCAAATATGAAGGAGAAATAAAAACATTCACAGATACAGAAAAGATGAGGGAATTTATCATCAGAAAACCCCCACTCCAGGAATTACTAAAGGGGGTTCTCCAATCAGATACAAAGAACAAAAAAAAAAAAACAGAGCCACAAGTAAAAGCTCCAAGAAGAACACAATAAAACCAAATTTAAACTGTGACAACAACAAAAAGAAAGAGGGGGAGAAGATGGAGATTAACAGTAGCAAAGGACGATGGAGTGCAAAAGTACTCACAAAATAGTTCGCTACAATGAACAGGGTAGGGACCCTTTTCATTATTCAAAGGTAACCACCATTGAAAAAACCACCACAGAAGCACATGAGATAAAAAAGATAGCAACAGTGGAAAGATGTATGGAATACAACCAAATAAAAACAAAAGATAGAAAAACAAAAGAGAAGGATCAAACAAGACACAAAACTAACAGAAAGCAAGATATAAAATGGCAATAGGGAACTCACAAGTATCAATAATTACACTAAATGTAAACGGATTAAACTCACCAATAAAAAGGCACAGAGTAGCAGAATGGATTAAAAAAGAAAATCCAACTGTATGCTGCCTACAGGAAACTCATCTAAGTAACAAGGATAAAAACAAATTCAAAGTGAAAGGCTGGAAAACAATACTCCAAGCAAATAACATCCAAAAAAAAGCAGGTGTAGCAATACTCATATCGGATAATGCTGACTACAAGACAGGAAAAGTACTCAGAGACAAAAATGGCCATTTCATAATGGCTAAGGGGACACTGAATCAAGAAGACATAACAATTCTTAATATATATGCACCAAACCAAGGAGCACCAAAATATATAAGACAGCTACTTATTGATCTTAAAACAAAAACTGACAAAAATACAATCATACTTGGAGACCTCAATACACCGCTGACGGCTCTAGATCGGTCATCCAAACAGAGAATCAACAAAGACATAGTGGCCTTAAACAAAACACTAGAGCACCTGGATATGATAGACATCTACAGGACATTTCATCCCAAAATGACTGAGTATACATTTTTTTCCAGTGTACATGGATCATTCTCAAGAATTGACCATATGTTGGGCCACAAAAACAACATCAGCAAATTCAGAAAAATTGAAGTTGTACCAAGCATATTTTCTGATCATAAAGCCTTGAAACTAGAATTCAACAGCAAAAAAAGAGGAAAAAAATCCCCAAAAAATGTGGAAACTAAACAACATACTTTTAAAAAATGAATGGGTCAAAGAAGAAATAAGTGCAGAGATCAAAAGATATATACAGACTAATGAAAATGACAATACGACATATCAGAATCTATGGGATGCAGCAAAAGCAGTGATAAGAGGGAAGTTCATATCACTTCAGGCATATATGAACAAACAAGAGAGAGCCCAAGTGAACCACTTAACTTCCCACCTTAAGGAACTAGAAAAAGAAGAACAAAGACAACCCAAAACCAGCTGAAGAAAGGAGATAATAAAAATCAGAGCAGAAATAAATGAATTAGAGAACAGAAAAACTATAGAAAAAATTAATAGAACAAGGAGCTGGTTCTTTGAAAAGATCAACAAAATTGACAAACCCTTGGCAAGACTTACCAAGGAAAAAAGAGAAAGAACTCATATAAACAAAATCCAAAATGAAAGAGGAGAAATCACCACGGACACCGTAGATATACAAAGAATTATTGTAGAATACTATGAAAAACTTTATGCTACTAAATTCAACAACCTAGAAGAAATGGATAAATTCCTAGAAAAATACAACCTTCCTAGACTGAGTCAAGAAGAAGCAGAAAGCCTAAACAGACCTATCAGTAGAGAAGAAATAGAAAAAACCATTAAAAACCTCCCCAAAAATAAAAGTCCAGGCCCTGACGACTATACCAGCAAATTTTATCAAACATTCAAAGAAGACTTGGTTCCTATTCTACTGAAAGTCTTCCAAAAAATTGAAGAAGAAGCAATACTTCCAAACACATTTTACGAAGCCAACATAACCCTCATACCAGAACCAGGCAAGGATGGCACAAAAAAAGAAAACTACAGACCAATATCTCTAATGAATACAGATGCTAAAATACTAAACAAAATACTAGCAAATCGAATACAACAACATATTAAAAAAATAATACATCATGATCAAGTGGGATTCATCCCAGAATCTCAAGGATGGTTCAACATGCGTAAAACGGTTAATGTAATACACCATATTAACAAAACAAACAACAAAAACCACATGATCTTATCAATAGACGCAGAAAAGGCTTTCGATAAAATACAACACAATTTTATGTTTAAGACTCTCAACAAAATGGGTATAGAAGGAAAATATCTCAACATGATAAAGGCCATATATGATAAACCATCAGCTAACATCATATTAAATGGCACTAAACTGAAGGCTTTCCCCCTTAAATCAGGAACAAGACAGGGTTGTCCACTCTCTCCACTCTTATTTAATGTGGTACTAGAGGTTCTAGCCAGAGCAATCAGACAAGACAAAGAAATAAAAGGCATCCATATCGGAAAAGAAGAAGTAAAGGTATCACTTTTTGCAGATGATATGATACTATACATCGAAAACCCCAAAGAATCCACAAAAAGACTACTAGAAACAATAAGCCAATACAGTAAGGTCGCAGGATACAAAATTAACATACAGAAGTCAATAGTCTTTCTATATGCCAACAATGAAACAACTGAGAAGGAACTCAAAAGAATAATCCCCTTCACGATTGCAACAAAAAAAATAAAATACTTAGGAATAAACATAACAAAGAATGTAAAGGACTTATATAATGAAAACTATAAACCATTGTTAAGGGAAATCAAAAAAGATATAATTAGATGGAAGAATATACCTTGTTCTTGGCTAGGAAGAATAAATATAATCAAGATGGCTATATTACCCAAAGCAATATACAAATTTAATGCAATTCCCATCAAACTTCCAATGACATTTTTTAAAGAAATAGAGCAAAAAATCATCAGATTTATATGGAACTATAAAAAACCCCGAATAGCCAAAGCAATCCTAAAGAAAAATAATGAAGCTGGGGGCATTTCAATACCTGACTTCAAACTCTATTATAGGGCCACGACAATCAAAACAGCATGGTATTGGCAGAAAAATAGACACTCAGACCAATGGAACAGAATAGAAAGTCCAGAAATAAAACCACATATATATAGTCAAATAATTTTTGATAAAGGGGCCAACAACACACAATGGAGAAAAGAAAGCCTCTTCAATAAATGGTGCTGGGAAAACTGGAAAGCCACATGCAAAAGAATGAAACTGGACTACAGTCTCTCCCCCTGTACAAAAATTAACTCAAAATGGATCAAAGATCTAAACATAAGACCTGAAACAATTAAGTACATAGAAGAAGACATAGGTACTCAACTCAGGGACCTGGGTTTTAAAGAGCATTTTATGAATTTGACTCCAATGGCAAGAGAAGTGAAGGCAAAAATTAATGAATGGGACTACATCAGACTAAGAAGTTTTTGCTCAGCAAGAGAAACTGATAACAAAATAAACAGAAAGCCAACTAAATGGGAAATGATTTTTTCAAACGACAGCTCAGATAAGGGCCTAATATCCAAAATATACAAAGAACTCATAAAACTCAACAACAAACAAACAAACAATCCAATAAAAAAATGGGAAGAGGATATGAACAGACACTTCTCCCAGGAAGAAATACAAATGGCCAACAGATATATGAAAAGATGCTCATCTTCTTTAGCTATTAGAGAAATGCAAATCAAAACGGCAATGAGATACCACCTCACACCTGTTCGATTAGCTGTTATTAGCAAGTCAGGTAACAGCAAATGTTGGAGAGGCTGTGGAGAAAAAGGAACCCTCATACACTGTTGGTGGGAATGTAAAGTAGTACAACCATTATGGAAGAAAGTATGGTGGTTCCTCAAAAAACTGAAAATAGAACTACCTTATGACCCAGCAATCCCTCTACTGGGTATATATCCCAAAAACTCAGAAACATTGATACGTAAAGACACATGCAGCCCCATGTTTATTGCAGCATTGTTCACAGTGGCCAGGACATGGAAACAACCAAAAAACCCATCAATAGATGACTGGATAAAGAAGATGTGGCACATATACACTATGGAATACTACTCAGCCATAAGAAATGATGACATCGGAACATTTACAGCAAAATGGTGGGATCTTGATAACATAATACGAAGCGAAATAAGTAAATCAGAAAAAAACAGGAACTGTATTATTCCATACGTAGGTGGGACATAATAGTGAAACTAAGAGACATTGATAAGAGTGTGGTGGTTACGGGGGGGAGGGGGGAATGGGAGAGGGATAGGGGGTGGGGAGGGGCACAAAGAAAACAAGATAGAAGGTGACAGAGGACAATCTGACTTTGGGTGGTGGGTATGCAACATAATTGAACGACAAGATAACCTGGGCTTGTTATCTTTGAATATATGTATCCTGATTTATTGATGTCACCCCATTAAAAAAATAAAATTATATAAAAAAAAAAAAAAAAAAGAAAAAGTAATATCTACAACATCATTTGACATTGTGATACTGTAAGGTTTGTTGACTTACTGCCTGACACTGGAATATGGACATCATGAGGGTGAAGGATTCCCTGCTCCAGTTCTGTACATACAGTAGTTTGTTAGTGCTGCTCTAACAAGGGACCAAAAACTGGGTCACTTAAACAGCAGATAGTTATTTTTTCACAGTTCTGGAGATTACAAGTCTGGGATCTAGGAATTGTCAGGATGGGTTTCTTCTGAGGGCTGAGGAAAAATCTGTTCCATGACTTTCCTCTAGCTTCTGGTGGTTTGCTGGGACTCTGGTGTTCTTGGCATGTAGACTCTTTACCCCAATCTCTGTCATCATCTTTACACAGTGTTCCCCTTGTGTGTGTGTGTGTGTGAGAGAGAGAGAGAGAGAGAGAGAGTCCAAATTTCTTCCTTTTAGAAGGATTAGAGATCTACCCTACTCTGGTATAATTTTATTTTAACTAATTACTGTACAACTACAGTGGCCATATTTCCAAATAAAGTCACATTCTGAGATTCTGGAGGTTAAAAGTTCAACATAGAAATGTTGAGGTGACACATTTCAACCCATAACAAATCTTAATGCCTACTACAGTGTGTGGCCTCGATTAAGTGCCCAATACATATCTTTGAATAAGTATATGAGTAGAATAAAACTAGAAGAGAACTTATTTATCTATTTTTTAAGTTTGGGGGTGTTAAATCTTATATCTTATCTATGAATCTACATCTTATTCTCCTGAAAACTATTAACTTAAGTTAAAAAACAACAACAAAATAAAACCAAACGTAAGCTGGTATCAGACAGGCTCTTTTATTTGGCCTTATAGATTAATTAGTAATATAAGAACCATGTGCTGTATTGGCTAATAAATCCTCTTAGTGAAGTTCTACCTCTGGCAGTGCTCACTCAGCCAGTTTCAGAGACATAGAAATCTCTCAAGCTCATAAATGTCATTCCGGCCTCTGAATGATCAGTTTACTTCCTGCATCGTGAGGTTTGATTAAAAAATTACTGCTTGAGCTGGTTACCTGCTAGTGCTTTTGAAGCTCATAAAATAATTCAATCGCTTTAAAACCTAATTTCGATATTTATCTCAGTGATAACCTGTGCAGAAGAACAATTAAGATAATTTTTGCCAACAGTCTCTGAGTCATTTATCTCAGTTAATTTCCTTCGCTGTCCTGCTGCCTGTCCTGCTACCTCCTACATTTAAATCCATCTTTTACTTTCAAAATTTCATAGGCAGTGTTTTCTTTTCCAACATCTAAAATTCATAGGAAGCCTTTTCTTTTCTGATAAACACTGTTTACACCTTTAAACACGGAAACAAGAGTTCTGGTATTTTCAGTTTCCCCATCTAATTTTCTCTTCTGCCAAATCTTGAATAGCAATAATGTGTTCATAAAGCTTTTCTGCAGGAACCCACCAGTAATGCCTTAAAATGCAGTGCTGAGTAGACGGCCCTGGAGTTGGAGCCCAATTCTTGAGTTAGGAATTAAGTTAGGAATGTATATGTCACGTAAGCAAGGATTAATATTATTTTCTATAATTACTTACTTATTATTTGATCTTTATTATAACCCTAAAATCAACTTCATTTAACAGGTGAGAAAATTTTTAGAGAGATTAATTACTCTGTCTAAAGACATGGCTTAGTAATGGTAGCGGATTCAGATTTAGAACTACAGCTGCCTGCTTTCAGGGCCCACCATTATTTATATCATCACCTATACTATTTAAGAGCAATTCAATGAAGTAAGCAGGCTGGACCATCCTCTGACATCTGCTTTCTCTGCCTTCAACTCTCTTTGCTAAGGTAATTACATAAGTCCTACTCACCTTTTGGATTCTGCTTTGATATCCATTATGCAATGATACCTTTTCTGCTCATGCTTGTCATTTCTCTTTGGTGGAATTTATTTCATTCATAATTTCTTGTTTAATGTCTGTCTTCTTCACGAGGTGGTAAACTGTTAGGACAGGTATTGTAACTGACTTGCTTATCACCATATTTCCAGCATGTTCCATGCATGTTCCTTGATACACAGATGAATAAGAATGCATATGTCACATGTTTGTCTTGCATATGGCCTAAAAGGCAAAGATGCAGCTTTTCAAATCATTTTTTTTTTTTTTTTGGTTGGAACAGAGACAGACAGAGAGAAGGGCAGATAGGAATAGACAGACATGAAGGAAGAAAGGTGAGAAGAATCAAGTCTTCGTTTGGCACCTTAGCTGTTCATTTATTGCTTTCTTTTTTTTTTTATTTTTTATTTTTCTGAAGCTGGAAACGGGGAGAGACATTCAGACAGACTCCCGCATGCACCCGACCGGGATCCACCTGGCACGCCCACCATGGGGCGACACCCTGCCCACCAGGGGGTGATGCTCTGCCCCTCCAGGGCTTCGCTCTCTTGCGACCAGAGCCACTCTAGTGCCTGGGGCAGAAGCCAAGGAGCCATCCCCAGTGCCCAGGCCATCTTTGCTCCAATGGAGCTGCGCTGCGGGAGAGGGAGAGAGACAGAGAGGAAGGAGAGGGGGAGGGGTGGAGAAGCAGATGGGCGCCTCTCCTGTGTGCCCTGACCGGGAATCGAACCCGGGACTTCTGCACGCCAGACCGACGCTCTACCACTGAGCCAACTGGCCAGGGCCTGATTGCTTTCTTGTATGTGCCTTGACTGGGGAGCTACAGCAGAATGAGTGACCCCTTGCTCAAGCCAGTGACCTTTGGCTCAAAGCAGCAACTTTGAGCTTCAAGCCAGCAACCTTTGGGCTTAAGCCAGCGACCATAGGGTCATGTCTATGATCCCACGCTCAAGCCAGTGACTCAAAACTCAAATGGATGAGCCCACAC
Source organism: Saccopteryx leptura (assembly GCF_036850995.1). Taxonomy (NCBI): domain Eukaryota; kingdom Metazoa; phylum Chordata; class Mammalia; order Chiroptera; family Emballonuridae; genus Saccopteryx; species Saccopteryx leptura. The sequence goes on from NC_089507.1 coordinate 41,431,064, forward strand.
TCTAGCAGGATGAGCCTGCACTCAAGCCAGCAACCTTGGAGTTTCAAATCTGGGTCCTCTACATCCCAGTCTGATGCTCTATCCACTGCACCACTGCCTGGTCAGGGAGCTTTGAAAATCTTATACTCAGTAAGTCTCAAGGACAATTTAGACAGAACAATTAGGGTATATAAAGAAAGTATCTATTTCTTCTTAAATATAATGAAAATGTTTATTATAGAGGCCATTAAGATGCCATGAAATGCTATAGAAATGCACACATGTAAAATGTAACACAGAATACCCTATCTACTAAATTGTAAAAAATTGATGAGTTTGATTAAAATAAGATTAGCACTCCGTATGACACTAGTTTAGGATAGTATTTTCTATTTTAATTGGAATTTTTATTGTTCACAGCATATGTTCTTATAAACATTGAATCTATGTTTTGAATTTTCCATTTTAGAGACCATAATTTATTAGATTATGTATATTTAAAGTTCATTGTAATAAGGTTTTAGTGCAAGCATGAATCACCATTATAAACTATTATGATTTTCATTCAAGCATATCACATCATTTGTTTGTCGTAGGATGATTAAACATAAGATAATCTATTAACATTTTATGCCTATTACTATGGAAAACCAATAGGTATTAGCTCTTAAAGTTTATGTCCAATAACTTCTAGTCAGGTGGTTCTCAAACCTTTTGAACATGAGAATCATTAGGGAGCATTACTGGATAACACAAATTGTAGCACCCCATTTCTGAAGAGTCTGAGTATATATGGCATAGGGTCCTGAAAGCTGCACTTTTTTTTTTTGTATTTTTCTGAAGCTGGAAACGGGGAGAGAGAGTCAGACAGACTCCCACATGCGCCCGACCGGCATCCACCCGGCACGCCCACCAGGGGCGAGCTTTGCCCACCAGGGGGGATGCTCTGCCCCTCCGGGGGGTCGCTCTGCCGTGACCAGAGCCACTCTAGCGCCTGGGGCAGAGGCCAAGGAGCCATCCCCAGCACCCGGGCCATCTTTGCTCCAATGGAGCCTTGGCTGCGGGAGGGGAAGAGAGAGACAGAGAGGAAGGAGGGGGGGTGGAGAAGCAAATGGGCGCTTCTCCTATGTGCCCTGGCCGGGAATCGAACCCGGGTCCCCCGCATGCCAGGCCGACGCTCTACCGCTGAGCCAACCGGCCAGGGCCTGAAATCTGCACTTTTGAGAAATTCCCCAGTGGCTTTGATTTTTACATAGACTTGAAAATAACCAAACTTCTTAGTAAATCTGACTTTGCTTCATACATAAGTCACTTCTCAATGATACACTAGTAACTTGGGAAAATGAATTGTTTTAAACAGCAGTCACTCAAACTTTCACCATTCTTTTTCCAACCAAAATATAGGGTCTGGAACTTTCATTCATTCTTTACTTAAATAAAATTGAACTTAAGAATAGGCAGTAGTCTTGGTGCTAAAATTAATATAATGGCACTTGGCTACAATTATTTTCTGCACTGGAGACTATTGCAAAGTATAGTAGGAGGCCACATAAAACTGAATTTGTCTTATGTATAGCTCTCCTCAACATCTGCTTTTCTTTTAAAAGTAGAATAAAGAGTCATGACCAGAAAATTGAGCTAAGGATATGTATAAAAAGTATGTAATTTTCAAATCTTAATTTTGCTGTTTCTTAACCTAAATCCCATTTCAAAAGCCTCCATTATGCCTGTATTATATAATGCTTCATTTAAGAAGCCAAATTTTGGAAAATAGTGTAGAAGAACTTCACTTAAAGCCATTACACAAGAATACCAGGACTATCTTAGCCAAACCTCACAAAACTGATGCATAACGAGATGAAGGTGGGATGGCAGAGAGCTTTTATTTCTTATGAATGACTTTCTTTCCCCTTTGAAATGCTATATTTAACTGTGAAACCATTATTCAGGTCCCAACAGTGTTTGTGTGAGCTAGAAGCTCAATAAATATTTTTCTACAGCAATCTTCAAAGTGTCTATTAGAAGTGTTAGCAATGACAGTAAAGGCAGCTTACAGTGGTGTTCACCACGATAGTGATATTACAGTCATAACCAATCTGGATGAAGCTACATGTAGATCACAAGTTGGCTTGAGGATGAATGATTCTTTCCTGTTGAACAAGAATCATAAAATCTGATGGCTCATTTTTGTGTGTCTAACTGGGTTAAATTCTAAATATCCTTATGGCTCAATTTTGTCTCCTAAGTTAATGTAAAAGTTGGGGAAGGTTATTTTGCAGATTTCTTTCTTAAAGATTTTTTTTAACTTTTATACAGTATACAATCCTAAGGAGTAATTCATGATAATCTGTTGGAAAACAGGAAGGAAGATGAAATAGAGATTTTCCTCCTCCTTGATATTTTTAACTCTTATTTTAATTGGAAAAACAGTTTAGTTCTTAGTTCCTAATCATTGTTCCAGTAATTTGAGTTGCCACATAATTACAGCACAAAGCACATACATGCATTAGAGAAGCTCGAATGACTATTTCAAATAGTCTTCTGACATTTGTGGATTTAACATTTGAGGTTTCAGGAAATTTCTAGTGACCATAAGTGTTAGTATCATGCAAAAATTTATCATTTGGATAAAGCACAAATTTGACATCCATCGGCTGAGATATTGAAGCCTGTCACTGAGGTAGGCACTTAGCCAACCAAGCTCAAGTGATTTGGGGGCATCTACTCATTGTCACTCCTGAGATAAGAGAACTGATCCCAAGCACTTTATACCACATGAAAAAGTAACCAAAAAACAAATTTTGCATAAGTTGAAAAGGTAGTTAATTTGAAATGTACATATAAGAAAAATATACTTCTGCTTGGAAATAAGGTTTGAAAAAAACAACTGAGAGCCTGCAGTTACATTTCCACATGTATGAAGCTATCAAGGTTTACTATCTTTGAATTTTAAGATTTATCTTTTGTACACGAACTGTTTCAGAAGGCTTGACCTTGGAGGGATGAAATTTATTATGATTTTGAAGGATGAAAAACTACATATTGAAATATATATTTATGTTGGTTTGCTAAGAAGAATTAAAGTATACAAATTTATTTTCATGCCAGAATGACACAAAGTAAAGAAGTTTGTATGAAAAGGAGTGATCCATATGAATATGTTACAGTGGTGCAGAGAAGAGAACTGAGCTTTGAAGCCACAGTCTAGATAAGGTAGAGAGGTAGAGCAGTAGCATTTATAAGAATGTCTGACCCACCTGACCTGTGGTGGCGTGTGGATAAAGTGTTGACCTGGAACGCTGAGGTCACCGGTTCAAAACACTGGGCTTGCCTAGTCAAGGCACATATGGGAGTTGATGCTTCCTGCTCTCTCTCTCTCTCTCTCCTCTCTAAAAATTAATAAAAGAAAAATTGAAAAAAAGAATGTCTGACCCATGTTTCTATTTTGTTCCTCAATTTATTTTCTTCATTACATTCCACAGATAAGTGAAGACACGTATGTCAGAGAAGGTGAAGGACTAGATGAAAAAGGGGGAGAATTAGCCAATACTGTGTGTGTGTGTGTGTGTGTGTGTGTGTGTAAACATAGACAGAGACACAGACAAGAGTATGGCAATAGCGAGAGGAAAAGGGGGTTGAGGAATTGGTGAAAGCAGGTAAAGGCGAGGGGGGTGGTGGTGGAGGGAAGCAACTTTGCTTGGGGCAGAAGGTACATGATGTGGTGTGCAGATGGTATTTTACTGAGTTGTGCACTTGAAACCTATATGGTTTTGCAGACCAATATCCCAATATATTCAATTAATAATAATTTTAAAAAAAGAATGACTGACAAGCAAATACCATCATTTTTAATGGAGAAATCTTATTGGGAAGCATATGCGTTTGGAAGTAGTTCTAATACATAGATGTGTTAGAAAATATTAATTCAAGTGAAAATCTTAGGGAATTGCAACAGAATTTATGCAGATTAGCTTCTCAAAGTTTTGGAAATGTTTTCTCCTAGTCCTAGCCTTTTAGCCCACTTAAGATTGTTGATTGGTGTATCTTTAAAATTAAAATTAATTAATATAAAATTTTGTTATCCTTGACATAATTAGTCTTTCAAAACACCAATATAACGTTTTGGTAAATTACTGGCAGATAAAAAGAAAGGGAGAGAAAGGAATGTTATAAATTTCTTTCAAAAGAGTGACAAATAAAATAATAATAATACATAAATCAGCAAAAGAGTTTGACTAAAAGCAGAAATAATGACAGAAATTTAATAAATATACAGCTTGTATAAAATAGACTTTTGTTCAATCTCTAGAAAATGTTATTAGGTGGTTAAAGAAATTTGCCACATAACTTCTAGTACTGAGCTGAGTAGCTAAAAGATGAACTTGGAGGATGAATAGAAAATAAATGAAAGAAATCAGAGTGGACTGAAACAGTCAGATGATAAAACAATTTTAAGTGATTGGCTAAATAAAGTTGTAGGTACTACAAAAGAGAACATTGGAAAGTGGCAAGTACTGCATTAGGTATGAATGACTGAAGTCACACTTGCCCTAAGAGGACTATATACCAGGATATACACAGATTCAAAGCACATCCAAGAAAAGCCAACTGGTACAGAAAAGCCTAAGAAATATGAACAGGAGATGCAAGAAGGTTATATGAGCTTGTGCAGTGGAGGTTAATAAATGCAACAATGAATCAAGAAAAAAGTGATTTAGCACATTTCAGACATGAAACACATAGAATGCTCCTGGATCTGGTACAATTCTGACCTGTAAGGGAATTTAAGAGGAACAAAATTAGGTGAATATCTCATGCAGACTTCAGCCAAAATGACCTGGGAAATCAATTATCTAATTATTTTTAGGACTCAGTAAACTGTTCTTGTTCAAGTTCTTTAGGACTTTATGTTTTGTCTATGGCCTGAACTCAGAATTTAGACAAAGTTTAGGTAGGACTAAAAAACTGACATTAGAGCCTCAGAGTTAATCAGTCTCACCATTTTTTTTTCCACCCATGATCAGCTTCCTTTTTTCATTTTTTAGGGTTCTGTTAAGTTAGTATGAGCTCTTAGATGTAAACGGTGCCTTTCTCTTCTTGGGGGAGGGGGTTAGAGACACACAAGAAAAATATAGGGACACATTCAAACTCTAACAAATATATCATTTTTAGAGCTTTGATCAAATATCCCACTTAGTTCTTGAGATGTTCACTGGATAGTTGGCCTACATAATTATATCTTCCCTTTTTTACCCTCTATCATGACTATGTTGTGACGTTACAATTCTTGATAATATAACATTAAGTAAACATGAAAATCTAAGAAGTTATGTAACTACAGTCCTGACATAACAACTCATTTAAATTAATTTCCTTATGCATAAGTACAAGCAAGTTTAACTTGGGTGTGATCACAGTGAAAATCACAAACTTACTTGGCTTCTTGTAAAATGGTTTGTAATAATCATGATCCAATGCTGAATAATATTAAAATTCCTTTTTAATGATCACTTAATATTTTATTGACTATTATGAAATGCTCAAAATAATTAATCATTGGAGAAATAAAATTAAAACTACACCAAAATGCCATTATATAACTACAATAATAACTAAAATGAAAAAGATTGGCAATATTAAGTTTTAGTAAGATTACAGAACAACTGTAATTTTTACATATAGCTATGGGGATATAAAATGTTACAGAGAAGTTATCAACTCATTTAGAAATATATTATAGATTTACAATACACTTATTATATGACCCAGAAACCCCATTTCTAGATATTACCATGAGCAACTTTTCTCTTTCTTATATTTTTTCTTTTGCTTACTTTAGACTTATTATTATTCTATTTTCTTTTTTTTTTTTAATTTTTTTTTTGTATTTTTTTGAAGCTGGAAACGGGGAGAGACAGTCAGACAGACTCCCGCATGCGCCCGACCGGGATCCACCCGGCACGCCCACCAGGGGGCATGGCTCTGCCACGACCAGAGCCACTCTAGCGCCTGGGGCAGAGGCCAAGGAGCTATCCCCAGTGCCCGGGCCATCTTTGCTCCAATGGAGCCTTGGCTGCGGGAGGGGAAGAGAGAGACAGAGAGGAAGGAGGGGGGCGGGTGGAGAAGCAAATGGGCGCTTCTCCTATGTGCCCTGGCCGGGAATCGAACCCGGGTCCCCCGCACACCAGGCCGACGCTCTACCGCTGAGCCAACCGGCCAGGGCCTATTATTCTATTTTCTTAAAGTAGAACATGAAATTTTTTTCTTGAAAATGTTCTTTTTTAATATTGGTGTTAAGTACTATAAATTTTTCTCTAAGCCATGCTTTGGCTACATCTTAAAATTTTTTGTATTGTGTTTTATTTTCTTTCAGTTCAAAATACTTCTATTTTATCTTGGGATTTTTTCTTTTATTTCTGAATTATTATTTATGTATATCTTTAATTTTCAAATATTTAGAGATTTTCCAGATTTTTTGTTGTTGATTGTTTAATTCTGTTAAAGTTAGAAAACAAGTTTGCATGATTTTATTCTTCTAAATTTATATATTTGTAATGGGAATATATTATCAATCTTGTGAGATGTTTCATGCATGCTTAAAAAATTGTGTTCAGCTGTTGTTGGGTGTAATGTTCTACAAATACCAATTAGGACAAATTTCTTAATTGATTTTATTAAAATCTATATTCTTACCGATTTGGGGGGGGAAAGATCTACTTGTGTTGTTTTTAATTGCAGAGAGAGAAATATTGAAGTCCCAGCTCTAATTATGTATTTAATTCTAGTTCAATTTCTTTCAGTATTTGTTTATGTATTTTGATATTCTGTTACTAGATGAATTGACATTTAGTATTATCATGACTTCTTAATGAATTATATTTTTCATTTTTTTATAGGATGTATCTTTTTATCCCTAGTAATATTTTTTTTCAGAATTCTTTTTTGTCTGATAAATGTAGCTACTCCAACTCTGTTAGTGTTTGCATGGTATATATTTTACCATGTTTTCACTTTTAATCAATTTGAGTCTATACTCCATGTCACTTTCTTGTCATAGTATATAATTAGATTTTACTCTTTAATTTGCTCAACTTTTCCTTGCCATTTTCATTAATATATTTAGATTATTTAAATTTAAGGCAGTTTGGTGTAAATCTTCAAACCTGGTATTTATTTTTTAATTTCCATCTTCTTTTTGTAGTCAACTTTTCTCCTTTTCTGTCTTGCTTTAGAATAAATTAGTTTTTTTATGTTTCTATTTAATCTGTGTTATTGGCTTATTTACTATATATAATTATTTAGTGGTTTCTCTCAGGCTTATAATATATTTTTAACTTATTTCAGTCTACATGCTAATGATACCAAGGCAGTTTACATGTAGTATAAAAGAATTTCATTTATTTTCTCTTAGCTTTTGTGATAATGTTGTCTGTGCTTAAGCCCATGTTATAATCATGACCAAAAAAAAATTTTTTTCACACTCCATCAATTATTATCTTAAAAGATTAAAATTTGAGAAAAAAATACTTTGACATTCACCCTTATGATTAACATTCTTAACACTCATCATTTATTTTTCTAGACAAATTTCTTTCAGATATTATTTTGCTTTAGCTAGAAGGACTTTCTTTAAGAAATCATTGAGTGAATTCTGCTGGTGGTGAGTCTGTCAGCTAATTTTGTTTGTAAAAGTAATTTTTTTCAGCTTCACCTATGAAACATTTTCTCTGGGTCTAAATTTATCGCTGATTTTTTTTTCTCTTAACAGTATATAGATGTAAAAAATATTCTGTGGCTTACCTTAACTTTGGCAAGATGTCAGTTATCATCCTTAGCTTTTTAATATATATGTATATATAAAGTGTCTTTCTCCCTCTTTAACGATTTTAAAGATTATCTCAATGTCACTGATGTTTTAGTAATTTTATTCTGATGTGGCTTTGTACCTCCTCTGCTTAAGGTTTGCTGAGCTTCTTCAATCTGTAGGATTAGAGTTTGCATTGAGGTTTATCATCATGGTGAATATTTTTGTAATTATTTTCTTTTATTCACACCCTTATTTTTTCTGAAACTCCAATTATACATAATTTAGATGGTTTAATGTTGCTGCTCTGATTGGACACAGATCACTGATGTATTGCTTAGGTTTATAAACTCTTTTATCTACAGGCTTTATATTGAGTAATTTTATTGTTATGCCTTCAAATTCACTGATATTTTCTTCTGATTTTTCAAATCTAATGTTGATTTCATAATCATTCATTTTCAATATTGTATTTTTATCTTGACTTTTTAACAGATGCTTCTTTTCTCGTGTTCTTGTTTCCTTTACATCTCTAAGCATGATTGGTATTTTTTATTACATTTTTAAAGTTTTTAATTTCTGTCATATCAGACTGCTTAAATTAGTTAACTAGTAAATTAATTAATTTTCCCTCTTTATGGGCTATATTTTTCTGCTTTTTTGCATACCTGACAAGTTTTTATTGGATGATGAGTATTGTGAATTCTACATTGTTGGATGTGGTTATAGAACAGCCATTACTTGGGTCTAATTTAGGTGCACATCTGAGGTAATATCCTTCAGAAGACTTGAAATTGCCCTGTAAATTTTTTATTCCACTCCAGATGATAACAATGTGAATTATTTTAATCCTTATATAAATTCTGGGTATTATTTGATCTACTATTTTCCAGTATTTTATTCCTTGGTCCAAGAAAATTTAACCCATGATTCTCCAGTACTCAATAAAAACTATATAGATCTCTGGGGCTCTTTAACTAACTTTCTTGTTTCCCTTACTCTGCCCCCAAATCTTTAGTTGTCCTGACCTCACTGAACTCCTTTCACTATCTGTTCTCTCCTCAACATTGTGAGGTCTATAGGTTCCATTTGTGTTTACCTTTGTGAGCTGCAGCCTAGATATTACCTCCAGATAGTAAGCTTGGGCAATCATATGGTCTATTTCATTAGTCGCCCTTTCCTTCGGATCACAGTCATTTGCTTTCTGTTTTCCAAGGCCTGCAAGCAGCAGTTTCATGTAGTTTTTCCTGGTCTTAGAGTATTTTTATGGTAGGAAAAGAATCTCTATACCACTTAATTTTTCATGTGTGAAAGTAGAAATCTTTTCCAGAAATTTCATATGTACCAAATTTTTACTGTTTTTGTTACTATTGCTAAGTAAAAATTTCCATTAATTGTAACAGCTTACCATTTTGCCCACAGTTTTATATATTTATATAGTTGGGTATTTATGGCTGGGCAGTTGTAGCTTGGAGCGTCTTATGTGGTTGCAGTTATATGTCATGAAGTAGCAGATAGATTGTATTTCCATATAGCTCACTCATAAGGTCTGCAGTTAATGCTGGCTGTCAACTGGTCTTTCAAGCATAGTTTTCTTACATGGATGGCATTTGGCTTCCCACATAGTGATGTTCCAAGTAAACTGGGCAAGAAGCTTCATGGATTTTTAAAATCTAGGTTCCAAAATTATATGAGATTACTTATAACGTCTTCTATTGTGGAAGAAGATACAAGCCAGTACTGGTTCAAGGGGAAGAGACCCTGATCCCAACTCTCAATAGGAGGAATGTCAAAAAAGTAGTATTTTTTAAAACAGCCACATTTCTATTTACTATCTTTCTGCCTGAAATATCTAGAGTTAATTATTTTTCTGACAAAATAAACCCTGACTAAATTCAGAAACTGTGCCATAATTTGGGTGCTGCCATAACTATAAAATAGGTGGAGTTCATTTAGCAAATAAGTGGCAAGAGCAACAAAAAAACTATCATAGCCAGAGGACCATAGAGCCATCATTCTGTCTACACAAAGGGTAAAAATGATCACTTACAATTACTTAAAGGAGAGAATCCTTCTAGTGGCAAGATTGAAAGAGAGTGACAATGTGTGCTAGCTACTGTTGGTGACATTTAGCTAGGTGTTACTAGAAAGAAATTAGCTCAAGCAAGAATTGATTTGTTTTCAGGCAGAGCTCAAAGGTAATTGAGAAAGTTCAGAGCTCAACTGCCTGGCAAGATTGGATAAGTTGACTGTTTCCCGAAAGCAAATACTGAGCAAAGTTTAGCCGGCCTTCAGCAACCAACATCTAGTAAGACTTTTTAATAGGGGAAGTGATTTATTTATTTGTGTAGTAATTATTAATAAAGATTTTTTTTTGTTACACAAACATTGTTTCAGGTAGCTTAAATGACATCACTGATACTTTGGGAAGAGAGAGATTGAGTGATGAAGTAATGAAATAAGTAAGCTTTAAGACATAATCTAGGAAATTACTTTGTATATAGACTTGATCCTTGAACGACATGGAGTTAGGTGCACTGACCCCCCCACACAATAAAAAGTCTACATATAACTTTGACTTCCCCAAAATAGCCAGGAAATAGCAACATCACTTAATTTCTAATAACATACTATTGACCAGAAACCTTATCAATAACATAAATAAATAGGAAAAATAAAATATTATTAAAATTATAAGGAAGATAAAATATATCTACAATACTGTACATATTTACTGAAAAAAAAAAAGAAAAACATACGTAAGTGGACCACACAGTTCAAACCTGTGTTTTTCAAAGGTCAGCTGTAGTTGCTGGAAACAAACGACTAGAAACAAATGAAAATAACCACTAGCCTAGGTGACATTTAAAAAAATAAACTCCCCAAACACTGGGACCAAAAGTGACTGCAAAATGTGTTTAGCTTCCAAGGAAGGCAGATATTTCTCATACTTAACTAAATAATGATGGATATCCAACAAGGAAATACTTCAAAGAAGAAAAAAATAGGGTTCTCGAAAATAATTTTTTCCAGAAAGAAGATTTGGGACATAATGAAGAATATTTTTCTATTCTCAGGTATGAGGCCTTCAGAGTGGCTTCCCCGAAGGATTTCAAACTTTCTATAGTTCAGTGACTGCTTCATAATACCCATACCCTCTTTTCAAATAGGAGATTTTATTGGGGTCTTTTTTTTGCTGCACCTTTAGGTGTTTTAGGGGTGAGGAGAAGATAACATGTCAGTTTGGTTCCTAGGTTGCTTGATCATGAGAAAATATATCTAAACTTGATAACAAGAATTGTGTATCACCTGCACTTTCTGGACATTGAACTGAGTGAATGAATGAATGGGACTTTAAGGAGAGGGTGAATGAGTTCTATGTGTGAAAATAAGAGTGACAGTTATAAAATAATATTTATATTAGAATAAAAGTATGGAAATTAGCAGCAAATTTGTGTTTATCATGATGAGTTACTCCTGGACACATAGCTAGACTGTTATTTCTTGCAGTTACATGTACCACATGACTAATTCTTATTCATAGAATGTGTCTGAAGTGATGTTGCTATTTCCTGGCTTGACCTATAAAAATTTTCTGTATAGGTCATCTTACCCTTTTTGTCCCCATATGATAATTGAATTATTATAATTACCAGAGAATTCTGAAGAATAAATAAGGGAATGTTTAGTTCAATTGAATGATAACACAGAAGGTTATTTAACTCTAAACTTTTATAGAATTGAATATGAAAACAAACAAACAAAAAACCCTTTTATTATTTTTAGCTACTGAGGAATTTAGAAATACTTTTATTGTAGCAACTAGAGTTATAATAAGGAATATAACCCAGGATGAGCAGCTTTGTTGGTAAGAGCATTGTCCCACTACGCCAAGGTTATGGTTTCAATAACAAGTCAGGGCAAATACATGAATCAACCAATGATTTCAAAAGTGGAACAAATCAATGTTTCTCTCTCTCTCTCTCTCTCTCTATTTCTCTCTCTCCTCCTCTCTCTCTCTAAAAAAAGCAATTCATTAAAAAAATTTTAAAAACCATAATTATTATAAGAATTAGGAGGTATGGCAACTCTTAACTGAACCAGAGAACCTACAGAAACAATAAAGAAATTTAAACTTTAGATTCTCAACTCAAGGCACAGTAAAAGAACAAGAAAGTCTTTAAGAATGCCCTGAAAGAATTTCTTATCCTTTATAATCATAGGGCCAATGGGTCCTATAACCTGACTCAAGCTTATCCTCTGGGAAGCAGAAATACAACACAATTAAATTCACTTGACTAATCAAGACTCATATGTTAGAGAATTGTTTGAGAAAAGTGGGACTCTTAAGAATTAAGGTACATGTATATATTCAGATAATCTTGACCACTCAAGATGTAATTGAACCTCTCTTGACGCCAGAAGTAGCCTGTAATAACCTTACCTAAGACAAGCAACTTTCAAGAGGATGTTAATACTTCTTAAGGCACCTTACCAACGTGCCTGTCTTTCAAATCTATAACACAGGCTACCAGAACACCTAGGTCGAACTCTTATATAGTGTGTGACCTGGGGAAAGATAAATCTAAATTATAAATGATTTCAAAATTTTGTTTGTTTATATCATTTATATAAACAGAATCCTAGAGAGTATGTGTGGGAAATGGATAATATTTAATCAAAGAGGAAAAATCATAACATTGGACTGGGTTCACTTTTCAATAGATTTCACGAATTTAAGATTTTAGGTGAAAACACTAGTAATGGATTATATTGCTTTCTTGGTTGGTTGACTGAGACCTAAAGTAAATGATAACATATATTAAATGAAGTTGAGGTTTCAGAATTTTCTTGGTAAAATATAAAGAAAGGAATCTAGTGACTTAGAAATATAGAAATATTGAGCTGGATTTACCATATATAACTCATTCACTTGCTCCCTCATTATATCCCACAAGAGATCAGAAAGTACACCCTTTACAACAGCGTTGAGAAATATATTTGTGAGAGAGGACAAGCATTCTTCAAAATCTCTGGTAGCTTTTTCAGAAAGCTGGGGATGACCAGTGGTGTTATATACCACCATTGAAGTGGATAACAGGGAGTTGATGGTATCCTGGAGTGGCAGGGCTCAATCTTGTAAAAAATGGGTATAGTACCAAATGAGTAACAAGGCTGGAGAATCAAACAAAATATCCAATTCTTTCAGAATGGCCTAATTTGTCATAGTGTTCTTCTAGACTGAAACAGATGGGACAACTACTAAAACTAATTGATCCACATAATAGAAAAAATGGACGAACAAGGTCCTGACTTAAAACTAGTGGTTTGATTTATTTATTTTATTTATTTTTATTTTTTTATTATTAAATTTAATGCAGTGACATTGATAAATCAGGGTACATATGTTGAGAGAAAACATCTCCAGATTATTTTGACATTTGATTATGCTGTATAGCCCTCACCCAAAGTCAAATTGTCTTCCATCACCTTCTGTCTGGTTTTCTTTGTGCCCCTCCCCTTCCTCCACCCCCTCTCTCTCAATCCTTGCCCCATCCTCCCCACACACATCCCCATTACCTTCACATTCTTGTCCTTGTCTCCGAGTCTCATTTTTATGTCCCATCTATACATGGATTCCTATTGTTCTTAGTTTTGTCTGATTTACTTATTTCACTCCGTATAATGTTATCAAGGTCCATCCATGTTATTGTAAATGATCCAATGTCATCATTTCTTATAGCTGAGTAGTATTCCATAATATATATGTATCAAAGCTTTTTAATCCACTCATCCTCTGACAGACACTTGGGCTGTTTCCAGATCTTTACTATTGTGAACAATGCTGCCACAAACATGGGGGTGCATTTCTCCTTTTGGAGCAGGTATATGGTGTTCTTGGGGTATATTCCTAAAAGTGGGATAGCTGGGTCAAAACGCAGTTCGATTTTCAATTTTTTGAGGAATCTCCATACTGTTTTCCAGAGGCTGCACCAGTCTGCATTCCCACCAGCAGTGCAGGAGGGTTCCCTTTTCTCCACATCCTTGCCAGCACTTATTCTGTGTTGTTTTGTTGATGAGCGCCATTCTGATTGGTGTGAGGTGATATCTCATTGTGCTTTTAATTTGCATTTCTCTAGTGATTAGTGATGTTGAGCATTTTTTCATAGGCCTATTGGCCATCTGTATGTCCTCTTTGGAGAAGTGTCTATTCATTTCTTTTTCCCATTTTTTGATTGGATTGTTTGTCTTCTTGGTGTTGAGATTTACAAGTTCTTTATAAATTTTGGTTATTAACCCCTTATCAGATGTATTGTCAAATATGTTCTCCCATTGTGTAGTTTGTCTTTTTATTCTGTTCTTATTATTTTTGATGTAACCTATAACGCTGCTGATTTTCAGTAGAGTCCACAGTGACACAAGTTTCTTCAGCTGAGCATTAATAGATTCAATTGTAACTAAGATGTCTGTGGATAATACAGATGTTGTATAAACTTTTGTCAAGCTCAAGTAGGAGAATCAGTATAAAACCTTGGGGTTTTGGTGTAACACTATTCCTTCAAAGATTTATTTAGATTATTAATCAGTTAACCTTAAAATAGGAAATTTATTCTCCATTTTCCCAGTGAGCCTAATCTAATCATTTGAGACATTTAAAAATAGGAAGTTTTCTTCAGTTATCATAGAGGAGGAAATCAGAGGTTTGAAGCATGAACAGGATTTGATGTACCATTGGTGACCTGAAGCTGAAAAGGGCCACATGCCAAGGAAACATTGCCTCAGTCTTACAATATTAAGAAAGTGATTCTGCCCTGGCCGGTTGGCTCAGCGGTAGAGCGTCGGCCTAGCGTGCGGAGGACCCGGGTTCGATTCCCGGCCAGGGCACACAGGAGAAGCGCCTATTTGCTTCTCCACCCCTCCGCCGCGCTTTCCCTCTCTGTCTCTCTCTTCCCCTCCCACAGCCGAGGCTCCATTGGAGCAAAGATGGCCCGGGCGCTGGGGATGGCTCTGTGGCCTCTGCCCCAGGCGCTAGAGTAGCTCTGGTCGCAACATGGCGACGCCCAGGATGGGCAGAGCATCGCCCCCTGGTGGGCAGAGCGTCGCCCCTGGTGGGCGTGCCAGGTGGATCCCGGTCGGGCGCATGCGGGAGTCTGTCTGACTGTCTCTCCCTGTTTCCAGCTTCAGAAAAATGAAAAAAAAAAATATCTAGCCTCAAAGAAAGTGATTCTGCCTGACCTGTGGTGGCACAGGGATAAAGCGTTGACCTGGAAATGCTGAGGTCGCCGGTTCAAAACCCTGGGCTTGCCTGGTCAAGGCACATATGGGAGTTGATGCTTCCAGCTCCTCCCCCCTGTCTCTCTCTCCTCTCTTTCTCTGTCTCTCTCTCTCCCTCTCTGTCTCCTTTCTAAAATGAATAAATAAAATAAAATAAAATTTAAAAAAAAAAGTGATTCTGCCACAGTCTGAAAGTTCTTGGAAACAGATTCTTACCCTGAGCCTCTAGAAAGGAATATAGCCATGATTATGGCTTGATTTAAGCCAATGACACCCTAAGTAAAGAACACATTCACGCAGTGTTAGACTTTTGATATACAAAACTGTCAATGAGTATCATTTTAAGCCACCAAATTTGTGATAATCTGTAAATAGATATAAAAAACAAATACATTATCTGGCCCACTAAGCTCTAATTTCAAGCACATATAGTGGCACTCTATCAATAAATGGAAATGTGTCCTGTTAGCATAAGTGCTTGTGAACAAGACACTCTAACTTTCAAGGCACTTGCTACTGCTACATTGCAACCTGTGTCTTTCATTTCCACCTGTGGTCTCATGGAGAGTTACCTATGATTAGATGACTAAAAAGAAAGGATAGTGGAATCTTATTTGCCAAAGCTTTTACGTATTATGTTGGCACCAACCTGAAATATAGGTATTACAGTCCCATTCAGGGATGGCCATGAATGACTGGGGCATAGAAACAATGGAAATACTCCTGATGGGTTGAACCTCTGAATGGTCATTTTATGTTGAAGCAACAATGGCCATAAGTGTGGATATGTATCTCTTTATAGACAAGAACTAATTTGGCTGAATGGTCAGGGTCCTGGAAACACATTAAAGAATTGTTGCCAAAACAAGTGTGGAGAAGAAATATATGAATGAAACTTTTAGAGCGTAAAGAATTCCTATTGCACTCATATGCCTTCCAGAAGATATTCACTCAATAAAGGCTCATAGCAGCCTTTTTGATCAGCCATCCTTATGCTTGCTCATCGGGCTTATTATCAAAATGTTCATGATGACGGGAAGAGGGGTTAGTTATAAGTTCATAAAATGCATATCTACTCACTGGTATGCTATGATTCTTGTCACTAATGAATGCTCAACTTGCCAGTTGTAGAGGCTAATGCTAAGCTCCTGATATGACACCATTTCCTGGGGAGAATAGCCACTCCAAATGGGAAGTTGATTATATTTAACCTTTTTCATTTTAAAGGAAGCAGTGATTTGTCTTGTTCGGAATAACACTTAGTCTGAATATGGATTTGCCTTTCCTATCTACAATGCTTCTGCCAGCACCATCATGTTATGTTTACTGCTATGTATAACCAAGTAACATTTTAACAGGAAAAGTGGTGATAATGGAAGTGGGCTTTAACCCAGAGAATTTACTGGTTTTATCACATACTAATCAACCATTATAATGAAAGAATTGTGTAATGGGAGCCTGAAGTAACCTATTACAGACACATTAATAGTCTTAGGTGAATGATAACAAATTGTAATTGTTATACAGTCCAAAAGATGCCCCATATGCTCAGTGTTTTGCATTCTGTTCCCATGACTTGGGCACTGCTGCCTTTAATTTAAAGAGGATTGTTTTCACTAAAAGTCATAACCATGGTCTTCTTAGATCACCAGTCAAACAGGGGAACAAAATTATTG
The DNA here is from genome assembly GCF_036850995.1 of Saccopteryx leptura. Taxonomy (NCBI): domain Eukaryota; kingdom Metazoa; phylum Chordata; class Mammalia; order Chiroptera; family Emballonuridae; genus Saccopteryx; species Saccopteryx leptura. Next base: position 41,447,798 of record NC_089507.1, read on the forward strand.
CCTCAGGTAATTAAATTTGATTATAAAGATAAAATATGGTTTTTGGAGATAACATTGCTAAATTAAAATACAGAATGTCCATTTAAATTTGAAATTAAGAAAAGTGATAAATGAAATATTTGGAACATACTTACCTTAAGTAATAAGTTTTTATTTATCTGAAATTAAATTTTAACTAGGTTCTTTATGTTTTTATTTTTTAAATCTGACAACTCTAATTGGGTATAAGGTGATGTACTTCTGAAAATCCAGGAATTCTTAGGTCTCTTGATCTTTTTTTTTAAGTTTTATTTATTGATTGATTTTGAGAGAGGAAGGAGAAGAGAGAGAGAAAGAAGCACTAATTTGTTGCTCCACTTATTTATGCATTCCTTGTTTGATTCTTGTATGTGCCCTGACCAAGGATCAAACACACAACCTTTGCATATATCAGGATGACACTGTAACCATCTGAGCTACCCAGTCAGGACAATCTTCTCTCTGTTTTCACATCTAACCATTTTAGTTTACATCCTCATCACTATGCAAACAACTGCTATTTCTATGACATGTCTACTTGTTTGGTTTTTCCTGTATAGTCAGTTCTGTATATCAAGAATAAAAAAGTCAACCTCAAACAGCTAACTTATCATATTCTCCCACTCAAAGAGCATCAAGGACTCTTCTTTGATACAGAGCTAAAGTTCAAACTCCTGTGCATAAATTGAAAGCCTTTCATGCTTCATACCTTTTTGTACAACATCCTTAAGTGAACTCCTTAATCCAACCAGAGGTATTTTCTTTACTGATGCTTGTTTTCTAACATATATGTTATCTAATTCTGAGATTGCAAGTCTTCCTTTCTTCTCTTATCGTTCAAACAATAAAATGATAACTCTTGCTCAAGTAATACAATGAGATAATGTAGAATTGTACTTATTTCTCTACATGCATTTCCTGAAATTAAAAATCTCTTTCCTCGGGATCACATTGAACTTTTAAAATATTTTAAATTATACAAGTTATATGAATTAAGATGTACTAAGCACTAGGGATGGTAACTTTGAAATCAGTTAATCATCAAATATGTCCAAAATTATGTATAAGTGGTTCTGTTTTTATTTTACAAATAAAAAATTAGAAGAACGAAGCAGTTAAATAACTTGCCCAAGGTCAAATATATGTAAATAGCAGGGTTGGAATTTAAAGCCCTGGTGGCTCCAGAGTCTTTACTTCTAACAACTACTCTATTAGGCTGTGTCTGTGAGGGATGCATTTTCCATACTTAAAATTGAAACAATAAAATGAATTTTTTTTGGTTTATTTACCTAGAGATAACTATTATAACCAGTTTGATTCATATCTTTTCAGACCTTTTTCTATATATCTCTATGTCTATGAATATGTTCCCATAGAAAGTACGCACTATTGTTTAAATGTGTTTTGATATATATGTGTGTATATATATGTATATGACAGATATACAATCTATATATTAATAATAACACTGTACTGAACATCATTATGCATGCTTCCTTGGAAATATATTCTGTAGGGTAGAGAAGAAATAAATTTTTAATTCTAACTTGCTTATTTTAGCCACATTTCCAATAGTAGTATAGAATAGTATCTATTTTATTTCAGTTTCATAAGTACTTAATTGCATAAAAACTTTTTAAAAAAATTTGATGGATGAAAATTTTAAACTCATCACTTGTATTTTCCCAAACACTGGTAAAGCTGAGCTCGTTTTATATGTAATTGACCACGTTCATATTTTACCTGTGAATTGCCCATTTGTAGTCCTTTTTATTAGGTTGTTCATGTTGTTCTTCTTGATATTATGAATTTTATATATAAGCATACTCATTCTGACTATTACTGCTATATGTGCTATAAATATTTTTCCTAACTTCTTGAACTTTATTTTGTTTACAGTATCTTCTTTTGATTATAAAATTTTGTTTTATAATTCTTTTATATTTAATTTTTTTAATAAATCACCCCTTGCAATCCACTCTATACCTAGTACCTGGAGCAAATTTTTAAAACTAGAAATAGGATCATGTCACTATCTTTTTAAAAATGCTTGGATGTCTTCACATTACAAACTCCATTTACTCTGATTCTCATTGTCCTACATGATCTACCCTGGGCAATCTCACACTGTACTGCTCTCATCAACTTCTCATCTCCAGTCACAGGGAGAAAATGCTTGCTGGTCTTTATATAATGCTTTCTTTATAAAATCAGGTGCTTTAAACTTGCTGTTTCTTTTGCATGTAATGCCCTCCCATTTCTACTTGGTTGGTGTTATGGATAAATAGTGTCTCTCCCTCAAAAGATATGTTGAAATTTTAATTCTTAGTACCTCAGAATATGACCTAATTTGAAATGAGGTCTTTATAGAAGTATAGAAGTAATCAAGTTAAAATAAAATAATTAGCTTAGGCCATACTCCAATATTACTGGTGTCCTTATAAAAATGGAGACAGCTGAACAAAGAGACACATGCAAACAGAGAAAAGACAATGTGAAGACTAGAGGGTCAATGCTGGATATGGCCCTTCCCCCTCCCCAGTAATTGGTGTTGTGGTCATGAATCCTGGCTGCAGCTATAGAAAAGAGTAACAATATTGCACCTGAGGTTTCACTAAGGACAAAGAAACTGAATCACCAGACATTATCAAGGAGAAACAACACAGAATGACAGGTATGCTTTCCCCCTACCCCCTGCTTACCTGCACACCTGCTTGCTTGCCTGTAGACAAAGACTTTCACTTAAGCGATTGCCTAAGGCTTAGCTATAAAAACTGTGCCCCCCTTCAGTGAAAGCGGACTTTTCACCAACCTGCTAAGTGACTTACTAAAAAACCACTAAAGCCACTCCAAAATCCAACATCTTCAGAAATGAACATCTGCCTACTCTTCTGGAAAAACAATATTATAGCTTCTCCTGTTCTTTCTCTCTCTACCATACCAAATCTTCCTCTTAATATCTTTCTTTGACAAAAATCTAACCTAGAATTTGTTGAACTATTGGTCTGTTAAGAAGAAAACACAGATAGAAAAAGTTAGTTGTCAATACACAATGAGGCTATTATACCTTTGGCTGCTAAATATCTTTATAAAATTTACATCAGTATTTAATCTCCAAACAAGAATGGTAATGACAAAATACTTCAACCTAACATGTGTAAACTATCCTTGATTCAGCGAGGCTCTCACCACAAAGAGGAGACAAAAATTTTATCTGTTATACTATTCATTGCTGGGAGATCTCATTTCTCTTCTGGTTCAGTCATAATTTGTCACAATCTGTCATAAAGATCCTTTAAGTTAGTGACACTATTATAAGTTTAAATAAAACAAGTATACCTTGTGTATAATAATAAAATTTATAGAAAAGTAATTAATGTATGGAAATCTATAAATAAAGCAAATATAAGTGTGTCTCTAAAATCCTCATTTTCATAGTTGAGAAGAGGTCATTGGTGATATTCATATTTTTCTTCTCCTATTATCCATTTTATGTTCTCTTTGCCTTCAGTTGTTTGGGGTTCTTTACTTGGTAGGGTAATGCAATCTTTAATCCTGAGACCCAAGCCATTAATGACCATGCAAGTAAAAACTTATCCTCTTCCATGATTTTTTAACACTGGACCTGGAAGTACAAACAGGAGTTCACATCAAAATGTGTGAAATTAGTGTGAAGAATTAAAGCCTTTGAATTCAATGCTTAGGGGTTTGAACTTTATCATTGTAGAAAAAAGGAGTCTGCTTCTTTCTAAGTAGGGAATAATGTGAAGTGTTAGGTCTTTTAGGTTGACTTTTCTATTCTTGTCATACAAGATTGGATAGAGAGGAAAAAGTCGAAGTGGAGAGGTCAGTCATGGCTATAGCACAGTCTATTGTATGGTGATGAAGACACAAACTAAAATGGTTAGAAAGGGAAAGAAAATAAAAACTCCATTGTGCCTGGGTTGTAATTGAATATGAAGCCTAAGGAGAAGAAGACAGAAGTATTATAATGACATGTTGAGTGGGTGGAAATCAGTGTTCAGACAAATACTGTCTTCTACTGACACTTTAAGTAAATCTGTGAGAAGGTCCCAGAGGCCTAGTCAAGTACTACAATTATTTTGTAACCAAGAGTTATAGATTATCAAAACTTTTTAAGGCAGATAACTTAAGTAGAGGATTTCTTTTCAGGATGAGTGGAGAAAGAACATTTACTGAAAATAAAAATTATTGATGAAAGGTTGGGTTTTGTTTTCTTCTTAACAGCGCATTTAATTATTATTTTTTTATAATTTTATTTTTTTAATGGGGCGACATCAATAAATCAGGATACATATATTCAAAGATAACATGTCCAGGTTATCTTGTCATTCAATTATGTTGCATACCCATCACCCAAAGTCAGATTGTCCTCTGTCACCTTCTATCTAGTTTTCTTTGTGCCCCTCCCCCTCCCCCTTTCCCTCTCCCTCTCCCCCCTCCCCCCATAACCACCACACTCTTATCAATGTCTCTTAGTCTCACTTTTATGTCCCACCTACGTATGGAATAATGCAGTTTCTGTTTTTTTCTGATTTACTTATCTCACTGCGTATAATGTTATCAAGATCCCACCATTTAATTATTTAGCTAAAGGATTTCTATAAAACAACCACTAAAACAGAAATAGGAAACTATTAGATTATCTAATTATGGGAAGTTAACATTTTTTGCTTTTAATATTTATGGTATAAAAATTGTTGCTCTCATTTCAGGGGTATTAATGATGCATTAATTTAAAAAACATAATTTAAGGCAGAAACTAAAAATTGTACCTGGTTGAATTCTTACTTGATGAGAGTGTATCTGTTGGGGTACAGTCACAGAGTTAGAACTACTATGAATGAAATAAAAACAAGGGTTTATTGGATCATTAACATGTTCACAGTTGTAGGAGCTGATGAAGACTTTCTGTAAGGCTGTTGTTTCTGTCCCTGGAGGTTGGCTTGAGGTTACTTGAGTGTGAAATATGGAGGAAGAAGGCTGACAAGAATCAATGAGAACAAGTTGAAACCCACATCTAGCTCTCACTGCTCCCAACCTTGAATGATCTTCAAGAGAAGCTGAACTCTTTACCAAAAGGAAGTTCACCTGGCTGAACCTGGACTTAGAAAAGCTGAATAATAAAGTCCTCCATGGGTGTAGGGAGGGACAAATAAGAAACAAATCCAGATTTACAGTGGTCCTTTTTTTTTTTTAAATGTATCTCATCACCATCCTTTTTTGCAAATTCAGACCTTTACTCCACTCCCCTCTTATGTGTTTTTTTTTTTTTTGTCACAAATTATCCCTGTTTATTCAGAGGGCTCAGACAGAATTCAACTCTATCAGGATTTAGTTTCAAGCTTGGCTGGTACCCCACACCCATAAAATGAACCAACAGATCAGCAATAGGGTGTTGGAGTAGCAGTGACCCCTGACACCATATGTTGACTTTCAGAGGATAATGATTGTTGCTTCCTTTCTATATTCTGAGTCTCCTGCAAATTTCTCTGTGGTCAACCATACCATAGAGGAAATTCTGGAAATATAGTCTGAACTTGGATAAGTAGACACAGTATAAAATCAACCCAGTGAGTGAAATGAAGAAAAAAATTGAAACACTGTGCTCCTGAATAGCGAGAGCCTTGAGGACAAATATATCATTGTAAGGGGGTCTCAACTACGTATGGATTAAGAAGAATCACATCCTGACCTGTGGTGGTGCAGTGGATAAAGCACTGACCTAGAATGCTGAGGTCGCTGGTTCGAAACTCTTCAACTACAATGAGTTGATGCTTCCTGCTCCTCCATCTTCCCTTTCTCTCTCTCTAGAAATTAATAAAATTAAAAAATTGAAAAAAGAAGAATCACAATAAATAGAGTATTATTTTTTTACTTTTTATTCATTCATTTTTATTAGAGAGAGAGGGGGGAGAGATAGAGAGAGAACAGGGGGAGGAGCAGGAAGCATCAACTCCCATATGTGCCTTGACCAGGCAAGCCCAGGGTTTTGAACCAGCGACCTCAGCATTCCAGGTCGACGCTTTATCCACTGCGCCACCACAGGTCAGGCATAAATAGAGTATTATGTGGATAAAAATTGCCATTTTTTCAGAAACATCTCTAGCCTAGTTAATTCAATACTACAGTATTTGTACCTAATCTCATTATCACTTGTCATATTCTATTGTAATTACTTTTTGATGTGTGCATCTTCCAACTAGGTTTAGAATTCCAAAATCATTATTATTATTTTTCCTGTAACCAATACTTTAGATTGTATCCAGCCCATAGTAGAAGCTCACTATAGGTTTGCTGGAAGACTGTTTGAATGAGGTAATGACTTCTGAAAGATGAATGTTGAATTCAGGACTCTAACAAAAATATTACGACAAAGGAAATAAATTATGTAAAAAATAAATAATGCTTTACTCTTTGTTGTGACGCACCATATAGACTAAAACACAAGCTTATCCTGGTACTTTGAATGCATCAGTGAGAGGGCCCCAGAGACATAGTCAGTGAGCATAATTATTTTGCTACCGAAGTTTACAGATTATCATCAAGACTCTTTAAAGCAGATCACTGAAGTAGAGGGTATCTTTTCAGGATGAAATTATTTTCAACACTGACTCTTTTGGTGTTTTTTATTTCATTTTGTTAGAGAAGAAACTCTATACAGAGAAAAGTTGTTCATACACATATACCTCTCTTTGGGATCACCACAATAATGCTGTACATCTGTAATGTGTATGCACCCACCATGTTAGAATCACTTCCTTTTGTTTCATCTTAAACCTGACACTGCCTCTTTCTTATTTAAAAAGCTGTTCAGTAGGCTCCCATCCCTATCCAGAGGAACCCTGATTGACTTATTTCTCCCTACACCTCACCCTAAAAAACCTTACTTATCCACTTATCCTTGAATTGTTACTTTAACATGTATCCTCTTATTTCTATCTTGATCATCCACCTCCCCTGTACTTACCCCAACCTACCCCTTTAAATATTCTCAGGAGCTTTCTGTTATCTTACTGCTTGTAAGAATTGGCTGACGCTGACCCTCACTCTTACATGCATCCATAGTAACCAGAAAGACCATAAAGGTTCCAATTATATGTAAGAATATTTTCATCCTAAATCCTAACATTGGCCTGCCCCAAATCTTTCATCCTTAACTGTCCATGTTAGCCTGTTCTTGTCATGGTTTCCACTTAATTCAGTGTCACTTTCTCCATGTCAGAATAATATTTTGATAATAAATTACACTAAATATTTATTTAGCAAACAGCAATAGTGATCACTATGATACGAATACCTTTCAAAATGATTTTCAAGAATGAATCATAAAATTCACAAATACTGTATGAGGATTTTACAGATGAGAAGAGTCAAGCTCAGAGAGTTTATGTAATTTATCCAGGTTATAAATAATAAGTAGTAAAGCCAGTATTTAAACCTGAGAAGAAGTCTGTCTCTTCTCTTCATCATCTATACTATGTTGTCCTCTATGATAACAGTATGAAAAAAATTTTTAATTAAAAAAAACTACAAAAAATGACAAAACCAAAGATTATTAAAAAGACTTGTAGTGATGAACAATAACATAGAATGGTAATAATCAGAGAAAAAAAAGAGGAAGAAAAGAATGAAAGATGATAGAAACACATACACTCAGATGGACAGAAACAGAAAAAAACATTGCTAAAAAGACAGAAGCATGGAGGTCGCATCATTTAAATCTATTATATAGAGATATAACATCTGTATTTCTATATCTATCTATCTATATATACCTATATATATCAATATATATATCACTCTATATCTCTTTATAATAGATTTATTATAAGGAATTATCTTGCATGATTATTATGGAGGCTGAGAAGTTCCAACATCTGTAGTTAGCAAGCTGGAGGCTCAGGAGAGTAAATGGTTCAGTTCCAGCCCCAATCTAAAGACCTGAGAACCAAGACAGCTGTTGGTGTTAGGTTCCAGTCTGAAAGTTGGCAGCCTAGAGACCCAAGAAGAGCCAAAGTTTCACTTTGAGTCTAAAGGCAGGAACAGATGATTGTCCCTGCTGAAGACCTCCAGCAGGAGTTCTCTATTATTTGCAGGCAAGTCAGCCATTTTATTTTATTTGGTCACTCAGTTGATTGGATAAGGGCCACTCACATTATGGAGGAAATTTTACTTATTCTACCAATTCAAATGGTAATCTTATCCAAAAATACTCTCACGGATATACTTAGAATAATGTTTGACAAAATATCTAGGTACCCCGTGGCTCAGTTAAATTGAAACATAAAATAACCTTCACATTAACTATACCTTCTTACATTAAATTTCTCAGGCACAGTTCAAAAATGGTTTCTTATGTTTCTCTAATCTTCATGAAATATATGTCAAGCTGTATAGATAGTTCCTTTAAAGTTTTTCTCATGTGACAAGGAGTGAAGGTGAATTATCTACTCTTCATCCTACATGATTAGAGAAGGTGCTGCAGAACCCCAATAATTTTCTCTTAAAAAGCTTCTCTTTTGGCTTCTCAGGATCAATTATTTTATATCATTGGTGTTTTTTTGAGCTTGAAATCAAAAGCTTTAGATTATCACTTATTGGGGCTGAACTGTATACTCTCCAAATTCATGTATTGCAGTTCTAATCCATGGTACCTTAGAATGCAGCTGTGTTTATAGCCAGGGTCTCTAAAGAGGTAAAAAGAGGTCCTCAGTGTGGGCCTTAATTCAACATAACTGTTGTCCTTATAAGAAGAGGTAATTTGGACACAGATTTGTACCCAGGAAAGATGATGTGAAGATGTAGGAGAAAGATGGCCATCTATAAGCCAAAGAGAATGGCTTTGGAAGAAACCAACCTTTCCAGCACCCTGATCTTGGAATCTAGCCTCTAGAATTGTGAGAAATTAATTTATGTTGTTGAAACTACCTTATCTGTGGTACTTGTTATCACAGCCCAAGCAAGCTAATATATCTTTTCAAGTCTTACTTAGTGGTCAGACCTTGGTGTGAACTGTTACCTCCTATATTTTATTCTTGACCTTTGGGGGATTTCTCTTTCAGCAGAATCTGAGAGAGGAAGAATGTATCTATAAATTTTTTGCTATACGTTTCATATTCTTTTTAATTTATTATGTCTATAGTCTATTTGTAAAAAATTTCTGAACTCATTTGAATTAAACCAGTCTTGAAATTTTTAGATTTATAAATTTATATTCTAAGGAACCCAAACCATCTAGACAGCAAAATCGCTTTGAATGTTGCTATTTAGGAAACAATTCTTTTTGACAGAATGTCACTGAAGAAAAGATATTTTAAATGACCTTTTAAAGTATGAATGTGATCTTTTTTCATGCCCCCAAAAGGAGAAAAATGAATGGATGTTTTTTATTATAGTCATTCAAAATGGAATCTATTTTCTTCCATATCCTAAGTGAAACTTGCTTGGATAATTGAGCTTGATGATGATAAGGCAGTATAGCACAATCTAAAAGACATTTCTGTTACTTCTTATATTTAAAGGGTCATTTCTAGAGACATCAGATGTCCCTGTAAGTGTAGAAGTCTGAGAGTTAAAAGCTTAAAAGCAAGTCAAACAAAACAAGGGAGGGCAATGAATAAAATAATATTTTTGTGGTACAATAAATCAGCATTCTATCAGAACTTTGTTAGTACTTAATTAGTTTATCCTCAGTTATAAAGAATAATAATGCTTCTAGAAATATATAGCTGTGTGATACTTGTATTTTGGTCTCAAGATGCCTTCCATTGAGATATAGTCAGTCTAGATGTAACATGAAAATTTAAGTGTGTTATTCTTCATTAGAATAAATAACACGTTGAAGATACATATTTTAGTTGACAGCTTGTATGGTTCTTAAGAAAAACCAATAAGATGAAAACATAAACACTAAATGAAAATTAACACTTAAACCCAGAATAAGCCTTCATCAGGATTCCTGAATTTGTACATTTTCATATTCTTGCTTTATCCAGAAAGCTTAATGAAATCTTGCAGAACACATTCAGAAGGTCTACAGTTTGTCACATACTGTCACATTCTTCTGCTTGCAGTGCAGAGACTTCTGTAAACATACAGTCTTCAAAGATTCTTCTTGTCAAGATCTTACTGGAAACAGAAGTCTATTCTATCTACTAAATGTAAGTAACTGAGATTCAAGCTCTGGCAGAACTAAGCTGTCAACAAAATGTAGTGACTGGGCTGATGTCCAATTTTCTAATATTGACCTGGTTCTTAGGAATCCTGATAAAGTTAAGTAGCAATGACAACTACAGCAAAAGGCATGCTGTGGAGACCTTCATGTTTTATGGGGCTCCATATTATTTCTCTATGGCAACATGTAATATCTGCTTTCCTCACTGTCCCCCCTTTTGCCTTTCCTAGTATTTGGTATTTATTTACCCTTTGCAAGATTTCTCAAACCCAGGTTTCTTCCCTTCCATTTAGTTTTTATTACCTGTATTGTGTTAGTGCTAGGTTCCTAACAACTATCAGGATCCCAAACAGGTATTGCGTCAGCATAGAAATGAAGCACTTAGACTCCAGTATTCAGAGTTCACAGTTTCAAATCTTATAAAAATTTTAAATGCTATGGGATATATGGAAATATTTCAAATAATAATCTTTATAAAAACTTTCTGATTCAAGTTGTAAACAGTTCAATTTTCTCTTAGAAGCTCAATGTAAAAAGGAATAGCAAGGGGTATTTGTTTTGTTTTTCAAAATCTTTTCAGAGAAGACTGACTTTAAAGAAAGTGTAAAAGTTTCATACTGTCTCCATGTTTCTATTAAACATCCCATTTTCTTTGTTAAAAATATAATTCTTTAGTTTTTTTGTAAACTGAATGTCAGCGGAATTTACTCAGTTGGTTGAGTTTTAAAGAAAAATTTAATATACTCTGCATACCTTCTCTAAGTTATTGTAGATTTCCAGGGGATTACAGCCTTCTGATTCCTTTTGGCTCTGAGTTCCTACTTATGTTGACCACCTATTCTCATATCTATCCTCTTCTGTCCACATGATGCTGAACAAGACCAATATCTAACCTCTTTTCTTTAATTTCCCACTTTGTACTTAGTAAGCTTTATTGAGATTTTAGAGCAATGGAAGAAATTGTATGTTGGATTTTTGCAAATATTCTTACCCTTTAAAAAAATGCCTTTGTTTACTTTGCTCCTGGAATTTTTTTCTGGGCAGTAAAGCTGGCCCCTGTACCATGCTGCTTTTCCCACAGTTCTTTCTTTGCCTCTCCTTCTAGGTTTTGTATTTATCTTCTGCAAGATTGCTCAAAATCAGGTTTCTTCCCTTCTATTTAATTTTCTTCACCTTATTTAACTCACTTCCTCTAACTTTTTCTGGGATTATATTTTCATATCCAAAGGCTCATTTATATGCCTGTTGAAATAGTGTCATCATTTACTGTCTCACCCTTTTGTAAACCCAAATGTTGAATAGGATTTTTTCCTCATTTCTCTTCAGTCATGTTAAGTTAGAATAAATATAAACAATTATTTTTCCTCTGGATAGTAAGACTGTACCCTCAAAGATGGACATAGATATAATCAGTCAACTTTGAGTTTAAATGATCAAATATTTCAGTATATTTGAAATTTAGATTTTTTTCTCTTTTCTTCTGGTGAAAAATATATACCTGTTATCTTTTGGAAAAGGTAAGATTAGAAATTATTTTAAATTTTTTCTAATTATATGTTATATATATATATTAGTCTTTTCAGTTTGAGTAAGAGTGTGATTAAACACTACTGAATTATTTTCCAATTGCTGGTTCAAAGAATTGCCAGTGCTATATAGAGTGGTTCTAGTGAATATTACAAAAGAAGCTGCAACATATATTGCTAGTCATCTCTTGAGATGGTCTAAGAACTGTCTTTTTAACTATGCTTATTTTCAAATGAAAGATACAAATATACTACTACATATGACAGTATTTCACAGATTTAGGTCTCAGGCATAAAGCTTCTCTACTTTGCTTCATGATTGGTTATCTCAGTTTTTGATTTTATATTTTGCTTGTTAATGCATTTATTATTTATTTCCATTTCTGTTTCTAAAAATATTTTATTTCAAGATAAAATAAATTAGAAATGAGAAAAAAAGAAATCACAAAGAAAGAAATAAAGGGCAAGGAGCAAAGAAACCAGGGACAAGGAGCAAAAGAACTCTTACAATGGATATGGGATAAGACTTGAACAAAATAACAAATATCTTACTACAGAGTTCTAAATGTATGTATGGCAAGAAGTTGGTAAGAAATGGTTATTTGAGATAGGTCATTTGACTTTGTCACATAGGTCTAGGTCCATAGGCTGAAAACTTAATCTCAACAAGATACAAATTTTTTCTGAGTAGTATATCAGGGTCACGTGACTGTAATTTAGGGAGGCTCTTTTCAATAATGGCATATGCAGAAGCTCAAAGAGAATTGAAAGAAAAATCTCCAAATATTTTATTTTTCTGGAATGTCTTCCTGGTGCTCATATATATTTGTATACTAGCAATGCTTTCATTAGGAAAGCATGAGCTTTCACATGAGAAAATTTTGAGTGGTAAAAATATCTTTGCCAACTCTTAAATTCAATGACTTCTGGGTAGAAATATACTTTGAGTCCGATGAAAAGTAAAGTTACTTTGCTCTCTGGAGTCCGTTGATACCTTTGAAGTATTTTTTTTTCTCAAAGCTCCACTTAAAACAACTTTCTAGAATTTGGGAGCCAAAGAGAAGATGTCACTCAAATAAAAGGGGTAAAAGATTTGAGAGAGAGAGAAAAAAAAAATCACCTTTTTGCACAAATACACTTGAGTGATTGCTGTAGTAGGTAAAATAAAAAAAAACAACTGTGTTATATTAACTCTTAATAGTTTAGAATTAATTGATAATATTAAATAAAAATAGAGTTTAAATGTGTGTATGTGAATCTATATTTGATAAATTAAAAGCTAATATATTTATATACTATAGGATGAATATGTATATGCTAAGTTATCATTGTAATTATTAAAATGATAATTTTCATAGGGAAATACTCCAGAAGAATTTAGTATAATTTAAAATTCAATGCACATATTTTAAAATATATAATAAGGTTATATTTTAGATAAAAGTGTATAAAATAATATAAAGTACAATCAAGTTTTTTTAGAAATACTTTGTTTTTAAAGTATTGCTTTTTAAAGGTATAATAATTAAGAGTGTGTGGAAAGTTAGTGTGAATGTTTTTGCATGAATTGATATAGAAAATAGCTTTCGGCCTGACCTGTGGTGGCACAGTGGATAAAGTATTGACCTGGAAATGCTGAGGTCGCCAGTTTGAAACCCTGGGCTTGCCTGGTCAAGGCATATATGGGAGTTGATGCTTCCAGCTCCTCCTCACCTTCTCTCTCTCTCCCTCTCTGTCTCTCTCTCTCCTCTCTAAAATGAATAAAAAAATTAAAAAAAAGAAAATAGCTTTCTTTATTTTTTCTTTTAAAAGATAGGATATTAGTAAATTACTGAAGTCAAATTTTGATTTCTCTTTTTAAGGAATTCTGCATGTATGAGTCAAAGCTTGGCTCCTGTAATTGCTAATATTATAAATGGTTAATTTATGTGACCTCTATATCTGTGTGTCTTCAAGTGTAAAATAGATTAAAATAATGCCTACATGATCAAGTTATAGTGAGGATTAATGGAAAGGCCTGAAAGAGAATCAGGTGCATAAATGTTAGTTATTATTATTGATTTGTTGCTTGAGTGGAAGATGAATTTATGTGATAGTTTAGGTACTTTCTTGGGAAACATACAAAGATGCTTTCCTTGCCCAGGGGCAGAGTTTAACTCAGCTCCAGAAGAAACACTTTTGTGTTTTTGTTGGGTTTTGTTTGATGTACTGCATAAGACTGCAGAGTAATTAATACTTATATTTTATTTCTTGGACCAAAGAGTTTTAATTCTAAGATTGTCGATCATTTACCTGTTCTAAATTTGCACTCCTCATGTGAATGTAAACAAACAGGAACCAAGGGGAATAATGTTGCTTATATAAGAGGCTAATGAAAAACTATTGACTCTGTTTATCAATATCACTTCTAAAATCTTTCCATCTGCCCTTCTTTTGGTGCATTTCACATAATTCATTCTCTGTTTCTTATTTTATGGCATAGTGCTTACATGAGGATTGGTTTGTGGGGTTTTGTGTGTGTGTGTGTGTGTATGTGAAATTCACTGGCACTTCAGTTAAACATTTAAAACAGTTAAAAGTTCCCAAATTGTATGAACTGGTATGCCTTTAGACTATGTAGAGATTGTATCACAGGCAGAGATAAAGAAGAATTTCATTGGGATTCTGTTTCTCTAATAATAAAGCATTGTCTCAGTGGTCAACAGCAGTAAAAGAAATTTTATCCAATTCCAACTTTTATAGGCTTCTTCAGTTTAAAACAGCTAATGTGGAGAATTTTCAAAGAAGTTGCTTTAAATCTTAATTTATTTAAGTTTGTTTGATTATTTTTACATAGACCTGTATTTAGTATATACCACTAAAAATATTGACTCAAGCTAGGAATCAATGCAAATCTTAAAACTCTTCATAAATTATTTAATAGGATAGAGTTTAGGGCTAATAATAGATAAATCATTTTTCTTAAATAAATAAATCCTCCTTTAATATACATTGCAATTGAAAAAACAATATTTCTGCCATTTACACAGTGACATAGTTAGAATTTCTGTAAACTAAATACATCCATTTGCACATATATGAGAAATGCAATTATTTTTTTATCCTCATAAGGATGAGATATACTAGATAGATTTTGCTTTTTAATTACAAAGAAAAAGATTTTTTAAAGTAGTTTCTAGATTTTAGCCACAGATAATTTTTTATTCAGCTTTGTTTCTAGAAGGACAAACTCACAGGTGGGTCCTTTTGAAATATGTTTTATAATCAATTATAAAAACTCCATACAGGCATTCCTCTTTTTTTTGCAATTCACTTTATTGCACTTGGAGATATTTTATTTTTTTACAAATTGAAGGTTTGAAGCAACCCTGCATTGTGGGTGCCATTTTTCTAACAGCATTTGCTTACTTTATGTTTCTCTGTCATATTTTGATAATTCTTGCAAATTTTCAAATTTTTTATTACTTTTTAATTGTTATGGTGATCTGAAATCACTGTTCTTCAATGCTACTATTATAATTGTTTTGCCAAAACAAACCAAGCCCATATATAATGACAAACTTACTCAATAGATGTTCTGTGTGTTCTGACTGCTCCACTGAACAGCCATTCCTCCATCTCCCTCTCTCTCCTCCGGCCTTCCTAGCCCCTGAAACACAATAACATTGAAATTAGGCAAACTAATAACCCTACAATGGTCTCTGGGTGTTTAGGTGAGGGGGGGTGGGTCACAAGTTTCTCACTGTAAATCAAAAGCTAGAAATGCTTAAGTTTCGTGAGGAAGGTATGTTTAAAGCCACGATAAATTGAAAACTAGGCCTCTTTCATCAATTAGCCAAGTTGATGCCTGAAAAGGCAAAGCTGAAGGAAATGAAATAAAGGAAATGAAGAAGTGAAGAAAATGAGAAGTGCTAGTCCAATAAACACATGAATAATATAAATTGAAACAGCCATATTGCTGATAAAAGAGAAAGTTTTAGTTGTCTGGGTGGAAGATCAAATAGCCACAATATTCCTGGAAGCCAAAACCTAATCCAGAGCCAGGCTTTAGCTCTCTTCAGTTCTCTAAAAGCTGAGAGAGGTGAGAAAGCTGCAGAAAAATAGTCTGGAGCTAGCAGAGGTTGGTTCATAAGGTTTAAGTAGGAAAACCAGCTCCGTAACATAAAAATGAAGGTGAAACAACAAGTACTGATGTAGAAGCAGTAACAAGTTATCCAGAAGATCTGGCTAAGATAATTAATGAAGGTGACCACACTGAACAACAAGTTGTCAATGTAGACAAAGCAGCCTTATATTGCAAGAAGATACTGTCTAAATCTTTTCATAGTGACAGAGGAGAAGTCAGCACGTGGCTTCAAAACTTTACAGGATAGGCTGACTCTCTTGTAGGGGGTGTGTGGTTGATAACTGTAAGGTTTTTTTTTTATTAATTTTAATGGGGTGACATTGATAAATCAGGGTACATATGTTCAGAGAAAACATCTCCAGGTTATTTTGACATTTGATTATGTTGCATACCCCTCATCCAAAGTCAAAGTGTGATGGAAACGGAATACAATTAGACAATTTGATGACTGTAAGTTGAAAGCAATGCTCATTCATCATTCGAAAAATCCCAGGGCCCTTAAGAATTAGATTAAATCTACTCTGTTCTATAAGGTGAACAGCAAAGCCTTGGTGACAGCATATCTGTTTAAAATATAGTTTGTTGAATATTTTAAACCCATTGTTGAGACCTACTGCTCAGAAAAAATTATTTTCAAAATATCACTGTTGGTTGACAGTGCATCTAGTTTTCAAAGATGAAGATATACAATGAAGTTAATGTTTTTATGCCTGTTAATACAACATCCTTTCTGCAGCCCTTGGATCAAGGAGTGCTTTACACTTTCAAGTATTATTATTTAAAAATACATTTTGTAAGGCAATAGCTGCCATAAATAATGATTCCTTTGATGGGTCTGGGCA
Organism: Saccopteryx leptura; assembly: GCF_036850995.1. Classification (NCBI taxonomy): domain Eukaryota; kingdom Metazoa; phylum Chordata; class Mammalia; order Chiroptera; family Emballonuridae; genus Saccopteryx; species Saccopteryx leptura. The sequence goes on from NC_089507.1 coordinate 41,464,508, forward strand.
AGGTCAACTGAAAGCCTTCCAAAAAGATTTACCATTATAGATGCTATTAAATATATTTGTGATTCATAGAAAGAGGTCTAAATATAAACATTAACAGGAGTTTGGAAGAAATTGTTTCCAAATCCTTATGGATGACTTTAAGGGTTTCAAGACTTCAGTGGAGGAGGTAACTGCAGACCTGGTGGAAATAGCATGAGAACTAGAATTAGAAGTGGAGCCTGAAGATGTGACTGAGTTGCTGCAATGTCAAGATAAAACTTTAACAGATGAGGAGTTGTATCTTATGGACAAGCAAAGAAGGTAGTTTTTTAAAGATGGGATCTACTCCTGGTAGATGTTGTATAGATTATGGAAATGACAACAGAAGTTTTAAAATATTACATAAATGTAGCTGATAAAGCAGTGTCAGGGTTCAAAAGGATTGATTCCAATTTTCAAAAAAGTTCTACTGTGGGTAAAATTCTATCAAATAGCATTACATGCTACAGAGAAATCGTTTGTGAAAAGAAAGGGTCAATCGATGTGGCAAATTTCATTGCTGTGTTATTTTAGCAAATTGCTAAAGCCACCCAACCTTCATCAACTACCACCCTGCTGAGTCAGCAGCCATCAGCATGGAGGCAATTCTCCACCAGCAGCAAAAAAGTTAGAACTCAGTGAAGATTCAGAGAATGGTTAACATTTTTTAGCAATAAGGTATTTTAAAAGTGTTTTTAATCCAGGTGTGTATTTTGTTCTTTTGTTTAGCTATAATACTATTGTGTATTTAGTAGTCTACAGTACATTGTAAATATAACTTTTATATGTACTGGGAAACCGAATGTTTGTATGACATGATTTATTGCACTATTCACTTATTGTAGTGTTCTGGAACAGAACAAGCAGTACATCCGAGGCATGCCTGTATGTTTCTTAGAGACATCCATTTAAGTGTATTATCAGTAAGCATATAACCTTATTTGCATATCTATTTAAAATTCCAAGAAATTACTTTGAAATTGAGAAGTACATTGATAAGGCAGTGTTAAAAATTATTTTCAAAATATCACTGTTGGTTGACAGTGCATCTAGTTTTCAAAGATGAAGATATACAATGAAGTTAATGTTTTTATGCCTGTTAATACAACATCCTTTCTGCAGCCCTTGGATCAAGGAGTGCTTTAGACTTTCAAGTCTTATTATTTAAAAATACATTTTGTAAGGCAATAGCTGCCATAAATTTAGTTGGAGTGTATAGAGGGCCTTCCGTGTGGTGTTGTTTGTACTCGATTGTCTATATCATATGTGTGGAGAATGTACTTGGTGTTTGCTTAATACATTCCATCAGAATATGGAAGAATATATTAGAATGTGTATATAATTTTATACCATTCTTTAATTTTTGTTATTTTAAGTATGCTTTATCCTATATATGTTATATAACTTATAAGTAAACAAATATACTATGTGGGAGTATTTTTTAAAGTGGTTTAAAGATGGGCTCTGCAACTAAAATGTTTGAAGATGACTACTTTAGGAATTAGAGCCTTCAGAATGTTTTAAACTGGAGTGATTTGTTTGGCATTGAAGAAAGGGCTGTTCAAATTGTTAGGAATTACAGGGATCATACATTTGAAAACTCAGCACAATGTATGATATAATAAATGGTCAGTGAAATTAGATACTAATATTATTGTTACTATTACTATTAGTAGTGGTAGCATCCATAATATTAGGGTATATAGAGAAAGAGCTAATACTGGCTTTGGCACCCAGGGTGCTTGAATTCTTAGTCTGCCAACCATGTGAATTTTTCAGCAAGTTACTTAAGCTTTTGAAGGGATAGTTTCCTTATCAGCAACATGAGACTAACAATTATCCACCTTGCTAGTTTGTAGTAAGCATATCAAATAATTACCTATAAAGGACCTGGGATAGGCCATGGCTCAATTGGTGCTCAGTAAATACTTACATAGAGAAACAAAGGAATTTCAGTCAAGACATGATTGCGGTCTTCTTATTCAGAAAACTTTGGTGTGTGTTTCTCCTTTTCCTTTTATTTATTTGGATTTATAAGCATCTTCATGGGTGTTTCAAGCTCTTGCCTTTCACAGATAGTAGAGGTAAGGGAATTTTGTTTCTTTTTCTCCTAAAACAAATGAACACTTATTTTTAATAATGCTCTTAAGCTCTATTTGTAAAATCGGTATCTTCACTTGCTTAAGGGAAAAGGACTTAAGGCAATTCAATTCCTCTCTTGACCATGTTCACACTCTTAAACATGTACAGAAATCATTTTTGTTTTTTTTGCATTTTCTTAAAATCTTTATTCAGGCTTTGTGAATAAGAATCAGATTGGCCTATATTTCAGTAACTTGGGCCGTTTGGTGACTTAAGTTTATTTAGAATTGTCTCTTAGTATTCCTATGACAATAAGGGCAAGTTCAAATGATTTCATGTTAAAGCAGATAATTTCAAGAGAGTTTGACCTCTCTTCCTTTGTCTTTTTTTTTTTTTTTTTGTATTTTTCTGAAGCTGGAAATGGGGAGAGACAGTCAGACAGACTCCCGCATGTGCTCCACTGGGATCCACCCGGCACGCCCACCAGGGGAGCCACCAGGGGGCGATGCTCTGCCCCTCCGAGGTGTCGCTCTGCCGCGACCAGAGCCACTCTAGCGCCTGGGGCGGAGGCCAAGGAGCCATCCCCAGCACCCGGGCCATCTTTGCTCCAATGGAACCTTGGCTGCGGGAGGGGAAGAGAGAGACAGAGAGGAAGGAGGGGGGGGGGGGCGGTGGAGAAGCAAATAGGCACTTCTCCTATGTGCCCTAGCCGGGAATTGAACCCGGGTCCCCCGCACGCCAGGCCAACACTCTACTGCTGAGCCAACTGGCCAGGGCTCTTCCTTTGTCTTTTATATAAATATTTTGAATCATGTTGGCTCTATTGCATAATCTGACAACAGATATGATATACAAAGAAAAAATTTTAAATTGTGAGTTTTTGGCTAATTTATTATTGTACCTAAGGTTTTATTTTCAGAAAAAAAAATTGAGAAATATCAATTTCCTGTGAAAAGTAGAAAATAAAATAATTATTTTCACTACATATCACACAAAACATAAAACATTTATTTTGTTTAATTATGCAAAGATACACTTTGAAAACAGTCGCCAGTATGGGGAGGAAATACAAGCCAAATGTTTCAATTTAGCCTTAAACAGGAAATTTAGCAGAAGCAAAACAGATCTTAGACCCAACGGAAGAGCCATGCTTGAAGGGAAATCTGTTAACAGATGTTTTCAGAAGCCAAACCTTGGGGATAAGTTCATAGTAAGTAGATACATATTTCTACATAGTTGTGATCACAAACTTAAGTAGAAATCTTTATTCTACTTCTCAGCATAAAGTTTAGTTTGTCTAAAACTGTATGCTGGAAAAGACAAAGATTTTCCTATTAAATTGAATATTGTGTATAATGGTTTCAAGTAATGTTATTTTGCAAACTTGAACCTAATGCTTTCTTAAAAAATTATTTTTATTTTTTTATAGACAGCAATATGTGTTAAAATGATTGTTACAGTAACTGTTCTCTCAAAACTGTAACCTGCAGTTATAATAGGTGTTTGAATTTAAGCAGTAATCTGGTGATAATTAACTCATATTTTACCAAGCTAACTCTAATTAATCCAACACATATAAAATAACTGGGTAGATTTTTTAAACTTAGAAACACTACAAAAAGGTACATTTTCTTCTTTTAAATTTCTATGAAAAGCCAAATAAAGTGACTAAAACATTAACTTTAAAACAATGCAAAATCTTGGGTTTTTTTATAAACAGAAGGAACTATGGTACTTTGTTCAATCCTAATTGTGGGATTAATATTGTAATATTAAAATTTTTTATTCTATAATTTGAAAATATTTTATTTATATTTTAGAATAAAGGAAAAAAGGAAGTATGGAAATATTATTTTTAAATCTTGCTAAATTCTTCACTACTTTTAATAATTTCTCTGTAGTTAACATCCATACAGTATATACAGTTGTCTCTCATTATCCATGAGAGATTGGTTCTAGGACCCCAATAGATACCAAAATCCGAGGCTACTCAAGACCCTTATAGAAAATGGTATGATATTTGCATATAAGCTATGCACATACTCATGTATAGTTTAAGTGATCTCTAGATTACTTGTATTACCTAATGCAATGCAAACGCTGTATAAATAGTTATTATACTATATTGCTTAGGGCAGGGGTCCCCAAACTACGGCCTGCGGGCCACATGCGGCCCCCTGAGGCCATTTTTCGGGCCCCTCCGCCTCACTTCTGGAAGGGGCACCTCTTTCATTGGTGGTCAGTGAGAGGAGCACAGGGTGCATCCTGTGCTCTTGGAGTACTGTATGTGGGAGCCGCAGCGTTGCTTACATACAGTACTACTTCCGGGGACGCGGGATGTATACATTAAGGCTCCGGAAGCACATCATATCACTTGTTACGGCTAGCAGTGACAAATATAGAACCGGACATTGACCATCTCATTAGCCAAAAGCAGGCCCATAGTTCCCATTGAAATACTGGTCAGTTTGTTGATTTAAATTTACTTGTCTTTTATTTTAAATACTGTATTTGTTCCCGTTTTTTTTTTTTTTTTTACTTTAAAATAAGATATGTGCAGTGTGCATAGGGATTTGTTCATAGTTCTTTTTATAGTCCTGCCCTCCAATGGTCTGAGGGACAGTGAACTGGCACCCTGTGTAAAAAGTTTGGGGACCCCTGGCTTAGGGAATAATGACAAGTAAGAAAAGTCTGTCCATATTCAGATACAACCATTGTAGCCTTAATTATATATATTAATTTGGTGGGTATATTTCACCATTGCTTTCTTTAGAATTTTGCATTTTTTATCACTTTATAATTTTTCTTCATTGTATTGTTTTTGTTAGTTTTATTATAATTATTATAGTAGCATTTTATAAATGAACTGGAGGTGTCCTTTCTCTTTTTCTGTTCTCCAGACTTTGAATTGGATAAAAATAATCTTTCCTTCAAAATGTGAAACAGCCAGGACTGGTAGTAGCTTTGTGAAAGATTTTTAATTACACATCAGTTTTGTTAATTATTATATAGTATTTCAATTTCTCCAGGCCCCACTTGGCCACTAGGACATTTGAAGGTATATTTTTCGGCAACTATGAGATACGGGACTATGCAGACATTTATTTTTAAACCTTTGATGTAGTCATAGTCACTTATTTGTACTTTCTTTCTCTTTTTTATTATTTTTGTTAATCAGTATCACTAGAGGTTTGCTTATATTTTCATTTCAAAAAGTCAATATTTAACTGTTTTTATCTTACCTGTTAAACTATGTTTTGTGATTGTATTCATTCTGCTGCTTTATTTGTTTTTAATTATTTTCTTTAGATTTGTTCTGCTCCCTTTATTTCTAAATTTGCATGTTATAAATTTTCTGCCTAAAGTGAGTAATTAACCAGGAACTACATTTTATATTTTATCACTTTTATTTTTACAAATAATAAATTTTAGGTTTACTTCTAGTTTTACATATATATTTTTATTTATTTATTTTTTTTTATTTTTTTTTTTGGTATTTTTCTGAAGGTGGAAACGGGGAAAAACAGTCAGACAGACTCCCGCATGCGCCCGACCGGGATCCACCAGGCATGCCCACCAGGGGGCGACGCTCTGCCCACCAGGGGGCGATGCTCTCCCCTCCGGGGCGTCGCTCTGTTGCGACCAGAGCCACTCTAGCGCCTGGGGCAGAGGCCAAGGAGCCATCCCCAGCGCCTGGGCCATCTTTGCTCCAATGGAGCCTTGGCTGAGGGAGGGGAAGAGAGAAACAGAGAGGAAGGAGAGGGGGAGGGGTGGAGAAGCAGATGGGCACTCCTCCTATGTGCCCTGGCAGGGACTTCTGCACGCCAGGCTGATGCTCTACCACTGAGCCAACCGGCCAGGGCCTATATATATATTTTTCATTGCTTAGTAGTATTTCATTGTAAATGCACCACAGCTTCTTTATCCACTTATCTACTAATGAGCACTTGGACTGCCCCCAAACTTTGGCTACTGTAAATAATGCTAAAATGAACATAAGGGTTCATATATTCTCTCAAATTAGTTTTTTGGTTTTCTTCAGATTAAGGCCCAGAAATCTAATTGCTGAGTTATAAGTCAGGTTCATTTTTAATTTTTGAAGAAGCTCCTTACTGTTTTCTACAGTGGTTACTTAATCTTTTAATGTTTTCATTGCTTTATATTTAAAAATGTGATTTTTATATATACTTGAGTCTTACTTTTTATCTAGTCTATTTATGTCTTTAACTGGCATGTTTAGATAATTTACTTTAATATACATATAGATATGGTTGAATTAAAATCTATGCTTCCTGTTTTTTTATGTTTGTTGTTTGTCTCTCTCAAACAATATGGATTATTATTCCATTTTAGGTCTATTTAAAAATAATTTAAGCTAAGAATTCTATGATTTCACATATAGGTGGGATATAAAACTAAAATTCATGGAGATAGAAAAAAGTATGTGGTTACCAGAGTGAGGGGGTGAGGGAGAGGGGAGTCAAGAGGACCAAATATAGGTGACAAAAAATGATTTGACTGGGTGATGGGCACACAATACAGTGGGCAGTAAAAATGATGTAGAAACGTTTACCTGAAACCTATGTGTTCTTATGGACCAACGTCACACCATTACATTTAATTTCTAAGTAAAAAAAAAAAAAAAAAAGAATTAGTGGCTTCTCTAAGGTTTATAACAGAAATAGTTAATTTCAATCTATCTTCAAATGGTATGCTGTTTCAAATGTACTCTAAGCAGCTCACAGTCATATATCCCTTATTCCTCCCTCTTATTTTCTGTGCATTCTTTGTCATATATTTTACTTGAACATATACTTAAAATCTTCATTATATTTTTTTCTATTTTTGCTTGAATAATCCAATACATTTTAGAGTGATCAAAAACAGTCTTATATTTTATACTTATGTCTTTTATATTTATCTTTACTTTATTAATCTCCATACTCTCTAAAACTTTTATGGGGTCTCATATAATCTATTAGAATTTATGCAAACTAAATTATTTTCTTTCTTTGTACTTTCCACTTTTTTAATTTATATATACTTCAAAGTATATCTTTCTAACTCAGTACTCCATTTTTGGCAGGAGATGCACAAACATGTTTTATTAAAAAGTATGATAGTTTGTAAGACTAACCAAAATGTGCTAATTAAAGAGGTAAATTGACACATATATTCCTGAGAAATATTTTTGCAAACTAGTGACATTACTACTATTTAGCAATGTGAGTATTCTGTTATAAACACAGAGTATTATTGAATATACTTTTATCCTTTAAGTCATGAGAGATATCACCACAAGGTCTGGCCCATTTGTTGGACCTTTTCGATTTCCTTGGGGTAACTCTGTTTACTACTTGAATTGGTTGAACCATTTCCCTACAATATGAGCTGTCATATAACAGTTGGATGCACTCACATGAAGAAATGGCAGACCTGTCAGCCATGTAAATACTCAAGATGATCATCATTGTTTAGGTCAGTCTACTCTTCAGTTGCTCCCAAGGTTGGTACTCCAAATACAAATAGAGATAATGTTTTGTTTCTTTTAGAAAATATATTGTTTTATTTATTTAAAACATATGCTCAAAACTTCTGTCTAAATTTCTTATCTATTTTAATCTTATCCTTTGATATTGAGAAGCATGACTTCTTAGAGGGAAAAGTTTGTGTTTCTAATATTTATGGCATTTTCTACAAATGCAGTGTTTGATCTGCTTAAATTCAATTCAACAACATTTTTATATAGGTCAGAGAACCCTAGGGAAGTGTTCCACTTTAACATGAATACACCTTTGAGGTCATAACTCAACATGAATATACCTTTGAAATCATGACTTGGGAGCTTCTCAATGAACTGTTGACTGTCCCTTAGCTTTCTAAAATTCAGAAGGTTGTGTTAAGTAATCTATGTTTCAGGATCAAGAGAAACATTTCTAGGTAGGCTTAGTTCAAATTCTCTGTGAAAAAGTCTAGAAAAATCATTAGCTTTGCTCACATTTGCTCTCTTAATAACTCTAAATCTTCCAATGAACATTTTTAATTTGCACAAAAGGTAAGACTGTAAAGCTAGAGACTAACTGATTTTATTAAAAGGTTATGTATAAATTCCCTTTAGCTTGACATTAGTTCTCCCATGCTCCAATTTCTCTTTAACAATCCATTAAAATTTTCTCTTGCAAAGTGATAATAATATCCTTTGTCTTATCATTTATGTTAGCTGTCATTAATATGGCCCAATCACTGTGGCAAGAAATCCCACAGCCAAGTCAGTCAGTTATAAAATATAAGACTATTCAAACTAAAGCTTCATTAGATTTAGTGCTTGTCTCATGGCGCAGCTTTATAATTTGAATACAGAGATTCCCAGACATTGCATTCTGTGACTTGATACCACTAAATGCTCATCAATGTGCCTTAATCAGTCTAAAATATTTTTAATGGGCCTAGATTTACATCCCTAGGAATTAGCACTTAGGAAGACCAATGACTTATTTCATTATTCATCACTTCTTGCTTCCCATTAGCAAAATTAACAACTGTTCTACCCCAAATGATGAGGATAGTTTCAAACTGTACAACAATGTAGATTGAAGAAAAGAGTTGTAAATTTTGTTTGACATAGACTCAAAGAATTATAATTCTTTTATGTTTGTTACATTTTGGGTGATAATTTAGAAAGTAGATATAAATGACTATAATTGTAGTACAAGAATATTGATAACTAAACTTTCCTTATATCTTAATAAATAATTAAATGAGATGAACTCCATATATTATATTTTATGAATTTTGTTCATTTTATTTTTTATTCATATTATTATATCTGCCCTATGTTTTTTCTTCACATCTTCCAAGATTGTGTTTGAAAGTAATTTTCTTTCATATATATCAATATTTATATTTATATATTATATATATATGAGTGATATATGATCAGATTTTCTTTTATATTGTTCAAGTGTTTTCAGAAATATGAGTTAGGGATTGCTATTTTCTAGAATGCAATCAAGAAGATCATCATTGTGATATTTTCCCCCCTTCTTTCCTCTTTTGTCATTTAACTTATTTCCTAGAATTTCTAACTTAAAATGAGTCTACTAGCCTGGAATTTATTACTCTTTGACTTTTGCCATTTAAAATACTTCTTGTTTAGTGAAAAATACATGGTAGAATCAATGAATTAGAGAGTCTGATAAGGCTAATTATTTTTGTGATGTATGTGATTACAATAATACAGTAAATAAACAAGGAGGGAATGATTGGAGAATGAGATGTAAGTATTTGGAACTGACATTTTAGAAATGGTGCAATTATTGGCAACAGCAAGGGCTAGTTCACCAAAGAAAGTGAGAACCTGGGATGATGTCAAGGATATCTAGAAATCCAGAAATCCAAAAGTCAGGAATGTATTTCTATTGATGTTGGAGTCAATAAGAAGGCTTACACATGTAAAGGAGAGGGAAATAGTAAAAGTATCTCTGAATTAAGGAATTACTAAGTAATAGGATATGAGAGCAATAAGCCAAGGGCATGATTGATATTTTCTGGTGGAATAGGAAAACTACACACATAGTATAGCACATACTTTTCTACCACTCTTCACAACAGACCAGCAGTCATTGAAGTACTTTATTTTCTGTATTGCTTTAATAAGCATTTCTTATTGTCTTACACATCCACATTTTTCTTTATAATTTTTGCTGGCACATTTAAGTAGGGATAATACCAGATATTCATTGACTGAAATGAGGAAAAGTAATCATTTATAACAAGAAATTCACTTGGCTTTTTTGCTTTAGCAACAAATAAAATCCTATTAATAATTGTGATTTTCATAACTAATTAGCCTTTGGATTCCCGAATCTTTGCATTTTACAATAATTGTTTACAAAAATGTCCATATTCATCAATCCAACTCAACTTTTCTCTGGATATTGACCATGTAAGATTAGTAACCATAAAACCTAAATGAAATAAACTCAATGACTTTTACTGTACCATTCAGCTATTGACCTCTTTTCATCAGTCTTGTAATGGTTATTTAAATGCAATTAAATCCTGTAGTAAATGAAGATGCTGAAAAGTTTTAAGCAACATTTCTTAATTACTTAACATTTAGCTTTCTGTGAATGCCCAAAAAACAAGTTAGAAAATAAATTCTCTGTAGTATGGAAGAAGCTAAGCATAAGTCTTCATGTTTTTGTGGTGTGTAATTCTTTTAGAATAGGTATGAACTATAAAGACATTTACAAAAATCAGTAATCTTTATAAATAAAACTAGACTTAATTTTAACTAAGATAATACCAACAACAGAAAAGCACTAATTAAGGGGGAAAAGTGAAATGGTTTCTGATGATGTTTCTGCATTTAGAGTTGTTACACTTTATTATTCCCTTAAAAGAGTTTAACATCAGTGGAAAACTTGGGGGAAAGGCTTCCAGTAGACTAATTTGCCACAATAATGCTGTATAACTTTTGTATTTTCTTCTTATTTTTCTACCCTATATTTTCTTATTATTTTTAATAAAAATGAAAATCAGTAAGAACCAATATTTTTGAAAGTCATCAGGCTCTGTCCTTGTGACTTCAGTAATCTTACTTTAGTTTAGACTTGAAGGCAAGTTCAGCTTGAGTCCTCAGTCTAGGGCCAAGGCAGATTCAGAAAAAACAATTCTGATGGAACTACTTCCAATTATTTAATAGCACATATGATGCCTGCAATTTGCCAGTCACTATCACAGGCACTGAAAATCCAGCAGGGGGCACAAACAACCCAAATCCTGCCCCTGTGGAGATGACATTATCAAAAGGGATTTACAGGCCCTGGCCGGTTGGCTCAGCCGTAGAGCGTCGGCCTGGCGTGCGGGGGACCCAGGTTTGATTCCCGGCCAGGGCACATAGAAGAAGTGCTCATTTGCTTCTCCACCCCCCCCTTCCTCTCTGTCTCTCTCTTCCCCTCCCACAGCCAAGGCTCCATTGGAGCAAAGATGGCCCGGGCACTGGGGATGGCTTCTTGGCCTCTGCCCCAGGCGCTAGAGTGGCTCTGGTCGAGGCAGAGCGACGCCCTGGAGGGGCAGAGCATCGCCCCTGGTGGGCGTGCCGGGTGGATCCCGGTCCGGCGCATGCGGGAGTCTGTCTGACTGTCTCTCCCCATTTCCAGCTTCAGAAAAATACCAAAAAATAAAAATAAAAAAAAATAAAAAAAATAATAAAAAGGGATTTACACAATAAACTGAGCAATAAGATCTACATAATGTAATATATGTTGACAAGTTCTATGGAGAAAGATAAAGCAGGAGCTGGGATAGTTGAGGATGAAGTTCCGTTTTAAAGAAGGTTGTCAGAGCAATCATCAATGTTTGAGCAAAGACTTAAGAAAGCTTGGGGACAATCTGTGCACATCTGGGAGAAGGTTGTAGACATAGGGAACAGCCAGGACAAAGAGTCATCAACGGCAATGTGCCTGGACATTTGAAAGCAAGCAAGGAGCCCTGTGTGGCTGGAGCAGAGCAAAGAGGAGGAAATGAGGGAAAGGTGTGGATACACATGTGGTGGGAGAGAGCAAGAGGCTCAAAAACTGGCTGTATTAATGTTTTTGTGTTGAAATTTCAAAGGAATGCTAATGAACCACACTTAAGTTATAATTACATATAGTCACAATCACCAGAGAGACTGTTAATTTCTAGAAAACTTTGCAAGTGAAACAGGAATTTTAACATTTTTGTGTTGACAGTTTTTAAACAAATGGTTATTTGGTTAACTTAAAGCTCAGTACCCAGATGCTGTATTTTAAATAGACAAGGAAGCTGCTATTTGAGCAAAACCTTTAAGCTCCAATCTTTTTGACGAGGCAAGGTAAGCCAGAGTTTACATTCGAGGCCAAATCCATTCTCTTCAAAGCTGAGGATGGCATTCTCAATCTGTGCAATTTTCTGGATGCAGCTGATATAAAATGAAGCAAGAATGTACTTTACACAGCATAGTCAATACTCTGAAAAAAATCAATGTTTTACAGTCACTATTAGATAAAGATTTATTTTCAGCCCTTGTGTATTGATTCTGAACTTTTAATACATATTGAGGATGTTTCATTGATAAAATGTTTACTTATAATTAATATAATCAAGGTTAGCATTTTAAACAAGTATTTGGGTTATTTATAGTTATAATATTTTGTGCATTGACATAGCATAGAAAGAAAAAAGAGCTGGATGTCTCCGCTGTAAGACCTGAGAAGGATTTATGGACAGTGGAAACACTTTTGAGGGATTTATGTATATGGTTGTTTTAAGTTTTTTCCCTTAAATGTTTTTGTGCTAGCTTTATAAAGAATTCTTGAACTATTGGGGTGGAATATGTTAATCAAAATTTCATTCTGGATGATTTTGATTATTATGAATTGTGTTCAGCATAAAATTAAAAAAAAAGTGATATCACACAGTAATTTGGCTAGAGTAATATTTTCCATTGGTTTTGGAGAAAGACAGTGGAGATGTGTACACCACCAGGATGAGAAAGAGGATGGCTAGCTCACTTTGTAAACCGGGTCTCCGACTTCACCTTCAATGTTAAAACATACCATTAAGCCCTCTATTTTTCACTGAGGCCATTTTAGTAGCTTTCTGTCTAACCTCCTTACCTTTCAATTTCTTTCAATGTTCAGTCTATCCTTCACATTACCACAGAATTTGAATTATAGGATTTATCTTCAAATATTTGAAAACACTTATGAATGGGTCTAGAATAAATTGTGGACTCTAACACTAAAATTCAGACCGTGGTGATCTGGCATAATCTCTTTTTGCAAACTATGTAGTTTCCCACTATGTATATTGGACTCCTAGCACATCCTTATCTTGCAGTAGTACTGATTACTTCTGTGGTCTGGTGATGCTAATCTCATCATATGCTCAAGATAGATTGCTCTTCCACACTCAGGACCAGACAAATAATTTGTGGGGCCCACTGAGAAATTAAAATGCCAGACCCATTTGGAAAAATTAAAGGTTTTCAAGATGGTTGCAGTGCAGCATCAAACCAAACAGGGGAAATCTTTCTGAAGCAGGGCCATGTTATTGCACAGGTCACATGTCTATGAAGCTGTTCCTTTCTTCACTCCTCACTGAACAGATTTTTTTTTTTTTTGCAAGAGAGACAGAAATGGACAAATAGGGACAGAGAGACAGGAAGGGAGAGAGACGAGAGGCATCAGTTTTTCGTTGGGGTACTTTAGTTTTTATTGATTGTTTTCTCATATGTGCCCTGGCCAGGGGGCTACAGCAGAGAAATGACCTCTTGCTCTAGCCAGTGACCTTGGGCTCAAGCCAGCAACTTGGACTTTAAGCCAGTGACCTTTGGGCTCAAGCCAGTGACCTTGTGCTTAAGCTGGTGATCTTGAGGTTTCTAACCTGGGTCCTCTGCATCCCAGTCCGATGCTCTGTCTACTGTGCCACTGCCTGGTCAGGTGTCACTAACCAGAATTTAATGTTTCAAGGCATGAAACATATATTTCTTCATGTAAGAAACCTTCCCAAGTACTTTAAGTGAGAATAAACCATGCATTTTAATTATTGTGCTCCAAAACCTATGTATGTACTTTAGTTTACCTAGTATGTGTCAAGAATGTAAAGAAAGGAACTCAGTCTTATTCATCCTCAATCCCTCTTCTCTCTTTCCTAAGAGCATTTTTGCACAACTGATGACCTAGAAATCATGTTTCAAAGATATAATTATTTATGTTTCTTTACCAGAAGCCCTCAAAACCCATGGAATTGGCTGTACCAAAGCCTACTTATTTTTTACAATTCTCCATAGCCTCAGGATTCTTCCCTGACAGCAAATAGATGCACAGTCAACAAGGAGCCTCATCATTTTCTGTCTTCTTCTATTACAGTCAAGTGGGCCAGTCTGACACTGGCTTCCTTCTGGTGAGAAAGTTGGGGTCCTTAGAATGGTAGAAAGAGGAAATAAATGTTCAATCCTGTGGATGAAGAAAATATTATAATAATAAATATAAGAAAACCAAAATAGAATAGATCTCAAAGGAAGGATAAGTTAGCAGAAAGACTCGATTATTGATATTTATTTTAAATGCTATTTTCTTCCTATAAAATATATTGAATTGCATAATATACACTGCAAGGGGCAATTTGAAAAATCTCAGATGTTATATTTACAATATGGATATACTTGCTAGTAATTCAAATGCCCCTTGGAATTTTTGTTTAAAAAATATAGTAAAACATGGCTCTGGCCAGTTGGCTCAGTGGTAGAGTGTTGGCCTGGTGTTCAGGAGTCCCGGGTTTGATTCCCGGCCAGGGCACACAGGAGAAGCACCCATCTGCTTCTCCACCCTTCCCCCCTCCTTCCTCTCTGTCTCTCTCTTCCCCTCCCGCAGCCAAGGCTCCATTGGAGCAAAGTTGGCCTGGGTACTGAGGATGGCTCTATGGCCTCTGCCTCAGGTGCTAGAATGGTTCTGGTTGCAACAGAGCAATGCCCCAGATGAGCAGAGATCCCGGTTGGGCGCATGCGGGAGTCTGTCTGCCTCCCTGTTTCCAATTTCAGAAAAATACAAAAAAAAAAAAATATATATATATATATAGTAAATATATATATATAGTAAATATATATATAGTATATATATAGTAAATATATATATATATATAGTAAAAAAAACTTTATTTGTGTTGGGGGGGGAGAAGAAAAAGAATAATGGCAAACACAAATGTGGCCAAAAAATTAAGGAGGGAGTATCTGGAACTTTCTTTCCTTGAAGTTTTGTTTCAAAAGATAAAAGGCATCTTCAACTTCAGTAATTAAAATTTAATTAAGTAGAATGTTATTAGAATCATTAGACCTATTAATTCCAGTTACTGGATTTTCATTTAGCCAGAAAATCTACTATAATTTTGGACAAAATTGTGAAGTTAGTAATATTTGCTTTTTAACATTAATTTCTCTTTTATCCATTTTATATTCTCTTTGGATATAGTTCCTTTTCTTACATTTACTGGTACACTCCTTTGGTCACATCTCTTACATTCAGTATAATATAGTATTAAGGAGATGTTAAGGTGTCAACAAGGGTGACCCTATATCTCAGGTCTGGAGAGCTTGGGCCTGTGCCTTTGGCTATTGATCCAACGTATTTATAAGTGTCCTCTTTCATACTCATGTCACTCAGCTTCAGTCTTTCACACAGCTTACATGGTAAACTATTTGATCCTTCTAGTGTTACCTTCTCGTATCACCTAACCCAAAAGGAAACTTATTTTAATAGAAATCTGAACTCTCAAGGATGAAGACTTAATGCTGTACTTTTAGATACCTAGTAATTGGGTAGACAGAATTAGTGAGGGGTAGGAGTGTGGGATGATTGAAATGGGAGGCTATGTTTTTGTAGTCCTGAAATCATATAACTCAGTCTTTATATGAATAACAAGTTCTCTAGAAAAATCTCTTAGTTATTACATTGCTGTAGCAGACTCAAAATGTCCATTTCTAGGTATTTCACTGGAAGTAAAGATTCAGTGATTACAACATAGTTATCAGCATAGATCCAGTGCTTCATAAGCCAACAATAATAATTTTAAGTAAAGTAAATTTTTCACATATATTCTTAAAAAGCTGGATGTACCAAAGATCAAATAGTCTAGATTCTTACTACTTAGAACAAAATCAACTTAAATTTTCTAGTACTTTTTTGTTATAAGGGTATATCTTGTTATATAATACAGAATGTCTGGCTATTTGACTTCCTACATACATGATCCCAAATCTGTCTTATGTTTTTACATTTCCACAGTAATCTGGTGTATAGATAACAAGCTAATAGGAATAAGACAAACTATAAGGCAGGAAGAATGAATAGATATAGTGAGAAACAGAGTGTCTGCTAAGAGGATGTGGTTGGGAATAACTTGCATGGAAAAGCTGGCTATCAAGAGGCAACATTTCCATTTCTGATGATGTTCTGATGGGCTCACACGTTATACACACAGTATGGTCTTTTTTTGTTTGTTTCTGTAGCAATCCTCACAGTAAGAACGGCCCAAAGGAAGATATTTTGTAAATGTTTATGTAAACTTTTAGACCCAGATAGAGGAGTAGCAAACTCTTTATTAAAAACTTGGGTCCTGGAATCATTTTGTAGACATGAAGAATTTATTCACAACACTTCATTCTTGAGCATAAAAAGGGGAATGTGACAGCTCTATTTTCTTCAAAAGTTGTTTTATAGATTAGTGAGGAAAACTTGGAGTATTTTGAGCATCCAATATGAGTCATATAATGAGAGTGAGCAGAAAAATTACATTGGTTACAGCATGGTGAGAAAGTTAATGAATTCATCAGAAGCAACCCATTATGCAGAGATTTCTGGAGGATTAAAAAAAAAAACCTGTTTTTGCTCCTATTTGCAAAATGACCTTGAATATTCATTACCTGACCTCACTGTATGCATCAATAAATCCTGCTGTATTTGGAAAGAGCCTGAAGGAAATGAGGCATTGCCAGAGTACTGGCAATGTTTACAAGGTCTGCAACAGTAGGACAAATGTTTTCATTGTGCAGAGGGTCTGTGTTGTGCCACAGTATAATTAGGTTTGGTCTGATTTCATTTTCAATTAAAGTGATCAGCTTAATTTACTTTCCTTCCAGTTACTAACAAGGTAAATCTGATAATATTTCAGGCTTATTAAGAGTGTGTCCTTGTTCCTTGTAACTCTTTAGTATATAGTTTTATTTCTCCAGGTTACTAAATGTGACTATGGTTCTCTCATTATTATAGATAAGCAGCCAAACTCAAGTTGACCGACCTTTACTAAGGGCTTACGGTATAACAGAAAAAGAGAATGAAAACAAGAGGAAATGCATGAAAGAACAGGTTGGGTTTGGAGTCAGAAGTTCAGAGTGGAAAAATCAATGTGAATGAGAGAAGCGAAAGTTGAGGCTATTTAGAGTAGGTAGTGACAGGTTGTAGAGGGCCATGGGTGTCATAGTCTGAACTTTGGATTTTATCTTTAGATGATGGATACACAAACAAGTATTAAAAATAACCAGATATATGATTTTTAAAGCCATTCAATTAGTAATATGTAAGAGAAACTGTGCTTATTTCCAAGACCCTTAAAACTGGAAATGAATGGCTACACTATATGTATGTGATCCCATTTCTGGTATTTTCACCACACGTATGTTTGCTGTAAACATCTTTGCTGAAAGCATTTCTAGTAAGGAAATTTCTGCATAAAAGCTAAAATAACAAAAAATAAAAGAGGGACTTGAAAATGGACATAACAATTCACCCCAATGAATTTAATTAAAAAAATGCCAAAAAAAAAAACCAAACAAAAACTAACATAATGACACATAAAATTTAATAACAAAATAAAAAATCTTCATTGAGAAAAATGAAAATGCATTGTCTTTAAAGTTTTTCATTCATTGTATTATGTATTAAGTTTTTATTCTTGTTGATTCATCTTTCTGTTTGAAATCAGACTTTTTCTATTTTTGCTCCAATTTCTTTCTTCATTAGAGATGTCAGTTTCCAAGTAGAGAATCAATAATTAATGCTCTCAAAGACTGTTGTGAATTGGTAACCACCTTCTTTATATTTGCCATAGCCTGGTAAACTTTGGTTTGGACAGGTGGGAAGGAATGACAGTGCTTGGGGATGATTTGCAAAATGATATGTGATTACTTTCTAGTATAGTATGCAATCTGGCTTTACATGTAGCTCTGTAATCTGGCTTTATACGCAATTGTCATCATCCACTATTTTTGGACCACCACATCTAATCATCACCATAATGAGGGCTAAGATTTATATAATATAAAAATGTGTATATCTGCAAGAACTTTTGTTAATGGAGAAATAAAACCAAACTGAAAACTAGTTTAAATAAATTAAGTCTGCAAAGCACAAACTAAACTGTTAACCAGTTATTTTATCTTTCACGGTGATTTGCAACAGAGATGTTTATGCAAAGATGTTCACTGTAGAAATAGCTAGAACCTTGTAATCCATTCACTGATTTTGGCAAGTGGGCATGGGTTGGGGAGGCAGGATACTTCCGGGCTATAGAGTAGGAGAAGGCAAGTGACTGGTTCTGAGCGCTTTCTTAGCAATGACAGATCTGCTAAACAAACCAGATAGTTTTTGATAGCAAGAGTGTCACATATCTATGGAGTACTTTTAAAGATGCACCTAGATGTCTAAGATTGCTTAGAGTAAAACATACATGTGCTCCATAAAAATCTATGGTTTAATGGAGCATGGCTTCCTGGAAATGACATATAAGATATAAAATAATTTGAGTAGAAAGTGGAGATGTTTCACAACCCAAATATTGCCCTCTATGTAAATAAGGTGACTACATAAGTTATTTAGAAACCATACCGGTCCATCTGGGCCACACCAGGCTGGTGTACTTGGTGTGACGGAGGACAGGACTTGCGTAGCGGTGGTAGAGGCCCCAGAACTCTTGCTGCTTTAAGTGCATATCTCATGTTTACTTGTATTCTTAAAAGTACTTGTAACTGTTGATACTGAATGGGATCTGGATTCCTGTAAGTGTGACTTTATAATAAACGGAGGCATTAGATAGGGTCATTTAAAACAGCCGATAAACAAATTGATGAGATAAAACAATCAAATTCTTAATCTTTCTCCCAAGCTTGTACCAAACTCTAACAATGTTTCTCTTAGAATAATGCAAATGCTATTTTTGAGTGGGCTACCCATATCTACTCTTTCTGTCTTCCTGAAAGGTCACACATTGCTGATGGAGTGATTTTTGCCCCCTTCCTCTCTAAAAACTTCCAATTGATTTCCTTTATCCTTAAAATATAAACAAATTTTCTAAACATGTCCCATAAGGTTCTTCATTCTCTGGTTTCTTCCCACTTCTCAGTCTATTTACCCCCTAATTTCCCCTGTATTTTCTTTTCTCTAGTAACACTGGCCATTTTATGACCTTAAAGTACTTTTTCTATTTTGTTTTTCTTTAGAGATATTTACTTTTCTTTTCTCTTGGTCCAATTAATATCTACAGACCTTCCATATGTCAGCTCAAATGCTACTTCCTTGGGGACTTCTTCCTTGATATCACTCAAGAGCTCTCATTGCATTATACAGTTATTTAATAGCATATTAACATGCTTATAGGTGTGTATTTATTTTATGATTGTGCGAGATTAATTTCTAGGTCTTCAGCATACTGGAAGTTTTGTGAGTGGAGGGATTATTTCTCTATGTGGTCACTATTTTAGCATGGTATAGCAAAAAATGCTCAGTACATATATTTTGACTGAATAAATAAACAATGTTTCTTTGCAAGCTAGCAAAGGACAAATTCGAAAATACGTTGTAAATGAACTGGACAGTCTAAAAAAACAGACTTACTCTGTCAGTTGTAACAAGAAGAAAGAAAAATATGAATGTAGATGCAATTTTTTCTTTGTAGCATTTATATGTACTAAACTGAGATGTGGAAAATTTGTAGAGAAAAAATAATAGTCATCTAATAAAACAGAAAGACAAACTTCCTGGAAACGTGAAGTAGGAATAAAAAAAATGAAAATTTCTGTTTCCAGATTGGGTATCTTCTTTTTAATCTTTGGGCCACCTGGCTTCTTACCCATAGCATTTTATTATTATTATTATTATTTTAAGATTTTCTTTATTTTAGAGAGAGAGAGAGAGAGAGAGAGAGAAAGAGGTGAGGAGCAAGAGGTATTAACTCCCATATGTGCCTTGACCAGGCAAGCCCTGGGCTTTGAACCAGCAACCTCAGTGTTCCAGGTTGATGCTTTACCCACTGTGCCACCACAGGTCAGGCAATCACAGTATTTTAAATGAATGATTAAATCATAACGTGGTTTCATCCTGGTCTTCCTTTTTATTGTTTCTTTTCAGTGTTCTTTCTTTAAGTGTTTGACATTCAAGAGCTACCACTATTTTGCTCTACAACTCTGATATTCCTGACAACAAATCTAGACTTCTATTTATAACTTTTTTGTGGAAGAAACAAGCTCCATAGTTTTTTTCAGAAAATGTTAGAAAAACAATTTTCATAAACAGGACTACAAGGAGAACCAAAATGAAAAGGTCTTAAGACTTTTTGATTAGCAAGCAGTGGAATTATAGACTAAATTTAAGTAGAGAACAAAGAGTGGTTTAATTAGCATAGTGTTGGTGAGTGCATAGCAATTTAGGTATGTAAATTTCATTTTCTATTAAGAGTGTTTCTAACAGAGTTTTCTATTAAAAATATAGTAAGGAGAAGTGACGTCAGAGAAATGGCTTGATCTCTCCCCTTGAAATTTCAACAAATTCTACAACTATACACAGAGAGAAACCCTAGATGAACCTGAAATGTACACACACCAGATAGACGAAGGTATGATTGCGCAAGAAGGTGGGCCAAACATAAAATCTGCTCACAGAAGAAAAAAAAAGGCCAGAGGACTGAGTCTTTCTCTTTCCTTATGGACCTGAGGGAGGGAGGCACTGTTGGTGCAGACTTTGTCTTGGAGCCAGATCTGGGAAAAGAGGAGAGTCTGGGAGGAAGGAACTGAGATAGGGATGATGACCAAGAATGGGGAGCAGGGCCACTTCCCAGGTCTGCTGCATTGTGATTGCAGGCACTGGGTGATAGCAGGCACTGGGCACACAAAAAGTTTGTGGCATGCTCCCAAGAACTGCTTGCAAATAATTTGTGATCAGCCCACTAGGCACTGGGGCACACGTGATCTGCCAGCAGAGTTTAGCCTTGTGACACCAAACGCACTTGATTGGGTACTGTATTCCACCTGCTCCGAAGCTCAGACACCAGCTTGTGGTGAGCAACCCCTGACCTGCCCAGGGCTGTGCTTTGAGTGCTTAGAGTGGTATCGGAGTAGAAACTGGCCTGTGTCACCCCAGCCTCCTGGTTCCGCATTACTTCCCTTACTGTGTGAACAGTGGCGGTGGTGAACCCTCCTCAACTGGGTCTTCAGGCTGCTCTCTCATATGAGAGGCAGGGGTGCCCAGGCACTTTATGCCCTGCTCTGTTGGGATGTGGGGGAGGGCCCTGGAGGATCACTGGTCGGCCATTGCTAGAGCCATAAAATTTCAAAGCCCTAACAAAAAGCCCCTCCTACTAATGTGATGGACCTGCCTGCATCATTACCATAGCAATAGTGACACCTCAGCAAAACTCCACCAAAGGATCTCATAGAGGCACATTTTTTAGTACAGCACCTTTTACCAGAAAAAGGAATAATTATCTCTTGTTGGAGTTATTAACAATACCACTCACAAATGCCATCAAGAAAAAAGAAATTAAATATGGATATACAAGACAGAGACATAGCTCAGATAGATGATGAAATATCTCCAGGAAAAAATCCCAATTACATGAAGACCTTGGAGCTTAATGACAGAGAATTCAAAATTGAAGTTCTAAAAATACTCAATAAGATATATGAAAACACTGAAAGGCAATTTAGTGAGCCCAAAGAACAACTTAATGAACGAAGAGAGTACTTCACCAAAGAAATTGAAACTATAAAAAAGAACCAAACAGAGATGAAAAACTCAATACACAAACTGAAAAAGGAGGTAACAAGCTAGCCAATAGAACAGGCCAGATAGAGGAAAGAATCAGTGACACTGAAGACAGGCAACTAGAGATACTACAGAGAGGAAGAGAAAGACTCACAATTTTTAAAAAAATGAGAAAGCCCTACAAGAATTGTTTGACTCCATCAGGAAGAGCAATATAAGAATAAAAGATATATTAGAAGAAAAAGAGAGGGAAAAGGAAATGGAGAACATATTGAAAAAAAATAATTGATGAGAACTTCCCAAGTCTGTGGAAAGAGTTAGAACCTTGAATCCAAGAAGCAAAGAAAATGCCAAGTTTCCTCAACTGAAACAGACCTACTCCAAGGCACATCATGATGAAATTATACAAATCAATGACAAAGAAAGAATCCTCAAGGCAGCCAGGGAAAAGAAGAATATAACATATAAAGGAAGGCCCATTAGACTATCATCAGATTGCTCAGCAGAAACTCTACAGGCCAGAAGAGAGAGGACCCCAACATTTAAAGTACTGAAAGAGAGGAACCACCAGCTAAGAATACTATATCTATCAAAGCTATCCTTCAAATATGAAGGGGAAATGAAAACATTTACAGACAGACATACAGAAGCTGAGGGAATTTATCACCAGAAAACTCCTACTACAGGAAATACTAAAGGGGGTTATTTGATCTGATTCAAATAAAAAAACAAAACAAAGTTACAAGTAAAAATTTTAACAAAACTAAAATAAAAACAGGGATAATCTGTGACAACTTTAACATAAAAGGGGAGAGGATGGAGATTAGCAGTAGCAAAGGAAGATAGAGTGCAGAAGTACTCATGAGATAATGAACTGTAATAAATATGCTAATTTTTCTATTAATAACCTAATGGTAACTACCCCTGAAAATGCCACTAGTGAAACACATGCTAAAAAAAAGAAGAAGAAACAGAAGATAGATGTATGGAATACCACAAAACAAAAACAAATAACAGAAAAACAAAAAAAGAACCAAACAAGACACAAAGCTATCAGAAAGTAGTATATAAAATGGCAATAGGAAGTCCTCAAGTGTCATTAATTACACTAAATGTAAATGGATTGAACTCACCAATAAAGAGGCACAGATTAGCAGACTGGATCAAGAAGCAAAACCCACCAATATACTGTCTTCAAGATACACATCTTCTAAGCTACAAAATAAAAATAGGTTCAAAGTGAAAGGTTGGAAAATGATTCTCCAAGCAAATAATGTCTGAAGAAAAGCAGTTGTAGCCACACTCATATCTGACAATGCTGACTACAAGACAACAAAGGTAACTAGAGATATAGATGAACATTTCATAATGATAAAGGGGACATTATATCAAGAAGACATAACATTTCTTAATATATATGCACCAAACCAGGGAGCACCAAAATATATAAGACATCTACTAACTGATGTAAAAGTATAAGCTGAAAAAAATATAATCATGCTTGGAGACCTCAGTACACCATTAATGGCTTTAGATGGTTCATCCAAACAGAAAATCAATAAAGAAATATTGGCCTTAAATGAAACACTAGAACAAATGGACATAATATACATCTATAGGACATTTCATCCCAAAATGTCAGAGTATACATTTTTCTCCAGTGTATATTGAACATTATCAAGAATAGACCATATGCTGGGCCACAAACCTAACATCAAAAAAAATGAAGAAAGATTGAAATTATACCAAGCATATTCTCTGACAATAAGGCTTTGAAACTATAATTCAACTGTATAAAAGAAGTAAATATACTCCCAAAAATGTGGAAATTATACAACATACTCCTAAAAAATGATTGGATCAAAAAGCTATAAAAGAAGAGATCAAAAGATATATACAGAGAAATGAAAATGACAACATGACATATCAGAATCTCTGGAATGCAGCAAAAGCAGTAATAAGGAAAAGTTTATAACATCACAGGCTTATATGAAAAAACAGAAAAGAGCTCAAGTAAACAAGCTAACATCACATCTTAAATAATTAGAAAAAGAAAAACAAAGGCAACCCAAAACCAGTAGAAGAAAGGGAATAATAAAAATTAGAGTAGAAATACATGAAATAAAGAACAGAAAAACTAATACAACAAAGAGCTAGTTCTTTGAAATGATCAATAAAATCGACAAACCCCTGGCAAGACTGACTAAAAAAAAAAGAGAAAGGACTCATATAAACAAAATCCAAAATGAAAGAAGAGAAATCACCACAAATATCATAGATATACAAAGAATTATTACAGAATACTATGAAAATTATATGCCACCAAATTCAACAATCTAGAAGAAATGAATAAACTCCTAAAACAATGCAATCTTCCCAGACTGAATCACAAAGAAGTAGAAAGCCTAAATAGACTGATAAACTTGGAGGAATAGAAACAACTATCAAAAACCTCCCCCAAAATAAATATTTGGGGCCAGATGGCTATACTAGTAAATTTTACCAAACATTTAAAAATTTGGTTTCTATCCTTCTCAAAGTCTTCAAAAAAATTAGCAGCAATACCTCCAAACACATTTTATGAGGCCAACACAATCCTCATACCAAAACTTGCTAAGGACAACACAAAAAAAGAAAACTACAGACCAATATCTCTAATGAATATATATACAAAAATCCTAAACAAAATACTAGCAAATTGAATATAACAACACATTAAAAAAATAATTCAGCATGTTCAAGTGGGATTTATCCCAGAAACACGAGGATGGTTCAACATACCTAAAATGATTAACGCGATACACCATATCAACAAAAGAAAGAACAAAAACTATATGATCCTATCAATAAAGAAAAGGCATTCGATAAAATACAACATCTTTTTATGTTTAAAACACTCAACAAAATGGGTATAGAAAAAAAATACCTGAACATAGTAAAGGCCATTTATGACAAACCATCAGCTAATATCATACTAAAAAATAGAAAACTGAAAATTTTCCTCTAAAATCAGGATGAAGGTAAGGTTGCCCACTCTCTCCACTCCTTTTCAACATAGTGCTGGAAGTTCTAGCCAGAGCAATCAGACAAGAGAAAGAAATAAAAGGCATTGGTATTGGGAAAGAAGAAGTAAAGCTTTAACATTTTGCAGATGATATGATCCTGTATATAGAAAACCCCAAGGACTCCACAGAAAGGCTATTAGAAACAATAAAGCAATACAGTAAGGTTGCAGGATACAAAATTAACATACAGAAGTTTATTGCTTTCTTATATGCCAACAATGAAACCTGAGGAAAAAAACTAAAAAAAAAAAAATACCTTTTACAGTTGCAACAACAACAAAAAAATACCTAGGAATAAACATAACAAAGAATGTAAAGGACCTATATACTGAAAACTATAACTCATTATTAAAGGAAATAGAAAAAGACACAATAAAATGAAGAAATATTTCTTGTTCATGAATAGGAAGAATAAATATAGTTAAAATGGCCATGCTACCCAAAGCAATATATAAATTTAACATAATTTCCATCAAGATTCCAATATCATTTTTCACTCAATATCATTTTTTAAAGAAATGGAACAAAAAATCATCAGATTTATAGGGAACCATAAAAAACCTTGATTAACCAAAGTAATCCCAAGTAAACAACAACAACAACCCCCCCCCCCAAAAGAAACCCAAGTTGGAGACATTACAATTCCTGACTTCAAACTATACTACAGAGCTACAATAACCAAAACAGTATGGCACTGGAAGAAAAATAGACACACAGTCCGATGGAACAGAATAGAGAGCCCAGAAATAAAACCACATATATATGGTCAAATCATCTTTGATAAAAAAGCCAAAAACACACAATGGAGGAAAAAAAAAAAAAAACCTCTTCAATAAATGGTGCTCAGAAAATTGGAAAGCCACATGCAAAAGAATGAATCTTGACTACATATTGTCTCCTTGCACAAAAATTAATTCAAAATGGATCAAAGATCTAAATATAAGATCTGAAACAATAAATTACATAGAAAAAAACATAGGTATTAAAGTCATGGGCCTTTGCCATAAAGAACATTTTATGAATGTGACCCCAAATGCAAGGGAAGTAAAGGCAAAGGTAAATGAATGGGACTACATCAGACTGAGAAGCTTCTGCACAGCAAAAAACTGTCAACAAAACAAACACACAGCCAATTAAGCAGGAGATGATATTTTCGAACAACAACACAGATAAGGGGATAATATCCAAAATATATAAAGAAATCACAAAACTCAGCAACAAATAAGGAAACAATCTAACAAAAAAAAAAAAAATGGGGCCCTGGCGGGTTGGCTCAGTGATAGAGCGTTGGCCTGGCGTGCAGAAGTCCCGGGTTCGATTCCCGGCCAGGGCACACAGGAGAAGCACCCATCTGCTTCTCCACCCCTCCCCCTCTCCTTCCTCTCTGTCTCTCTTCCCCTCCTGCAGCCGAGGCTCCATTGGAGCAAAGATGGCCCGGGCACTGGGGATGGCTCCTTGGCCTCTGCCCCAGGCGCTAGAGTGGCTCTGGTCGCAACAGAGCGATGCCTCGGAGGGGCAGAGCATTGCCCCCTGGTGGGCAGAGCTTCGCCCCTGGTGGGCGTGCCCAGTGAATCCAGGTCGGGCACATGCGGGAGTCTATCTGACTGTCTCTCCCCGTTTCCAGCTTCAGAAAAATACAAAAATACAAAAAAAAAAAAAAAAAAAATGGGAAGAGGACATGAATAGACACTTCTCCCAAGAAGTAATACAAATGGCCAACATATATATGAAAAAATGCTCATCTTTCCTAGTTGTTAGAGAAATTCAAATCAAAGCTATAATGAGATACCACCTCACACTTGTTAGAATAGCTATTATCAACAAGACAGGTAATAACAAGTGCTGGAAAGACTGTGAAGAAAAAGGAACCTTTATTCACTGTTGGTGGAAAGTAAATTAGTACAATTATGGAAGAAAATATGTTGGTTCCTCAGAAAATTAAGAATACAAGTACCGTATGACTCAGCAATCCCTGTCCTGGGTATATACCCCCAAAACTTGAAAACATGGGTACTTAAAGACACATGCACCCCCCATGTTCATTGCTGTATTGTTCATGGTGGCTAAGGCATGAAATCAGCTGAAATGCCCTTCAGTAGAGGATTGGATAAAGAAGATGTGGTACATATGTACAATGGAATACTTCTCAGCCATAAGAAATGATGACATAGTATCACTTTTGTCAACATGGATGGACCTTGATAACATTATACTAAGTGAAATAAGTAAATCAGAAAAAGCTAAGAACTATATGATTCTATACATATGTGGGACACAAAAATGAGACTCCTGGACATAGATAAGAATGCAGTGGTTACCAGGGGGAGGGAAAGGGAGGAGAGGGTGGGGGGGTGGGAAGGGGAGGGGCTTAAAGAGAAACAAAATATAGGGTGACAGAAGATAATTTGACTTTGGGTGATGAGTATACAGCATAATTGACTATCCAAATGATGTAGAGGTGTCTTCTCTAAATCTATGTACTCTGATTGATCAATGTCACCCTGTTAAATTTAATTGTCTAAACAAATATATAAACAAACAAACAAAAAAATGTAGTGTGGGTGGAGCACAGAGCGCATTCCTAGCAGCTGCGGCTGATGCAATGCTGTGAGAATACTCCAGCTCCCAGAAGCCTCCTGAGCATACCCAGGAAGAAAGCTCACCTGCTATAAGGAAGTGACTTAGCACCAACCACGCAGCTCCCTGATCTTTTCAGCCATTGGCTATGAAGGACACACTGTAACATTCTATTGGCTGAACCCATGTATTTAAGCTAGTTTACTTCCTGAATAAAGTGGATCTGCTTCACTGAACCTGGTCCCCAGAGTCAGGTCTTTGCATCTCCGTCCTCCTCACCCCCGGCAGGACTTATCCACAATGTAGTAAGTAAAATTTTGCATGAGACCGTTGTAAGAAAAACTTGTGGGGAAAAAAAATCTTATAGGAGATAAAAACAAAGCATGAGTTAAAAGAGTAGAACATTATAGGTAAGCTGCTTTTCAATTTAGCATATGAAATAGGCATGCATTCACTTTGTCTTTATACCATAAATTGGTATATATAGTCTTCAAAATATCTCCTTTATCTTTTTCAATAGAGGATAATGAAAAACACTGACAGCTGTCAAAGAGGAGTGGGGAAGGGGACCTGGATGAAAGAAGGTGAAGGATAGCCAAAAGACATATATATATAGCCCTGACTGGTTGGCTCAGTGGATAAAGCATCAGCCTGGTGTGCAGATGTCCCAGGTTCAATCCCTGGTCAGAAAACACATGAGAGGCAACCATCTGCTTCTCTTTCCCTCCCTCTCTTTTTTCTTTCTCTCTTCCCCTCACAACCAGTGGCTTGATTTGTTTGAGCATTGACCAGGGCACTGAGGATGGCTTGTTTGGCCCCAGCCAGGGGTTGCTGGGTGGATCCAGATTGGGGCACAGGCAGGAGTCTGTCTCTCTGTTTCCCCTCCTCTTACTTAAAAAAAAGAGAACATATATACATAACACATAAACACAGAAAATAGTGTGGTGATAGCCAGAGAAAAAGGAGGTGGGGTCTAGGTGGAGGTGGGCAAAGGGGGAAAATTTAAACAGAAAGAAGTTTTGCTTGGAGTGGAGGGTGCATGATGCAGTGTACAGTTTCTATTTTATTGAGTTATATATTTGAATCCAATATGGTTTTGTGAACAATGTCATCCCAATAAATTCAATAAAAAAATTTTAAACATAGAATAAATAGTAAAGTTTTTCTTTTTCAAGATTGTTGAGGCTATTCAGGGTCTTCTGTGGTTCTGTATAAATTTTTGGAATATTTGTTTTACATCTGTAAGATATACCATTTATATTTTATTAGGAATTGTGCTGAATCTATAGATTGCTTAGAAAATTAAGAAAATTTTAATGATGCTAGTTTTTTTTTGTATCCATGAACATAGTGTATGCCTCCCTTATTTGTATCTTCCTCAATTTCTTTCTTCAGTATCTTGTAATTTTCTGAAGATAGATCTTTTAACTCTTTGGTTAAATTCATTTCTAGATATCTTATTTTATTGTTTTAATAATAAATGGGATTGTTTTTTATTTTCTCTTTCTGATAGTTCATTATTGGTGTATTAAAATGACACCAATTTCTCAATATTAATTTTGTATCCTGCTTCTTTGATGAATTCATTTACTAGGTCTAGTAGCTTTTTGGTGCGGTCTTTAGAGTTTTCTATGTAAGATATCACGTTATCTGTGAATAATAACAGTTTTACTTCCTCCTTTCTAGTTTGTATGCTTTTAAGTTTTTGTTCTTGTTTGATTGCTGTAGCTAGTACTTTTAATACTGTCTTGAATAAAAGTGGTGAAAGTGAAAATCCCTATCTTGTTCCTAATCTTAAGGGAAACACTTTTAGTTTTTGACCATTTAGTATAAATTTGGCTCTGGGCTTCTCATATGTAGCCTTGATTTGATAGGAGTTTTAATGAGGATGATACAATTTGAGAAGAATTAGCTTTAGAAGGAGAGATAATTATTTCACTTAAACAAACATATGCACAATTACATCACAAATTTCTCAGTTGAATGCTAGGTTAAAAGGTTAATTTTGTTGTCATGTCTTTGTTCTTTAAGACAAGATAGATTATGGATTTTGTATCTGTGGATGCTGTTACATATAAATAGCCACTAAAGTCTGACAAGTTGAGATGTCTTCATTCTTTCTTTTATTATTATGTTTTACTTGGAAATATTTTAATGACAACATATTTGAGAGAAGTTTTGTGGTTGTTCCTTATGTGCAATAGGCCAACTATGAAAGTAGAAATAGATCCAGGCTTTTAGAGTGCAATAGGTTTTGTGACACCTCATTGCTTAAAGACTTCAATGAGTAGCACCGCTTGAGTTGTAATAATTATTGCTGTAAATTGTTAAATTTGTTTCAAATACATGTAAATGTATATAAAAGTCAGTTTGCATATTTGCTATTGGTATGAATGAGTGAAATGAGCAGTAGAAAAAAAAAACCCCAATTTATCTATCTACAATGTTTACCTTAAAAATGAGACTAGAAATTGCCATTGCACAAAGGCAATTACTGATGTTTGTCAAAGATCATGTTATATTTAGCAAGCCTGTGATTTCATGAAAACAAATGAACTGTCAATCAAAGATGATGTCACTATCTAGAATATTATGCAACTTTAAATATACATGTTCATGTGAGTTGGGA
Source organism: Saccopteryx leptura (assembly GCF_036850995.1). Classification (NCBI taxonomy): domain Eukaryota; kingdom Metazoa; phylum Chordata; class Mammalia; order Chiroptera; family Emballonuridae; genus Saccopteryx; species Saccopteryx leptura. Next base: position 41,494,435 of record NC_089507.1, read on the forward strand.
TGGGGTACTACATGACAGAGAAAAAAAGATAAATATTCCAGATACTCATGCATAGCTTTTCTAGGATTCTTTATACAAATAAGTTGTTCTCTGAATTTTCCTGGATCCAGAAACAATATTAGTCTTATTAATAATGGATTAAATAAGGTAAACATTTTTCTTGTAAAACATGAAGGCAAGAAATAGGTTATCATTGGTATTAACTCTTAATTCACCAGACTAAAATTATCATAATTAACTTAGCTTTCTTCTCAGTCACAAGATGGCTGTACCACCTCCAAGCATCACACTATCACAACATATTTAAAGGCAATAAGCATTAGAAGAGATGGTTTAAATAAACTCTATAAATCTGGTATTTTTTTTCAAAGAACAAGAAGTTTTTTATCCCATGGTACTTATCTTCTATGTCATTGGCCACAGCAATGGGTTGGATTATCTCTTGATGTGAATATGAGGCTGGAAAAATTAGTATCTGGGAAGAGGACAGAATGACCATGACTGGCTTAAATCAATTGTGGTTATTTCTTGGGTCACTCTGTAATCTTGAAAATATTTCACAAAAACATACAACAGGCAGTGGATATTGGGCAAAATCTAAGAATGCCTGAGACATAAACATAACCAAAAAAAATTAGCTGTACAGTGGCCAAATATTGAAAAAATTTTATCTTTAATCAATTAATAAACAAAAATATGTGTTCACAGAAAAAAATTATAGAATGACTGAATGCAATTTAGGTGTCAGTATAATAGAGAGATGGCCAAAAATTTGCAAATAACATTTTCTTAATTTTTAGGATAAAAATGTTTCTTATTTTGATGGGATTTAAGTTTGTAAAGAAGAAAAGCTGAGGCATATGGATGGGTACCAAGTGATATCTTGAGGATATGGGTTTTAGGCCTTGAGTTGGTAAGCAAGTAAACAGGATTTCATTAGTCAATTCGAAGATGATTATATATATTTAATTCTTATTTTTTAATACAGTGAAGACATTTATAATCCAAGATGCTAAATTATTTTTCACAATGAGACAATTTCCTTTTTGGGGAAAGATAATGTGCATCTTCTAATACCTTGTTTGATTAAAATGTGCCCGGGCATCTAAATGTAATAGTAATTATGGCGATGTTTGGTGCAGATGAAATGAGAAAGGTAACTAGTCTTTAAAAAATATTATTTACAAGGCAAGGAAAAGTCTGACATATCTTTGGACCACAGTAGAGAGTGTGTCTTTAGTAATTAGATTATTGGTGTCTGCCAGATTATGCAGTTTAAAGGGCTTGACTGTTGATAAACGTGGATTACCAAAGCTTGTTTTAAGATTTTTTCTTCTTCTAAATATGATGCTGTGCTGGTATTTCAATTTTTCCTTAGCGATGTTAGTTTTATTGTCTGAAATAGTTAAACAGCTTGATCCCATGAATATTGAAGATATTCCTTCTCTTTCACTTTGTGTTTTATCAATTAGTGTGTCACAAGATAATCTTAAAATTTGTAACTCTACATACTTGCAGATCAACATACTTTATTTACACATATTATATCATATTTACTGTGTTGAAGAATGAGAGGTTCAAGGTTAAAAATGTACCAGTGATGAAATTCTAGGTTTATAGCTGAAGAAAATCAGGGAACATAGGAGATAATCAGCTAATATTTGACTAGAGAAACAAGATGATGTAGATAATGAGAGTGATAATTGAGGGGACAAGTATGTGGTGATGGAGAGTGAATTGACTTTGGGTGATGGACACACAACACAATCAACAGTTCAAATGCTATAGAGGTATTCTCCTAAAACCTATGTATTCTTTTTGATCAATGTCACCCCATTAAATTTAATTTTTTAAATAAAAAGAGAAAAATATAAAGTAAATGATGGCTATGAATAAGAACTAGAGGTAACTTGGGGCTAGAAAGAGAAAACAGAAACAGTAGATTTACACAGCAGGAATTAAACCTCCTTGGCAATGCAGTATCGAGAGAGTTAAAGAAACTATGGGTGCCTTTTTCTTTTTGTTGTCATAAAATAAAGGTTGAGACATGGGATAGAAGGCGTAGAGTCAGAGAATTGTATTTTACTAAATTTTATCTTAAGTTACAATCAAATCTGTTATATAAATCCTTATTATTGGTAATGTAATTACTGAAGAACCTCTGTCAGTACCCCAGAAATATCCCAGAATTAGTCCCACTGAGATTTTGAATTGTTAAAAATAAGGATTTCAACAAATCTAATACAAATCATACATCATTGCAAGAAGCTAAAATAATACAATTTCATAGGAAAAGATGTCAGTTACTGCCCACTGAATTTGTTCAGGTATTTCCCCCAAATCCTTTAAGGAAAAGACGGGTTTTGGCAGTGATCACCCGCTTCTTGAAGGTGAGATATGCCATGCTAGGAATTTCTGAGTGAAGACTTTCTGAGTCACTCTCACCCACATTTAATCACTGAAAGCTCCAGCATAACCCCGTGTATTTGCAAAAGCAGTTGTGATAAGCTAGGTCATTCACATTTAACTTTAAGGTTTTGGGCTGAATCTCTTACACTGCCACCGGCCACATGTTGCTGTTTTGTCCAGGTTATAATAATGATCAGGCCCCCTTGTATACACTGCAGTGGGAATCAATCCACAGAACATTAGAAAGAATTTAAAAAATCAGACCGATGTGGTGAAAACTATGTTTTAAATTTTACTAGTTTTTAGTTATCTTCATGGAAGTCAGTGTTGGGAAACAGATTAAGGATCAGAATATCAGATAAACTTGACTCTATATCTTCATTTTCTTCAGTGGGTTGTGGCTTTCCTCTGGATTTTTATGTTTCATATTTTGATTTAATAATTCATATTATTTTGCTACCTAAATATAAATAAGACAAAAGTGCAGTTCTTACTGTTTTCTTTTCAATTGGTTATTACTGTATTCATGTACAGATGAGACATAAAGGATGAAGAAAACCAGTGCTTTTATTGATTCCTTTTCATAAATTTTATCTCACAAAACCCTCACACCCAGTGTGATTATCTTCAGAATGATTTTCAGTTTGAAGCTAAGCATACAGAGGCTCAGAGAAAGCACATGGCCGCCCATGGCCTCTGCTTCAAAAGTAACATGGATGTGTCTAGAATCAGGCCCTCTAAGTTTAAATTTTCCTGCTGTTTTACAATACTACACCTTATATCTACTGTAATAAATTGAGTGGTTCATTCTAATATGTTAATTCATTTATTGTAGAGATCCTTTACTGGAAGTTACAGAAGGACCAAGGGCGGTTGATAATAACCAGTTTCTATCTAGGTAGGGTCCCCAGGACACATGCATTAGCTTACTTCTCCCCGAGGAATAGAGCCAGCTCCAGTGTCTGTGTCATGGGTGATGCTGTCACTCCTGCAGGGGCCTATTGGTACCAGGCCAGCTGTGTGTCAGTGGGGCTCTGCTTTCAAATCTTGAAATTTAGTTGTGCCATTATGAGAATATGTGAATGTTCATTTTAAGAGAAATGTAGACACAACTTGCTTAGAAAACAGATCCGTGTGTGTGTGTGTGTGTGTGTGTGTGTGTGTGTGTGTGTGTGCAGGGGGATTAAAACAGAGGGGGCATGTAATTTAGCTTTCCATATAGAGAAATGTTTTAATATTGTACATAATTTTTTAAAAAGTAGAGAAAGAAGCACTACACACTTAACAAGGAGGGTGAGAAAACAGGAGGCATAAAGCATCTGTTAGTCTATCAAATCAAAAGAAGGATACATCTAAGAAAATAAAGAAGATTTTGTGAGATGAGTGTGAAAACGTTGAAAATAAAAAAAAATGTAGAGATTAAAGCAAGTTGTGAGTCTGCAGGCAATAGCACACAAGGCTCTTGAGACCTCCCCCCACCTTTTTAATTGTATATTTTTGCTACAACATTGTTAAGATGAATTATTAGTTTTGCATAAGTAACTGATATCTTCTTTTACAATTTTTTTCAATGAAGTATTCTAAAAATTGTATCTAATGCTTTGCCACCATTATTTCTCCAGATAAAGCTAAGTAAATAAATTATTAAGCATAATTCATAGACATTATCAAGAAGTTTCAGAGTAGCTTTTTATGCATTATTTTTGTTGGGGGCTATTATTGGATTAAACAATGGAATAGTCAGGATAGAGATTGAGTTAAGATAAATTAGGTAGTTTGATTATTGTAGTAGTGCGTGAAAATTTTCAAATATATAAATCATAAAAATTTTTAAAAATTGATTTGAGTTTGTTTTCAGAACAATAAAAGATAATGTTTTTCAGATTACCTTCTTTAAGAAAATACACATAGATGAGTCTCCATTTTAATAAATTAGTCGATGTAGAAATCTGGAGCTTCATCAAGATAAACTGAGAAATTATCATTGATTTAGTCAGAAGAGTCCCCATGTCATTCCTTTACTGACTGCATTTGTCTTATTCATTTATAAGGCCTTAATCTGGGAAATTTAAAACAATAAATTTCCTCACCAAATAGAATTAGAACTCCTATATTAATTGATATTAAAGTTAATGTTAAAGATCTTTGTGAGAGATTTTATTAGAATCTATGTTGCATTATCTCTACATCTATGTTTCACTGAGACAGACCAGCATTGGGAGTAAATTATGGTCCCAGAGATATAGTAGTAAATATTTTCCTGATGATGCTCTCTACCCACTGATGCAAATCCCTGAGGCATCCTCTGTATTGTTTTGGGTGTCTACAAGTGATTTCTCAAGAGTGCGTACTGAAGATTATTTTCAATCTCAGTACAATTCTTAGGGAAGCTTCCTTACTAGTCCTGACTTCTGTTATGCAGCTGTCCTGTTGCCTAGTCTTATAAGAATACAAGTTATTCAGTGAAAAAAGAAAAGAAGAATCAAATAATATTTCTGATCATATAATTAATTTAACATCTCATGCTTTGTATTTTCAAATATATGCCTTTGTCAAAGTCTGAGTGTTCATAAGGTATATTAGATATGACACAATTCAGTATACCGATTAATTAGGAACCACAACTTACATTCTGCCCTGATGGGCAAAGGTATTTGCCATATATCTTATTTAGAGCCACCATGGGTACTTATTAAAATGAAGATTTCTTGGCCCCATTATAGACTTATTATATCTATAAACAAAGCTGGAATGGGGCCTTAAATTCAATTTTTAAGAATTTATATTAATAAACAAAGCTGGAATGGGGTCTTAAATTCAATTCTTAAGAATCATGCCAAGTATTGTAGTTATTGTAAGCATTCAGGTGTGGGAATGTCTGTACCATGTAGGTCACTTTTGAAAGTAACTGGATAATGAGAGGAAAATAAAAGTGTTTAGCAACAGATTTATTTTATTTTAATGGCTTTTATTTTAAGAGAAAGTCCAAGGACTGTCTATGACATCATGCTACTCATTTGCAACAGCATACTTTGTTTTTCTCTTGTTATAACTGGATGATAGGAATTTGTAAGAAGCATTGTAGTAGTGAGAACAGACATGCCATTGCTCTTGAGCAAATGAAAGAAACTGTTAAAGATTGGGTATCTTAGAGTTTAGTTCCTGGATCTGATGTTTAGATTTTGTAGCTTTCATTATTATAAAAGCATTTTATTTTGAAGTATTGCAGAAAAAAATAACTTTTTAGTCTGAAGTTCCTTAACTTCATTTTTTACTAGTTTTGTTAAAAACTAAATATAATGAAATGGTGATATTAATATTTTGATTTTGTTTTGAATCCTCTTAGGAACCATCACGTTATAGCAGAGAAGACTGTGAAATATTTTATTTCATACTCAGATACCTATGCGTTACTCATTATTATTCTCATTTCATAGATAAATGAACAGAGCTTCAATGAGGTTAATTGACTTGACCAAAATCAACAGCAAATAAGTGGTAAGGCCAACATTGATTGCAAGCTGCCTGGCTCCAAGTCCGACGACTTTCTATGACATCATGCTGCTCATTTGAAACAGTATACTTTGTTTTTCTCTTTAAAATGGACGTTCTTGCCATATATGCTCCATAAACATCATGGAAATCCATAAATGATATTCTTTAAAAGCAGTTTGGTCTTGATAGTAGTTCTCTTTTAAATACAAATTCGAGAACAAGCTCATGAAATGCTGTATGTGTGTGTCCTATGTTGCAAAGTGAATGAGGGATGGTTATGCTATGAGCATGATGGTATTGGTCTTAATGAACAAATAATTTTCCATTCTGTCACCCATGTACTCTTTGCTGATGAGGTTTATATCTTTTACTGCAACTTTTCAAGTGGAAAGTGCATGATGTCAGACTAGTTCAAACATGCCTTTTCCATTTTAAAAGCATCTATAGAACTCTATATGCATAATCAACAACAGACTAGTAAAAATTTCTCAGATTTGGGCCTTCTGCCCTACTGCAATTAAACTGGATCTTTCTCTGTACCATGGGATACACTGTATAACTGATTACCAAGCACATCATGTAAACGGCTCTTGGAAACTGCAAACAACCTATTATGGAGAATGCACCCTATTAACAAAGGTCGTATTAGAATCTCACCCTGATAACTAATCGCATCAAACATACAGTACATCAATAGGCACATAGACTAGGAAGCAGTGTTTTTCAATTAAGTGAATCAGTTTGACCTTCCGAACTATAAATAAACTGCAGCAACAGCTCCTGATTAGGCTTAAAGAGTCTGACTTCCATTGCAAACAAATGCCTCAGAATTTAAGCATACTTAGAAACTTAATCCTGTAAAGAGTCAATGAACAGATTTAAAGTTTCTGCATTAATGCCTTGACCTGAGTTTTCTCAAATTTCTGCAGTGCAGGCAGAATGGGAGTGTATCCCTATGAATAGATAAACCCTGAATTCCTCTTCATAATCCCTCAGGATTACTAATCTAACAGAAGTGAAGCCATTTTCAAAACAGAATAAAATATTTGCTTCCCTAAGTAATTACAGGGCTTGGTTTGGTTGGGCTATTTCCCCTACAAGAATGTGTACAATTAGCTATACTTATGGAAAGTTAAACTACTTGCTAAAAAGAAGATTTACCCTTGTGTAGCTTTATTTGATATCCATCCTAGAATTAATTCAAAACCTATTCATCCAATTTAGATCTGAAGTTAAAATCTAATCAAGTTCTTTCAATATTAGACTTAGTAGACAGGGCTGATACTGCTGACCCACCCTCAAGAGATAGTACACATGATTTGTTTTTGCTTTTGTTTTTCTAGTGTTATAGATAGAAAGAAATCCATAACTTTTCTAGGTCTCAGTTTTCTCATCTGTAAAATTAAGGACTGAATTAAATAAGATTTAAGCCTCTTAAAAGTAAACTTTCTATGTATTTATGTACATAAAAAGTCATAGCTAATAAAAGTTTCAGACATTACTTAAATAGTCCAGACAGACATGATTAATTTCCAAAACTATTCACTGTAATTTTTGTCTGAATTTATGGGAGAGAAGTGATAAATAAGAATAAAAATTCCAAGAAATAATGGCTATATTTTTATATTTTCTATTAGCAAGACACAAGACTTAATTAGGGAACCAAGCTCACTCTACATAAAGATCATTTTAGACTTTTTCTATGAAACATTTAATTTCTGCAAACAGCTTTAAATATCTGCATGAGCTCTTTAAATTTAAATAAGATATCCTAGCCTAGGGCTCTGGCTGCTGATAGAAGATAATAGGGATTGGTTTCTTCATACCATTTCCTTTTTTTATAAGAACACTGAAAGAAATAAACTGTACTTAGAAATCTCCCATATCAAATCTCATTATTTAAATTCATAATCTCTTCACTTACTGGATTTAATGATTCCAACTACTGCAAAGCAGGGACAGAGACAGGGAGAAACATCTCCTTGAACTAAGGTTCCAGAGAATTTGTTTGAAGTTTTGAAAAGGGTAATAATGTAAGGTCAATTGATCATACAGTAGGTGGTTTGGGGGATGTACAAAATAGGCCTGTAGGGACTCAATATTTATTTATTGTTTGTTCCTTTTTAAATTTTTATTAATTTTAATTTATTGTATTAACATGAATTCAAGTGTCCCATTCAATATAACACCCTCACCCCCACCCCATGCCCCCTATTATACCACTTTTGACCCCTTCCCCTCACTCCCTCCCCAACTTCCCTCTGGGATTTCCTGTCCTGTTATCGGTATCTATGTGTTATACATTTATAATTTCACTAATCCCTTCACCTTCTATGATCCCATCCCCTCATCCCCCTTCCAGCTGACAGCTGTCCCTCTGCTCCCTGTGACCCTGCCTCTGCCTCTATTCTGTTACTTAGTTTACTTTGTTCATTAGATTCCACATATAAGTGAAATCATATGATATTTTTCTTTCCCTGCCTGGCTTATTTCACTTAGCATGATAATTGCCAGGTCCGTCCATGCCATTGCAAAAGGTTGGATTTCCTTCTTTTTCACAGGCACATAGTATTCCATTGTGTATATTTACCATTGCTTTTTAATCTACTCATCCACTGATGGACACTTGGGCTGTTTCCAGACCTTGGCTATTGTAAACAATGCTGCAACAAAGATGGAGGTGCATATCTTCTTTTGAATCAATGATTTGATATTCTTAGGATATATTCCTAAAAGTGGAATATTTAGGTCAAAAGGCAGTTCCATTTTTAATTTTTGAGGAAACTCCATACTGTTTTCCACAGTGGCTGCACAAGTCTGCATTTCTACTAGCAGTACAGAAGGGTTCCATTTTCTCCACACCCTCGCCAGCACTCATTGTGTGTTGATTGTTAATGAGCATTATTCTGACAGATGTGAGGTGATATCTCATTGTGGTTATAATTTGCATTTCTCTGATGATTAGTGACGTTTAATATTTTTCATATGCCTATTGGCCATCTGTATATCCTCTTTGGAGAACTGTCTATTCAGTTCCTTTGCCTATTTTTTTTTCTTTTGTACTTTTCTGAAGCTGGAAATGGGGAGGCAGTCAGACAGACTGCTGCATGCGCCCGACCGGGATCCACCCGGCATGCCCACCAGGGGGCGATGCTCTGCCCATCCGGGGCATTGCTCTGTCGCGACCAGAGCCACTTTAGCGCCTGGGGCAGAGGCCAAGGAGCCATCCCCAGCGCCTGGGCCATCTTTTGCTCCAATGGAGCCTCGGCTGTGGGAGGGGAAGAGAGAGACAGAGAGGAAGGAGAGGGGGAGATGTGGAGAAGCAGATGGGCGCCTCTCCTGTGTGCCCTGGCCGGGAATCAAACCCGGGACTCCTACACACCAGGCTGATGCTCCTTTGCCTATTTTTTAATTGGATTGTTTACCTTCCTGGTGTGGAGTTTCAGAAGTTATATATAAATTTTGGTTATTAACCCCTTATCATATGTATTGCTGAATATATTCTCCCATTGTGTGGGTTGTCTTTTGATTTTGTTCATGGTGTCTTTTGCTGTGCAAAAGCCTTTTAGTTTGATATAGTCCCATTTGCTTATTTTGTACTTTATTTCACTTGCCTATGGAAATAAATTGGCAAAAATATTTCTACAAAAGATATCAGAGAGTTTACTGCCTATGTTTGCTTCCAAGATGTTTATGGCTTTGCAACTTATATTTAAGTCTAAGTCTTTTATCCATTTTGAGTTTATTTTTGTAAATGGTATAAGTTGGTGGTCTAGTTTCATTTTTTTTTCATGTACCTGTCCAATTATCTCAACACCATTTATTAAAGAGACTGTCCCTACTGCATTGTATGCTCTTACGTCCTTTGTCAAATATCAATTAACCATAAAGGTGTGGGTTTATTTCTAGGTTTTTCTGTTCTGTTCCATTGATCTGTATGTCTATTCTTATGCCAGTACCAAGTTGTTTTGATTATAATGGTCTTGTAGTATAACTTGATATCAGGAAGTGTGATACCTCCCACTTTATTCTTTATTTTCAAAATTGCTGAGGCTATTCATGTTATTTTTTGGTTCCATATTTTTGGAATATTTGTTCTATATCTTTGGAGTATGCTATTAGTATTTTAATAGGAATTGCATTGAATTTATAGATTGCTTTGGGTACTATAGACATTTTAATGATGTTTATTTTTCCTATCCATGAACATGGTATATGCTTTCATTTGTTTGTATCTTTCTTGATTTCTTTTATCAGTGTTTTATAATTTTCCGAGTAAAAGTCTTTTACCTCCTTGGTTAAATTTACTCCTAGGTACTTTATTATTTTATTGTTGTTGTTGCAATAGTGAAGGGGATTGTTTCCTTAATTTCTCTTTCTGATAGTTTATTGTTAGTGTATTAAAATGTCACTGATTTCTGAATATTAATTTTATATCCTGACACTTTGTCAAATTCATTTATCAGGTCTAGCAGTGTTTTGACTGAGACTTTAGGGTTTTCAATGTACAGTATCATGTCATCAGCAAATAATGATCATTTTACTTCTTTTCCAATTTGGATGCCTTTTATTACTTATCTGATTGCTGTGGCTAGGACTTCCAGAACTATGGAATAAGAGTGGTAAACGGGGGCATCCCCGCCTTGTTCCTGATCTTAAGGGGATTGTTTTAAATTTTTGCACATTGAGTATAATGTTGGCCATGGGTTTCTCATAGATGATCTTTATTATACTGAGGTATGCTTCCTGTATTCCCACTTAGCTGAGAGTTTTGATCATAAATGTGTGCTGGAATTTATCAAATGCTTTTTCTGCATCTATTGATATAATCATGTGATTTTATCCTTCCTTTTGTTTATGTGATAAATCACATTTATTGATTTGTGAATGTTGTACCAGCCTTGCCTCTCTGGAACAAAACTCACTTGGTCATGATGTTTGATCTTTTTGATGTATTGCTGGATCCGGTTTGTTAATATCTTCTTGAGAATATTAGCATCTATATTCATCAGGGATATTGGCCTATCGTTGTTTTTCTTTGTGGTGTCTTTACCTGGTTTTAGAATGAGGATAATGCTTGCCTCATAAAAAAAGTTGGAAATTTTTCATCCTCTTGAATTTTTTAAATAGCTTAAGAAGGATAGGTTTTAGTTGTTCTTTTAATGTTTAGTAAAATTCACCTTTGAAGCCATCTGGTCCGGAACTTTTGTTTGCTGGGAGTTTTTTGATAACTATTTTAATTTTATTTGTTGTAAATAAATTTACAGTCTGTTTAGATTTTCTATTTTTTTCAGATTGAGTTTTTGAATTTATCCATTTTGCCTAGGTTGTCCAAATTTTTGGCATATAGATCTCATAGTATTTTCTTATAATCCTTTGTATTTCTGCAGTGTCAATTGTTACTTCCTCATTTCATTTCTAATTTTATTTATTTGAGTCCTCTTTTTTTCTTGATGAATCTGGTTAAATGTTTGTCAATCTTGTTTACCTTTCAAAGAACTAGCTCTTGGTTTCATTGATCTTTTGTATTGTTTTTTTAGCCTCTATGTCATTTATTTCCACTCTGATCTTTATTTCCTTTCTTCAACTTTCTCTGTGCTCTATTTGTTGTTTTTTTTCTAGTTCTTTTATATGCAGGGTTAAGTTGTTTAATTTAGCTTTTTCTTGCTTCTTAAGGTATGCCTGTATGAAGTTCCCTCTCACATCTGCTTTTGCTGTGTTCCATAAATTTTGAGCTGTTGTATGTCCATTTTCATTTGTTTCAAGGAAATTTTTTTATTTTCTGACCTCATTGTTAATCTATTTGTTATTTAATAGCATGCTATTTAGCTTCCAAGTGTTTGAATGTGTTTTTTTAATGTTTTTTAGTTTTTCTATTGTAGTTGATTTTTAGTTTCATGCCATTGTAATCAGAAATGATGCTTGATATGATTTCAATCTTAAATTTATTGAGACTTGTTTTGTGTCCTAACATGTGGTCAAACCTAGAGAATGTACCATGAGTACTCGAAAAGAATGTATATTCTGCTGCTTTGTGGTGAAATGTTCTGAAGATATTAAATCCAGTTGATCTAGTGTATCATTTAAGGCTGCTGTTTCTTTGTTAATTTTCTGTCTAGAGGATCTGTCCATTGATCCTCCAGTGGGGTATTAAAATTTCCTACTATTATAATATTGCTATTGATCTTGCCCTTTATGTCCATCAAAATCTGCTTTATATATTTAGGTGCTCTTATATTAGATGCATAAATATCTACAATGGTTATAGCCTCCTGTTCAATTGCTTCCTTTGTCATTATGTAGTGACCTTCTTTATCCCTTATATAGCTTGTTTAAAGGCTATTTTGTCAGATATAATTATGGCTATCCTACTTATTTTTCATTTCCATTGGCATGAAATACTTTTTTCCATCCTTCACTTTCATTCTATGTGTATCTTTTGTTCTGAGGTGGGTTTCTTGTAGACAGCATATGTATGGGTCCTATTTTCTTATCCATGCAGCTACCCTATGTCTTTTGATTGGAACATGTAATCCATTTATATTTAAGGTTATTATTGATATGTAATTGTTTATTGCCATTTTATTCTTTAAATCTACAATCCTCTGTTTCTCAATATTTTTTCCTTTGTGCTTTTTACAGCATGCCCCTTAACTTTTCTTGCAGTATTGGTTTGGTTGTAATAAATTTCTTGAGGGTATTTTTTTTTTTTTTTTTTGGTCTGGGAAGCTTTTTATTTCTCCTTCAACTTTAAATGATAGCCTTGCTGGGTAAAGAATTCTTGGTTGTAAGTTCTTGTTTTGTATCTCTTTGAATATTTCTTGCCAATCCATTCTGGCCTCAAGTGTTTCTGTTGAGAAGTTGGATCTCATCCTTTTGGGGGCTCCTCTGTAGGTAATTGTAATGCTAGTGGCCAAGGCCAGGTTTACATTGGATTCAGGAAGATGGTAGAATACCTGCAGAGCTGAAAAGTGTTGGGTCATTTTGTTTAATAAAATCTAACAATGGCAGACAAGCACACAGGCAGGGGAAAACACCTCTCAGGCAATCAAAGCACAAAATGGCCACACACAGTGGTGTGTAGTCAATCCACTCATCTCCAATTCCCTTGAGTGCAAAAACCCATAGCATTATATTGACTATACACATGTGGCGCTGCTATGTACTCACACACTAAGTGGGGAAAGTGCTTACATCTGGTAACCCCATGAGCAAGCCTAACACAGATGCCCCACAGTAATTAACTGCCTACTCTTTCAGCTTTTAGTATTCTTTCTTTGTCTCTTAACTTTGGCATTTTAATTATAATGAGTCTTGGTATAGGCCTCCTTGGGTTCCTCTTTAATGGGACTGTCTGTGCTTCTTGAACTTGTGTGACTTTTTCTTTCATCATTTTAGGGAAATTTTTAGCTATGATTTCTTCAAACAGGTTCTCTATCCCTTGTTTATTATATTCTCCTTCAGGCACCACTATGATGGAGATGTTTCTTCTTATGTTGTCACAAAGGTCTCTTAGAGTTTCCTCAGTCCTTTTGTGCCTCTTTTGTTTTGCTTCTCTGATTCTGTGCTTCTGTTTATCTTGTTCTTTTAATTGCTAATTTGATCTTCTGCTTCATCCAGACTGCTGTTGATTCCTTCCAGTGCAGTCTTCATTTCTGGTATCATTTTTGTCGTTTCTGACTGGTTCATTTTTTGATTTCAGTATTTTGATGCTTGCTATCTCTTTATTTAGGCTTTCATTATAACCATCCATTGTTGCTCTAAGATCCTTAAGCATCCTAAAAATCATTATTTTAAATTCTGTATCTGGTAGTTTGGTTACTTTGATTTCATTTAGTTTTTTTCAAGGGATTTCTTTTGTTAATTCATTTGGGTCACATTTCTTTGCACATTTTGTTTGTATATTAGGTAGCATTGTCTGACTTTGAAATTTTTGTGGTGTCTTTATGAGGAAGATGAGCTCAGTGGTACTGACCTCCAGGTCATGTGTTTTCCTCGCTCTAGGAGTGCTTCTTGAGGATACTATTTTCACTCCTGTTGTATATGAGTATTTAATGCAGTTGATCCTTTTATGGGTATGGTTATCCCTTCAGGCTGGCTGTCTATAAAGGTCAACCTTGATCATGTGTATTACACACTGTGTAATGTCTGTCCTATTAGACATATTTATTCTCCACAGTGTTTGGTGCCTGCTAGATTCCTGCTTTGGGCATGTGGCTTGTGTAGCTAGCTGAGTCTAAGGTTGGTGCTGTCTGCCACCCACTACCTGTTGTGCTGGTTCTAGATCTTCTTGGATTGACATCAGCCATTATTTGTAACCTTCTGTGGGCTATCTCTCTGCAGCTACTGCTCTTTTCGCTGTTTGTGTCAGCATTTTCTGTGCCCAGATAGTGTGGGAGGTGCCAACCTGTGTATAAGGATCAGCTTATCTCCTGCTTAAAGATGACAGCAGCTCAGTAAAAGCCCCAAGCTTCTTAAGATTTGTCTCAACTTTTCAGCTGCACCTCCTCCTCTTGTAGCTGCCTGGTCTTCCCACAGAGTCTTCTGTAGTAAGACTGTAGTGTGGGTTCAGATTGGCCTCACCCAACCAACCCCTCTACAAGTCACATGCTTGGTGGGTTTGGGTAACTGAGGTTGGGTATACAATGTTTGTGGCACTCCTACTTCAGGGGTCTCTTGGTCAGGAGCTGAGTATGGGAATGTGGCCCCTACTCTAGAGCCTAATCCTTCAGTGTGAGGCAGCAGTGTTAGGCTTGCTCATAAAGTTACCAGCTGCAAGCACTTTGCCTGGTTGGTATGTGAGTGTGTAACTGCACCACATGTGTCTGGCCTAAATAAGGCTATGGGTGTTTGCCCTCAAAAGAGATGGGGGATTGTGAGAGGCAGGTTGATTGCCGCCACTGTGAGGGGTTATTATTGTTGTTTGTGTGCCAGGGAAGAGGTTTTTCTCTGCCTCTGTGCTTCTCTGCTGTTGTGAGATTCTATTAAGTGGAATGGCCCAACACTTTCCAGCTCTGCAGTTTCTCTACCGTCTGCCCAAATCTAATGTGGATCTAGTTGGCTTCGGCCACCAGTGTTACACTCAGCCATTGCTAGATACTTAAATTTTATTTCTCCCCAACGAGGTGTGCAGAAGGTTCAGATTAAGTAGGGTCAACAATTCCCTCTGCAGTTCTTTTTGGTGGTGAGACCCTGGTCTCAGGGAGGAAGACTGAGAGAGTCCTCTACTGGGGCTGACTGTGCCCACAAGAAAGTGGCTAAGCTCCTCAACCAGATCCAACAATAGACTCACAGGGACCCACACATTAAATGTACATGCTCCAAGCCTCTCTCCCTTCCCCCTGTAGAATTTAGTCCAGCTGGACAGGATATCTAGCACCCAGGTTGGCTGACTGTGAAGGTCTACCCTATTCAATGCACATGAGCCACTGTGCTGATACTGATCACAGAGAGTGGAACTCATCTCAGCTGGGCCAGGGTTGAGGAGCCCTTTTTTAGAATACCACTCTAGCAAGGGTTGTTAGGTCCTGAACTGACACTTTCCACAGCTGGCCCCTGGATGTGTCAGCCCTGGGCCTTCCTGGCAGGAACCTGGCAAAGACCAGTGAGAGTCACTGCTTGTGATGGGCCCTCAGCAACCTGCTTGGAGCTACAAGCAATCCAGAGTTTGTGGCTGCCTCTTCTGGGCCCAGGTGTACATGGACATATCAACCTGCACACCTAGGCTGGCTTTTACCCATACTGGGCCTGGGGAATGTTCCACTTAAAAGGCCTAGGTTCCCTGAGTACCATCTCTTGCAGCCTCTGTCTACTAGCTGCTTGTTGGGCTCGGCCACTGATAAAACCTCTAGTAGAGTCTAGATTGTGGCAATTCAGGGATTAGGAAGTGTGGGGGTGTGGCTCTGACCCTCAGTCCTAGGTGTCAGTGTGTCTAGACTTTTTTATAGAACTCAGGGGTGTGTGGCCCCAGGAGTCTGGTGGGTGTGGCATCTGAGACCCAGAGGTGTGGTCTGCTCACTCTCTAGACAGTTTCTACTGATTCTCCTGTGGGTCGAAAGCACCAGTCTTAGACTCTGGAGCATATGGGTGGAGCTCTGGCCTCAACACCAGAAAACTGAGTCACTGATGTGCCCCCTGCTTCCTGGCTTCTCAACAGAACCCATTTCCATGACTGGGGCAGGAGAGACTCCCAAGGGCAGAGCAGTTGCTTTTCCTCAGGCTAATGCTCAGAGGGTACTGCTCCACCCAAGAATGATGGTGACTGTAGTATTGGAGAATGACAGCACAGAGGTTCTGGTGGCCGTCCCACACAGTGTCTCTCCCTGGGTCTCCAACTCTAAACTCTACTTACACGACTCTAATCTTCTCAGCTCTCCCTCCACCGGAGCCCCAGGTACATGGCAGTAAACAAGATTTTCTGCATGGACCCTTTAAGATGTAGCCTCCATTATGGAGAGCTCCTGTCTCTTTCTTGCAGTCAGAAACCCAGATCTTTTCACCACTGAATACTGTCTGGGTACTTCTCCTAGGCTCTGGACCTCTAGGCTGGGGCTCTGGGCCTGGAGATGAGCACCCATACCTCTCAGGAAAACCCTCCCCACAGTGAGAGTCTCCTGTAGAAAACCCTGTAGACCCTCAGCTGCCGCTCACTCCTGGGAGAAGGGTAGCTCTTACTGCATCTCCACCCTTCCTACCAGTCTAGGTGTGGCCTCTTCTGTGATCCTTGGTTATAGTCTCCTCTTTGTTTAGTCCAAAGTTGGTTTTTTAAGATGATTGTTCTTAAATTACGTTGTAATCCAATTTGGTCCTGGGAGGTGGCAGTTGGAACGTCTGCCTACTCCATCGCCATCTTGGACGAGGGGTCCCCAAACTTTTTACACAGGGCACCATTTCACTGTCCTTCAGACCATTGGAGGGCCAGACTATAAAAAAAGCTATGAACAAATATATGCACACTGCACATATCTTATTTTAAAGTAAAAAAACAAAATGGGAACAAATACAATGTTTAAAATAAAGAACAAGTAAATTTAAATCAACAAACTGACCAGTATTTCAATGGGAAATATGGGCCTGCTTTTTGCTAATGAGATGGTCAATGTGCTCCTCTCACTGACCCCAATGAAAGAGGTGCCCCTTCCGGAAGTGTGGTTGGGGCCAGATAAATGGCCTCAGGGGGCTGCATGCAGCCCGCGGGCCATAGTTTGGGGACCTCTGTCTTGGATTCTCAAGGATTCAATGTTTAATTTGACTAGTGCAATGGTTGGAATATAAGCTTATTATTTACTATTTTGGGTAAAATTTTGCCTTTTGCTAATGTTTTTCCTTAAAGTTTTGTATATGTAAATGTTAAAATACTTGCCATCACATGCATAGATGTCTGAAGTAAAATTACAAAGTGAGACATATTTCTTTATTCTGTTCTCCTCTAGATATATTTTCAGTGTCCTTAGGGACTCTTTCATTCTCTAGATATCATTATTTTTTCATCTCAGGAAAAGGCATCTGACAGGTAGATTTACACAGAATCTCTTGTGACTTAATATATCATTCCTTCCAGAGAAATATAATATTGAATATTTAAAAGAGTGTTAGAAGATTAACTTAAGTGACTAAATCTCTATTAATGATATGCTATCTGAATCCAGGAGAGCTTTCTAATCAAGAGTCTTCTTGGGATCTTTTTGATTATATAATACAGGCAGATGACTATTATTCTTTCTTCTCATAAGACTGTAAGGTGCTGAGATAATATGAGCTCATGAGGGTTACCAGTTTTGTTCGCTTCATTTACTACTTTTTCCCAACACTTAGAACAGTGCCTGGCACAGGGTAGACACTCAATACATATACACTACATTTATAAAACATCGTTGTTTCTTACTGCCAAAATTTAGACATGTCAATTCAGGGCCAATGCAGAGATCTGTCTGTTAAACTTATGATACTGAGAATCCCAGATATCAGTGGAAACAGGCTATATACTGGTAATGAGTAAATGGGGTAGAGCCTGCCATGGGGTTACCAAAATCATTTTTACTTCCTCCTGAACAAACAGGTGGTTACATTTCCCAGCCTCCCTTGCATTTAGATGTGGCTATGTGACTGGATTTTATACTGGGCACAGAATAGATACAATAGATACCCCCCACCATGTTACTGAAGAAATAATCAAGGAACTAATTAAATATTGCTGTTTGTATTGTATTACTTTAGTTTCTAAAATGTGCTGTGTAGAATTTCAAGAATATAATAAATACCATCTTTGTGATAATAATAAATGAAGAAAGAATGCCTTAAATTTGTATATCAAGGTCATAATTAATATATAGTAAGGTGTGCACAAAGTACTAATCTTATTAAACAACTAATTTCTCATTTATATTCATTCAGTAGCCTCTACCCATATCCCACAACCCAGAAGTTTCCTTTATGCATCTCTCCAGGCAACACCAATCCCCCCTGCTTTCTGAGATAAATGTCTATTATGTATTTACATATTTCAGAAGACTATTACAATCAAAGCCAAATATTGTCATTGGTCAAATAAAATACTGTGACATAACAAAAATTTGAAGAACTGACCTGCAATACAGAGTACCACCCAGTTTCCAAATAAGCCTGGAGGGACATTTAATAAAAGATATAAATTTAGAGTTAAGAACCTCAATATCCAAACAGGGTAAAGTTGAAGAAAGCCTTACCCGTTTACTGACAAAAAAAATAAAGATAAATAAAGGTTCATCCTGTACACATGCATACACATTTAACATTTATTGCTAGAGTAATCACAAAAGCTTGTCAATGACTGAGGCTAAAGAAACATAACTATGCTTGTAGCAAAGATATAATAAAATATTAGCCAGAAAGGTATTTTATGAGAATGGGGCAGTGGTGACATAAAAGCAAAATTTGACCCTTAAACTCTAAGTGCTCTGTTTCTCAACAATAAAAAGATAAAAGAGGGAAAAAAATGTGATGAAATACAAAACTCAGTTGGAAATCAACTCTTTGATGCTAAATTCTATTTTTTTAAAAATGCTGAAACCTTCAGCAACAACAGGTTAAAAGTTCACTGCTGTTTACGACATGGAATGGACTTCATTTCCTTGGGGTGCCAGACAAATGCTTTTGAAGAAGAAGCAGTCCTAGGTAAGTTTGTTCCATATAACTCCTAACTCCTTCTTTCAGGATATAAGCAAAAAGTATCTGTCTGCACTTTAAGAAGCAAAAGGACATGAACTGTGAGAGTATTTTCTGTTAGGCAAAGGCAAGCATGCAGGCTGATCCTGTAAGTTAAATACTTGCCTTTGTTCAGTGGATACCTAAAATAGTTGTCATAAGTATTTTTTTTCTTCACAGTTTAGGGTTCTATGAAGTTGAGTTTTCAGGGACAGACTGGCAAGGTCCCTGGAATAAGGAGAGGAAATTGTTCCAGCTCACTCAGCATCTGTGGCAGAGTTCTCTGAAGAATAGTTACTAATTAATCTTGGGACAATAAAACACTTTTCCTCTCCTAGCTCCAGTTACTAATCCATGACTAAAAGATATGTTCTAAATATAAATCAGCAAAAAAAATATACCACAAACTTATTTTCCTCTAAAGTCCAGTAGGTTGACATGTGTGTTGTTTTAGTATTCTCAGTTGGGACTGTACATCTAATGTTATCTTTGAAAAACACTAAGAAACCTGAAAATATTGGGGCTTTTAATACATTTTAATTAAAACTGATTTCTTAAAAAATGGAACCTGATGCTTCTTATTCAGAACATAATGTGAAAGAAAAATACTTCTTCAGAATATAATGTGAAATAAAAATAGAAAATAAGAATATGACAATAGAATTTTTGCCACATGGTAGAATTGTTTTAATTTATTTCCTTGCATGGACTGCTTTTCTCTTTCATTCATGATGTAACTTTCTATGTTGCTAGCATATATTTTTTTTAATTTAGAAAACCAATTTTAATGGAGTGACATTGATCAATAACAGTACATAGTTTTCAGGTAAACAGTTCTCTAGCATTTGAACGGTTGATTGTGTTGTATGTCCATCACCCAAAATAAAACCATTTTTCGTCACCATATAATTTTTCCTCTTTACTCCCTTCCCCCACTCCATCACCCACATTCCCCTCCTCCTGTTAATCACTTTACTTTTATCTATGTCTACAAGTCTCAGTTTTATATCCCACCTATGTGTGGAAATCATATAGTTCTTAGCTTTTCTGAGTTATTTATTTATTTAGAATGCTTTAGTGTTCTTCCTTTTTTTTTTACAGAAGGTAATATATAGTCAAATTAATCTCTAAGAGTGGGGGCTTAAATGACCCAATAATATATGTTAAGACCTCTGGCATTGCCTTAAAAAATGTAAGAGACTATTACAAATAATATTGAGACTAAGCTGTAAAATTCTACAGCAGGTATTTTGGAACTTGGGTGAGAATTGGTGAGTTGGAAATTAACTCCGTATTCAGATGCATTAATAGTCTGTTTTAAACAAAATAGGTTCCTTTAAATGTATCAGCATTGCTGGTAATTATGAGTTATAAATTCATAAACTTTTACTCTGACAAGAAAAGTGATTCTACATGAATACTCTACACAAGGACAGACAAGGTAAGCTACTAATTGTCCTTGTAAATCAGGTAAGTTACTGAATTCCGTTGAGATCTGTTTAAGCACACACACACAGAAAATGAGAAGATTGAATTAGACAAGTGTTTTTAAAAATTTAACCCAAGGAACCATTAGGGTTTCATAGACAGAATCTGGGGACCTTGTGTGGAGAAAACTGATGTAATATTAAAATCTAAATTTAATAGCCAACTGCCATAATGGGAATAAATATACAGGCATGCAGCGCTTAATGACAGGGATACTTTCTGAGAAATGCATACTAAGGTGATTTCATCATTGTGTGAATATCACAGAAAAGACTTACACAAACCTAGATGGAATAGCCTACTGCACACCTAGGCTGTATGGTATGTACTTATCATCAATAATCACAAGATAAATATTGAATAGAAATAAATTGTCATAATTATGAGTAGTTATAAATTATCAGCTAATTGTTCTGTCTAATTATTTTTGAGCAAGTGTTCTATTGTTGTTATGGAAATTTTTTCCGTACAGTTATCTATTGTTAAAATTTGATAAGCCTATTATGTTCATATTATTTTAAATTCTTACACATTTTAAAATAATTTCTAAGTTATTATATATTCTCTTTACATGCCAGAATAAAAAGATAAACTTTAGAAAACAAAATAGAAAGCCATCAGAGTAGTAAATGAAGAAAAATTTTTTGCTTCATTTAAACACATTTTTTTGGAGAAAACAAAATAGTATTATACAAAAAGGAAAAGATTTCAGAGCTGTTAGTCTCAGTTTGTTTTAATACTATTATTACCCATAAAGAAGGATGTAAATTTAGCTTCTACCTCCATATCAACCATTTAATAATATGTTTCAAGAAAAGAAAAAAATGACATAAAATATACATAAATAATTCATTAAACCAAATATATCTGGATACTTAGTACTGTAATTTGACTTAAATAATGAAAATATTTTAAATTATCAAACTACGAGATAGACTTCACATACATTAATGAGTTCTTCCAAATTGTTGATTCTGTTTACTTTTTACAAACCAAAGGATTCTTTTTTTCCTTCTGTTTTTCAAGTTGAAAAATATTCAACTGAAGAATGTGAACTGGAAATACATAGGCAGCATTTATCAAATAGTCTTTGCAAGTATGAGAACAGTGTAAATAGTTTTAAGTATTCAAAATTGAAATCTGATAAACTATTAAATTGTCTAAACAGAGAGTAAATAAGCATATGAAGAATATTGGCAAGGTCTTGTTGAGTGAGTTATATATACACTTTAGTTTTTGCTGAGGCAATGACTAGTGCTCAGAGGATAATGCAAGAAGCTCTATGATATATCCTGAAATTTTCCTGTATTGCAGAAAGTGTATCAGTATAAACATTTTAAGTTTTTAAAAAGTCAGTATAAGACATTATAGTAAAATGATCATACATATTATTGAAAGAGCACATAAAAAAATACTAAATCCAGGTATACTAAATAATTTTAGATGTCAAGAGATATAAGAACGGATAGAAGATACTCAAAATAGTTAAAGGTAATTTGCATTTCTTGTCCTGTTTATTGTCTAAATTTTATGGTAAACAATGAAGTAAAAATCTTTACTGATTCTGATACATTTTAAAAACTTTTCACTGTGAAAAAATGTTAAAGTATACTAAAAATACATTTACCTGCATAAATTTGCAGCCATTATCAAAACAGCAGTGGAAAAGTCAAACTGATGCCTTCAGGCCGTAGAAGAGTCCTTAGAAGATACTATTCTAATGCTCTTTTAGAAATTGTGGATGTATTAATAGAGACCAAGATTTCATAATTAAAAAAATGCTTAAAAATATACTTAAACTTTATTTGGCCTATAGTACTTATGATATTTTAAACAAAATTAATGTTATACGCAAAATGATGCATGGACAAAACTCATTGTATAAGAGTTCCTGAAATCATTGCAGAGATTATAAAATTCTTTGAAGAAAATAGGTTGCTGATCTTTATAAGAATATTATTGATGCCAAATACATTTTAGACTATTGTTATTGACACAGATTTTTGTAATTCAAAATACACTAGAAAAAGAATATCTAAGATTCATTTTGAGAGTATACCTCACAATCAGCACATCTGATTTAAACATAATCTCAAAATCAATTCCTCTAAGTCAAATGCAGTTTTTTCCTTACAAAAGATTTAATGTGTGGAAATAATTAATTTTATATATTTAAGTACCAGTGAAACTGACTGATAAACAAAGAAATGAGCTATTGATGAGACTACTATTCTTGAAGAACTAAAATGCTTAAATTTGATAAAACCTATACAGCTTTCATTATAGTTTGGCAATATATACTGCTCACAAAAATTAGGGGATATTCCAAAAATGAATATGAAGTGATAAAATATCTCCTAATTTTTGTGAGCAGTAATATTTAGACACAGATTTGCTAGACACCTTTGCAAATATCTTTGTAACCCTCATTCTAGGTTAGCTTTGCTAATGAAGAAAGTAGTTTCTCATAAAATATATTAACATTTACTTAAGGTCCACACAGTCACATGACTCAAAATCATTTGTTTAAATAAGAAAAAAAAAATGTGTGAGCAAGCACACATGGAACTTGTAATAAACACTTGTTTCTATAAAAACATGCCTGACCTGTGGTGGCGCAGTGGATCAAGCATTGACCTGGAATGCTGAGGTCACTGGTTCAAAACCCTGGGCTTGCCCAGTCAAGCACATATAGAAGTTGATGCTTCCTGCTCCTTTCCCCTTCTCTCTCTCTCTCGCTCTCTCTCTCTCTTTCTGTCTCCCTTCTCTAAACAAAATGAATAAATAAATAAAAATAATTTAAAAACATGAAAAAATTATTTTATGCTACGCACCTTTAATTATTTTATAATTAAAAATTTATATTTGTTATATAACGTTTTTCAAATTTTGATTAATAGAATTTATATAGAATGACTATCTTATTTTATTATCAAATTTTTTAAAAATTCTAACTTTCACTTTTTTCTTTAACTTGCAGAAGGTATAATTTCTTTTTCTCTCTCATTTACCCAAAGCCAGACTGCTCTACAAACTCCCTTGTACATTTCAAGAGTCTTTTTGAGAGGACTCAAATAATACACTCGTATTTTATGTCATATTCAAGATAGAAGATAGAAGATATAAGAAAAGTTTTTACCAGACAAAGAAATGAAGGATAGAATATTATGCTTCATAAAATAAGGCTAGAGAAAAGAGGACTATGGTGTGAATTTTGCCTGAGACTTCCAGGGAAATGAGGATAGAGGGGTGAGTTCCCTTGAGCAAGCAGGAAAAACTGCATGGAAAATATATTTAATTCTTAAATTTATTGTGCATTTCTGAAACAACAACAATGAAAGCAACAATAAAAAAGTTCTCCCCCACTAAAAAGATCTGCTAAAATTTATTTTAAAACTAAGATAGGCTAAGGTAGTTTTAGTGCCAAATTGAGAGTCTCATCACACTTTCTCCCTTTTTCCCAATATTGAGTGAGAATGGGGAGTCCTGATTAGAGTTTGGATAAGTTTCTGATACAAACACGAACTACATATTGTAGAAAGCTAAATTATAGTGTAACTTGAAACTCATGCTACGTCCACATTTATTTAACAACTATTTATTGTGTTTTAAAGATGCTTTAAATCTTCAATTAGGGGTGATAAAAATTTATGAAGTAGATTAAAGAGATTAAATAAATGCCCAACTCATAGAGAATAAAATGCCCCACCAAACATTTGTGGTCTGTGTACTTTATACTATCTCTTGATAACAAAATTTATTTTGTATTTACTTCTGGAGAGGGAAAAGCAGATGGAAGTGAGGGGAGTAAAGAGAGGGAGAAAGAGGAAGGGAGGTAGATGAGGAAAGGGGCAAATGAATCCACTACTTGGGTTGAGAAGCATAAAAATATTAATGAGAAAGATGTGAAAAGATCAGAATTTCTTAAATTACTATCCACCCAGTCAAAGCAAATGCTATTTGGAAAGGAAGAGAAAGGAGAAAACGTCCCTGAAGGACGAAGAGATTGTAAGGGAATGATTGGATTTTAAAAAGTTAGTTTTGTCATTTTTTTCCCCTATAATTAGAGTCAGTCTATTCTATGAGAGAACGGGTAGGAGGCATATTAGAGAGTAGCTCTGAAGAATTATAAAGACTAAGATAAATGCCAGAAAAGTGGATTGGAAATTGTAATTCATTTTTTACCATGGTAATACAAATCTAGAGAAAATAACATTATCAAATGGACTTATAATGAATCCATAGTGTCCAAACAGTAATGATGGATAGATAGCTTGATTTCGGACTGGAGGGAGACTTTTAACACAGAAACAGTGAGTTTGTCTCTCAGCCTTGACAATGGTCTACATTTTATAGCAATGATTTAGATAAAGAGAGATAGAACATGTTTGAATTCACAAATTATACAAAATTGAGGACAGAATAAAATGTTACATTGTAAACACCACAAGCAAATTGATGTCAATATTTTGCTGTGATAAATTAAATATAAAAGTATAAAATATAAACCATTCTGCACTTTATTTTTAAAAACCCTCCAAAACTTCATGAGTGTGAAATATGGGATTTTAGGCTTAGACCAGCAGGCTTTCAGATGACCTGAGGCTCAGTATGAATTTTTATTGTCCTGTGACTATGGTAAATCTACTTTGAGCTTAGACTGTCTTAAAAAGAGGCACATTATCTTAAAAGAGGAAATATCATGACTAGTTCTTTACACGACTCTTTCAGGGAGACAGAGGAAAACAAACAAAGGGTAGATTTGGAAGAAGTGACCAGTCCAGTGTCAGAGACCACCACAGACCCTTAAGAAGCCAGACTTCTTTCTATATTTAAAATCCTGTGTGGAGAAAAGCTAACACATACTCAGTAGGAGCTCTGGTTCTGTGGAAATAGTGCTAATGGATAAAAATTGCAAAGCAATTGCTTTTTTTACTTAATTTTAGGCAGTATTTTTCATAATCATAGTTGAGACACTCATAATCACAAATGAGACACATCAGGAGGTATTAGTTTCTCCATCACCAGAGGTCTTCAAATAGAAATTTAATGAACAGGCCCTGGCTAATTTGATTGGTTAGATTATCATCCTGATATGCAAAGGTTGCAGGTTTTATCCCAGGTCAGGGCACATACAGGAACAGACTGATGTTTCTGTCTGTCTCTCTCCCTCTCTTTTAAAAAAAAAAAATCAATCAAAAAATTTTAAAAAAGTTTAGTGATCATTTGGGGAAATATACTTAATATTGTTAATGTTTTATCACCTGTTTCCAAACAGTGCTTGGTACACATTACCCACCAAGTATTTATTGAATGAATGATTGAATAAGAAGAAGTTCCTTATAACTAATATTTATGGAGTCCTCATTATTGGTCAGGTATAGCTAACTTTCCAAAACTCTATAGGAAGGGACAACTGTTTCATTTTGCAGCTGAGAGAAATGAAGCTAGCAAAGAGAAAGACACTTGCCCAAGTTGTGCAGGAAATAAGTAGAAGAGGCAGGGTTCTAATTGTAGTATATCAGTCTCCTCAACCTGTTTCAAGTTTCAGAAGGTAATTGAACTAGGTAATCTGTATGCTTACTGCACCAAGCACTCCCTGATATTTGCTATTATTAATTAAATGAGGAGGCTCTTAGGCTGAGATGGGGTTTTTTTTAGTAGACTTCCCAAGCAAACCAAAACCTAAGCTTGTAAGTGTCTTAAGGTTAAGATATCAAAACTGAAGAACCAACTAAACTTTTCCAAGTAAGGCAAATGCTTAGCTATAACCAAACAGAAAAATCTCCTTGCTTTGCTGCTTCTTTTTCCCTACAAGTGTCTCCTCTACCTCCTATCAGTGGAATGTTCCAACCACTTGCAGTGCGGCACGGCCAAATTAGAATCAGTTTTTTGCTCCAGTGAACTCTTTTTTTTTTCTTAAGACAGAGAGAGAGAGAGAGAGAAAGAGAGAGAAAGAGAGAGAGAGAGAGAGAGAGAGAGAGAGGAAGGAAGAGAGATGAGAAACATCAATTCTTTGTTGTGGCACCTTAGTTGTTCATTGATTGCTTTTTCATATGTGACTTGGCTCCAACTGAACCAGTGACCCCTTGCTCAAACCAGTGACCTTGGGCTTAACCCAGAGACGTTTGGGCTTCAAGCCAGTAACCTTTGGACTCAAGCCAGTAACCATGAGGTTATGTCTATGATCCCACGCTCAAGCTGGTGACGCCGCTCTCAAGCTGGTGAGCCTGTGCTCAGGCCAGTGACCTGGGGGGTTTGAACCTAGATCCTTAGCATCCCAGGCTGATGCTCTACCCTCTGCACTATTGCCTAGTCAGGGAACTCCAGTAAACTCTTAAAATTTTTAATGCACCATAGTTTATCTTTTAATATTGCCAATAGGAAGAATTTACCAACTTTTACTACATTAGAACCAATTTGTGTACTATGTTTCTTAACATTAAAATAGAAAAGTTGGGGTTTTGTCTTGAAACAATTACATGTATATTGTGGACATTTTAATTAATTAACAGGAAAAAGCACAGGAAGGGCTAGTACAGTGTGTAAATTGGAGTAGCTGGTGGCCCAGGTTGCTCTGGGCATTATTATGTTTTGGATGGCTAGATGAAGTGTATAGAGATAGTAGAAGGTGGAGCCAATGACGATTGCACTATTGACTGATTTAAACTGCATGTTACATTGTGAGGAATAATACAGAGTGTGAGCTCTTTGAGACCAGGTTTAATGCCATACTAATATTTATATCCTATGAGTCTTTTTCAGTGTGGCACAAAGGAGATTAGTAGAACAGAATAAATAGGTGGTAAATGCTGTTGTCCTTGGGTCCTTGGGGTACCTGGAATGGCACTGGTATTAATTTGTAAATCTTACTAGTCAAAAGCCCTTGCTTACTATAATCATACTAAAATTTACTAGTAGTTAATCTTTAAGATTCACCTCAAATTTTGTTCTGGAAAGTATTACATGACCTACTTACATCCCTATCTTTGTTTTTGTTTGTTTGTACCTTTTTAAAACTATTACTCTGTGTTGTTGTTCTTTTCCATAACACTACTGGGACAAAATGTAATAATCAGTTAAATTATCTGCATGTTACTATTGCTCTCCCCCTGGCTTGTCCCTTGACTAGGCTCTGAATTCTTTGAGGGTATGGTAACCATGACACTCATCTAGCATAACGATTTTCAACCTTTTTCATCTCATGGCACACATAAACTAATTACTAAAATTTTGTGGCACACTAAAAATGTATTTTTTTGCTGATATGACAAAAAAAGTAGGTATGATTTTGATTCATTCACACTGGACGGCTATTGTGTTGGCTTGTCATCACATTTTTATTTGGCAAGGTAAGGGAAAAAAGATCAGTGCCCCTGACTAAATAATCTGGTAGTGCATATTTTAAAAATTCTTGTTTCACACCAGTGTGCCTCTTGCTACACACTGGTTGAAAATTGCTGATCTAGGGTTATCCTCAATGCCTACTAAAATAGCAAATAATTAATGGTGTCTAAGCAGAATTGTACCCATTGAAGTTTATCAGGCAAGGAAGAAGATTATATTTGCAGCTATTGTAGTGGAGGAGATAGGCCAAAACTCAATCGTAGTTCAACTCTGCTGAAACAAAGAGTGGGACAGTTTTTAAGAGCTTAGTGGAAAGATTGTAGACAAACTTTCTTTTTATATATTTATAATAGGAAGTCATTTTATAGTTTGAACAAAGGTGCCTGCCAAAAGCTCTTACCCTTTCACAGAAAGGGGGAAATAAGTATACTCTTTTCCTTGATGATTATATTTCAAAGGGATGGTTCCTAGATTATTGAGAAAGGTATTTCTGGGTTGTAAAAATAGCCAGAGACTTTAAAAATGTTTACATCATAAAGATTTAGAGAATGAATTTATAATTGCAGTTTTCTAAAGAAAATTCTCTAAGTGAAGGCAGTTCAAGGGCTTAGAGATAGGAAGACACTTGCTAAACTTTAGTTAATCTAAAGAGAATTTTTTAGGCCATTTTGGCCAGTGCTCAATTAATCTTTATTGATGAATAAACAAGTGAGTAAAATTTGTTCCTTAGGTTCATAATTTTAATATGTCAGCTTATTGAAAAAGTAATATTAAAAGTAATTAAAATAAATTAAAAAATTAAAAACCTATTTTTATCTCTGTTAATCATTTGATACTTCATTGTGCAGAAAATGGCATATCCTCAAACTATATTACATAATGAATATATATAACATTTAAAAATTAAAAAGATGTGTTGAGACCTGAACATGGCAGCAGAGTAGGCAGATGGACAGACTCCCAACTCACACCACCAAACTGGATTACAAATTAATTTAGGAACAATCAGTGTAAAAAACCAACTCTGGACTACAATAAAGCTCTCAAAAACCAAGGAGCAAAGAAGAAGCCACATTGAGCCTGGTAGGGAATGCCAAGGAGCAGTGATTCTCCCCTGCTTACAGGAATAGAGGGGTGGTGAAGCTGAGAGCCCAGAAGGACTCTCATTCCAAGAAAAAGAACAGAAAATATTGCTCACAGCCAGGTGCCTGGGGACCTGGGAACGAGGTGTGTTGAAAGGGCTAGCTTGTCTTCCAAAGGAAAGGGGAGAGAGAAAGAGACAGATGGTGAGGGGCAGAGGAATGCATGCGATGACCTGAGAAGCTGACTCATCCAGTGCTGGAGGTAGCCATAGCTGGGGGAGGAGTTGATTCTTCCACACACTACAAGACTAAAGTGGTTCTGGGTGACCCATCTCCAGACATCTTTCCAGCTCCAAAAAGTGCAACAAGACACAGCTGAAAACAAGAAGTGGGAAAGAAGGGCAGTAACTCAGGTCTCCATGGAGATCTGAGATACACCTACCCCTACTGAAGCTGAGAAAACACTCCACCCCAGGAGAGAGTAACTGGCAGATCAGGCCTTCAGAGTCTCAGGTTACACACACCGCATTCCTGGATAAAGTTTCAAATAAGCCCCCTACTGAGATCAGTAAACAAGAACCACAAGGTTAAGAAAACTGAGAAGAAAACAAACAAATTAAGACTTCAAAGCTGCTATACTAAAAAAAACAAATCCAACAGTGGATTACAAATAACAGCTGATGCCAACCCAAGAAGACCTAGAAATAACACAACTGAAAATTAGAGGCAGACAACACCAACCCTAGACAAGACCAGCTCTACAAACAACACACCCAAACACACTGACATAATGAGAAGACAGAGAAGTGCAATCCAAATGAAACCACAAGAGAAACCTCCAGGAAATGAACTGAGTTATATGAAAATAACCAAACTTCTGGATGCAGAGTTTAAAATAATGATTGTTAGGATGCTTAGGGATCTTAGAACAACAATCAATGGTCATTACAAACAGATAAATAAAGAAATAGCAAGTATAAAAAAAGACATTGAAATATTAAAAAAGAATCAGTCAGAGATGATAAATACAATATCAGAAATGAAGACCACAATGGAAAGAATTAAAAACAGGATGAATGGAGCTGAGGATCGAATCAGCGAGTTGAAGGACAAGTTGAACAAAGGCATGGAAGCAAAGCAGAAAAAAGAAAAGAGACTCAAAAAGTCTGAGGAAACTCTAAGAAAGCTCTGTGACAACATGAAGAGAAATAAAATCCACATCATAGGGGTTTCTGAAGAAGAAGAGAAAGAACAAGAAATAGAGAATTTGTTCAATCATATCATAGCTGAAAACTTCCCTAAATTAATGCAGGAAATACTCTCACAAGTTCGAGAAGCACAGAGAACTCTATTAAAGAGAAACCCAAAGAAATCTACACCAAGACACATCATAATTAAAATACCTAAACTAAGTGATAAAGAGAAAATATTAAAAGCTTCTAGAGACAAAAAGGCTATTAGCTACAAAAAAGCCCCCATAAGAATGATATCTGACTTCTCAAAAAAAACACTTGAGGCCAGAAGTGAATGACAAGAAATAATCAAAGTAATGCAGAACAAGAACCGACAACCAAGACTACTTTATTGAGGAAGGCTATCATTTAAAATTGAAGAAGAAATAAAAAGCTTCTCATACATAAAAAAAACCCTCAAGGAATTCATTACAACCAAACCAATGCTGCAGGAAATGCTAAGGGGCCTGTTGTAAACAGATCAAAGTTGGAAAAAATATAGCAAAAGAGGAATACAGCTTTAAAGAATAAAATGGCAATAAACAACTACTTATCAATAATAACCTTAACTGTAAATGGATTAAATAATCCCATCAAAAGACATAGGGTAGCTGCATGGATAAAAAAAAACAGGACCAGTACATATGCTATCTACAAGAGACACACCTTAAAACAAAAGTCGCACATAGACTGAAGGTAAAAGGGTAGAACATTTCATGCAAATGGAAATGAAAAGAAATCTGGGGTAGCAATAGTTATATCAGACAAAATGGACTTTAAATCCAAGGCTATAAATCCAAGTAAGAGATAAAGAAGGCCACTACATAATGATAAAGGGCGCAATCCAACAGGAAATAATAACCATTATAAATATCTACGCACCTAATATAGGAGCACCTAAATATATAAAGCAGACTTTGATGGATATAAAGGGTGAGATTAGTGGCAATACTATAATAGTAGGAGGTTTCAATACCCCACTAACATTACTAGATAGATCCTCAAAAAGAAAATTAACAAAGAAACAGCAGACTTAAAGCACACATTAGATCAACTGGATTTAATAGATCTCTTCAGAACTTTTCACCCCAAAGCAGCAGAATATATATTCTTTTCAAGTGCTCATGCTACATTCTCTAGGATAGACCACGTGTTAGGGCACAAAAGTGGTCTCAACAAATTTAAAAAGATTGAAATCATATCGAGCATTTTCTCTGATCACAATGGCATGAAACTAGAAATCAACCACAACAGAAAAGCTCAAAAATTCTCAAACACATGGAAAGTAAATAGCAGGTTGTTAAATAACAAAGGGATTAACGAGATCATAGATGAAATAAAAAGTTCCTAGAAATGAATGATAATGAGCATATAACTCAAAATTTATGGGACACAGCAAAAGCAGTACTGAGAGGGAAGTTCATAGCACTACAGGCACACTTTAAGAAGCTAGAAAAAGCTCAAATAAACAACGTAACCCTGCATCTAAAAGAACTAGAAAAAGAACAGCAAATAAAGCCCAGATATAGTAGAAGGAAGAAAATAATAAAGATCAGAGCAGAAATAAATGACATAGCAAAGCAGAAATAAATGACATAGAGGCTAAAGAAACAATACAGAGGATCAATGAAATCAGAAGCTGGTTCTTTGAAAAGGTAAGGAAGACCAATGAACCTTTAACTAGACTCACTAAGTAAAAAAGAGAGAGGACTCAAATAAATAAGATTAGAAATGAGAGTGGAGAAATAACTGACACAACAGAAATACAAAATATTGTAAGAAAATACTATGAAGAACTGTACACCAAAAAACTAGACAACCTAGATGAAATGGACAAATTCCTTGAAACATACAATCTTCCAAAAATCAATCTGGAAGAATCAGAAAACCTAATCAGACCAGTTACAACAAATGAGATAGAAACAGTTATCAAAAAACTCCCAACAAAGAAAAGTTCTGGGCCTGATGGCTTCTCAACTGAATTCTACCAAGTATTCAAAGAAGAGCTAATTCTTATCCTTCTCAAGTTATTCCAAAAAATTCAAGAGGAAGGAAGACTTCCAAGCTCCTGTTATGAGGCGAGCATAATTCTGATTCCAAAACCAGGCAAAGAAAACACAAAGAAAGGAAATTATAGGCCAATATCCCTGATGAATATAGATGCTAAAATCCTCAACAAAATATTAGCAAACTGGATCCAGCAATATATGGAAATGGATCCACCATGATCAAGTGGGATTTATTCTGGGGAGGCAAGGCTGGTACAATATTTGCAAATCAATCAATGTGATTCATCACATAAACAAAAGGAAGAAGAAAAACCACATTATATGTATAATTTCAACAGATGCAGGAAAAACATTTGATAAAATCCAGCACCCGTTCATGACCAAAACTCTCAGCAAAGTGAGAATACAGGGAACATACCTCAACATGATAAAGGCCATCTATGACAAACCCACAGCCAACATCATACTCAAAGGGCAAAAATTAAAAGCAATCTCCTTAAGATCAGGAACAAGGCAGGGGTGCCCCCTTTTAGCACTCTTATTCAACATAGTCCTGGAAGTCCTAGCCACAGCAATCAGACAAGAACAAGAAATAAAAGCATCCAAGTTGGAAAAGAAGAAGTAAAATTATCATTATTTGCAGATGATATAATATTTTATATAGAAAACTCTAAAGTCTCAGTCAAAAAAATACTGGACCTGAAAAATGAATTCAGTAAGGTGGCAGGATATAAAATTAATCAGAATTCATAGGCATTTTTATACACCAACAGTGAACTGTCAAAAAGAGAAATTAAGGAAACAATCCCCTTCACTATTGGCAACCAAAAAAATAATGTACCTAGGAGTAAATTT
Source organism: Saccopteryx leptura (assembly GCF_036850995.1). NCBI lineage: Eukaryota > Metazoa > Chordata > Mammalia > Chiroptera > Emballonuridae > Saccopteryx > Saccopteryx leptura. The sequence continues at coordinate 41,527,534 of NC_089507.1, forward strand.
AACCAAGGAGACTAAAGACTTGTACTCGGAAAATTATAAAACATTGATAAAAGAAATCAAGGAAGATATAAACAAGTGGAAGCATATACCATGCTCATGGTTAGGAAGAATAAACATCATTAAAATGTCTATATTACCCAAAGCAATTTATAAATTCAATGCAATACTGATTAAGATACCAATGACATACTTCAAAGATATAGAATACATATTTCAACAATTTATATGGAACCAAAAAAAAAAAAAGAACATGAATAGCCTCAGCAATCTTGAAAAGGAAGAATAAAGTGGGAGGTATCACACTTCCTGATATCAAGTTATACTATAAGGCCATTGTACTGAAAACAGCCTGGTACTGGCATAAGCCAGGCATATAGATCAATGAAACAGAACAGAGATCCCAGAAATAAACTTACAGCTTTATGGACAACTGATATTTGACAAAGGAGGTAAGAGCATACAATGAAGTATGCTCTTTAACAAATGATGTTGGGAAAATTGGACATCTACCTGCAAAAAAATAAAACTAGACCACCAACTTACACTATTCACAAAAATAAACTCAAAATGGATAAAAGACTTAAATGTAAGTCGTAAAACCATAAGCATCTTAGACGAAAACATAAGCAGTAAGCTCTCTGTCATCTCTTGCAGCAATATATTTGCTGATTTATCTCCATGGGCAAGTGAAATAAAAGACAGGATAAACAAATGAGACTATATCAAACAAAAAAGCTTTTGCACAGTTATAGACAATAAAAACAGAATAAAAGACAAACTACACAATTAGGAGAACATATTTGACAATACGTTTGATAAGGGGTTAATAACCAAAATTTATAAAGAACTTGTAAAACTCAACACCAGAAAGACAAACAATCTAATCAAAAATGGACGATAGAAATGAATAGACACTTCTCCAAAGAGGACATACAGATGGTCAATAGGCCTTTGAAAAAATGCTCAACATCACTAATTAGAGACATGCAAATTAAAACCGCAATGAGATATCACCTCACACCAGTCAGAATGGCGCTCATCAACAAAACAACACAGAATAAGTGCTGGCGAGGATGTGGAGAAAAGGAAACCCTCCTGCACTGCTGGTGGGAATGCAGACTGGTGCAGCGTCTGTGAAAAACAGCATGGAGATTTCTCATAAAATCTATAATCAAACTGTGTTTTGACCCAGCAGTCCGGCTTTTAGGAATATCCTAAAACACCACAGCACTGTTCCAAAAGGAGAAATGCACCCCAATGTTTATGGCAGCAGTATTCACAATAGCGAAGATTTGGAAACAGCCCAAGTGTCCATCAGTGGATGAGTGGATTAAAAAGCTTTGGTACATATATACTATGGAATACTACTCAGCCATAAGAATGATGACATCGAATCATTTACAACAACATGGATGGACCTTGATAACATTATACTGAGTAAAATAAGTAAAACAGAAAAAACTAAGAATTATATTATTCCATACATAGATGGGACTTAAAAATGAGACTCAGAGACATGGACAAGATTGTGATGTTTACTGGGGGAGGGTAGAGGGAGGGGATTGAGGGAGGGAGAGGCACAAAGAAAACCAGTTAGAAGGTGACGGAAGACAATTGGACTTTGGGTGAGGGGTATGCAACATAATCAAATGTCAAAATAACCTGGAGATGTTTTCTCTGAACATATGTACCCTGATTTATCAATGTTATCTCATTAAAATTAATAAAAAATAAAAATTATAAAGATGTCAAAAACTTTTTAACTGAAAGCATCTTTTAAAAATCACTTCCTGCAGTGGAGCACACAGTGATATATAAATAACTTAAAAAAAATAACATTTTGGTGAAAGCTGTTGTATTTTTAACATTTCTGTTTATTCTTAAGTCAAAATCATTTCATCAGACTGTAAAATATTATGTATAAACTTTCCCTGCATGAGTTGAAGCTATAAGTAAGAATAATAATGCTTTCTCTTCCTACCTTGATTGGTTGTTTGTAAGAAGCCAATGAGAATGTAAAAGCACTTTGGAACTGTAAAAATAACCATTGAAAGGCAAAAAATATTAAAATGAATAATGAACATATAAAGTTGATTATGAAGGTATTTTTATTTTCTTTAACAATAATATCTATAAATGTAATGAGATATGGAGACTCAGGCTATCTCCTAAACATGAAAAGTAATATCTGGTAACTATTACCTTAGAGTAATTGGTAAGTCTGAGTTAGTGATATGTTTAAATAGTGGTTGTTTAATAATAAATACAGTTAAAAACATTTCAAATATACTGATTTATATCCTCCCAAAACATGATTTCTAGAAGAATAATTATTGAGAAGATATATCAAATGTTTGTTATGATTATATAATTTATTTGAATTCAAATACTCTGTTCATATCCCAGGTCTTCTACATTCCAGGTCTATAATCTTAAATAAATACATGAACTCTGTAAGTTACTGGTTTGTCATCAGTGAAATAGGAAAAATTTCTAACTTCTGTGGTTGCTGTGAGTATCAAATGTGATGGAGCATGTAAGGCATTCAACACAGAATTGACTCATTAGTAGTTCTCCAAAATTGCAGAAAAGACACACACCCTTATACGTAATTAGACATAACAGAAATATGTAATTATAAGCTTGTACAGACTAACTTTTGGTTATATATCATTTGAATTTCCAGTGGTCTTCAAACAGTTCATTTTTTATAAAAGTAGCAATATTTTTCTTATAATATTTATCACACACTTATTTCATGTATAAATCTTTTCTGTTTCTGCAGAAATTTTGTTAGTGCAGAAGTATTAGCAAGCTCCATATAATATGTCATTAATTTTAAATTGCTCTCGAAAGAAAGACATTTTAACAAACTGCATTTGAAAAATGTATCAGAAGTTTTTTAGTACAAGTGCAATAATACTGGATTAGTTTTTGAGGCCTAGCTTATTTTATTTACCATCTGTCTTTAGGAAAGTCACTTATTTCCTAGAATCTCAATTTACTGCTCTGTAATAATTTAGATAATTAAAACAACTTGAAAGGGTTATTGCAAAGATCAAAAGAAATAATACATTTTTTAAAAAAAATTTATAAAAGTTAATAACTTGTTTAAGTCATTCCATAGAAAAAAGATGGACCTTCATTAAAAATTTAATGTGGGTATCAAGACTCATGTTATTAAATACACACTATGAGGATATGAAAAGGTTTATGACTCACATAATGAAGTTTTCTGGGGATGGTAAAACAGACTACAAAGCTGGTCTAAAATGGCTTCAAGAAAAGAAGACTGGGAGCTCCAAGATGGCAGCGGAGTAGGTGGACGCACAGACGCCCAGCTCTCAACACCAAACTGGAATACAAATCAATTTAGGAAAAATCAGCATGAAAAACCAACACTGAACTGTAAGAACAGCTCTCAAAAACCAAGGAGCAAAGAGGAAGCCACAATAATCCTGGTAAGGAGTGCCTGAATCTACTCTGCTTACAGGAACGGAAGGGGGGGGAAGGTGAGGCTGAGAGCCCAGAGAGGATTTCACAGAGGAAAAAGAGCAGAAACTACTGCTCACAGCCACTTACCTGGCAACCAGGGAGCAAGGTGGGTTGAAAAGACCAGCTTATCTCCCAAGTGGAAAGGACAGGGAGAGGGACAGACTGTGAGGGGCTAAGGTATGCAAGAAACGAAATAAAAAAGCTGACTCATTCGTGCTGGAGGCGGCCATAGCTGGGGGAGGGACTGAACCTTTCACAAAACAGAGCTGAAGTGCTTCCAGATCAGAGATCTCCGGACATCTATCCAGCTCCAATCAGCGCAACAAGACACAGCTGAAAACAAGAAGTGGGGAGGAGGGGCAGTAACTCAGGTCTCCATGGAGATTTGAGATACACCTCCCCCTACTGAAGCTGAGAAAAAACCCTGCCCCCAGTGAGATTAGTTGGTGGAAGAGACCTTCAGCGTCTCAGGTTACACCCACAGCATTCCTGGTTACAGTTTCAAGGAAGCCCCCTGCTGAGATCAGTTAACAAGACTATCACCTGTTAAGAAAACAAACAAATCAAGACTTCAAAGCTGCCCAAATCCGAAAGTGGATTAGAAATAATAGCTGATACCAACCCAAGAAGACCTAGAAATAACACAACTGAAAACTGGAGGCAGACAAACAACACCAAGCCTAGACTCAACCAATAAAACACCATGATGAAAAGACAAAGGAGTGCAACCCAAATGAAACCACAAGAGACACCTTTGAGAGATGAGCTGAGTGATATGGAAATAATCAAACTTCCAGATGCGGAGTTCAAAATAATGATTGTAAGGATGCTTAGGGATCTTAGAACAACAATGGAGGGGCAGTTTGAAAACCTAAATAAAGAAATAGCAAGTATAAAAAAAAAACCAGTCAGAGATGACAAATACAATATCAGAAATAAAGACCACAATGGAAGGAATTAAAAACAGGATAGATAGAGCAGAGGATCAAATCAGCGAGTTAGAGGACAACTGGAATGAAGGCATGAAAGCAGAGAAGAAAAGAGAAAAGAGACTCAAAAAGTCTGAGGAAACTCTTAGAGAGCTCTGTGACAACATGAAGAGAAATAACATCCGCATCATAGGGGTTCCTGAAGAAGAAGAAAAGGAACAAGGAATAGAGATGTTGTTCAATCATATCATAGATGAAAATTTCCCTAAATTAATGCAAGAGAAACTCTCACAAGTCCAAGAAGCACAGAGGACTCCATTAAAGAGAAACCCAAAGAAACCTACACCAAGACACATCATAATTAAAATACCAAAGCTAAGCGATAAAGAGAAAATATTAAAAGCTGCAAGAGAAAAAAAAGTTATCACCTACAAAGGAGCCCCCATAAGGATGACATCTGACTTCTCAACAGAAACACTTGAGGCCAGAAGGGAATGGCAAGAAATATTCAAAGTAATGCAGAACAAGAACCTACAACCAAGACTACTTTATCCAGCAAGGCTATCATTTAAAATCGAAGGAGAAATGAAAAGCTTCCCAGACAAAAACAACTCAAGGAATTCATTACAACCAAACCAATGCTGCAGGAAATGTTAAGGGGCCTGTTGTAAACAGATCAAAGTGGGAAAAGAATATAGCAAAAAAAAAGGAATACACCTTTAAAGAAGAAAATGACAATAAACAACTACATATCAATAATAACCTTAAATGTAAATGGATTAAATGATCCAATCAAAAGACATAGGGTAGCTGCGTGGATAAGAAAACAGGACCCATACATATGTTGTCTACAAGAGACACACCTTAGAACAAAAGACACACATAGATTGAAGGTAAAAGGATGGAAAAAAACATTTCATGCAAACGGAAATGAAAAAAAAGCTGGGGTAGCAATACTTATATCAGACAAATTGGACTTTAAAACAAAGGATATAGTAAGAGATAAAGAAGGCCACTACATAATGATAAAGGGAGTAATCCAACAGGAAGATATAACTATTATAAATATCTATGCACCTAATATAGGAGCACCCAAATATATAAAACAGACTTTGATGGATTTAAAGGGCAAGATCAACAGCAATACTATAATAGTAGGGGATTTCAATACCCCACTAACATCACTAGATAGATCCTCAAGAAAGAAAATTAACAAAGAAACAGCAGACTTATTGGAAACACTAGATCAACTCGATTTAATAGATATCTTCAGAACCTTTCACCCTAAAGCAGCAGAATATACATTCTTTTCAAGTGCTCATGGTACATTTTCTAGAATAGACCACATGTTAGGGCACAAAAGTACTCTCAACAAATTTAAGAAGACTGAAATCATATCAAGCACTTTCTCCGATCACAACGGCATGAAAATAGAAATGAATCACAGCAGAAAAGCTCAAAAATTCTCAAACACATGGAAACTAAATAGCAGGGTGTTAAATAATGAATGGATTAAGAATGAGATCAAAGAAGAAATAAAAAAATTCCTAGAAATGAATGACAATGAGCATACAACAACTCAAAATTTATGGGACACAGCAAAAGCAGTGCTGAGAGGGAAGTTCATAGCACTACAGGCACACTTTCAGAAGCTAGAAAAAGCTCAAATAAACAACTTAACCCTGCATCTAAAAGAACTAGAAAAAGAACAGCAAGTAAAGCCCAAATGTAGTAGAAGGAAGGAAATAATAAAGATCAGAGCAGAAATAAATGACATAGAGGCTAAAGAAACAATACAGAGGATCAATGAAACTAGGAGCTGGTTCTTTGAAAAGGTAAACAAGATTGATGAACCTTTAAGTAGACTCACCAAGAAAAAGAGAGAGAGGACTCAAATAAATAAAATTAGAAATGAGAGAGGAGAAATAACAACTGACACAACAGAAATACAAAATATTGTAAGAAAATACTATGAAGAACTGTATGCCAAAAAACTAGACAACCTAGATGAAATGGACAAATTCCTTGAAACATACAATCTTCCAAAAATCAATCTGGAAGAATCAGAAAACCTAAACAGACCAATTACAACAAATGGGATCGAAACAGTTATCAAAAAACTCCCAACAAAGAAAAGTCCGGGGCCCGATGGCTTCACAACGGAATTCTACCAAATATTCAAAGACGAACTAACTCCTATCCTTCTCAAACTATTTCAAAAAATTCAAGAGGAAGGAAGACTTCCAAGCTCCTGTTATGAGGCGAGCATAATTCTGATTCCAAAACCAGGCAAAGACAACACAAAGAAAGAAAATTATAGGCCAATATCTCTGATGAGTATAGATGCTAAAATCCTCAACAAAATATTAGCAAACCGGATCCAACAATATATGGAAAAAATCATACACCATGATCAAGTGGGATTTATTCTGGGGAAGCAAGGCTGGTACAATATTTGTAAATCAATCAATGTGATTCATCACATAAACAAAAAGAAGGAGAAAAACCATATGATAATTTCAATAGATGCAGAAAAAGCATTTGATAAAATCCAGCACCCATTCATGATCAAAACTCTCAGCAAAGTGGGAATTCAGGGAACATACCTCAACGTGATAAAAGCCATCTATGAGAAACCCACAGCCAACATCATACTCAATGGGAAAAAATTAAAAGCAGTCCCCTTAAGATTAGTAACAAGGCAGGGGTGCCCCCTTTCACCACTCTTATTTAACATAGTCCTGGAAGTCCTAGCCACAGCAATCAGACAAGAAGAAAAAATAAAAGGCATTCAAGTTGGAAAAGAAGAAGTAAAACTATCATTATTTGCAGATGATATGATATTGTATACAGAAAACCCTAAAGTCTCAGTCAAAAAACTACTGCACCTGATAAATGAATTCAGCAAAGTGGCAGGATATAAAAACAATACTCAGAAATCAGAAGCATTTTTATATACCAACAATGAACAGTCAGAAAGAGAAATTAAGGAAACAATCCCCTTCACAATTACAACCAAAAAAATAAAGTACCTAGGAGTAAACTTAACCAAGGAGACTAAAGACTTGTACTCGGAAAATTACAAAGCATTGATAAAAGAAATCAAGGAAGATACAAACAAGTGGAAGCATATACCGTGCTTATGGTTAGGAAGAATAAACATCATTAAAATGTCTATATTACCCAAAGTAATCTATAAATTCAATGCAATACCAATTAAAATACCAATGACATACTTCAAAGATATAGAACACATATTCCAAAAATTTATATGGAACCAAAAGAGAACACGAATAGCCTCAGCAATCTTAAAAAAGAAGAATAAAGTGGGAGGTATCACACTTCCTGATATCAAGTTATACTACAAGGCCGTTGTACTCAAAACAGCCTGGTACTGGCATAAGCCAGGCATATAGATCAATGGAACAGAACAGAGAACCCAGAAATAAACCCACAGTTCTATGGACAGCTGATATTTGACAAAGGAGGTAAGGAAATACAATGGAGTAAAGACAGCCTCTTTAACAAATGGTGTTGGGAAAATTGGACAGCTACTTGCAAAAAAATGAAACTAGATCACCAGCTTACACCACTCACAAAAATAAACTCAAAATGCATAAAAGACTTAAATGTAGGCCATGAAACCATAAGCATCTTAGAAGAAAACATAGGCAGTAAGCTCTTGGACATCTCTCGGAGCAATATATTTGCTGATTTATCTCCACAGGGAAGTGAAATAAAAGACAGGATAAACAAATGGGACTATATCAAACTAAAAAGCTTTTGCACAGCTAAAGACAACAAGAACAGAATAAAAAGACAAACTACACAATGGGAGAACATATTTGACAATACGTCTGATAAGGGGTTAATAACCAAAATTTATAAAGAACTTGTAAAACTCAACACCAGGAAGACAAACAACCCAATCCAAAAATGGGCAAAAGAGATGAATAGACACTTCTCCAAAGAGGACATACAGATGGCCAATAGGCATATGAAAAAATGCTCAACATCACTAATCATTAGAGAAATGCAAATTAAAACCACAATGAGATATCACCTCACACCAGTCAGAATGGCGCTTATCAACAAAACAACACAGAATAAGTGCTGGCGAGGATGTGGAGAAAAGGGAACCCTCCTGCACTGTTGGTGGGAATGCAGACTGGTGCAGCCACTGTGAAAAACAGTATGGAGATTCCTCAAAAATCTGAAAATCGAACTGCCTTTTGACCCAGCTATCCCACTTTTAGGAATATACCCCAAGGACACCATAGATCGGCTCGAAAAGGAGAAATGTACCCGCATGTTTGTGGCAGCATTGTTCACAATAGCGAAGATCTGGAAACAGCTCAAGTGTCCATCAGAGGACGAGTGGATTAAAAAGCTTTGGTACATATATACTATGGAATACTACTCAGCCATAAGAAATGATGACATCGGATCATTTACAATAACATGGATGGACCTTGACAACATTGTGCGGAGTGAAATAAGTAAATAAGAAAAAAAAAAACTAAGATGAATCCATACATAGAAGGGACATAAAAATGAGACTCAGAGACATGAACAAGAATGTGATGGCAACAGGGGCGGGGGGTTGGGGGAGGGGGGATGGGGTGAAGAGGGAGAGAGGGGTTAGGGGAGGGGAGGGGCACAAAGAAAGCCAGATAGAAGGTGACAGAGGGCAGTTTGACTTTGGGGGAGGGGTATACAGCACAGTCAAATGTCAAAATAATCTGGAGATGTTTTCTCTCAATATATGTACACTGATTTATCAATGTCACTGCATTAAATTTAATAAAAAAAATAAAAAAAATGAAAAAAAAAAAAAAGAAAGAAAAGGAGACTGGCTTGGCATGTTTATGATGGTTAAGAAGTGGGGCCAGAATTAGGGTACCATGTCATCAAATGGGAGAATGCCTGAGATTTGTTATTCAGTTTATTTAGATGTGGAGTGGAAGGGGAAAGGGAAAAGATAACATTTAAAAAGTTGTCAGCAACCAAACATAAAAAATAGAGCCCAACTTTTATTACAGTACAAATTGTGGATTTTATTATTTAATAGTCAATGCCAGTATAGTGGCGTTGGTTGCTATCCAACAGCCACTTACTTTTCTCTTCTTTGTTGACAGAATTGACCTCCCACAGAGCCTGGAAATGAAACCCAGCCAATGAGATCTGAGAGGAAGTCTCTTGGAGGGCTATTAGGAATAATTTTGCTCTCTAATAAAAGGAGATACATAGGAGCCAAATGCTTTGTTTCATTACCAAGATATTTTGTGACTCAAATTTAAAAATTTAATAAATTAATAAATTTTAGGATTATTCAGGAAGATTTCATCTTGAATCCAAAATTTCCATTGTCTTCCAAGATGTCTAAGCTGAGCAACTTTAAGATAAGTAAATGTAGGTAATTATGAGATATCAACTCATTTTAATAATAGTGCCTACCTCCTGTTAGTCAAAAAGTCTAATTGTTAGTAATGATGTACTTTGCTTACTAGAAATTTAATGAATTCCTAGACACTTAATAAATGTAATTTTTGGACTAGATACAAAATTTCAAATTATGGAGTCCATGTGTGAAAAATTCTTGGCTGTGATCAGTTCAGATATAGTGATTTAAGGTGTGACTCTTTTGAGTGTCACATTTTAACTTTAAAACATTTATTTTTTCAATTACAGTTGACATACAATATTATATTAGTTTCTGGTGTACAACCCAGTAATTTGACATTATATAACTTACTAAGTGATTATCTTGGTAAGTCTTGTACCCAACTGACACCATACATAGTTATTAGGATATTATTGACTATTTTCCCTATGCTATAATTTACACCTATCTCCATAACTATAACAACCAATTTGTATTTCTTAGTTTTTTTTCCTTTTCAGGAAACTAGAGTAGGCAGAATAAAATGGCTCCCTAAACATTCCATGCCAGAACTCCAGAATCTGAGAATATGTTACATTACATGACAAAAGAGGCTTTGCATTTTGTGAGGGAGAGTGAGTTTTTGGTGGGAAGTCTTTTATTCAAATGTTTTCACAGGTTTTACTGTCTAATTTTTATACCCATAATATTAAAATAATTTTTTTCTACTGGTTTGAGAGAGAGAGAGACTAGGAGGGAGAGGAGAAGGGGAAGCATCAGTTATTTTAATTTTTCCATTTAATTATGTTATATTTATAATCTGAACCTTGAAGCCATGGACAAATATAAATGTCTATAACTGACTTAGTGGATTTTCCCTCTTCTAGTCTTAAGTGGCATCATGGAGATATAACTTCTGGATCTTTGACAGTTTTCCAACCAAATATTGTCATCTACAATCTTTAGAACCTCTTGTAGCAGTCATTAGTTATTATTTGTTTATTTATTTATTTATTTTTCATTTTTCCAAAGCTGGAAATGGGGAGGCAGTCAGACAGACTCCCACATGCGCCCGACCGGGATCCATCCGGCATGCCCACCAGGAGACGATGCTCTGCCCCTCTGGGGCGTTGCTCTGTTGCATCCAGAGCCATTCTAGCACCTGAGGCAGAGGCCACAGAGTCCTCCTCAGCGCCCGGGCCATCTTTGCTCCAATGGAGCCTCGGCTGTGGGAGGGGAAGAGAGAGACAGAGAGGAAGGAGAGGGGGAGGGGTGGAGAAGCAGATGGGTGCTTCTCCTGTGTGCCCTGGCCAGGAATCGAACCTGGGACTCCTGCACGCCAGGCCGATGCTCTACCGCTGAGCCAACTGGCCAGGGCCAGTCATTAGTTATTGATGATGGAGTGTTACATTCCCTCACTTTCTCTGAGGTCTGGAAATTTTTATGAAACTACAGCAACATGCATTTTCATGGAATTATTTTAATGTATTAAAGATAAAATATTATTTTTCTCTTCAATTGAAGGACAGGAAAGGAAAGAATTATAGACTCTTTATTTTTAAATCCTAATGTCAGTTATTTATTTTTAATGTTAATTATTGGAAATATGAATAAAATATATGTATATATGTATGCATTTATATATACACATATTTTATGCATAACATACTGGAAATATGAACAAAAATTTCAATTAAGTTGTTTTTTAATTTTTGAAATTTTCAAGTATTCTTTCTATTTGAGAATAATCTTTTTTCTCTACCTTATTTATTAACTTTTTTTCTACATGACATTTGAGGGGGAAGTTTTGAAAGATGAAGTGCTGTTTTACTAGTTGCTGTATGTAGCTTCTAATAAATGTCATTGATAACACCAATAAATAACGCAAATAAAAATGAAGCCCTGGCAGGATAGCTCAACTGGTTGGAACTTCATCTCAAAGCACAGAGGTTGCTGGTTTGATCCCCGGTCAGGGTACATACAGGAACAGCTTAATGTTCCTGTCTCTCTCTCCTTGCCTCTTTCTAAAAAAAAAAAAAAAAAAAAAAAATGTAAGTCAAAAAATTCTCTCTCTTTCTTAATTCTCTATTTTTTTTAAAATTACATGGGAACACTTCTGCATTAAGTGATTAATTGTTTAGAAAATTGTTTGTTTTCTCTCATATGAATAAATAGGAAATGAGGCTAACTTAGTGTTTTCTATGGAATTGTTGATCTCAGAGTCCCTTTCTAGATATATATTGATCACTTTATAGTTACATAGGCAGCCATACATGGCTGATACATGGTTATATTAAACTTGTTTCTTAGAAACAGCTTTTGCTGATAAATTCTAATCTGAAACTATATCTATAGGTTACTGTATAGTATCTGCTTTAGATTATCATAAAACCTGACATCTCATTTCATCATTTTAGATTACTTTTTTGTTGCCTTATCATTACCAATGAGATGAAGAAGTCAGCAACTAATTTTTCTACAAGAACCATAAATATTAAGAGTTTAGTTTTCCTAGGTGTATTTTGAAAGAATTTATGTCAAAATGACAAACTTGGTAAGTCCAGGTTACGTCAAAAATATTTGTATAAAAAAATTTCCAATGTTTTACTATTAGGTAATAGTTATGTATACCTCATGAACTTTGAACTCCAGTTACTGTTAATTGTCATGTTTCCTGTCTATGAATCAAAGTGTCAGCACTATATGGTATCCCTAAATTCAGAAGATGCCACATGCATTAAGAAGTTGTATCTCCTAGTCCTCACCTTTTAAGAATACATTTATATTTGGTTCCATTGTACACTATAAGAAAGGATTTTGGGTATATCTTTATTATATACATCAATGTGGATGGCAGTTGATGACTCCAGATAGCTTATTTAATATTATTCACTGTTTATCTATATTATGCAGTCAAAATAAGATTAGCATATTGCTACATAATGTATGTTTTAGGTGACCAGAAAAATCTGGGTAAAAAGAGACCTTCTATAACTACAGAAAAACATTATTATATTCCCAGGAATGAAAACTGATTCACAAAGAGACAGAATATGTAATTTGAAAAAGAGTGTACTTACTATTATAATCAGTAAGTCAAAACAGTTAAGTTCCATTGTAGTACTCATTTCTCTCCTATAGTAGAGTTAGTCATTTTGCACGTCTATCTCCTCTACTAGAATACCACTAATTGAAGGGTATGTCATATGTATTTAAAAGCAAATAATAGGTATTCAATATATGATTATGGAATTACATTGAATAATGTGGAAGAGGAGAGAGAGTTTGGTAAAAGTTAAAAAAATAGAACAAATTTGTGGTACTCACTATTGATGTTTTAAATGCAAAAGAACACTGAAAGAAATTGGAGATTGTTACACGTAGGACCACGCAACTCACTTACTAGTAAGTCTTCTCTCTGGCAATCTCAACAGTATAGAATCCCGGTGAGCTGGACATATGCTTTTGTCAAGGATCTCTTTGGGGAAATGGTCCCTTTCTCATTCTTGTTCTATGTGGTTAATGTGGTGTTTATCCCATCTTGTTGGCCTAGGTATGAGAATATCCTGAGCAATCACAAAACCTCAATGATGAGTTTAGGAACACATGACTCAAACAAAATTGATAATAATCCTACTTAGAAGATTTTGTTAGAACTGGTGAAAAGTAACATCTGTTTCTTTTCTGAAGTTGTTACTTATCCAAAATTTTAAGCCTAGAGCTACCAGTGATCACCACTGACATCTCATAGAAAAAATTTAGCTCAGAAATAAGCCAACACATGAGGAAAGCAGAGAAGAGTGATAAAAAGAGGCACTCTGATGACTTGTTTAGGTCACCATTTGAATTCAGCAAGCCCTGCAGCCAGTTGTATTCCTTGAACTTTTATATTTATGACATTTACAAATATAAAAAACCTGATAAAAGTTATAATAGACCGTAAAATGTAGAAAATGTCAAATAGAGATATATTGAATGGCAATAATATTTCTCTTCCTAAGGCTGCTATGTTGGTGTATATGTATATATAACTCAGAGGTGTTGGTTAAACTGCTGGCTATTTATTTATTTATTTAAATGAGAGAAACAAATAGACAGGGATGGAACAGACAGACAGGAAGAGAGAAATGAGAAACATCAATTTTTTGTTGTGGCACCTTAGTTGTTCATTGAATGCTTTCTCATATGTGTCTTTACCGGGGGGCTATAGCAGAGCGAGTGACTTCTTGCTAAAGTCAGTGAACTTGGGCTCTAGACAACAACCTTGTACTTCAAGCCACTGACGTTTGGCCTCAAACCAGCAATCATGGGATCATGTTAATGATCCCATGCTCAAGCTAGCAACCATACGCTCAAGCTAGTGAGCCCACACTCAAGGTGGTGACGTCACGGTTTCAAACTTGGGTCCTCAGTATTCCAGGTCAATGCTCTATCCATTGCACCACCACTGGTCAGGCCAGATTATTGGCTATTTTAGATAAAATGCCAGACAATGTGTCTTTCAAGATTGATATTTTAGGTCTCTAAAATTTCCATACTGTGAAAAATTTTGTGCGAATGTGAGTGGATAGAACAGACATTGCCCACAGGTGTTGGTTTACAGCCAGAAGAAATAATTAAATAAAACAGTAGTTGATTTCCTTTTGTAGATGGAGTGATTGCATTTTAAATTGAAGTTGGGGTAGTAGAGCTATGTTGAAACTAGAATTTTTACATTGTTGAGGAAGAGAAGTGTACATTTGTCATAGTCAATCAATGTTTGTGTTGTAGTGGATGTATTGACCACGCAGTGCATAACTTTGTGAAGCTACCATTTTATCATTCTTAATGGTACTTACTGGCTCAAGGGAGCCTGATTCACTCTCTGAGTTCAGAACAAAGCTTGTGGCATAGGCCTGACTATCAGAGTAACATAGAAATTAGATCAAATATGGGTATATCAACCAAACCAGTCAATGAATACTTATCGTGTTTTCAATAACTATCAGAAATTAAGAATACTGCTCTTTCAAGTATTGTTAACTCAGCTGATGGTGACTACTTTTGAAGAAAACATATTTGAAAATGCAATGTAAATAAGGAATGAAAGCTGAGAAATGGAGAGAAAATGGTGAGTTAGAAAACTGGAGGGAGAGTAGGTGGAAGAAAAAAATGAGAGATTAGAATTAGAGGAAATCTGACAGGATTTTTGTATCCAACCTTAATAAATCTAGATGTACTTCTGGTGTTTTCAATAATAGAGCCAATAATTTTGTTTTTGGCCTTATCAAATTTGAGTTGTTTATCTGTTACTTGCAGCCAAGAAAGTATTTAAGTTATAGAGATCACATTTTAAGAGGTAAATTATCAAGTAGATAAAAATAGATGCCAAAAAAACTCAACTTCTAAAGTGCATGTGTTTTATTGACATAAAAACCACAGCTAATATAGCACTATAATTATCCAAGAAATTCCAACAATATTTTGTTGTTGTTTTCAGCTTTCAGTAAGTAAAATCTAGGGCAATTGCTATAGCCAGACATATTGATGACACTGCATTATAACCATTCATGGGATATTTTTAAAGAAATAACACAAAAATCTATGAAAATTGTGAACAATTACTAAAAGCATATATAGCTTTATGACGGCAAATAAAACATGAATAAGAGATATGATGTGATATCAAAGGATGTGAGAGGTCCCCTTGGACTCTCCCTTTGAAGTTTCAACAGTTTGAATAGTTATAACTCAACAAAAGATTCCCTGCCTAATACAAATCATGCCTGAGAGATCTGTACATTGAAACATCTAAAGGTGGGCAAGTGGGTATAAGTGGGAGAGGCGAGAAGGGAGAAGAGCTCAGAGGAGCCATGGATGCAGCCCTGCAGCAAAGAGTTCACAGTGGGCTTCAACCTGAATGGAGAAGAATCTGGTTGTGGATGGTGCTCCCTTTATCTAGAAGGAGCAAAAAGATTTGGTAGGCATTCCTGCAGCAGTGAGCACTGTGAATTGTAGCTGAGCCCAGAGACCTGGGGAGGACACAGCATGGGGGCACAGCAATAGTTGTTGAGCAATCAGCATTCCAGGTAGAGAAAAAAATCATGGTTTCCTGCTGTCACATAGCATCCCAGAGCTTGCTTCCCTTCACCCTTGGTGGTGGGTTATGGATTACATTATCTGCAAATGGAAAACTATAGAAATGATTTTTCCCCTGAGCAAAAAGTACACTCTGACACTATTCCTGGTTCTGGTGGGTAAAGGCCTGAAGAATTCTGAGGCCACTATTACGGAGAGCGTAAAACAACAAAGAAGCTTGTAGGTTCCCCCTAAGCCCACCCAACCTCACACTGATAGCAGGCTCTGGCAAGAGGGAGATGACACTGGGGCTTCACAGAGATAAAACAAACAAACAAACAAACAAAACAAAACAAAATCTTGTGATTCACTGCCACCTATTCAAAGATAAAAGAAAAACCTTTCTTATATTAATCTGCTAGAGAAGTTCCACTCACACATAGAAGCTTAGACAGAGAGAAGATCCATCAAATACATAAATAACCAAGGCAGTAAGGCAGCTTAGTAAGAAAATTACTAAACTCTAGAAAGCAAAAAGACATGGAAATATGTAATATTACACAAATAACAAAGAAATTAAGATTATAGTTCTATAATTACTTAATGAGATGCAAGAAAACAGAGAGACAATTTAACATACTCAGAAAACAAAGTAATAAACAAAATGAGTACTTTACCAAAGAGATTGAAACTTAAAAAAGAGCTAAGCAAAATTTTGGAGATAAAAAAACTCAATAAAAAAGATCAAGAATGAACGAACAAGCAACGTAAATAGAACAGACCAGGTGGAGGAATAGATTAGTGATACTGAAGACAGAAAGCTAGAAATAATGAGAGGAAAGAAGAGAAAAAACTTGAGCATAAAAATAAATAAAAGAACTACATGAAAGCTCTACAAGAATTGTCTGACTCCATCAGAGAGAGCAATATACAAATAATAAGCACACCAGAAGAAGAGAGTGAGAAGGGAACAAAAAGTCTATTCAAACAAATAGTTGATGAGAACTTTACAAACCAATGGAAAGAAGTAGATCCGCAAATCCAATAAACAAACAACACCTTCTTACTTCAATCCAAAGAGGCCTTCTCCAAGGCCCATTGTATTAAAACTGTCAAAAATTAATGACAGGTTCTGTCAGGGTAGCAAAGCTGGTTAGAGCATCATCCCAGCCTACCAAGGTTGAAGGTTCAATCTCTGGTCATGGCACATAAAGGAATCAACCAATGATGTCATGGATTAGTGAAACAACAAGTAGATCTTCTTCTCTCTTCTTCTTCTGCTGTCTTTAAAAAGCCAATAAAAAATTAATGACAAAGAATGATACCTCAAGGCAGCCAGGGGAAAGAAAGTAATGTATAAAGGAAAGGCCATTAAGTTATCACCAGAAATCTCAGCAGAACCTCTAAAAGCCAGAAGAGAGGAATTTATCATCAGAAGCCCTTCATTGAAGGAAATGCTTAAAGTGTTTATTCCACCTAAAACAAGAAACAAATGTCACAAAACCACAAGTAAGATCACCAACAAAATTACAGCATAAATAGGGATAATCTGTGATAACTAAACATAAAAAGGGATGTGGCAAAGGAGGATAGAGATCAGATTCAGTGAAAAGAAAAAGGACTACTGTATATATGAAATGTTCTTTTTCATACACCTAATGGTAACCACCCATAAAAAACCCAAAACTGAAACATATAGCTTAAAAAAGAGGAAACAGAAAAGAAGTATGGAATACCACCAAATAAAAATGACAGAAACACAAAGGAAAAGTAGCAATGGTGGCACAGAGCTACCAAAAAACAAAACATAAAATAGCTATAGGAAATTCTCATCCACCAATAATTACCCTAAATGTAAATAGACTGAATTTACCAATAAAGAGTCACACAGTGGCAGATTGGATAAAAAAACAAAACCCAACTATATGCTGCCTTCCGAAAACACTTCTATGCTACAAAGACAAAGACTTTAAGTTATGAGGTGAAAAATGGTTCTCCAAGCAAGTAACAACCACTGATAAGCAAGTATAGCCATCTGACAGAACAGATTTCAAGATAACAAAAGTAACAAGAGACAAAGATGAACATTTTATAATGATAAAAGGGACACTACATCAAGAAAAGATAGCACTACTAAATATATATGCATCCAACTAAAGGAAGAAGCTGAAAAAAACCAATCATTTGTTAGAGACCTAAAAATAAAAATTGACAGCTCTCAACATGTCATCCAAACAGAAAATTGATAAAGAAATATTGGCCTTAAACGACACATTAGACCAAAGGACAAAATTGACATTTACAGAGCCTTTTATCTAGGAATATCAGATTATACATTTTTTTCTAGTACACATGGAACATTCTCAAGTATAGATGCATGTTGGGTCACAAAACAATCCTCATCAAAATTAAGAGAATTTAAATTTTATCAAGCATATTCCCTGGCCAAAATACTTTGAAATTAGAAATCATCTGCAAAAAGGAAGTAAAGAGACCCACTAATATATATATAAAGATTAAACAGCATACTACTAAAAAGTGATTGGGACAAACAAATAAAAGGTGAGAGCAAAAGATATATAGAAACAAGAGAGAATAACAATAAGACGTATAAAAACTTTTGGGTTGCAGTGAAATTGGTAATAAGAAAGAAGTTTATATCATTACAGGCCTATCTCAAAAGACAAGAAATCCCAGGTAAGCAACCTAACATTATACCTTAAAGGACTAGAGAAAAGGTGAACAAAAATAACTTAAAGTCAACAGAAGTAAAGAAATAATAAAAATTAGGGTAAAATCGAATGAAATAGAGAACAAAAAATTATACAAAAATTAATAAAAACAAAGGGTTAGTTCATTGAAAAAGTTAATAAAATTGAAATACATCTGACTAGATTCAATAAGGAAAAAAAGAGAAAAGACTCATAAACAAAATCACAATTGAAAGAGATGTTAACACAGACATCAAATATATACAAAAAAATCATACTCAAATATTATGAAAGACCATATGCCACCAAGTTCTAAAACCTAGAAGAAACAGAAAAATTCCTAGAAATATAAAACTTTTCTAGACTGAGTCATGAAGAATTCAAAAATCTAAATGACTAATAAACAGTGAGGACATTGAAGCAATCATCAATAACATCCTAAAAAAAAAATCCAGGATCAAATTGCTTCACTAATGAATTCTACCAAACATTCAAAGATGTGGTACCTATCCTTCTCAAACTCTTCTAAAAAATTGAAGAGGTAATAATTCCTAACACATTGTATGAGGTCAACATAACACTGATACCAGAACTTGGCCAGGATAACACACACACACGAAACTTCTGACCAATATTTCTGTAGAATACAGATGCAAAAATACTAAAGAAATTGCTAGCAAATTTAATACAACAATACATTAAAAAATAATACAGAATGGTCAAGTGGGGTTTATTCCACAGGCACAAGGATAGTTCAACATATGAAAATTGATTGATGTAATATACCAGATTAACAAAACAAAGCATAAAATTTATATGATCTTATCAATAATGCAGAAAATGTATTGGATAAGATACAACATCAATTTATGATTAAAACACTAAATAAAATAGGTATAGAAGCAAAATGCCTCAATATAATAAAGATCACATATGACAAACCCTCAGCCAATACTGTACTCAATGTTGAAAAATGATAGCTCTTTCTCTAAAATCAGGAACAAGTCAAGGATGCCCACTGTTATTCAACACTTACCACTCTTATTCAATATAATTCTGTAAGTCTTAGTAATCAAGCAAGAGACAAAAATAAAAGGCATCCAAATCAGGAAGAAAGAAGTAAAAGTGTCACTTTTTACAGATGATATGATTCTATATATAGAAAACCCTAAATACTCCACCAAAACACTATAAGAAATGATCAACAAATACAGTAAAGTCACAGGATAAAAGAAATGAATGTATAAAAATCCACTGCTTTTCTATATATCAATATTAACAATGAAACCAGAAAAAGAAAGAGAAAAACAATTTCTTTCACAATTTCAACCAAAAGAATAAAATACCTAGTAATAAATTTAGCAAAAGATGGGAAGGAGCTATATACTGAAAACTACAAAGTATTTTTAGAAGACATTGAAAAAGATACAATAAAATGGAAAAATATTCTATGTTCATGGATCTCAGACAAATCAACATAGTTAAAATGACCATATTTACCCCAAACAATATACAGATTTTATGCAATCCCCATCAATATCTCAATGTAATTTTTAAAAGAAATAGAACAACAAAAAAACCCTCATCAAATTTGTATGGAAAACAAAAGACTCTGAATAACCAAAGCAATTCTGACAAATAGGAACAAAGCCAGAGGTATTATACTACCTGACTTCAAATTATACTGCAAAACAACCAAAATCAAAATAGCATGGTATTTGTCAAAAACAAATAGAACAGAATTGAGAGTCCAGAAATAAATCAACCAATATATGGGCTAATAATTTTTGACAAAAAGCTAAAACACAATGGAGAAAAAAAACTTTTTCAATAAATGGTGCTGGGAAAATTGAAAGACCATATGCAAAAAAAATGAAACTAGTTTGTTCCATACACAAAAACTAATTCAAAATGCATCAAAGACCTAAATATAAGATCTGAAACAATAAATTACATAGAAAAAAATATATGCTAAACTTTTGGACCTTGGTTGTTGACAATATTTTATGAATTTGTTTTCAAAGGCAAGAAAAATAAAAGCAAAAATAAATGTATAGTATTATATCTAACTAAAAAGCTTCTGCATAGCAAAAATATACAAACAAAAAACAATCTGAATGGGAGAGAATATTGCAATCAACAGCTCCTACAAGGTGTTACTATCCAAAAGTATATAAAGAGTTTATGCAACTCACCACCAAACAAACAATTCAATTAAAAAATGGGCAGAGGACCTAAACAGACACTTCTCCCAAGAAGACATAGAAACAGCCAACAGATACATATAAAGATGTTCAACTTCAGTAGCTGTTAGGGAAATGCAAATAAAACCTACAATAAGATACCACCTCAGACCTGTTAGAATGGTTGTTATTGACAAGACACATAATAATAAGTGCTGGAGAGGTTGTGGAGAAGAAGAAACCCTCAGTCAGTGCTAGTGGATATGTAAACTGGTATGGCCACTATGAAAACACTGTGACACTTGCTCAAAAATTAAGAATAGAGTTACCATATGACCTGGCAATCCTTCTACTGGGTATCTACCCAAAAAACTTGAAAACACTTATTCACATAAATATATGCACCCCCATGTTCATTACAGAATTATTCACTGTGGCCAAGACAAGGCGACAACCAAAATGTCTTCAATAGAGGTTTGGATAAAGAAGATGTGACACATATATAGCATGAAATACTACTCAGCCATAAAAAACAATGAAATACAGCCATGGCCTGCCAGCTTGGTTGGTTGGAGTGTTCTCCCTGGCCAGAGTACATACAGAAAACAGATCGATGTCACCTTAATAAATTTAATTAGAAAAGAAATTGGAGATACAAACTTAAAATTAATAAAATTCTTGAAATAATCTTTTTTGTAATGATAGTAATAATTATTATGACTGCCATTGGTAGTTGATTAATTTTCTGTGAGGTCGGTGTGATTACATTCCTTATTCTCCAAATTAGAAACTGACTCTCATAGAGGTGGCCTCAACCACCATATATTGCTGCTTACATAGTTAGTGTAATATATATAAAGCTGCAGTAACAAATACCTTAACATTTCTATGACTAACTCTGTTTCCTGCTTAAGAGTTTCGAGCTGGTAGTAAGACCTACAGAATAACTCTCTTCCACCTAGTTGTTTAGTCACAGGCTGATGGAGTCTCTGCTATCTTTAATCCATGACTTTGAACATTCCAGCTAGAGAAAATGCAAAGATCATGGAGAAACCTGTGAGGGAAGAAATTATGAGCCATATAATGAAGTTGCACATCTCATTTCTACTGATATTCTATTGTATGAGATTTACACACTGCAAGAGAAGCTGGTATGTTTTGTCTAGCTGTCAATTCAAAAAAGAATGAACTATTTTTATTGGCTAACTAGTAGTATTTGTCACAATTCCCTTCCTTTTTTACTTTTAAAATTGTAGTTGGTATAATAGTAAAACTATGAAGAAAGATACATTGGAAAGAGAAAGAAGAAAACAACCAAAAAATATCCTTTGAAAAATTTCACTAGAAACTAGAACAAGATTCTGGGTGGAAAATTGTCAAAAGTAAAGATAGGGTAAAGTTGAACATTTTCTAAGGAAATATCATTAAATTCCTTCTGTCTTCACCTTTCAGGTCATTAATAAAGTTGTAGAAAGACTGTGAGATTTGGGTAAGAGAACTGGATTTAATTCTCACTTGAATTTTAACTAGCTGTTTGTTATTGGATAACTGCCTATCCTCACTGAGATTTAGTTTCTTTGATGTAAAATTGTATAGTATATATTATACATACAAAATAAAATTCTTATGAAGATTAAAGTTCATATAAATAATGTCTTATCTAATATCTGCTATTCTTAATATTATTGTGATCAGAAAAATAAATTAGATAGCTAGTTCATGTTAGTAGTAGTTCACTATTAAAAATGCCCAGTCTTGGATTTTCATTTCTCATGAGTACAAAATTGACCCTGAGCTGGGTTTGGGATAGGGAGTTTGGGTGGTGAAAAGCAGTTTCAGATGGGAACAAATGTCTGAAGAGGCAGAGAACTGGGTGGTTCAGGGATGTCTTTTGTCTTCTACAGCCACATGAAATTCATATGACAGGCCTTTAAATTCTGTGGTGACCCAAATTATTTGTTGTGCTTTTGCATTCACTGAGTTAAGAGGTTCCTAAGTCTTGTTTCCTCACTTTCTCTGAATCCAAATTCATATAGTGTTTACAGGAAAATTTATTTATTTGTCTATCATGATTTCAGCAAGAGAAAGAAAATGTTAATTAAAATAAAAGAAACCATCAACATCTCCCCTACAACAGTAACAAATAAGCTAAGCTTAACTATGGAACTCAGCTTTCTCTGAAGATTTAATTTGCTTTTTCTAACTCTTTCTTGTCACCTTGGCTTTGGTATCTGCACTACTAATAGTGAAATAATGGAGTAAAATGATTTGAGGCAAAAATCTTCACTGTCATTCCATCTGCAGCATAGACCATAATGCCTAACACCAAAGAGGAAATGGATGTATGGACAAGTATGTATTCATTGTCTGATGAACTCAGATTGTATCAGAACATTTGAGGCTAGATAATACAAACACAATATGTAGTTAATATGTTCTTTTTAAGAATAGTGTTATTGTCCACTTTAAGTATTATATTTTAGTCACATTAAACTCTCTTGATTACAAAATATTTTCTTACTTTCTAGTTGTTTACCACTCATTCATGAATTTATTCATTTATTTTTTATTTATTCATTTATTGGTTTACTTAGCATAGAATATTTTTCTTCTTGCCTAATTCTCTTCAATGACTCTTATTTAGCTTTCTAGTCTCAAAGCGTATTTTCTTCTTCTGGAAAATCCTTCACTATCCCAAATTCAAGAAAATAATTCCTCTTTTATTTGATAGATCTGGGTAGTTCTTCTACTAAACATAGAGCTAACCACTCTGTATTTGTACTTTTGTCTCTTCAAGTATCAAATTCAATAAAGAACTCAATGACCAAAAGTAATGCAAAGAGACCCATTCTTTATTCAATTATTATTATGGGAAAAAGACCTTTAAATAATATCAACTCCAATTTTTAACCAAAGAAGTTGTTTTTAAAATTGTTTTCCATAGTAGATACACCCAAAGCCTTCAAGTCTCCCCCGCTTTTCTTTTTGAGGAAGACACACATATACACATACAGAGAAAGGGGTATATATTATATAATAATATAAAAGCATCATCTCACTGTTTCATTTAGTTGTGTTGTGGTTTCTCATATGTGCCCTGATTGGGGCTCCAACCTGTGACTTTAGCAGTCTGGCTAGCACCCTCAGCCTCTACCCACCGCTCCACTGGCCAGGGCTATGTTCTTTTTTTTTTTTTTTTTTTTTTTTTTTTTTTTTTTGTCACCCAGAATGAAACCTCCAGAATGGCTTTCTTGGCTCTTTCACCCCTCCTGGATGTTTGATTTCCTTTTCTTCTTTCTTCAACACAATTTCTTCTAGTGCAGAGCTATTTTAAGGGTGCAGATTCACATTGATCCTAGTAACCTATGCTGTCAAAAGCTATTAGAAAAGTACAGAAATGAAGAGGGAACATGTAAAATCTTTTATAAAATATTGATATTTATTCTGTATGATGAATCTAGTAACAAAAATGGGCTTGATTTTGTTTTTTTTTAATTTTATCTATATTAATTTTTTTTTGTATTTAAAAATGTATTTTTGTCTATGATGCATTGGGAAGGAAAAAGCTAGTGTTTCAACACACATAGTTTAAGAAGCTTTATCCTAGTTTCTTCCTAAAGTTGATATCAATATACTTTACTGACTTGACAGCACACGCAC
Organism: Saccopteryx leptura; assembly: GCF_036850995.1. NCBI lineage: Eukaryota > Metazoa > Chordata > Mammalia > Chiroptera > Emballonuridae > Saccopteryx > Saccopteryx leptura. The sequence goes on from NC_089507.1 coordinate 41,551,952, forward strand.
TATACAATCAGAATGGAGGCCAACCAAAATCGGTATTTTTTGACCTTCTGAACAAGTACTGTATTTGTTTGCATTTCAGTCCTGCTTCTCCTTTTAGAGGTCTCCTTTTTCTGATTTCCCCAGTCCTATAAAACAGGTCAGGAACAAAATAAGCAAGCCCTTACATGGGAAACAGGAGAGGCAAAGGGTCTAAAGACAAAGTCCTCTGTCCTAGTGTAAGTCTGGGACGGGTGGCAGTATGACTAATCTTATATGTTACCGATTAAAGATTTTAGTTTTATAAGATGATAGCAGATATCCATCCAAAGGGAAAGGTGTTAAGATAGATAAAGCTGAAAGTCAAGAAGAGATCCTGCATTTAATAATGACTTAATTTTATACTTTTTAGTTTGTAATTCTAAAAGTAAAATGGTTATGACATAAATTTTCTTCAGGGATATATATTTATAAGGCCATTTGCATTCCATTTTGAAAATGGCTTTAGGTTAGCTTTTGCTTTTCTAAAAGTATTTTCTTGGGAGTGAATACTCTGTTTCCTTATGGTTTTCATCATGCAGGAAATACTTTGCACTAGTTAAAAGGCATCTAAAAATAACATGGCCAACCCCCTTCCCCCTAGCATCAGTAACATCTCTCTCACAGTATTCTTAAATTTCAAATATTGAGTCATAATTATTGCCTGTGATAAATTGATCATTTTGGAGATAAGTGGGCTGTATAAACTGTTTGCCACTCACATGCACTGCCCACATCTTTTTCTTTCTGGAAAAACCCATTTATATCTATCACTTCAATTATAATCATTATTTGGATAGCTCTCAAATCACCTTCTCCAGCCCCAAGAATCTCCTTGTTGATGATCAGAATTTTCAAGGGGCTAATGCACATCTTTACTTGCCTAATACCTGTGTTTCTTAAAGACAACACATTTGAAATGAAATGGAATTTTTCTATACACTTATCCTCATTCTTGATAAAATAATCTACTCTGTCTTACTTTTTTTATTTTTATTAATGGTGACATCAGTCTTTTAGTTACCTAGGGTACGGTAATTTATTCTTTTCCTTTTCCGCTTTATCTATTATGCTCACATCTTGATGCTATCTAAAAAAATGTCTTTTGTATTTTTTTTTTATCTATTCTCTGCATACTTCTATTCCTTTTGACCCGGACTTGACTTTTTGCTTTTAATTTCTTGCAACTTAATTTTACTCTTCTTTCTACCAGTAGGATTTTCATGCTAAATCACAGGTTAGTTCATAATAACCTTTCCTCATTACAAAAATTATCCAATTTTCTTCTACTTGCAGAATAAATTCAAACTTTTTAACCTGAAATTCAAGACCTTTAAAAAATAGGTGGTTTAATATAAATCAAAAGCTCAATGCAGGCAGTATATTCCCCTTATCCAGGATTTGTCATTTCACATCTCTATCTTTTAAAATATTTTTTCTCCAATCTTTTCCTCCACTTGTCATTGTTCTCCTAAACATTCAAGGCCTACATAAAGTGCCTTCTTATTTCCTTCACATAATAGGCTCATGCCTGTGAAATCCTAGGAAAATTGACTTGAATCTCTACTTTGGTTTTATTGTAAATATAGTAAAATTTTATCACAGGTTGACTTAATTTAATTATCTATATGCGTGATTTAAATGTAAATAGTACTGTATTTTCGAGTCTACCTCTACCAGTCATTCTTTTCAAAGAAAGTACAAGTTGAGAGTCATGGATTTAAGTTCCATAAATACGCCCCAATTTCTATAAGCTTTTAATAGGAGCATCTTCCTGAGTTATAGTTTGATGTGTTTCTAGCTGGAGATGTAGTAGCATTTTAAAATAATATTTAATAATGTCTCAAAATGCTAAGCTAGTGATAAGGAAACACTTCTTAATAGGTCATTTTTTTTCTCTGCCATACTGGACTAATTATAAGATACATGTTTATTTCCAATGTGGCATTATCCTAAGGAGATTTTCAATTTTGAATAAGAAGCAGATCTGCAAACTTTTCTACTTTAAACTTTATTTTTAGGGTTTAGAACTTCTCAAGGAAATATTTATGTCATTCGTTTCCCTTTTAGCATGTATCACAATGCTCTGCTCATAGTGTTTGATGTGTGCTCTTTAAACTGAATTTATTTTGACTCATACAAACAGCATGGGCTTCATAGAAACAGCAAATAATCTCAAGCAATGTTAGCATTCTTTTATTCTGCTATATTTGTTGTAGAGTGAGAATTCTTTATATTCTTTCCTCTGACACTTCATGATCAACTGGGACATTCTCTAGGAAACCCTTACTACTGATTTTGTGAATTACCAGAGTAAAAAGGACTCTAACTGCTTGCTCTAGTAAATAAAAGAACTGGGCTGATCTGATTGAATTTGCTTGAAATTCAAGAAGAATTAAAGTCCACCTCAGCCTCTAAAGAATCATAAAATAGTGCTAAGTGGCTCACAGATGTGGTAAATTCAAACTCACAAATTATAGCTGTTTTTCTGGCATACTTAGTCCTTTCAGTCTGATAGAAGAAAAGAGTGGTGAAAAAAATATGTGTATGTGTATGTGTAGCATTTTCACAACTCAGTAATAACAAACTCTTCTTTTCTACGATGTTATGACATTTTAATGCCTTTGCAGGAAAAGATGACAGAGTTGTCTGCAAGTGGTAACATTTTAATTTTACACTTTGGGGATTTTGTTTTTTGATAGAATCTCTTTTATAACCTGACTAATGTAAGGTTATGTTTTTTCTCATTACCACCTTTGATCATCCTCTCAGCAAAACAAGGCTAATGTCATCATCATCATTAGGCTCTGGAAGAATTTCCTGCTGGTTTTTTTAGACAATCACAATATTTTTCATTTTATGAAAACTGTGAAGGAGTTTTTACTTCTGTCTTTTTATTTCTTATATTGAGTGTTTAGAGTGGCTGCAAAAAGAATAGTAAAACAAGTATCTTGAACAAAGCAATCAATCAACTACCATTCTAAATTAAATTTCCTCCCAAGTGTTTTATCCCGTGCATTTTCCAGATTGGTCTCTGCCTCAAACTGAGACTTCAGATTTAGGTTAGATATCTATCTGAATTTTATATTTTAAGTAGATTTTTAAACCTTAGCATAAATAACCAAATACGGTAACTACCAGAAATCTAGCCTGAAACTAAAAAGGCTTATGGTTTTTTTTTATCATTTGGGCTACTGTCCTAGTATTTGCTACCACTGTTCACGTCCCAATTAAGCTATTGAGCATATATTGCAGTTTTATTATATTAATAATATCTTTTGGGTTTTTCATATTAGAATATGATAAATACTATGTGAAATTATTTCATGTCAGCAAATCGTTACTGCTGTACTTGTATCAATGTCAAAAGAATAGCCTGACCAGGTAGTGGCACAGTGGATAGAGCGTCAGACTGGGATGCGGAGGACCCAGGTTTGAGACCCCGAGGTTGCCAGCTTCAGCATGGGCTCATCTAGTTTGAGCAAAGCTCACCAGCTTGGACCCAAGGTCACTGGCTTGAGCAAGGGGTTACTTGGTCTGCTGAAGGCCCATGGTCAAGGCACATATGAGAAAGCAATCACTGAACAAGTAAGGTGTCTGAACGAAAAACTGATGATTGTTGCTTCTCATCTCTCACCGTTCCTGTCTGTCTGTCCCTCTCTCTGACTCTCTCACTGTCTCTATAAAAAAAATATTATTAGTCTGTGGACTGCTCTAGAATGACAGTGGAATCTGAATAATTAATTGGCTGCTGAAAGGTCAGTCTAACCACTTCCATCAACATTTAGGAAGGTGCATTACGTTTCAGTTGTTAAGTACTTTACCATAGCTTTGATTATTTGTTTCTCACCACCATTTTATTAGGCCATTAAGAATTATCTTTGTTACTATAAGTCTGATAAATAGAGAAATTGAAGGATACAGAGATAGATATTAACTATGGTTAAACCAGTCACCCAAAGTTATGACTAAGGTCACCGATACATTAGAAATCTAAAATTACATGTCTAAGCTGCCATATGTTGTTTCATTATTTGATCAAAGGAGGAAGATTACCTTAGATATGGTATATTTTCAAATTTTCAGCTTCTAACAAAGCAATATCTTATATTTATGTAATACCTTTAAATTTTATCTTAATCAATCATTCAGCAAATATTTCTTCAGTGCTGACTTTGTGAACTACCCTATGAAGGAGTACGTACTTACAATGCCTTTTTTTTTGTCCTCAAGGAGCTTCATGTATACACTTCATTGTAATGTAAGACACTAAATAGGGAAGACATTTAATAACTGTTGAAAGGTGCATGAATCCAAGAATATAGAGCAGAATTTGATTTTCCTTACAAATGTCTCTTCACTTTTTCCTTATAAAGGTCAGAAGTAGGCTTTTGTCTGGCATGTATTGCCACTTGGATGGCCAAATGATTTGGCATACCTTTAAATTGATAATATTCCCATATTTCTTTAATACTTCTTTGAGTAGATAAAAAATTTAATTTTATATTTACTAAAGATATAATTTTCTTTTTTTAGTTTCAAAATAAGCAATTTATATCCTGCCAAAATGAATGAATTTTGGTTTGCAGTTTCAGATCTGAGACATAAGGTTTTGAATTTTCAAATCTTTCATTTGATTTCTACTTTTGAATCCTTGGTTTCTACTAGACTGGTGAAAAACTGGGCCTTTTAGGAATTCTTGCCTTTCCAGGTTTGTGCTGTGGTGACAAGGGAGGAATAGAGTATATGAGCTTCTCAAAGTGTGCATAGATTAATATCTCAGAATATATCTCAGCTACATTCTCATTCAGTAGACTATTATACAGTCAAAAAGGTTTCTCAACTAGTTTTTTTAATTTCTATTTTTTAATTCCTCAGAGCTATCCAAAAAGAACAGACAATAACTTCCCGGCTTTGGAAGTTGAGTTGGGTTGAGTAGGTTTCTCATCAGGAGATTCAGACTCTTTCACCCATGAGATCCTTTATCCTCTTAGCACTGGGGCTCTCCTGTCACCTCCCCCTTCCTGGATTTCAGTTACAGGCAAGCTGAATTCCCCTTGCAAGACTGGAAGATAAACAGCTATCTGTAATTTAAAGCCAGCCATGTGAAAGTTTTAGGTGTTAAGCTGACAAAGGCATTGTACTCACTTAAAACCTTTTCCTCATCTCTTTCTTTTCAGATTTACCATTTTCTACCTAGTCTCTGGACTTCTCAGACTTAGAGAGCAACCTCAACCTCCTACCCCTCATCTCTGTTTAAACTTGCCAACAAAGAGCCCAGGAAAGGAACTCTGACAAGCAAAAAAACAGGTCCTTACACTTCCATGTTTCCATCATGGGTGGGTGTTTCTGCCCCTTTTGATTTCTGGCCCATGTTACTATTATTCAGCATGAGTAGACAAATTACAATGAAATGAAATAGACCAATAGAATAGAGAGGCTCCATGCCTTATCCATTTCTGGATTTCTGAGACTACCACTAAAGGTCTTAACTTTCACATCGTTACCTGGTTCCCCACCTCATCCCTTGTGTACAACTCATTAGGCAATATTCTACTCCACAGGCAACTCAAAGAGAAGTCCTTCCATTTTCCTAGTTGCTAGTTACTGCCCTGCAATGTTCAGCCTCTAAGGCCACAAAGCTCTCTTTGAAACTTTTGTGTGTAAGCTTCATTTTTTCAGCATGGCCTTCTTGCGGGTTCCATAGGCATCTCTCTGTTGTTATAAAACCAGTTTCATTGGAACACAATGGGTAATTCTAGTATTTCCAGAGAAGCTACATCATCTTCCATGGATAAACCTCACTCCACAAACTCGAGTTTTCAATAAATACAAATTTTATTGTTCTCTGTGGCACAACTAAATTTTTGACTCTAGGATGGCAGGAAACTTAACACTGGTCTTTCCTCAAATTCAAACATACAAATAATCACGAGTATCAGGACCTTTAAAGAATTAAGAGGGAACCATACAAGGTAACTGAAAAGTGGCAATGACTGTTGAACCCTTTGAGTAGTGTTTTTCATGCTTGCTGACCCCTGGAAGTGAATTTATTTTCAAACAATGAAATTAGGTCTCATCATAGTTTTATTAACTTAAAATTATGTTTGTTTGATAACCAATTTATGGAAACAAGAAGAACATACATTTGCCTTTTTTTAATGTTGACTTACACATTTTTAAAATAAAAAATTTTGTTATCTGGATGGTCAGGAGGCACAAGGATGTATATAAACCTTCATACTGCTCAAAGGGTTAAATTACTCCTTAAATTATTTCTGTGTCATCTCAGGAGTTCAGAAAATCTTTTCTAAAACTGGGTTTTGCCATTTTCCTGAAGAAATATTTCCTGAATTCAGAATTTATAAATTAAGAATTCACAAATCACAATGTCTTTTTCTTTATCACTGGAATTAACTTCTTTTTATATTAAGAAATACTACTTCCTGAAAGGAAAAAAAAAGCACCATAATTTGAAGCAAAATACTGAGACTAAAATCTAAAATATTATTCTATATACACATACACCCAACTAAACTTAACTTTTTTTTCATTTTAATCTTTGACTGTTATTTTCACTTATCAGATATATTGTAAATGAAATAGCTATTGGCTTTTTATTTCTTTTCCTTTTATATTTTTGTTTTTCCTTTTCTGCTTCTCTTTTAGCAAATATCCCTACCCTGTCCACCTTTCTATAGGTTTGGTGTATTCTTTGGAAATTTCTTAAAATATCACAGTTTCTTTAGAAGACATAACAAAGGGCTTATTTAGATAATAAAATAAATCTTTCAATTTGTTCTATTATACCCTCTGGTTTTATGATTTCAATTGACTACAATTTCTGACTTATGGTGTCAAGGTTGGTGATTTGACAACAGTTTGGACATCTGAACTAAAAAACAAAAAAACAAAACCTAAACAAAGCAAAATAAAACAAAAAAACAAAAGAAACACTGAACAGAGATAGAAGTTACTGAAAATTGTTCTTTTCTAATTCAGAAATGGTATATTCAATATGCATTTTGTTAATTATGTTATAAATCATTTCTATTTAACTTGAAGCATATTTTCAATTTTGTCCAATTTTTTGTGTTGGTACCTCAGACATTTGCTTAACTGGTCCATCTATCTTGCTTGGACCACTATAATAGCCATTTAATTAGTCTCCTGACTCTGGTTTTACTTTATTTCAGTCATTCAGCCAAGGATTGCCAGAGGTGTCTGTATAAAATGCAAATCTAAGCATATTACCCACTTGCTTAAAATCTTACAATAACTTTCAAGAGTCTATGACACTGAATTGCTTAAGTTACAGTTTAGATTCCTCTGAAATTTCTTTAAGAGTGCAGAATAGTGGGCTGTACTTCACAAATACTGATTGAAAATTTTTACTGGGACTAGGAAATCTCTGGTGGGGTTTGGAGATTTGCATTTGCATTTAAGTAAGAACCTTGTGAATTTATGCCTGACAAAATTTAAAAGTCACTAGTTTAAAGATAGGAAAAATTAAAAGTCCTTAGATATGATGACCTTTCTTACCTTCTACTATTATTATGGAATCTCTGTTCAGGCTTTGCTTGATTATTTGTATTTTTCTATTTCTTTTATGTCTTTATGCTTTTTCACAGCGATTCCTTCTTTCCTGGATGCCTATTCTTATCTTTTTAACTGGATAATCCTACTTGTTCTATAAGAGGCAGTTGGAACAATTCTTCATCTATGAAGCTGTCTTTGACCTTCCACCTCCAGCAGAGAACCATTCTCACCCCTCTATGGGCTCCTATCACACTTAATAAATACTGTCATTACAGTGAGAAAGAGTTCAGGTTAACATTATAGACAGCTGTGAGTATTGTAACCAAAGAAATGGTATGAACTAATGTACCTGACTCTAACTGTGAGGGTGGTAATTATATTTCCTCTGTTTTTGATATGAGCATTCACTGTACAACAGCTGTTGTGTAGAAGACATTCAGAACATTTTGGCAGTAATATATTAAAAAATAAATGTGTACCAGGACATGTGATAGGAGTTCTACTGTATCTTAGTATTTAACAATTCGAGTCAAAAGCTTGAAGGCCAAAGCTGAAGAGAAAATCACTAAATGCATCCTATTCTAAAGATAGCTCCTAAAACTTGGTTTTAGGAGATCTTACTACATGCTATGGGAACCAGTCTCCCTTTTCTACTTACCACTTCAACCTTATTTCCTGCTCTGTATATCCAAGAAATGTCGACAGGCAAGAAATAATGGGAGTTTTAGTATCATCTTTGACCTCATGGGAAATGAATTGTGGATTGTTAGAGGTTTTCAACCATGAAGATAGGAGGTGAGCACTCTACCACCAGTTCAAATGATGGAGACACATACCTGGACTACAATAAGAGAGACTAGTGTTTTTCCCTCATTTAAATGTACACTTGAACAGCAGATTTCAAACTATCTCCCTGCCTTTCTAAGCGAGGAAAAAAATTGGGGAGAGAGGCAGCACAAGGTGGGGTTGGTGTAAAGCAGACTGCATCACCACCGGCATGGGAAGGATTTGTGAATTTCCTCTGTGTTAAGTGCACAGTGGGGAAGGTAACTGGTCTTTAGCCAAGCAACTAAAGTGATGGCCAAGGAATATACATTTACATGAGTTGACAACTGGGGGGTAGAAGCTGAGTAGATCACAGTGGAAGAGGATAAACTGGAACACCCATATTCAAAAACTGTTGAGTGTGTGTGTGTGTGTGTGGGGGGGCTTTCCCTGAGACAGAGGTGCCTTGTGAGAGAGGCACACATGGTAGGCAAAAGCCCCTAAGTCAATATTGGCCAGAAAAGCAACAGCAGCCACTACAGAGAAATGTTCACCTAGTCCACTGATGTTCACCATTTTTCTTTTGTTTTTTCTCATCCTTATTATTAGAGTAAGAGAAAATCTTTAAATACATCCTTTATCATGTGGAATTTTGAACTGAGATGGACTGACTGTATAGTCAACAATGTCCAGAAGAAAGAATCTTCTTAAGATGGTCATTAAAGAAGCTGCTTCCCAGTTAGAAACAGGAATTCAACAGAACATTTTAGAAGGAAGTGATTAAAGGAAAATAAACCATTTTATATTTTTATATTATCAAATTGAACTTCTTTTAAAAAACTCCAGTTTACTTGAATGAAAATAATGATCACTAGAAGGCAACAGGAGTTCACCAAGGGCTAATTCTATCCCAATAATATCATTTCACTTTCTGAAATTGTTTTTAGAGGTTTGGAAATACCCAAGTTCAATCAAGAACAAGGAAGCCTCAGGATAAGAATGAAGACCAGAGACTTGTAGTTTGTACAAGTGTCTAACGAAATGAAAGGTCAACCAGAATGGAGTGAAGTTTATATTGAGTTTAGAAAATGAAAAATAAAAACAAACTTTTTTTTGTCAGTTTTTACTTGTCATTCTACATTCAGAAGAGGCATTTTATTGAAGTGAAGAGGTTAAGAGATTCTTGTGGAGTAAGAATCTTAAGGAATAGGAGTTTTGATGTCAAGCAGGCCTAAATATGCATACTAACTCCATCCCCTAAAACAATGAGGCTTTCTCTTGCCTTTATATTTTTTCCTAGTAAGTAAAAATAATACCATTACTCACTTTTAATTGTTGTGCAAATAATGAAAATTATTTACTTGCAAAATATGATAGAAAACACAGAGTAAATTCTAATAAATATACATTTCTTCTAAGATAATTCTATTCTACTGCTAGAGAAGGTACTAGTTTCTGAAATTTTTTCTAATACATGAATACTCTTTAAAAAATATCCAACCTCTTTCACATTGGTTTAAACTGCATGAAGCTACTTTTAAATTCTGTCTTCCAGATGCTTTGATTCTGACAATGGGCAATTTGAATGGAGACACCAGTGTAGCTAGGTTTATGAAATCCAGAGCTCCATTCTATGGTAATGAATCACAATTTTTTTGTGTTTGGTTATTCACACTCTGAGTTGATTTCCCAAAGGCTGGTCAATTCTTGGTGACATGATAAAATAAGATTTCTGGTTTAACAAAGATGAGGGCTATCCCTTGGAAAGGAGTGACCACAGGATAATGTGACTTCCCATTCTCAGGGAACCAGCTAATCTTTATGTGTCACATAGCTGCTACCTCTCTTTTGAATTTCTCTTTGGAACTGCTTTATGACCTTAAGAATAGACAATTTGGAACAAGACAACTCTACAATGTGTCATGCAATAGGTGTGCACAAAATGGCAAGTTCATCAGGCAGGACAGTTAGGCAGATTAAACAGCAGGTATATTCATCTCCCTGGGGCAGAAAATGACATGAATCTGCAAGCAGGCATTAAAGAAAAAGATTCACAGTGGTAAAAAATTGTTAGCCACCTGCTAGTTCAGCATGATAGCAGGTACACATGTCAAATGCCCACAAAATCAGAATGACTTTTAAAAGCTTTCATATGGTTATAATGCCACTTTTTACCCTTTAAAACAAAAGAATACTGGGGTGCATTATGTGTTTTAAGTCTTCATCTTGAGAAGAAATAATAATTATCTTTTTAATTGAAGAAAAATGTAAAAAAAATCTGAATTAAATCCATGGACATGCAGTTTTACATTAGAATTTCAAATTTTAAAAATTCCCCCATTATAACTTTCCAAGATTATTAAGAATTATTTGGTTAACTCTGCCATTAATTTTAATCTCTTTTAAAAAAACAACTGCTGGCCCTGGCCATTTGGCTCAGTGGTAGAGCGTCGGCCTGGCATGCAGGAGTCCCAGGTTCAATTCCCGGCCAGGGCACACAAGAGAAGCACCCATCTGCTTCTCCACCCTTCCCCCTCTCCTTTCTCTCTGTCTCTTCCACTCCCACAGCCAAGGCTCCATTGGAGCAAAGTTGGCCCCAGGCGCTGAGGATGACTCTATATCCTCTGCCTCAGGCACTAGAATGGCTCTGGTTGCAACAGAGGGATGCCCCAGATGGGCAGAGCATCGCCTCTTGGTGGACATGCTGGGTGGATCCCGGTCGGGTGCATGCGGGAGTCTGTCTGACTGCCTCTCCATTTCCAACTTCAGAAAAACAAACAAACAAACAAACAAACAAACAAACAAAAAAAAAAACTGCTTTTACCGGAATTGTTGCTTAGTAGTATTTCTTGTAGTTTGCTGATTGCAAGGTATATTGCTACCTGCAAAACTAAGCTTTCTAAGATACTCCCTGTTTTTATGTTTCAGCCATGTCTGATTGACTTTACGTCCATATCAGAAATTATCATGGTATCTGAAACATAGACAGTCAATAAGTATTTTTTCAATTAATTTATTACATATATTATTTAGTAGATTTAAAAAAAACATGCTTTTAGGAGAATAAAATAATTTGAGATTAAAAAGTTTATAAAATCATAAATGTTTAGAGTTGGAAAGGTGTCAAAAGTCAACTATTTTATCGACTTCATTAAAAACCTGGTATATAGGTGAAATAACTTATATAATATTATTTGTTAATCATTAAAGAATCCAAACATAAAAATAATTTTTATTTAAATATATATAATTTTTAAGCTTATAGTCATCATCCTACTAATTCTACTTAAAGAACTTAAATATTTTTTTATCTTTAATTTACTCATGGGAGATGCAGTTTTTCTTCATTCTATTAGTGATTTATAATATTAGCATTACAACTATTTAACCATTTAAGCAATACTTTCAAAAATATTTTCACTAAAATAATGTTTTATAAGTGTAACCTCTATATTCACAGCTAATGTGAATAAGATATGCTTATTATTACAAAATCAATCCTCACACCTTGAAAATATTTATAATCTCACCCTCTGTAGAAAATGTTTGCTGATCCTGCTCTAAACTTTTTCTTTTTTTTATAAATTAAGTGAGAGGCAGGGATGCAGTGAGACAGATTCCTGCATGCACCCTGACCAGGATCCACCCATTAAGCCCCTACCTGGCGATACTTTACCCATCTGAGTCTGCTGCTCCATTGCTTTGCAACCTAGCTATTTTTATCACCTGAGGTGAGGCCTTGGAGCTATCTTCAGTGCCTGGGACAAACTCACTTGAACCATTTGAGCCATGGCTGCAGGAGAAAGAGAGAGAAAGAGAAAGGGGAAGGGAAGAGGTGGAGAAGCAGATGGTGGCTTCTCCTGTGTGCCCTGACTGGGAATCAAACCCAGGACTTCCAAAGTCTGGGCTGACCCAGCCTGCTGAGCCAATAGGCCAGGGCATTTTAACCAGTGAGATCTTGTGATTTCTTTCTCAGCTTCCAAATAAAGTTTATTTAAATTAGTCTATATTGCAAGACTCTAACATAGTCTTGGTCTTTGTAAAATAGGTTAGAACTGGAGAAAATATATCAAGAGTCAAGTGAAAAATATTTTAATAATTCATTAATCTATCAGATGTCACCTAACTTTGCAATATCAGGAAGATAAATAAATAAATTAATTTTTTCATAATCAATTTAACAATTATTTCTTTTTATGCACCTACTCCATGCCAAGAATTGCTGTTCTAGGGTCTGGCTGTGGTGCCATTATACAACTTACATTCACTTGGGATGATTAGTCAATAAGTATTAACATAAATAAATTAGTTTTGATAGTAATCTATGTTTTGAAGAGAACAAAGTAAATTGAAAGCATAACAGTAGCTTGTAAAGGGTAGTGAAATACCATTAAAAACTTTTGTCAACATTTATCAAATAAATTATAATATGCTAACTAAAGCCTTTTACCAAACTCAGGAGACAAAGTTTTTAATTTTTTTTTCTCCCAATCCTTATTGTCTTGCATACCATATTTTCCAGCTTACCAATATTAACTCACTGAATGTTCTCAATTATTCTGTAGGAGAGATAGAATGGAATCTGCTTTCCAGTGAGAAAACTGAAACAAAGAAGAGGTCAGAAAATTCCTAAAGTTACCCGTTTAACTTATTGAAGCCAGGATTTGAATCTAGGAAATATAAACCCAGAATTCAGCACTCTATTGAATGATCAGTGAAGCCTTCTCTGAGCCTACATATTGAATGGTAATATAGATAAAGCCATAAAAACTTATAGAAGAACATTCTAGGTAGAGAATAGGAGTATATAGGATCGGTGCCTGAAATTAACTAGGAGTACTTCAAGACCAAAAGATAGCATGTAGCTCTCGCAGGAAATAAGGGGGAAAATAATAGGAAATAATGTCAAACTATGGATTCATATAAACAATTAAAAAGAATTTATATATATGCTTTAAACCAAAATATGACTTCATGAGTTTTATGTTGTAAAATGACTATACAAGGACAAGAACAGAGGAAAGATATAGAAGAGACTTCCAATTGCCTATGCAATATCCACTCTCTCCCCCGCGACCCCCCACTAACATAACTCCAGTGTATTTTCAGGTTGCAGTACACCAGGGTAAAGATCCTTTATCTTAGCCTCCCTTGTAGCTTGGAATTGTCATGTAACTACAATGGCCGATGGGGAACTTCGGGGAAAAAATCAGTATCTGGAGCTGATTTCAGCTGGTAGTTGTTCTCCCTTCTCACACTGCTTCTTCTCCTTCTCTGGAACAGGGAAGTGAAAGACGGAGATGCAAAAACCAAATTGCAATTGCAAGGAGATCTAGAAGGTGGAAGCCATGATCTAATAAATTTTGATAGACAGATGGGTTAAGGACTGTGAATTATTGCCCAAATTCTGGGCTATTATATTCCAACTTCTAGTTTCACGAGAGAAAAAGATCAACTTCAATTTTATCTAATCCAACCTATTTGAATTATTTTACCATATGCAGCCAAACTTATCTCCTATGTTGAAAGTAGAGGCAAGTCAGAAGGTGATCAAGTAGTCCAAGCAAGTGCACATAGTGGTTTGGATGTAGCAGTATCTACAGAGGTGGTAATTCAACGTACTGCTGGCTTGCAAAATGCACTTTATAAATATTTACTTGAAAGAAACAATGAATACTAAAAGTGAATCAATTAAATACTTTAATTTACTAAAATGATAATTAAGGTAGTTAAAAGACGATAAAAATGAAATTAACCACAATTGCAATTATGTTAGATTGTATATAATAAATTAAGCAATATACAAAAGGAAAGATAATTATGCCAATCTAGTATTAATGTCTTTCCAGTTAAAATAAAAAATGACTAAATTATTAAATATAGCTTCTTTTCTTTTAATTTTTATTTTATTTCTTCATTTTAGAGAGGAGAGAGAGAGAGAGAGAGAGAGAGAGAGAGAGAGAGAGGAGAGAGAGACAGGGGGGAGGAGCTGGATGCATCAACTCCCATATGTGCCCTGACCAGGCAAGCCCAGGGTTTCGAACCGGCGACCTCAGCATTTCCAGGTCGACGCTTTATCCACTGCGCCACCACAGGCCAGGCAAATATAGCTTCTTAAGGTCTCATTTAGTCATAGGTTTATTTGAAAAGGCAAGCAAATTTAATTCCTCTAGGCTACCATATATATTATTTGCAGCTTCCTAGGGACAGACCAACATTGAAATCCTATTAGATGGACGAACCTATGCCTTTTACTAAACTCAAAGGAGACAAAGTTCTTAATATTTTCTCTCCCAGTCCTTACTGTCTTACATACCACATTTGCCAGTTTGAAACCTTTGGTGGGTAGATTAAAGAGTTTTTACACTCCTCCCTTTTGTGAGGTCAGTATAATCTCCATCCACTGCCTGCTTTTCATACATCAGAGAATTCTATAAATCAAGCAAAGAATTCAGTAATCGTGGTGGCTGATGCACTAGATAATTTAGAGATGCAGCCACCCAACAGCTGATTCTTCAGTGACTCTTCTTCTACTGACAAACGTGAAAGAAAATGCTAAAGTTGTCAGTCCACTTCTATTTTTTATGAGCAAATTTTGTACTTTTTGGAGCTGCAGGATTGAGGTGCATTGCAAGAATGAACTTCATGTGCCAATCTGCAAAGGAATCATTGCTCTCTCTTGTGATGGGAATAATACTTGTAGAGCATTTTTCACCCAAGGATGGCAAAGCACCTCATTAAAATGGATTTATTAAACCTCCAAGGCACTCTGTAAAAGAGGAATGGTCAGCTGCTATTTTATCAAGATAGGAAGTGTGGACATAAAGGAGTCCAAGTAACGAGATTATAGTATCAGAATTTGGCAAAGTTTATATGCTTGATGCCCTGGTTTTATAACCAAAGTCAGCACAGTCATGAGATATAATAACACGTTAGCCACCAATTGGTGTACAAGGAAGGGGAAAATGCTAGATGCAGGGTTTCTCAACCTCAACACTATTGACATTATGGCTCAGATAATTCTTTATTGTAGGGTGAGCTGGGGTCATTCTGTCCTGTGCATTAAAGGATGTTTAACAGCCCTGGCCGGTTGGCTCAGTGGTAGAGCGTCAGCCTGGTGTGCAGAAGTCCCGGGTTTGATTCCTGGCCAGGGCACACAGGAGAAGCGCCCATCTGCTTCTCCACCCCTCCCCCTCTCCTTCCTCTCTGTCTCTCTCTTCCCCTCCCGTAGCCAGGGCTCCATTGGAGCAAAGATGGCCTGGGCACTGGGGATGGCTCCTTGGCCTCTGCCTCAGGTGCTGGAGTGGCTCTGGTCACGACATAGCGACGCCCCCGAGGGGCAGAGCACTGCCCCCTGGTGGGCAGAGCATCGCCCCCTGGTGGGCGTGCCGGGTGGATCCCAGTAGGGCACATGCGGGAGTCTGTCTGACTGTCTATCCCCGTTTCCAGCTTCAGAAAAATACACACACACACACACAAAAAGGATGTTTAACAACATCCCTGACCCCTCTAGATGCCAGTAGCATCTACCCTTGTAAACACCATAACATGTCTCTGCACATTGCCAAATGTCCCACTGGGGATGACATGCCCACCCTCCCTTCATTGAGAACCGCTGTGTTCAATGTAAATTGAAAAGGGGGCCTAAAACACATCTAGGTTCTAGAACTGGCACTGTAGAGGAGTTTTTTAGCTTTATATGTATAGTGTCTACATTAAGAAGCAAACACAAGCTTGATTTAAGCAAACATTTTAACAAAACAATGAGATGGTTTAGAGCCCAAGAAGACTTCTGGTGGCAAGTAGTATTAAAATTACTGGAGTAGGCAAGAATAGTTTCTTTATTTTTCTTTATTTTTTATGGTGAGTGGAGGAGAGACAGTGAGGCAGACTCTGTATGCACCCCACCCAGGAGCCACCCAGCAACCACATCTGGGGCCGATGCTCAAGTACTGAGCTATTTTTAGCACCTAAGGTTGTCGCGCTCCACCAGAGCTATCCTCCACACACAGGGGCCATGCTCAAACCAATTGAGCCACTAGATATGGAAGGGCAAAAGTTAGAGAAATGGGAGAGGGAGGTGGGAAGAAGCAAATGGTTGCTTCTCCTGTGTGCCCTAACCAGGAATCAAACCTGAGATGTCCTTACACTGGGTCAACACTCTATATATTGAGCCACCAGCCAGGGTCAAGAATTATTTAATTACTTAATTTGAATGATACATTAATTCAGTCAAAGTGAAAGAAAGCTGGTTAAGACAGGTGAGGTCTCAGGGCCTCATTGATCAGACTGGGATACAGGGATGGATGAGTATCAGGCATGAAACTGAGACCTGACTAGTAGCATAGAATGAACCAACAGAGTAAAACAATGGTTTTCCCTGTCACTTCTAGAATGAGCTAGGTAATAATTTCCAAGACAAAACATACTTTACATAAACTACCTTAGAAAGAGGGTATTTCTTAAATTACTAGGGAAAAGCACCAATAATTATTAAAAGGGGCAAGAGAGAGCAGGGTGATTATTAATCAGTTTCGGTCCTTTCATAAGTACTGATTAGTTTCTAAGTACAGTATGAATTTATACCCTGAGTCTGCATTAATGCAATTATTGAGCTGTAATTACTGGGAATAGTGGTATTTTTTATATATTTAAATAGAAATTATTTATTTTTTTAAAATAACAACTGAAAAGACCATTACTGTCATTGACCTTGTCATTTATAGTAGTATATGAAAGTAAAGCTGCTTCTTTGGGGCTGGCAACCCTTTACACTGTCTGCAGTTCATTGTGAGACTTCTTCTGAAAGTAGTTTCTTCTTTTTTTTATAGTGAAATATACTCAAACAATCTTAGAATTTATATGAGACATGGTAATTTTTACAACTTATTACTCATTAATTCATCCAGCCAACCACCCATCCAGTCAAACTACAAACAGTTTTGAGCATTAATTGGTGTTAAATGTACATCTAGAGATGGGACAGGTAAATGTAAATAAATTTTTCTAACTTAAGTAGATTACTGAATCTTAGGGATATGATGCTTAACTATGACAATATTAATTCATGGTATTTGCAACACAGTGCAAGTAGCCATGTCAAAGACATATTATTTCAGTTAAAAATCTAAAGAGCCCTGGCCGGTTGGCTCAGCGGTAGAGCGTCGGCCTGGCGTGCGGGGGACCCGGGTTAGATTCCCGACCAGGGCACATAGGAGAAGCGCCCATTTGTTTCTCCACCCCCCCTCCTTCCTCTCTGTCTCTCTCTTCCCCTCCCACAGCCAAGGCTCCACTGGAGCAAAGATGGCCTGGGCGCTGGGGATGGCTCCTTGGCTTCTGCCCCAGGCGCTAGAGTGGCTCTGGTTGCGGCAGAGCGACGCCCCGGAGGGGCAGAGCATCGCCCCCTGGTGGGCAGAGCATCGCCCCTGGTGGGCGTGCCGGGTGGATCCCGGTCAGTCGGGCACATGCAGGAGTCTGTCTGACTGTCTCTCCCTGTTTCCAGCTTCAGAAAAAAAAAAAAAATCTAAAGAATCACTGCTGTTTCACTGGATAAAAACACAGATTTCCAGACAAAGCAGTCAGAACCACATGGGGTTACAGAGATGTGAAAGAAGTCATGATCAGAGAACAGAAACATAGTTGACATGGGCAGTTGAATCTAAGCCTAGAAATGCAGTCAGGCACAAATTTGTTCATTTTCTCATTTGGCATGCTAAGGGATATAGGCTTTGATGTTTCAGTAGAAGACTTTTACAGCAATGGAGTGACTTGACCAGGTTTGCATTGTAGAAAGATTACTCTGAAGGCAGTGTGGAAAATTTATTAAACTTGAGACAGATTAGTAGCAGAGAGACCAAGAGAGATTGATTAGTTGGCTATTGCAATAATGGGTGTGACAAATGATGACCTGAGCTGAAGCAGTGACAACAGGATGGAAAGAAAAGAATTGTTCTCTAAGATATATTTAGGTAGTAGAACTTAATGAATTTTGGTAATTGGGTTGATTTTTTATAAAGCTGCTCTAAACTGAGGAACCAAGGACCAGTGATCATTGAGTCTGCTTTAGGTCAACAAAGTCTATCCATGAACAGTTTAAGCACTGGTATCAACCACAAAGCATGCATATTCTTATTTATTATACTACTCAGAAATTCCTGAGTAGTTTTTTCTCAAGCATTAAAAATTTTGTTTCTTTTATTTTACTTCGGGTATATCTTTTGGTTTTAGCCTAGTCTCACCACTTTTTTTCCTCTTGACTGTGTAGAGACTGGATAACTTATTTTTCCCAAGCTTTAACATGGATATTCCTTGTTTACTCAAAGAGTGTTATGGCACATTTTTATATTAGACTGACTTAACTAATGGAGATCCTTTAATTGATGGGAAAAAATCCAGTTACAAATTTACTAAAGAATCAGTACAGGACAGAATGCAAATATGAGTGTTCTTAACTTTCATTTTTGGTCAATGAAGTCATGAATACGAATATAATCTTGAAGAAGATATGTATAGAATATGAGATTATTAAAGACAGATTAGGAAACAATATTTTGAGGCTGAGTAAGGAGGTAGGTTACAATGAAGGAAGAAGAGGGAATAGACAATAGAATTAGGAAGAGAACGATATCTTGAGGTTAAAAGAAGGGCTACTAAAAAGAACAACCTAGAGAATAGTGAAAGGAATTTCAAGCTTTATTGAAATTGTTTAGTTGAGGCCAAAGAGCACAGATGCAGAAGCTGACATGTTAGTTGACTAGGTCTTAGGATGGGCGTTAGCAGTATGAATTCTGCAGAAGGACAAAGAAAAGGAAGGAAGAAATGAGAAATTAACCTTTATTTAGCTTCTACATCTTCTGGTCAACTTTACATACCTTATTTAATCATCACAAAATATTCAGAAGTAGACATCATTTTCATTTTACTGAAGGAGAATCTAAAGTTGAAAACTCATAGTCACAGGTTCTAAATGGCAGAATCAGGTCTTTAACCTGTGTACATCATATTTTATATTCTGTGCACTTTCAAATAAATATTGCTAGGTTAGAATCAGTAATTATCTGAAGTAATTAACCATTGGGTCTAGATAGAGTAAAGAAAGCAAATGAAAGATAGACAAAGCTTTTTTTAGAAAAAAGGATAATTAAGCCTTGATTCATTGCTGTATTTGGAGCATAGCCACAGGGGATTTAAAGAAGAGAAGGCCATAAGCAGAAAGTGGGAATTGGAAAGTTGAGACTTGGAAGACTAAGAACATTCAAGTGATAGGGAATCTTGATGTGAGGTCCTAACAGTCCTTCCTTAAAGTAAAGATGAATTACGCTGGATTCCGTATGTCAAGCAATGATGATATTGAGACATTGATTAAGTTAATCAGTTAACCATGTGAGCTGAAAAGGCCTAAATGATGGAAGGGCTTAGTCTGACAAAGAAGTAGATAAACTTCAATTAATCTTTTTATGTCAGATGGGTAATGTGCCAATGTCACAACAAGATCTGAAGGAGGCACATCTCACACAAGAGCGTGAACACCAAATCATCATGTTTACAAACTACAAAAGGATCTGACCAGCATCTGAGGTATAAGAAAGTTAAGGATAAAAATTCTCACCCTGTCACATTTAGATGCCACCTTTTGAAATATGCTTTCAAAGTATTGAGAGACAAGAGTCTCAAGAATAGATAGAAAAGAAAGGTTTTATTTTATGGTTTGTTTAGAACCAGGATTTACTTTCAAATTTCTATTCCCAGCAATCTTTTATTAAATTCACAAAATGGCACTTTTTGTGTAATTTTTAAATAATTTTTGTCTAAACCTGGAAACATTTTTTTTCAGCATTAATAAGTGACATAAATCTCTACTTCATTTTGGGTAACTGATTAAATCAGGATGGCTGATTTCAGTAAAAAATTGGAAAATCTCCTAACTCTTTTGTCTTGCTCCTTCCCATTTATTTTGAAGTACAGAATAATAAAGGAGATTAATCCTGCTCAATTTGTAGTGCTGCATTATTAACCAAAACTGCTTTTTTACATCTGTTATAATTATGTCTCAACAAACCATAGATAAATGGTTTTACTATAGGAGACCAATGCTAAGTCAAATTACTGGGAAGAAGTAAAATCTCTGTGCTTTTAATTACAGCACTTCCCATTATTATTAGAGAAGAAGATTTCTTTAGTGGATACCAAGAATATGAAAAGCGTTTTTATTCTTTCTTTAACAGAATCAGAAAAGGAAAATGCTAAATCCAATCATAAGAGTTCATGAGTGGCCCAAAACAATGTTCTCTGTGTAATGAGCCCTATGACCACAGATCAGTTGGTTACCTCCCACTGTATCCTATCTTTCAGGATCAGCAGGCATAATTTTAACATAGTTTTTGTTTGTTTGTTTTTTAAAATCATCATCACCCTGTTAGTGACTTCTTGATGTCAGCTCCTGCCAGAAAACTAATACTACCACTAATGATATGTATAAAACAAGATATTACAAATTCATTTGGTAAATAGCATTTACAATGGGACCAAAGTTTTATATTTTATGATCAGAGAGCATATTAATATCTTCCTTTAGGTAAAGTGGATGTTCTTAATCTCCAAATCTCCAATCTATTAATAATTATTGTGTATGACTTACAGGTTCATTTTGTCCTTTGGACTTACCCTTTGATATTACTTTTTACTTAGTTTTACTCAATGTATTGTCTAAAGGTGCAATAGTGAACCATTTATATAACTATTTTGAAAATACTGCTTCAGATTTTGTTTACATTCTTTTTTTGTGTTGCTAAAACTAGGTAGAATGGAAAAAAAACTCAGCAGGTTGGAGAATTGAAGAGCATAAAAGTAAATTTAGAGCCTTAATTTTTATTCTTATAGTAAAAGGCAATGGGTATAAAAATCAATACTTGGAGTTGATAAATATATGAAAAAAATTAATTTCAAACCCATATAACCATTGTGGAACAGTTCTGATTATGGAAGGGAACAATGTTAGTGATCAAGCCAGCACAACAGGATTAACCCAGAATAGTCCTAGGCAAACTCAATTGTAGGTCACTCTGCTTTTGTGATCCTTATACTATTCCATGCTATTTTATTTTTATTTTTTATTCATTTCTATGAAATTGCTTCATCTATATTGGCAGATTCAAAAGCAAACTGAACATGATGTTATTTCCCTCTATACTCCATTGTATTTTCTCATCTAGTGTATCATCAGTAAATATTTTCACAATAAATGATACATTTTCAAAGTGAGTGTGAGCATCCCCTACCACCATGTGACCAATATGGCACTTAGCTAACTTCAGTTTCACATGAAAGAGAAGTTTCTGAAATCTTGCCTTTTTCCTTTGTATTATAATCCCTTCAGAAATATTATTACCCTCCAGAACTGTGTTCTAATTTGTGTGTGTGTGTGTGTGTGTGTGTGTGTGTGTGTGTGTGTGTTGTATTTTTCTGAAGTTAGAAGCAGGAGGCAGTCAGACAGACTCCTACATGTGCCCAACCAGGAAGCACCTGGCATGCCCACCAGGTGGCGATGCTCTGCCCATCTGGGCTGTTGCTCTGTTGCAACTGGAGCAATTCTAGTGCCTGAGGCAAAGGCCATGGAGCTGTCCTCAGCCCCCAGGCCAACCTTGCTCCAGTGAAGCCTAAGCTGCAGGAGGGGAAGAGAGAGACAGAGAGGAAGGGGAGGGGGAAGGGTGGAGAAGCAGATGGGCGCTTCTTCTCTGTGACATGACCGGCAATCGAACCTGGGACTTCCACACACCAGGCCAACACTCTACCACTGAGCAAAACTGCCAGGGCCACTAATTTTTTTTCTTAACCTCATTTAAATTTTTTTAAATTTTGTTATCTGTAATTAGATGTATATTCTACTTGACTTCCATTTGTTGAGTGTTTGAAGGCCTGTCCCAGATTCTCCCAGTTTATACAAAATCAAATCTTTGGTAATCTCCTTAAAACATTTTCAGTCTTCTCTAAGCTGTAACTGATTCAATTTACAGAGCATTATAAATGAATAAATGCATATTTTTTCAATTACATTTGGATATTTCATTGAATTCTAGAACTTTAGAAGAAAAACATACTTAAGTCATTCACCTCTTTGGATGCTAAGATTCTGAAAATTAAAATCATTTGTCTCAGGTAAAATAATGGTGGAAGAGAAACTAAATGTCTATATAGCATATACATTTATATTTTCAATCTGTATGTAGGATGTAAAGATTTCTTAATTGGGAAAATAAAGAAGTATCTTTTTGGATAGTGTGTCTCCTGAAATGATGAGAAATTTGACTCTAATGGTTTATCCAAATAAAAGTTATTTTATTAGACAAATAAAAGTCTATAAATAACTATATACTGATGGTTCAGGAGCTCTAAAATATTAATATTTTAGGTTTCTACTGTCTTTCTGCTTTCCTGTCCCCAACCTGTAGTTTAATTCTCCTGATTCCCTCATTATCTTAGAAAAGCTACCCAGTTTACAGGTGTCCATCTAATTTTTAGGCAGGAAGAAGAAGGAAAGAATACAAATGAAGGATAGTACCTATAATAGGAAGAAACAGCATTCCTAGAAGTCTTTAGGAGACTTCTACTTGAATCTCACTGGCCACCTATGGCTGGGAGAAGAATGACACATGTAGGCTACTTTTTAAATTGACACATTACCACTCAAAAAACCCCATACATTTTCCTAATAAGTAAAAAGAATAACTGGGTGCTTCAGTAGGTATCTAGCAGTTTCTGTTGAAACTGGCTTATGTAGGAAGTGAATTTATGACGAATCTTAGTATCTCTGGGATGGTCAGAGAGTCAGACTAAAACCCTGAGACCAGGAGTGATACCCAAGCAAACATCAGTGTCATTCTTATAGAAACACTGTTCCTCCTACTTGACACCAACATTCATTATGATTGATATAATAATTATCCACTATATGTCTGCTTTCCTCAAGGAGCTAGCCCCCAATATGCTTGACTTACAACTTATTTTTCCATATTCTTTTTTTATGTTATCTGTAAAAATAATATCCTGTCTGGTTTATCTTAATGAATTCAGTCAAACTTGGCTGATAATGATTGAAGATGATCTAAAGCTATCTTGACGTGTTACCTTTTTTTGCTGTCATTTTTACATCACAAGTCCTTCTGTGCTTTTATGTAAGAAAATTAGAGATGTTGATGAGAGTGTTGGTTCTACTGCAAAGCATTAATAAAGAGATACTTGAGGAGACAGAGTCTTTCCAAAAGTCCCTGAAAGAACATTACATGGGGAGTTAACCTTGGTCATGTAACTTATCATAGGGAGAGAGCGGGTGGTTTTGGTTTTTGGAATCAGAAGTTTTAGATTAACAACCAGACACTAAAAATACTGTAGTGTAAGTTTGGCCAAGAGTCTTCAACTAGTGTTTTAAAGGTAAAATAGGTGGCTTCATTAGTTAAAAATAACTATGTTTGTGATGATACTGTCATAAACTGTAGAGGGCTATGTGCTACATATTAGATCAATGATTTTCAACCCGTTTTATCTCATGGCACTCATAAACTAATTACTAAAATTCTGTGGCACATCAAAGTTATATTTTTGCCAATCTGACGAAAATATTTTTGTTGATTTTCAAAAAAAAAATAATAATAGTAATTGCCTACATTTTTGCTCCAAAATGGCTTTTTAAAAAATCAGGTGCATATATATATATAAAGATTTATGGTGCTAAGAATTAACCAATCAGATGCAACCTTACTATGTAACTTGGCCAATAATATACAAGTCTATTATATGATCAATATCATTCAAAATAGGACATTCACAAATGACAGCTATTGTTGTGTTAGCTGTTGTCATTTTTTTATTTGACAGTGTAAAGGAAAAGAGGTCAGTGCCCTGGTTAAATAGTTAAGTATTGCATGTTTTAAAATTTCTTTTGGCACACTGGTTGAAAATTATTGTTCTAGATGTAGGATGTCTGAGCTTTGATTTCACACTTGTTAACTTCCCCTTGGAGATTCTTCTGAAGTCACTTAACATTTTTGGGTTTCAGCTTCTTCTTGAAAACATAGACAAGAAGGGTGTGATGAGATAGGTGTTTAAGAATAAAAAATGGAGCCCCTGGCTGGGTGATTCAGTTGATAGAGTATCCTCCTTGTGCACTGAAGTCGTAGTTCAAGCCCCCAGTCAAGGCATGTAGGAAAAATAATCAATGAGTGCGCAACTATATGGAACAACTAAATGGAACAGTGTGTTGATGCTTCTCTTTCCCCTTTACATTTCCACCTTCCTCTCTTTCTCTCAAATTAATGGAAAAAATATTTTTAAAGAATAAAAAAAGGAAAACCTACTAGCTTCCCAATAGCTGCATAGAAAAAGGTACTTTACTATGGGAGAGGAGCAAAAGGCCAAAAAAAATGAAACAAAACATAGGTCAAATCATAGAAATCAAGGACATACACTGCAAAAAATTGAAGCAAGAGATTTAAAAAGGAAAGCTCTGTAGGACTTTAAAGGGTAGAACCAGTAGCTTAATATCAGGTCAAAGAAAATGGCAGTAGAGCAGAACATCTTCTTCCACTAGACTGCAGACATAGGTTTTCAAAACCGATTAAAGGAATCTTGTATGTAACTTTCATTTGGCTGAATTCAGTTGAAAGTAACAGAAGAAATAGGGTTTCTTGTTTTATTTTATTTTTTTCTATCTCATGCATAATGATGGTTTTTCACATTTCTTCCTTCAACACTATTTTACATAATATATATAACATAGAAGTCATATTTAAAGCGAATGATCCAATCCAGGAAATCCTTTGTCATATTATGGCAAATAATTGATTGGAAGGAGATGCCTTCTATTCATTGAGAAGCCTACAGTGTCAGAATTTTAACATTTTTTAAAATTATTTATTCACTTTAGAGAGGAGAGGGAGAGACAGAGAGAGAGAAGGGGAGAGGAGCTGGAAGCATCAACTCCCATATGTGCCTTGACCAGGCGAGCCCAGGGTTTCGAACTGGCAACCTCAGCATTTTCAGGTCAACACTTTATCCACTGCGCCACCACCTGTCAGGCCCAGAATTTTATTGTGACCTTCCTGGTGTTTCTACAACGTTACAGACAGAAATGAGGAAATGACAATTTATTTGTTGTATGGCACATTTTCTTGAGTTCTTATGGTGTAAAAACCATTACATATACTATCTTTTCAAATTTTCATTGTACATCTATAATGTAGATATAGTTCTTTTGTACTGAGGAAGCTGAGACTCAATGAAAATATATAACTTGCCCAAAGTTACACAAAGTGTACACAGTAGAACTAGGGTTTAAACCTATGTTTAGGTGACTTCAATAGTTTTGTAGTGAATGAGCACATTTTTTTTGCTTGTTTTGAAATTTAGAATATCTTTTTCACCAACCACCAAAGCTGAAACAACAGTGACAAAAATTAAATCCTTCCAGGAAGTTGTCACCAGTTTCTCTGAAGATCAAGACACTTTCACCACATTTTTGGTGAAAATATGCCACCAAACAAACTAAAAATTCACTAGTATGAAGGCAAATTGAGTTACTGATAGAGATAAAAAGTCAGAGTAGATAAATGTACTACAAATCCAGCTATCAGCATTTAATATGTTTTTGTTAATAACTTACAAATCTAACTTCAATCATTAAAAACTTTTTTTCACAGAAATAATTATGGTAGGAGGGGAGCTTATTGGTACAAGAGAGATCTGACATTTATAGCACCCATATGAAAAAGAAGTTGATTAGGTGAAAAAATGAAGGCAGGAGCAAAGAAAACATATTATAATATTCTTGAGTCTTTGTTTTATGAAAGAAAGCACAGCCCATCATACCAGTAAAACACTTTAAATTAGGGGTCTGTTAATCTTCACTATTCAGTGATCTATGAACCACTCTAAATTGCATTTAGTTATGAATAAAATTAATTTTCTCAGACTTTGAACCCTCTCAACTGACTCAAGCATGATATAGATTACCCTTAGATGTTGCTGCTAGTATCTAGGTCAGACTGAAGATTCCACTGCATTTTTAATTCTTAATTGTTTTTAATTTTCACTTTTTAAATATTCTCTTAAGAGTTATGACTGCTTCCTGATGTAGTCTGGTGATTTAATTAACTAGTCCTGCAAAGTGTATGAAAAGCAGGAAGTGAACTTTTCCATGCCGTGACCTGAAAGCAGTTTGAATCATATTTGAGGCTACCTGACTCTACCAGTGAATGAGATTCTCAGAAATGATGTCTCAGACTTTAACATTTCAGAAACTATAGAACAGCTGAAGGCTGGAGTGTCATTAGAAGATGAGATTTGTTCAGGTTATCCCATCCTCCTACTCTACCAAGCTTAATTGGCACGTCAGTCTATGGATCCATCCTGTGATAAAAGGCCAAATGTCTACTAATTCTCCCAGGCTTACTAGGGAGTCTGAAGGAGCTCTGGAGTTGCTTATAGACAATGAGACTGTCCAGTGATCTTTGCTATTGAAGTTGACAAAGAAGCAAACTGAGTGTAGAAAAGAGTATTTTCACATGCATTATTCTTGTTGTCAGACGTATTATCGAAAGAGAATTGGAGATGTGAGGCCATTGGCTTATGTAATGCCTTTCTTTCTCCCCCTCCACCCCTTAAGAACAGAACAATTAAATAAAATAATTAACAATAAAAGGAAAACAATAAGAGGCAGGCATTCTTGAATAGGGCGAGATTTCAGTTTATAAAGCAGGGAAAAGAAAAATACCGTTCTCTAGAAAAAATTATACTATTCTGAAACCAAGTTTTATTTCTGTTTCTGTTTTTGTTTGTTTGGCTATGATGACACTCAGCCAAGGTAGCTTCCCTCTTGTGCGTATGCTACAGTATTGGATGATGACTCTGATGTGGCCTGGTTAACTGTTTTGACCCATAATATCTGACATAAGATGTTTAAGTGATAATGTTAAACTTTTAGAAAGAAACAAAAGAAGTATATTAAATGGAATGTTAAAGAAACCTTTAATTATGGTTGGGAGCACACTTTTTCTCCAGAAAATGGACAAAAAAGCAGCAAAGCAAGGGCTTTGGAAATATGAAAGGCATCAGAAATATCTGCATCTTGGGCTGTTTGACCAGTTATAGAAAAGGTAGTTAGAGCCTGTCATGAGTACAGAATTGCCTAAGGGGCATCACAATGGTTTTAAATAGCCTTGATTCAATCATCCCTCCCATTTCCAGAAACTCATCTACCTAAGAATAGTAGTATGTGAATGTAGTTGTAAGTATATCTTCCTTTTGAGAAATGGTTAAGTATTGTCTATCCAACTAAGCTCATATCTTGGGTAAGCTCATATCTTGGGACCTTCCAAGCTCTATCTTCTAATAACTCTTTTTACATTCTTTTTTTTTTTTTTTTTTGTATTTTTCTGAAGCTGGAAACAGGGAGAGACAGTCAGACAGACTCCCGCATGCGCCTGACCAGGATCCACCCGGCACGCCCACCAGGGGCGATGCTCTGCCCCTTGGGGCGTCGCTCTGCCGCGACCAGAGCCACTCTAGCGCCTGGGGCATAGGCCAAGGAGCCATCCCCAGTGCCCGGGCCATCTTTGCTCCAATGGAGCCTTGGCTGCGGGAGGGGAAGAGAGAGACAGAGAGGAAGGAGGGTGGGGGGTGGAGAAGCAAATGGGCGCTTCTCCTATGTGCCCTGGCCGGGAATCGAACCCCGGTCCCCCGCACACCAGGCCGATGCTCTACCGCTGAGCCAACCGGCCAGGGCCTCTTTTTACATTCTTTACCTTCTAGTCAAACTGAGTTATTGATTGGTAGTTGAACATGTTTTCTGTCTCTATATCTTTACTCATGCTGTTCTGTCTGCTTATATGCCTTTTCCACTGTATTTCATCTGTCAGACTTTGGCTGCTGTAATGCTTCTTTTCTAAAGCCTTTTCTGGTCCAACTGATAAATATCTCTTCCTCCCTTGAATCCCTCTTCTGCTTTACCTCTCTGATGGAATTCATACTTTACTTTATATCACAACTATCTCCCCTACTTCAGAAAAATCTCTTTAAATGTCACATCCTTTTTATGAAACTATATTTTAAGAATCTAGTTATAATTTGCATCTTGTCAATGAAAAATAAGAGAAAAGAATGAAGATTTTCTAAGATCTTATTTTTATTTAATTATTCATAGTATAAAGGTTATGTAATGACTTTCTGAAATGAGTGTTTGTAATGATGAAATAAGAAATAGCTCAAATGGAGGGAGGATGTAGTTAGGAAATTCTGGGTGCCTTGCATAAAATGTCATCCAGTAGACATTCAGTAAAACTTTAGTCATTCTTCATTATATTCATTAGTGAATTTTTTAGAGAAGTATAAGTTATAAAACCTTTGTGGACAAGTTACTCAGAAACTATAATATTCAGGGCAACAAGTTAGAAATTATATTTCTTTCAGAGTTTCTTTAAAAAACCATTCATGATAGATATCTATTTATATATGATCAAATCAAAGTTTATAAAGAGTACGTGACATTCTAAAAGGCACACAACTAATAAATATAGTCAATCATTCCAAAGCCTGGACTTAAAAATGCCTAAACTAACCACGGAAATTATAGTAAAAGATAAAGACAAGGCAGCTACTAAGGAAGAGGTATATTTCTACTTCACTTATTAATTGATTTATTGATTCATTTATTTATTTGACAAATATTTTTTAGCCCCATACTAACCACTATTCTAGAGACTGGGAGGTACCATTAAACAAATATATGTATATATTTGGTCACAAAAAAGCAGCTGAATTGCTAGATGTCACATCTCCATTCTAGGCAAAAAGTAGGAAAACGAAGAGTCATGGCCTAGTCTCTGTCTTTTAAAGGAGTTGTACTGGTAGTCATTTTAAAACCCTCCCCCTTGTTTTTTTTGTTTTGTTTTTTTTTTGTTGTTGTTTTGTAGCAAGCTACATCTGCAAGGCTGACTAAGAAATGTAGTTTCCAGTTATGCACACTAGTATTACAACATATATTTAGTGTTATGATTGCAGAGGAAAATACGTACAATTTTTTTTTTTGGTGGGCAGTTAGCTTTCTCTGACACTTCTCCTCAAAACCATTATACACAGGTTAAGCAGAGTGATCTGTCAGCACTGTCTGGCTATAATCTGATTTAGCTCAGGACCTATGAAGGATTTCTGGCCCATAGCTGGGGGGCCTATCCTTCCTTCTCTGTTTACTCCTCTTCTAGCTCCTCTTTCAATCTTCAAGTTTATCATAAGTTTACATAGGAGCATGGACATTCTATTTCACTCACAGCTCTCTTTTTGGCTCAAGAAAGTTATGCATACTTCAGTATAATCCAAGACAAATTAAAATTTTAAGGTAGGTATAAAAGATATATTAATTATAAGAGAAAAGAGAACTAGGAAAAAAAAGAAAGCAATAAGAAATTACATACAACACAATGAAATGGAACAACCAAATGAAACACTGAGTTGATGCTTTTCTCTCAAATAAGTAAAAAAGAAAATACAAACAAATGGAATATCTATTTATGTTAAATTTAAATAAAAGCCAAAGAATAGGAAGTATTTCTATTTGTTTGAGTCACTAGGAAGAATTAGAGAAGTACTTTGTAATCAATATAATTAACTAATTTATCTTTTTTTTTTAAAGAAGGAGATAAATGATTTTTTAAATGACATTATTTTAGGGATAAAACTAAATTGAAAATGGCAAAAATAAAGTAAAAATTGACAATTAAAAAAGTAAATGTCAATAACAGTATAGGGAACAGGAAATCTTGAAGTATTGAATGTCTTTTGAATGTGTACTTTAATATCTCTGCAGCTGTTTTATTTTCAGGAAACAGCTGGAAGCTCACAGGTTTTAAAATGAAAGGTTTAGCAGAAAAAAATACAACCAAATAGACATAATGTGTTGATTATTTAGAGCCAGCTATAGTTTATATTGTGTATTTTAAAATGCATTTAATTATATTGGTGGAACACTGTTCCTCAGGCATTGCTAATTAACTAATAAAGCCCCCATCACTAATTGTCTTAAACAGACAATTATTACAGAAATAAAATGGTTGCTGCAAAAGAGAAATTCAATATTTCTTAAAAATAGCTACAATTAGACAATGTAAACAAATTTGTATAAGTGGCTCACATGGAAGAACTAGCTAATCTGTTTTGAATTTGATCAAAGCATATGAAACATTGATAAAAATAATTAATAAAGAATGATAAAGTAATATATGTGTGCACATATATATGAAGTATACTCATATAACTGTATTCATAACTTTCATAATTGATTGCTTAATTAATTCTTTAATTAAATATCTCCTTTTCAACCAAAACAGACATCACATGGCTTCTAAACAGATATAATAACTCACATAAATGTAAATGAGAAATAATTGTGAAAATTAAAAGTATATAAACAGAACCAAATGTGGTTATTAAAAAATACTTCATAAGTATTTATGTTCTTTTATTTATTTTTTTTAATTTTCTTTTCAGGTTTTTCCATTTTTTTTTACAGGGTCAGAGAGAGAGTCAGAGAGAGGGAGAGATCGGGACAGACAGACAGGAATGAAGAGAGATGAGAAGCATCAATCATTAGTTTTATTTTGCGACACCTTAGTTCATTGATTGCTTTCTCATATGTACCTTGACTGTGGGGCTACAGCAGACCGAGTAACCCCTTGCTCAAGACAGCAACCTTGGGTCCAAGCTGGTGAGCCTTGCTCAGGCCAGATGAGCCCGTGTTCAGGTTGGCGACGTCGGGGTCTCAAACCTGGGTCCTTTGCATCCCAGTCCGACACTCCATCCACTGTACCACTGCCTGGTCAGACAGTATTTATGTTCTTGATAGCTATTGATTGGTGACACATCTGGTTCTTCTAGCCAAAGATAAGAAGGAATCTAAGTTGTATTTTCACTCTATCTGTAAATTTAAGAGCAATTCAGTAATTTAGGGAAGATACAACTATAATTAATTTTGGATATGAATTTCTTTTGAGGGTTCTCATAAATAAGTTTGTACTATGTTTAACAAACTAAACAACATACTCCATACTTATCAACATAGTTTTAGATTGTTTCAGATGTAAGTCCTAGAATATACTTATGAGATCACATTGGAGTACAATTCAATAATCTAGAATCGATCTAATTTCTGTGTATCAACTTTCCATTTTTCACATATTTAGCTTAAATCTGGGTGCATATTTTAGAAGACAGTATTTGGGCAATAAATAAGCTGTATATTCTGAAAACAATCCATCTGCAGATATTGGTCCTTTCAATCTATTCATGCCATCAAAGATATTTGATAATATATAAAATATACCAATAAGCTATAAAGTGACCCTACTATTCATTAGTAATATGCTAATTAATATAATTTTTATTTGAGTTACTAAGTTTATTCATAGTCTAATATTTTGATTACTGACATCTTAACGGATCTTATTGATCAAAGAAATAGATGATCTGATTATTAGCCTTTGGGGAGAAAAAGATAAGAAAAGCACACATTTACAATCTACCGAAGACAAGAATTGTTAGCTAGCTAAGTTCTATACCTTTTATATGTAGAGTAAAAATTCAGGTACAGCCTACTATTTTTAATATTGTTAATAAATATTAGTTTTTCAGAAAGGGACCGCAAATAATGATCTTTGAAAGATACATTTAATTCAAGATACTCGTTCTCAAAATTTTATTCTTCTTTTTTAATGGGCAAAGGCATAACTAAGAAGAGACATATACAGTATGATTCTAGTTATTTATAGAGTTAATTAGATATTGAAATATTAAAGATAATCTTTCTGATTATAACTTGTAACTTTATGATCATATACTCTTGCAGTGTTTTCTTTTCTACAACAAACAAAAATGATAGAAGGGAATAAAATATATGTAAAGTGTAATGTGTCTGGGTAGATTAATGGCAATTTACATGTAAGGCATAGATTTGCATATTAGGATTATAACAGAAAAATGCAAACATTGTAGCAGGTGTAAAGAATCTGAATGAAAATAAAAGTCATCCATATTGGAAAAGAAGAAGTAAAGGTATCACTTTTTGCAGATGATATGATCCTATACATCGAAAACCCCAAAGAATCCACAAAAAGACTACTAGAAACAATAAGCCAATACAGTAAGGTCACAGGATACAAAATTAACATACAGAAGTCAATAGCCTTTCTATATGCCAACAATGAAACATTTGAGAATGAACTCAAAAGAATAATCCCCTTCACGATTGCAACAACAACAAAAAAAATACCTAGCAATAAACATAACAAAGAATGTAAAGGACTTATATAATAAAAACTATAAATCACTTTTAAGGGAAATCAAAAAAGATATAATAAGATGGAAGAATATTCCTTGTTGTCGGTTAGGAAGAATAAATATAATCAAGATGGCCATATTACCCAAAGCAATATATAAATTTAATGCAATTCCCATCAAAATTCCAATGACATTTTTTAAAGAAATGAAGCAAAAAATCATCAGATTTATATGGAACTATAAAAAACCCCGAATAGCCAAAGCAATCCTAAAGAAAAAGAATGAAGCTGGGGGCATTACAATACCTGACTTCAAACTCTATTATAGGGCCACGACAATCAAAACAGCATGGTATTGGCAGAAAAATAGACACTCAGACCAATGGAACAGAATAGAAAGTCCAGAAATAAAACCACATATATATAGTCAAATAATTTTTGATAAAGGGGCCAAGAACACACAATGGAGAAAAGAAAGCCTCTTTAATAAATGGTGCTGGGAAAACTGGAAAGCCACATGCAAAAGAATGAAACTGGAATACAGTTTGTCCCCCTGTACTAAAATTAACTCAAAATGGATCAAAGATCTAAACATAAGACCTGAAACAATTAAGTACATAGAAGAAGACATAGGTACTAAACTCATGGACCTGGGTTTTAAAGAACATTTTATGAACTTGACTCCAATGGCAAGAGAAGTGAAGGCAAAGATAAATGAATGGGACTACATCAGAATAAAAAGTTTTTGCTCAGCAAGAGAAACTGATAACAAAATAAACAGAAAGCCAACTAAATGGGAAATGATATTTTCAAACAACAGCTCAGATAAGGGCCTAATATCCAAAATATACTAAGAACTCATAAAACTCAACAACAAACAAACAATCCAATAAAAAAATGGGAAGAGGACATGAACAGACACTTCTCCCAGGGAGAAATACAAATGTCCAACAGATATATGAAAAGATGCTCATCTTCTTTAGTTATTAGAGAAATGCAAATCAAAACGGCAATGAGATACCACCTCACACCTGTTAGATTAGCTATTATTAACAAGACAGGTAATAGCAAATATTGGAGAGGCTGTGGAGAAAAAGGAACCTTCATACACTGTTGGCGGAAGAACAACCATTATGGAAGAAAGTATGGTGGTTCCTCAAAAAACTGAAAATAGAACTACCTTATGACCCAGCAATCCCTCTACTGGGTATATACCCCAAAAACTCAGAAACATTGATACGTAAAGACACATTCAGCCCCATGTTCATTGCAGCATTGTTCACAGTGGCCAGGACATGGAAACAACCAAAAAGCCCATCAATAGATGACTGGATAAAGAGGATGTGGCACATATACACTATGGAATACTACTACTCAGCCATAAGAAATGATGACATCGGATCATTTACAGCAAAATGGTGGGATCTTGATAACATTATACGAAGTGAAATAAGTAAATCAGAAAAAACCAGGAACTGCATTATTCCATACGTAGGTGGGACATAAAAGTGAAACTAAGAGACATTGATAAGAGTGTGGTGGTTACGGGGGGGGTGGGGGGAGAGGGAGAGGGAAAGGGGGAGGGAGAGGGGCACAAAGAAAACTAGATAGAAGGTGACGGAGGACAATCTGACTTTGGGTGATGGGTATGCAACATAATTGAACGACAA
Organism: Saccopteryx leptura; assembly: GCF_036850995.1. NCBI lineage: Eukaryota > Metazoa > Chordata > Mammalia > Chiroptera > Emballonuridae > Saccopteryx > Saccopteryx leptura. Next base: position 41,586,255 of record NC_089507.1, read on the forward strand.
GATAACCTGGACATGTTATCTTTGAATATATGTATCCTGATTTATTGATGTCACCCCATTAAAAAATAAAATTATTAAAATTTAACAAAAAAGAATCTGAATGAGTGAATTATTTTTTAGTGTTACTAGAAAGGAGTCACGAATGTGTTGTTCTAGTCAGTTAAGTTCACTGTTGGATTCCTGTCCTTCCTGCTCAATCAGCATTCCTAACATAATAGTTCTTTGACCTAATAAAACTTGTCCATCAGTTCCTATGTCTGTCCTTCTATCCGTGACCTCTGTAGAGACTTTCTTAATATCAGAGCTTAGAAACTTTCTAACACTGCACTACTCTGCTATCCTCAACTCCCTTGCTTCATTGTGTTACTAGTATGTAGACCAGCAACAAATTACGGAGTTAAGAAAGATAGCCTAGATATCAAACAAATAGATCAGGAACATTTATTATTTTAAATAATTCTTTGAATAAACAAAGTTCTCACTATGCATCTATTACCTACTAAATACACTGATCAGTCTAGGTCAGTGGTAGTCAACCCGGTCCCTACCACCCACTAGTGGGTATTCCAGCTTTCATGGTGGGCAGTAGCGGAGCAACCAAAGTATAAATAAAAAGATAGATTTAACTATAGTAAGTTGTTTTATAAAGATTTATTCTGTCAAATAGCGAAAATCTGACATAAAGTACTTGGTATGTAATTATTATTATATGCTTTAACTTGCTGTAACTCTGCTTTATAAATTTTATAAAGTAAAGTTACTTCCCTACTTTATAAATCACCATTACTGTGGAACCGGTGGGTGGTTAGAAGATTTTACTACTAACAGAGATACAAAAGTGGGCGGTAGGTATAAAAAGGTTGACAACCCCTGGTCTAGATCAATAATTTTCAATTTGTATGCCACAATTGCACCTAAAACCTGTATGATTTTGTTGAAGGGGGAAAAAGAATTTTTAAAACATAGAATACCTGACTATTTATTCAGGGGCACTGACCTTTTTCTTAGATTGTCAAATAAAACAATGACAAAGCGAACACAACAATAGCTGTTCAGTGTGAATGAATCAAATTATACCTTTTTTTTTTGTCAGATCTGCAAAGATATATTTTTTGCTACGGTGTAGAATTTTATTAATTAGTTTAAGTTTGCCATGAAAAAAAGATGTTGAAAATCACTGGTCTAGATTTGTGTTGCTAAGAATGTACTAGGATAAGCTTGCACAGAATGTAAACTTTGAACAGAACTGCGTACCACTTAAGCTTTATTAAATAAAAGATAACTGAAGAAGGAGGATATCAACAAAGACGAGCATGGAAAAAATAAAACACTAAGTATTTTTTACACTCCTTTATTACTATGAGAAAATATATAATTTTATGTTTTATAAAAATCTGCTCTAATTGCAATGACAGAAATGTAACCCAAAGATTGGGAATAATTTTGACATTCATATAACAGAATATTACAAGGATAAAGCTAAATTCAGCTATTGCTGTATTCAAATGCACAAAGAACCTGTCCACCTTTATATATTTATATTGTCTTTCTTGCTTGGGATTCTTTCTCATACAGATTCTTCCTACATGGTTGTAGATATGGTCCTAAGCAACTTCAAGACTCTGGTATTCAACTAGCTTGGCAATTCCAGTGTTTGCAGTGTCTTTAAAAAAGCAGCACAACCCAGTTGCAACTCCATAACCATGCCTCAAAAGAGAACTAGAGAAATGGTTTCTTGTTTTCTAGGATTCATAACTCGGGTCAAATGGTTGACAGTAGACCTAACCTAAGTAACCCTCCACTTTGGCTCCCCATTGGATATCACTTAAAAAGAGCTATTTTAATAACACTGAAACCCCATATCCACAGAGATTCTAGGCTGGGATTCAGTTTGGGTATGGTATTTTGAAAAGCTCTCTGGGTAATTCTAGTGAGCTGTCAGTTTTGAGATTCACTGCTTTCTCAATTCCATCCCTTCATAATTATCTCAGAAGCAAGTTTTCCTTGTTACCTGCATGCATATCTTTTCTATGAATGTGACTCAGCTCTTCTCTGCTATTTGTTTTCCCTGCTGCTTCTGATTCTGTCAACTTCTCCCAAGGCTTTGCTTTCAAAGCTCTGATAATAAAGGTCTGTCTGTCACAGTACAATATGGAATGTCCCTTTAGACAAGTTCAACATGTTGAATCTCCTCAAAGTTTCCCATTTTCCCATAGATCTGGCCTATTTATAATTTCCCTATAGCTAGGGCACTGGACTCCTGGTCCAATCATGTCTGAAGAAGGTAGCAGTAGTGTCAAATATTTGTCTCAAATGTAAACTCCTCTAGCAAATCCAGTTTCATCTTTCCACTGATATATATATATATATTTTTTTTTTTCATTTTTCTGAAGCTGGAAACAGGGAGAGACAGTCAGACAGACTCCCGCATGCGCCCGACCGGGATCCACCCGGCACGCCCACCAGGGGCGACGCTCTGCCCACCAGGGGGCGATGCTCTGCCCATCCTGGGCGTCGCCATGTTGTGACCAGAGCCACTCTAGCGCCTGAGGCAGAGGCCACAGAGCCATCCCCAGCGCCCGGGCCATCTTTGCTCCAATGGAGCCTTGGCTGCGGGAGGGGAAGAGAGAGACAGAGAGGAAAGCGCGGCGGAGGGGTGGAGAAGCAAATGGGTGCTTCTCCTGCGTGCCCTGGCTGGGAATCAAACCCAGGTCCTCCGCATGCTAGGCCGACGCTCTACCGCTGAGCCAACCGGCCAGGGCTCCACTGATATTTTAAAGTCCACTATATTGTACATATTTATCAGTGTCTTTTTTTCCTCTTTTTCCTCTAAGTAGAATGTAACCTTCTTAATATGAGGGATGTGTTTCCATGCCATTTTACATGCTCCATACACCACCTCCTAAACGTGGACACAGTCATACCACTCACATCCAGTTGTCTATGCTCCATAAAAAGCATTTTTACAAATAGATGTAAATTTGATTAGCAACAAACTCTTTTTACCATGACTGTAGACCAGTGATGAAAAATAAGTATAACAAAACTTTCCTGTTAAAACCTGTATTAATAAATATCTTTTAAACATGTTAAAGGTAAGCAAAAGATGTCAGCCGTGTAACTATTATTACTTTCAATATACAGGTTTCATAACCTGGGAGCTCTTAGAAAGTCAAATTCTTAGGCCCCTTCACAAAAATCAATATCAAGGAGATAATATTAAATTTTAATTGACGTAGTAAATTTAGTGTCTATTCAAACATCTTCATTTAGTAAAATTTCTAGTGTTTCTCTTCCTCATTTCACAGGTACCACTTCCATAAAGCTTAAACTGCCAGAGAACATACTTATGAGACCCTCATTTCAGTTTGAAAACCTTCAGATTATTATGCCTACAGAAGAATAGTTCCACCTTGGTGCCCTAGCCACCTGGAGACTTTGCATATCTCTACATTAGCCACATAGGCAAGGCTGAACAGGAGAAATGCCCAAGTCTTGGTGGATGGCACTGTGATCCCACCAGAAAATGGCAAGATAAGTATCCTTTAAGGAGCATTCCCTGGCCTTTTTCCTTTTATCTCTCTATTTTGAAGAGGTGCCAAATCATGCTGAGGCTGCCATGAGTCAATATGGAATTGACTTTTGACCACTTGTGACATTTCTCATCTGGTCCCTCCAGTTTGGTATTATTCTATGGAATTTGGAAAGCTGACACCATGTTAATATTGCTTACAACTCTGAAGAACCATTCAAGCTCCAAAACTATGTTTGAGGTTGTCTCAGATTGTTAGACCTGCTTCAAAATTGTCTTAGTCAGCTTGGGCTGCTGTATTGAACTGCCATAAACTGGGTGTTTTAAACATAAGACATTGATTTCTCACAGATCTGGAGGCTGGGAAGTTCAAGATAAAGGTGCTCCTAAGAGTAGAGTTAGCTAAGCTTCTCAAGTCATGTTTTATTATAATCTTTATTATATCTTAATTTGGAATTCAGAATTATATTAACTGTGTTGAGAGAATAATTTAATTACTTGATAGGTCTCATTTTAATATTCTATCATGTATATTATTGGCTGCCTGCGGTTAGCTTTAAAGGACACTCTATTATATCATTTTTATAGTCTTGGAAAAGGTGACAAAAGGATTATTAAAAAGTACATTTACTCAAATATGTCCATAATAAATTAATGGTAAAAGTATAATTTTAAGATAATAAAAGCATTATGGTTTGATAGAAAAGGACTATTCTAGCGTTTAGAAGCATTGAGTACCTCCCCTAATTCTACTACTGCAAGGTGTACAAGTTTGCTAAACCACACACCGAGATGGTACACCATATGATCACTCATAAAGGACAGTTGATGTTTCTTCTTCTGTGGCTCCTTTATCTCCATTTTTATTCTCTTTTATTTTATTCCCTTCCAGTTGATTTTACTACAACCACGATTACCTCTCAGTCATGTTACAAGTTTCTTCCACTGAGCTTTGTGGAAACTTTGTGAGCAAACCACAACTCTAGCCTTCCCCATAATACTTTCATTAACCTTAGTTGAAATCTCTTTTCCTTGGCAAGTAGTATTGTATTATTATAAACTCTCCTTTAAAGATTGCTCCTTATCTCACTTGTGTTTGTTCACTAGGACTCACTTGGTAAGTGCTCAATATACTTGTTCACTCTCTCAAGCAGTCACCACAGGCAGGTGGCTCATGGGCCAAAGATGACTAAAGATGATGTGTTTTCTAATCTGCCAGTTGTTGGCTTCCAAATGGATGGAAAGCACAGTGTTTTAACTTAAATTACTTTCCAATATAAAAAAGTGTGGGAGTTTTCAATTAAAAATAAGATTTTCAAGTTCTCTTTGAAATTGGAACACTCATAGAAGAGCACCTATATTTCTGTGTGGCAGCAGTTACTTGAGACTAGTAGTAGCTATCTTCTTTTTGTGTGTGTGAGAGAAAGAGAGAGAGAGAGAAAGAGAGAGACAGAAAGATGGACAGAAGGAAGAGAGAGAGGTGAGAAGAATCAACTCGTTAGGTGTGGCACTTTAGTTGTTCATTGATTGCTTCTCATACATACCTTGACCAGGCAGCTCCAGCTGAGACAGTGACCTGTATTTCAAGCCAGCAATTGTGGGATCATGTCAGTGATCCCTGGCTCAAGCTGGTGAGCCCTCACTCAAACCAGCAACCTCAAGGTTTCAAACCTGGGACCTCAGCATTCCTGGTCAACATTCTACCCACGGTACCACCACCAGTCAGTCAGTAGCTATCCTCTTAAATGAAGCTTTGCATTATTCAATTCATTCACTAAAGACTGCATCATTTTCTGTTCCTTCTCTGTCTCTAGTGGACAATCAGTTCCTACTATTTACCATCTTATATTTTGCTCTTCTTCGTTTAGGTTTGTTGATTTATAGGCCCCGTAGGCATTTGAGTTTTAAACTTTGACCCAAACCCTAGTACTTAGTGCCACCATTACTCTAGGAAACTGAAATTTATACTAAACAAGTCACAGCTTTATTACTCCACTCTTACCTACTATAATATAAAAATATATACATATGTATTACTTGGTATTTTCTATATCTATTTCTATTTTCTAAGCTAGCTCTTTTATTAAATGTGTTCTGCAGATGATTTTTCTTATTTATGTGCTAACAGAATTTTCTATAAAGCAGAAAAACATAAAGATACTTGGAAAATATGAGATGGAGCATAATGAACAGTCTCTGAATGAGGCTTTAAGATGCTGCTCTGAACTGTGGATCTCCTAGAAAGAGAAGCGGCAGCCTGCAGCATTTTATAAGTTGTTAAACCATATAAAAAACTTTGGCATCATGCTCTATGGAGTCTAATCAGTTGGAAAAGGTGTGAGGTCATGTCATTTAATTCTTTATTCAACAGATGAAGAGCTGGATGTCTGGCAAGGATAATGGATGTCTAGTCATGCTTATATTATATTTGTGGTGATACTTACGCTCTTCAACTACTGCAAGGTCACTGTTCTTCAGCTCCTTTTTGATTTTCAACTTATCAGCTACATTATGAAGTGAAGCCTTACTTCACCTGCTACCCTGCTTGTGGAAGGAGAGCTATTTTAATGATGCCAACTCATTTGAACAGTGATTTTTTTCTTCCAGCTACTGTGGTTTAGAATAAGAAGGAGGGATATTAACGTGGTCAAGATCACCTGAGGGGTTAAAGACTTCATAAAACACACATGCCCTCTCCCTAAATCTTCTCAAAGACAAGCTGATCTTTGAAATTTCTGATAGTTTCTTGAGGGGTGTAGGGTCATAAGCATTTTTGTTGAATGTTTATTGTTACTAGACTCATTTTGTCTAAAGAAGCATTTACTAGAAATAGTCAATTCCTCTTGATTTTGGTATGAGGAATTTTGAATCAAATATTTCCTCTTAATAAAAAGCATAGTATAGCAGACAGCAGAGAGATGGGCTTTGAGACTAGACCTTCAGTGGAAGAATCAGAAATCGAAACTGGTTTGCTTTGTGTGTGACGTTAGAATTTATACTAACCTTCTATGCTGAAGTGTTTCTCTTTGGAAACAGGTGTTATAATTTCACAATTGTGTGTTAATGATTACATCAGAAAACATATCAAACGCTCACTGTGGAGTAGTTTCTTTTTAAATGCTATTCCCTTTCTCCTGCCAGTTAAAATGACTAATGAAATAAGCCACTGTTAGTTTCCATAAGGGAGGAAGAAGTTGAGGATTAGGGCATTTCTTTCCTTAGAAAGTATTGCACTGCTCTGGAATGAGGTGTTCTTTGTCCTGTAAATGATGACTTGTTGCTTTAGCAGTTCTGCAGGGGAGAGGAAGTCTTGTATCTTCTCAGAAATCCATATCAATCCCCATACCTCAGTGACAGAATGCTGTGGTACATAAATATTGCAGAATGGGTGTTGTTCTATTATTTATTCCTTTAGAAAAGAAACAATGGTCAAATTCAGCACATCTGTACTGGTGATTTATTATCCCATTTTATTCTCTTACAAGAGGATTAACGATAGAGGTAAAAGTCCATTCAGCTATTAGAGGAATAAATATATATGCTACTTGGTTATTTTATTACACCAAAAGAATTTTAAATATTTAATGTTACATAGAGTTTAAGATAACTGCGAGAAAAAAGTTCTAAATTTCCCCAAGAGGAGTTTTTGCTTAGGAGGTCTTTTCTGTTGGGTTTTTTTTTTTTAATTGAGGTGTAATACAGTGAATTCTAAAAGTTACTGTTGATATTTAATGCTCATAAATAAGTCATGAGTGGCAGTACTTTTAGGCATAACCACTGGAATTCTGATCTTCTGAAAAGAAAGAATTATTCCCACATGAGGAAAGAGAAGGAGAATTAGAGAAGCCTCATTTCACTTGTATCTTGAGAGATCACTCTGGGGAACCCCAAATTTACCATGAAAGAATGAGGCAGATACCTTTCGTCATTTAGACCTGACCTTCACCTTAGCAGTCAGTGGGGCTATAATTCGTCTTGTTAATTTAGATGTGATCTAAAGCATTTGGGGATGGGATACTAAATATTGACCAAAGCTGCCCTACCTCCTGTTGCCTCTATATCTTCTCCAGGGTCACAGAGTTGTTTATGTACTTCATTTCTAGCAAACACTTCTGCTTGCTCTTCTTTCCTTGTCAATTCTAAACTTAAAGATTAATATTTTTGAAAACATTTTTTTGTATTTATTGGGGCTACATTGGTTAATAAAATTATATGGATTTCAACTCTACAAATCTAAAATACATCATCTGGATGTTGTATTGTGTGTTCATCTCCCCAAGTCAGGTCTCCTTCTGTCACCATTGATCCCCCCTTGACCCTCTTCTACCTCCCTTCACCCCCACTTTCCCTCTGGAAATCACCATACAGCTGTCGACCTCTATGACCTTGCTTATTAACCTCTTCAATTATTTTTAATCCACCACCCCCTAATCCTCCTCCCCTCTGACAGTTGTCAATCTGTTCTCTGTATCTATGAGTCTCTTTCTATTTTGTCTCTTAGTATATTTTGCTCATTAGATTCCACAAATAAGTGAAGTCATATGGTACTTGTCTTTCTCTGACTAGTGTATTTCACTTTGCGTAATACTTCTCAAGTCCATTTATGCTGTTGCAAAAGGTAAGATTTTCTTTCTGTTTATAACTGAGCAGTATTCCATTGTGTAGAAGTTCCACAGCTTTTTTATCCATTCATCTATTGAGGGGTATTTGGGCTGCTTCCAAATCTTAACTGTTATAAATAACACCATAGTGAATATAGGAATGCATCTATTCTTTCAAATTAGTGTTTTATGTTTCTTCTATATATTCCCAGAATTGCAATCACTGGGCCCTAAGGAAGTTCAATTTTTAATTTTTTTGAGGTAACTCCATACTGCTTTCCACAGTGGCTGCACCAATCTGCATTTCTACCACAGTGCATGAGGATTTCCTTTTTTCCACATCTTTGCCAACACTTATTTGTATAATTAATTTTTTAAAATACATTTTTACCAACATCTTTAATTCTTTTGTCCCCCTAGCTTTCCTTCTGACTTTGTCAAGAAAAATATCAGTTCTTGGACGGTGGTGTAATTCTTTCTTTGTTGTTTTTAATTTGTTTCTGCACCTGAGTTATTGTCAGCTATTAAGAAAAAAAAATCTTGATATTTTTAATATTGTTGCCACTCAATAGCCATGTCCTTCACCTTTAGCTGGACCAAAAAATTGACAATCATTTTACATGGACTGGTCATGCTTTCCACCATGTTTCTTAGCAATAATACCAACTGTCACCACACTTTATGTCATGTTGCATGTGACAACCTTTCACTCAGTGCAGCTAGAATACCTTATAATGCAGCTAGGTTTAGCTCACATAACAAAGAGGACAATAATCTATTGCTCGGGGGTAAAAACAAACTAAAGCCCTATGAACATTTTTGTAAAGCATAAAGAGCATTTAAAAATATTAAAAAGTATGAAAATTAGTAAAATAAAATGTTCTTTAAAAATGTCTTCAGAAGTGATCTTTCTCTGCTTTTTCATATTCTCTCCCATCTCCACAAGTAAAGTCATATACATCTTTACCTCCTTCCTTCCCCTTCTTTTATATACTGAAAACTTGAGTGGTTAGTTTTTTAATTAATCAATTTATTTTTTTGTGAGAGATAATGAGAGAGAGAAAAATGAAAGGGAGAGAGATGAGAAGCATCAATTCTTCATTGCGGCACCTTAGTTTTTCATTGATTGCTTTCTCATATGTGTCCTGACCAGGAGGCTAGAGCAGACCTAGTGACCCCTTGCTCAAGCCAGGAATCTTGGGCTCAAGTCAAGCCAGTGACCTTGGGCTTTAAGCCAGCGAACTTTGGGCTCAAGCCAGTGACCGTGGGGTCATGTCTATGATCTGATGCTCAAGCCCGTGACCCTGAGCTCAAGTTGGTGAGCCCATACTCAAGCTGGATAAGCCTGTGCTCAAACTGGTGACCTCGAGGTTTCAAACCTGGGTCCTCAGCATCCTGTGCCACCACCTTGTCAGGTAACACTTGAAATTTTTATCTTCTTAAATCTAGCACCTTCTAGAGATAAAAAAAATAAAAAAAACATTTTTCCTGTTTTATGTATGTGTCCTGTATAATCATTCTTGGTTCTTCTTTGTCTAAAAACATATTCAAGTACCTTTCATCCTCACAAGCCCCTGCTTATGGCATTTCTCCCTTTTTAGTTACCATGTATTTTTCTTTCACCTGTATCATCCAGATATCTTGAAAAATAAAATGATTAGCACTCATTTATATCCTTTCCTTAACTCTCCAATCTACTCTAATTTGGTTCCTGATCTTGGTACACTACCAAAATTGCTCTTCTCCAGATCACCAATAACTTTCTGTTATGTCCAACTGACATCTGTATTATTTGACACTCATAATCATAATGTCCTTAATAGTATTCATATGAATAAAACTAACATTTACTGCTACTTTCTGATATGCCTTGATTATACTATGTGTTTTTACTCATTATCTCATTCATTCATAGTAACTCTATAAATGAGTTATTATTATTATTCTCATTTTACTGACAAGAGAGCTGGGAGTCAGAGAGATTACATACATTGTTCATTCACTCTGCCACTAAGTGACAAAGCCAGAGCTGAATCTTTACCTTCTTGAAGCTCCGTATTTCCTTATCTCACAGAGCACCACACCCCCTTTTCCTTACATGTACCCCTCCACTCTACCATTTATGTTCTCTTGGCAGATTCCTAGCTTTTGTTCAATCCTTAAAACATTGATTCTCATTTTTTTCTTTTTGCACAAAAGAATTAACTGAAGTTATTTTTAAGACTACAAATGTTATAGACCCACTCCAAATACTGAATCAGACTACCCAGTGTTGGAATATTATTCAAACCTATAAATATGCATTTTAAAATCCCTTTCTGACTTAAAAACATAATGTAGTTAGAAAGCATCAGCTATACAATCTTCTAATAATCCCATCTAGCCTCACAATTTTGCCTACCAACTATAAAGTAACATTCTCAAATATAGATTCTCTGGAAAAATGTCTTTCCTCTCTATCTCTTTCCTCAGTCTCTGGTCTCTCGTATCTATCTGCTCAACAACTGGGTCTGTATGTTCTGCAGGAAAATCATAATTTCCCCCTGAAGTCCTTGGATAAACCAGGACATATGGTCATTCTGCAACTGCTCAGGTGATTTCCTTTACCTGAGAGATAAGATTTGAAACTTTTCAGTGTGGAAAATATTATGGTATTTTCTCAAAAAATTAAAAATGGTACTGCCTTATGACCTGGAGATCCCATTTCTGAGAATATATCCTAAGAATCCCAAAACACTAATTCAAAAGAAAATATGCATCCCAATGTCCATTGCAGCATTATTTACAATAGCCCAGATCTGCGAACAGCCCAAATGTCCATCAGTGGATGAGTGGATAAAAAAGCTGTGGTTCATTTATGCAATGAGATACTACATAGCCAAAAAAGAAGAAAGAAATCTTACTTTGCAACAGCATGGATGAATCTGGAGATTATTATGCTAAGTGAAATAAGCCAGACAGAAAAAGACAAATATCATATGATCTCGCTTATATATGTAGAATCTAAAGAACACAATAAACTGAAGAACAAAGTAGAAACAGAGATGGTCACAGAGAATGGATGGACAACTGTCAGTGGAAATGGGGAAGAGGAGAGTGGGTCAAAGAAGATGAACTTATTAGCCAAAAACATATATACATAACATGTATATACAGACAACAGGATAGTATTAGCAGAAAGAAAGGGGAGGGGGAGGAAGTAGGAGGGGGGCAAAGGAGGAGAAATAGTGGTGGAAAGAGACTTTGCATGACATATGGGGGACACATGCGGTGTGTAGATGGTGTTATATTGAGTGGAACAGTTGAAACCATGTCAATACAATACATTTTTAAAAAAGAAAAAACATTTGAGGCTTTTAATATGGCATGCATAACCCATGATAGTATGCCTACTACCAACTCTTTAGCTTTTTTTCTTAGTAGTCTATAACCCAAAATGCATTTGTATCTTTTTAGAATACTTATAGCTTTTTCTACATATACATGCTGTTTCCTGAATCTTCTGTTATTATGTGGACCTCTATCTAGAATATTTGTCTTTGAATCTTCAATCTGACTTACTCTTGTAGAATCATTTAGGTAACATCTTTTCCTGGAGTTCTCTAAAATCCATTTTTCATTAGCAACACATTTTAGGTAGATGTGTTACCTCTACATAACATCTTATATGTAGTAACTGCTGTCTCTCTGGCTGCTGCTGCATTGAACTGAAATGATAGTACCTCCTAATTCATTGCTGCATGCTGGAACCAAGCCTGGGTAGCTCTACCCATTGCTTAGTGGACTGTTGATATCTCTTTTAGGGCTTAGACATTGATTAGAGGCAGATTTCTAGACCTGATTAGGCAATACTCTGCCTTACTCTTCTTTTCTACTGGACCACGCAGTTAGTTGAGTTCCCAGTGGGCTTGAACGTGCTACAATGATAACAAGCTTAAGTTCTAAACAATGAAGTAGGCAAATATAATTTGGAATGGGTGATCAAATACCATAGCAGAAGTATATAGAAATAATAAGGGAACACAAAGAAACAACTGTTTGATTTTGCCTTTAAGAGGTAATAGTTATTTATTTCTAAAATAATTTAATTTTAATTTGATTCTAATTTTATAGATGTAGATAGTTGAGTAATTAGAAAATTTTAATCACTCTAGCAGTGCTGTATTATCTTTTAAAAATAAATTGATTGCTGTATTGTCATTTTCCTTTAAAATCTTGATTTTTTTTTTTTATCAATCATCTATAGTTTTGGAGAATGCTTAAAGTAGTCTATACCTGGTTGCCATTATTAAACAACTCCAGGGGTACCATCAATATTTTATTTAATTGTGTTTTACCTTGTGGACCACTCCCATTTTCATAGAGCTAATATTATTCACACTCAATGCTATATGAATAACATTTCTTAAAATTGGATAATATATCCTAGTAGAAGCAACCAATAAGTGCATTTGTAAAGCATCATGTATAAAGCCAATCCTGGTCCCCTATGCCTTTGGAGATGCAAAAACAAGCATTAGATTGACTTTACTAAATCAATAATTTTTAAGCAAGTTTTTAGAAACATAATTTGCATATATGTTTGACAAAGGGCAATGTATTATATTAATGTGCTACCTCATTAGGCAAGGCAGGAATTTCTAAAAGGCAGAAGTCAGTGTAAACTAGAATGCTAGAATATTTTGGTAAGTCTTTTAAAAACAAAGTAGGGTGAAGATAGTCAAGGAAAGAAGATGAGTAATGCAGCACAAGCTATGGCATGGCATATGAAATTGCAGAAATAATACAAAAATACAGAGAGGAGTTCAGAAAATCTCTGAAATTGTATTTGTTTGTGGTCAGGAGTGGATGCTGAAAATGGCATCTCACTAACCAATGTTAATGAGATCAGTGCTTTGTTCACTTATTTATTCTTTTTCATTACTTAATATTTTACTGTCTCATAAATAAATAGTATCCAGGTTTGATAAAAAAAATCACCCATGGGCATCAAGGCAAACCAAGTAAACATTTATAAGGAGCAGTTAGTTCCTTTCTTCCTGGCCTTAATTTCATTTACTCAATTAATTATTTAATCTTAACAAGGAACATAGCCTCCCTGTGCTCTCTTCATCCCTTTGAAGTAATCAGCAGTGAAGGGAGGCAACGTAGTAAATGGACTCTGTATGGAGGGATAAGGGAATTGCAGATAACTGTTGTTTTAAGTATCATGACTATAACAGCAGCAGCTTGGTAATAATAATAAAAAAGTAATTTATATTGAATACATCTTATGAAAGGTTATTATATAGAGAATGATGACTGGTGATTCTTCATCACAAGTAGACAAAGAAAAGATTATTTAGATTTAAATATTGGTAATTAAATAAATATAGTATTTAAATATTAAATATTATATTATTGAAAGACTATAATATTTTCCCAGTAAGAATTTAACATAAATAAGAATAATTACTCTTCTGTCCAAAACATTTTAAACTAAAGTCTGTGTGTTACTAGGGGGAGAGGTTTAAGAACTATCTTGCAAAAAGATTATTCCTATATATATATATTTTCTGTAACTTAGATTCCTATAAAATTGATTTTAGGATAATAGTCTATGTTGTTTAGATGGTGCTTTACATCATTGTTTTGTTTTGTTTTTGAGATGGATTTATTCCCCATTTTCCAGTGGAGTAAATACACCCTGAAGGATTACAGGGTGTGACCTGGTCCAAGTCACGAAGCTAAGTAATAATGGTGCAGTAGAAGCTCAAAACTAAATCTTCTGCTACCAAAGTCAATGCTTAAATGGCAGTTTTGTCCTGAAGAGCTCTTGAAAAAATATTCTGTAACGACTCAAGTTATAGATGAAGAAAATGAGGCCAAGATAGTTTCAGTTACAGAAATTTTAAAGAACAGAATTGGATTCTTCTGATTTTTGCACTAACTAGGACTCTACTGACCTCTCTTATATATACAAAGGATAACATGAAGGAGTGCTTATGAATGCATGCTTCCCTTGCACACCAAATTAGAATCAAGGGCATAAAACTTCACTTCTTTTTCCTTCTTTTTGTCTTTTTGTGACAGGATAAAATATGAAAGTCAAAGAATTCATTCATAATACCACAATTATCTTCTGTCTTTCTGAAAATATGTTCTTAGTTGTGCCGATAGTCTTTCAGGCTTTTGTTGGTGTTAGTGAAGTCAGGAAGTCTGGAAGAAACTAGACAAGAGAGTGAATTAACTAACAATTCCATCAGAAAGGGCATGGGATGCTTTGTGGAAGGAAATAATTCAAAGCCTGAAGGACAGGGTGGATAAAATAGTGTATAATGGGGTGGGAGGGTAGAAATGAAGAAAAGTGAAAGTTTTATGCAGCAGCTACTATGACAAAAGGAACACACGGAAGAAAGATGTCTTAAGAGGATATTTAAGAAATTATGCTGAGTTTGTGCAGTTTAATCTTCATCTTTCTGACACTGTACTACCTTTACATGGGAATTCAGTAAAATCCTTCAATGCTTTGAAGTCAGAATTGCATTTTTGAGGTAATGAGGAGGACATTTTCAATGATCACTTTATGTGAACAGGAAGCTTAATCCTTTTGGCTTACTCTTATATTTATGTCTTTAAACACTGGATCTCATGCTTAATGTAATAATTTTATCTTAAGAAAATGTTTAAAAAATTATATAATATTTATTTATTTATTTTTATTTTAGAAATTGAAAGGTCCATTGATGTTAGCTAGAAGAGGTTATTATGGTATTCCATTTTTCAGTATCTTTTTCAGTTCCATCCAGTCAGTCTTCCTGTATCCTACCCTCTAATTCTCTGACTTTACCCCTTAATGTTTAAAAGCTACCTTTAAAATAAAATCTATATTTCTTCTTTGGCATAAAAAGCCCACGGTTATCTAACCGTCAATATCTAGACACAATCTAATGAGTCACTTCTGACAGTGCCAAGTGTGCTGGATACATGCTATACAACAGTTAAATTTAAGGTCTCTAATTGTTCTGCTAGTTTTTCTTGTCAGTTACCTTTCTGGGTATGATCTTAGTATTCTTTCTGTTAGGCTTTTTCTTTTCATCCTTTTCTTTTCTTTTCCTTCCTTCCTTCCTTCCTTTTTTTTCTTTCTTTCTCCCTGAATACTACCTTTGAAATGCAGGTTAAATAACATGTGTCTTGTTTAGCCAGTATTCCAAAAGCATAACAATCCACTGCCTTCTTTGTGTAGTTTGGGGATTTGATTTGGAGTATCCCTTTGTTGTGGAACATACCACATACTGTGCAGTGATTTTTATATCTATCTGTTATTGTTTTTTACGATAGAGACTGTGACTTACATTTGTTTGCCAAGAATAGCACATGACATACTGTAGTTGCTAATTAAAATTTTGCTGAATTAAATTGACTAGAGGCTGAAAGAAACTTCTCAAGCATATGATCTGATATTTCTACATGGTTTAAATCAAGGAAAAGGAGAAACATGCCTCTCAGCTCTTCTTGGGGCATATTCCTTCATTCCTTCATTAGTGCAACTGTGATTGATGGGCTTCTCCCTGGAAGTAGAATTTTTTTAAGATTGGTCTGTTGTCATCTTTTGAAGAAGATGGCCTATACAAAAAGTGGGGGTTCTGAGATTTTTTTTGGTGTGTGACATATTTTGAGGAATGGGAGAAGAGGAGAAGCAAAAGAAGCAGGAAGTCCCCAGGTTACACAGTGCTGGGTATTAATTACATGGGTGATTTGGAAAAAATAGATGGACAACACCAACATTTATAGAACAACTACTGATTCTAAACTACAACTCATTTTGATTCTAGAGTGCTTGCCATGTAGTCTACTGGTGAGATGACCTAGATAGAGTAAATCACTCTGTTTGTCTTAACACTCCCCATCTAAATCTTCAAAGTGGTGAAGAGTGGTTCATATAAGCAATTTAACTGGGGAAAGTCAGGCACTTTGTGTAGTTTAGGCAGAAAAATATTAGGTGGGATTGTTATCATATGTGTGTAGTGCCCCCCATTGCTCCTTGTTTATGATAGTTTTAGGTCTGTTTTAGCATAAAAGTCTGCAGCACCCCCTTGCCTCCTGTGGCTTCTCCTTACTGCTGTATCACCAGCGATGTTCTTCAGTGCTCTCTTGTAATTTAGTTACCAGAAATAGATTTCTTTTGTGGCATTTAAAGGATGTTTACTTCGAGGACCAGAAAGAAAAGTGTGTCTTATCTTCACTGCTGACCTAATAAATTTGCAAGTCCAACATTAAAAAGCAGTAAGAAGTAGTAAAATAACTTCTGCATTCTCTCCAATATTATCACTACCAGAACATTACATGTTTTTTACAAGTAACCAGATTCCTATTTATAATGTAAAAGACACTGCTGCATGAACCTGACAGCTGTTATGAAAGAACAAACAGCTACTGAAGGGTCATTTTCTCAGGAAAATTGTACTTTGCCCTTCCTTGTCAGTGTTTCATCCAATATCTTACGCTCTGGAAGTTGCCCTCATTGGTTAGAGAAATCTTGTGTTGCCAATGTGCTACAAGCTGATAAACTCAATCCTGGAGGCTTTTATTTTTATATTTGATATTTTATTAGGGAGTACAGTGAAATTTCTTTTTCTTTTTCCTTTGGTCTCTGATGATACTTTGGTATCTCTCTTTCAATTTAAGTGCAGTTGAACTTGAAATTAGCTGCCCACAGATACAGGTAAACCTTGACATGTGTTGCCTAAAAATGAATTTCAACTTTATTTGAATAGCACATTTCACATCCCTGCCCCAAATTGTGTTCCAGTAATACATCATCAATATTTCACAGCATGGCATCACCAAGCAGCGTATTCAATGACACAGCTATTGCTTCAAATAATCTAGAGAAACAACAACCAGAAGAAAGCAAGTCTTCTTGTTTTTACCATACAGCAATATAAATTTAATATTTTTCAAATGTTTTATCATTAAACAATGTTAAAAGAACAGTCTAGCAGAAAGATGCAAAACTGCTCCAGATATACTGTTATAGTTGGTATCAGTAAATCCAAATCAAATAAACAAACTCCTGTTGCATAGTATACCAGATATTTCATTTGACACTGCAACTTTGAATTTAGTCTATGCAGCATTATTTTAAAGATTAAAGTTGCATTATTATTATTTTTTTATTTGTTGATTTCAGCGAGAGAACAAAGAGAGAGAGAAAGACAGGAACATTGAGCTGTTCTTGTATGTGCTCTGACCGGGAATCAAACTGGCAACCTCTGTGCTTTGGGACAATGCTCTAAGTAACTGAGCTATCTGACCAGGGAAAAATTGTGTTATTTTATGTAAAAAAACACTTAATGAAATAAATAGATGGTTGTCTGGTTACTGCCTGGTAATGCAATTTGCCCAAGCAGGAAACAAGCAAGTCGTACTGTTTTGTTTTGTTTTTTTCTTTCTCACCAGATCCAGTACTCATTATAATGCCTCTAGAATCCATATTATTTTTTTCATTCTATCATCATATTTATAGGTCCTTATCTTTTTCTTGGATTATCTCAGCATTGATCTGACTGACTTTCTTGAACCTAGATTTTCCTGAATATCCTACCTTAGCACCCTATATATTGTTCATAAAAGTGCCAGATTAATTTTCAATAATGGAAATGGACAAAAGTTTATAGTGACGTAAATGACTAAATAAACAAATTAAATTTCCAATGCAGAATTCCAAATAATTTTATATACACACTCTATTTTCAAGGAGGTGGAGCATAATTTTTTTTTTTTTAAACAGGGACAGAGAGAGAGAGAGTCAGAGAGAGGGATAGACAGATAGGAACGGAGAGAGATGAGAAGCATCAATCATCAGTTTTTTGTTACGACACCTTAGTTGTTCATTGATTGCTTCCTCATATGTGCCTTGACCGCGGGCCTTCAGCAGACCTAGTAACCCCTTGCTCGAGCCAGTGATCTTGGGTCCAAGCTGGCGAGCTTTTTGTTCAAGCCAGATGAGCCCGCGCTCAAGCTGGCAATCTCGGGTTCTCGAACCTGGGTCCTCCGCATCCCAGTCCTACACTCTAGCCACTGTGACTGCCTGGTCAGGCGGAGCAGGACTTCTTACTTTTATAGTGTGTGCTGCACTCAGTAATTTCTTCCCAAAGAATACGTAAAGGGAAGGAAAAGTAACTTGGCAATGGAGAACACTGACAAACACAACCTCAGCCAAAGGCAGTTGATCAAGGTTAACATCAGCAGTGGTAAGTCATGCAATAATAATGATATATACCTTTAATACGATGTGATGAGAACGGCACTTTACTTGCATGGTATTTCCCTCTCAAAACCATAACTCCACCTCTAATCATAAGAAAAACATCAGACAAATTGCAATTGAGGCTCATTCTACAAAATATCTGACCAGTAATCCTTAAATATAGTGGTCGTTAAAACAAACTAAAGTATGTGAGAAACTGTCACAGCCAAGAAAAACCTGAAGAGATTTGACAAATAAATGTAATGTAATTTGCTAGCTAAAAACTTGGGATGAAAAAAAGAATACTTATTAAGGAAATCTTTAAAAAATGTAGACTTTAAAAATAATAATGTATGAATATGTGTTCATTAACTATTACAAATGTGCCGTATAAATGTAAGATAATAAAAATAAGGGAGACTGAGTATGAGATATATGTAAGCTTTCTGTACAACTTTACATCTTTCCAATAAATCTTAAAACTAGTCTAAATTAAATACTTATATTTAAATGTAATCTCATGTGGTATATTCCTGGGTTATTTAGATATTATTTTTTATAATTGGATATACTAACAAGTTATTCTTTGTTAGTTAAAAATTAAATCCAGAGTAAGAATTTTTTTTTTCTCATTGTCCTTCTCAATCTGGTGCAAAGCAAACTTAGCTGAAAGATAAGTGATGCTGGGCTTTTGTTTGTTTGTTTTATTAAATTTGTTTATTAGATGGACTTTTACAAGAATTAGACTTAGATGTCTAATTAGTTGCCTATCCTTTCATATATCCTGAATTAGTGCCGATTTTGTGATTTTTATGTTATAAACAATGTGTGGATCCACATTTTCTAATATTTTAGGCCATTTGTTGCCTGTTCTCACAATATCAGTTTCATAGTCATGAACTTGATTATTCAGGTAGTTTTTTTTTTTTGTTTCAGTTCTTCCATAATTTAGTTTCTATCTCTATTACTTTGTTTGCCAAAAATGTGTTATACGCATATGCTTTTCTATCACATTTAACTATGAAATGCCTGAGGTATTGTTTTCAGTTAGCAAATATTATAAAAATATCATTAACAAACACTGATATTCGGTGACATCTAACAGTAAGCACTTGTTTATTTGTAACACTGGAAGTTGGCTAGGGGTCGGCTGATCTGATCTAAATTTAGCCAGGCACACCACTGTCTCTCTTTCTCCTGCTAAAATTGGAAAACTATTATAATATGTTTTACTTACTGTTGACTAGAAGCGAAGAGCTTTAGTGGAAACAGGAAAGGCCTCTTGAGTCCTACGTTTGAAACTAACACACTGTCAACCCTGCCCACTCCTTATGTTGGCCAAATCAAAGCACATGGTTATTCTCAAAGTGAAGAACAGAGGAAGTACCTTCGACCCACAATCAAAAAACACTAAATTTTTTCAAAGAATATAGTAGCAGAGAGAGAAGAAAGTTAAGAGAAGAAACAGAATTAACAAGTTTTTTGTTTTGTTTTGGTTTTTATACTTTTCTATTCCTTGGTCTTAGAATAATGCCTGACACATAAGAGACAGGAATGAGTAAATATTTAGCTAAATATATAGATACTTTACTTTCTGAGATTTTTAGGTATGGATAGATATAGGCATATACTAACATTGCCATTTCATGTTTACGATCCTCAATCGAACAAGTCATGTGGCATCACAAAATATATTAAACTTCAAGTGTGGTTCTCATACTTTGTATATGAGAACATAGTCATCTATTTTAAACAATTTTTTTTTTTCAGAATGTCTGTGTATATAAGATTCTGTATTTTCTTGTAAGATTTGTAGGTCTTCTCTTCATGTTGCATGACCTCTTTTTGGAAAATTATTTCACCATTAATAAGATATTAATTTGTAGAAAGCTTTTATGTGTTTTTGTCTAAGACATAATTTCTTATGCTGTTCTTGTTTTTCTTTTTCTTTAAATGTAAAACATAGTACTATTTAAATTGCTGTATCTTAAATTCCTCTAAATTGGGTTTTGAGATTTTGATAGACAACATCACAGCAATCCAATCAATGCACAGAGATATACTGATCCTTTTCGGATCTGACACAGAGAAGAGTGATATGAGGACCCAACAAGTGATTTCTGAGGAAGTATCAATGTTTAGGTTTTAAAATTGGAAAAGACTAAGGGTAAAACAGCAATTATACTTTTGTTATTTAGTGGATACTGTGACACATTAATGAGATCTTCCCTTCACTACTGACACTGTTATTTCTTCAATAGGCTGATGGCCCACATAGGCATTTCTTTCCAGAAGTGCCCTCTGTGGAAGCAGCTTCCCCTCTGAGTGTTTTCTCTTCCCTCTCTCGGGCGAGTCCTGCATCCAGAGTCTGGTTTATGTACAGGGGTGCAAATGCCTGTCCTCTGGTTTTAACTTGAGGTGACTGTGAAGGGCTTATGCTCCCTGTGAGACTTCCTGGCACCTCTGTTGCAATGACCTCACAGTTCAACCTCACCATCATCTCAGTCTTTCTTCCTGCTCCTTTTCTAGGGCACTGTTCTCCAGACCACTTCTTAATGAACCTCTAGCAGGGAGCTGAATAAGCATTCCCTATAAGAGTTATTTCAGCTCACCTGTAGAGATGAAGACTACTTTGTCACCTCTATTTTACTTCTTAGCATGTCACATTTATGATATAAAAGAACGAAGGTTTTCTGGAGTCACTTAATTCGAGTTTGTAGTCTGATGCAAATGTGATAGAGATAGTCATATAAAATGATATTCAACTACAAATATTCAGCACAAGGAGAACTTATGAAATTGTTTTCATCTTCCACACTGCATAGGTAAGTTTGTTTCAACAATGGATGATGGTGCACGACTATACAGCATTATAGGAGAAATGAAGTGCTAATATTTATATATTAAAAACCAAATAATAGGTCTATGTCCTGACAGGCTTCTTTCTGTAAGTCTTAATAATAACAATGGCAAAAGCAAATGCTGCAAGGGAACTTAAATTATTGATTATGATAACCAGAAAGAGATTCTCAATTATGAATTTTGATATTTTCAACTATGTTTTTTTCATTAAATGTCTTATCAATGATTACAACATATTCTGCCAGGAGTGAAGATTAGAGAAATTACCAGCTTTTCAGAAAAAAAGGTATTGTATTAGATATCAGCAGTAGTTATTATACATGCTTTAGTCTGAAATACAATCTGAAACATTATGTAACATTGTTCTAAGGAATGAATGCATCTTCCAAAGTACCAATACTATTACTAACATGAAACTTTTATCATATAGAATCTACTTTAATAAACATTTTTCCTCCTTATTAAAATATACATAACTTTAACCTTTGTAAACTTCTGGGGAAAAATTCTATCATTCTTGTTGATTATTTTAAAATAACATTGTGACTTTATTTGTCATTAGAAAAACACGGTGCTTTAAAGAAAGCAAAGAGAAAGCAGGCTTTAATATAGTGGTATTACATTTCACTTAGTATAAAATATAATGTTCATAGTGGCCAGGACATGGAAACAACCAAAAAGCTCGTCAATAGATGACTGGATAAAGAAGATGTGGCACATATACACTATGGAATACTACTCAACCATAAGAAATGATGACATAGGATCATTTTCAGCAAAATGGTGGGATCTTGATAACATTATACAAAGTGAAATAAGTAAATCAGAAAAAACCAGGAACTGCATTATTCCATACGTAGGTGGGACATAAAAGTGAAACTAAGAGACATTGATAAGAGTGTGGTGGTTATGGGGGGAGGGGGAGAGGGAGAGGGAGAGGGGGAGGGGGAGGGGCACAAAGAAAACTAGATAGAAGGTGAAGAGGACAGTCTGACTTTGGGCGATGGGTATGCAACATAATTGAATGACAAGATAACCTGGACTTGTTATCTTTGAATATATGTATCCTGATTTATTGATGTCGCTCCATTAAAAAAAAATAAAATTATTTAAAAAAAAAAGAAATACATGGAAATTTCTAATTTAACTGCAGACACACAGCTTATATGTATATATACACACATGCATTCTAATTTTGTGTGGGTATACGAACATGTGTGCATGAGGGTAGTTGTGTAAGGTATGTGTATTCTGTGAACACGAATTACTGTATACTAGGGCAGCAGAAAGAAGATTGCTCATACCTAAGTCTAGGATTAAATATTGATTTCCCTAGAAGGCAGTGAATTAGAGAACGAAAAGATATTAAATTGTAAGTACTGTCATCAAGCTATCAAATCCATTTATTGAAGGTGCTTTTATGTATGTCTTAATACAAAACATTTCCCTCAATAGCCAAAGAGGGAGATCCTACGCATGAAGAGTTTATATTCTAACAAAGTCACATGTGTCCTGATTTATACCACATTGATTAATTGAATGTTAGCAAATAAATACTTGAAGATGCCTTTCCCATAGCCATCAGACAAATATTTTAAGAGGACACCTACATTCTTAACTTTTATTTTCAGCAATTGTCAACATTCACAGGAAAACAAGTTGGTTCTCACCTCCTTACTGATCACATGCAACTACTAATAGAACTGCTTGATTCTGTCTCGTTTATTTTCCCTCATTCCCTTTAGGTTCTTTCCTGTCTCCCTCTTCCTTTGTCTCCGCATTCCCCATTCCCATCCCTGTTTTTCTTCCTGAAACAAGTACTTCAACAGATATTCCTCCTGACATTTTTAGTCAGAGAGAAATTGTATAAATTATCTACTTAGTGTATATTACAATAAGGTATTTTATAAACTATTATAAATAAGATCCTGGAATGTTCCATGAGGCTTTCCTGGCCTTATATCTACAACAGTGAACACCCTGAGACTTATACTTAGTCACTTTCCAGTCTCACCCTAATCCCCACAAAACCTCCCTTTTTGTGGTACTCTGGTTTGATACCAGAGTTATATCTACGTGACTACAGTTTCCTAATTCCTCCTTGCCTCATGTTTTCTCCCTTTAGCCCTTAGCTGAAACATCATAATACCCTTTAACCATTTTTATCTTCTTTATGTATATTTCCATACTATTCTGCCTGTAATGTTCTGAAACCTTTT
This sequence comes from Saccopteryx leptura, assembly GCF_036850995.1. Classification (NCBI taxonomy): domain Eukaryota; kingdom Metazoa; phylum Chordata; class Mammalia; order Chiroptera; family Emballonuridae; genus Saccopteryx; species Saccopteryx leptura. The sequence continues at coordinate 41,609,700 of NC_089507.1, forward strand.
ATTTATTATCCCAGCACCTATCATGATAAGCAGCCTCTTCATTGAACCATCCAGCTACTTCCTGACTTAATAAAGACTTGCTGACTACACCGATGATGATATTATTATTATTATTAATTATTATTAGGATTAATTCACACAGAAGTATACTTTATGCCATATCTAATAACATGGTGAAAAGACTGGAATTGAAGATAGCTTTCTTCTCCCTCTCCATTGATATTGCCCAAGTCATTAATTACTCTTCTACCCCTAGGGGGAAAATTCTTCCTCCTCTGCATTTAATATTGTATGTCTGTGCCACCTCATCATTGCAATCACTAGCCAACATCTTCATTAGTTCTTTATGTCCAGTGAAATCTTTGATGTTTTCTCCCACGGAATTCTAAGCTTCAGCCATGATGATTTCAGGGTTCACATTAATAATGAATCAAACACCTTAGTTCTTTCTGTCCCATGTGATATTCTGGATTCAAATGAAATTTTATTTCTATATTACCCTAATTGCCAACACGTCATTCTGTGATTCTGGTTATTGTTATAAATAGAAACACCAACAACGATAGAGCCATGCAAGTTTAACTATGGGGATGAGTTCTGTGAAGTATGTTGTTAGGCTGTTTTCTCATTGCGTCAACATCATGGAAGGTATTTATACAAACCTCGATGGTATAGCCTACTACACACCTAGGTTGTATGGTATAGCTTATTGCTCCTAGGCTACAATTGTAACACAATGGCAAGTACTTGTGTGGCTAAACATAGAAAAGGTATAGTAAAATACAGTGTAAAAGATAAAAAAAATGTTACACCTGTTAGGGCATTTGCCATGAATGGACCTTGCACAATTGAAGTGTCTCTGAGTGAGTCAGTGAGTGAGTGGTGAGTGAATGTGAAGGCCCAAAACATTGTTGTACAATACTGTAGACTCTATAAACACTGTACTCTTAGACTACACTAATTTTATAAGATAACACAAGATTAAATTGAGCACAAGAGAAAATGATACAATAGAGATACTGCAAACACAAGATCTATACAGCAAACTTTATTTTTTATAAATAGAAAGAGTACACTCTAATATAAAGAAAAAACTATGGTAGATACATAAACCAGTAACATAGTTGTTTATTATCATTATCAAGTATCATGTACTGTACATAATTGAACATGATATGCTTGTATACAACAAGCCACACAGTAGATTTGTTTATACCAGCTTCACTGTAAACATATAAGTAATTTGTTCTCGACATGAAATTTTTGATGGCTATTTCACTAGGTGATAAGAATCTGCCAGTTCCATTGTAATCTTATCACATCACCCTCATGTTTGAGGTCTGTTGTTGACCAAAATGTCTTTATGCAGTGCATGACTGTATTTTACTTTCAGTTTATGGCCTTAACCTTTTCCGTTCTTTCATAGTCTCAAATTCAACTCTATTTTTAAAATTCCTCAGCCACTCCTATTTCCTTGATGTCACAATCTTCTGTCAGTAATTCAGCTCTCTTTGGGCTTCACTTTCATTGCTCCAAGAATATGTTTTATGGTTTCTGATCAATACAATCAACTGTGTTGTATTCCTGCCTCTGTTTCATCCTCCCAGAAAACCTACAACCCTCCATGCTGCTGACTTCTGGGGGAAAGGGAGTTTGAATAAAACTTCCTAGTCCTGCAGTCACCATTCTAATTAAGATTCTTATCTTATCTTCTCCCTCCTACATTATTAGAATAGCATCACAAATAGTTCCCATGCATTCATTCTTTTCCACCTTAAATTTATTCTTCCTACTCCATTCAGGATAACCTATGTAATATGTGAATTGTTACATTCACCTGCTTAAAATCCTTTAGTTACTTACCTATAGAATCAGTTGCTAAATCCCATCCATGGTTTTATGAACCCATACACGAGGATCCTCTACAATTTTAAGTTTTTTCACTCCCTAACTTGCCTTTTATTTCCTCATAACAAAGATGTTTGTTTCTTCTGCTTATACCATTTATTTTACATTCATTTTCACTTCTTTATATACATTATTCTTTTGCCTGAAATACTTATCCATCTTTCTTTCTCTTGATACTTTTATTCATTTAAGAATCAATTTAGATATTACATTCCTTTGAGAGGCTTTCCAGGATCCCCAGGTTGAACTAAGTATTTTATTTATTTGTTTGTTTCTTTTGCCATTGTAACCCTCATTGGAAACTTTGTTGTATCACCTATTGAATTTTATTATGTAAAAATTGATTCCATTATATGTGGAGTTCCAGAAACAGGGGCTATATTTTTTTCCCTTTAACTCCTCAATTGCTTTTTATTGTTCTAAGGATGGTTACTGACATTGTAAAATGACCTGTAAGGCTCTGAGTAATTCATATCATCTCTGGTTGTAAGGCCTTGGCTGATGCTATTTTTATGTTTGGAATGGCTTCTCACACTCAGCTTCTCTTCAAATCTGCTTCACTTCAAACACCAACACACAAATTCCTTCTCTTTGTTAACTTACATCCCCCTCCTACTATCACTTTAAATACCAATTCATCAGGAAAAGCTCCCTGGACCTAAAATTAAATTAGATTAACCATCATGTGTAATCCTTAGATATCCCTTTTTACTCTTTCTTCATGATAGTTTGTAATTTTACATTTTTCTGATTATTTGAGTAAGATCCATGTTTCCCAGGAGGAATTCACTCTGTTGGTAAGGGTTGTATTTACCTTTCTTTCCCTTTTACCCCTAATGCTTGGCACAACGCCTGGCACTTAAAACACATTCAATAAATATACACGTTAAATAAGCTCATAAATGACTCAGTTCATTTTACAATGACACCAGTGCTTGACTCAATATTTCATGCATAACAGACTTTAAACTCTGCTTTTGAACTGAAATTAATGTTGCAGATGGCTGACATTCATGAGATATTTAACATTGAAAAATGAAAGTACTAAGAAACAAAAAAAAGTCATATATCTTTTTCAATTTTCAAATGAATTTTTTTATTGGCAACAAGGCATATTTAATTTGTTCAGTATTTGAGACCTGTCAGTCAGATAGACAAAGCTTAGATTTCTAGTAATGTATGAAAATACCCAAAGTCTTCTTTGTGCTTAGCAGGAAGTCCTCTGAAAAGTCTTGATTGTAGCCCTTTCACCCCTAACCTGTTACGTCAGAGTAAACCCACTCTTCCCAGATGGGTTCTCTTTCTGTGCAGAACTTGTCTCTGTCATCTCATTTGAATATGTTAGATTATCTGTTTACATGCCTGGCTTCTGTGCCAGAATGTGGGCTGTTTGGGGAAGCAACTTTGTCATTTTAATCTTCATATTCTCACCATCTACCACAGTGTCTGGCACAAAGAGGTTTGCAGTTAATGTTTGTTTAATAAATAAATTATTCAATTAATGAGTACCTCAGAATCACTAACTGCTTTCCATAATGAAAATTGTAAATACTGGCTTAGCATATAATTACTTCATCTGAAAAAAAAAAAAGCCCTTTTTCTCACAATAAGTAGGCTAAACTATTAATATATTTGTTGGCTTTTCTTTCCACTCAACATATTTTATGCATTGTATTTAGTCTTGTGTCTGGTTCAGTGTGCTATCTTCTCTTGTGGGAAACTTTTACTGGTTTTGAATAAAATCCCAAGTCTAAAAGTGAGCATTAGAATTATTTAGTATAATTAAAAAAGTTTGGTTCTAATCATATTATCAAAATAAGAGTAATTGTTTTCTATATAGCAACTTCCTCTGAAGTCTCCAAACACTTATATAGAGGTAAAAAGTTCTAAATTTTGTAATCTAATTCTTGAAGTGTTTATTCTAGTCAGTATTCTCCTGTACAAATTATAATGATATAATTAAATATAATGGAAAATAACAACTATAAACAATTATATAATCTCTTCCATCAAAAATCTCATTGGTACTCTAAAAACATTTTATTTACTTCATAGTGTATGCAAATAAGTATATATATATGTATACATAATTCTCTATACTTCTTTCCCAACTTAGAATGATGACTGCTTGCCAATGGGCCTATACTTGTATTTTTTAAAAGTTTTACTACAGTATACTCAGTTTAATGTGCTATCTAATGTGCTGTCACACTATAAACTGTGTGATGTTCTGGGACACTTGATAAAGGCAGGATTCTTAACTTCATTCAGTGCAGGTTTTAGAGTATCCTCAAACTCCTGAAATCAGCCACACAATGTACTTTTGACATACCTTGGAAAAGAGTGGGTTTAGGATTAAAAATATGCAATTCCAAATCCTAGTTCTCATGACCAACCCTTGTTACCCTTCCTCTGGGTAGGCACAAAGGTTCCAATACAGATCTCAATTCTGAGAGCTCTTTGAATTAGCTAACCTGTTACACATTCCATTAACATAATAATGTGCTTTTACTCAAATAAATTATTTATTGATTAAGAAATTTCAGAATTATGCCCTTTAAAAGAGACATTCAAAATACATTAACTTTTTATTTTTATTACCTACATTTTAATTTTTAATTTATTTTCTAAATCTTAGCTAATCAGCTCAATACAGTCTGATAATTGAGTGGGATCCTAATAAACAAAAATGTCTATTAGTTGGCAGAGATAGTAGCACACAAACTGGAAAATACTGAGAGCACTGACTGAATAATATATGACACCCTACAAGCCCTTTAGAATGAAAAACTTTTTCAGACTGAAGTGTTAACTATCTTTTCCTCCAGTATAGGCTTGTAAAGGGCAGTATTTAAGACATACTAACCATGTTAGAACAGTGCATAATAAGCATAATAATAATAATACTCCACCAAAAGTGAAAAGGGTAAAAAATAGCATGTTTAACCACTTGTAGAGACTGACTTGTAATTATAGAGGGAAAATGTAAGCAAACAAAAGTAAAACATGGAGTCATCACTTCTCCAATAAGATTAGGTTTAATTCAAACAAACCAACAAATCAAAAGATTTAATGAGAGAAAAACATGAAAAGATTGCTTATGAAGCTATTTCCCATGCTCTGCTGGTTCTTATTTTTATCTGTTGGGACCTGTCACATTATGTCCTAATGTAATGACATCTTTGATAACATGGACAAGCACAAGCAGAAATACAGCAGCGGCAGCAAACAGATTGATTCACACTGCACTTTCCAGCACAGGAATTAACTTCACATGTGAATTTTTGCTCCATCTGGGCCAAATGTCATTCGAAAAAGCAGCCTCATTTGAACCTCTGTGGCGTACTTAATATGCTCTGGATGTCAGTGACCGTGGCAGAACGGAGGCTGAACACTACCCAATGTCAAAACATGTTTTCCAGTCCTATGTCAGCGTCCTTTAGCACTGCAACATTTGTAATTTCTGAACAATTCACATACAACTTAGGGGTTGTTGACCTGAACTAAACTCCCTATGGCTAGCAATGTCATTCTCTCTCTCGTTTCACTTTCCAGGTTGATAAAAATCAATACTTTCTCTCATAGAATTCTGACTTTCCAAACAGCGTTCAGGTTCATGTGAAATGTGGAGTAGACAGAGGAACAGGGGCTGTTATTTTTATCTTCCAGAGTTATTTCCTGCATTCAGCCAAGCACAGGACAATGCTAGAAATGTTATTAAAAGCAATGATTTTGAAACTAATCAGTTTTGGGTGTTTTGAAGGAATTATAATTTTTGAAAATATTTCACTTGTGTCATTAGCATCTATCACAATCAAATTACTATGAAAGTCTTTGAGCTTAGTGTCCATTAATTCTCAGTCTATGTTTGGTTTTAAATAGTGACAATTTATTCTTTAAAAAAAATAAAGTTTATAGCTATAGTATTGTATGCTCTAAATTTTTAAAAAATCTAAATAAAACATCGAGTTATGACCTCCCATTTGGTTTTACTCTGCATCCCTTCCTCCCCCACAGATAAGGAGAAACAGGTTTGCAAAAGGTGCTTTCCATTTCTTTGCTTCAGGTAGAAGCTCTTTATGGTGTGTATCTTTTTTTAAAGTAATATAACTAGACATTCTGAAAGTGGTTCAATTTCCTATTATTTGGGCTGGCAAAAAAATAATTCAATTTCTTTCACATGATAAGTCTACTTCTATGCCACACTCTGAGCCAGGAATTGGCAAATATTTTCTGTAATGGGCCGGAGAGTAAATATTTTAGGCTTTGTGAGTTCTATGTTGCAACTGCTCAACTTCTGCCATAGTGCAGGGTGGGGCAAAAAGTAGCTGTACAGTTGTATCTATGGAAAAAAGACATGCAGGTTATTATTATTACAATAGCTTTATTTACTCTATGTTTCGTATATTCAAACTGTAAACCTACTTCTGCTCCTCCCTGTATAAAAGCAGCCATGGATAACATATACTATAGATGGATAAGTGTGGCTATACTCTAATAAGACTTTATTTTTAAAATCATACTCTGAACCAGTTGGGCCTATAGGCCATACTTTGTGAACTCTTGCTCAAAGCTAATGAATCTCAAATTTTAATTCACATAGGAATCACTGAGAGCTTGGCCCAGGCTTCTATGGGGACCCCACCACATATCTAGTGAATTGATATGTTCTAATTCCAAATACATAATATATACAAGCAGAATCTATATATTTAATAAGCAATTCAGATGATATTGATGAGCCTCAAAGTATACGTTGTTGTTCCAGGACATATTATTGATGAGAATTTCATTCCACACATCATGGAAAGAAGACTCAGTTGTCCTCATTTTCCTTGATCTTTAGGCAATATTCTTATAGATTTACACCAGTCTATTCCCTTGATACTACTCCACATACAAGGGATTTTGAGTATCATAGTCGCATAATCTTTCAGCAAAAATAGTGTGTCAGGATACATATCCAGCTGTCACATGCACAAATTCAAGGAAGTGATAGTTGAGAATTAACCTTGCCAAGTCTGTAATTCTGCTGCCCAGACCTTCTATAGCAGCAGTGCTCTGGAGTTCAGGGTATCTAGAATGAATAACATCATAATGGTTAAATTTTATTCAGTACTTATTATGTTCCTGGAACCAATCAACTCTTTATATTTAATAATGTATTTAATTCTTCTATCAACTTTTTTTTTTCTGAAGTGAGAAATAGGGAAGCAGACAGACAGACTCCAGTGTGCGCCTGACCAGGATCCACCTGGCATGCCCACTAGGGGGTGATGCTCTGCCCAGCTGGGGCATTGCTCTGTTGCATCCAGTGCCATTCTAGCACCTGAGGCAGAGGCCATGGAACCATCCTCAGTGCCCAGGCCAACTTTGCTCCAATGAAGCCTTGGCTTCAGGAGGGGAAGGAGAGAGGTAGGGAGAAAGGAGAGGGGGAAGAGTAAAGAAGTAGAAAGTCTCCTCTCCTGTGTGCCCTGGCTGGGAATTGAACCCGGGACTTCCACACACAGGGCCAATGCTCTACCACTGAGCCAGCCGGCCAGGACTTTTCTATCAACCTTTTGATGTAGATAATATTACTACATCCCTAACCCCAACTTTTTAAAATTAAGTCTGACTGAGGTCAGACTCTTACCCACTATTTTATACTATTTATTCTTATTAGGCAAAAAGAGTGCATTAAAAAATCAACAATAATATAATTCAGAGAAAAATTAGAAATAATACTATATCTAGGTAATATTAAGTAACTGGCTAAATAATTATTTTAAAAGGACATCTGATGATGATAACAAATGGAGGCCCAGGGGTGTTTGGGTTGTTGGCAACTTCCATATCCTATTGTCCTGAAGAAAAGACTCTTTAGAAAAGACATATTTAAAAAAAATACAAATACTAGAAAATGTGATGTGGGGGAAAAAAAGATGGGGAAAAAATCTTACATTAAAAAGATTCAGAATGTTTACTCTTAATAGAATGAAGAAAAATATAAGATGTTAGTTCTACAATGACTACAGTTAAATTGGATTCTTTTTTTTTAAAATTTTTTATATTTTTTTGTATTTTTCCGAAGCTGGAAACCGGGAGGGAGTCAGAAAGACTCCCGCATGTGCCCGACTGGGATCCACCCGGCATGCCCACCAGGGGGCGATGCTCTGCCCATCTGGGGCGTTGCTCTGTTGCAACCAGAGCCATCTAGCGCCTGAAGCAGAGGCCACAGAGCCATCCTCATCGCCCAGGCAAACCCTGCTCCAGTGGAGCCTTGGCTGCGGGAGGGGAAGAGAGAGACAGAGAGGAAGGAGAGGGGGACGGGTGGAGAAGCAGATGGGCGCTTCTCCTGTGTGCCCCGGCCAGGAACCGAACCCAGGACTCCTGCACGCCAGGCCGACACTTTACTGCTGAGCCAACCGGCCAGGGCCTAAATTGGATTCTTTTAATAATGTGACAAGAGACTTCCAAATAAACCAATGTGAGGTTCTTTAGAACCTAGGGAACTACCTATGTGTGAAGCTGGAGGTAATTAATTTATTCTGCACCACTGTGCACAAGAAAAGCTATTAAACTACAGAAACCTGTGAAACGGTGACACTTAGAAAAGTAGTTCGAAGGCAAGTCTAGTATATACAGGGAAGACAACACGGTAAGCCCCAGATAACACCTGAATTCTGGAGCCACTTCCAGGAAGTATTTGGCATAAGAACTGAGCTCCATAGTGTATGTATCACACTTTTCTTCTTTACCGTTATATTGCCACAGTGCCTGGTGCCAGGTGACAAGAGTGAAAATTATACCAGATAAGAAAATAAGAATTTGGGGGCTTTTAAAAATACATGTGATACAAAATTTTATCTTGATAAGCACATCACTGACGTACTTTGCTATCCCATGGATTGAGATTTCTCCCAAGAGTTTCAGGGCAAGTTCTATTACCTAAGTTACTTACCTCATGCAACTCAGAAATCGAGATTGTCCTACGAAGTTTCATTTGCCATAAATTAGAGAAGAGTTTCTTTACTGGTGTTTTATTTCATTTATATTTCTAAGGATATCTGAGAAACCAGATCAAAATACAGTATTTATTTTATTCATAAGATTGCGTTATGACTGACTTTTATAATTTCTGTATGTCTAATAAATATTTTATTTTTAGTTTATCAACTAATTTTAGACATTTAACACTATAAAGAAGGCTTTATTTACACAGTAGACAAAAGAATATAGAATAAAGAAACAGTCCTTTGCTTTTGCATGGCATGTGGGAAAAGCTTTGTTTTGATGCAGATGTAATTACTAACTTAAAAAAAAAGTAGGCTTCCTTAAGTATAGACCTTAACCTTTTAAATCTTTTTTTTTTTTTTCTGAGAAGCTGAGGACAATAGAAACTAATTGCAAACTAATGTACATCAAAAATCCAAATAGAAATTATCTTTTTAAAAAGTGAATAACCTGTTTCTTAATGTGGATTCTTCACTCTGAAGTGAGTCTCATTAAATAGAGGTGACAAGAGTGAATTTCCTCATCATGGAGCATGTCTCACCACAGGCCCTTTTATTCTCTTTACTTCCCTTATATAATTTCCAAGACTCCCCAAAGGGATAACACTGGAAAAAACTAGTACACTCAATATGTGCACATGAAAACAACCTATGAGTTCAGTTTTTTGTATGTATGTATGCGTGCATGCCTGTGTGTGTTCTACTGTAAACAACAGTGGAATGATCTCCAGAATAGAGTAAAAATATATTTATGTCTTCCTTTTCTGTGATAAACAGCAGAACACTACATATATGCCCTGTTACTACTCCCTGTTTTTTCATTTAATATATCCCAAAGATTTATACAGGATACAGAGGTAGTTACTCAGCATTCCACAGGGTGAATATAGTATACAATAGTTTATTCAATATTTTGGGTTTACAAATAATATCCTGATAATCAGTGTTGAACACATTTTTTTCACATTGTTGCCAGTGTGTATTTTAAATAGATTGCTAAAAAGTAGAATTACAGACAAAAGAGATGAAGTGTGAATACTCAATTTGCTAGGTATTACCAAACCAACTATATCTGAGAGTGCTTTCCCACAGTATCACTGAAAGAATATACTATCAAACTTTTATATTTTTCAACCTTATAGTAGAGTATTTCAATGTAGTTTTAGTTTGCAATTCTTTTGTGAGAAGGCAGAACATTGTTTTTCATTGTTTCTTGAGATTAAGGTCCATTTGCATTTATTTTGTGAACTATTTCTATGTTGTTAGCCTTTGTCTCTTAAGTTTTTAAAACTTTATATATAAGGGATATCATGTGATATAAGTTGTCATTATTGCCTAGTTTGTTTTTGTTTGTTTTCTTCCTCCTCCTCCTCTCCTCCTCCTTCTCCTCCTCCTCCTCTTCTTCTTCTTCCTCTTCCTCCTCCTCCTCCTCCTCCTCCTCCTCCTCTTCCTCTTCCTCCTCCTCCTCCTCCTCCTCCTCCTTCTTCTTTTCCTTTTGCTTATGGGTTTTCCCCTACAACAGATTTTTCTTTTAAATTTATATATAATTCAAATTAACCTTTTCTCTTGTTTATTTTGGATTTTGTGTCATAATTTTTAAAATTTCCCCTACTTATATTAAAAAGAAAGTACACGTATTTTCTTTTACTACCTATATAATTTTACTTTCTTTTTTTATTTATTAAGAGGTGGGGAGGCAGAGACAGACTCCCGCATGCGCCCCTACCAAGATCTACCTGGCAAGCCCCCTACTGGGCAATGCTCTGTCCATCTGGGGTGGCTGCTCCATTGCTCATCAACTGAGCTATTTTGGCACCTGAGACAAAGCCATGGAGCCATCCTCAGCACCCGGGGTCAACTTAGTCAAACCATTTGAGCCACGGCTGCAAAAGGGGAAGAGTGAGAGAGAGAAAAGGGAGTGTGGAGAAACAGATGGTCACTTCTCCTGGACCCCTGACTGGGAACTGAACCTTGGACTTCCACACATCAGGCTGATGCTCTACCACTGAGCATCAGTGGCTAGGGCCAAATTCAATTCTTTACATTCAGTTCTCTGATGCAGTTATAATTTATAAATTGTAATTAATTCAATTGCATTGGCTTTTTCCTACAAGATTCTTTAGTAATATCAATATTATCTATTAATAAGAGTAATTTCCCCCAAATATTTGAGATACTGCCATTATTGTATTCAGAATTTCATACACAATTTGACTACTTCTGAATTTTTTTTTTTTTTTCTGAAGCTGGAAATAGGGAGAGACAGTCAGACAGACTCCCACATGCGCCCGACCAGGATCCACCTGGCACGCCCACCATGGGGCGACGCTCTGCCCACCAGGGGGTGATGCTCTGCCCATCCTGGGCGTCGCCATGTTGCGACCATAGCCACTCTAGCGCCTGAGGCAGAGGCCACAGAGCCATCCCCAGCGCCCGGGCTATCTTTGCTCCAATGGAGCCTTGGCTGCGGGAGGGGAAGAGAGAGACAGAGAGGAAAGCGCGGCGGAGGGGTGGAGAAGCAAATGGGCGCTTCCCCTGTGTGCCCTGGCCAGAATCGAACCCGGGTCCTCCGCATGCTAGGCCGATGCTCTACCGCTGAGCCAACCGGCCAGGGCTACTTCTGAATTTTTTATTATGATCTATCCAACACTATTCATGTATTGACATCAGTCCTTAATAAAAGAAAATCAGAGTCTTTATATTATGTGTCGATGTTTAGTAAGACTATTCCCCTCTTGTTGCAGTGATTTTTCAGTGGTTTCCTTGCTTAGTTTTGTTTTTTTGTTTTCAAATACATTTTATAATCAATTTAGTTTCAAAAATATAAAGCATTAACAACAAAACTAATATATTAGTATTCTATTAGCTTATAAATTAGTATATAAAAAACTAGTATCTTTATGATGTTCAGTCTTTCTATCCAAAATTATTATTTTTTATTCTTTAAAGTCTACCTATATGTTTTTCAAGAATGTTTTATGGTCATATAACATACATTTTGTACATTTCTTGTTAAGTTTATGTCTAGGTGTTTAATTTGGTTTCTTATTTTAAATGACATCTTAGCTTCTATATATAATGTCTTCTGATAGGCTTTTGTTTGTATATATGAATGCTATGCTATTGATTTTTTAATGTTAATTTATTAGCTACGTACAAGTAAATATGGATAGACAATAGAAGATAGGTAGATTGAGAGACGATTGATAGATAGATAAGTAGAGAGAGAAGACTCATCATTAATAAGTAGATTATAGTTCTACTTTGTTTCCAGTTCTTGTACTTGTGTTTGCTTTCAGTTTTCTCATTGCATTGACTAAATTCCAGAACTGTTTAAATAATAGTGGAGATAGTGGGAATCCTTTTTCTTATTTTCTGTAATTAGTGAGAAAGCCATCAATGTTCCTTGTTAAGTAAGATTCTGACTCTTAGGTTGAAGCATACACATTTTGTTATACAGTTTATTACATGATAGGGATGACCATCAATTCCTATTTGTAAGAATTTCTAACATTAATGAGTGTTGTATTTTGTAAAATGTCTTTTTTTTTACATAAATGCACTTTTTCTGGGAATGTATCCTTTGCTTAGCTTCCAGAATGTACTTTGTTTTTCTTTCTACCACCCTTGTTCTCCTTCCTTTACAATCCTAATATGTGTATTATCCAAAGTAGAAATGTTTCACCGCTTGTTCCTCTATTGTTTTACCTATTTGCCCTCACTCTTGAAGTGATCTTATTCAGGCTCTGCCTTTACATAGCATCTCTACACTGATAACTGCCAAATTGTTATCTTGCAGGCTTAGATGAATTCATTGATCTGTTTACATGTATTTTTCCTTTGGGTATCTAATAGCTATCTTAAATGGACTGAATTCTTGACTTTCTTCACCTCAAAACTGTGTCTCATGCAGGTATCCACCTCTCAAACATCTTTTTTTTTTAAAACAAACATTTAATATGGGGCATACTATGCACTGGACATTATTCTAAGTTATTTATAAATATTAATTCATTTAATATTCATAATAACTCTGTGAGGTAGGTATTATTATTATGATGCCCATTTTATCAATGGGAAGACTGAGAGGTATGGGGTACTTAAATTGCTCATCCATTATTCCAGTTAGTAGGTGAAAGCTCTAAGGTAAAATTCAGGCAGTGTGACTATGCAATGTATGCCCTTTACTTCCACACAATGAACTTTTCTACTTGCTCGGGCCAATAAGTTATTCTTGAATTATTCTTAACTTTTCTATTTCCTTTAAATATCACACATACTATCTATTCTAATGATTTCCATCAAAGTATATCCAGAATCTAAATACCCTTCACCATATTCATTCTAAACACCTTACTTTAAACCACCCTAATTTCTCACTTATAATATTTAAATGGACTCCAAATCAGTTTTGTGCCTTTTACAGTTTTTGCTTCTACAATGGCCTCTATTGTCCCATTTAAATGTCATCAGATCTCATCTGTCTTCTCTTCAAAACCCTTTGTTGTCTTCCCAAAGCACTTAGTAGAAGGCCAAAATATCTTTTTGTTTTCTTTCTCTTTTCTTTTTTAAGTGAGAGGAGAGAAAATAAAGAGACAGTCTCTTGCATACACCCTGACTGAGATCCACCTGGCAATCCTCATCTGGGGCCAATGGTTGAATCAACCCAGCTAATCTCAGTGCCTGAGGCTGATGCTCAGACCAACTGTGCCACTGGCTGTGAGAGGGGACAAGAGAGAGGAGAGGGATAGAGGGGGGGTGGAGAGAAGCAGATGTTCGCTTCTCATGTGTGTCCTGACTGGGGATAGAACCAAGGATGTCCGCATACTGGACTAATGCTCTATCCACTAGGCAAACCAGCCAGAGCCAGAAGGCCAAAGTTTCTAAAATGATGTAAAAGCTTTTACAAGACCCAGCTTTGTTGAATATATCACTTTCTCTACATTGGTCCTACTGACATCTATTTTTTTTCTACTTTTTAATTTGAAATCACATGCATGCAAAATACCTTTTACTAGAATTCATGCATTTGTATATATCAAATATATAAAACATACCAGAGTGCTTGACAAGGACTGGAGAGGGGAAAAGGTTCAGGCATTATGATTAAAGGGCAATAGAAAAAAAATTGAACAGAATTAACAAATAAAAGGGCCTTGAGTGGGCCAAAGAGAGTGTGCTGTGCCACACTGACCCTTTTATGGTGCCCTGCATACACAAAGCACAATCTCAACTCGAAGCTTTTGCAATTGCTGTTCCCTTGCTCAGTACACATTTTTCTTAGATGTGTGCATTTTGACCTTTTTGTTCTATTTTTTTTTTCATTTCTTTTCATTCCACACCTGTAGGTCACATTCTGAAGGAACTTTCTTAAATGACTTTTAAAAAATAGAAATTTTACTCATTTCTTTTATGTGCCTTTTTTTTAAAGCATTTGACATTATCTGAAATATTATATATGTTTATTTTGTTTGTTATTATTTTCAACATACAGTACTTCCAATTAGAGACTTTAAATTTTTCAATGTTGGAGCTCCACTACCTGAAAAATTACTTGTCATAAAATAAATGCTCAGTAATTATTAGCTGAATGACTAAATACTATGACTGTTTCCCTTAACTCTTCTGACAGAGCATCCTATAGTGCTGATACTCCATGGAGAACCATTTAAGAAACTGAGTTAAATACTAGATGGCCGCCCTGGCCGGTTGGCTCAGCAGTAGAGCGTCGGCCTGGCGTGCAGGGGACCCGGGTTCGATTCCTGGCCAGGGCACATAGGAGAAGCGCCACATAGGAGAAGCGCCCATTTGCTTCTCCACCCCCCCTCCTTCCTCTCTGTCTCTCTCTTCCCCTCCCACAGCCAAGGCTCCATTGGAGCAAAGATGGCCCGGGCGCTGGGGATGGCTCCTTGGCCTCTGCCCCAGGTGCTAGAGTGGCTCTGGTCGTGGCAGAGCGACGCCCCGGAGGGGCAGAGCATCGCCCCCTGGTGGGCAGAGCGTCGCCCCTGGTGGGCGTGCCAGGTGGATCCTGGTCAGGCGCATGCGGGAGTCTGTGTGACTGTCTCTCCCCGTTTCCAGCTTCAGAAAAAAAAAATACTAGATGGTAGAGGTTATTCAAACTTGTTGGGAAGCTCATCAATTTCTATTTTTTTTTAAAAAAATAGCTAAATGATTACATTGAATTAAGCCAGTTTTCTCCTGCCTCAATTTACTTATGTCCAAACTGCATCTAGACTATTTTTGTTCATCTCTACCCAAATTCAACCAGACCCTGTGTGTTAGACAGACTAGATATCCCTTAAATATGGTCTCCTGTTCTTTTCCTCTTGTCTTTAACCAGGGTTGGCGAATAGATTTGACCTTTTAAACTAATTCGTGGAATCATTTGAGACCAAGAAGAATTAATGTATTGAGATGTTTTAAGTGGTTTAGTCAGGGCTCAGGTAGGGTGTCTCTGATAAGTCATGATTGCCTAGGGCCAGAAAGGGTGAGTGATAGCATGAGTGACGCACATTTTTCAACTTTGACTTAGAAGGTAAGTTTCTGGAAAGAACATAATTTATTCCTTTTTAAAAAATCTACTCATCTAACATATAACAAGTTTATTATATTACACATAATAGGTACTCCATCTATATTTTGTTGTTTTCATAATTTGTTTGCATGAATTATTCTGTGAATGCTCATGAAACACTTATTTGTATCCAGAGCATGAATGCCATACTTCTGTTTCCTAGGCAACATTTCCTTTATAAGAGTTGAAGATCGTTAATCCCTAAAATATTGCTAGATAAATCTTTCTGTGGCACCTAAATGTCACCTGTTAAAAATCATAACATAGAGTTCTGCGAGTCATCGTATGACAGAAAAGCATCTTTTTTAGCCATATTCATAACATTCTTGTTCAAAATAAAAATAATTCATATTTTGGGGGGAGTTAAAAAGTGTTAAAATACTCAAAAGTATCTATAAATCACTGCTAAAATCCATTTGGTCAATGTGAATGCTTTTTGAGCCCTATGAAACTTCACTCGTTATTTTCCTACCTGATAAAATAGTACTGCTGATAAGAATAATAAGAGATATAAATAAAGAATTCGTAATACCTAATTGTTAAAAGAAAAAGTTTCAGTGGCTTGTCTCATTCTTAAAACAAAATCATAATATTCCAAACAATACAGGTGCATGTTCATAGGTTCCATCTATCTATCTATCTATCTATCTATCTATCTATCTATCTATATATATATATATATATATGTTTATTTTTTAAAGGAAAGAGAGAGAGAGAGAGAGTCAGAGAGAAGGCCTTATATTTTCAACAGTCAGTTCTTTGTGTCTAGGACAGTGATTTAAAATAGCAAGTGAAAACACTCAATTTCAAAACATTTGCCAAAATTCAACATGAAATTAGCTTTTGAGTGTATGTGTGTGTGTTGTGCATGATTGATTCTTCTCTGACATCTCAGCCTAATTGTTGTTTTAGATCATTTTTAACAAATTCCATCCAACCCAGCATAGCCATATTTACAGGCCTAGTTTATATAGTCACTATGGGTTTAATTGTCCTTACCTCAAAAAGAAAATAAATCATGTGCAACAGCCAATGAGTGCCTAAAGAATCGATTAATAATTATATTTTTATCATTTCCCCTTTTTATTAAATTACAACACTCTAATCCATCAAATCTGTCAGCCAAGCCACTAGAGATATAATCTAAAAGCTGTCATCTCTAAATAAGAAATTTCTTGAGTATGGTGGAGTTTGGCAGGCAGCATGCTGCAATGCAGGCCTGCTTTTGTAGATTTGTGAGAAGTATAAGAAATTTGATATTAGTTATATTGGTAGCAGTGGATTCAAATTCTAGATTTGTTATTAATTATGTGACTTCTCCTAGTCTCAGTTATCTATATATAACATGGAGAGCAAAGTAGTTAACTTACAGAATTATTTCCTAAAGGAAGTTTCACTATAACACAGAAATGAGTCTCCAATAATCCAGAAATGTGATTTTAAAGGAATTTCCCTCTATTTAATGTAGTAAATTTTAGATTTACAATGGTTCAAATAGTGGATCTCTTTCAATTTTTGCTTCTTTCCCTGGTATCAAGATCATGTGTGTGTGTGCGTTTACTATGTAGACATATTTTATTAGCTCTCTTTACCCTGCTCATATTTAGGTTTCTTTCTCCAAAGTGCCCCAAATAAATATTGTCATGGTTAAGGGGTCTTCCCAATGTGATTGTTGTTTTATTGAGATTTAGGTACCATAGGCTCAATTTGGTTTGGATTTAACACATTGGCATAATCATAACCTGCAATATGCAATTTAACCCAGAAATCTTTTCAGTCTATTTCACAATTATATATCTCCTAAGGTATAGTGCCTCCTAGTTCTTTAACAGTGGTGGGGTAAGACATATGCCTTTGGGTACCATGGATATTTTCTTCAATAGTCCCAAAGACTGTGAACTTTTTTTGGTGACAGAGGCATGGTCAACAGCAGTAGAAACTTGTGAGTCTTAATAATATATCAGATAAGGCCCTGGCCGGTTGGCTCAGCGGTAGAGCATCCGCCTGGCGTGCGGTGGACCCGGGTTCGATTCCCTGCCAGGGCACATAGGAGAAGCACCCATTTGCTTCTCCACCACTCCCCCTTCCTCTCTGTCTCTCTCTTCCCCTCCCACAGCCAAGGCTCCATTGGAGCAATGATGGCCTGGGCGCTGGGGATGGCTCCTTGGCCTCTGCCCCAGGCACTAGAGTGGCTCTGGTCATGGCAGAGCGACCCCCCGGAGGGGCAGAGCATCGCCCCCTGGTGGGCAGAGTGTCGCCCCCTGGTGGGCGTGCCGGGTGGATCCCGGTCAGGTGCATGCGGAAGTTTGTGTGACTGTCTCTCCCCATTTCCAGCTTCAAATATATATATATATATATATATCAGATAAGAAATCTGGTTTAGGGAATGTGGTCTTCATCTTCCACATGAGCAACTATGTTCTTGATGGGTTCATTTTTACATTGCAAAGGGAATCAGTCTGTCTCTCAAGACATCCAGAAAATGGAAATGTATGCCTCATTGAAACAGGTAACCAATGGTCACAAGATGAGAGTCATTCTCCTGAGCATGGCATTAGCCATGGCTCGTGCTGGAATCAAAACACATATCCAATACAAGACACTAGGAATTCAAGACGCAAGGTACAGGCCAAGACACACAATTCCATTCCACTTTAAGAAGAACTCCAATCCTATGCTCCTGCCTCTAAACACCAATTGTTAAAACTTGCAACTTAGGTTCATAAATATGAAACAGAGTCCTGAAAAGACTTTATAAAAGCACCATCATATAGCTCAAAGCCCAAGGTTAACAGCAGGCAACATCATAGCCTATGTTCAGGCCAGGCCAGTTATCAAGTCAAAAGGAAGAGAAGAAAATCTTGCAGGTGGTGCTGAGCATTTCCTTGACCTTTCTGCTCATAGTACCAGTTGTTTTGTGGGGCCCAGCAGAAGATGGAGTTAACCCTCCTTCCCCTAAATGTGCTCAGATGTCCAGACAGATAATGCCATGCATGTGCCAAGAGGATATGAAAAAATTTATTTCTCACAAAATGGGCTTTCTTGGGGGAGGGTCAGGACAAGTACCTGAGCTTGTTTGAAATATTTTGAGCTGAGTGAGAAGTGATGGCTTTCTCTTGAATTGTGGTTAAGTGATGGGACAGGAAGGAGTGTTTTTATATTGGGCCAGGGTTTGCATGATTTGGTCTCACTATAAGTGCCATGGGAGGGAACACAGACTTATGTGGGGCAAGAGGGGATGAACAAGGGTGGGTCCTGAAAGCTGTCAGAGGCAAACATAAAAGATGGAGTCAGACTTTTTAGCATACATGTTGATTACAATGAAATTTTTATTTTTTAATGTTTTTCACGTTGTCCGCTTATGATTTTCTCCTTTCCCTTCCACTTCTCGAAACTCAAATGACATCTGATAGAAGAACAATGAGATGCTTCTGTCTCATTTTCTCTTTATATTGTATATAAGGGTTAAATCAGTTTTTCAAATCTTACTTATAATTATTTTTTTGGTATTGTTCTTTACCACTCAATTATAAGCTTCCAGAAGATAGGAATAGCATTTATCTTTGGCATCATTGGCATATAGTGGGAATCTTGAAGACTAGCTATATAAGTTATGGACATGGTACCTGTTAGTTACCCACTACATAGAAAAAGTACTAAATGTATTTAATATGAAGAGAGAAGATTTCTCTCTTAAAAACTAATAAAGCACAATGCAAAAATTAAACAAAACTCACAAGTTTTCACCTTATATCCTATGTTTTCTTTGACAAGGCATATAACACCTTTGACTCTCATTTTCCTAATCTGCAAAAGAAAAAAATTTTTCTTTTGCAAAACTGTGAATGTTTTTTTTTCCTGAGGTTTTACATCTGAAGGGAATCTAAATAATAAATTAGTGCTTAAAGGTTAATAGGACTTTCTTATTTCTTCAACTAAATAATAATTTTCTAATGATAAATAATAACCTTAGGCTATAAGGCTCAAAGGTTGGATGTACAATATATTTTAAATGGGAAATAGAATGTCACCGCACCTAAAATGGAGCTCTGTGTCCATAAATAAGGGGTCCTCTGTCCCCTCTTCAGCAGTTTGTCAGAATCATTGCTGAGGCACTTTAACAAGTATCACAGCATAATTAAGGTGAGTAAGGATCATTATAAATGTCAGCCCTTCCTATTATTGAATTGTAACCACTTGATATAGAATTGCCTAAAGCAATTGTTGAATGCAATAGATCCAACTGTATCCCTTTGGAACCCACAGACCCATTCTCTTGCAGCCTGCAGGTTCCACACAAGGCCTTTTCCTCAATTAGGATTTAATCACTTTTGAGAGCAGTTGAGAATTTGAATTATTATTTTTTCCCAAGGTCCCATCAATCTTATCTATTGAAATAATTTGATTTTTTTTCTTCCCCTACACCAGCGATTTTCAACGTTTTATATCTCATGGCATACATAAACTGACTCCTAAAATACTGTGGCACACCAAAAATATGTACTTTTTGCCAATCTGACAAAAAAAAATAGGTTCAATTTTGATTCATTTACACTAGACAGCTATTATTGTGTTGGCTATTGTCATTTTTTAAATCTGACCATCTAAAGGAAAAGAGATCAGTGCTCCTGACTAAAACTCAGGTATTGCATGTTTTAAAAATTCTTGCAGCCCACCTATTGAGCATTACTGCTTTACACAAAAATAGTTCAGGGAACAAAGCAGAAGAAACTTATTTTGACAGGATATTTAAATGAAACTCCTAAAGGATTGTTGTAAACCACTCCATTATATCTGTATTGGAATGGTTTAGAAGTAAGAAAGAGTCTCACTGACAGCCTCTTTTATTATTCCAGCCATTTGAGCTAAATTTGCCATTCCGGTCTGGTGGTAAAGGGCCAGGGATTTAGAGACACATGGCTCTGACTTCAATCCCAGATTTACCTCTTACAAACCTCATAACCTATATTCATTTATCACCCTTGTAACTCATTTCCTTACATCTAAGAAGGGAAAATAATAGTATTTACTTCAGATGAAGACTGAAAATTAAATACAGTTGATGATCTTAAGTACCTAGAGTTGTTGGAACATATTGTCATTTAAAAATGGTAGCTATCATTTTTTTATCTCTTACATCTTGACACACCTATCTTCAGTCCCTCGTGATTAAATTAGGTCAACAAGTGAAATAAGACTTTCTGAAGATGTAGGTCATCATGAGACTATCTAGAATTAGTCAGCATTCTTTTTTTTTTTTGAAATCATAGAGTTTAGCAATATCTACTAAGGGATGCCAAAGTGGGTAAAACTTGTTTTTCTTTGTTATTGTTCTACATTATCTCATTATCTTTGCTTTGACTATTTGGAGATAAAATTTTAACTGCTTATTAAATATATTAAATATAAGTAAACCTAATATAAAATGTATTTATTAGCATACTGAGATCCTCATGATCTATCATTGTATTAGACAAGATCTCCAACAGAACTCATAGCATATGCTTAAGTGCCTTTTATTAAATGGCAAAACAAGCACATGGGTGAATGGCCAACACCCTGCTGTCAGTCCAAGTTCCAACTTTACCCTTACATTCAGAAGAGAATACTTTTTAAAGCTATCAGAGAAGGGCATTTCACAAAACTTACTAACTCTGTGTTCAATCACCATTTCTATCAAGATTATTTTTTCTTCTCTAGCCATAATTGGGTGTACTTTCAGGACAATTTATTGAACATTAGCCTTTTAAAGGAACATAGTACCCATTCTTTGTTACATGTATTTATGAATATTGTCTTTAGTTTTCTTATTCTCCAACCAAATAAACAGTAATATCCTTCATTTTTCTCAACACCATTTTTTTTATCTCCTAATTGTGATTATTATAATAAGTAACATATAATAATTAACATGTTGTAGGCATTCTCCAAGCACTTTGGAAATATCAATTCATTTAATTTTCACAACATTCCTACTAGAGGAATTATTTCTATGCACCTTTGACATCTTGGAAAATTGAGGCAGAGAATATTTAAATGCTTTTCAAAAGGCAATATAGTGAATAGGTAGCATGCCAGGATGTAAACCACCCATAATATGTGTTCTTGGTCATTCAATCTCTAAACTGTTTTCCCCATAGTGAAACTTCTCTCTTCAGTTTACCACTCTTAGCTGTTCAGTTGTATGATATTGGTGCTGTCTATGATAATGCCAAATCACACGTGGTATCCTGCTTTTTGTGATGGATAGGGTAAAATCTATACGAAGACTTCTGCTATTGGTCAAGGAAGATTAAGTGCCATTAGGATCACCCTACTTTCATACAACCAGAAAACTGACAAAATACATGAAACAATGATATTTCAATATTAGACAACAGGCAGTACAAACCTATGATTTCCATGAAAAGGTAAAAAAACAGGTTAGCCTGTGATTGCCTCACATTACTGCTGAAAAGTTTCCAGGCTAGGGAGGGAAGTAGGGAGGGCAAGGTCCTAAACAGAGACTAGGAGTCACCCTGAGTTAAGAACATAGAAATCAGAGTACCAGGAAGGCAGGCTAGAATGTGTAAGGTATAGTGAAGAAAAGGAGGGAGAAACATCTGGGTATGTGTAAAGAGGCGACTCTCTAGTCTTTGGCTGTGTACTTATTTGGCTGTTCCTGATTCAAAGTTACACAAAGCCACAGGGGGAAAAATCACCAAAAGTAGTAACTGAACAGTTTCCAGACCTAGTCCAGCATAAGAATAGTTTGTGTTCTCACTAGAGAATAGAGGGAGGTGACTCAAGAAAGCATTGCATGGCTTGGTGGGTAGAAGGTCTTACCTTTAAAGAAAAGGATTTTTGTTGCTACTATATTACCCATACTTAAACAGAAACATCCAAACTGAGGTAACTAAACGCCTCTTTGATGAACCCCTGTTGGGGAAAATAAGATCTATATGTTGCCTAACGTCAGGGATTCCACTCTGAACTCTTTATTTACTGCATTCCTTGGGTTCAGTCACTAGCCATGAATGAGGAATGCAACTTGATAGAATATATGATGAAATAAATCCAAGAATAGATTGTTGGAAACCTGTACAGATGTTGGAAACTATTGTACAGATGCATACATGTTCCTTTATAATCTAAGCTTTTCTTTTAATCTAATGTCACATTTAAAAAAAGAAAAAGAAGTTTGAAATTTTATTTTAATAGTCAAATAAACAATCAGTTCACATGGTTCTG
Source organism: Saccopteryx leptura (assembly GCF_036850995.1). Lineage (NCBI taxonomy): Eukaryota > Metazoa > Chordata > Mammalia > Chiroptera > Emballonuridae > Saccopteryx > Saccopteryx leptura. Next base: position 41,632,407 of record NC_089507.1, read on the forward strand.
AATGTCATTGAATCCTCAAACAAGGGGAGAAGATCTAATATCTCCTTTCACTTCCTTAGAGCCCACTGGGCCACAAGAATGATTATTGGCATTCAGTAATCCCTTGAGTATTGTTTTCTGTGCTTTGGAAAGTTTAAATCAGGAAGTGAGAAGATACTTTAATGATGAATAAAATAATGGAAGAGAATCAAAAAACAAAAGTAAAATAATTAGTGTTCTTTTACTATTTGAAAATAGGTATATTGATTGACATTTTATGCTCTGCTTACATCACATATGCATGAATTTTATTGTTTCAACTATAAAAAAACCCTGTTATTCTTGGCCTTCTTGGTGCTGAAACAGTGGTAAGGAAAGACTAGATACAATTTACAAACATTGTTTTGCTCACTTCTATACTTTGGACCCCATATCATTGATATTTCTTATAATTAGAGTGGGAAGCCACACATAGGGGATAGTAACAGGCAAATAATCTTTTTATTTAGATTTCCAGATTATAGCATATAGCAAATTTGACTTATTGTAAATACTGGAAGTATTGAATTTATCATCAGTATCTCAGAAGATGTAATGGTCAGTACAGGGTAATTTTAAATCTCTTGGTTTGCTAATTATCATTAGGTAGGTTAGGTTTATTGTGCATTCTTTACCAACTGTATTAGATTTCTTTCTATTACTATATAAAAAATCATCAAACATTTCAGCTCAAAACGGCACACATTTATTATAGTTTCTGTAGGTCAGAAGTTTAGTCTCTCAGAAGCAGAGGCCTCTGCTTAGGGTCATACAAAACTATAATCAAAATGTGGTCCAGTTGCATTCTTATTTGTAGATGAGGAAGAATCCACTTCTAAGCTCTCAAAGGCCTATTGGCAGAATTCATTTTCTTGTGACTGTACTCCAATAACCCTGGCTTCTTGCTCACAATTTATAGAGGTCTCCCATAGTTCCTTGGCATGTGGCTTTTCCTATATGACCACTTACTTCATCAAGAGAAAATGAAGATTTTTTTTTTGAGAATTTGTTAGCTAGATAGAGTCTTACATACAAACACAATCTCAGAAGTAGTACCTCATAATCTTTGCCCTGCTGTGTTGGTTAGGTATAAGTAACAGGCCCTACCCATGCTCAAGGGGGAGGATTTATGCAAGGATGTGTACACCAGCAGGTAGGGATTATGTTAATATTGTCCAAGCTAGACTAGAGCCATATGGCATAAGGTGGATATCTTTTGGAGTCTCACATCATATATATATGTAATATTTTTTTTTACTTTTGTTAATAAATATAAATTCTGAAACCGTTCTGTTGAATAGCATCAAAGTTAGAAAAATACAGGATGACTAAAATACAGGATGCTCTTCAATGAAGATGTTATAGAAGACCCATAGTTAGCATATAGTCCTATCCATCCTTAGTAGAATGTTCCTTCCAGTGAATTTCATTCATTTTTAAACTTTGAGTGAGATTCTCTTCCCGTCTTTTTATTACCTAGCAATTGTGAAACTGGTTAGTTGCTTACAAGAAGCTAGTAAAATTGATAATTCTATAAGAATAAAATTTATTTGATGGCAATATACTTCATCAAACATTATTTAAAAATGAAATTTTGAAAATAGTAATAAAAATGAAGATCTGTGATTTCTCCAAATGAGGAAATAGAACATTTAGATAATTAAACTACTTTCTATAATTGTTAGTAAGGCACAGTATAGTCTACTTTATAATTTCTACATTTTCTTGTTATAAATATAAAATTTTCAATATTATTAAATAAAATTCTATCAAAAGAGGAAAAGAAAACCCTGTTTGTTCCAATGTCACAATTTCTAATTTTCTTTTTTGAGAGGAGGGAACATAGTGAGACAGACTCTCATATGCACCCCTTCTGGGATCCACTGGGCAACCTCCATCTGGGGCAGATACTGAAATCACCTGAGCTATTTTTAGTCCTGAGACAGATGCTCTCAGACCAATTGAGCTATCTTCAGCCTTCAGGCAGATGTTTGAACCAATTGAGCCACTGACTACAGGAAAGGAAGAAGGAGAGAAGGGGGGAGAGAGAGGGGAATTGCCCTGACTGGAAATTAAACCTCAGACATCCATACACTGGCTGACACTATCCACAAAGCCTACAGGCCAGGGCCTACAATTTCTACTTTAATGGAACTTTGAGGGTAACATTTTTCTTTTATTTATTTTTTTTTATGATTTACCCCAGGCACTGAAAACAGACCAAAAATTTGCATTTCACTGTCTTTATGGAAGGAATACAGTGTGCACAGTGTTCTATTTGAAAACACTTAAGAACATAGTATATGTTAATACTGAGTTTCACAAGAAAAACACTTTTTTTCCTTATCATTAACTCCAATAAGCTAAATTGAATTTTTCAATCATGCTGGGCCTTCATATGTATTTGGTATATTAATTTTAGATATAAAAATGTCAATAATAAAATAAAACAAATGTGTTATGAGAATTTGCAAAAGAAAAGATGTCAAAAACATAAAAGATATAACAATTCTCTTGACTCTAAAGTTCTTTAACTTTTTACGATGGCTTAACTTCTGTAAACACCATCAAGCCTTGCTGCTTCCCTAAGAAGCACATTTCAATGAATTGTTTATCGGCATACCTGTAAGTAGGGAAAAGAGTAGCAAGTAGAGTACCAAGGAATTTTATTGCATCATACACATTAAAAGCATTTTAGTAAAATATTTTGAGATAGTGAATAGTAAGGATATTCTTCACATAATAAGAGTTAAAATGTCAACTTGAGTGAGTGACAGTTGAATCTGGAATGAAATGTACTTTACACTTCAGTTTCACTGGGTTCCTATATCAGAGAGGGTGAAGGAAACCAGAAGATTGATTAAGAAGACTCTTAAAAGAAATGTTTAACTAATTCATTCATTTAGGTTAATACAATTGTATTAAAATTATAGGGAAAAAGCAAAGAAAGAGTGAATTGCAAAAGGTACAAAGTTTTATGAAGGGTGTGAACAGGAAGATGTTTTCCTGGCTATATACATTTAAGTTTTAAGTCTTTGTAATTGAAACACACTTGAAAAAATGATGATGAGAAATTTTTTTAATAATGACAATACTAATTCATCATGCCTGGTTATTCATCAGAGCTTTGTTTGTGATGCTTTGATTGATGGAGTGAGAAGGAAATCATTCCATATTTTAGCTAAAGAGTGAAGAGACAGATTTACTCTAAAAGCTGCACTCTACTTTCAAGGTAAAAATAAATATCTTTTAATCAAATAGACACTATCAAATAAATAGCTAACTCGTAACAGATTCCTAGATCTTGTGGTAGGAATTACTATCACCATGAAACAGGCACATATAAACACCACCATCCAATGACAAAAGTTTGACTATCTGGTGAGTCTAAGCCACTAATGAGCAGGTTTAACGTGCCTCAGGGGTGCCTAGTTGTGGTCACTGGAGGTTAAGTAGGACCTCCATAACTTTGGGAACCAGAGGAGCTTCTTTACAAGTCTTTTGAACAAAGTTACTGCCTGGAGCTAAGATGAAGAGATGAGAGTTTTGGCTAGAAGAAGCAGGAGGTGAGGGGAAATGTCCATGTAAAGTAAAGTTCCATTTAAGATGAACAACATGAAGTGAATAATGCGTTCTTCTTTGTAGACTATACTGTGAGTTGGAGGAGAACAGCAAACATATATACAAGGGTGGGCAAGTGTAAGTTTATGGTTGTGAGTACATAAAATAGTTTATTCTTGTAGTGTTTATTTGTTAATTATTATATTTTTAATTACTATTAACATACTTTGCCCACTTCTGTATTACAGAAAAAAATTACGGGACAAATATATCCATGTCAGAGAACATGAAACAATTTTTGGAGATGTATATTCATTTATTTTGAAAAATTTTAGAGTAGATGGACAGGTAGGTACTGGTACCTAAATACCAAAATTCATAACTAAACATTGTGACTCAGACTCATACAGTCAGTTTCTACTTCATTTTATTTAAAGTTAGATTGCATCATTAAACACAAAATAAGAATCTTTAAAAATAGCAAATAATATTTTAATGAGTTGGTAAAGTATAATATTTGATGAGGCTACCAAATTCACATAAGCATGATTTTCCAAAATGAAGAACCAGAGCAACATGAAAAAATTTTAAGGAAATATTGGAAAATCAATGACATGATCCTTCACTAAAATTGGAAGTATAAAGGGTCAAGCTATTGCAGATTGAGAAAGAATTTTCTTAGAAAGGCTCTATCATTGACTCCACCGTCTAATCCAAGTATATACTTCAACTCTGGAGAGGGTGACCTGTGCCCTCTGCAGTGGTTGAGCAGGGTTACAGGGAGTGGTGTCTCAATCTATCAGAGCATATAAATGGTCTGGGATGAAGTGACTCTGTGGGACTCGAGCTGCATCTTCTGAGCATATGAGGACTAAAGATGAGTGAGTATGTTACTTGAACTTGGTGAGGACAAAGGTGAGATTAAACATGAGTAAAATTATTTTAAGTCCTGACCTAGTGGGTTGCTTAGAAGAGCAAACAGACTCAGCACAAAGAGTTTGAACGTGAATTGCCAGTCTCTGATGGCCTGAGGAAGAAAGAAGTCATAAGGTGAATGCATGGCCTAAATCAAGAATACTGTAGGTGAGATGTCCTTAGCAGTTGAGACAGGGTCAACAAATGTGCCCACACAAGAAAAGGTCAGTTTTAAATAGCAGCCAGGTCTAGAGAATATAGAACCAGCTATGACAGTAGCTAGCAATCAAGTACAAATATTTCCCCCTCTAATTAACATCTCATCCTTCCTGTGCTCCAATTTTAGAAGACTTACAAACCCATGGTTAGCAAATTAGTGGAGGAACACAGGGAGGAAAAAAAAGTATGTGCTCCAATTTCAGAAGACTTACAAACCATGGTTAGCAAATTAGTGGAGGAACACAGGGAGGAATAAAAAGTATGTCTGCTTTCCTCTTTGGCTCATTTATTATTCTGTCTGCTATAGGCCATAGCAGGGAACAAAGTACCAGTTATATGCAAATTTTGACCTCAGGAGAAGTCAGTGCTCCTAACCCTCATGGTATTCAAGGGTCAACTGTAGTTGTAACTGAATCAAAGCAGAATTTTGGATTATTCCATTAGTCTGGAATAATATGCTAAAAAATGAAACAAATCTATCTCTATATTTTTTTTAGTTTTTGCCTTAAAGATTCTTTATATTATCTAAGTTTTAAACTCTAAGTAGATTTTAGTCAAGTTAGGAAAAAAACTAGCTTTTCTGAACAAAGGTAAAAGACCAGGGAAAAAGAGAATAAAGTAACTTTGGCATTGGACTCAACTAGTCTTGTTTGTTTAATATTCTGATTGTGTTATATGTTAGCTCTATTCAGAATTTTTTTTAAACAATATTGGATGCACATTAGAAATTCTTAGATGTAAAAATGGAGCTTGGACCTTCAAGGAAAATTAAATGAAGGTCAGAGTTTTAATTATAAGCATTCTAACTTTCTGAGTCCTAGGGTTCCTAAAGTAACCATGGTTCTTATATGAGTCATGACATTATGTTGCAGCATGGCTGAGTTTTCATCTAAGAGGAGGAAAAGAATTTACCAGACTAAATAAATTTCAAGAAGAAAGTCAGAGATAAAATAAAGTCTCTTTGTGATTTTACAGTATGTGTCATGATTGTAGTACCTATCAGTTACAATAAGAAGAAAAATAATAACAACGAACACTTGCCTTACCAGAATCTGAGTTTATATTCACTATATAGTTTTGACTCTGAAAGTTTATGGTTTCTATTTAGATAAGAATTTGAATAAGTCCCTTGATACTAAATTATATTATTTGACAAAAGAAAATTCATGCTGGTGAAAATCTGATTTAAAAAAAAATATCAGCTTTTTTATGCTAAAAACTTTATATTCAGTAAATTCTTATTTAAATTATTTTGGGGGGCACTATGAACTTCTTTTAGAATCTGAAGAAGCCTTTGATACCTTCTTTTCTGGTTCATAAATATGCACATATGCACTTAGAGTTGATACAGCTGCTCTTGGTGGCCACCTCACTCTTTTTTTAGTAATGGAAACTATTTAATTGTGGTATATTTGGAGCTGACCCTATTCCTCAAATGGAAAGGAACAGACATAACAATTAACAGAGTAAAAAAGAAAACCTCCAGAATGGAAGAAAATATTTGGAAACCATATATGTGATAAGAAGTTAATCTATGAAATATATAAGGAACTCCTACAACTTAAAAGCAAAACAACTAATCACCCAAATTAAAAAATGAGTTTAGGATCTGAATAGACATTTCTCCAAAGAAGACATTCAAATTGTAAACAGGTATATAAAAACATGCCCAACTTTATTAATCATCAGTGAAATGCAAGTCAAACCAAAATGAGATTGTCACCTCATACCTATCAAGATAGCTATAAATATTATCAAAAAGACAGAAGACAGCATGTGTTGGTAATGATGTGGGTAAATTAGAATTCTTGCACATGGGAATATCAAAATGATGTAGCCACTATGAACAGTATGAAAACAGTATGAAAGTGCCTCAAAATATTAAAAATAGAACAAACATATGATCCAGCCATTCCACTTTTGTGTATTTATGCAAAAGAATTAAAATTTGTATCTCATAGAAGTATTAGCATACCTATGTTCATTGCAACATTGTTCACAGTAGCCAAGGAACAGAAACAACCTAAATATCCATCAATAGATAAATGGATAAAGAAAATATGGTATATATGTACAATGGAATGTTGTTTAGCCTGATGAAAAGGAAATTCTGAAATATACAACAACATGGAAGGACTTTATGCTAAATGAAATAAACCAGTCACAGAAAGACAAATATTGTATGATTCTGCTTACATGAAGTATCTAAAATAGTCAAATTTATAGAATCAGAGTGGAATGATGGTTTCCAGAGGGTGAGTGTGTGTGGTGAAAATGGGAAATTACTAATCAACAGGCATAAAAATTTAATTAAATGAATACCTTCTAGAAATCTTCTGTACAACACTGTACATTTAGTCAACAGTGCTGTATTATACACTTAAAATTTTGTGAAGAAGGTAGATTTCACGTCAAGTATTCTTACCAAATAAAAAGAAATGAGAAAAGACAAGACTAGGCATGCTACCCAGGTCTGACCCTCAGCTATGCTATCTCCCTCGTTCCAGGAATTCATTAATGTATGGGTGCTGGACCTAGTATACCCCTTTTATTAGTCAGGGTTTCCCAGAGCAACAGAACCATTAAGATATATTTAGAGAAGGAAAGGATATATTTAGATATAGAGAAATATATTTATTATGAGGGATTGGCTCATGAAATTATGGAGACTAAGCAGTCTCACAGTCTGCCTACTGGAAGGTAGAGGCCCTAGAAAGCTAATGGTATAGTTCTTCCCAAACCCAAAAGCCTGAAAACTAGGAGTCCTAATATTGTAACTCCCAGTCGGAGTCCAAAGACTTCAAGAACCAGGAGTATTGATGTTCAAGGATAAGAGGTAGATGGATGATATGTCCCGACTCTAGTGGAGAGAATTAATTTGCCCTTTCCCCACCCTTTTTGTTTTATTTAGTGTGGATGAATAACCTGTTGTAATTGATGAGGTCTATCTTCTTTAACCAGTGTACCAATTCAACTGCTAATTTCTTTCTGAGAAACTCTCTGACAAATGGACCCAGAAATATTTTACCAGTTATCTGGGTTTTTCTTAGCTTAGTCAACTTGATGCATCAAATTAATCATCACACCCCTCCATGGACCTCTTCCTCTGATTTTTCAAATGTGAAGATATGAGTCCTGTGTGGGTGGAAGTCACAATTTTTGTCACATTTCAAGGGTTTGTCCAGAAGGTAAGGAGACAACAGAGCTCTAATATCCTTTGAGTCTTGGAAACATGAATTTCTTGAGGTCAGTGTACTCATTGACTTTTTTAGCAGCATGAGCTAAGAAATTCCCTTTCTATTTAAACCAGTTGCATTGGCTTTCTTTAGTTCTCTACCACGTGTACTGCATTACTGAAGTTTGCACATAATTTTATGGAAAATTTATTAACAACTTCATTCCAAGTTAAGAAACTTTCTCTTTATGTAGCTCTTGGGAATTAATGAAAAGAATAAAATATAACCAAAAAGAGGAAAAGATGAGTATCTCCTAATTCTTGAGTATTTCTTACTTCCCTACTATTTTTAGTTGACCTGTATTACCTCAAGAAAGAAGACATATCTTTTTGGAACATTAAGAAATCCAGCAATATGTTAATTTTTATGGAAGAATAGACATTTAATATATACTCATTCATTAAATTTGCTTATAATTATAACAAACTGTTTTATAAAATGTCAACTTATTTAGATTTCTGAAAGCATTTAGCACATAATAGGTGACCAGAAATAACTGTCATATTTATGATTAAGTTATGTGTAAAGGATGGACAAATATCGCTTCACTGTGTTTCTTAGAATGCTATAACATTTTTATCTTCATAAGTGCAGGAAGTTATTTTACTATGAAGAGTAAACATGCTGGTCATAATGGTAAAAAAAAAACAGTTTTGTGAGTATGTGGTTGCATGTATCTCTGTGTGTATGTTCTGTTTGTATATTTAGATTTTTATGTGAAAGACAAAAGAGAGAAAGAACTAGTGTTTCAAGGAGAAGACTCTACCAATTGATGGAAAAGGAGAAACTCCTTATTTATAAGATACACATTCTCACTATAATAGCTCTCTCATGTGAAAAATTTTAAATTGGGGTTTTTTTGTGATTTAAGAATGATTAGTTTCCATATTTGGCTTCTTAATTCTGGTTAGCTTTTCATCGAATGTATTTTCTTCTTGAATATTATGCTCCATATAGTGTTTTAAGGGCTTAGCCTTCTAAATTGGTCTCTCGACGTCCACTCTTGGCCTCTACTGCCAGGGTGATCTTGTCACAATGTAAATGAGACTGTCATTCCTGGGCTCTCTACAAACCTTCCCATTATCACTCTTTATTCTCTTATTCTGATACATTGTTTATTTTTCTGTCCTCTCTTGAATACAGACTCCAGGAGGAGAAGAATTTCAATTTATTCACAGCTGTTTTCCCAGTTTTCAGAAGTGTGTGGAACCATAAAGGCAATCTGTTGAATAAATGGACTTTCTCCACATAGAAGTAATAAGCACAGATTTCATAGTATGAGTAACTAGACAGTCACCTGTGGATAAAATTATTAATGTCTAACGGTTGCTAATGAGAGAGAGTTCAAGGGATTTACAAGAGATTACACATTAGAAAAAATAGAACCAAGTCCAGAGGCCTTGTCTTCATAGTGACTTGTTTTTCCATTTTTCTTACATCTTGTAAAAAAGAATCAGCTGGACATACTTCCAAAACATAAATCAATAAAACTTTCAACACCTGACAACAGGGCAGAGTAACAAGATGCTTTATTTATAAGAAATTATGCTCAGAGGAAAAAAAATTTATGTGGTAGAGAGTAACCGTTGGGTGTGATGTAACAGAGCTGGGAGGACATGCCACAGCACAGTGAGAATTCAGCTTTCAAACCCCTCCAGAATGTCATGAGGCATTATGCATTGTTAAAGAGCTGCCAGCTCCTTCCCCAGAGGAGATGCCATCTCTGTGATGGGTGAGGAAGCAATTTTCTCTGATGATCTGCAAAGGTTCTGCAACCCATGAGTTCTCTGGGAATATGAATGCACAATATTATGATGGTGAAATGTTAAAAACAGTAACTAGTTATTTGTGTCATTCAAATGTAATTTGTTTGCAGGAAAGATCTGATTTTTTTGTTTTTTGAGTAGTATGTTAAGGTTTCAAATACTTATAGTAAGAAATATTTTAATCTTATGATCTGTGTAATCATAGATTAGCACTCGATTCTTTTATTTTCTTCCATTTAATATGCTCAGTGTGATCTCTAGTTTATATTACATACAAAGAAACTGTTTAAACACATTCACTTCAGTGTAGCCTTCTGGCTATGCTTTCTGCCACTCTCCTATCTCCATTCTTAAATAAGACTCAATGTATAGATTGTGCAGAGTGTCAAATTTCCTCAACATGCCTCTCTTTCCTTAATTTAAAGTTTCTTTTATTTTTAATTTTAGTAAGTTGGAAATATACATTTTCTAAAGAAAGAAGCGATTTTGATTAAAGAAAATTTAGCAAGAAGGAAAAGGGAAATGTAAGAAAGGGCAATAAATAATAGAGAAGTGTGTGTGAGGGAGATAAATAATGGGAGGGGAAATGCAATGAAAGAAAAAGGAAAGAAATGGGAGGGTAAAATGTGTGGCCAAGGAAGATATGAGGTTTGCCATTGGCCTTGCCAAGGAGCACTTGCCAAATAGGACTTCTTCCCTACTAGCCTCTATTTTTTTTCTCTTAACACCCAGGATTCCTCTGTGTCCATGAAGCCCAATTCCCAGGGTGTTGGTCAATACATTTTTTAGAAGGCAAATGCCATCAGAAAAAAAGAAAAGAAGAAGAAATAAGATGAGTATTTCCTCATTGGTTAGAAAGTTATGTTAGGTGATGCCTAAGTGTTTTTTTTCCTATATTTTATTTCAAGGCACAAAATTTTGATTTCCATTTTTAACTTGAATTATTTTTATGTAAAAATTATTTTATTCTCTCTTCTTCTGTATTTTATTAACTCAGATTTTTGGGTCATGTGGCTCACCATGCCTTTTTTGGTTGTTGTAGAATGACACTTGTTAGGGACTCAATGACCAAGATTTCTGGCCTCCTCAGGTTGTCTTGACCTTTGGTTTAGACTCTGCACAATCATATTCCATTGCAGTGAATTTCAGTTGAACCACTGTGCTAATTAATGTTTGATGCAATATGGAGGAGCCCAGAGTGCCTACTCTATATTTTATGAGGGCTTAATTATAGAGGAAGGGTATACTGCTTAACAAGATAGACATGGCTACTGTCATGCAGGAGACAGACATATAAAAAATTGTTGAAGTGTGATATATGTGGTAAAGGAGAAATTCAAAATATAGATGCCTTGTGGTCTCTGAAGAAGTGTCCTGTAAGGTGAGACCTGAATGTTAGTAAGAGTTTTCAAATGAAGGACAGAGTGGTAGAAAAATGCCAGGGAAAGACAGGCAAAACTCTGCAATAGAAAGATCATGGGACATTGATTGAGGAAACATCCGGAGGTATTGAGTATGAGAGGGAATATGTCATCTAATTGAGATGGGAGGTGCAAATAAGGGTCAGAATACTGAGTTTTTAGATAGTATAAAAATTACTTTAGATATTATCCTAATGCCTATGGAAATTTACTAAAGTTATTAAGTAGATGAATGGATTAACTGATTTAAATGTTTTAAAGCTTTTTCTAGTTTTTCAGTAGAGAGTATACTGGAGAAGAAGTTGAAGTATGAAAAACTGTGAAAGGGTGATGGCAGATTTAAGTTAGTTTGGAAAGAAGTTGATAGCTTCACAGGGTGTTGTAGAGTGGCTTTAATACTAAGAAATTTAATGTTTTTGGAGGAAAGAGCAAATCAGTGGCAGATGTATATTATCTGGATTTAAAATTCAGATTAATTTTCTGATATATGCCGTAATATTTTTAGGAAAAGGGATAGCTTTGAAAAACAGTGCAGCTCAAAATATGAGGGAAGTATGGTGACTATGTACATGAGAATTTTAGGTGATTATACTATGTCTAAAGATAGTTTTCACACTGACTTTTCAATCTTTCTAAATCTAGTAGCTCTAAACATAATTTTAACCAGTTGTTTACTAATAGTCCGATAAGTGTCAGCTGTTTAACTACTTTATTTATACCATCATGAATGCTTTTCTAATTCTTCCAAGAACCAAAATTTTTCTCAGCATCAGTTATTTCTTCTTTTATCTAAATGAATTTAAAACTTATTAGAGAACTGCCTTCTTTAAACCTTTTCATTGATTTGAGAAAGAGAGAAAGAGGAAGAGAGATACAGAGAGAAAGGGTGAGAGAGAGAAAAAGGGAAAGGTGTGAGAGAAAGAGAGAGAAGCTTTAACTCATTCCACTTAGTTGTTTCATTTAGTTGTGTATTCATTGATTGCTTTTCATATGTGTCCTGACAGGAATCTAACCTGCTACCTCCATGTGCTCAGATAACACTTTTTCCACTGAGCCATCTAGCCAGGACCACTTTTTACTTATTCATTTAAACTGAGGAATAAGATGTACACTATTTGGGTGCCTAATAATAATTTTTCTAAATACATATAGGATATTATCCTGAACCTTGCTCCTATACACATACCAATGCAGCATGTCAGGTATATAGTTTTGTATAAAAAGTTAACATTTTATGCTATCAAAATGGTAACATTCCAAATTCATTGAAGTAGTGACTGGCTGAGTTTTTTGGTTCCACTTAATCCCTTCACCTCTTTCACCCAGGCCCTCAACACCCCTCCCTCTAACAGCTGTCAGTCTGTTCTCTGTAACTATGAGTCAGTTTCTATTTTGTTAGTTAATTTTGCTCATTAGATTCCACATAGAAGTGGAATCATATGGTACTCATCTTTCCCTGACTGGCTTACTGTTCTTAGTGCAGTGGTTCTCAAACTTTTTGAAGTCAGGGCACATTTAAAATTCTACAAATAATTGTAGCACACTATATACAAATTTCTGAGAAATATGTTATAATAATTAAGTCAAATATTAAAGAAAAAATATATAAAGTCCAAGCATGTTTTTATGGTAATTAAATGAAATAAATACGACAAAATCAAATTTATTCTGACATTAAAAAACATTATTAGTGGCCAGGACATGGAAACAACCAAAAAGCCTGTCAATAGATGACTGGATAAAGAAGATGTGGCACATATACACTATGGAATACTACTCAGCCATAAGAAATGATGACATCGGATCATTTACAGCAAAATGGTGGGATCTTGATAACATGATACAAGCGAAATAAGTAAATCAGAAAAAACCAGGAACTGCATTATTCCATACGTAGGTGGGACATAAAAGTGAAACTAAGAGACATTGATAAGAGTGTGGTGGTTACGGGGGGGAGGGGGGAATGGGAGACGGAAAGGGGGAGGGGGAGGGGCACAAAGAAAACAAGATAGAAGGTGACAGAGGACAATCTGACTTTGGGTGATGGGTATGCAACATAATTGAACGACAAGATAACCTGGACTTGTTATCTTTGAATATATGTATCCTGATTTATTGATGTCACCCCATTAAAAAAATAAAATTATTATTAAAAAAAACAAAAAAAAACATTATTATGTTACATTTTTTGAATTATGCTTTTTAGAATTTGTAAAAAAAGGGAGGTTAAAAATAATAAAACGACAAAAAGTTATCTTTATATATAAATAAAGAGAGAGAGAGATACATTCTTAGTAAGATTTAGTAAATTCAGCAGGTCCCAGCACAAATGTGTTAATTTCTTTCATTCTTGTATTTATGAGAAACATGAACCAAATGTGTCCTACCGATTTCTTCAATGTTTGGGCATATATTTGAAAGGCAAACTCTCATTTCTTCGTCAATACATTGAAGAGTTCCTCTTTTTTTACTCTTAGTTGTGTTGTTGAGTGCAGAAAACCCCACCATACATATCATCTTAACTTTATACCAAACAAAGGATAGAAGAAACTTGCCTCCAGTCTTTCTGGGGAACATGGGGGGTAGTGTAAACAAACCAGCACCACAGCTTAACAGCCTTTTGCAACCTAATCAGGCAAGTGAGGTGGGGCGTTGGGCAGCCTGTCAGCTTACAGAAAGTTCCCCACACGTCTGTTGCCCAAAAATCTAAACTCCAAAAACCCTGTTGGTTTTTTGGTCCCCAACACACACATATTTCTCTGAAAAACCATAGGGTGCACCTGGAAATCTTCTAGGGTGCACCAGTGTACCCTGGCTCACACTTTGAGAACCACTGACTTAGTGTAATACTCTCCAGGTCCTTTCAGGATGTCGCAAAAAATAAGATTTTCTTCCTTGTTTACTGCTCAGAAGTATTTCATTCTGTAAATGAACCTTAGTTTCTTTTTCCCATTCTTCTACTGATGGGCACTTGGGATGGTTCCAAATCTTGTCTATTGTAAATAATGCTGCAGTGAACATAGGAACACACATATTCTTCCAAATCAGTACTTTTTGTTTCTTTAGATGTATTCCTGGAAATGGAATTGTTGGGCCAAAAGACTGTTTCATTTTAAATTTTTGTGGTAACTCCATACTGCATTTTATAGTGGCTGTACCAATCTGCACTCCCACCAACAAAGCATGAGGGTTCTCCACATCCTCATCAATGCTTGTTTGTTGATTTATTGATGATAGCCATTCTGTCAGGTGTGAGGTGATATCCCATTGTGGTTCTAATTTGCATTTCTCTGATGATACCCTGAATGATTTTAGAGTTTTAAAAACTATGCTTCTTCAGAGGAATTTTTAATTTTTATCTTGTGAGTAGTAGGATTTCTGTAAATGACAGTGTTTCTTTTTTGGATTGACTGAGAGTATAGGGCAGGGTTCGGGAAACTTTTTGGCTGAGAGAGCCATGAACGCCACATATTTTAAAATGTAATTCCGTAAAAAAAAAAAAAAAAATTGTGAGAGCCATATAAGGACCCGTGTACATTATGCATTATCCAATAAAAATTTGGTGTTGTCCCAGAGGACAGCTGTGATTGGCTCCAGCTCCCACAACCATGAACATGAATGATAGGAAATGAATGGATTGTAATACATGAGAATGTTTTATATTTTTAACATTATTATTTTTATTAAAGATTCGTCTGTGAGCCAGATGCAGCCATCAAAAAAGCCATATCTGGCTCATGAGACATAGGTTCCCGACCCCTGGTTTTGGGCATAATCTGAAGCCCTACCATAGGGCAGATCATTTTTTTATACATATTGAGTCAAGTTGCTGGCTTTACACTCTTTATTCACTATATTATATTTTATTTTGGGTGTCATTTTGTGTATATGTATAATAAAATAATAATAGCTAGTATATACTGGGTACTTACAGTTTGCCAAGCATTTTTATAAGTAAATACTTTTTCATTCCCAAAACAAACCTACAGAGTAGGTACTATTATTATCTTCATTTTACAGATTAAGAAACTGAGGCAGATAAAAGTTACTTGATTTGCCCAAACATGGTTTCATGGCTAGGACATGGAGAAGGTGTGATTCAGGGCCAGTGCACTTAATCATTTGCTATCCACATATTTTTGTTTTTTCTTCATCTTCAGAATTAAAGTGGGATATAATTAAAAGGTAATAAAATTTTAGTAGGAGCTCAGAAATGGAATTAGTTGACTTCCATGTTTGATTTCATTGTGCTTTAAAATTCTTTCTGATTAAAGGATTTAAATATATTTTTACTATACAGTGGTACCTTGAGATACAAACAGACCAACATACAAATTTTTTTAAGAAACGAGCTGCGACTCGGTCTGTATTTTTATTTGAGATCTGAGCGAAATTTCAAGATACAAGTTTTGATTTGGGAAGCTGCCGCTAGTTGGCGTGTTGGCACATGGGTCCAGTATCGGCAGTTTGATATACGAGTTGACTGACTTAGGAGCTCGGTTACAGAACGAATTAAATTCGTATCTCAAGGTACCACTGTATTTTCTTCTTTTAATATTTTTCTTTCTGCCTTTTTAAATTTAAAGTATATTTGAATTAAAGTGTTTTATATATAACCATTTTTTTCCAATTGTCTAAAATTATCTTTTGATTGGCATTACCAAATATATCATATATGCATATATGTATGCTTTAAGGAGGACTATAGTCTTCAATTGACTTACCTGAAAATTCTTGTATTCATTTGCTTTTGCAGATTTATATTAGTTCATTTACATTTTATATGTTACTGCATTGATTTGAAATTATAGAAAATGGTACATAATGATGATGGTATTGCTTTAGTGTTTTATTTTTAATTATAATAATGTTTCTTATAACATTAATTACAATGTTAACATGATGCAAGATAAAAGAATTCTATCTGTTTCTTAAGGTAGCAGAGTTAGTAAATGGCATACCTGGAAATCAGATTCATGCCTGCCTATTTCCAAAGACATATTTGAAAATATTATTCTATACTCCATCCATATCTTGTCAACCTTACTACAGCTGTTTTAGTGTTTTTACTACCCATTCTTTAAATAGAGGAAGACTAGTACATACTGTAATTAATAGGTATGGTTACTTGTAATATGTTTTGGTTTTTAGTAAACTAGTATTTTAATCTCTTAAAACTGTTGATATTAGTAAGTTATCATTTTTATTTGTGATATATATATATGTCTAAAATTCTTAAATATGTATGCAAGTGAGTTTGTTTGTACCAGTCATGAAATGGTCTATAGGCAACTTGAATCCTATAATTAGAAATTATAATTACACTAAGAAAATAGAAAAACTCTAACATTTTAAAATCATACAGTGTTCTTTTTTAGTATTCTCTAAATGTACTTATACAAATAAAGGAATAGCAAAATGAAGACATCAACTATATCTAAGACTGTTTTGAGCTAATCAGAAAGTATATCTAAATAATATGTTACACAGCTTCTAGTTTTAATATTAAGAATTTTTCAGTGTGTACACTTTAAAATTCACTTCCATAGCTCGTTATCTGATTTGTCTTCCACTTGTTAAAGACATTCATCTTTTGTAATCCCTACCTACCCCCACACCCCCCAGTTTTTAGTATTTATTAAATAAATATTCTGGTACTGGTTGTGAACTAATTGGTCTAGTTTTATATATCACTTAATCCTCATAATGACCCTGGAATTTGATATTGTTATTTTAACTAATTGACCTAGGAAATAAGTGGTGAGAGAACAGTTTCTGATTGTATAAATGGAGACCAGAAGCAGAATTTGCTCCATATCTACAGTGACTTCAAAGTACTAGTAGCACTTAATCTCTTCTGGACCATGCAACCTTTTCAATTGTCTCCCACTGTCAAAGGTAAGGACTCTCGATTGAGTCAGTACTCTGTTCTGCTTTGCATTCAATCACACTTGGGGAAAAGAGAGTGGGCTTATTAAGAAATTATTTATATAACATGTCTTAGGTAATTAATTATTCTAAAGTAAAATATAGTCAAAATCCATGTTTGATTCCGGGGCAATTGGTAAATATGAAATAAGGTTCATTATTAAGATGTTTCAACAATTTAACCCCTAGGATCTAAAAGGTAAAACAGCTACTTCTCTATAAACTTTGGAAACTATTGAGAACAGATTTCTCAAGTAGTTCTGGTACTGCTGTTAGTAGAGTCGCTTTGGCAACAATATTGGGTACTGTGTTTGTGAAAGGTATTACATTTGGTAAGGAGAGCATCTCTCTATTAACTAGAGAAATGCTTGCTGGATTCATTCATTGAAGTGAATTATTATAGATCTTTTAAAAGAAGTTGTGGCAAGGGTGACAGCGATAGTTGCTGAACTAATAGGAACAACATTGCCCTTATTGGCTCCTTCTCTACTTTTGTCACTGGTCTTGGCGTCTCAGGACGGGCATCGCAGCACTTGATATTTATCATTTCTTTGATAGTTTTTAATTGCTGTCTTCTTTAGCTGTGTTTGCCTATAAATCTCCTCTTATTGCTTTTTTTATTTTCTCTCTTTACTTTATTTGTTTCTATTGTACATTGCTGTCTCAATATTAGGTAATGCAGTGGTAATTCCTCTGAGTTGTCCACTTGAATAAAGCTTTTTATTAACACTGTCAGCAAGAAAGTTTGGGAAACAAACTAATATACATAATGCCATGTTACATCATTCTTTTCACATATACCACTATTTTGTTGTTGTTTGTTTGTTTTAAATATTTGCTTCCTTAATTGTCATCTCACATCTGGATTATCACCATAAATTTAGCACATAATTACATTATATCTAATCTCTCCTTATATTACTTCATTCTAAATATTTATACATTATTTATCCTCCAAAAATCACACTTTTTTCATAGCCATATTTCTCTATTTAAAAATCTTAGTATTTTATCCACGGTTCCATAGATTCTCAAGATCAAGAGTGGGCTTCTGAACCTGAAATGGAAGACACTTCACAATAGGACTACCAACCAACTTTTAAAACCCATTATTTTTTACTCTTTTTTATTAACTTTCAAGCATGTATGTTCTTAGAGCAAACCTTATAAATTGCTCTCTCCATATCTTTGATATTACTATTTTCCCATTATTAGCCATTTTCAACCTATAATTTAAGACTCAGTCTAGGGCTCATCTTTTCTATAAAAGCTTTCCCTAAGCCACAGTGGACTTCCTCTTTCACACTTACAGTTCTTTTCTCATTTTGCATTCGTTATTCTTTCATACCTCAACTAAAATGCAACTGTAAGTGCCTGGAGGAGAGATAACTTATGTGTACTTCAGTTCTTAGAGAACCTAATAAAGTACCTGTACATAGTAGGTTTTCATTTTATATTTATTAGTTATTTCTTGACCTTTAAGAGTTTACAATGTAATTATAATATTCCAGTATTGTTTTACTGGAGGATTTGAAAATATTCTTAAATCATGACTCTTAAAAATGAGTCATGAACACAGCTCAGAATCTTTTCCCTATAAAATGAGGGTTGTGTTCTATAGTATTCGCCAGAGTTATTCCTTTTCTTACCTCCTATTCTGTAGGAATGCAGAGAAGTAATATATTGCCATATAGAAAATGGGACATTTTTTTTAACAAAAAGGATTTTAAAAGGTTATGAAGTGATATAATGAAGATTCTAGGTGTTAGGTGGTGCGATTCCTGTAGAAAACAACAAATAGCCTATATTTAGATGTTTAAAGGAAATTAGTCTGGTATGGATATAGACTTCTTGGATTGGCATGATGGAACACAGGCCAGAGAAGTAATATAGGGACAGATACATGTAATATTTCCATCGGAGACATGTAGAAGGGATCTACTTAAGATCTAAAACTAAGGGTTTGAAACACAAAGGTTACATAGCAATCACAAGTGCTGCTCTTACTTACAAGAAAACAATGTTTTAGACATCACTTCAAGGCTTGTAGCTTCGCAAGCCTAGTATGCATGGCCTAGGTAAGTGTCTGAATTTAACTAAAACAAACAGATTTCTTTTTTTACTGAAGTTCTCTAAGATACTTTTTGAAAAACCAAAAATTTATGTTATTTTAGAAAATACGCAATATGCCAAAGGTCCCCAGAGTTAACTTAGGAAACACTCCGAACATGACTTCCACTAAAAAAGAAAGATTTCAAATATTTTATAAATGCTTGCTACATTACCTGTATCAGCAACACAGCTGGAGAAAATTACTGCAAAATCCGGGTAAGACCTGTTAGTACAGAGAGTGATCTGAAACTGATTGTCCAATAGTTCATGCAAGCTGTACCATCTATGCCAGGATGAACTAGAACTCGTAGGAAGAACATTGTTGATAGCTGGCAGAATCATTATATTCATTCTATGAAAAATGAAATAGATGAAGGGCCCAGAAGGAATAGCTAAGAACTAAAACATATAGCCTTTGATTTATGAAGCTGTTTACTGACTGGATACTATATATATGCATACATGTGTGTATGTGTGTGTGTAAAACATGTGATAGACTTTATTGATACCTTTTGTTAAATGATGATCTATCCAATCAATGGAATTTAATTAAATTAGAGTGTGCTCACACTTTTATTTCCACAGATAGAAACGGAAGATTCATTTTCATGTAAAGAGACATTTACTAATAAGTAAATATTCTGTGCTTGTGTAATGCATAGGGAAGCTTTTTAGATAGTCCTCAGTAGGAAAATACTGTAGGAGAAAATTATTTTTGAATAAAGAAGATGGAATTGTGAATTTCATTTCTTTTCTTAAAAATAGTCCTCCTCAATCTATACCTCGTTTCTCTGCACAACTGTTCACAGCATCCAAGTGCACTTCATCTCTCTGTTTCATGGACATGGCTATTTCTCTAGTGCCTTAAGAGTTTTGTTGGTTGCCAGATCATTAATGGGCTATGAATTATGCAATAAACTTCTCCTGCACCAATAAAGAAGAAGCCAGCGGTGAAGTCTGGCCCGAGACTAGATGAAATGCAACAATAAAAGCCATAAATACAGTCTTTCATTTGGAAGTCCTATTAAGAATTAGAAATAATTCATGTTTAGATGGTTTTGTGTGGCAGAGACGCTGTAATGAAAGGGTTCACAGGACTTTTAAAAACTGGAAGAGAAAAGAGAGGATCATTGGACTTGAAAGAGGCTGTGCCTGAGAACCAGGGGCTCACTGCCTTTGTTTCCTTCTTCCTACTAAAGTCTCAGGCTAGTGAACATTACATTTATAATCACAGGATTATGGGCCCATATACAATATACCTGGCAGTTATTTTTCCAGGAAGAAAAAAAAATTTTAAAGCACTTTCATTTAATGTCATTTTAAATTCATGTTAAAAGATCTAAAAATATATATTGTGTTTGAAGTTGCTTCTACTGATGATACAGCCTTTTCTGGGTCTGAGAGTAAAAGAATGAACAATGAATGACATTTCTTTTTAAGCAAAATACCAATTAGGAAAGCTTTAGCCTGGAGTTGCAGTTTATTTTCGGTTTGCTATCATCAGGTCGTTTTACTTTTGAGTTTCCATGTAGCGAGAAAAACACTCAGAATAAGTATGTATATTGCTTAAAAGCATGGCTATGAGACATGCATGGTTCATATATTCTGATTCTTTCACTTACTAATTGAGCTTGGGACACGAAGCAGTTATTCCCTTTGTTATAGGCTGATTGGTATGCACCACCCCAATCATACCTTGACATTCTAATCCCCCAATACTAAACAATGTTACCTAACTTGGAAATAGGATCATTAAAGATGTAATTAATTAATATGAGGTTATTAGAATGGACCCTAATTGAATATGACTGATGTCTTTATAAAGGGGAAATGGGATACAGAAATACTGCTGGGAAAATATAACTTAAACTATTCTCCCAACTTAAACCATTTTCTGTGCAGAATCTCTCCACAAAGGTAGTAGAAAAATAAAACAGTTTTATTATTGAATAAGCACTGAATCAAAATATGATGGGCATCCCAGACAACCCATTAAGCAATTACAGAGATAGAAAAATTCTAACCCTTTTATATAACCAAGCAGATACAACCCATTACACGTGGTTTTTCCAGATAAGCAATGACTAGTCAAGTAAGAGTACCTGACAGCACAGTTTCTCACACATGGTTCATGCTAGCTTTACCTGATATTTGGGCTGACCATCTGTGTTGGCTAATTGGCTTTATCCAGAAGGAAACAAACCTTTCATCTTTCTCTGGCAAGAGGTAGTTTTGCAAGTTAGAATAAGGCCCCACTGAAGTTAGGCTTCTACAATCCCACAAAACCTGGGTGTAAGCAGTGCAAGCTGCCTTGATCCTCTTTCACAACCTTCAGAAGAAGCCAACCTTGCAGACATGGTGATCTTAAACTTCCACTCAGCAGAGCTGTGAGACAATCCATTTCTGTTGTTTAAGCCACTCAGTGTTTGGCATTTTGTTAAGGTAGCCCTTGCAAACTGATACATCCTTTACATTCCATTTCCTCCTGCAGTGGTTGGGGTTTGGGAAGGCAAGCAAACTGGAAAGTGAGCATGGTAACACTATCCACTTCAGAGAATTGTCAAGAAAATTAAATAAGCTAAAGCACATTAAAGGTTTTTAATTTTTGTTTGTATTTTTTTGCATTTTTCCGAAGCTGGAAACAGGAGGCAGTCAGACAGACTCCCGCATGCGTCCGACTGGGGCATTGCTCTGTTGCATCCAGAGCCATTCTAGCGCCTGAGGCAGAGGCCACAGAGCCATCCTCAGTGCCGGGGCCAACTTTGCTCCAATGGAGCCTCGGCTGGGAAGAGAGAGACAGAGAGGAAGGAGAGGGGGAGGGGTGGAGAAGCAGATGGGCGCTTCTCCTGTGTGCCCTGGCTGGGAATTGAACCCAGGACTCCTGCACGCCAGGCCGACGCTCTACCACTGAGCCAACTGGCCAGGGCCATTAAATGTTTTAAAAAGTGCTTGGAGATTAGTATTCATTACCTCTTACCTGTTATTACTGTTCTTTTTTCCTTGAGGAAATTATATAGCACTGTTGGATATAAAATCAGATTAGACAAAATATTCTCATGCCTTTTGCATATCTTAAATTCAATTGTTCTATTTTTTTTCTACCCTAAAATTATAAGCCCTTTTTATTCATTCTACTATAAATCAGTCAATAAAGATATATTGAGTATGTCCTATTCAACAAATATCCATTATTTCTATGGAATATACATGAGAAAAAATTGATTAGGTAGAGTAGCAGAAATATAAAGTTATATAGGCAAAGCACAGAAGAAGGAGAAATCAAATCTGCTGATACGAGGGATCAGTGAAGACTGCACAGATTAGATGATATTGAGAGTGAAGTTTGGAGTTTGAGTCATCACCCAGGAAAGGGCAGAAATAATAATTTCAGGCCTAGGGAGCAGCAGGACCTAAAAAACAACAACGTGCCCTATTGCTTGTTGCTCTAAATATTTTCTGAGTCTAAACGTGGACAGGGAGCAGGGGATAAGGTGTCTGAAAGGGAAGAACTAAACCAGGTATGCCAGAGCAAAGGGAGAATGTTCAGTTAGTGATAGAAACTTTAAAAAAGAACTTAGCCTGACCAGGTGGTGGCGCAGTGGATAGAGCGTCGGACTGGGATGCGGAGGACCCAGGTTCGAGACTCTGAGGTCGCCAGCTTGAGCGCGGGCTCAACTGGTTTAAGCAAAAGCTCATCAGCTTGAACCCAAGGCCGCTGGGTCCAACAAGCGGTTACTCAGTCTGCTGAAGGCTCGAAGTCAAGGCACAAGTGAGAAAGCAATCAATGAACAACTAAGGTGTTGCAACACGCAATGAAAAACTAATGATTGATGCTTCTCATCTCTCTCTGTTCCTGTCTGTCTGTCCCTGTCTATCCCTCTCTCTGACTCTGTCTCTGTAAAAAAATAAATAAATAAAAAATAAATAAATAAATAAAAAAGAACTTAGAATGTAACAGAATTTTGAATTCAAATAATATCTAACATGGAATGAGAACTAACTAGATGTCAGGCCCTTTTCTAAGTACTTTCATGCATATTGACAAATATAATTTATATGGCAACTTTGTTAGATGAATATTTTTATCTTTACCTTCCAGGAAAAGATACACAGGCAACAGGCACTGAGAGCTCAAGTAATGTTTCTCATTGCAGACACAGTAGCAAAGGTGGAATTTGAAGTAAGGTGGCTTTTGTTTCAAAGAAGAAAAATGTGTTGAGGTCTATTACAGTGTAGCAAAGTGTAGTAGATGCCACTGTAGGACTCCATGGAAGGAGGTAGACCAGAGCAGATGTTAGTGCTCATAAAAGAATCCTGTCTTTTACAATGCAGTTCAAATGCCACATTTTCTGTAAAATTTTCCCTAATGGCCCCCCAGAAGTCATCCCCCCTAGAGTAAATTCACCGCATGGTTTATAAAACTTCTAAAATTTGTATCAAAGTTAATGTTATGACTGCCTTAGCTTCTTTACATGAGTTGTCAATTTATTACTATGAACTGTGTGTGATGGTGTTCTTAAAATGCAAAGTACAAAGTGAATATCTTATGAATGAATGATTAGAAGGAAAAAAAGGAAAGGAGACAACAGCAGTATATAGTATATTTTTGGAAGCTAGTAGCTGAATGAGTGGTAACTGAGTGACCTGAGGCACTTTCTAAGTAAGTGGGGAAGGCTAGAAAATAAATTGGTTTCAACAAGTAATTCTCCAAAGATTTAGAAACTGGTAGCCCTGAGTTTTGGGGTTAAAGACGTGTGATGATAAGCAGGGAAGATGAGGTAGGTCTAGTAATTTAGGTCTATTATCATGATGGGCTTGGTAAGAGTAGGTATAGTGACACGTCAGGGACAGGAAAGAATATAAGACATATTTTAAAAAGCAGAAAAGGTTTCAGGGCCTAACTTCATAAAAGAAAGAGAATGACATGGCATTATATACAGAGTATTAAAATTTTCTAACAGTAATTAGAGAAGGTTATTTTTATTATTTTTTAAATTTAATTTATTGCGGTGACATTGGTTAATATGATCATATAGGTTTCAATGTACATTTCTATGATACATGATCTATATATTGCATTATGGGCTCACCACCCAAAATCAAATCATCTTCTGTCATCATATATTTGCCCCATTTAGTAGAAGTTTTTTTTGTACTTTTTTTGGTTTAGTTTTTTGTTTGTTTTGTTTTTTTGTTTGTTTTTGTTTTTTGTATTTTTCTGAAGTGAGAAGAGGGGAAGCAGAGAGACAGACTCCCACATGTGCCTGACTGGGATCCACCCGGCATGCCAACTAAGGGGCGATTCTCTGCCTGTCTGGGGCATTGCTCTGTTGCAACCAGAGCCATTCTAGCACCTGAGCCAGAGGCCATGGAGCCATCCTCAGTGCCCAGGTCAACTTTGCTCCATTGGAGCCTTGGCTGCGGGAGGGAAAGAGAGAGAGGTAGAGAGAAAGGGGAGGGGGAAGAGTAGAGAAGTAGATAGACACTTCTTCTGTGTGCCTGGCCAGGAATCAAACCCAGGACTTCCACATGCCGGGCCAATGCTCTACCACTGAGCCAGCCTGCCAGGGCCACTGATAAGTTTTTTGATTGAATATATAAGACATCCTTAACTGAGGTTCTGATGCTTAGGTGACATTTTTATTTCCTCTACTTTGATATACATTCTCTAGTTTTTACTAAAGACTTTCTTTTATTGTTTGACCAATCTAAATAAGCATTCTAAACTATACAGTGCCCTCTAGCTAAACCAAAGGTGCAAGGAAGATGAGAAAACACTGTCCATTGGTAGAAATCTAAATGTCGCACTTCACTGAAAACTATGTATTGACATTTACTTTGGACGTTTTCTGTGACCATCCTCTTCAGCTTCATCCTAAGTCAGCACTTCACACAAAAGACACTTAGAGTTCTCTCATTTGCTCTCATCTCTTCTTCACAAATGGTTTTGTGTTCCTTTACTTTGTCTTCCTTCATACATTAGTTCAGTTATCTGGCTGGTCTATAGCATTTGTCCTGAATTGTCACTAAGAACAAATTGTATACAGGAGGGAACACTGACAAAATTTGTTTCATGCCATGAAACAGTGAAAGATTTTTCTGGAACATGGAATTTTACACACTCTAATCTGGCCTTTACTTTAAGATTTAATCTTAATGATATAAACTAGGAGTCTCCGAGAAGAGTTTATTGACGGACTCTTTCATGATTAAATGGAAGATTCTGTCAAATCTGTATTATCAATGGACAAATAAAACATATTCTTTAACTAGAAGGTTTCATTCTTTAACTCTCACTTAGCTACCATTAAAACATTTTCCTCTGATTTTCACACAGTTTCTATCTTCTCTCTCTCTCTCTCTCTCTCTCTCTCTCTCTATATATATATATATATATATATATATATGCATTTTTAAATTAAATTTATTGGTGTGCCATTGGTTAATAAGATTACATAGGTTTCAGGGGGACAAGACTAGGATACATGATCTGTATGTGGTGTAGTATGCCCATCACCCAAATCAGATCTTCTTCTACCACTGTATGTGACCCCCTTGTCCCTTTACTACCTTCCTACTTCCTTCTCTCTGGTGACACCATGCTGTTTTTTGTGTCTATGAGTATTTGTTTGTTTGTTTTCTTGTTTCTTCTTTTGTTGTTTTCAGTTTTATATCCCACAAATGAGTGAAAGATGTCTACTCTCATCACTCTTACTCAACATAGCATTGAAAGTTCTGGCAAGAGCAAGCAGACAAGAAAAAGAAATAGTGGGCATCAGTATGGAGATTCCTCAAAAAATTAAAAATTGAACTGCTTTTTGACCCAGCTATCCCACTTTTAGGAATATACCCTAAGAACACCATAGCACTGTTTCAAAAGGAGAAATGCACCCTCATGTTTATGGCAGCATTGTTTGCAATAGCGAAGATCTGGAAACAGCCCAAGTGTTTGTCAGTAGAAGAGTGGATTAAAAAGCTTTGGTACATATACTATGGAATACTACTCAGCCATAAGAAATGATGACATCGGATCATTTACAATAATATGGATGGACCTTGATAACATTATACTGAGTGAAATAAGTAAATCAGAAAAAACTAAGAACTATATGATTACATACATAGATGGGACATAAAAATGAGACTCAGAGACATGGACAAGAATGTGATGGTTACTGTGGAGGTGGGGAGGAAGGAGATGGAGGGGTGGGGGAGGGGCACAAAGAAAACCAGATAGAAGGTGACAGAGACAATTTGACTTTGGGTGGGGGGTATGCAACATAATCAAATGTCAAAATAATCTGGAGATGTTTTCTCTGAACATATGTACCCTGATTTATCAATGTCAGCCCATTAAAATTAATAAAAATAAATAAATAAAAAAGAAAAATGTGACTGAAGATGTAAAAATGTTAAATTTTGCTGATGACACATTTTTTTATAAAGAAAACCCTAGTGATTCCACCAAACAATCTATATTCTATCATTGAAGGTTTTTTTACTCAATTATTTGTTTTACTTGAAAATAGAATAAAGATGAGAGAAAATGAAAACTATGAGTATTACATTTGAATATAATCATAGTTTTAGTTTTAAAACTTTTGAAAATCAAAACAAAGTTGTACAAAGGTGGATATAAAATTTATATTTCTTAAGAACTATAGTAAGTTAGTTGCCTTATGACTCTAATCTGGTTAAGTCAGCATCTTCATCAGGTAGTTGCTCTGTATTTCTATTCACAGACGAGAACCCTGAGAGTGATAATGCAAACTTGTATTGCCTGCTTAAAGCCATCCAAGTAAGTGGCATGGGTGTGAACTGGTCCTGTTTTGTCTGACTAAAGTTTTTTTTTTCTTTTCCTCTTCTTTTTATTTTGTAAATACTGTTTTGTTTTCTGCCTTCAAGACGAGCAATAACCAGTGTCCAAATATATTGTTATAAAACGCAATTGTATTCAGAAGCATCATAAGTTAAATATGTCCTGATACCAGAAGATCTGTTTTGTTGTTGTTGTTGTTGTTTTGTGACAGAGACAGAAAGAGGGACAGATAGAGACAGGCAGACAGAAAGTGAGAGAGATGAGAAACATCAATTCTTCATTGTGGTACCTTAGTTGTTCATTGATTGCTTTCTCATATGTGCCTTGACCAGGGGGCCACAGCCGACCGAGTGACCCCTTGCTCAAGCCAGTGACCTTGGGTCCAAGCTGGTGAGCCTTGTTCAAACCCAATGAGCTTGTGCTCAAGCTGGAGACCTAGGGTTTTGAATCTGTCCCAGTCTGACACTCTATCCAGGGCGTCACCTCCTGGTCAGGCCAAAAGATCTGATTTTAATTTTCCTATTTTTTAGCAACTATTGGTAGGACTTTGGTCTACTTTCTTATAAAGATGACATTAATACACATTCTTTTGATGTGCAAAATTTAATAACAGAATGTGTGTGATTATGATTTATAAATTCTGAAGTGTTATATAAACTGTAATTATTATTATTATTATAAAATTTCTATATAGGTATTTCTTTCCTGAAGAGATTAAATCTCATAATAAAATGTGAAAATTTATATTTAATTTGAATTGATAGCTAGTTTGTCATATAAATTAGTAATAGAAGTTATACTATATTCAAATGACTGAGACATATGATCTCAAACTAATCTTGTTATCTTTTCGGACCACCCTCTACCTTTTGTTGTTGTTTTTTTTATATCAGCATAAGAATTTTATTACATATTGAGGTATATGTTTATTTTGCACATTTTTTATTTTAAATTTATATTTTATTTTTCTAAACATACATAAAATTAAACATCAGATATTCTCAATATATTTGTAATTTATTTGTTTAAACAAAATTTAGGAAAACATATTAAAGAAAAATATTATTATAGTTTTACATGATAGATTTTACATTATTTTAATAAAGAGAAAATAATGAATATAGTAAATAAAAATTATATATCTATATATCAACATCTATCTATATATTTATATCTATATATCTATATCTATATCTATATCTAATCTGTACAGACACACATACCAGGTAACAGAAAATGGGATAGGGTGGGGTCTAGATTATTCTATAAATAAATTATCCATTCCTTAGAAATATGCCTTTACTGTAGCCTTGTATTATATGTTGTTTATATGGCTTTATTGTTTTGTATACTAATGTGATTTATTACTAATTTAAGAATTGTGTCCCTGGATGTTTTTTGTTTTTTTTTTCTGACTAAAACACTGACAAGAAATCTGAATCGGGGACATTTGAAAATATGGTACCCCCCAAGTGATGAGTAATGATTTATAGATAAAATTACTTTAATAAATAAATGCTAAGTCATGGTAGTTTTTTAACAATGTTTATGAGATTATATAACTGACATAAAGAGATTTTGCTTGCTACATTACCTAATTCCACATAAGGAAACATAATATTTGGCTACAAGCCAAAATTTAGCAGCAATGCCTCTGTGTGTGTGGAACTGCCCAGCTCATTTTGACATAGGATGCTCTTATCAAGTGCTAGTTGAACTTAAAAAGAAAAGTTTCAAAAATGTTTTGATCTCAATTAGAATTTTACCTTTAAATTTAGAAATTTGGGCAATGCTTACATGAGATACAATTCAATGAGTGCATTAAAAATACTTTTAGTGAATAATAGCACAACATTTTAGCTGTTGATTGACCCATTCTTTCAGGAAAAGATTACCAAGAATTTGCTGACAGTAATAGTTCGGTCTTCTACTTATGGTTAAATGGGATTTTATGGCACTATTTCCCTCCATTGGAAAATAATTTCCAAACAAAGTGGGTGGAGAGTCAATGATCAGGGTAGTATATGGCTGTCATGTTTCATGTAATGTTTAAAAGTATCGGAGGACCTTGAGGATAATGTATTGTTCCAAGTATATTTGTTGGCTTTAACTAATACTTCATTCTACTGGGAGCCATTCAGGTTTTGATTATATAATTTTCTAAAGAAGCTTGCTATTATTTTTATCTTGCCAACTCCTACTCTCTCTAAACTTGGCACATGCTTTTAGGGTTTCATTCTAGCACACAAAATAGTATTTGCCAGCACAGACTTCCAATAGCTCTTCTCTGGGGCCATCAATACATTCTTTGAGCTTTATCTTTAATTACATTTAGACAGAGTTAACATTTTTATTTACAATCAAAACATCTTTGAGGGAAGGAAGCAAGCAAAAATAATTAGAAACCAGATTATAAGAAACACACCTTATGTAGTTGATTCTCTACTGATATAAAACAAAACATAGTAAGTATAGGAAAAACTGTACTGGCTGAAACCCTACATTTCTGAAACACTTATTCTTATACTGATCAACTTGTTAGTGTTAATAATGAATTTTGGAGATTGAAAAGAAATTAATGGGGAATGTAATTTTTATTTATTATAACATTTTAAAAGTGTACACCCACATTGAGCTAGATTTGGAATAACTTGGTGGTAATATAGGACTATAAAAATAAAAAGAAATACCTCTGGGTCCTCTTTTGATTAATTTAGGAGCCTAGACAAAATGATGGATTTTATCTACTTTTTAAATCACTATAGAAACAATAGAATTCCCTGCTTTATTGAACATATGACATTTATTTTTCAACTTGAAGTGAATTCAAACAACTTTTTTTGTGTGTGTTTGTGATGACTCATTCATAAAGAAATTTAAAATTCTGCATTTAGTTTGCTAACCACCTCCTAATATTCTTAAATTGAGAAGTTTCAGGGCAGAGTCAGGTTCCTGTCAACAGGTCTAATATCAGCTTCATTGCATCTCTTGGGCTTTATTCAAAGACCACGACTATTCTTTTTTTACAGTACTCTAGTGCTTTTGTTTTCTAGAGCCAATGTTTACTGTGGCATCTAGACATTTTCACTAAAAATTGTGTTAGATGTAATAATATTGGAGAGCAATAAAAGCCAAATATTGAATATTCTAAACTCCAATGTTATATCTTTGTGCCTACAAACGTTTTTCAGTCCATCAACATTTGAAATGTTTGTTAAATGACTTGGTAGTATGGTTTTGTTTAATAATTTAATAAATTTAAACCATTTAAAAATTATAACTACTCATTAATGAGCTGTCATTCAAATGTAATTTACTCATTAAAAAACTACTAATAAAATTTTACTATTAATCAATACTTATTTTCTCTGCATAGTATGACATCCATTAAACCAAATGTTTTAAATGCACTGCTTCTAATTTTTATGCCTATCTTATAAGACAGGTTTTACTACTCCAACCCCCTTTTCACGTATTGAATTATTGAGGCTGAGTGAGTCTCAGGAACTTTCACACTTCATTAATTTCCTGCAAGTACTAAGTACTGTGCAAGATCTTCCGGATACATTAAATGCTTAAGGTATATTGCTACAAACTAACATGAAATTATGCCACATCTGAAACTTTTTTCCTATGTTCTGAAAGAACAGGGAAGATGTTTTAATCTTTAACTTTGTTACAAATGTTTGTGTTGTGGTTTACTTTGAAAACTGTATCAGTTTTCTTTCTATTTCAAGTAACAGAAATATAGCTTAATCTAACTTAAGGCAGAAAAAAAATAAAGCAAAATTGAGTTTCATCTTGAGGGTACTAAAGCTATTCAGGTAATTGAAAAGAGCTTCAGAAACCTGGGGAACTTGATAGGCAATAAGTACGGTTTAAATGAACATACATACCTGTGTTTAAAGGTCTTTGTTGTGAACTCATGGTACTTCCTAAATTCAGAACTTCCCCTATCTTTTTCTCTGCAGAATTAAATGCACTAAAAGATAAGTAATAATAAATAGGAGGCATTGTAATCTATGCATGAAATGGTAAATTACTGAATCTGAGAAAGTATATGAGATTGAATACTTAGGCAACATATCATATACTAAACAGAAAAAGTTCAAATTAACCTCAGACTTCTGCACAGCAATGGTCACATGCTGGAATGTGATGGCCACCATCACCTAGAAAAATCTTCAGAGAAATTAAGTGTGATTATTATTACTTTATATTAATAAAATATAAAAAAACAAAAACTCATTAAAAACAGCCATCATAGTATAAACTAATTTATTAGGACCAAGGCGAAATATGTTATATCAATAAATATAAAGGAATTAAACTTTACTATTTTTTCTCTTTTTCCAGGTTATTTTGACATTTGATTATGTTGCATACCCATCACCCAAAGTCAAATTGTCTTCCATCACCTTCTATCTGGTTTTCTTTGTGCCCCTCCTGGTAACCACCACACTCTTGTCCATGTCCCTGAGTCTCATTTTTATGTCCCACCTATGTATGGAATCATATAGTTCTTAGTTTTTCCTGATTTAGTTATTTCACTCAGTATAATGTCATCAAGGTCCAATGATGACATAGGATCATTTACAACAACATGGATGGACCTTGATAAACTTCACTATTAAAAGAAAATTATTTTAGGTTCAGGTCTCAGCAAAATCTCAACTATAACTGGCCAGGGCAAAGCTGAGGCTCTTAATGTAAACCAACATATGGGCTGGTTTCTTATCTATAAATATAAAATATATTACTTTTAGAACCAAAGAGTGTTATGCTTCCTTTATTGAGATAGGAAATAAACCATTTAGCAGTTTATCTTTTATTTTGATACTGCATATCATGATTGGACCTCTAAAAACTTCACATTTTTAAGCATTCATATGGTTTATCTCCTACCCTCTAGAGTGCATAGTTTTTACCAAGGTTTTCAGCATACTGTTCACCCCTTGCTCATTTTATCAATATGTATGATGTCATTGATGTAATGAGTCAGGGTAAATGGTCAGACTATGTTATGGCATAGGGCAGGAGACTTAAAAAGCCCTCAGGTAAAGCCTGGAAAACCCTGGAAATGAATAATTTCTTCTAATTAAAATGAAAAAAAGTGTGTTTCCCAAATCAATACCTTTATTAACCTATTCTAGCAATGATACCACATTTAGCATATTAACTATGATCAAGACTACTATTTGATGAAGAATAAAATAGTCTTTTTTTAATTTTTTTTTATTTTATTTATTTTTTTTAATAATTTTATTTTTAATGGGGCGACATCAATAAATCAGGATACATATATTCAAAGATAACAACTCCAAGTTATCTTGTCGTTCACTTATGTTGCATACCCATCACCCAAAGTCAGATTGTCCTCTGTCACCTTCTATCCAGTTTTCTTTGTGCCCCTCCCCCTCCCCCTTTCCCTCTCCCTCTCCCCCCTTCCCCCGTAACCACCACACTCTTATCAATGTCTCTTAGTTTCACTTTTATGTCCCACCTACGTATGGAATAATGCAGTTCCTGGTTTTTTCTGATTTACTTATTTCACTTCGTATAATGTTATCAAGATCCCACCATTTTGCTGTAAATGATCCGATGTCATCATTTCTTATGGCTGAGTAGTATCCCATAGTGTATATGTGCCACATCTTCTTTATCCAGTCATCTATTGACGGGCTTTTTGGTTGTTTCCATGTCCTGGCCACTGTGAACAATGCTGCAATGAACATGGGGCTGCATGTGTCTTTTACGTATCAATGTTTCTGAGTTTTGGGGGTATATACCCAGTAGAGGGATTGCTGGGTCATAAGGTAGTTCTATTTTCAGTTTTTTGAGGAACCACCATACTTTCTTCCATAATGGTTGTACTACTTTACATTCCCACCAACAGTGTATGAGGGTTCCTTTTTCTCCACAGCCTCTCCAACATTTATTATTACCTGTCTTTTTAATAATAGCTAATCTAACAGGTGTGAGGTGGTATCTCATTGCAGTTTTGATTTGCATTTCTCTAATAACTAACAAAGATGAGCATCTTTTCATATATCTGTTGGCCATTTGTATTTCTTCCTGGGAGAAGTGTTTGTTCATGTCCTCTTCCCATTTTTTTATTGGATTGTTTGTTTGTTGTTGAGTTGAATAAAATAGTCCTGAGTCATCCTTCAGGATCCATTTAGTTTTTTCAGGGCCCAGATTTGTGAGTCAAATGAAGATAGGGTACCGGTTGCTATCCTTGCATCCTTTAGTTCCTCAACCAAATCACTAGTCTCTGTGTTTGATTTGTTATGTCAGGCAAGGTAGGGGATTTAGTTTCAATGATTTTCATTTGACTTTTCCTGCTTTGATAGTTCTTACTCCACAAGCCAAGAACTCAATGTGGGAGTTATTCAACTGCCAAGCTTACCAATTCCAATTATGTACTTGGAGTCTGGGAAAATGACCTCTGTGTGGGTCTGCATGATATATATGCAGGGGATCATCATGGTATATATGTGAGTACTGCAGAGTGTTTCATCTTTAGTCGCTGGGTACTAGATCTGAAAAGTGGCTCAAGTATGGAAACTCAGCAAAAGATTGTAATTTTGTACAGTGCCAACCACATTAGCTTCCAACACTGAGATTCTTGCTTCTTTCTGATTGGAGGTAAAATGTTGTAGAGCAGAGTTCTAGAGCTTATTTATCATACTTAAGTGAAACTTTATGTCTGTGGATTAACACCACCCTGTTCCCCTCCCCCCCACCAGCCCTTGGCAACCATCAACTCCACTCTCTGAATGAATCTATTTCTTTTTTCATTTTTAATTTTAGTGAGAGGACCGAAGGCAGAGAGAGACTCATACCCAATCCGGGATCCACCTGGCAAGCCCAATATGGGGCTATGCTCTGCCCATCTGGGGACCTTGCTCCCTTGCAACTGAAGTCATTTTTCAGTGCCTGAGGTCTCTGGAGCCATCCTTAGTGCTTGGGGCCAACTTGCTCTAATCGAGCCATGGCTGCAGGAGGGAAGAGAAGAGAGAGGGAGAGAGAAGCAAGAGGGGAAGAGTGTAGAAGAAGATGGGCGCTTCCTCTGTGTACCTTGGCCCGGAATCAAACCCAGCACATCCACATGCCCAACCAACCAAAGAGGCAAACATCCAGGCCCTGAATCTGTCTATTTTTAATACCTCAAGTAAGTGGTATCATACACTACTTCTGACTGCCTAGTTTTATTTAGCATAAAGTCATCAAAGTCTATCCACATTGTTGCAAATTGTAGAATTTTTTTAAGTTATAATATTATTCCATTATATGACATATTGGATTTTCTTTGTCCATTTGTCTGTTGATGGACATTTATGTTGCCATAACATCTTAGATGTTCTGAGTAATGCTGTAGTGAACATGTGATGCTAATGTTTTTTGAGATCCCTTTTTTATTTTTAATAAATGCCATAAAATAAGATTGCTGGGTCATATGATACCTCTATTTTTAATTTGTTGAGGAACATTTATATCATTTTCCATAGTGTTTGTACTAATTTGCATTCTCACCAACAGTGTACAAAGGTTCTAATTTCTCTGTATGCTAACCAACACTTGTTATCTTTTGTTTTTTTATAATAATTATTTTAATAGATGTGAAGTAATACCTTATTGTCGTTTTGACTTTCATTTTCCAAATAGGAATATGATAAAATAAAATATAAATCATTATGAAAAATACAAGAATAAAACATTGGAAACATAATTGCAAACTAGGAGTAATGATAGGGATAATTATTAAGTTAAATTGCTTTACAGAATTTTTTGGTGCAAGAAAATTTCTCTAAATAAAGTAAAAATGCAAGCAAAACTGAAGAACCAAGGTATTTGCAACATGTGTAAGAGAAAAAGTATGAAAATAGGACTTGGAAATTGTTACTTCATTTTTTTAAAAATTGTGATTCCTTTGTTTTTAATGGTTGGCTTTGAAAAGTTTAAAGGTAGCTTACTATTTTGCATACTATGATATGCCTCTACAATGACTTACAGTTATAAAAAAAAAGTTTACTTCTTTCTTTTAAATGATTTAATAACAGTAAATTCAAATTTGGTTACAGTGAAAGTAGAGTAAGTTTACTATAACTTTAAATTAGCCTGTACAGAAATCTTACCTTTTGTGACAGCATGAATGTACCTGGAGATTATTATTATGCTCAGTGAAATAAGTCAGTTAGAGAAAGACAAACAGCATATGATTTCAGTTGTGTATGGAATCTAATGAATAAAATAATTTAGCAAACAAAATAGTAACAGACTCAGATACAAACAGACTGACAGCTATCAGAGAGGATGAAGGTTTGGAATCGGGTGAAAATGGTGATGGAATTAAACAAAGAAGAAAACTCTCACAGACACAGATAATGGTATGGTGATTACCAGAGGGAAAGGGGAGGGGGGGAAGCAGAAGAGGGTAAAAGACAGACAGATGGTGATGGAGATTTGACTTGGAATGGTGAGCACACAGTGCAATATACAGATGATGTGCTGTAGAACTGTACACCTGAAACTTACATAATTATATTAACTAATGTCACCCCAATAAATCCAGTTAAAAGTAAGTTTAATTTAAAAACTTAAATGAAAAAAATCACTATTTGAAATTTAAATTAAAGTAGAAAATACATTTATATGTGAATTGATACAATCTTTGGTCATCTTTAAGGGAAGGTAAATTTTCAATGAACAACGATATGAAAATGTATGCTATATTTAAATGCTGATTTTGTGAACCAAAAAGAATATGTATAAACTAATTAAAAAATTGAGATATGGTAGCTATTTATTTTTGTCTACTTTCCAAATAATCAGTACTTCATCAAAGTGTTCTTTTTTTTAACATCTTCTGAATATTCTGTAAATTATGATTTTATATCATAAAATTCAAAATAGGAAGAGGAGAGAAACTGAGAATTTATGCCACAATAAATAAAGGTATATCTGACCAAAGATACATATCTCCAAAATAATATGCCTGTTTTTCCAGCCTGAAAACAAAGCTGGTAGTAGTGTTGGCATGCCAGAACTAATGTATCCGGGCCAGACAAAATGGATTTGATTAGGTAAGATTATGGTAGCTTTTAAGCAGTGGTAGTCAACCTGGTCCCTACTGCCCACTAGTGGGTGTTCCAGCTTTCATGGTGGGCGGTAGCAAAGCAACCAAAGTATAAATAAAAAGATAGATTTAACTATAGTAAGTAGTTTTATAAAGATTTATTCTGCCTGACCAGGTGGTGGCACAGTGGATAGAGAGTCAGACTGGGATGCAGAGGACCCAGGTTCAAGACCCAGAGGTTGCCAGCTTGAGTGTGGGCTCATCTGGTTGAGCAAAAGCCCACCAGCTTGAACCCCAGGTCGCTGGCTCCAGCAAGGGGTTACTCAGTTTGCTGAAGGCCTGCGGTCAAGGCACATATGAGAAAGCAATCTCATAGTGAAGAACAACTAAGGTGTTGCAACGTGCAACAAAAAACTAATGATTGATGCTTCTCATCTCTCCATTCCTGTCTATCCCTCTCTCTTACTTTCTCTCTCTGTATCTGTAAGAAAAAAAAAAAGATTTATTCTGCCAAACTTAGTGAAAATCTGACATAAGGTT
Source organism: Saccopteryx leptura (assembly GCF_036850995.1). Classification (NCBI taxonomy): domain Eukaryota; kingdom Metazoa; phylum Chordata; class Mammalia; order Chiroptera; family Emballonuridae; genus Saccopteryx; species Saccopteryx leptura. The sequence goes on from NC_089507.1 coordinate 41,669,021, forward strand.
CTTGGTAAGTAGTTATTATTATATGCTTTAACTTGCTGTAACTCTGCTTTATAAATTTTATAAAGTAAAGTTACTTCTCTACTTTATAAATCACCATTACTGTGGAACCGGTGAGTGGTTAGAAAATTTTACTACTAACAGAGATAAAAAGTGGGCAGTAGGTATAAAAAGGTTGACTACTCCTGCTTTTAAGACTTGCATTTTCTAGATTAGATAAGTATATTGGTACTGCTTCTTAGCAAATAATCTTTTGATATATTTGAATGTTAGCTTATCACTTTATTTTTCATAATTTACATTGCATTGTTAATAATCATAGACATTTCTCACCACTCCCCATGTAGTTAATGGTATTACTATGAAGGAAGGTGCATATTTTAATTTATAATATAAGGATTTTGCCTTTTTTCTTTGTTATTCCAGGAAAGTAAAAAAGCATGTTTAACCCATTTTACTCATCTTGCTTACACAGAAGCATGTTGACGACATAAATGCAGTACTAACACATTTATGCTAAAAGACTGTATGCACTGTATATAATTGGCATAATTAATAATTTTCTTATTGTAGGTCAAATAAGTTTGTAAATATATATATTTGCTTGCTTATAGTTTGCATGGGGTGTGGGAGATAAGCTGTAAGCTGGTCAAGTCATTATAGCCTAAGACTTAGTTTTAAGACTAAGCCTTTCCCACCCTTTTAATACTATAATCTTTTCAACACCCATCTAATACTAAGATCTCAAAACTAAGCTTTTCCCCACACCCTTGACTGTTGCATGATGTGGGGTGGTGTACTTTTATGAGGAAACCCATTTATGCCTCAGATAAGTGGCTTCCTTATTTGTATATTGGTTTAAAGGTTTTAATTTCTACACTATAAAATGAGGCAGACGAGGGAGGGGGCATGCTCATTCTGATCCTGCCATCAGGATTTCAGAGGAGAGGCAGTCAAGATGGTGCAGTGCTGAAGGAGAAGCCAGTTTGTGCAGAGAAAAGGAGATGGGAAACAGAGGTGAATAAGGCTGGTGAGGCCTTTGATTCTAGGAATACTCAGTTGAGTCAGTGGCTTTGGGAGCCCTGAATGGAAAGGGAAGTGTTTTGCCACTGTGTGTATTTTTTCACCTGCCAGGTATGCGCTAGGATTAAAGGTAATGGCCCACCAGTTCTTGGCTCTGTTGTTTCATTACCATCTGTCCAAATCTAATGCAAACCTGCATGGGCAAAGTGGCTGTGATGGTGGTCGAGGCTATTACCTATGTCAACTCAGCCATCAGACTGATTTTTCTAAAGTATTGATCAGATCATGTTTTTCTGTGCTAAAAAGTCTTACTCTTGTTCAGATAAAAGTTCAATTGTTTAATTGACTTAAAAGCTTTTATATCTGGTTTCTGCCTATTTCTCCAGTCTTAGTATTTGACACTTTCTCTTACTGTCTCATATTCTAACTTTCTTAATTCCAATTCCAATTATGAGACTTCTTAATCTTCGCTATAGTTCTCTCTCTTTTTTTTTTTTTTTTAATTTCTTGAACTGGCCACAACTTACTGTGGAATACTTACACATATCCTCTCTGTTCAGAATTCCCACTAAAATAAATCCTTATCCCAGATTGTTGTTAAGAGCCTATTTTTATGGCTCTGGTTATCCAGACTTGAAAATTTTGAGTTGAAATCTTTGAGTTCTTTGCCTAGCAGTTATCATCTTACCCTGACTGTATTTGGCAGAGATAATTCATTCAAAATATTAGTTATATGTTAAGTTACTATTTTTAAATGAATGAATTAAACTAAATATTTTATGTATATTTTATTACATATATTTATACATGATTTATTATTGAGTCAACTCTTGAATTAACTTTAATTTAGCTTTCAGGCTGCATCTCGGTAGGGGCAATTCCTTAATTATCATTAAATCCCTGCAAGCACCCATCATACACAGTACTCTGCACAGAATAGGCATTCATTAGTGCTTGCAAAGTAAGTGAATAATTCTTAAGCTTATATTATAATATTTTGATTGGTATAAATGCATATATTCATTAAAATAGTTTTGGTAATGAGCTGACATTATAGTTTTATAATTTTATTAATGATTGAAATATTTAAAAAGTTATGTTTAGTTTTTATATTTGGTAATTTTTGAGGACTCATTTCTTTCCCACTTAATGAGTGTAAGTATACACCCATGTTTGTTGCAGCATTGTTCACAATACCTCAAAAGTAGAAGCAATCCAAGTGTCCATCAACAAATAAATATATAAGCAAACTGTAGTATATACATATAATTGAATATTATTCAGCCATTAAAATGGCAATTTTTTATAAATAATACTACATGGATGAATCTTGAGGACATTATTCTAAGAGAAGCCAGTCATAGGAGACAAATAATATAAGATTCCACTTATATGAGGTCAAATTTAGTAGTAGTAAAGTGGTTGCCTGTTGTTGGAGGAAAGGTGTTGAGTTTCAGTTTTGCAAGTTGAAGAGCTCTACAGATAATTGGTGATGATGGTTGCATAACAATATGAATGTTAATACCACTGAACTATATATATATTTAAATGGTTAGAATGGTAAATTTTTATGTTATGTGTATCTTATAATAAAAAAATTAAAAATGTTATTAGCGCCTGACTTGTGGTGGCGCAGTGGATAAAGCATCAACCTGGAAACGCTGAGGTTGCCAGTTCAAAACCCTGGGCTTGCCTGGTCAAGGCACATATGGGAGTTGATGCTTCCTGCTCCTCCCCCTTCTCTCTCTCTCTCTCTCTCTCTCTCTCTCTCTCTCTCTCTAATGAATAAATAAAAAAAATCTTTAAAAAAATGTTATTAGCTATTCTTTATATTAAGTCAATGGATATGAAAAGGCTTCATTAGATATTCAAATCTTGATTTAAGTTCGATGGTACTGCCAACATTTATTTGTCAAAAACTCTATGTGGTGAATGAATTAAAAGAAGCTTTACATAGTAATTTAGTTATAGTGAAGCTTTATATTCGTGATTTAGATTGTAGTTTATGTTTAGAACATGGGTAAAGCATTTGGAACATTATAGGAGAATGGTTAAAAGCTCAGGCAGAACCCTGGCAGGTTGGCTCCGTGGTAGAGCGTTGGCCAGACATGCAGAAGTTCTGGCTTTGATTCTGGGTCAGGGCATGCAGAAGTGACTATCTGCTTCACCCCCATCCCCCCCGTCTCTCCCTCTTTTTCTCTTCCCCTCCCACAACAATGGCTTGAAGGGTTGGAGCAAAGTTAGCCCCAAACACTGAGGATTGCTCCGTTGCCTAGGCCTCAAGCAGTAAAAAAGTAGCTTGGTTGCCAAGCAATGGAGCTGCGGCCCAGTAGGGGCAGAGCATCGCCTGGAAAGGCTTGTTCAGAGAATCTCGGTTGGGTAGCATGCAGGAGTCTGTCTCTGCCTCCTACTTCTCACTTAAAAATAAAAGTTCAGGCAGAGGTTCCAATCCCACTCTAACACTCACCAGCTGCCTAAACTTGGGCTGATTGCTTACTCTGTTTCCTCATCTCTCTGTGAATGAATACATGAAACATCCTGAAATCTGCCTGGCACAACACAAATATTATTACAGTATCACTATTATTTCTGCGAACTCTTGGGATTAAAATCTAACTTCTATCATCTTTGGGAAAGCCCCGTAATAGGGACATTTTAGTAAAATAATACCTTATTCTTTCAGGATGATGCCGATTCTGAGGGAACAACCGTTGTTTCGGAGTTGCTGGCTGGAATATCCTCCTTTTGATTTACTTCAAGTCTGTGTCTAGGTGGCTGGTACTTCTCAGTGCCTATCCATTCAAGTCTATGCGCAGTAAAGGGACAAGAATTTATCGCTCAGAACCTCTGTTTTTTATCTTAAGTTCACCTATCTGGAGTAAAGGGAGAATGAATCTCTTACCATGATAAAGGTATTTTGGCCTTTCTCTCTCCTTTTAAGTGCACCCAATAGTCATCTCTCCTCCTTAATCATTTAAATAATTGGCAAGTGGTAAAGCCCTTAGCAGAAGCTGGGAGCTTATTTATGTCTTCTCTTTGTCTATAAAGACAAAAGAGAAGAACAGATGAGATCGGATCAAGGAGTGATTTGTTTCATAAGCTCTCCAGAGAATTTAGGAGTTCCCTCCCTCCATGCTCATATTTCTTATTGTGAAGCACTAATGAAGACACTAATTACTTGTTCAGTGTCATGGACACCCCTTGGATATTTTCAGTACCTCCTTCTTTTTCATTCTGCATATGCATCTCTTTGTATGTTTCCTGTTGATCTTTCTAAATTCTGTGAGATGGAAAAACCAAAGCAATAGCAATCCTCCATCTTTTTTTACCCCTCAGATTCAGTATGTGTCTAAAAACTCATATTGAGTATATATCAAAGATAATTTGCTACAGTCAAACACTAATCTGGCAACACATCAGGTAAAAACAAAGCTCCATTAACTTCAATAAAGCTTGAAGATGAGAAGTGTAAATTTTCTGTTGCTCGATATCCTACATATAATATTTATATTCTCATTAGCATATTGTAATGCTCAGTGCAGAAAGTGATATGACAAAGAAAGTTTTCTCTAATGATTAGTACCAAACCTGTGATTTATAACAGCTCTGATTTCTTGCTCATCCTAAGTTTTAACTGCATTGCATGCAACACTGATTATATAGATACACTCATTTCATTTTATTAACTTAAAAATATTTAGAGACTACTTCTATTGTTGTATAAACATCACAATAGGTAAAAATTTACAAAATTCACCAAACTATGGTAAATTCACATCTGTTGGATGACATACTTTATCAAAAATTATTTTGGAAGATTGGATAAGTGGGTTCAATTTAGCAATAGGAATCTTAATATGAAAAAGTTGGAAGTCCTCACAAGTACAGTGTTTGGGAATATCCTAGTATTCCAGCTTACTTCATATAAATTTTGAGTCAACAATTCTGACTAACAAAAAAATAAATAAAAATATAAAAGCAAGCATTAGTAGGACCTTAGGATATAGTCACAGAATTATAGAAGAATATGCTTTTAGGGAGACAATAACAGATTTGAATGAATCTTTAGAAGAACAAACAAGATAGTGTGTTTAAGTGCTATTCAAATAAGAAGCTATTCATTTTTAAAACTGAAGGTTTAGTGTAACAATTATTTTTCATTATTAGAACTACTCTACATGTCACAGAGATTATTCATCAGTTATTTATTTTCATATTAATTTATGATCTTGTTTAGTCAAAAATATTTATTAGCACATACAATAGTTCACACACTTACTATATAATTGTAATGCAATGATGAACAAAAAAGAATGTTGGGGACCAAATAAATAAACAGGGTATTTTTGCAATCTGGACAGAGGTGTTAGGCCCAAACCCCACCTCATTTGCCTAGTTAACAAAGAGTTACAGCTGATTCTCATTTGTCTCACCTATGTTCTCCAGAGGTTGCTGGAAGCTAGTTTCTTATTAGTGTAAAGTATATTTGGATGGTATGGTGGGGGTTGTCTTTGAGTTGCTTTGGAAACTTAATCGAATTGCTGATGGACCACATTTTTTTTCTACAAATAAAAGTGGATGTGCTTCCGGGAGTGTGGGGTTACGGCTTAGAAACAGTAGAGACTGTTTACCATGGCGTCCTCCTGAACCCATATATATATATATATATATATATATATATATATATATATATATATATATATATATCTTTAAGTCTCCTGTCTATCATTTATTTCAATTCCATACCTTTTTCCTTTTGGGACCCCGGTATATACTGGTTGTGGTTGGACCCGAACAAAAGAAGTAGTTCCCTATTTGAGATTATAGAAAGAAAGGGTAAACACAATCAGTCCAAATAAAATCAATGCAAGCAGATTTCAAATTAATATAGAGACAAGTTTCAAACAGAACTGATACAAAGTAGAAGTGATTTCTTTAGGCTGATATTTCTTTTTCTGTTTTTGTACTAGAAGAATCACATATACTAGATGACCACTTGTTTGGAAATTTAAGCACTGAATGAAGTCCTGTACCAATCCCTCACAGTAATATTTTATGAATGTATCTCTATTTTAGTTAGTTTATTTGAGGACAATTTAGTCAGGTGCAGCTCAAAGGAAATATTACATTAGTAAAAAAAATCAAACATGAAGAATTTATTTTTCATGAGTAAGCTTAGGCTAAACACAATCAACGTGAACTCCTATTTTCAGATTTCCTATTTATTCATGACACAGACTATCATTTCAAAGTTTTCAGAAAAATTATACCCATAATTACAAATATTGTTACTGTGTTTATTGATATGAAATAGGGAAAATGAGGATGGGACAGAAAGTTCCTATTCTACAGCAGAGTAGAGTTTATAAAAAGGGCCTATTCAGGTGTAAATAATAAAAAACAACTTAAATTTAAGATATAGCAATGAATTTTTATATAAGTACAAGGAAGTTTGATGATGAATAGTGGTTATAAGAACAGATGTTTGCGCTTTTCCGACTATGTCATCAAGTAACTTTCTTTTCCTATCTCCATCTCTCAGCTCTACTTTCTACTGGGGTGATTTTATTCCCAGGCAGCCTCTCCATTTATGTCAACAGTGAGATCCTGTTGTTAATCCAGGCTTATAAAAGGGACCTGAAGTATTTGACTGAAGGAATCCTTTTTTTTATATATATAATATCATATTGATTTGCCCAACGTGCTTCTGATTGGCCCTTCTTGGATCATCTGTAACCTGTTGCCCAACATTATGATGGAGATTGTGATGAAGGTAGAAGCATAATCAATAGTCTCCTGCTGTGGCGAGATATAATATGCCCTAATAGATTAATTGTTCAGTAGACAAAAGACTGTCAGAGGACCATTAGAAATACTATGCTGCTAGCTTCATTAATTTTGAAGTTTGCATGATACAACTGGATTAAGATAATATCAGCAACAAACTTCCATCATGGGTGGAGGTTTACATGATATTAGTGCAAGCCTCGTACTCCTCTGCAAGACTAAAAACAGGTACAGATCCAGAGGCATCCCAGAATTACTAAGAAAAAGAGATAATCATAGTCAAATCACAAAATTTTACCTTATAACTTTCTCTAAGCATCTTTCTCCACCTTAACAGATTTCCATCTCTATGAATTAGACCTTGATTATATCACTTGCAACTCTGTGCTTAACCTGCTCAGGTACTGAATGGTAATATTTCACATTTATTAAGCTTTTTTTCATGTAAAGATGATATCTAATCTTCATGGCATCCTTCTGAAGATGACAGACATTATCCTCATTGTCTAGATGGAGAAGTGGAAAGCTTTCAAATGGCTCCAAATCACTAGCTAGTTGAGAGCTAAGTACAGTAATTCTAACTAGCACTTCAGTGTTCTAGCTGCCAAACCCAGAAGGCAAAATGTTATGAAAGTTTCTTCTTTGATTTATTTCAATTCAATTCAGCTGATTTTGATTCACTAAGCAATATTAAGAATCTGCAGTGCACTCAGTGTCATCCTAAATACTTCAGGTGATGCAGAATATGCAAAAGGCAAAATCCCTATACCTTAATTGTTTCATAATTTAATTTCAAGTACAACACATAAACTCAAGCTCTGGTTACATAACAATTTGAGTTTCTATATACTTTAATTCTGTACTGCAAAAAAAAAATGACAGTAAGTGCAATTGTACTTACGATATTATATAACAAAGTTTAGCATTGTTTCTGACATATTGAAGCTCCTCTATAACACAGTTTTAAAATTTAGTTTTGTTGCTTATCAACTCCAAACTAATTATTGTAAGCTAGCTCGCAAGTGCTACATGCACAGTGATTTCAAAAAATAAAAATAAATAAAAAATACCATCTTGTTTCTCACAGAATTACATTTTAAAGGAGGAGAAATACTAAATGAGCAGGTATACTGACCCACAATATAACTTTATATTTGCTCTGAAGGTAAGGTTCAACTTGCTACAGAAAGCATAATAGGGAAAGTGACTTGGGTTTAGAGGAGGGGATTAGGAAGTTTAAGGCTGAGGCATTTAAGTTGAAATCCAAAGACTGAAAAGAAGTTTTTTTAAATAAAAACTGAGGTGAGGTGTATCTCTGTAAGAAGGAAGAACTTGAAGGTATACACTATCTTAGAGAAGAGCTTAAAACAGGTAAATGAAACAAGAACACGTGTTTATATATTGACCAGTGTGGTTTCCATTGTTCAGTGTGATTTCTAGGGCAGTTACTAAGTTGGCATTAAGGTTATTCAGAAAATTAGTGGGGATTCAGGGACTATCAGATATAAGGCAAATCTCAAAGGGAGAAAACAGATGACTTTAGCAAGAATTCTTGGGTAGGTATGAATGAGAGCTCAGAAAATCAAACAAAGGGGATTCAGGTTATCCTAGGTTGTACTCGCTAGCAAAAGGTTTTGAATTTATTTGTGAATATTTTAAACTCAATGCACTGAATAGTAGAAATTTATAATGGGATATTTAAATATCTTTCTATTTAATGGCATATTAGTTCATTAACAACCTCAATAAACCTAATAACAAATCTTATAATTTTGTGTTTTCCCATCTTGGAACACTTCCCTGTGCGTGATAGATTTTCAGGTAAATTTTGTGGATCGATTGACACAGTGACTTCAGAGGATAAGTTCAGTAAAACAATATCAAGATAATTATAATATTTTGAGTAGTTAGATGCTTTCAAAAATTGCTTGCAATGATTTGGTATTAATTTCTTTCTTTGACCCCATAGAATCTTGTGTGTTACAGCACTCGTCCCTGTGCTGCAGAGTCAGTTCCAGTGTCTGTCATTGGTCCTGTACTGTGAGACCAGATAGGGGATTATGCTTGATTTATTTGTATCTATAGTACCTACAAAGCAATATAGCATGAAATAAAGTGCTTTGTATTTGTTGAGTGGCAGAGTGAAAAAATAAGTGAAGTGAATAAAATGAATGAAGAAATGAAGTAATCCAGTTATCGCTAATTATCATTTCATTAACACTGATGCAGATGAAGGAAAGAAAAGATAGTACACTGTACAACACATTAGTCACTCAAAAAGTTTGTGCTATAATAATAATAAAAAAATTGTATGCTGCTGAATGGATACAGCTGCATTGATAAAACATGACATGATTTAAACATGTACAAGATATGTGAAAGGTGGTGATGAGTTTAATACATAGAAGAATTATACTTTCAATGGTTTTTGAACTTTTTATGCATAAAAATCAGGCCTGACCTGTGGTGGCACAGTGAGATAAAGCGTTGACCTGGAACGCTGAGGTCACCGGTTCAAAACCTTGGGCTTGCCTGGTCAAGACACATATGGGAATTGATGCTTCCTGCTTCCTGCTTCTCTCTAAAAATCAATAAATAAAATATTTAAAACCATTTAAAAAAATCACTTGAGGTTTTGTTTTGTTTTGTTTTAATGCATATATACTTAGGCCAACCCATAAAAGTTCAATTCAATAGATTTAACAAGAAAACCAGCACTTTTAGTGCAGGCAGTCCAAGACCACACTTAGAAAAAAAATTGCATTAGATATATATGGTACTATCATTCAGTCTATTTGCAAAATTGAAAGAAAGATAAATTTGTCCTCTGAGTTGTTAAAGGATCATTTTTAAACAACTCAAATCTTTTGCTCTTTTATAACAACAATCTGTTGAAAGAAAAAAGCAACATGTGATGCTATTTTCTCCCTTTGATTCTTGACCAGGTTTCTCCCTTACACTTCAGCATGAATTGTAAGCTGGCTTTCAGCATTTTTTTTTTATTAATTAGAAACCTTTAACCAAGAATTTTGAGTATAGTTAAGCAGTTTAAAAACTAATGCTCTCTATACAGAATCCTCCTGGAGCTTTTCCCACACCTATGGCTTCACAAACAACTCTGTTCTTAACTCCAGGCAGGGAGGTGACCCAAAAGAGCAGGTCATGGACCACTGTAAAGAGCAAGGGTTAATGTATATCTAGCATGGCCAGTTTGTGAGAAAGTTTTCAGTAGTGCCACTATTCTTTTTTGAAATGAAATAGAGGATAGATACAATAATATTAAAAAGGATTGTATGTCTGATTGGTGCTCCTTCCCACATCTTCTATGAATAGCTATTTCTTTAATTCCAACCATGTGATTTTAATGGACCTTACATTCTCCTTTGACTCTGGGATCCTGGTTATAGTTGATTTCAATGAAAATGGGTGCTAAAACCAGCTAGAATCTTTTTTTTTTTTTTTGTAACAGAGACAGAGTCAGAGAGAGGGATAGACAGACAGGAATGGAGAGATGAGAAGCATCGATCATTAGTTTTTTGTTGTGGTTTGCGACACCTCAGTTGTTCATTGATTGCTTTCTCATATATGCCTTGACTGCAGGCCTTCAGCAGACCAAGTAACCCCTTGCTCAAGCCAGCGACCTTGGGTCCAAGCTGGTGAGCTTTTGCTCAAACCAGATGAGCCTGTGCTCAAGCTGGTGACCTTGGGGTCTCAAACCTAGGCCCTTCCGCATCCCAGTCTGACGCTCTATCCACTGCGCCACCGCCTGGTCAGGGCCAGCTAGAATCTTCAGGGTGGTTATTGAACTAGAAATGTATTCCTACCCCATGACAACTAGTGAGATTAATGTGTTACAGCAGTTGTATTCTGCTTAAAAGGCTGGGTTTGCCAAAGAATCAGGAGAGAATGCGTGGATGTGGGCAAGCGAGGACAGAAGGAATGAGATAGAGGATAGAGAGAGAGACATAGCATTGAGTAACAGTCTAGTGCCTTGTTCCTGGTTCCTTGGAGACCATTTTCATTTATTGTGGCTACGTGCACTGTAGGATAACTCTCCCAAATTGCCTAAATCAATTTGATTTCTTTTTTAAAAAAAATACACTTTATTTTTTAGAGTAGTTTTAAGTTCACAGCAAAATTGAGCAGAAGGTTAAGAGATTTTCCTATATATCCCCTGCTTTATACATGCACGGCTTTCCTGTATTATAACAAGAGTGGTGGTACATTTGTTATAATTGATGAACCTGCATTATTACATAATTATTGTCCCAAGTTCATAGTTCACATTAGGGTTCGTTCTTCATGGTGTACATTGTAGGGATTTGGAAAAATGTATAATGGCCAGTAGCCACCATTATAGTATCATATGAAGTAGTTTTATTGCTCTAAAAATCCTCTGTGCTCTACTTTTTCATCTGTCACTCTCCCCCAATTGGATTTTTGACATCACAACTAAGGATTTCTAACAAATTTCGATGTAGGGTTATTCAGTGACTCTATTAAATTGAGCATGTTGTGTGAATTGGAGAAAGTTAACTTATATGTTAAAACTAATTTAAAGTTAGCTATTACTGTGTATTACATTATAAGAAAAATTGCTTGACTTAAAAAAGCTTTTGCTCTACTTCCAGCACACACAGCCATCTCAAAGGTAAACAGGCAGCAGACACAGTATATGTAGAGAAACCTTGGGTATATGAAACAACATATCACTCTAAAATCTCATTTTCTTAAATATGTGTCTATTACACTTACTGGATAAAACGCATCCTTTTAATTATAATGTTTCTTGACCAAGGTCTATTCAAAGTGCCTCTTTAGGTTGCAGAGATGTTTTGCTTAAATCTTGTTTGGATTATGTATATTTTATTGTTATTCATGTTTCCCTATATCAGTAACAAATGGTCCAAAATATTTTAACAATCATAAATAATCTGTTCATTAAATGCCCAAACTTTTGTAAAATTCAGTCCCTCAAAACTCATTGTCTAAAATTTAAAACTCACCTGTACAATTATCCCAAATTTGTACATCGTCATTAGTGACGTTCTCCTTTCCCTGCTACTCATGACTACTTGCTTCTCATTGTCTTTCTGCTTTTACTGTCAAGATTTCTTCCACAGATTTGGGGTTGTTGTTTTCTTGTAAATTCCTTTGAATTATTTCTTAATATTCTATTAACGTTGAGTCTTAAACCTATATTACAATTTGACTTTTTGCCTCAATGACCTAAGGCAACCTATGCACTATTTTTAGTGCTATAGAAAGGAAGAACAGGCTACAAAACATCATATTATTATTAGAAGAAAGAAATTAGATTATTCCCAATATTTTAGGAAAAGGTACTACATTTTACCATAGAGTTCATTAAAAAAAAAAACAAAAAAAAAAACCGTGAAATAACTGGAGAAAATGGGGATGAGCAATCCTAACAGCACAGTTTCTTAAACAATGGAAAACTTGATCTTGAATTCTTCTCAGAATTCAGCAACTGATGATGTTGTGACAGAGAAAGGTGAGCAGTAACTTTCAAATGACATGTAAACCTAACAGATAAGGTATCAAGGTCCATTAATAGTTTTTACTGCACTGGTTGGGAACAAAATAATGATTTGCAGAAAGTGGACAAGTGATCTTCAAATCGTAATAAAATGATTACATGAGATCTATCCATGACAATTTTGTTTTATAATGTTAAGACCTCTCCTAAGTCAAGAGGGTGAAAGGCTTTTTTTGTTTGTTTTATTTTATTTTTTCATGTAATGCCTTTTACATGAGAACATGTTTTATCTTTAGAATGAAAAATAATTACTAAAATAAAGGTTATTATTATTAAATACAATTTAGATGTGATGGCTATTGATTTCTTACTTATACTGATCTCCAGATATTCTTCTGTTAAAAACCAGAACACTAGAATTCTGACAACATTCTTGAACAAGTTTTTTAAGCTTCTGAAAAGAAAAATATTTCAGAGGTTTGTTGAATTTTAACTGCCATTTATTAAGCATTCTCTAAGTGAAGACTTTATTTTTTACAAACTTTATGTAATATATTTTACAAACTTTATACTATGAATATATGATATCCTCATTTTTATTATAAAGATTTTGACATTTGCCCTGATGGGATAGACTGGTTGGTCAGAACGCTATCCTAATGCACAAAGGTTGTGGCTTTGGTCCCAGTCAGAGTACATACCGGAACAGACTGATGTTCCTGTCTTTTTCTCTTTTCCACTCTCTCTAAAATCAATGAATAAATTTGAAAAAAAAAATTGACACTTTTGGAGCTTATTTAAATTATCCAAAAAATTTTTTTTTCTTCTGTATTTTTCTGAAGCCGGAAATGGGGAGAGACAGTCAGACAGACTCCCGCATGCGCCTGACCGGGATCCACTGGGCACGCCTACCAGGGGGCGATGCTCTGCCCACCAGGGGGTGATGCTCTGCCCCTCTGGGGTGTCGCTCTGTTGCGACCAGAACCACTCTAGCGCCTGGGGCAGAGGCCGAGAAGCCATCCCCAGTGCCCGGACCATCTTTGCTCCAGTGGAGCCTCAGCTGCTGCGGGAGGGGAAGAGAGAGACAGAGAGGAAGGAGGGGGCTGTGGAGAAGCAGATGGGCGCTTCTCCCGTCTGCCCTGGCCGGGAATCGAACCCGGAACTTCTGCACGCCAGGCCGACGCTCTACCACTGAGCCAACCGGCCAGGGCTAAATTATCCTAATTTTTGATACTGAGAAAATCACATTGGAACATCAAATTCCTCTATTAACTTGTGTGCTTTTTGAAGAAAGATTTAAAGTTTTATATTCCCAGGGCCTTGTATGTAGTGGCCTCTTATTTGTTAAATAAATGAAAAAAAAATTAAAATCCAGAGTTATGTTCCCTTGACCTAAATTACATGTCAACTACTGGAAAGCATTTTCCAAATATATATATATATATAGACCAGATGACTTTTGGAGAGGCATTGCTTTATAAATATATTTATTTTGAATGAAAAAATTCATTTAAAACATTTAGGACAGTCCTGGCTCAGTGTATAAAAATGTGGTTTATTTATTTAGCTAGTAGTACTGTTTTGAAGTGTTAGTTTTTTATTTCTATTTATATAAATGTTAATAATACCCACTTGATGAAGAAGAAAAACAAGAAAATACTTTTAAAGAGTTAAATTATTTTCTTTACTCTGAAAGCTACATTCTTCTTGTTAGAGCATGCTTTCTAATTCATAGCATAGATTATAAATTTATTCATGCCCTATTTGATTAAGGGAACCATGCTTTGTGTTTCTGAACATGATGAATTAATGGCTCCCACTCATTTGAAAGGCGACAATGCAACATTAGTTTGATTTTCTCTAGGGCTGTAATGATCTTTGCTAATGGCCTACAGCAATAAATTCAGATAAAAAATTAAAGTGTTTACTATCCTTCCTCTGTATTATGTAAGAAGGCTTCCACAGAGAACATCGTTTTCATTATTGAGGATGATTTATCCTCTGTGCTTTATTTTGCTGTGAAATTCAGAAGGCAGACACATTTCTGACTTTATATTCAGTTTCATCTCTCCATGAGGTAGAAGAAGTGAAATAAGCTCTCAGGAAACATTGAAAGCAGACACCTATTATGTGGAACAGTTTGAACTATTCAACATCCACAGCTAATTCTGTCATGCTTTGCTAAAATAGTGCAGCATTTAAATACTGGAGGAGCAATATACCGATAATGAAACCATTTCCAGGCAAAGAACTTAGAACAGGTATTTAGTTTAGATAGGTTCATTATGAATGTCTAAGCATCTTGAAACATTTTAGGTTAATGCAATGCAAAGAACTTCATCTGGAGGGTAAGGTATATATACCTGTTGTAATCAGAACTTGATACAGAAAGAGAGCTTTTTAAATGAAGATTCTCTTATATGAAAAATCAACTTTTTATTGGGTTACTAAAACACACATAATTAATTCAACAGTCTGTATTATCCACTTAACTTGATGTGATGAAATAACTTTGGTATGCCAGGTATTTCCTTAATAAAACAAAATTCTGGGGTAATAAATAGGGCAGGTTAAGTCTGTTAGCACAGTGGTCCCCAACCTTTTTTGGGCCATGGACCGGTTTAATGTCAGAAAATATTTTCACGAACCGGCCTATAAGGTGGGATGGATAAATACACAAAATAAAATTATGCGACCAGCGTAAAAACTGTGGTATTTTTACAGGGACAGAAAAAGAGTCAGAGAAAGGGATAGACAGACAGAAACGGAGAGAGATGAAAAGCTTCAATTATCAGTTTTTCATTGCGACACCTTAGTTGTTCATTGATTGCTTTCTCATATGTGTCTTGACCATGGGCCTTCAGCAGACTGAGTAGTCCCTTGCTCAAGCCAGCGACCTTGGGTCCAAGCTGGTGAATTTTTTGCTCGAGCCAGATGAGCCAGCGCTCAAGCTGGCAACCTCGGGGTCTTGGACCTTGGTCCTTTGCATCCCAGTCCGATGCTCTATCCACTGCACCACCACCTGGTCAGGCAAAACTGTGATATTTTTAAATATAATTGTTGAACTTACGAGACAAGTGTCAAGAGTGAGTCTTAGACGGGTGTAACAGAGGGAATCTGGTCATTTTTTAAAAATAAAATATCATTTGGACTTAAATATAAATAAAACGGAAATAATGTAAGTTATTTATTCTTTCTCTGCAGACTGGTACCAAATGGCCCACAGACCAGTACCAGTCTGCGGCCCGGGAGTTGAGGACCACTGTGTTAGCACATTAGAACCCACAGATGAATACAAATTTTTTTTTTATGATAATCACTTCTTTATTTTCTCTTTTATTTTATTATTTTTTTTAAATAAATTTTTATTTTAATGGGGTGACATCAATAAATCAGGGTACATACATTCAAAGAAAACATTTCCAGGTTATCTTGTCATTTAGTTCTGTTGCATACCCATCACCCGAAAAGAGATCATCCTCCGCCACCCTCCATCCAGTTCTCTCTGTACCCCTCCCCCTCCCCCTCTCCCTCCTTCCCTCCCCCCACCCCCCATAGCCACCACACTCCTGTCCATGCCTCCTAGTCTCGCTTTTATGTCCCCCCAATGTATGGAATCCTGCAGTTCCTGTTTTTTTCTGATTCGCTTATTTCACCCCGCACAATGCTACCAAGAGTCCACCATTCCGCTATAAGTGATCCGATGTCACCATTTCTCCTAGCTGAATAATATACCATGGTGTATATGTGCCCCATCTTCTTCATCCAGTCCTCTATTTTTTTTTACAGTGATTAAAAGCCTTTAAGCAAACTCTTGGCCCATACAGCAAGAATCCCTAAAAGAGTAGTGTCCTTAACATGTTCCCCAAGTCCAAGATGGCCCCATCACCATGCGAAATCCCTGAAAAATGCAACCCAACCACAGTTCAGTCTGTTAGGAGCTGTCACAGGGAGCAGGAGTCCAGGAAAGTTCCCCACAGGAAAAGTCCGCATGGCACTGGAATTGTTGTCACCATTCTATACTTTGCAGCTCATGTCCAAGTCCCAATGACCGCTGCTTCTAGCTGGTAATGATTCAGGTAGACTGGAAAAAGCCATTTGCAGCATGCGTGGATATGGAGCTTCTGTTCTCCTCTGCCTGGAGAGATGAGACCAGGTTGCTTTTCCCTGGAGCTCTGTGACTGTGGCCTGGTAAAGAGAACCTTGGGATACACTAAGCTGGGTGGCAAAGGTAAATTCATAATACAAGTTGGCAAAAGGAGGAAAGAGAGCTCTAAATTAGGAGTAGGTCCCAGCCTGAAATATGAGTGGGGCATTGAGGTAGGAGGGATAAAGGAAACACTATATATTAAGCAAAGCAGCAGAAAATAGGACTATCAACACCCACAACAGAGATCTTTGAGGGAAGAATAAAAAACCTGACTATTCAGGCAAAATATAGTTAAGTGGCCCTTGTGCGAATGAGATCAGTTTACCTGCTTCTTGGAAGAAATACCCTAGGCTCATCCACAGTGTCGTAAATGGGGCTGATGGCCCTGGGCACCTTCAGCCTTCAGTGGCAAACCCCAGCATTCTGGGCAAGGTTAGGTCATAGGTGGCTGGAGCAGGGCTGGAAGAGACTGAACCCTCCCTTAGAGGAGCGAGGGGGAAGCCCACCTTCCAGTGTCCCTGTTTCCTCACAGCAGAGGCGTGTAAGCCTGGCAGGCTTTAGCTCAATGACCTTCCTTTCCACTATTGAAGCAGGACCCAGATGGCATCCTATGAGACCCCTTTGGGGTGTTGGAGCCTTTAAGGGTGTATCCTAAAAGCTGGTAGTTCCCCTGATCTCTATTGGGCTTTTTCTGCCTCTAGGTATCTTAAAAGCCATTCTTAGAAGATCTCGCTGAGGGGTTTGAGGATCCCCATCTGCCTATATAAATCTTTTCCATATATCTGGAGCTATTTGGAAAAAAGACAGAACAGTGTTATTAGCTAGATCTAATAAAGAAGGTAGTAGTTTGCAGGCGAAAAAGATTTGGTGTCTCCTGTTCAAAAGAAATGTAAATTTTTTTTTTTTAAGTAAAAAGCATGATATGGTAGACCCGTCGGAGTCATTGGCCTGGTGTGCAGGATTCCCGGGTTCGATTCCTGGCCAGAGCACACAGGAGAAGCGCCCATCTACCTCTCCACTCCTCCCCCTCTCCTTCCTCTTCATCTCTCTCCTCCCGCCCACAGCCAAGGCTCCACTGGAGCAAATCCACCCTGGGCACTAAGGATGGCCCCATGACCTCTGCCCCAGTCACTAGAATGGCTCCGGTCCTAACAGAGCAACACCCCAGATGGGCAGAGCATTCCCCCCAGTAGGCATGCCAGGTGGATCCCAGTCAGGCGCATGCAGGAGTCTGTCTAACTGCCTCCCCATCCCCATCCTCAGAAATATACAAAAAATAAATAAATAAAAGAAAAAATACTCAAAAAAAAAAAAAAAAAAAAAAGGGTGGAGGGCATTCCCTTGTGCTTAAGCTCCAGGGAGCATAGAGTGAGCTTGAGTATGTCCTATGAAACATGGAGCTCTATGTTGACATATAAGTCTTTGAAGGAGGAACTGCTGAGATAATTTATCAGCATTTGTCCCTAAAACAGCAGTCTTTATAGTGGGAACACCATATGTAAATATTTGCTGTCTGTCTATAGATTAAGGGGGGAATATGGCAAATGCTGAAAAGCCATAATCTTCGTGCCCCTCCCCTCCCCCAACCCCCTCCCTCTCCTCCCCCCACCCTGTAACCCCAACACTGTTGTTCATGTCTCTGAGTCTCATCTTTATGTCCCACCTATGTATGGAAACATATAGTTCTTAGTTTTTTCTGATTTACTTCTTTCACTCAGTATAATGTTATCAAGGCCCATCCATGTTGTTGTAAAAGATCCTATGTCATCATTTCTTATGGCTGAGTAGTATTCCATAGTATATATATACCAAAGCTTTTTAATCCACTCGTCCTCTGATGGACACTTGGGCTGTTTCCAAATCTTTGCTATTGTGAACAATGCTGCCATAAACATGGGGGTGCATTTCTTCTTTTCAAACAGTGCTATGGTGTTCTTGGGGTATATTCCTAACAGTGGTATAGCTGGGTCAAAAGGCAGTTCGATTTTTAATTTCTTGAGGAATCTCCATACTGTTTTCCACAGTGGCTGCACCAGTCTGCATTCCCACCAGCAGTGCAGGAGGGTTCCCTTTTCTCCACATCCTCGCCAGCACTTATTCTGTGTTGTTTTGTTGATGAGCGCCATTCTGACTAGTGTGAGGTGATATCTCATTGTGGTTTTAATTTGCATTTCTCTAATCATTAGTGATGTTGAACATTTTTTCATATGCCTATTGGCCATCTGTGTGTCCTCTTTGGAGAAGTGTCTATTCATTTCTTTTGCCCATTTTTGGATTGGATTGTTTGTCTTCCTGGTATTAAGTTTTACAAGTTCTTTATAAATTTTGGTTATTAACCCCTTATCAGACGCTATGTCAAATATATTCTCCCATTGTGTAGTTTGTCTTTTTATTCTGTTCTTATTGTCTTTAGCTGTGCAGAAGCTTTTTAGTTTGATAAAGTCCCATTTGTTTATCCTGTCTTTTATTTCACTTGCCTGTGGAGACAAATCAGCAAATATATTGCTGCGAGAGATGTCAGAGAGCTTACTGCCTATGTTTTCTTCTAAGATGCTTATGGTTTCACAGCTTACATTCAAGTCTTTTATCCATTTTGAGTTTATTTTTGTGAGTGGTGTAAGTTGGTGGTCTAGTTTCATTTTTTTGCAGGTAGCTGTCCAGTTTTCCCAACACCATTTGTTGAAGAGGCTGTCTTTACTCCATTGTATTGTCTTACCTCCTTTGTCAAATATCAGTTGTCCATAGAGCTGTGGGTTTATTTCTGAGTTCTCTGTTCTGTTCCATTGATCTATATTCCTGTTCTTATGCCAGTACCATGCTGTTTTGAGTACAATGGCCTTATAATATAACTTGATATCTGGAAGTGTGATACCTCCCACTTTTTTCTTCCTTTTCAGGATTGCTGAGGCTATTCGTGTTCTTTTTTGGTTCCATATAAATTTTTGGAATATGTGTTCTATGTCTTTGAAGTAAGTCACTGGTATTTTCATTGGTATTGCATTGAATTTATAAATTGCTTTGGGTAATATAGACATTTTAATGATGTTTATTCTTCCTAACCATGAGCACGGTATATGCCTCCACTTATTCGTATCTTCCCTGATTTTTTTTTATCAATGTTTTATAATTTTCCGAGTACAAGTCTTTAATCTCCTTGGTTAGATTTATTCCTAGGTACTTTATTTTTTTGGTTGCAATGGTAAAGGGGATTGATTCCCTGATTTCTCTTTCTGACAGTTCATTATTAGTGTATAAAAATGCCTCTGATTTCTGAGTATTGATTTTATATCCTGCCACCTTGCCAAATTCTTTTATCAAGTCTAGTAGTTTTTTGACTGAGACTTTAGGGTTTTCTATATACAATATCATGTCATCTGCAAATAATGATAGTTTTACTTCTTCTTTTCCAATTTGGATGCCTTTTATTTCTTTTTCTTGTCTGATTGCTGTGGCGAAGACTTCCAGAACTATGTTGAATAAGAGTGGTGAAAGGGGGCACCCCTGCCTTGTTCCTGATCTTAAGGGTATTGCTTTTAATTTTTTCCCATTGAGTATGATGTTGGCTGTGGGTTTGTCATAGATGGCCTTTATCATGTTGAGGTATGTTCCCTGTATTCCCACTTTGCTGAGAGTTTTGATCATGAATGGGTACTGAACTTTATCAAATGCTTTTTCTGCATCTAATGAAATTATCATGTGGTTTTTCTCCTTTCTTTTGTTTATGTGATGAATCACATTGATTGATTTGCGAATGTTGTACCAGCCTTGCCTCCCAAGAATAAATCCTACTTGATCATGGTGTATGATTTTTTCCATATATTGCTGGATCCGGTTTGCTAATATTTTATTGAGGATTTTTGCATCTAAGTTCATCAGGGATATTGGCCTATAATTTTCTTTTTTTGTGTTGTCTTTGCCTGGTTTTGGAATCAGAATTATGCTCGCCTCATAAAAGGAGTTTGGAAGTCTTCCTTCTTCTTGAATTTTTTGAAATAGCTTGAGAAGGATAGGAGTTAGTTCCTCTTTGAATATTTGGTAGAATTCACTTGTGAAGCCATCAGGCCCAGGACTTTTCTTTGTTGGGAGTTTTTTGATTACTGTTTTGATCTCATTTGTTGTAATTGGTCTGTTTAGGTTTTCTGATTCTTCCAGATTGATTTTTGGAAGATTATATGATTCAAGGAATTTGTCCATTTCATCTAGGTTGTCTAGTTTTTTGGCGTACAGTTCTTCATAGTATTTTCTTACAATATTTTGTATTTCTGTTGTGTCAGTTGTTATTTCTCCACTCTCGTTTCTAATTTTATTTATTTGAGTCCTCTCTCTTTTTTTTTTGGTGAGTCTTGTTAGAGGTTCATCAATCTTGTTTACCTTTTCAAAGAACCAGCTCCTGGTTTCATTGATCCTCTGTATTGTTTCTTTAGCCTCTATGTCATTTATTTCTGCGCTGATCTTTATTATTTCCTTCCTTCTACTAGCTCTGGGCTTTACTTGCTGTTCTTTTTCTAGTTCTTTTAGATGCAGGGTTAAGTTGTTTATTTGAGCTTTTTCTAGCTTCTTGAGGTATGCCTGTAATACTATAAACTTCCCTCTCAGGACTGCTTTTGCTGTGTCCCATAAATTTTGAGTTGATGTATGCTCATTATCATTTGTTTCTAGGAATTTTTTAATTTCTTCTTTGATCTCCATGTTAACCTATTCGTTGTTTAATAACGTACTATTTAGTTTCCAAGTGTTTGAATGTTTTTCAATTTTTCTATTGTGGTTGATTTCTAGTTTAATGCCATTGTGATCAGAGAAAGTGCTCGGTATGATTTCAATCTTCTTAAATTTGTTGAGCCCGCTTTTGTGCCCTACCATGTGGTCTATTCTAGAGAATGTACCATGAGTGCTTGAAAAGAATGTATATTCTGCTGTTTTAGGGTGAAAGGTTCTGAAGATATCTATTAAATCGAGTTGATCTAGTATGTCCTTTAAGTCTGCTGTTTCTTTGTTAATTTTCTTTCTTGAGGATCTATCTAATGATGTTAATGGGGTATTGAAATCTCCTACTATTATAGTATTGCTGTTGATCTCGCCCTTTAAGTCTATCAAAGTCTGCTTTATATATTTAGGTGCGTAGATATTTATAATGGTTATATCTTCCTTTTGGATTGCTCCCTTTATCATTATGTAGTGACCTTCTTTATCTCTAACTATGGTCTTTGTTCTAAAGTCCATTTTGTCTGATATAAGTATTGCTACCCCAGCTTTTTTTTCATTTCCATTTGCGTGAAATATTTTTTTCCATCCTTTTATCTTCAGTCTGTGTGCATCTTTTGATTTAAGGTGTGTCTCTTGTAGACAGCATATGCATGGGTCCTGTTTTCTTATCCATGCAGCTACCCTATGTCTCTTGATCGGATCATTTAATCCATTAATGTTTAAGATTATTACTGATATGTAATTGTTTATTGCCATTTTTTTTTCTTTAATACTGTTTTTCTCTTTTGCTATATTCTTTTTTTCCTTTGATCTGTTTACAACAGGTCCCTTAGCATTTCTTGCAGCCTTGGTTTGGTTGCAGTGAAATCCTTGAGTTTTTTTTTTGTCTGTAAAGCTTTTTATTTCTCCTTCAATTTTAAATGATAGCCTTGCTGGATAAAGTAGTCTTGGTTGTAGGTTCTTGTTCTGCATTACTTTGAATATTTCTTGCCATTCCCTTCTGGCCTCAAGTGTTTCTGTTGAGAAGTCAGAAGTCATCCTTATGGGGGCTCCTTTGTAGGTGATAGTCTTTTTTTCTCTAGCAGCTTTTAATATTTTCTCTTTATCATTTAGCTTTGGTAATTTAATTATGATGTGTCTTGGTGTTAGTTTCTTTGGGTTTCTCCTTAATGGAGTTCTCTGTGCTTCCTGAACATGTGAAATGTTTTCCTGCCTTAATTGGGGGAAGTTTTCCGCTATAATATGTTTGAACAAAGTCTCTATCCCTTGTTCTTTTTCTTCTTCTTCAGGAACCCCTATGATGCGGATGTTATTTCTCTTCATGTTGTCACAGAGCTCTCTTAGAGTTTCCTCAGACTTTTTGAGTCTCTTTTCTTTTTTCTGCTCTGCTTCCATGCCTTTATTTATTGTGTCCTCTAACTCACTGATTCGATTCTCTGCTTCATCCATCCTGCTTTTAATTCCTTCCATTGTATTCTTTATTTCAGATATTGTATTTGTCATTTCTGTCTGATTCTTTTTTATTATTTCAATGTCCTTTTTTATATTTGTTATCTCTTTATTTAGGTTTTTGTAATGGCCATCTATGGTGGTTCTAATATCTTTGAGCATCCTAACGATCGTTATTTTAAACTCTGCATCTGGTAATTTGGTTATATCTGATTCACTTAGGTCCTTTTCTGGGGATTTCTCTTGGTTTATTTGTGTTGTATTTCTCTGCCTCCGCATTTTCTCTTCACGGGAGTGGCTGTGATCACGTGCTTGGGTGCGCAAGGATTGGTGGCCTTGGCCTTTGCCCCGCCCCCATGTGTGACGTTATGCTCATTCCTGAGGGCACTGGCGAGCACCTTTGTTCAGCTGCGGGTCTCCGCCTGTTTCCGAGCTTTCACCCTGCCTTTGCAGGATGATCCCACTCAAGGAACAGCTGCTAGCCTTGGCTCTACTGTCGGGCAGGGCTGCGTGCTCAAGCTCAGCTCCGTAGTGGAACTCTGCCTCTTCTGGGTTTTTGGCTCCACCCCCATGGGAGGAGCCGGCTACCAAGTCAGACCGCAAGCCTGGGTTGCACGGGCGGGGCAGGGATGTGCTCCTCTACCCTTGCTCCGGGGCTGGTTTCTACCCTTTCCAGATTTCCCGCCCTTCTCCCGGAGGCTGGATTACAGGCTGCCAGCAGCTGAGCTTGGCCGCTTTTGCACGCCCCCTTCTCCCTAGCAGGGCAAGATTGAGCTCACACCTGAGCCCGTGGTGGCCAGCTGGCTTCCACCCCTGCCAGCAGAACCGCGCTTTTGTCTCCCGCTGCCACCCACTCTCCGGTGCGCCCTCAGCCGCGTGGGTGGGGGCATTGCAGCTCGGACCCTAAGACTCACTACTGTAGACCCGAAAGCTCCCTCCTTCTATGCTACTCTGCTCTGAATGCTGCAGGGGAGCTTGTTTGGCTGCTCTCCTGCTTCCCTTTGCTGGTATTGCTGTTTCCGGGGGAAATCTTCACTTCAGCTTTGGGGAGTGACTCGTCCCAGGGGTTAGGGTGGCTATCTCCCAAAATGTTTCTCCCTATGCCTCCTAGATTGCACTCTCTTCCTGTTACTGTGGTTCTCTCCCCTCTCCTTCCGTCCCCAGGAGCCCCGGGTTAGTGTTTGTGAGAGAGATGTTCTGCGCGGTCCCTTTAAGAAGGATCCTGGGTCTGAGAAATCAGACTCTCTCTCAAATAGTATCCTGACTTGTTTCCAGCTAAATACTGTCCTTACGCTTCTTCTGGGCTCTGGGGCTGCAGTCTGGGGCTTTGTTCCTGGGGTTCAGGACCTTTTCCCCTCTGCTAAACTCCCTTCCCGCCACGCGAGCCTCTCCCTGCTGCCGTTCGCTCCGAGAAGCTGGGCAGCCCTCTCCGCGTTTCCGCTTTTCCTACCAGTCTCTGTGTGGCTTCTTCAGCATTCCTTGGTTGAAGAGTACTTTTAGTTTAGTCCAAAGTTGGTTTTTCCAGCTGATAGTTCATAAAATTAGTTTTTAATCCACTTTGGTTCTGGGAGGTAGATGCTGGTACGTCCACCTACTCCAGCGCCATCTTGTCTCCTGAATACAAATTTTTAATAAAAATTTAAGTGATAGTCCTAATCACAGTTGAACATGTTACTGATGGCAAAAAAAAAATGAATTCTAGATTTGGGACACATTTATTTTTGTGTGGTTTCCACCTGTCATGTAGAAGTGTCCAATAAAAGCATGAAGAGCTATTATTTTGTAAAACAGAAAGGATTAGAAGGAACACCTTAGATTTCAAACCAGTCAATTCTTGCTGATTAGGTGATGGAAGCTCGTTAATTATACTATAATCAAATCATGGAAAACATTAATTTAAAAATCTGCTTTTATATGTTTATAATCTTCAAATTAAGTTTTCAATTTCACTTTTCCTGCTGATTTCTATTTATTTTATTTAACTAAATTAAAAATAAAGTGATATTTTCATGGGGTTTACTAATTTTGCAGTGGTTAAATGTATTGATCTTGCCCTAGTTTTGCTACAGGGGTTGGTGTGGGGGGATTACTTAATATATCTAAGCTTTAGGTTTGAGTTCCTCATCTGTGCATAAAGTTAATCATAGTACCAATCTCATATTATGAGAATTAAATGAAATAATATACATAAACTCTTAGTGCACCAGTAGTAGTATTATTTACTTAAAATCTTTGATTTTACAATGGTACTGGCTCAAATTAATTTTAAGAAAAAATCATTTTTTGCCTGACCTGTGGTGGCGCAGTAGATAAAGCGTTAACCTGGAAATGCTGAGGTCGCTGGTTCGAAAACCTGGGCTTGCCTGGTCAAGGCACATATGGGAGTTGATGCTTCCAGCTCCTCCCCCCTTCTCTCTCTCTCTCTGTCTCTCTCTCCTCTCTCTAAAAATGAATAAATAAAATAAAAATAAAAAATTTAAAAAAAAAAGAAAAAAGAAAAAATCATTTTTTCTAACATTAAACTGCCTGTATCAGATCTACTAATGACAAAGCTAAATTGATGCCTACCTTTAAAATAATTCTGTTTTGGCCTGACCTGTGGTGGCGCAGTGGATAAAGCGTCGACCTGGAACTCTGAGGTCACCAGTTCAAAACCCTGGGCTTGCCTAGTCAAGGCACATATGGGAGTTGAAGCTTCCTGCTCCTCCTCCCTTCTCTCTCTCTCTCTCTCTCTCTCTCTCTCTCCCCTAAAAAAATGAAAAAAAATAATTCTGTTTTGCCCTGGCCAGTGGATCTAGCCTCGGCCTAGAGCACTGAGGTCACTGGTTTGAGCTCGGGTTTCTGGCTTGATCCCTTAGTCCCTAGGGCTCTGTAGGGCTCTGGTTTGAGCCCTGGTCAGGGCATATGGGAATTAAGCAATGATGCAACTAAATGAACCAATGAGTTGATGTCTCTCTCTCTCTCTCTCTCTCTCTTAAAAAAAAATCTGTCTTATTCTGTGAACGAAATAACAATATGAAATTTTAGGTAAAGCTAGGAACATAGGCTTTACTATCAGGTTTGAGTCCTTGGAAAGTACTCAGGGGTCCACTGTATTTTTTACCCCAGGAATGAAACATGGCTTTGTGAATTACCATGCTCTTTGCCAGAGCTGTTCACATTTCAGGTAGGTGGGAAATTTTTTACCTCTTGTTATAATGTCCATTTGATTAGATTGCCTAGGAAAGTTAGGAGCAGATGAAAGAGGAGGGTAACAAAGCTTTAATTCTATTTCATTAGTCCTGAGCATTCTTAAGTGACTAATAGAGGAATTCCATGTCTTATATCTACATTTCTGAATCATCTATCTCTTATAAATATGTAGTATAAAGATACAATAAAAGTAAAAATATTTGTTTTTATATATTAAAGGTACCACATAATTTTCTGTTTTATGTAAAATAATCTTTAACATTCTGCTCACAGACTATCAGCAAAACATTTTTCAAAACATTGCATCTGTAACTCAACTATTTTGTAAATATCAAGGATCTCGCCTGACCAGGCAGTGGTGCAGTGGGTAGAGCATTAGACTGGGATGCGGAGGACCCAGGTTCGAGACCCCGAGGTCGCCAGCTTGAGCACAGGCTCATCTGGTTTGAGCAAAGCTCACCAGCTCGGACCCAAGGTCACTGGCTCGAGCAAGGGGTTTCTCGGTCTGCTGAAGGCCCGCGGTCAAGGCACATATGAGGAAGCAATCAATGAACAACTAAGGTGTTGCAACGAAAAACTGATGATTGATGCTACTCATCTCTATTTGTTCCTGTCTGTCTGTTCCTATCTATCCCTCTCTCTGACTCTCTCTGTCTCTGTAAAAAAAAAAAGGATCTCTCCCAAATTGCTTATGGTTAAACCCCACTCTGACTGGGTGAAGAGGCATTTTGGTTTTCTTAAGTGTTATTCCCTGAATGCTGGTTTGAGGGGTTCTTTTCAGACACATCTTTGAATCCTTTAATACTTGAACTCTGAACCTGTGGAAATGGTCAGATTACACATGTGCTTCTCTTTACAAATTTTTCATATAGAAATTCTTCACTTCTATAAATAGGTGTCTATTATTAGCATAACAGATAAGGAGGATTTAACTACATTTCAGTTGGTGCTAACAAAGTCTGTGTTCCATTGGTTCAGGAACTATGAAAAACAACAGATTTTATTACAGACACCAAAGACCAAGTATATCAGAACCTTTACTCAGATGTGAGCTGGATTGCAAATATCACATAATTAGGACTATAAAAATATCTATAGTTGTGGAGTTCTTGCAGTGTGACCTTGAAGATATGAAATTAGTTCAGCTTTATTTTTTAAGTGATATATGACTAAAAAAAAATCTTATGAAAATAAATAGTGGTGCTTAATTTTGGTCAGATACAAGGATCCCCAAACTAAATTTATATTCTTATGAGAAATGGCTGTTTAAAAACAAAAGTGCTCATTAACAGATTAATTTAATGTTGATTGAATGTTAAACTGCTACATGCATTGAGAAGATAAGACAGTGTCCAAGCTATAATGCGCCAATGGCACTTATGCCTGCCTGTGTGTGTTTCCCCACCATGCTATGATGTGCTGTTTCTAGTATGGCAAAATGGTGCTACCTATTGTCAGTTGATTTGAAGTCCTCATGCGAATCCAATTTGCCAGTACCAAAGCTATGTTTGCTGCAGCTAAGCTCTGTTGGTCTGGGCACGTTTGACATGCCAATTAGAGATAAGTCCTGTATGGTTAGTTGAATAGGTAACTGTCAATTTATTGGGCTTTAAAACTAGTTAGGGGGAGAAAAATATCATATTTAATTTTCATAAATTTTTAGTCAGTTCATACTCTTGTAAATCTCTATCTATTCATCTATATATCCTTTCTTCTCTGAGTAATTTATATATGTGTATGGAGCATGGAGATATATATATATATATATATATATATATATATATATATATATATATATATATATATATATATATAATGACATTATATATATATATGTCAAAGACACCTGGAGATGCAAAATTAATCATTTATTTGTTTAGTGGGTTGCAAACTTTAACCCAAGCAGCAATACAACAGTGGAGGGAAAACGTGATTCCTTTAGTTGGTATTTAAACAATCTGTTGTTCCTTTCCTAAGCCACTTTTACTCATTCATATTAACAGTAAAGTAAAATAAAAATTTTCTGTCTTATTTAAAACTTTAGCACAATTCAATTATTTAAGTAATGTCTTCTGATTCTCTCAGCCTCTTATAATATTTACTGGTATTCTGTCTTTTAGAAGTTCTTGTTTGGGGATTGCATGGTCTTGGTGTATATGGAAGAGATATGTTACTAGGTAGATGTAGATATGTTACTAGAAGAAATATGTTACTGATCTCCAGGAGATGCTTCTTGTCTGCTTCATGGCTAGGCTGCCTGCTGGCCACAGAAGCTAAAGTTTAATTCTGGTCAGATCTTCTGGCTTGTTGATTATCCTAAAGTTTTGTCTGGCTCAGCAGGTTTTTTCTGGGCTCCAGCTGGGGCTCGAGACTCCTTGAATGTGTCTGGCAGTGAATTTCATTCAGACCTGATTTGGGTGATCTGCTCTGTAGCTCTCAATACAGAGCCATCTGCTGCTCTGGTGAGTCCTCCATCTGGGTTCTCCACTATTTTTGGGTTCCATCTAGTCATATAGACAAAACAGTGACCCAGGAAGGTGACATTTTAGTGTCAATTTTGATTACTAGACTGCAGTAACTAAGTCAATAAGTCTGTATCCACCAGGGTGAGGAGACAGTCTAAAATACAATATACATGGGGGTGAAAGTAGGTGGGGATGAGGTGAAGATGGCAAAAGAATGTTCCATCTTCTCTTCTGATGTTACCCATATTTACTCAGTACTACTTACTGTGACTTAATGAAAATCTTAAAATGGAAAAGTTGGGTACATGTGAATAACCATTTAACTCTTATTTCTTTCTCTCGATTGTGCTCTTCTAAAAATCCAAAGCTTGGAAGAGGCATTTTCACCTTGGGAGCTTCCTTTGGTGAGAACTCCATGAACATTGATCTCCCAGGCTTGACTTTTTAGGTGCTAATGAGGACATAAAGACATTTGGAAATTTTTCTTCCCAGGCAGTAAGCTGCCATGCATAGCAGTGTGATCAGCCCTGGAGAAACAATACTGAATAAGCGTATCTCACCTTGCAGATTACTCTACTCCTCATGGTTCTGTGTGCTCTTTGGAGTTCTATTAAAGAATTTGGTAAGGAGTTGAAGTTTCTCCCCTCACATCTTAATTGTAATTGCCAGTAGTAACATTCAGTGAATGAGAAATCACAATCATAATTGAAGGACTAATTTTTTCACCTTAAATTTTGGAAATTATTGTCATTTTTGTAATTATGAAAATTAACATATTGTTTTGTCCAGTTTCTATTTGCCCTTAATCTTGCTTACAAAGCATTAAAAGTATGTTTTTCAGTTACAATGACTTCTGAAACTAACTACTAAAAGTTAGGCCACATCTCATAGGTTAAAGGCAGTGACATCAAGACTGGCCTCATGATAAACATGGGCTATAAATTCATGGCTCCACAGGTTACCTTCATTTTTGACCAGCTGGCTAAAAATTTGTGGGTTCCCATTACTATGTCTATTTTGATAGTTTGCAAACATGACGCACAGAGCTCAGGGCAGTGCTATGCTTATGATAAACGTTTTATTAGAGTAAAGATACAAATCAGAACCAACCAAAGGAAGAAATACATAGGCTGAAGTCTATAATGGGCTCACACACAGAACTTCCCCATGTTCTTTCCTTGTGAATTCCTGGACAGCATTAACTCCTTCTGGCTATTCTACTTACAGAATTGTGAAATAGGGAAACTCAACCAAGCCTTTGGTGTCTAAGTTTTTATTGGACTTCAATTACATGGTTCTCATCTGACAGACCTTTAGTTTTCAACCCCTCCTGGAGATTTGGTCACCAATTCCTTTGAGATCATGACAGATATGACCTATTTCAGTTTCCCATCATAAGTCACATTGTAAGATTGCCTATTGACCAAAGGTCTAACAGAGACACACATTCTTATCAGGCAAGATATTTCAGGGGTCTAGATATCATCTCTCAAGTAGCTTAAGGCAAATGTTCAATTTTATTTGAATAGAGTTATATTTTAGCTACAAATCAGGATTATTTTATAAACAAATACTGGGACTTCAATTCATGTCTGTACTAAAAACCAACCCTGGATTGTAAACATACCTGAATTTGTATACTAGTCAGTACTTTTCTTGAAGAGTTACAAGTAATTTTCTGGTTGATTAAGCTGTATCTTCTTTTACTTCTCTGTCTAAAGAATATTTCTCCACATTATTTGTTTGAAAAAGTTTGTTTTGCTAATCTAACAATATACTGTAACCTCTTTTTCAATTTCAATTATTATTTGTCACTATAACAAAACACGGACAGACATATTTAAAGTAATTTAACTGTGATGTCTTTTATGAATGTTGTTTCATATAAAAGTATGAGCTACTTCAGGACAGGGATTATATATCTTTTTCATTTTGAATTCTGAGGGTCTCAAGAATATGTTGCTACTCTTGAGACCCTCAAAAGTGTTACTCAAGAGTATTGTTACTAGTAAATATTTATTTGAGTGAGTGTAAGTGTAGTTAATTAGCAGGAGGATTACATCAGAGCTTATAAAAAGCATTAGAATGTAACACAATGCTCAAAGAATCTTTATGGTTCAAATTAACTGAAGATTTGTAGTTGTGAGGTCAGTTGGCAATGGAGGAAGGTCACGTGAGGAACCAGACCCAGGAACTTTGGCTGGAACCACCCACACCCATGTGCACCAAAAGAAACTTCCCAGGAGTCCTTTGGAAAAGAGCGACTGTCTGTCAGCCAATGAAATTTCGCCACATCATATTAAACCAACCACACTACAGACCCTTTAAATTACTCCCACTTGGATTCCCCCATGTGACTTCTCTGGCCCCTGTCTCTTGGACCAGAGAACCTCATCAGGCGGGATGCGCTGTACTAAATAAAGCTTTAGCTTATCCACATATCGTGGCTATGTCCTTCCTTCTTCCTCAGTGGGGAAAAATACCTTACCTTTGGTGCTGAAACCCGGGAGGAGTTTGAAGCCCTCTGGGGCCGCTCCTCTCCCTTCTCTTCCTAGTAAGAACCAGGATTTCCAACTTTCCACCCACTTTGGCACATGGTACAGTAAGTCCCATGCCTCCAGCCTCCCCTCAGTTCTTTCCACCGAGACTCCCTGTCCGTAATCACAGCTGCATCAAGGGCCTCTTATCCGTTCCAAGTGCGTGTATGCTCCTGAAGATGTCCTGGTCACTCCCACTCTACCTAACCATCCAGTGGCCAGATATTGAGTTGTGGGATGCCAATTCTCATCTCTTATTACTCCAAGGACTGGGGGTGGCCATAGAGGCACAGGAATCTAAAACTGACCCAAAAACACTCCTGGAGTGCCTTATCAGAAATCTCTCCCTCCCTAAAGAAGAAGAAACTATTCTTCTTCTCCACTCTGGCCAGGCCACAGAACCCA
Source organism: Saccopteryx leptura (assembly GCF_036850995.1). Taxonomy (NCBI): domain Eukaryota; kingdom Metazoa; phylum Chordata; class Mammalia; order Chiroptera; family Emballonuridae; genus Saccopteryx; species Saccopteryx leptura. The sequence goes on from NC_089507.1 coordinate 41,700,230, forward strand.
CTGGATAATCAAACCAGGTAGCCTCCTGAAGGGACTTTCAATTTTAACACCCTCACCAATTTAGCTATTGACAAAGAACTGGGAAATGGTTGGAGATCCGTTACATTCAGGGCTTCCAGTATTTGCACTCCCATCCAAATCTCTGAGCCACCTGCTCCATGGTGCAAGCCCTTTTAGGCCAGAGAAACCTTACCTACACCCTCCACTCCTGATCTTTCCTTCTCAGCCGACCCCCAACTCTCTTCCCCATATACGCGATTCCCCTCAGAGCCACCACCTTCTGACCTCCCTCCCCTGATGCCCCCAACCAACAGGAAGTAGCCAAATAAACAGCGGCACCCCTATCTAACATAAAAGGTTGGTTTGCAATGGGAGAAGGTCACATGAAGAACTAGACCCTGGGAACTTTGGCTGGAACTGCCCACACTCATGCGTGCCAAAAAAAACCTTCCCAGTAGTCCTTTGGAAAAGAGCGACTGTCAGCCAGTGAGATTTCACCACATCATATTAACCCAACCACCCTATAGACCCCTTAAATTACTCTCACGTGGATCCCCCTGTGTGACTTCTCTGGCCCCCGTTTTTTGGACCAGAGAACCTCGTCGGGCGGGAAGCACTGTACTAAATAAAGCTTTTGTTTATCTATACTTCATGGCTATGCCCTTCCTTCTTCCTCAGTGAGGAAAAATACCTTACAGTAGTAACCACAAGTCACAATAAAATTGAAATCTGATTGGTGATAAACTCATTATCAAAAAAGGCATCATTATTATCTCAAATGTGACAATACTTTGTATTACTTAATGGTATAATGTGCCAAACCTGTAGAGAATTTTCATAAAAGTTTATTTGAGCCAAACAGAAGATACTCCTGGAAGCAATATCTCAACAGACTGAGAAAAAGCTTCTCAGAATGACAGTTCACAGCTTCTCTTTTGCTTTTGGAATTAAAGAGGGATTTCATATAAGAAAGATTTTGTGAAAGAGGGAGAAAGAAAAGTGGAGAGTGGATTACAGAATAGTTAACAAGATTATATGCTCTCTTGAGGTTGGTTTCCCTTCTGAGGGGACTGAAAGGAGGCATTTCAAAGGTATGTTAATCCACATGCATAGTGTATGTCAAATAAGTTTGCACATATGATGTATATGTTTGCTCGCTTATAGTTTGCATTGGGTGTGGAGGACAGACTGTAAGCAGGCAGGGTCCCTATAGCCTAAGGACCCACCTTTTTAATCCTAAAATCTTCTCAACACTAAGCTTTTCCCCACACCCTTGACTGTTGCATGGTGTAGGGTGATGCACTCTCATGAGGAATCCCATTTATGCCTCAGATAAGTGGCTTTGTATCAGAGACTTTCTTATTTGTATATTGGATTAAAGGTTTTGATTTCTACACTATAAAATGGGGCAGAGAAGCCCATGCTGTAGGACAGTGGTCCCCAACCTTTTTTGGGCCATGGACTGGTTTAATGTCAGAAAATATTTTCACGGACCAGCCTTTAGGGTGGGATGGATAAATGTATCACGTGACTGAGACAAGCATCAAGAGTGAATCTTAGACGATGTAACAGAGGGAATCTGGTCATTTTTTAAAAATAAAACATCGTTCAGACTTAAATATAAATAAAACGGAGATAATGTAAGTTATTTATTCTTTCTCTGCAGACTGGTACCAAATGGCCCATGGACCGATACTGGTCTGCCACCTGGGGGTTGGCGACCACTGCTGTAGGAGAGCAGAGAGAAGGACTTGGGGCACAGAGGTGAATAAGGCTGGTGAGGTAGAAACCTTTGATTCTAGGAAACTCAGATAAATCAGTGGCTTTGGGAGCCCTGAATGGAAAGGGAAGTGTTTTCCCACTGTGTGTATTTTTTGCCCGCCGGCTGCAAGCTAAGATTAAAGCTAATGGCCCACCAGTTCTTGGCTCTGTTGTTTCATTGCCGTCTGTCCAAATCAAATTCGAACCTGCATGGGCCAGGGTGGCTGTAGCTGTGGCCGTGGCTACAGGCTTTACACATAGAAACAATAGATTGGGTTTGTTTAAAGAAAAGAAAAACTTTTACTAAAGATGTTTTAGGCCTGGGGCCTGATTACCCACCATGAGCTGTCTGCCTAGTTTAGGAATTTATGATCAGATCACTCTGTGATGTTACTTTCCACAAAACCCCTCCTCCCCCTTTTTTTGTCCACAAATGTGTACTTCTAATAAAGCTAAGAAACACTTCCAGAATGTTCTTTATCACTTTAAAAATACAATATATTCTTTGTGTAGTGGGAGTTTTAGCTCTAGGACAAGCTGTTCCCAAATGAATAGACAAACTTTACCAGGGGTCAAATTCAAATTTGAAAATAAGGTTTATACACATCCAAGAAGGGGTCATTTGGGACCTCAATGGAGAAGTTTGTCCCCAGACTCTAACACTGTGAACTGCTGTGCTGCGAGTGGAAGCTGAATACCTTATTTTCAGGACACCCTGAGTTGCATGTGACCTAAGAAACCCTGTGCTAGGTAATGATAGGTGAGTCAAGGTGGAGCAGAAATTTCTTTTTATTTTTAATGAGGATACAGCATGCCTTCTCGGCAGCAGGAAATGTAGGGCACTTCAGGGCACTGAGGAAACACTGCAGCAGCAGCAGCAGCAGGAGGGTAAGAATGTTATAAGGAAAGACATCCTAGACTCCAGGAGATGGCTCAGGGGTGGATGATCAAGATAGAATAGCTTGCTTCAGGGTGGTGGAGGGCATGGAAACAAGAGAGAAATATCATGACTAATGCTTCTGTGATAAAGAAGGCTTATGATCAGCAACTGTGAGGCATAACTTAGGGAAATTCAGAAATTCATGTTGCTAAGAGGTTAAAGGTCTTGCATTAACTGGTGTGGGAAACAGAACGGGAAGAGATATAACATACGACATGCTCTTGTATTATATACATGACTGATAAAATCTGGGTATAGTTTTTCTAGTCTTTAAAAATGGTATAGGTACTGTCTGTTATTTCTAAAATTATACCTGGTTAAAAATATTTTTTATACAAGATTGGTGACCAAGAAATCATCCAGCGATGCTATGGAATTCACAGCTTACACAGCAGCCTACTGGATCCCTTCTATTCTCCACCTCCCTGGTTAGGTAACCTTACCTCCCCCATCCCCCCAGTGTTCCTGATGCTTAATGTTCCCTTGGGAAAAGGTGTTTTCTGAAGTCAGGGGTAATGAAAGGAGGTAAAAAGCAAGAGGAGAAGAGGACAAAGATTGAGGCGTTCTAAGAAGCTTTTGGAATCTTAAGTTTCCTCTTTGCTCCTCATAGTGACAACTCAGAGCAGATTTCTCATACAAGAGCTGCAGGAATGAGCTGTGAGTCCAAATTCCAGGCTGAAGCAAGAGGGATAGTGTTGAGCAATTAAGTCTGTGAAGTTTGTGTTATTAGATTTTGCTCACTTTTATTGTTAAAAGTGGCCACTGCCCAGGTGAAAAGTCTAATTACCTTCCCGCTTGGGAAGAGGCTTTGTTATGCTAATGTCTGCTGGAGGAGGGGTTTTCATGCCAAAAAGTTTTAAGAAGAAGAAGGAGAAAGGAGAAGAGAGGAGAAGCAGCCATGATGGCTGTGTGCTGAAGGAGACGCCAGTTTGTGCAGAAAGAAGGAGATGGGGAACTAGAGGTGACTGAGCTAGGGGGGGCCTTTGATTCTAGGAAAAGTTGGATATGTCAGTAGCTTTAGTGAGCATGGAATGAATGGGTTTTGGTGCCCTGTGTGTTTGTGTTTACTTGCCGGCGAGGTGCGAGGCTAGAACAAAAGGTATGGCCCACCAGTTTGCGGCTCCACAGTTTTCATTACCGCCAGGTTCATCTGATGTGAACCTGGATGTGCCTGGCTGTGATGGCGGCAAGTACTGACCATACACATAGTAAGGAAGTTTTAGGCAGAAAGTAAAAGATGGCAGAGGAAATGGAACCATGTGCCCCTAGCATGTATCGAAAGCAGAGGAGGCATTGCAATGGGATAGATGAGGTCACCATAGATAAGAATGGAGTGCCTTCAAATTCCAAGGAAAAAGCTACGTAGAGCAGTCAGAATTCTCCAGAGAAATAGAATCAATAGAATATACAGTATGTAATTGCATATAAAAAGAGACTTTTTAGGAAAATTGGCTTATGTGGTTATGGAGGCTGAGAATCCGACAACCTAGAGACCCAGGAAAGCTGCTGATATAATTCAATTTCAGTTCAGGGCCAGAGAACCAGGAACTCTAATGTTCCAAAGAAAGGGGAAAATGGATGTCCTAGATCAAGGAGAGGTAGAGAAAGCAAGAGAGAGAGAGAAAGAGAGATTGAAAATTTTTCTTTATGTGTTTTTGTTCTATTTAGGCCTTTAGGGGATTAGATAATGAGGAGCTTCTCTTCTCACTCTACTAAATCAAATGCTAACCTTCTGGAAAAACTCTCAGAGACACACTTGCAAATAATGCTTTGCCAGCTATCTGGGCATACCTTAGTCCTATCAAGTTGACACCTAAAATTGACCATCAGAGCTTCTTATGCCATAGTTCCTAAATCCCATTCTCCCTCCATCCTCTTAACCCAAATACTGAACTTTCAGCTCAAAAAGTTAGAGTTGGTGAATTTTGTATCAGTTATTTAAGGTAAACTCAGCAAATATCTTTCGGCACTGTATTTTGACTATTTGTTCACTTAATTGAGATTATGAATTAAACATTTTATGAATTAATCTGTGGCTATAACTAGCATGTATAATACTATTTCCATGGAGACATACATTCAAAATTCCAATCAAATATTATATACAACTGTGTGGGCAGAATAATGACCTTGCAAAGATGTCCATAGTCTCATTCCTGGAATCTGTAAATATGTTACTTTACTTGGAAAGAAAGATTTTGCAAAAATGATTAAAGAGATTAAGATGGGGAGATTAGCCTGTACTGTATTATCTAATCATGAATCCCTAACAACAAAAATCCTTCCCCAGCAATGTCAGAGTCTGTGGTCAGAGAGAGATGTGACAATGGAAGTGTGTCAACAACATGCAATGCTTGTTCTTTGAAGGTGGAGGGAGGGACCCATTAGCCGATAAACATGGATAGCATCTAGAAAAGCCAAGGAAACAGAATCTTCCCTACAGCCTCTGGAAAGGAACACAGCTTGGCAAAAATTTTGCATGCAAACACATTTTACTATTTTGTGAATCTGTTTAGGCATGATGCTAAGTAAGGGCTTGTAAAGCCAGTAGCCAGGGCCACCATCACAGCCACCTGGCCAGTGCAGGTTCGCATTAGATTCAGACAGTCAGTAAAGAAACCGCGGAGCCAATAACTGATGGGCCATTACCTTTAATCCTAGCTTGCAACCATCAGGCAAGTAAAAACACACACTGGGCTCCAAAACCCACTCATTCAGTGCTCACAAAGCCACTGACTTATCCGAGTTTCCTAGAATCAAAGGTTTCTAGCTCACCAGCCTTATTCACCTCTGTTCCCCATCTCCTTGTCTCTGCACAAACTGGCTTCTCCTTCAGTACTCTGCCATCTCAGCTGCTTCTCCTGGCCTCTTCTATGTGGCCTTTCTCTGATCTCCTCTCTTTTTTCCTTTTTTTTTTTTTTTTGTATTTTTCTGAAGCTGGAAACCGGGAGAGACAGTCAGACAGACTCCTGCATGCGCCTGACCGGGATCCACCCGGCACGCCCACCAGGGGGCAACGCTCTGCCCACCAGGGGGCGATGCTCTGCCCCTCCGGGGCGTCGCTCTGTCGCGACCAGAGCCACTCCAACGCCTGGGGCAGAGGCCAAGGAGCCATCTCCAGTGACCGGGCCATCTTTGCTCCAATGGAGCCTCGGCTGCAAGAGGGGAAGAGAGAGACAGAGAGGAAAGAGAGGGGGAGGGGTGGAGAAGCAGATGGGCGCTTCTCCTGTGTGCCCTGGCCGGGAATCGAACCCGGGACTTCTGCATGCCAGGCCGACGCTCTACCACTGAGCCAACTGACCAGGGTTTGCTCTCCTCTCTAATACTAATCTCAGTAAACCAGAGAGGGCAAGCTCCCAGTCTGCCCACTTTATAGTGTAGATTCAAAACCTTTAATCTAATATACAAACAAGGAAGTCTCTGATACAAAGTCACTTATCTGAGGCATAATGGGATTCCTCATGAGAGTGCACCACCCTACATCAGAAAGTGTAGGAAATGCTTAGTCTTAAAACTAAGCCTTAGGCCTGACCTGTGGTGGTGCAGTGGATAAAGTGTTGACCTGGAATACTGAGGTTGCCAGTTCAAAACCCTAGGCTTGCCTGGTCAAGGCATATATGGGAGTTGATGCTTACTGCTCCTCCCCACTCTCTCTCTCTCTCTCTCTCTGTCACCTCTAAAATGAATAAATGCATTAAAAGAAACAAAAACAAAAAAACTAAGCCTTAAGTTATAAGAATCCTGCCTGCTTACAGCCTGTCCCCAACACACATTAATATAATTACGCCCATCCTAAGCAAGAAGGGCAACCAATATCATCACCTGGGCAACAGGCCTCCACGTGGGCAGTGCCATCTTTAACAAAGTGAGCATAATATATTTTATTTGCCCAACAGGGCTTAATGTATATTCTCTGATTAAATCTACAATGCTATTTCAAGTGGGGACTAATACATCTCTTCAGAAGGCTGGTGGCTTCCTTTAGGTTCTGTAGCTAGATTGAAGGTCTGGGACTAGTCAGACCTGTCTGGCTCCAAAGTGTGCTTGCTCAACTTCACCATCACACAAAGCATTCAGGGCTAAACCGGTCAAGTGAAATGCTATTTGTGTGTTATTTTAATCTACTATGTAAAATTAAAATAATGCAAATCTCTAAAAAGCATACCTAGAAATAAAGTTAAATGATATAAACATAATAATAAAGGCTTGTTGCACAAAGATGCTCTTATTCCAATAGATTTTATTATAATCCTAGAATGACTTTTGCTATGGAATACGGGGATTCCAAAGCATTAGTAAAAATAATTTTGATATATACAGTTTTAGATATAAGTGACATTGTGAGATTATGGACATAGGAAGAACAGTCTTTCATATGTTAATGAACACAATCTTAACAATTCTTGTTGTATGTTCCTTTCCCAAGACAGTCAGCTCTCAACGTGTGATTTCAGTTCATCCTCAAAATCCACACTGACTGGCCTTGGATTGGCATTTGTGTCCCACTTTGGGATACTGTATTTACTTATATACATTAGGTTTACAAGAAGGAGAGGGCATTTAAATGAAAATAATAATAAAATTAAAATAGCAACTATGGTGGGAGAGAGGTGTTATATACTTTTTTTCTTGATTCTCATCCCAGTCAGCAACATGGTCCTGAGCAGGATTATAAAGGCAAATGATTAAGATATTTAACTGAGAAAGTCTGAAAAACGAGGTTCTTTTCAGTACTCAAAAAACAACAAACAAAAAATTTTGCTTCTGTACTCACAGAAGAAAAAGGAATTTAATCATTATTATATCATAAATTAGTTATTTTGAGAACTACCTAGCTCCTTGATTGCCTTCCTCATAATAGACTCTTTGCTCCTACTTACTAAATCTTTTATTTTAGAGCAAAATAATGTTCAACTTGAAATTTCTATTGTCAGGAAAAGAACATTCCATCAATTCAACAGACCCCAGCATTGTTACACTGAACCTGAGGAGAATACAGTTTAACACAGTAGAGTACTCTAAAGCCAGTAGCCACGGCCACCATCACAGTTGCCTGGCCCATGCAGGTTCACATTTGGTTCGGACAGATGGTAATAAAACAACAGAGTCAAAAACTGGTGAGTCATCACCTTTAATCCTAGAGTGCACCCGGCGCGCAAGAAAAACACACAGTGGGAAAACACATCCCTTTTCATTCAGGGCTCCCAAAGCCACTGACTTATCTGAGTTTCCTAGAAACAAAGGTTTCTAGCTCACCAGCCTTATTCACCTCTGTTCCCCATCTCCTCTCTGCACAAACTTTGCACAAACTGGCTTCTCCTTCAGCACTCTGCCATCTTGACTGCTTCTCTCCTCCATGTAGACTTTCTCTGCTCTCCTCTCCAGCATGGGCTCCTCTGCACCATTTTATAATACAGAAATCAAAACCTTCAATCCAATATACAAACAAGGAAGTCTCTGATACAAAGTCACTTATCTGAGGCATAATGGGATTCCTCATGAGAGTGTACCACCCCACATCATGCAACAATCAAGGGTGTGGGGAAAAGCTTAGTTTTGAAACTAAGCCTTAGGCTATTACAACCCTACCTGATTACAACCTGTCCCCCACACCCAATGCAAACTATAAGCGAGCAAACATATATATCATATTTACACACTTACTTGACCAACAAGTACATATGATGTTTTTATTTTTTAAGGTTCATTAAGGTAGACACGTTAGTGCCTCTGGGTTACCAAATGTAAGCTAGATGCTGAACCACACAGCATCTTGTCCTAGGCACTAATCTTTCAGTGCATACTGATATGACTGGGAGCTGATGATGAATGAGTAACATATAAAAGAGATAAAAAGAGCTTTTTTCATAAATATAAAATACTTTTTTTCCTCTGTTGCTTAATAATTTCTTAAAAATATTACACTTGGAGCTTTATACTCTAATGAATTTTATCAGGGTGATTGTCAAAAAATAAACATGAGAAATGCTTTCTTCCAGAAAGCAAAAACATCACAATTAAGACAACATACACAAATATAGATATATTTCCGAGGTTTGTGACTTATTGTGTTTTTAATTTTGAGAAACAATGCTCATTGCTAATTGAAGTATTGCAAGAGGTTTTCAAAGCATTTAAGAACATAGAAATAAAATTAAGAAAAATAGAGCATTTGAAGAAAATTAAATAGGTATCAGAAAGGGAAGGCTTGGCCTATAATTGTATACAGCTTGAAATTTTGCTAGAAAGACTGTCTTGCGACTTGTGAATATTGGTGTTCTTTCCATCTCTGTGGGTATATTTGTATTCACTTAAGTTAAGAGCTCTATGGAGTCAGCATCTTTTTTTTGTATATACCTCATATGTGTGAGTGGAAGGATAAACACTCAGATATGGAACACAATAACTACTTTTTGCAATAATTAAAGAGTAAGTTATGAAGAAAGGCAAAGACAAAGTGTTTCTTTAACTCTAAAGACCTCTTACTCTAAGCCTGCCATGAGATAAAAAATCTCTTGTTATAGTCATTCTTATTATGAAATACTTTTAATATATGGATGACACTTCAATGAAATGGAGCCAGATTGTTACTGCTTTTAAACCTCTATGTATTGAGTTTGCAATGTGATCTACTCTACAGCAGTATTTTCATTAGCACTTCCCTTCCATTTCTAATATCTACTGACATTGTTCTCTGTGTTGTATCTGCCAGAATGGATTGAGGCCATCCAGTGAGAGACAGATATTAGAACCAGCAGAAAGTGATTATAGGTGGCATCAGGCAGAAGTCATTTTCTCTTAAGGCTTTGACATGTCATTTTTGGTAAATTGGTTCTATTTAGCTATCTAAAGGCACCAGATGTACCATAGGAGATTATACCAATACATCTTTTGTGAATATATATGTTTTTTACTATTGCTGATTTATTGCAGTTCACATAAACTCAACTCTGTTTGTCTAGAAATGAATTTTAGTTTAAACTTCTGAAATACTCTACTGAATACATGTTACTTCTGAAATACTCTACTGAATACATGTTTCTGAAAGTTGTTCTTTCATGAAATGACCCAATGCTAGAAATAAATTATTTTAGCAGATATCCATATATTGATAAACTATTCTATCTATAGGTATACTGATAAGCTATTTTATCTGTTTGACTTTAAAAATTTTAGTAGATTATTGTTTTAGTGAATTCAGTAAATACTACAAATATATTTTTGGTAAAACATTTTCTATAAGATCTAGCAGTCATTGATTCTTTTCGTGTGAAATGTTATTGCCAAATATTCCAAAACATGTAACAATAAAATGAAAGTAACAAAGTAGTATTTAGAGACTTAGGATAGTTTGCTGATAGATGTGAATTAGAGTCAAGATATTAGATGGTGCTGTATATGCTCTCTGGGGTTGTCCTCCTTCATTTTATTAACATTACCTTCAATTAACCTCATTTGTAGTCAAGCTTTTTGATATATAGAATCATAGCTACTCTCTACCTTTATACTTATTTAAATTCTATATTTCTTTCTGGATTAAGTTCATTCTCGAAAATATTTATTAATTTTCAGTAGTCATTAAAACCTTCTCTATTTTTTTATTTATCATTTTTTTTTAGATTTTTATTTATTCATTTTAGAAAGAGGAGACAGAGAGAGAGAGAGAGAGAGAGAGAGAGAGAGAAGGGAGGGAGGAGCAGAAAGCATCAACTCTTACATGTGCCCTGATCAGGCAAGCCCGGGGTTTCAAACCAGCAACCTCAGCATTCCAGGTCAATGCTCTATCCACTGCACCACCACAGGTCAGGCAAAGCCTTCTCTATTTTAATATCTATCATAGCACATAGAACCAGAAATAGCTATTTCATTTAGACACTTTTTCTACATAGTGGTTGAATATATATTTATGCTTCAAAACACAGATCAAGTGTTTCCTTTTTTGATTCATCAGAGAAATGAAAATTAATGCCACAATGAGATATTACTTCACACCTGTCAGAGTGACTATCATCAATAAATCAAAACACGTGTTGGCAAGGGTGTAGAGAAAAGGAAAATCCTGTGCAATGTTGGAGGGAATGCAGATTGGTACATCCACTGGGTAAAGCACTATGGAGTTACCTCACAAGATTAAATACTGAACTGCCTTATGATTTAGTTATTCAAGTTCTGAGAGTATATCTGAATAAATCCAAAGCAATGATTAAAAAGAATATATATACTTCTATGTTCATTGAAACATTATTTACATTAGCCTACTCTAGGAAGTAGCCCAAGTGACCATCAATAGGAGTGGATCAAAAAGAGATGGTACATTTATAAAATGGAATACTACTCAGCCATAAAAAATAAGGAAATTATACTTCTGTGATAGCATGGATGGAACTAGAGAATAGAATTATGATAAGTGAAACAAGCCAACCAGATAAAGATGAGTACCATCTGCATTCTCTTATATGTGGAATCTAATGAACAAAATAAACTAACTAATAAAATAGAAATAGACTCAGAGATACAGAAAACAGCCTGACAGCTGTTAGAGGGAAGAGGGGTAGGGAGACTGGATAAAGAAGTTAAAGGGATTAAGCAAAAAACAAACAAACAAAAAATTTATAGATACATAAAACAGCATGGTGATTACTAGAGGGAAAGGGGCGTGAGGGAGGTGGAAGTGAACAAAGGGGGATCAAAGAGGAAGAAAAGAGATGACTTAAAATGGTGAACACACTATACAATATATAGATGATGTATTCTAGAATTGCACGCCTAAAACATACAAAATTTTATTAACTAATGTGATCCCAATAAATTCAATAAAAATACATTATAAAAAAGAAAATTTATCACTGTGTACTTAAAAAATTTTTTTATTTATAGATTTTAGAGAAAAAGGAATGGAGAGAAAGACAGAAACATGTATCTGTTCCTGTATGTGCCTAATTGGGATTCAAGCTTGCAACTTTTGTATTTTGGGATGATGTTCTAACCAATCAAGCTATCTGACTTGTGCCTGATACATACCATTGCCTTTGATTTTTGTCACTCTTCAACAATTTTGTATTTTTATTTTGGTTTCACTTATCCTGCTTTATGTATTTATATATATATTTATTTATTATTTATTTATTTATTTTTGACCTCTTGGCTTTTGCTTCTCAATATAAAGTACAATATAAGGGAAAAATAAAAAAAGGTTGTGGCAGAAATCTGAGCTTTTCTACAAGTTGGATTTTTATTTTCTCTAATAGAACAAAAATTTATCAATATTAATATGTTGATGTATTTGAAACATTTGCTTTTCCTCTTAAGCAATTCAATCATTCAGTGTTCATTGGTGTTATAGGTATTTATTGAAGGGTTACCACTGTACTGATTTCTCTGGTTGGTGCTCAGATCGCATTGTATTTATTAAGAGTATTTACCTCAGAAGAGTTTATTACTCTAGAGAGACAAAATATACATTTCTGAAAAACACTCTGACTACTCTAAACAGACCTGAGTTAAGTGCTAAATTGAGTGATGCAGCAAATAAATATCATGGGATTTTTGGAAATGAAGATTATGTGTAATGGCAAAAATAATAAAATAAGGATAGGCGTAGTATGCACAGTTCAGAATGTTTTCTTATACTCAGATATGAGTCTTTAATGTAAGACAAAGGAAGGCCTTCAGAGATCTAAAGTTAGCTTTTATATCCTTTACATACCAGTATTAATTGCTTTACACAACACTTTTAGTAACTTAATCTTTGTCTGAAATTCTCTGACCTTTTAGTTTTCATACTGAAGCTGAAAACATCTTTCTATGAAAAGTTAAGAGCAGAAAAATAAACCTAATAAAACATCTCTATAGAATAATGTGGACATTATTACTATTCATCTCTAGGTTTTGGTCAGTCTGTGAGATTTAGTGCCCAAGAAGAGGTAGATCCACTTATGAAAGTTGTCTCATCTGCAGTGAAGTCATCATTTTCAAGCTTGACTTGTTCTTGACGAGCAGAGGTGAGGGAAATACTACCATAGTTACCTTCTCAAATGCTTTGTTCCTTAATAGGACAATGGATCTCACTTTCATCTTTTTTGCCTGTGAGATGCTGATGCATGAATAAAGTAGCTGAAGATGGTTTTTATGATGTCAGAGAAACTTTCATATTACTGAATCTGACAGTATTAATTTCTCTCTTATAATTGTGTCAATAGCATTCTGTAATTTAATATTAAATCTTTTTTTTTCTTTTTTATAAATAACAGATCGGGCATCAGTCTGCCTTCCTCTGATGTCTATGGTAAGCTTGCCAAGGATATGGCTTATGAAACACAACCCTAGAGAAGCTCCATCTGTCCCATTTAGACGATGTACAGTGTCAGATCTCAGTGGTAGAAGTAATAACTGCAAGCTGCTCTCCAGGCAGACAGCAAGAGAGGCTACTGATCACACTGATTAAAATAAACAAACCCTTAGGGTAGGTTGTAGTCAGTATAAATTTAAACTAGAGAACCACTTTCCAACAGACTTCTGCATTTAGGGCCAGTGTCAGGTTGGAAAAATAAAACAAATACAGGTCAGTTCATTTCAAATATATGTACTTTTCATTTAACCATTTTGGAGGTCACTATGTTTTCCCTTTTTTAAGAAAAATAACATTTAAAGTACATAGAACTGTATTAAATGTATCCCCAAAATGTCAGAATGCAAGGGCATACTGTATTTCAGCTGGTTCAGGAGCTCATGATTCAGTTAACCTTCACTGAAAAGTTTCCAGAAACAAGGTCAGAATGAGAGAATGTGTTTTATCTAGGGTCAAATGGAACCTTTTCATTCTATTCTGAGTTTTAATGGGAGTTTCATGACCTGTGGTGGCATAATGACATTAAGGCATCAACTGGAATGCTGAGGTTGCCGGTTCGAATCCCTGGGCTTGCCTAGTCAAGGAACATATGGGAGTTGATGCTTCCTGCTCCTCTCTCTCTCTCTCTCTCTCTCTCTCCTCTCTAAAAATGGAATAAATAAAGTCTTAAAAATGGGAATTTCAATTACAACATAATAACCATTAATGCAGATGGACCTCCTGGAAGCTGGGCACGTCTAAAAAACTTAAAAATCCATTGAATTATGGGGAGAATTCTTCCAAAAAAGATTTCTATTTGAGCTTATCAGTAATTATGTAGATATATTTCAAAGATAGACTTTTTTGATACTGCTTTACTCTATATTTCTAATACATATTAAACCAGTTTATATTCTGAGCAAGTATTTAGTCAGTGATTAGAAGTAGAATTTAAACCCTTTTGAGAATATTGAAAATGAGCAAAGGTGATTTTTGTAGTCATAAAATGAAACTTGGTTATCCATATGTGTGTAATGGATATGGACTTCTAAGGTCAAGGTTTATTTTAGTTTACCTTTTCCACTTTACTGCAAATCTGGTGAATAAGAATGTAAGGGGAGTTGTTTTACACAGTGATGATGGTTCATTTTCACAATTATCAGGCAACATTTACTGATGATCAACTAAGTATTTATTTTGTCTTGATTTCCGATGAGGATTTTATTATGTGGAAAAGAAGCAATCTTTCTTTTTTTAGCTTGGTGACATAAGATGCTAACAGAACTGTTGAACTGGAAGACATTATCATAAGGAACAAAGAAGATATGTAAGTAGGTAAATAACTTAATTATTCTAAGCATTGTCTTTTCTCAACCATCAAATGAGGTCAAATTAGATAATTTCTAAAATTCCTTGCCAGCTCAGATGTTTCATTCTCTTTGATCAATGAATTTTCTTTCTAAATTAAAATAGCACAAATTTAATGTCATCCATGTGTATAACGTCTAATAGCTCAAAAGTTTTAGGGTCCACTTTTTATTAAATATATTTTTATTTAGACAATTAAATTTGACAGAGTCAGCTTTTAATAGTTTAAAAACCTGAAACATTAATTTGAAAAAATATATGCACCCCTGTGTTCATTGAAGCATTATTTACAATAGTCAAGACCTGGAAACAGCCCAAGTGTTCAATTCCAAGACCAGGAATTGAACTCGGGTCCCCCGCACGCCAGGCCGACGCTCTACCGCTGAGCCAACCGGCCAGGGCTAAACAGTGTTTTTGAAAACAAGATTTTTTTCAAAACTTTGCAAGTTTCAAGTTTTTGCATTTGAAAATCCAATTGGCATGGACAAATACATATGCTTATATTTTTAAAAAAGAGACAACAAATAAGAAGTACTGGTGAGGCTGTGGAGGAAAGGGAGTCCTCATGAACTGTTGGTGTGATTATAAAATGCAACCACTGTGGAAAATAGTATGAATATTTCTCAAAAAGCTAAAAATAGATGTACTGTACAACTCAGCAATTCCACCTCTGGGTATGTGCAAATAAATGAAAACCATATTTGAACAGCCAAAATAAGAAAGCAACTATGTGTCCATCTGTAGAATCTAATGAACAAAATAAATTAACAAAATTAAACAAAATACAAAAGAAGATAAGGTACACATATATAATGGAATATTAGCTATAAAAACGAATGAAATATTTCTACTTGTTCCAACATAAATTGACCTAGATACTATGATATTAAATGAAATTAGTTAGTGAAAGACAAATACCTCATGCTTTCACTTGTATGTGGAATCTAAAAAATAAAGCAAATAAAATGAAACAGAAACAAACTCATAAATACAGAGAACAAACTGATGGTTGTTGGGAGATTGGTGAGGGTTTGGGAAGAAAAGGAGAAGGTAATTAAAAAATACAAATTCCTAATTATAAAATAAATCATGGGGATATAATCTATAGCATAAGGCATACAGTCAGTAATATAATGACGATATGTTTTCAAATAGTTATTATACTTGTAATGATCATTTTGTAAGGTATATAAATGTTAAATAACTATACTATACACCTGAAACTACTAGAATGCTATATGTTAATTACAATTAAAAATGAGTTAAAAATTTTAAAATAAATTTTAGGGTGCCCTTTAACTCAGAGTTTCTGAATTCTCAACACTATAGACATTTGGGACCAGATGACTGCTGTAGGGTATGTCCTGTGCATTGTAGGATTTTTTAGCAGTATCCCTGTCCTTTACCAACTAGATGTCAATAAAAATCCCCTTCACCACATTCCTCCTTCAGTAGTAATCAGAAAAATGAAAGTTAAAACAATGATATATTAATACTA
Source organism: Saccopteryx leptura (assembly GCF_036850995.1). NCBI lineage: Eukaryota > Metazoa > Chordata > Mammalia > Chiroptera > Emballonuridae > Saccopteryx > Saccopteryx leptura. Next base: position 41,716,124 of record NC_089507.1, read on the forward strand.
TCACACACACAACAGGTTTGGTTAAAATAAAAATGTTAGATAATATCAATCACTGACAAGAATATGAAGCATTGAATAATAGGTATCTGATAAAAATGTTGGTGAAGCCTGACCTGTGGTGGCACAGTGGATAAAGCGTCTACCTGGAAATGCAGAGGTTGCTGGTTTGAATCCCTGGGCTTGCCTGGTCAAGGCACATATGGGAGTTGATGCTTCCAGCTCCTCCCCCCTTCTCTCTCTCTGTCTCTCTCTCTTTTCTCTCTCTCATCTCTAAAATGAATAAATAAAATAAAGTTTTGAAAAAAAAAATGTTGGTGAAAATGTAAATCAGTTACTTTGAAATTATTTCAGTGGTGTAAATTTAAAGATATTTATATTCTTTAACCTAGTAGTTTTACTCATTGTACACACTACAGAAATGAGGGCTTGTTTCACCAGAATGGGTATACAAGAATGTTTGTAGTATCTTATCCATTGTCTGTAATAAACCCAAACTGGAAATGTTTTGCATTATGGTAGAATGATTAAATAAAATAAAATATTTACAAAGTATTGATAGAATAGCATATATCTAAGAGAATAAGTTAACTGTGAATAAATAAATCCAACATGGTTGGGTATTGAAAACAGCTTTGAGCAAATAATCTAAATAGAAAAGACCACATACTTTATAATTTTATTCATATAAAGTTAAAGAAGGCAAAAATGGAATCATATAGATTAGGTATGCACCATTAACTAATAACTCTATAACATCAGTTTAACTCTCGAACAAAGGGTGTTGTCACCAGGAAGTGGCAATTGGAGGTCTCACAATATTTTATTCTCTCTTGACCAAGTGTTGATTGTATATGTGTTCATATTATAATAACTCATTAAATTATACATTTATATTTAGTATTTTAATCAATATGTTATGCTTACAAAGATTAAAGGACACAGAAGTTATAGTATTTGCACTAAATATGATGGAGCTGATATACTGGTAATATTTCTTGAAAATTTTTAAGTCTTCAAGCAAAAGGACTGGTAGGCTTATCCGAATTTTAAAAATTTTAAGTAGTGATTTTATGAAGATTTTGAGAAAAGGTGCTTTCTCAAAACAAAGAAAAGATTTAGAGTTAATGCATTATAACAAATTAAAATTTTAGGTTTTTCTCAAGGAGCCCAAAGTCTTCCGTTTTTACTCTACATTCTGGACATATTTCTATGTCTTCTTCCACATTATCTTTAGAATCATTCCTTTTGACAAATACCAAAATTGAAGTAATAAAACAGTGTTTCACAGTTACCCGAGTTACTAATTTCCTTGTTATCAGTTTATCAGTGATAACCATCTCCTTCTCTAACCAGCCCAAACTCACTCCTTCAAAAAAGCGCCATTCTTTATCAAAGCTTTCTTCACTGTAAATTTTATGATTTAAAGCCATCTGAGCTGACCTTTTGCTTCTCTATTAGTCAAATATGTAAGCGAAAACCTCTATCTCTATTCATTTTCTCTGCTCTTTCCCGTTCAAATGGAAGAAATAATCCTGTTCAGGTTAAACACAGGATTTTGTTGCTCATGTTTACATTGTCTTCTTTTTAAAGACTATGTTCCCTCCTAATTTCTAATATTTTTCCCCCACAATCAATAGTCTTTCTATGTACTCTTTCATTTCTATCAGCATGTAATATAATACTAGTATGTCCCAGCTTAAGAAAAATCATTTATTTATTCTACGTTCCCCTTCAATCACAAAGCTATTTCTCTGCATCTTTTTTCCAGTAAAATATTCAATGTTATTTATACTGATATGTCTCCACTTCTTCAGTTCTTATTTGTTCTTAATTCATCTCTTCTTGCTTGACCAAGAGGTGGTGCAGTGGATAGAGCGTCAGACTGGGATACTGAGGATCAGGTTCAAAACCTCAAAGTTGCCAGCTTGAGCACAGGTTCATCTGGTTTTAGCACAGCTTACCAGCTTGAAACCAAAGTTGCTGTTTTGAGCAAGGGGTCACTCAGTCTGCTGTAGCCCTGGTCAACGCACATATGAGAAAGTAATCAATGAACAACTAAGGTGCAGCAAGGAAGAATTGATGTTCTTGTCTCTCTCCTTTCCTCTCTGTCTGTCCCTATCTGTCCATCTCTCTGTCTCTCACAAAAAAAGTTCTCTCTTCTTGGTTTTTATGTCTTTATTTCTCTGAATCTGCTCCTGTCCAAACCTCCCTGATTTCCAAATATATGGATACCACTACACCTTTACCCTTCTGTAATTAGAGTTAATCTAAGAACATTTAAAGTTGACCACTCCTTGAAACACTCACTTCACTTGACTATTTTTATATATTTATATTTCTTTACTTAAATGATCTTGTCCTGTTAAGACTTCAAAATCCACCTAGATGCTGATGTCTCCCCAATTTTTTATCTTCAATCTGGAATAATCACTTAATGGTCAAATTCTTATTTACAAATGCCTACCTGACAGCTCCACTTGGATGTCAGGTGGAACCATCTCAAATTTAACATGACCAAAATAGGGCTTTCGATTCCTTCCTTTCCATCCCTCTATTTCCCTAGTCTCTGCATTGCACAAGTGGCTTCACTACCATCAATTCTTTTTGTGTTTTTGTTTTTTTTAATTGAGAGGTGGGGAGGCAGAGAGACAGACTCCTGCATTCACCTGGACTGGATCACCTGGAAAGCCTCCTATTGGGGCAATACTCTCTGCCCACTTGGGGCCACTGCTCCATTGCTCAGCAATTGAGCTATTTTAGCACCTGTGGCAAGGCCAAGGAGCCATTCTCAGTCCTTGGGGTCAACTTTTCTTGAACCATTGAGCCATGAATGCAGGAGAGGGAGGGAGAAGCAGATGGTTGCTTCTCCTGTGTGCCCTGATTGAGAATCAAACCCAGAACTTCTACATACCAGGCTGATGCTCTACTGATGAGCCAACTGGCCAGGGCCCACTACCATTAATTCCTGAATTAAATTTCTAGTTAATTTCTCTGTTTATCTCATCTTTTAATACACATTTTTGAACATCAACACACCTTTCAATTTACCTGCAAATGTCTTGCCTTTGTTCACTTCTATCCACTGCTACCACTGTAGTTCTAAGCTGTCATCATCTCCTGTCTAAATTTCTTTGCCAGCCTCTACTTTTTTTAAAATTTATTCATTCTAGAGAGGAGAGAGAAAGGGAGAGAGAGAGAGACAGAGAGGAAGAGAGAGAGGAGAGAGAGACAGAGAGAGAAGGTGGGGAGGAGCTGGAAGCATCAACTCCCATATGTGCCTTGACCAGGCAAGCCCAGGGTTTCGAACCGGTGACCTCAGCATTTCCAGGTCGATGCTTTATCCACTGCACCACCACAGGTCAGGCATACTTTTTTTTTTTTTTTGACAGCCTCTACTTTTAGTCCTGATTTTCTTCTTACTATTTTTCAAGCCATCTTAAAAATGAGTCAGTTTTTAAATTTAATTTTTAATTAAATCATGTCACTCCCTACTTAAAACCTCGGTGCCTGCCAACTGCTCTTTTAATAAAATTAAAATTCCTTAATCAGACTATGTGAACCAGCATGACCCAAATCCTGTATCCCACTGCAGTTTCACCTCTTGCCACTTTATGCATTGTTTCATGACAGGTAATGAGCTTCTGTCACCTTCTTGACCATTCCAGGTCTTTCCCACTCAGAGCCTTTGCAATCCACTCTTTCTTCTGTATGTATAGTTTTTCTTCAACCCTTCCTGGCTGGCTTATTTTAAATCTTTAACTCTTTGCTCTTTAAAGCAGCCTTTCAGAACTTCCCAAACTGTTCATTTACTTTTATAATAACAGTCCATTTTCCTCACTGAAATGTTCAGAAACTGTAAGTATCTTCTTTGATAATTAGTTATTAGTTTAATATAATTTTTCCACACTAAGCATGTACACTTCAAGAGACAAGAGCTTTGTCTGTCACTATACCAATACCTTTAGGAGAAAGCAACTGGAGGTTGCAGAATAAGATTTGAGGGAAATACTGAGCAAGAATGTGAGTTTAAAGTTAGCCAGATTGCATCAGAGCTCGGAAGCACCAGTTGTAACTAGTTGCAAGTTGCTCCTGAAGACAATGGGAAGAGTTATATTTATCTCCATGTCTGTCACAACCAGTCACTAGCTCTCAGCTATAAGAAGAGGATGCGGATGATGAGTAAATGTCCTTTTCTATAGGAAAAGGGGGCTCCTGTTCAGCCAACGGGAATTCTCTGGAGAAGGGGCAGCCATGTACTATCAGCATGAAGCACAGAACAGATGGAGGATGCATGCTCCAGCCCCAGTGAGGGGATCTGGGTGGAATCCCAACAGTATCTACTATATTAATGGTGTCTAGAATTTGATATCTCAATTCACATGTGTCTCAGGACTTTTCAAGTCATGAATAATATATCTGAGAGGTTAAATTAATTACTGCTTGTGTGCATTTGTTCCTTAGCATGGTCACATTCTTAAGTTTTTCCTAAATTAATTAAAAAGTGGGTAAATTTTTTTTAAAGTTTTCAAGACTCAGAGTTTTGAGCACTAACCTTTATTTATTTATTTATTTTAACAGTAAGTGAATTATTACATAATTGGCAATATTCTTTTCCTATGTGACAATGACACATTGCTGATACTATCATCAGTACAGCATGCTTTAGAATTAACATAGATAATATAATTACTAATATGAAACAGGAACACCTATTATAGCTTCTAAGTGTAGAATTGTGGCGAGGCAGTTGTTTTTTTTACAAGAGTAGTAGCTTAAAGTGAATTAATTTTTACTATTTTATTTTACTATTTTGCAATCATAAAATTACAAGAAAATCAGAGTAGATATAATTTTGAGAGTGAATCAAATTTTAACAACATTACATATTTCTTAAAAATTTCTCCTATCAGTTACCTTTCACTATAGGTGAGTTTGTCCCATGATGGAATAATCAATCTCTGAGGTTCTTCCTTTACCTATTCTAAGTTCCAGATACCTTATCCACTTCCCTTGATCCTCACCTGTTCTCTTTTCTATTATTTCTGAGTTCAGCTTCACCAAAAGACTCTGAAGATGTAGTATATTTTTCCTCCCCCTTTGCATGTATCCCATAGCTCCCATTATGAACAAGGCTAATTTACTGTTGATGATATGGCTTTTCATATAAATATATGTATGTGCTTTTATACACACGCACACACACATATGTATACATACATATCTATATTTGTACATACCAAAATGCTGCTTTCTTGTTGGTATAAAAACATTTTCTCAGTATTTTAAAATCTGAAAACTGAATCACTTATGTCCTGAGAGAGACCCAGAGAATTACAAGATGCATTAAATTTTTGAATAGAAAAAAATTTATCTTACTTTGAAAAGTATTCAGAAATGTTTCCTAGGCATCTTACTATTATTTTAAACCACATGGCTCATTATTACTGTGCTTTCATTTTACATTATATGTAATAGTAACATTTTTTCTCAAAATCAGGTAAAGCACTTCTGGAATGACAAAGTAAAGACATCCAAAATTCGTCTTTTCCGTAAAATGTGGAAAGAAATAAAACTATATCTATTGACAGATGACATTATCTTATATTGATACATGGAAATTCTAAGTAATACACAAAAATTATCAGAACCTATAAACAAATTGAGCAAGGTTTCAAGATACAAAGTCAATATATAAAAATCAATTCTATTTCTATGCATTTGTAATTATCAATGCAAAAATAAGATTAAGAAAAATTATACCATTGACAATAGCTTCAAAAAGAATAAAGTACTTTGAAATAAATTTAACAAAATAGTGAAAAACTTTTATTCTGAAACTACAAAATATTAATTGAAATTAAAGAAGAACATCTAAATAAATGGAACAAATACTTTTTTATTCATGGATTAAAATACTTAATATTGTTAAGATGGCAGTATTTCCAAAATTGATTTATAAATTCAATAAAATTTCTATCAGAACCTTGGCTTTTTTCTTTGTGGAAATTGACAAGTTGAGTCTAAACTTCATGTAGACTTTATAATCAAAAATAGCCAAAACAATCTTGAAAAAGAAATAATTTGGAACACTCATACTTCATGATTTAAAAATTTACTACAAGGCTACTGTAATCAAGGACTGTGTGATATTGATATAAGGATATGCATAACCATCCAAGAAATAAGATTAATAGCCCAGAAATAAACTGAGGTATACATGGTCAACTGATATTTGCCAAGGATTCAAAGACCATTTAATGGAGAAAAACAGTGTTTCAATAAACAATGTAAGACAACTGGATAGCTACAAGGAAAATAATACAATTGTACCATTACCACCTATCATTTGTAAAAGTTGACTTAAAAAATATATAAAACACTCCAGTGTGCTAGTATCAGCCTATGAATAACCAGTTTTGTGACTGGACTGATACTTGTTAATTTTGCAGAATGCCCTCAGTAATAACTACCAGGGAAGTTTAAAAGAGACCAAGTTTATTACTTCCAGGCTCTGGAAATTAGATGGCATACCTGGGGCTGTACATTGAAGTCCAGGTAGAAGGGTTATTCTGGAGATCTGCTTTTATTGGGGTGGGGAGCTGACTCTTTATCTAGCCATGTGACTATCAGAATGTGTTTATTCCATGTAGCCGTCTTTGAAGTGGATGTCACAACAATCAAAGTGTGTCAAGCACTTGCATTACGAAAAGAAAACCCAACGGTCAGGGCTTATACCACAAATACCTATATTAAAGATATAAAACTCTTAGTAAAAAACATATGGGTAAATATTTATGACCTTATTTTGGCAAAGGATTCTCAAATAGTGACACCAGCAGTACAAAAAATAAAAGAAAAATAATAGATACATTGTACTTTTATCAAAATTTAAAAAAATCTTTTGTATCACTAAGACCATCAAGAAAATGAAAAGACAACTCACAAAATAGAAAATATTTGCAAATTATATATTTTATAATTTTTTGTTTGTAACCAGAATATGTGACTGACTCTTAAACCTCAACAATATTAAGTGGTTGAAACAGAGAGTGTTTGGCTCACAAAGCTAAAAATATTTACAGTTTTACTCTTTACAAAAAGGGTTTGTTGATACTTGATCCAAAACAACAGACATGTTTCCCATTAACACAGTTTTTGTATGTCTGAATGACTCTCTGGGTTAGCTGTGCTCCACAGGATGGCTCAGTGTTGCACCTCTAAATCAATATGAATTTCCATATTGGTCAAGACGGGTGAAGAATAAGAGTAGATTATTGCATTCTGCTGTTAACGTTCTGGTCCAAATATGACCCATGTCAGAGCCACACACAGTTCATTGGCCAAAGCAAGTTACATGCCAACACCCAACTTCAAGGTTGTCAGAAAGGGTGGCTCTAATAACTATTCTAATAGTCATTGATATTTTCTTCATTATTTTGCTGAAGCAATTTATCTGAGTATTTTCACATATGTGGCTTCAAAATGATTCAACCTTACATGGGCTTCTTTGGCTTTTATTAGCTTCATAACTGTCGAGCTTTCATAATAATTTTTTCTGAGATTGTAACTTATATGTTCTCTGTTCTAAGAACTGGTATACAATTTTTATAAACTCTGATGATATACAATTCTACATAAGATAAAACAGCCATGTGCATGTGCATCTAGGTATATTAAGCATACACATATAAAAAGAGGAAGAGAATTAAGAAGTATAAACTGCCCATTATAAAATTAGTTATGTGGATATAGAGTGCAGCATAAGGAATATTGCCACTAATATCGTAAAAACTATGTAGGGTACCAGATGGGTACTAGACTTATCATGGTTATCACTTCATAAGGTATATAATTATTTAATTACTATGTATATACTTATATGTTAACCATAATTAAAAATAAATTTTAACAAAGAAAACATCTGCTGAAAACTAAAGAGAATGACTAGCTTTTCAAGGGAGAAGTACTTTGATGAGTAATCCACTGTTGTCTCATGATTTTAATTGTGGCTTCTTTACTGCACTTTTAATCGTTGTATTACTAATAATATAATTCAGAGGTGATTTTTACGACTAAGTTCTTGTAGGAAGTGAATTGCATTTTCCCTAAGTGATGTGGAAACACAGCTTTCATTGTGTTACTTCTGAAGTATGAACACATTCTTTGAAAAGTATTAAGTATTCAAGAGAAAATGTACAATGAAAAATAAATGGGAGGGATTGTTTTACTACAATGCTAAAATGTAGTATTCTGTAACTGCAAAACCAAACTCCAGAGCCGAAAAAAATTTATAGACCCTACATTTATTTATGTAGAGTAAACGTTAGCAGAAACATGTTATGGATATACCAAATTATTTAAGCTCCTCTTCACTTGTATTTCCTATTGTCAGTCGCTGCTTCTACCCAATATACAATTTCTTTAAAATAAACTTTAGAATAATATTACTTTTTTCTGTCTGCTCATTCTATTAAAAGGTTTAGAAATTTTGAAAAACATGCCTGATTTTATGTTTGTATTTTCCTAAGGCTTTATAAAATTATAGAGAATGACTTTGTTCTCTAATATTTAATCTGAAGGTCATTCAAACATAAGCAAAACCAAATTAATACACAGGAAAATATTCAAATCTCTTCAAAAGGCGACTGTAAAATATTTCTGTTGGTATTACTTGTCAATACCCAGAAATTTCTATTACAAATGGTATCTATCTATCTATCTATCTATCTATCTATCTATCTATCTATCTATCATCTATCTATTATCTATCTATCTATCTATCTATCTATCTATCTATCATCTATCTACCTATAATAGATGTATATTAAAATGATCAATATTGACATTATAGTTTTGATAAGGTATAAGTTAAAACAAGACTCATTCTAATCTATTTGATGTACAAAATAAACAAGTAGCATCTTCAGAAATTTTAAATGCATACTTTCCGAGATACTTTCTTTTGTTCTTACTTTTTTTTCTATGTTTCTTTTGTTGGTTATTGATGGCCCATAAAAATTGTGGTTTCTCTACATTCTGTTTCTTTTTGTTCTCACTTGTGGAACAGATCCACTTACTTGGTTTTATGTATACGTATTACTCTTAGATGAGTATAAAATTCTACTTCTCTAATGTTTTATATATAAAGGGTTATTGCAAAAACATTCCTCCCTGCCCCTGGAGATTTTCTGTTTATTTCTTCACTCATTCAATTAACTTTTTGATTATTTACTGCATTCTGGACACCATACTAGCAACATGCCTTTAAGAACAACAAGCTTCCTGAGCCTGAGTTCAGTGACCCCCATTACAAGAATGCCCAATCTGCCAGTAGTGTCTGTCTCAGATAAATAAAGTAAAAACCACTTAGTAAGGAGTTAGCAGACATAGCATTGTCACTACAATGTGGACCCCGGCCACTCTCTTTACTCTTCAACACAGAACTAAAACTTATTGAACTTTACTGTAAGCTTAGGTTTAAAGGAAGGGAAAAGGAAACTTTAAAAACTCTCACTGATCTTGGGGTCTTTGTGTCATGCCTCTACTGGCCTAACCTTTTTGTAGACCAGGTTGTCTTTATGGTGTAACTGTCAACCAATCTTCCCTTAAAAAAAGTGTCTTTGACCATACCTCCTGCCTAGAGTCCCAATTAAATTTGTTCTGCTCCTAGACAGAATAGAAGCCTTTTTCTGCCCTGGTTCAAACTAGACTTCTTGACTGACTCAGGATGTTTGGTAAGAAAAAAAAGCACCCGTCTAAATAACTGACATGAAGGTATTGCTGCCTTTAATATCTTTTCCAACAACAATAAGTTTGTACTTTATTTTTGCTATTTAGAAAAATTCCTCAAATTACTTTAAAAGTAAAGTGATTTTTGAGGAAGATTCCATACAGTTCTCCACAGTGACTGCATGAGTCTGCATTCCCACCAGCAGTGCAGGAGGGTCCCCTTTTCTCCACACCCTTGCCAGCACTTGTTTGTTGACCTCACTTATATGTGGAATCTAATGAACACAGTAAACTGAAGAACAAAATAGAAACAGAGGCAGAATCACAGGGAACAGATGAACAGCGGTCAGAGGGAAGGGAGAAGAGGGGACAGGATCAAAGAAGGTGAAAGGATTAGCCAAAAAACATATTACTAACAGATATATACAAACAAGAGGGTAGCAATAGCCAGAAGCAAGTGGGGTGGTAAGTTTGGGGGAGGGGGCAAAGGGAGTGAAATGGGAGTGGAAAGAAACTTTGCATGGGGCATGGGGGGGCACAATGCAGGTGTATAGATGCAGTGTATAGAACTTGAAACCATGTAAACACAATAAATTTAAAAATAAATAACTTAATGAATTTAAAAAGTTTTAAAAATTAATAGATTTGCTAATAAATATGAATTATATTACTTAATAAAAATAAAAATATGGTGATATTTTCAATATCAGAGAAGAAAAACGCTGGTCACTTTTATATCAAATTTATTTTTTCTTAAATCAAGCTAAAATATTGAGCTTTACTGGCTATCTCAATTTTTAAGTATAATATGTAATCCTTATTTTTTACTTCTATTTAGTGGAATTATAACCACAATTTAAATGTTATATATTTTTTTTTAATTTCCCCTTCAAGAAATCAAATTCTTATATGTTTTGTTGACTGCAAACTTAAATTATTCTATCTGCTCTATTTTCTCACTTCTACTGAATCTACTATATATGGTTTTTACTGCGACTTCTCTCCAATTCTCATAGCCGTTTATTTTATTTCAGACTATTTCCTTAATCTCTCAAATTTGGTACCTCTCAACTGAAAATGCTTTCTTCATTATCTACCCTTCCTTTCTCCCTCCCCTCCCTCCCCCCTCCCCCTCCCCTCCCCTCCCCTCCCCTCCCTCCCTCCCTCCCTCCCTCCCTCCCTCCCTCCCTCCCTCCCTCCTTCCTTCCTTCCTTCCTTCCTTCCTTCCTTCCTTCCTTCCTTCCTTCCTTCCTTCCTTCCTTCTTTCTTGACTAATATCTTGATTGTTATAATTATTTTAAAATTAGAGTCAACATCAAAATTATATTAGTTTCAGGTGTACAACACTGTACAAAGTGATCAGCACGTTCGGTCCAGTAACCATTTGTTATTGTCCATAGTTACTACAATATTATTGACTGTATTTATAGGCTTCTTTTAGTTTTGATTTACCATGTACTGCCTTGTATTATTGGGTTCAGTTATTCTGATTTCATTTATTCTTGAAAATCTCTTGTGAACTGTGGACATTATACTTTGTTAAATTGCCTTCTGTCCTCTCTGAAAATTTCTTCTCTGACCCTTTCTGTTATACTCCTGTTCCCTCTTTCCTCTCTTTTCTGCATTTTCAATTAGCTTCTCCATTTAGATATTAACTTAAGCTTATTTTTTATCCTAAATGTCTATCTCCAATTTTGTGTTTTTAGCTACTTGTATTATTTTCTTAATTATCTCCATTGCCAATACCTTCAGGAATATATATATTTAAAACAGAATAATCATACCACACTAGCCACAGAAAACAGTTGGGCTGTTTCCCACTGTTAAGATATTGTACTTCCCTTCCCCCTCCTCCGTGTCCTCCGCCCTATTGTAAAAAGGAACCCAAGAACAGCTTGCCTGTTGCTGTCCACTGATATATACAATACTAGCAGTCTCAGGAGGTTAAGAAATAAAAGAACATAGTTTCCAGATTACATGAAGCCAGAGTGCAAACCACCAGGTGACTGTAAAGAAGAAAACAGTTGTGCTTACCAATCCAATATAAAGGCTCCTCTAGTCGTCTTTATTCTCCCACAGTCTCACTCTAATAGCACCTTTTAAAACCAAATTTGTAACCCAAACTCATGGTTCTCATAGTTCTCTTCCTTTCAGACCTCTTTACTGGGTCTGGCCCTTCTGGGACTACTTCTCTCTCTCTCTCTCTCTTTCTCTCTCTCTCTCATTACTCCTTTTCTCTCTTTTCTATTTCCTGAAGCTCCAATTAACTCCTCCATTTGGATGTTAACTTAAGTTTAATTTCTAACACTAATGATCTCTCTCTCTCTCTCACACACACACCACATCACACCTATATTATGTATATACATATATATATGTATGTATGTAATTTTTGGAGGCCTATTGTTGTTATACACTTTGGCAATATTCTCTAGTAACAACTAGATTCAGAGAGCCTTAACTCTTAGTTACATCATTAATTAGCTGTGTGAACTTCGATTATTTCATGTGTTACATTGAAATAATATTGATACTTTATTCCATAGTGGTGTGAAGGTTAAATTATTTAGTACAAATTTAAAATAATGCTATAGAATATGCTTGGCTCATAGTGGTTGTTAGCTATTATTTAAAAACAATATGAGATCCCTTGATGTTCATATATCATAATCTTATTTCTGTCAAGGTTGGTTCAGTTGGAGAAGAGAAGTGATATTTATTTGGTTCCCCCTCAAACTCTAACACAAAGCATTTCTCATTTGCCCTTTTATTAAAATGAACAAAAAATCTGCTCTTGAGGATCATGCTTTTTGCTGTCCTGTCCTCAATTTCTTCTTGTCACTGTTAGTCCCTATTCTCCCAATCACACCCATTGCTTCTGGTCAAGTTTTTCTCTGTTTTGACAGTACCATCAATGGCACTCCCAGACTCTCATTTTCTAGGTTTAAATTCTGGAGAGGCCCTGGCCGGTTGGCTCAGTGGTAGAGCATTGGCCTGGCGTGCAGAAGTCCCAGGTTCGATTCCTGGCCAGGGCACACAGGAGAGGCGCCCATCTGCTTCTCCACCCCTCTCCCTCTCCTTCCTCTCTGTTTCTCTCTTCCCCTCCCGCAGCCGAGGTTCCATTGGAGCAAAAGATGGCCAGGGCGTTGGGGATGGCTCCTTGGCCTCTACCCCAGGCGCTGGAGTGGCTCTGGTCGCGACAGAGCGACGCCCCGGATGGGCAGAGCATCACCCCCTGGTGGGCGTGCCAGGTGGATCTCGGTCCGGGCACATGCGGGAGTTTGTCTAACTGCCTCCCCGTTTCCAGCTTCAGAAAAATACAAAAAAATAAAATAAAAATAAAAATAAATTCTGGAGAAAGATATAACCTTCCTAATCATTTTCTAAAAAAAAAAAATATTACTAGTAGTTTTTGCTTTATGATTTAGTTTATTATTCCAACTTAGTAAGAATCATATCAACACTTGATAGAGTTCTCCATCTAAGAAAATATCATACAGATCTACTTATTAATGTTTGTGGCTATATCCACTAAGATATTTATTTATTATTTATTTATGGTTTGAATTATGGATAGTAAATCTTTTAGCTTGGACTATATATCTATATATAACATGTATATGTGTGCTTATATATTTTACATTTTACATATGTGTATATATATTTATTTTATGTATAGATATTAGTTTGGAATATATTTGTGTGTATGTGTGTGTATACATATATATATTTGTCACTAGAGAAAGGTTTAGATATGTCATTTTAAATTTTATTGACTTGAAGGAGAGAACTTCTTCTCACAATGTAAATCACAAACATGATTTGATGATTTGTTTTACAAGAAGAGGGACTTTTCAAATTTAAAAGCATCATGAGAATTCATTACACATGTCTGTTTGTAGAATTACATTGAATAGAATGGTAATGTCTTAAAAGTTTACATTTTTGTTGTTTCTAAAACAATAGGTCCAGTTTTATTTTGATCATTTTCACTTTGCTATTGAATTGGGGAAATGAGCACAGAATGATTTCATTAGCTCCCTCCACCAAAGGTTTTAACCTATAATCCAGATCCCTTGAACTAACCTATGCTAACAGGTGAGAAAATCAAAGTAAGAGTAAATCTAAACTTTTCTGTCTATAATAATTAAGCAGAAATACTTATTTTTGAATGATATTTTTCATCATCTGTTGAACAGGTTGTTTCAGATGTATTCTTTTAGGAGTTCTAAACTCTATCATCTGTTGTATCTTACTGTCAAATTGCAAGAGTCCTCACTGACCTTAGGGTAACTAAAATACATTGACCTAATGAAACTATATCAGAACATTTATCTTTTGTTTGTAATGACTTATTGCTACCTCCATGCTATGTTGTTTTTGGGCTCATTAATTAAGACTAATTTTTGCTGACTGCAAATCAATAATTTATCTATGTGTCTACACTCACAAATACACACACATATTATGTCATTGATCAAATAAAGAAAACTCTATAAAAAAGAATCATTAGATTCTTTGCATTTACCTCTTTAACCTCTTTAATAATTATATAACCTCCCTTTGGCATATCATGATAAGTGTCAGACAGGGCCTTCTGGCTTCCCAGGTAGAATTCAGAATTTCAGTGACATTTAAATGTATGTACACACACACAAACACACACACACACACACACATATATATTTTTTTCTCTAACAACCCAAATTGGTGCACATTCTCAGAGTTTGTTTCCTACTTTTCTCCGGATTGTGTACCTTTGGCTGCCGGCATTCATCTGTACTGGTTCTGCATATTGAGAGGCTCGTCAACTCACACTGAAGGGGGTGATGCAAACTACCATGCATTTGAGCTACTCAGAGCTTCAGAAACCAACCCCTAAGAACCAGCTTTCTAATTAACCACTTCAAGGTGTATATTCTGGAAGAGAAAGGGAATTTGTGTTTCCACTGTATTTCTGAAGTTTTATCCAATTCTTTATGATTTACTTTGATTTTTGAATATATAGAACTCTAGCATTCTTCCAAAGAATCAAACTACAAAAATGTGATACTCAGAAAAGGGTCGCCCCACACCTATTGTTTTCATGCCATTTCATACCCCCTTTCCCCTTTGGTCACTGGTTTTATGGCTTTTTGGTTTATATTTTCTATATTTCTTTTTATAAGATTAAAAAGATACATGTGTTTCATTTCCTTTCTTTCTTAAATAAATTGTAGTTTACTATATGTAAACTTTTATTAATTTTATTTAATATTTTCTGAAACTGACTCCATATCATTTAAATATAACATGTCTATTTTTTTATATCTAAGTGTTTGATAGATAGTGATTCTAACTAAAGAACACACTGTGCAGTTATATAATAAAGTTCAGATTTTTTTTTAATTTTAATTAAATTTTTTTTTTCATTTTTCCGAAGCTGGAAACAGGGTGACAGACAGACTCCCGCATGCGCCCGACCGGGACCCACCCAGCATGCCCACCAGGGGGCAATGCTTTGCCCCTCTGGGGCGTCGCTCTGTTGTCTCCAGAGCCATTCTAGCGCCTGAGGCAGAGGCCATAGAGCCATCCCCAGCGCCCGGGCCATCTTTGCTCCAATGGAGCCTCGCTGCAGGAGGGGAAGAGAGAGACAGAGAGGAAGGAGAGGGGGAGGGGTGAAGAAGCAAATGGGCGCCTCTCCTGTGTGCCCTGGCCGGGAATCAAACCCGGGACTCAAACCCGGGACTCCTGCACGCCAGGCCGACGTTCTACCGCTGAGCCAACCGGCCAGGACCAAAGTTCACATTTTTAATGGCTGATATTGGTGGTAATAGTGTATGCAAGGTGCATCATGTCAGAATCTTTTTCATTTCTGTACATCACTTATTTTCATTTTATTTCTTTCATTTTTTAATTTATGAATTAAATTTAATGGGGTTACACGGGTTCACAAGAACATATAGGTTTTAGGTAAACATCTCTATCTCTACAGCATTTGAACTACTCATTGTGTTTTGTGACTATCACCCAAAGTCAAATTATTTTCTGTCATCGTATTTTGGGCCTATTTACTCCTCTCTCTCCTATCCCCTCCCTCTGGTAACCATTTCACATTTCTCTATGTCCACGAGTCTCAGTTTTATAACCTACCTATGTGTGGTATAATATAGTTTCTAGCTTTTCCAATTATTTCACTTAGCATAATATTCTCAAGGTTCATCCATGTTGTCATCAATTATAATATATCACCATTTCTATTTTTAAATTTTAATTTATTGATTTTAGTGAGACAAGCATGAAAAGAGAGAGAAAGAGAGAGAGAGAGAGAGACAAGAACATCAATCTGTTTCTGTATTTGCCATGACTAAGGATCTAACCCACAACCTCTATGCTTTGGAATAACGCTCTAACCAACTGAGCCATCAGACCAGGGCTCATCATTTCTTTTGTCAGAGTAGTGTTACATTATATATATGTACCTCATCTTTATTTAATCCTCTATTGAAGTACACTTTTGTTGTTTCCATGTCTTGGCCACCATGAATGATGCTATGATGAACATGGGAGTAAATATGTCTTTGCATATAAATGTTTTCGAGGTTTTTGGGTGGATATTCAGTAGAGGGATTACTGGGTCCTATGTTAGCTCTATTGTTAATTTTTTGAGAAACCGCCATACGATATTCCATAATGGCTATACCAGTTTATATTTCCACCAATGAGTGTTCTTTTTTCTCCACAGCTTCTCCAACACTTGTTATTACCTGTCCTGTTGATAACATCTAATTTAACAGGTGTAAGGTGGTATTTCTCTAATATAGAGGTTCTCAACGTATGCACCAGGGTGCACTGGTGAGCCCTAGAAGATTTCCAGGTGCGCCCTATGGTATTCCAGAGAAAAATGTGCCTGTTGGGGACCAAAAAACCAACAAGGTTTTTGGAGTTTAGATTTTGGGGGGACAAAGATGTCTGTAAACTGACAGTCTGCCCAACCCCCCCACCTCACCGCCGGATTAGATTTCAAAACGCTGTTCAACTGGGGTGCTGGATTGTTTACACTACCCCCCATGTTCCCAGGAGAGAGGAGGCAAGTTTCTTTCTTTCTTTGGTGTAAAGTTAAGATGATATATATATGGTGGAGGTTTTCTGCACTCGACACAATTAAGAGTAAAAAGAGAGGAATTCTTTAATGTATTGACAAGGAAATGAAAGTTTGCCTTTCAAATATATGTCCAAACATTGAAAAATCACTAAGACACATCAGGCTCAGGTTTCTCATAAACACAAGAATGAAAAAACGTAACACATTTGTGCCAGGACCTGCTAAATTTACTAAATCTTACTAAGAATGTATCTATATATATTAAAAGATAACTTTTTGTCGCTTTTTAATTTTTTATGAATTCTAAAAAGTATAACTCAAAAAATGTAACATAAGAATGGTTTTTTAATGTCAGAATAAATTTGATTTTGTCATATTTATTTCATTTAATTACCATAAAAGCATGCTTGGACTTAATTTTTTTTGCTTGGACTTTAATATCATATTTGACTTAATTATTATAACATATTCCTCAGAAATTTGTATATAGTGTGCCTACAATTATTTGTAGAATTTTAAATGCACTCCGACTTCAAAATGTTTGAGAACCACTGCTCTAATAGCTAGTGAAGATGAGCATCCTTTAATGTATCTGTTGGCTATTTGTATGTCTTCTTCGGAGAAGTATCTGTTCAATTCCTCTCCTCATTTTTTGATTGGATTGTTTGCTTGTTTGTTGTTGAGCTTTGTGAATTCCTTATATATTTAGGATATTAACCCCTTGTTGGAGCTGTTGTTTGTGAATATCAACTCCCATTTGGTTGCTGCCTTTTTGTTTTGTTGTTAGTTTCTTTTGCTGTGTAGAAGCTTTTTAGTTTTACATAGTTCCATTCACTTATTTTTTGCCTTTACTTACCCTGCCTTTGGGGTCAAATTCATAAAATATTCTCTATGGATTTCTATGTTTTCTTCTATGTAATTTATTGTTTTAGGTCTTTTATTTATGTCTTTGAACAATTTTTGAATTAGTGTTTTGTGCATGGGAACAAACTATAGTCAAGTTTTATTCTTTTGCATGTGGCTTTGCAATTTTCCCAGAACCATTTATTGAAGAGGCTTTCCTGTCTCCATTGTGTGTTTTTGCTTCTTTGTCAAATATTATTTGCATATATATGGTTTTATTTCTGAACTCTTGATTCTGTCCCATTGGTGTGTCTGTTTTTCTGCCAATACCATGCTGTTTTGATTATCATGGCTTTGTTGTATAATTTGAAGTCAGGTAATATGATACTCTGGCTTCATTCTTTTTTACTCAGAAGTGATTTGACTATCGGGTCTTTTATGATTCCTTACAAATCTGATGTTTTTTGTTCTATTTCTTTAAAAATATGAAACTGAGATTTTAATGGGGATTGAATTAAATCTGTATATTGCATTGGGTAATAGGGCCATTTTGAGTATGTTGATTCTTCTAATCCACGAACACAGATTATCTTTTCATTTTATTTTGTCTTTTTCAGTTTCTTTTAATAATGCTTTGTAGTTTTCAGTTTGTAGTTCAAAATTGATGTTTTTAAGTGTATTCCGAGGTTTTGTTGTAGTTGCACTTGTAAAAGGAATTTTTTTCCAATTTGCTTTCTGAGGTTTTATTGTTGGCATATAGGAAAGCAGTGGAATTTTGTATATTGATTTTGCACCCTGCACTTTTACTGTACTTATTCTTCATATCTGACAGTTTTTTAGTGGAGTCTTTAGGGTTTCTTATATACAAAATTATGTCATCTGCAAAAAGCAATACCTTTACTTCTTTCTTCTTTTCAAGTATGGATGCTTTTTATTTCTTTCTATTGCCTGATTGTTCTGGCTAAGACTTCTAGAACTATGTTAAATAAGAGTGGTGAAAGTAGGTATCCTTAGCTTGTTCCTGGTTTTAGAGAAAAAGCTTTCAGTTTTTCATCATTGTGTATGATATTGGCTGATGGTTTGCCATATATGGTCTTTATTATGTTTAGATACTTTGCTTCTATATCCATTTTATTGAATGTTTTAATAAAAATAGATGTTATATCTAACAGAATGCCTTTTCTGCATTTATTGATAAGATAATCTAATTTTTGTCCTTTGTTTTGTTAATGTGGTGTATTTTGTTGATCAGTTTGCATATGTTGAACTATCCTTGTGATCCTGAAATAAAGACCACTTGGTTGTGATGCTTTTTTTTTTTAATGTATTGTTGTATTTGATTTACTGGTATTTTGTTTATAATTTTTGTTTCTGTTCTCATTAGATATACTGGTCTATAGTGGGGGTTTTTTTGTGTGTGTGTTTTACTTTCCAGATTTTGATATCAGCTTTTCATTGGCTTCATAAAATGTGTTAGATGGTAGTGCCTCTTCTTCAATTTTTTGAAAGATTTTCAGGTACCACGTCTTCTTTTAATATTTGGTAAAATTTACTAGTGAAGCCATCTGGTCTTGAACTTTCATTTTTTAGGAGGTTTTACATTGTTTCTTTTTCCACATCTGTTATCAGTCTGTTTATGTTTTCCACTTCTTTATGATTCAGTCTAGGAAGATTGTATAGTTCTGTGAACTTATCCATTTATTCTATATTGTTGAATTTTGTGGCATATAGTCTTTTTTTTTTTTTAAGATTTTATTTATTCATTTTAAAGAGGAGAGAGAGAGAAGGGGAGAAGGAGCAGGAAGCATCAACTCCCATATATGCCCTGACCAAGCAATCCCAGGGTTTCGAACTGGCAACCTCAGAGTTCCAGGTTGACGCTTTATCCACTGCACCACCACAGGTCAGGCCAGCATATAGTCTTTGATAGTATTCTAGAATGATTTTTTTGTATATCTATGGTGTCTGTGGTAACTTCTTTTATTTCATTTTGGATTTTGTTTATATGAGTCATTTTTTTACCTTAATGAGTCTAGCTAGGGGTTTGTAAATTTTATTGATCTTTTCAAAGAAAATGTATTAATTTTTTCTATATATAAGTTTTTTGTTCTATTTCACTTAATTATGGTCTAATTTTTATCGTTTTATTTCTTCTGTTGATTTTGGGTTGCCTTTGTTTTTCTTTTTCTAGCTTTTTAAGATGTAATGTTTGGTTGTATACTTCGAATCTCTTTCGTTTTTTGAGATAGGCCTATAATTATATAAAATGTCCTCTTATTACTGATTTCATTACATCCCAGAGGTTTTGATATGTTGTTCTTACTTGTTTGTATATACCTTTTCATTTCTGCTTTTATTTCTTCATTGACTCAGTCATTTTTTAGAATTATGTTGTTTAATTTTTATATTTTTATAGGATTTTTTACTTCTTTTTTGCAGTTAGATTCTAACTTCAGAAAATTATAATAGAGAATATGCTTAATATATTGTCAGTCTTTTGAATTGGTTTAGGATAGTTTTGTGTCTCAACATATGGTTTAACTTGAAAATGTTTCTTGTGTACTAGAGAAGAATGTATAATCAGATGTTCTGGGATGAAAGTTTCTGTAAATTTAACTATGTCCATTTGGTCTAATGTGTCATTTAGGGCCAGCATTTTTTTTTATTGATTCTCTGTTTGGATGATCTATCTAGAGTGTTCAGTGGAATATTGAGAACTCCAAGTATGACTGTGTTTTTATCTGTTTCTCCTTTCTGTTCTGTTAGTTATAATTTTATATATTTTGGTGCTTTCTTATGTGGTGTATATATAGTAAGAAATATAATTGTTTCTTGATGTAGTGTCCCTTTTATTATTATTAAATGTCCCTCTTTGTTTCTTGTTACATTTGTTTTCTTAGAATCAGTATTTTCAGATATAAATATGATTGCATCTGTTTTGTTTTTTGGGGTTTTTTGAGTATTATTTGTTTGGAGAATCATTTTTGAATTTTTCACTTTGGTCTACTTTTGTCCTTACACCTTAGAGGTGTCTCCTAAAGGCAGCATATGGTTGGAATTTGTATTTTAATCCAATCTGCTATTCTGCACCTCTTTATTGGTGGGTTTAGTTTATTTACATTTAGTGTATTTATTGATGCATAAATATTTCCTATATCTATTTTATGTTTTATTTTTTGATCACTATGTGTCTCTTTTGGTTTTCTTTCTTTGTGTTCCTGTCGGTTGTTTTTGTTTGGGGGTATTCTTTTCTTTGTTTCCTTATTTATTTTTTTAGAATATGTATTTCAGTTTTCTTCTTTTTTGTTGGTGGTTACCATTAGGTTTTATATATACCTTAGGTTATATAAAAAAATGTTTTATATATACAATATTACTTTGTCTCATGAATACTTCTACTCTCTATCCTCCTTTGTTACTTCAGAACTTTATGCCTTCCCTTTTTATGTTTTTGTTGGCACAGGTTATCCTTGTTTACATTGTAAGGATGACAGAGATTTTACTTGTAGTTTTTTGTTTTATTTTTTTTATCATGTAGAATAACTCTCTTGAGTATTTCCTGCATTGGGGTTTTCTGTTGATAAATTCCCTCTGCTTTTGTATATCTGGAAAAGTATTTATTTCTCTTCTGTATTTAAAAGATAACTTTGATGAATATAGTATTATTGGCTGGTAATTCCTTTCTTTCAATACTTTGAATGTTTGGGTTCACTCTCTTCTTGTTTGTAGGGTTTCTGCTGAGTAGTCCAATAATAACCTGACAAGTCTTCCTTTATATATTATTTTTCTTTTTTTTCTCTAGATGCCTTGAACATTCCTCTTTTGTCCTTGATTTTTGACAGTTTTATTACAATACGCCTTTGAGAAGGCCTCATTAGGTAAAGTAACTAGGTGTTTTGTTTGTTGCATTCAAGGATATAATTTCTCATAGGTTTAGGAAATTTTTATTATTTGTTTGAATATGCTCTTCATTCCCTTCTTCTTCTCTTCTTTTTCTGGTATACTTATTATTTTTATTTTGCTCTTTCTGATAGTGTCAGATAGTTTTTGTTGAGCACTATCATTTTTTTTTAATTCTTTTGTCTCTCTCTTCTTTCCTCTGCATCATTTCTCATTGTCTGTCTGTCACTGATTCTATTGTCTATTTGGCCAGTTATTAGCTAAACTTCTTAGTTTATTTTTCAATTTACTAATTGAGTTCTTTATCTCCAAAATGTCTGTTTGATTATTTTTTAACATTGCAATCTCTTTAGTGAAGTTTTGTTCATTAGTTTTTTTTCTTTTTCTTCTTTTTTTTATTTTAGTGAGAAGAAGGGAAATAGACAGACTCCCATATGAGCCCCAACTGGGATCCACCTAGCAACCGCTGTCTGGGGCCAATGTTTTATCAAACAAGCTATTTTTAGAGCCAAAGGCTGATGCCACTTGGCCCAACTGAGCCATCCACAGTGCCTGGATTGAAACTTAAAGTAATCAAGCCACTGGCTGTGGGAGGGCAAAAGGGAAAGAATGGAAGGGGGAAGAAAAGCAGATGGTTGCTTCTCTTGTGTTTCCTGACTGAGAATTGAACCTAGGGTGTTCATATACCAGGCTGACTCTACCCACTGAGCCAACTGGCCAGAGCCTCCATTGTTTTCAGAATGCATTTGATTGCCTATCAGTGTTTTGTTTTGTTTTGTTTTTTGCATCTTATTGAATATTTTCAGAACCTCAGTTTTAAATTTTCTGTCATTTAGTCCCAAGATTCTATATGATTGAGATTGCTTCTGGAGATTTTCCATTTTCTTTCTGAACTGAGTCTCTTTCTTGGTTATTTATGGTATTGGAAGAAACTTTTCTTTGTCTAGAAGGCCTTTGAGAGTGCTATTACACTTGAAAGTGGTTTTTATATTATTTTTCCAGTAGGTATCTCTGGATTACAAGTTTTAGCTCTGTATAACTTCCTGCTGATCCCCACTGTGATGCTGCAACCATGATGATGGGGTCAGGGTTTGTTGTGAGGGCTCTTTTTGTTTTCCTTTTTTTCTTCTTAGCAATAGTGATCTCAGTCCTCTGCATGTTCTTCCCTGAGTCCTGACAGACCAGGGACCAGACAGAGAGTATCCCTACTCTTCACAGGAAACAGTGGTTCTGCAGAGGTAGTTCTAGTATATGCCACTGT
Organism: Saccopteryx leptura; assembly: GCF_036850995.1. Classification (NCBI taxonomy): domain Eukaryota; kingdom Metazoa; phylum Chordata; class Mammalia; order Chiroptera; family Emballonuridae; genus Saccopteryx; species Saccopteryx leptura. The sequence goes on from NC_089507.1 coordinate 41,738,941, forward strand.
TGCTCTCTATATCCCAAAAATAGAGGGAGGCAGAATTTGGGAGGTTGGGGGGGGTCACCCTTTGTATTTCACTTTCTTTTTTTTTTTTTTTTGTATTTTTCTGAAGTTGGAAACAGGGAGGCAGTCAGACAGACTGCCGCATGCGCCTGACCGGGATCCACTCAGCATGCCCACCAGGGGGCGATTCTCTGCCCATCTGGGGCATTGCTCTGTTGCAACCAGAGCCATTCTAGCACCTGAGGCAGAGGCCATAGAGCCACCCCCAGTGCCCGGGCTCACTCTGCTCCAATGAAGCCCTGGATGCGGGAGGGGAAGAGAGAGACAGAGAAGAAGGAGAGGGGGGTTGGTGGAGAAGCAGATGGGCGCTTCTCCTGTGTGTCCTGGCCAGGAATCAAACCCAGGACTCCTGCATGCCAGGCCAATGCTCCACCACTGAGCCAATTGGCCAGGGCCTGTATTTCCCTTTCTTTGTTTCAAGTGTAAGCAGATCATGGGAGCGCTGTCAATGTCTCAGAGTTTTGTCTTCTTCCCTTCCCTGTACTCAGCTGCTGCTTTAGTTTAGCACTCCTCAGAATGCCTCCCTCCCAATCTCTCTGTTTCTCCTGAAGGAAGAAAACCCTCTCTGTAGCCCCACTGGCACTCAAGAGCTGGATTTATGTCATTAACTTTTGCTCCCTCCACATTCCTACTTTTATTTGATCGAATATGCATATCTTTTAGGAAAGCCTGTGAGCTCAGCTGAGGTTTCTTTGCTGAATTTTAGCTGTTCAAATTGTTGAACTTTTAAGGGGAGAGATAAAGGATATCTCTCACATTGCTATTTCTCTGATGGCATCCTCCCTTCTTTCTTTCCCTCCACTTCCAATCTCCAAAAGGCAGTATCCATCCCTCTGTATTAGTCTCCTAGAGCAATGCCTCTCCGAATCTGCAACTTTTATTTTTATTTTCTTTGAAGTTCTTTTCCTGTAGTTGTTGCTGTGAATGATTAGAGCTGAGATATGTGTGGTTGGTATATTGCACTTTGTGTTGGACATTTTCTTCCTGGGGGAGTTTTTTCTATGCAACATCTAAGCTTTCTGCTCTAGTATTCTTTTTTTTCCTCAGAGTTCCTTAAATCCCTTTCTGCATTTTCTATGCACACCAGTTTACAGCCATGGTGAATGAATGCCCCAGAATTTGCTAAACTGAAATTTAAAATTTTTTCTCTTTAAATGTGCCTTGAAAGTTGTGAAATTTTTCATCTTTTAATTTTGGTGAAAGCTAGGCTATGTGTGGTCTCCTTTGTGTTTTTTCTTCATCATATGATTTTGAATAGATTGTGTGAAAAGTTCAGTTACAGGAGGTTTTTATTAACTTCTAAACAAGAAATGCTTAAATCCAAACATTTAACATGGTTTATACAGTACTTCACAATCTGGCCCCATCTCAACTTCAAATTGTGTCTCTATTCATTTGTTCTCTCTACTCTGTGCTTAAGTTCTTTGCCTTTGGACTATTTCTTATAGATGCCCATAAAAATAATTTTACTTGGATATTTATTTTGATAATACTCATATATACTATCTTTAAAGTCAGTAGAATTAATTTAAGCTCTATTGCACTATGATTAATATTTCTTTTTCCAAAAAAATATAATTTTCCTCCCTAAATATTTATTATGATTTTCCATTTACTATTATGAATTAAACATGTTGAAATATGCTGATTAATTTTCTGATATGCAAGATAACAATATCACACTAGTACATTTCAGGTTGTAGAATTAAACACATTTTTAACTTGAGAAAGTACATTTTTATTTTTTCACTGATTTTATTTTAAAAATTACATTTAACAGGCTGACATTGATCAATAAGAGTACATAGGTTTCAGGTAAACACTTCTATAGCATTTGAACTATTCATTATGTTGTATTCCCATCACCCAAAGTCAAATTATTTTCTATCACCATATATTAGTCCCTTTTACTCCCTTCATCCTACCCCTTTCTCCACATCACCCTTATCCTGGTGTCCACTTCACTTTTACCTATGTGCCTAAGTCTCAGTTTTATATCCCACCTATGTGTGAAATCATATAGTTCTTAGCTCTTTCTGATCTACTTATTTCACTCAATAGAATGTTGTCAAGGTCCATCCACATTGTTATAAATGGCCATATGTCATCATTTCTTATGGGTGAGTAGTATACCATTGTTTATATGTACTACATTTTTATTTAATCTTCTATCAAGGGACACTTTGATCGTTTCCATGTCTTGGCTACTGTGAATAGTGCTGTGATGAACATGGGGGTGCATGTGTCTTTACGTACCAATTTTTTCAAGTTTTTTTAGTACTCAGTAGATTGATTGCTGGGTCATATGGTATTTCTATTCTTAATCTTTTGAAGAACTACCATACTTTCTTCCATAATGATTATACTATTTTACATTCCCAGCAGTAGTGAATGGGGGTTCCATTTTTCTCCACAGCTTCTCTAACACTTGTAATTATATGTCTTGTTGATAATAGCCAATCCAACAGGTGTGAACTGGTATCTCATTTAGTCCTGATTTGCAATTCTATGAATTCCACTCACTGGAAAAATGGCAAAGTTGAAAAATGCTTTTATGTGTTGGTCATGTATCTGGGGCTTAGTAAAACTATCATTTATACACTATAGTAATAAGAACAATTATTCAGTCTCTTTTTAAAGAATTAAAACCATCGAAATTATATTGGTTGTGATAGCACTTTAATTCATTGGTCAGAATACAGTAGCTACACTTTCAGTTTTTATATCAATAGACTCATTAAGAAGCTAAAGATTTTTCTCCTTGAGTTATTGTGCTTTTCTGAATAGTCAATGAAATCTTTGGCAATTTCTTTGTTCAAAAATTCTGCCTTTGTTACTCAGGAGAAGCGCTAGACAAATTAGAGAGACATAGACACTTAAAAAGAAGCCTCCATATTCTTTTAAGAATAATTGCTTTAGGATTATATACCATAGATTACTGTACAATATGCTTGGCAGGGTTTTAAAATTAAGAAAACCCAGGTTCATATCCAACTTCACTTCATACTTTTTGAATTATGCATATTCACACATTGAAACTTATTTAATCTCTCTAGTTTTTATCTTGTCCACCTGTATAAGGAGAATAATATCTATTTCATGGGGTCATTATGAAACATTACATAATAAAGCAAATCCTGCAGTAATTGGTACCTCATTGTAGCTCATAAAAAAGCTATTGATATTCTTCAAAAAATTATTTTTAATTATAGTGCAAATTAAGTTGGCTCATTAGTAGCAATGTCATTTGAATTTGCTTAATTTATATGCCACAATGCTTCTGGGGGAGTGCTCTGTATAGGTAGCAGAAATTAAAAGGGGACATAATTACTTTCTAACTGAGGCTTAGTCTAAGTAGTTTAATAAAGTATACAATAGAAGGAACTTTTTGTTTATTGGGTAAATTCAGATATTAATCTGCAGGTATGTCTTCTTAGACCCTTCATAAGACCAAGTATCCCAGAGGAAGCAGCCACTCTTACTGAGAGATATAAATCAGAGTGACCCTCCTTTGAGCATTTAATTTACACATGCCTGCTACAATTTTTACAACAGCCTTTTGAGGTGGCAGAGTAGATGATATCTGTGGCCTGCTCTGCTCACCTTACCTGGATGTGGATTCATACCCTAGCTGCTTTGTGTTCTGGGAGCTCATAGATGTCCTTATATCTGGAGAGTTTCCCTCCTTTCTGGAAATGTCTAACAGGAGAGGTTAATCCTAATTCTATAAAAGGGTGGAAAAAAATGATTCTTTGCCTAAAGGAGAGACCAACCTCATGTTTTTCCCATAGGTTCAAGCTAAAGTAGGCTCTAAGTATGGTAGCTTTTCTCCAAGATGACTCCCTAACAGACCCTTGTCTCTTGGTACTTGCCCTTTGTGTAGTTCTTTTCTATACTGAATCTAAAGTAGTCCTGTGTAGCCAATAGAATGTAGCTAAAGTAATACCTCAAGAGTCTGAGTGTAGATTATAAGAATCTTCAAAGTTTCCACATGCCTCTGATACTATCTGTTCTGCAGAAGGTAAGCTACCATGTGAATAACAAATCTAACTACTCTGTGAGGACCATCTCATGAGGAGCACAAGCCATGTGGAAAGTCCACGTATTGTAGAGACAGGATCAATGCTGGCCAGCTCCAAGTGTTCCACTTATTCCAGCCCAGGTGTCAGACACCTGAGTGAAGAAGCTATCCTGGGCATTTCAGTCCCAGTGAATGCACAGTGGGAAGGAAATGAGGACCCTGAGCTTATATCTTAAGTCACCTCCAGTCATTGGAGCCACCTCATTTTGCTGTATCTTGTTCAAATTCCTGATCCACCAGAATCATGTGATAATAAAATGACTGCTGATTTTTACCACTAATTTGTAGGGAAGTATAGAGCAATATAAAACAAGAACACCATTTGAGACCATACAACTGCTTAGCTTCCCAGCTCTATACTCCTTCCCACCTCCTTCTTAGTCCTTTAATAAGTCATCTGTACAAGAATCATCATCTTAACTCTTCTAGGTGATTGTACCTAAAAGTAATAGGTAGATTCTATTATTTTTCACAGTTTAAAGATGCTCATATGGAGAATAAAATAACTTACTGAAAATCACACAGCTAATTATTAGGAAAACTGACATTTTAACCAGACCTCATAGTTATTGTTCTTAACCAGAATTTTACTGCTTACCACGAGAGTTACTACTGCTTACCACGAGCAGAACAGCATGTTGGAATATGATACTAAAGCTTCAAATCAAATAAGGCTTAGAAAATAAATAAAGAGCATCCATTTACTAACTTTCTGGGATATATATATATTTGATTCTGAGTCTGTGTCTACTGAGAGAAAGAATCTCTTGTCTTGTTTAGCATGTCAGCCTTCTGTGAGATGGCAGGATGACAACACATGGGGATGCTTGGCTGTTGGCCAAGTGCAGTGGTGTTCTGTCTGCACCACGCCAATCCCTTTGTCACTTGTTAAAAATTCAGTGTTATATCCTCTCCGAAACATTGCTACCATCTGCCTACACATGACTTTGACAATGATTATGTGATAATTGCTGCTGTGTGTCTGATAACAATTATTATAATGTGGAATGGCCAAAAGAAAATATGTTTTCAAATATCTATTTTTAAATCCCATGCTTCTAGATTTCTCCACCACCTTTCTCCCCCAAGCTCCTTACTTATGCTTTTAAAAGTTTGTGATGATCTTGGAAACTATTAATGCTTTCTGCTTCACAAAGAAAATAGAGTGTCATAAAATTTATTTATTCATTTATTGACTGAAATAAAATAGTTTGGGGGCCTAATTTTTTAAGATCACAATAGAATCATAATATGGAATGGTAAAATTGTTCATTTATTTTTATTAAATGGAGCCAGGATAACTTGATCATTTTACAGTAGCATTTTCCCAAATGTGTATGAATAAATAAGTCAGTGCTTGTATTTATGGGAGTTAAGTTTCTTTTCAAAGTTCTTAGGAAATAATATATAATTTAAAGTAGTATATTCTTAGCTTGTATTGTCTGAAATGTTTGGCAAGGTCTCTTCAGTAAGAAATCTCTAAAATAGCAAAAAAGTTTTCAACATGTAAGTCCAATGAGGATATTGTTTTTTTCCATCTCCAAATATCAATTTATACTTGTCACTTGTTTAGAGTAATAATACAAAATGCTTTAATGTATGTACCTTTCAGATAAAGATCTTTCATGTGTAATGCTTGTTAAATTTCTCTGATTGGCATAAAAGATGAGTACAACCAGAGGCTGGAGAGTCTCATAAATGTAAGAATAAAGGCATAAGATTTGACTCACTCTGAAAGGAAAACAAAGCCATAAATACTAGAATGAAAATTATTTGGTATATATCCTGAGAAATTGTGGCAATAAACTGTAAGGTTTTATCTAGTCAGAATCCTAAGTATTGATAACTTGAAAAGAATGTGAAAGTCAAAACATGAAGGAAGTAACTGATTAATACAAAAAAGGTAGTAGCCAGTTGCTCTCTAGTGATTTTTAACAAATAAACAAACAACTAATCTATATCTCTCCCTTTAAGTTCTAACCAGTACTAAAACACTCTTTTGAGCAAGTTTTACTCAGTTCAGTGATCATGGTGCTTCTGGACCTGACTACCACACATTTGCACTATCTCTTACAAGGCATTACTGCTTCCAAGCCCCTTCAATGTCTGATAAGGGGCCCTTTTTTATTTTCCCATAATGCTATGTTCTTTTGTTCCAATATATGTTCTCTCCTGTATAAGATTATCTGCTTCTGGTCCTGGCTGATGGCTCAGTAGATAGAGCATCTGCTTGGTGTATGGACATCGGGTTTGATTCCCAGTCAGGGCACACAAGAGAAGTGACTATCTCCTTTTCTTTTCCTACTTTTCCCTTTCACCACCATCTTCCCCTCCTGCATCCAGTGGCTTGATTCGTTCCAACATGGTCCAGGGTACTGAAGATAGCTCAGTTGGTCTGAGCTCGTCAGCTTCATTTGCTAAAAATTGCTTGGTAGTAGAGCATCAGCTTCTTATTTTTATTTGCAGTTGTATCCACAATGCCTAAAATTACATATAAGGAACCTAGAGTGAGTATTCATTTATTCAAATATTTATTGAGCAGCTACTATATTCCAGGAGTTTTGCTAAATATTAAAAATACAACAAAGAAGAAGTCATACTTTGTTCTTAACATCAAAAAGCCTCCATTTGGATGGAGAACATATACAGGAAAACTATTGCTTTTGAGTCAATTAAATACACCTATCATTATAGAGAATGTGTGATAATAATCAGATCCTCCATGGCTGCATCTTTACCATCTGTTAGAATCTTTTTGTTTTCTCCTCCTTCTTACCCAGCTTAGATTTCATGGTCACTTCCTTGTCTACATTGTTAGCTCTTCTTCCTCCATAATATTCACTTTGCAAAAACTCAACCACAGGTAAATACAACTTTTTACTACACTTGTCTAACATTTCTATGCAACTCTAGAAGAAAATTAAATATGCTACCTGAATATGTTTTATTTATGAATGTAAATTTCAAGCTACTCAGCAGTTTTGTTCTATTTACCTAATTAATGCACTCTCCTACTCTTTTATATATTTCCATTTTTGACATTATCAAGTTTTCTTTTTTACTAGCTTAATTACATCAGCAGACAAACATGCTGTCATTTCCATCATCTTTTAGAAAGTCTTCTACAATCTCCAGCTACTTCTCCAACAATTGACTAACTTGTATAGTAAAATTCTGCCAAAGAATTCTTTATTGTTTACTGTCTCTACTTCCTTTTTTTCTCTTGATCTAGCTATAACCAATATCAACCATGTTGCCAAATCAAGATAACTTTCCTAAATCTTCTGTTACCCAAGTGATCAATAGCACTTGACGCTTTCTTACTGCTTTTCAGATTGTATATCCCCTGGTTTTCTTATTTCCTGCTGTCCAGTATCTTTGACTGGCCTCTATTCTTTGAATCATCCTGTAAACATTTTAGTGTCTTTTGCAGCTCTTGTTTCTCATCTCTTTTTTTTCAGACACATCCCCTGGGTCATTTAACACAGTCTCAGAGTTTTTATATACACTGATAAATCTTCAGGCTTACATTTATAACTCAAAACTTTCCTTCAGGCTCTAGACTCATATACCAAAGTACCTATTAATATTTATACTTAGAGTTTATAGAATTCAAATTTATGTGATGGGATGTTTTTCTTCAAATCTTCTAATTTTTTTTTCATGTCATCCAGTTCTTGAGAAAATCCCATTCTAACCATTCAGTCAAATCTCTCTCAACTGTATTTTTACTTACTTTGTTATATTTTCCTTCAGAGTATTTACTTTCTAATTTTTTATTTCTTTCACCAGAAAGTAAAATTCCTGAGGATATGTATCACCATCTCTTTAGTACCTAGAACAAAACTTATAACATGGCAGACATTAAAAATATTGTAGTAAATGAATAAATTAAATAAGCAAATACACAAAATAATTACATATGTATCTAAAAGAAAAAATAGAGTGTGGTATTGGGTTTAAACACAAAATAACTGGGGATGAGTAGGATTGCCACAGTGACTAAGATTTAAAGAATGAGAAGGAAGCTATCTTTCATAAAGTCAGGGTAGGCACTTTCAATGCAGAGGGAGTAGGAAGTATAAAGGACCTATAGTGGGAAAGAGTTTGCTGAATTCCAAAAATTAATGAAAGACCTTTGTGACTGGTGCACTGTGGATGAACAATGGAGTAGCTTGAGATCAGGATGAAGAGATGAGTAAGAGGTAGATTGCATAGGTTCTTGTAGACAATAAAAACAAGTAGCCACATAACTGCTCTTTCTATTGCTTTTACTATTGTATCATTCTCCTTACATCTATTATTCACTGAACAGCAAGTCCTCATTAATAACAAATAATATTATGCCACTTCCCAGCTTAAAACTTTGCAGTAGTTTTCTATTTCATTAAGACTAACATTAAAAGAAGTTTTAGTGTTTTAATGAGAACTTGCTGTTCAGTGGATAACTGATGTAAGGAGAATGATACAATAGAAAATGCAATAGAAAGAGCAGTTGTGTGGCTACTGTACTAGTTGAGTAAAGAAATGATAATGACTAATCCTGGATTGTGACAATGACATAACAAAGATGATTCTGATTTGTAATTTATTTGGAACATAGAATTGATAGATTTTTAATTAAATTTATTGAGGTGATGCTGGTTAACATCATTATACATGTTTCAGGTGACCAATTCTACAATACATCTCTCTACTCTGTGTGAGGTAAGGGAAAGAGCAACACTAAGTACAACTTTCAGATGTATGTAGGAACAAAAAGCCATGTCAATTTCTGATAAAAAGAATCCTGGATAGAAAAATATTCACAGGGGAAAACCAGGAGTCATTTTGGTTAGATTAAATCTGAGATATTATAAGATATACCAGTAGAGATGTCTGCCTCCAATAAAGTTCATGTAATTGAACTTCTAAGGTGGTTTTATTATATTCCTCATTTTGCAAATGAATTTACTAAGATATAGAGAAGTTCATTTCCCCACACTCCTTTAGCAGCAAATGAAAAGTGAAAGTTAAATTAAACCTGTTGCACTCTAAAACAGTGCATATAACTCATTAAGGTTAGCAGATCCAGGGAGCAGTCTGGTCAAGAAATACAGATTTAGGAATTGTTAACACATGGTTTATATCCAGAGGTGTGACTGTCTAGGAAGATGAGAGGACTGAGTCCTGAGGAACATCAACATGTAGAATCTGGCTAAAGAAACAAAGGAATGCAAGATGGTATAACCAGTTAGGTAAGAGAAAAATCAGGGGCACATTTTATGGCAGCCAAGAGCAGATTGTTACTGGGAGAAGGAAATGCTGAACTACATTGAATTATTGAGAATTCAAGTAAGATGATTACCAGAATGATCCACCTATGTTTAGTATACAAATAAGTGCATGATTAAAGAACCTTAAAATATATTTACTCCATATAGCCATCAGCCTTTTTCTTCCCTTTCGTTTTAAAAACTATAACTAGGCTGGAACCTAAAAAAAAAATGTATAAAGTATAAGGGAAAAAATGGAGCAAGAATAAGAAAAATTTAGAAGTCATATGACTGACAAATTATTTTACTTTCTTTGAAGTTCCAAGTCTTTTTCATAAAATAATATAAGTTAAATCTATTCTGTTTCCTTAATTAGCTTTTTGGAAACCAACTATGGTGATGAGGTGTTAAAATGTTAAAAGCTCTTAAAGCATAAAGGAATGTTGGTTCTTTATACCTATGTGAACATTTACAGTCTCCCCTTGAATAGCAAATCTCAAAACTATAATTCCCACTGTTTATTTAGTTCAGTTGTATCTAGTATTATAGAGTGCATTTCATGGATTTATAAAGATGTCAAATCACATGCTTTCTATTAGATGCCTTCATACATTTATAATTATCATTATTATTAAATATATTGATATATATAGGTGGTAATTTCAGCCATTGCTCCACATCATCTTTTTTCTAGGAATATTAATCACAGTTTTGTGTATTTTTTTGCTAGCTGTTTAATCCTGTTGTAACACATATACTTACAGTGCAACAAGGTTGTGAGTAATAATTCTAAATTTGGAAGGTTTCCTGTTGCCATATATATATTTAAATGAAAACAAAGAAGGAATACCAGAAAATAATTTTTTTTGTAGAATACTTAGATTTGAGATATAAAGAGAAAGAGTAACAAGATAAGCAATAAAAACACTAAAGATTTTAAATTTAAAGATTTATTTGGATATAGTAAGCATGAATGTCATCTGAAAATATTAGCAACAGCATATCTGAAGAGACAGTGTCAGTGTAGAAGACAGTAGCAACCAATCAAAGAAAACACAGTGCTAAAAGTGAATAATTAATAATTGAGAGTGGGCCCTGTCATGTTGGCTCAGTGGTAGAGCAATGACCTGGCATGTGGATGTGCTAGGTTTAATTCCCAGTCAGGGTGCACAGGAGAAGTGCCCATCTGCTCTCCACCCCTCCCCCTTTCACTTCTCTCTCTGTCTTCTCCTCCCACAGTCATGGCTCAATTGGAGCGAGTTGGCCCCGGGTGCTGAGGATGGCTTCATGGCCTCTATCTCAGGCACTAAGAAGAGCTTCGTTGCTGAGCAGCAGAGCAATACTCCAGATGGGCAGAGCATTACTCCCTAGCCAGGGCTGACTGGAAGTCTGTCTCTGCCTCCTCTCCTCTCACCATATAAAAATAAATAATAATAATAATTCAGAGCAAAAAAGTTACTATTCTTATTATGGTATATGTCAGCTAATTAGTTATAAATTTAAGTCTTACAGTCAGTGATTTTAGTATAGGAATAGAACTATCTTCTTATCATAGTCATGGCCCTTGGGTATTCTAGAATAACTACAGAAAGAAATGCTGTCTGGAGCTTTTGTAAGCCAACTTGGTCTTTTCTGCCCAAGCTCCAAAATGGTCATTCTGAACAAGGTTTAAAAAGGAGAGCACTATAAAACTCTTATCTTAGTATTATGTGACAGCAGCCAATAATATTTTTAGTTCTCTCTATATTCAAATGACTTTCATTCTTTTGGAGAATGGGGAGATAATATCAGGAGACACTGAAGGAAGCAGTTTGCTTTTTGACATTTACCTTGGAATTGTTTCTACCAAGTTCCTCTAATCTACCCATTGACTTAGGAAACAACAATCATGAGATCTAAAAAATTTAGGATTTGTTGTAGGTTGTATTAGGAGTTTTATTTGACTTTCCTGCCTCACCTTTAGATTAATAGGCTAAGGAAAAATTAAAATTATAAAAATATCTATAACTATATATATAATTTTATTAATAAAATTATGTTAACCAGTGGAACCCCAATAAATAAATAAATAAATTTATAGAGATATCTAATAACAAAGGCAAAATATTATAAGACAAAATGGGTTTCAAGATATACTACTAGGAAATACTATTTAATAGATAAGGTGGCAGGCAACTGAAATCACAAAGAAAAATTCATTGAAATAGTAAAACTGTAATCTGGAACCCCACAAACTAAACAGAGTTCAAAATAGGCAGCTGTATCACCCTCAATTTAGAAGGATTCAATCTTTAACCATTTCATAATTTAATTTTAAAATTAAGAAATGTTTAAGGTATTTTGCTTCAAATTACATCATATCTCTTTTGTACCCTAATAATCACCAGAGGGCGTTTTTAAGAACACTGTCAAAGCAAAGATGCATTAAATATACTTACAAAAATTAGAGGATATTTCAAAATGAATATGAAGCGATAAAATATCCCCTAATATTTGTAAGCAGAATAGAATTAAGTGGTAAGGAAGATTTCATTTGATACTACTGCAATAGAGGAGAGAGATTAAACTCAATTTACTGAAACAAAAGGTGGAAGAGTTTTTAAGCATTGTAATCAGTGGAAAAGTACTAAAGTATATTAAAAGGGAGACATGGATAATATGATTAGACCATCTGAGTTTGTTCTTTGGCTCTTGTCACAGTTGGTCTCATACCTTACCATAGAGACTGGGAAGTAGGAGTGCCATCTTTCTTGATGGTTACATATTTACATCTCAAAGGAACAGAAAATAATTTAGAGATGCAAGTTTTCTAAAATAAGGTCAGGGCACTATCATCATAAAGAAGTCTATTTAAAGTTTGATCAAGCAGACTGGAGCTTTAAGACTGTTTTGGTCAATAGATAGGTTAATATCATAATACTGCTGAAATATTTTTTTACCATGTATGTACTTATAGCCTGTGAATTATTCAAAGCAACATGCAGAGATTTCTGGGAAATTGGGGTTAAGATTTATGAGTTTCTTAAAGCTCTAAACCAGGGGTCGGGAAACTTTTTGGCTGAGAGAGCCATGAATGCCACATATTTTAAAATGTAATTTTGTGAGAGCCACACAACGACCCGTGTACGTTATGCATTATCCAATAAAAATTTGGTGTTGTCCCGAAGGACAGCTGTGATTGGCTCCAGCTACCCGCAACCATAAACACGAGCAGTAGGAAATGAATGGATTGTAATACATGAGAATGTTTTATATTTTTAATGTTATTATTTTTTTTATTAAAGATTTGTCTGCGAGCCACATGCAGCCATCAAAAGAGCCACATCTGGCTCGCGAGCCAAAGGTTCCCTACCCCTGCTCTAAACCGTAGTTCTACCTTTCACCTCCTAAGGCCTCACACATGGTGTTGAAAGACTTCAGTTTTACAGCATTGAATCAACTAATCCTGTGCTGAGGCACAACTGTTATTTCCCTCCTCAGCAGCCAGCAGAACATCCCTGGGGAGGATGTTGAAAGTACGAAGACTAGAGGTGATGTTGAAGGGAAAAGAAATTGCTATGGACTGCTATTGTTTATCCCCTACAGAAATAAAAGTGGCCTTTTATCTTTGAGGTGAATAAGATGAATAAGAAAGGGAACAGGATGATAGTTGATGCTGATGCCTTAATAGTAAATTTAATTCAGCACATGACTTACTTTTAAGACTGAGATAAACTTCACTAATGTGATGACCTTCTGGGGAATAAGTTCACAATTTCTGTTAAGTCTCTTAAACTTGTTGACCTGCCCTTCTGGGTTACTTTGTAGAAGCAATGTTTGATCTCCTGCATTTAATGGCTTGTCATCACTTTTATCATCTTGGGCAAAATTTACTCTAGGCTGAAGTCTGGCTTACAAGTTAAAGGGAAGTCATAAAGTAGTCTTTCCCAAGGCTGAGAACTTCATAATTCAGTAAAAGACAAAACAAAAATACACATAGTATAAACACTTTAATAAATGACTCTCATATAAATTTTCTTGTTCATTTTAGTTTTCAAATATTAACTGAATATAAGCTCTAGAGACTCCCCTGAATTCTAGTAAATGTATATTGAACAACACAATCATAAATTTCTGGTATGTTTACAACACTTTTATTTTAATCTCCTGACAGTACTAAGATGTACTTGTGATTTTAATGTTATTTTCCTCAGTACATTAATATGACATCTTTTGGAAAATAATATTTTATAGTTTTCAATAGCAAAATAGTCTTAAAAACATTTTTATTAAAGTAAAATTGACATTCAATAAACTATACATATTCGAAGTATACAATTTCAATGAGTTTTGATCAACATATACAAACATGAAGCTACCATCTCAATGAAGAAAATGAACATTATCCATCATTTCAAGTTTTCTTGCTCTTATTTTGAATACTGTACTCTTGCCCTTTCCAATTCTATTCTTGAGACCTATGTCCAGGGACAACCTCTAGTCTACTTTCTATTATATATTAATTTGATTTTTTTAGAATTTGATATAAATTTTATCTAAATGGAATCATATGGTATGCACTTGTTTAGTCTGCCTTTTTTACTCAGAATATTTATTTTGAGATTCACCTATGGTTTAGCACATATGAACAGTCATTCATTTTTTATTTGGCAAGAAGTATTCTGTTATAAGATATACTAGATTTTGTTTATATATTCACCTGTTGATAGACATCTGAATTGTTACAATTTTTTTGAATTTTATAAATAAAATTACTGTGAACATTAGTTTACAAGTATTTATAAAGCCATATGCTCTTATTGCTATAATTACCTAGTAGTATAATGACTATATAATTGGATATTTCATGTTTAACTTTTAAATAAATTGCCAAACTGTTTTCTAAAGTGGTTGTACCATTTATACCCCTATCATTTATGAAAATTTCAGTTGCTCCACATCCTAACCAACAATTGGTATGTATAGACTTTTTAATTTTAGTCATTATAAATTAATATGGGTTTAGTGGTATCTCCTTATGGTTTTAATTTGCATTTTCCTAATGAATAGTGATGATGAGCATCTTTTGATGAACTTAACATGCCATCTGTATATCTTCCCTGGTAAAGTATTTGTTTAAATTTTTTGTTTATTTTTATTTTTAGTAGTTTGATATGCTGTTATTGTGTTTTGAGAATTTTAAAATAGATTTGTTGTTAATGTGCTATTGAGTCAGCTCCAACTCCTGGCAACCCTATGAATGAGTGATGTCTATAATATCTCATCCTCAACTGCCCTGTTCAGCTCTTGCCAACTCATGCCTTTGGCTTCTTTTATGTTGTTAATCATCTTATATTTGGTCTTTCTGCTTTCTTGCTGCCCTCTATTTTTTCCAGCATTATTATCTTTTCTAAAAACATAATGCTTTCTCATTATGTACCCAAATTAGACAGCTTTAGTTTTGTCCTTTTTTTTTTTTCCACAGAGATCTTTCAGGCTTCATTTGCTCTAGGTCTCACTAATCTTTCTGGGTGTCCAAAGTATCCACAGAGCTTTACTGCAACCCCATATTATATTAATATATAATATCCTAACCTTTCCTTACCTTATCTTAACAATGTCTTTTTTTAAACAGAAGTTTTTAATTTTAATGAAGCTCACTAATTAATTTCTTCTTTTATATATTGTGCATCTTTGGTTATATCTAAAATTTTTTTTGTTAACCCAGGTAATTATTTTAAAATTTTATTTAGAAAATTAACTTCAACATGGTGACTTTGATAAATAAGAGTACATAGGTTTTTATGTAAACATTTCTATAGCACTTGAACTGTTGATTATGTTATATACCCATCACCCAAAGTCAAAACATTTTCTGTTCCCTTATATTTGTCCCTCTTTACACTCTTCCCCTCATCCCCTTCTCCATCCCCCTTTTCTATGTCCTCTTCCCCCTGGTAACCACTTTACTTTTATCTATGTCCATGAGTCTCAGTTTTATATCCCACCTATGTGTGAAATCATACATTTCTTAGCTTTTTCTGGTTTACTTACTTCACTTAGTATAATGTTATCAAGGTCCATCCATGTTGTCGTAAATGATGCTATGTCATCATTTCTTATGGCTGAGTAGTATTCCATTGTATATATGTACCATATCTTCTTTATCCAATTCTTTATCAAGTAACATTTTGATTGGTTCCATTTCTTAGCCACTGTGAATAATGCTGTGATGAACATGGGAGTAAATGTGTCTTTATGTACCAATGTTTTCAAGTTTTGGGGTAGATACCCAGTAGAGGGATTGCTGGGTTATATGGTAGTGCTATTCTTAATTTTTTCCTTTTTTTATAGAGACAGAGAGAGAGTCAGAGAGCAGGATAGATAGGGACTGAGAGACAGGAATGGAGAGAGAGAGAGAGAGAGAGAAAGAGATGAGAAGCATCAATCATCAGTTTTTTGTTGTGGCACTTCAGTTGCTCATTGATTGCTTTCTCATATGTGCCTTGACCGTGGGGCTACAGCAGACCAAGTAACCCCTTGCTCAAGCCAGCGACCTTGGGTCCAAGCTGGTGAACTTTGCTCAAACCAGATGAGCCCGCACTCAAGCTGGCGACCTTGGGGTCTCGAACCTGGGTTCTCCACATCCCAGTCCGATACTCTACCCACTGCACTTCCGCCTGGCCAGGCTATTCTTAATTTTTTGAGGAACCATCTTACTTTTTTCTTCTTTTTTTTTTTTTAAATAAATTTTTATTAATGGTAATGGGATGACATTAATAAATCAGGGTACATATATTCAAAGAAAACATGTCTAGGTTATTTTGTCATTAAATTATGTTGCGCATACCCCTCGCCCAAAGTCAGATTGTCCTTCGCCACCCTCTATCTAGTTCTCTGTGCCCCTCCCCCTCCCCCTAACTCTCCCCCTGTCCTCCCTCCCCCCACCCCTGGTAACCACCACACTCTTGTCCATGTCTCTTAGTCTCATTTTTATGTTCCACCAATGTATGGAATCATGTAGATCTTGTTTTTTTCTGATTTACTTATTTCACTCCTTATAATGTTATCAAGATCCCACCATTTTGCTGTAAATGATCTGATGTCATCATTTCTTATGGCTGAGTAGTATTCCATAGTGTATATGTGCCACATCTTCTTTATCCAGTCTTCTATTGAAGGGCTTTTTGGTTGTTTCCATGTCTTGGCCACTGTGAACAGTGCTGCAATGAACATGAGGCTACATGTGTCTTCACGTATCAATGTTTCTGAGGTTTTGGGGTATAAACCCAGTAGAGGGATTGCTGGGTCATAAGGTAGTTCTATTTGCAGTTTTTTGAGGAACCACCATACTTTCCTCCATAATGGTTGTACTACTTTACAGTCCCACCAACAGTGAATGAGGGTTCCTTTTTCTCCACAGCCTCTCCAACATTTGCTATTACCCGTCTTGTTGATAACAGCTAATCTAACAGGGGTGAGGTGGTATCTCATTGTAGTTTTGATTTGCATTTCCCTAATAACTAATGAAGCTGAGCATCTTTTCATATATCTGTTGGCCATTTGTATCTCTTCCTGGGAGAAGTGTCTATTCATGTCCTCTTCCCATTTTTTTATTGGATTGTTTGTTTGTTTGTTGTTGAGTTTTCTGAGTTCTTTGTAAATTTTGGAAATTAGGCCCTTATCTGAGCTGTTGTTTGAAAATATCATTTCCCATTTAGTTGGCTGTCTGTTTATTTTTATATCAGTTTCTCTTGCTGAGCAAAACCTTTTTATTCTGATGTAGTCCCATTCATTTATGTTTGCCTTCACTTCTCTTGCCATTGGAGTCAAGTTCATAAAATGTTCTTTAAAACCCAGGTCCATGAGTTTAGTACCTATGTCTTCTTCTATGTACTTTATTGTTTCAGGTCTTATATTTAGGTCTTTGATCCATTTTGAATTAATTTTAGTACACGGGGACAGGCTGTAGTCGAGTTTCATTCTTTTGCATGTGGCTTTCCAGTTTTCCCAACACCATTTCTTGAAGAGGCTTTCTTTTCTCCATTGTGTGTTGTTGGCCCCTTTATCAAAGATTATTTGACCATATATATGTGGTTTTATTTCTGGGCTTTCTATTCTGTTCCATTGGTCTGAGTGTCTATTTTTCTGCCAATACCATGCTGTTTTGATTATCGTGGCCCTATAATATAGTTTAAAGTCAGGTATTGTAATGCCCCCAGCTTCATTCTTTTTCCTTAGGATTGTTTTGGCTATTCGGGGTTTTTTATAGTTCCATATAAATCTGATGATTTTTTGTTCCATTTTTTAAAAAATCTCATAGGGATTTTGATGGGAATTGCATTAAATTTGTATATTGCTTTGGGTAATATGGCCATTTTGATTATATTTATTCTTCCTATCCAAGAACAAGGAATATTTTTCCATCTCATTGTATCTTTTTCGATTTCCCTTAACAATGCTTTGTAATTTTCATTATATAGGTCCTTTACATTCTTTGTTATGTTTATTCCTAGGTATTTTATTTTTTTTGTTGCAATCGTGAAGGGGATTATTTTTTTGAGTTCATTTTCTAATATTTCATTGTTGGCATATAGAAAGGCTATGGACTTCTGTATGTTAATTTTGTATCCTGCGACCTTACTGTATTGGTTTATTGTTTCTAATAATCTTTTTGTGGAGTCCTTCGAGTTTTCGATGTATAGGATCATATCATCAGCAAAAAGTGATACCTTTACTTCTTCTTTTCCGATATGGATGCCTTTTATTTCTTTGTCTTGTCTGATTGCTCTGGCCAGAACTTCTAGCACCACGTTAAATAAGAGTGGAGAGAGTGGACAACCCTGTCTTGTTCCTGATTTAAGGTAGAAAGTCCTCAGTTTTATGCCGTTTAAAATGATGTTGGCTGATGGTTTATCATATATGGCCTTTATCATGTTGAGATATTTTCCTTCTATACCCATTTTGTTGAGAGTCTTAAACATAAAATTGTGTTGTATTTTATCAAAAGCCTTTTCTGCATCTATTGATAAGATCATGTGGTTTTTGTTCTTTGTTTTGTTGATATGGTGTATTACGTTAACCGTTTTGCGTATGTTGAACCATCCTTGAGATTCTGGGATGAATCCCACTTGATCATGATGTATTATTTTTTTAATATGTTGTTGTATTCGGTTTGCCAGTATTTTGTTTAGAATTTTAGCATCTGTATTCATTAGAGATATTGGTCTGTAGTTTTCTTTCTTTGTGCCATCCTTGCCAGGTTTTGGTATGAGGGTTATGTTGGCCTCATAAAATGTGTTTGGAAGTATTGCTTCTTCTTCAATTTTTTGGAAGACTTTGAGTAGAATAGGAACCAAGTCTTCTTTGAATGTTTGATAGAATTCACTAGTATAACCGTCTGGGCCTGGACTTTTTTTGGGGGGGAGGTTTTTAATAGTTTTTTCTATTTCCTCCCTGCTGATTGGTCTGTTTAGGCTTTCTGCTTCTTCATGACTCAGTCTAGGAAGGTTGTATTGTTCTAGGAATTTATCCATTTCTTCTAGATTGTTGTATTTGGTGGCATATAATTTTTCATAGTATTCTACAATAATTCTTTGTATATCTATGATGTCTGTGGTGATCTCTCCTCTTTCATTTTGGATTTTATTTATTTGAGTCCTGTGCCTTTTTTCCTTGGTGAGTCTTGCCAAGGGTTTGTCAATTTTGTTGATCTTTTCAAAGAACCAGCTCCTTGTTTTATTAATTTTTTCTATAGTTTTTCTGTTCTCTATTTCATTTATTTCTGCTCTGATTTTTATTATCTCCTTTCTTCGGCTGGTTTTGGGTTGTCTTTGTTCTTCTTTTTCTAGTTCCTTAAGGTGTGAAGTTAAGTGGTTCACTTGGGCTCTCTCTTGTTTGTTCATATAGGCCTGAAGTGATATGAACTTTCCTCTTATTACTGCTTTTGCTGCATCCCAGAGATTCTGATATGTCGTATTTTCATTTTCATTTGTCTGTATATATCTTTTGATCTCTGCGCTTATTTCTTCTTTGACCCATTCATTTTTTAGAAGTATGTTGTTTAGTTTCCACATTTTTGTGGGTTTTTCCCCCTCTTTTTTGCAGTTGAATTCTAGTTTCAAGGCTTTATGATCAGAAAATATGCTTGGTACAATTTCAATTTTTCTAAATTTGCTGATATTGTCTTTGTGGCCCAACAAATGGTCAATTCTTGAGAATGTTCCATGTACACTAGAGAAAAATGTATACTCTGTCGCTTTAGGATGAAGTGTCCTGTAGATGTCTATCATATCCAGGTGTTCTAGTATTTCATTTAAGGCCACTATATCTTTATTGATTCTCTGTTTGGATGACCGATCTAGAGCCGTCAGCGGAGTATTGAGGTCTCCAAGTATGATTGTATTTTTGTCAGTTTTTGTTTTAAGGTCAATAAGTAGCTGTCTTATATATTTTGGTGCTCCTTGGTTTGGTGCATATATATTAAGGATTGTTATGTCTTCTTGATTCAGTGTCCCCTTAATCATTATGAAATGACCATTTTTGTCTCTGAGTACTTTTTCTGTCTTGTAGTCAGCATTATCGGATATGAGTATTGCTACACCTGCTTTTTTTTGGGTGTTGTTTGCTTGGAGTATTGTTTTCCAGCCTTTCACTTTGAATTTGTTTTTATCCTTGTTGCTTAGATGTGTTTCTTGTAGGCAGCATATAGTCAGATTTTCTTTTTTAATCCATTCTGCTACTCTGTGTCTTTTTATTGGTAAGTTTAATCCATTTACATTTAGTGTAATTATTGACACTTGTGGGTTCCCTACTGCCATTTTATAAATTGCTTTCTGTTAGTTTTGTATCTAGTTTGATTCTTCTCTTTTGCTTTTCTATCATTTGTTTCTGTTTGTTTGTGTTCCATACTTCTTTCCTCTGTTGCTACCTTTTTTAAGTCATGTGTTTTTGTGGTGGTTTTTTCTAGGGTGGTTACCATTAAGTAATGAAAAGGGTACCTACCATATTCATTGTAGTACCCTATCTTATAAGTACTTCTGCACTTCATCGTCCTTTGCTACTGTTAATCTCCATTCTCTCCCCCCTTTTTTTCCTTTGTTGTCACAGTTTAAGTTTGATTTTATTGTGTTCTTGGTGGAGCTGTTACTTGTGGTGTTGTTTTCTTTTGTTCTTTGAATCTGTTTGGAAAACCCCCTTTAGTATTTCCTGGAGTGGGGGCTTTCTGTTGATAAATTCTCTCATCTTTTCTGTATTTGTGAATGTTTTTATATCTCCTTCATACTTGAAGGATAGCTTTGATGGGTATAGTATTCTTGGCTGAAAGTTCCTCTCTTTCAGGGCTTTAAATATTGGGGTCCACTCTCTTCTAGCTTGTAGAGTTTCTGCTGAGGAATCTGATGATAATCTAATAGGCCTTCCTTTATATGTTGTACTCTTCCCTGGCTGCCTTGAGAATTTTTTCTTTGTCATTGGTTTGTGTCATCTTTATTATGATGTGCCTTGGAGTGGGTTTGTTGGGGTTAAAAAAACTCGGTGTTCTGTTTGCTTCTTGAATTTGAGGCTTTAGTTCTTTCCACAGGCTTGGGAAGTTCTCGTCTATTATTTGTTTGAGTATATTCTCCATTCCATTTTGTTTCTCTTCTCCCTCTGATATACCTATTATTCTTATGTTATTCTTTCTGATGGAGTCAGACAATTCCTGTAGGGCTTTCTCGTTTTTTATTATTTTTGAGTCTCTTTCTTCTTCTCTCTGTTGTGCCTCAAGTTGTTTGTCTTCTATTTCACTAATCCTATCTTCAATCTGGGCTGTTCTGTTAGCTAAGCTTGTTACCTCGTTTTTCAGCTCATGAATTGAGTTTTTCATTTCTGTTTGATTTGTTTTTATAGTTTCAATTTCCTTGGTAATAAATTCTTTGTGTTCATTGAGTTGTTTTTTGATCTCCCTATATTGCCTTTCTGTGTTTTCTTGTATATCTCTGAGTATTTTTAAGATTTCTATTTTAAATTCTCTGTCATTAAGCTCCAAGGCTTCCAATATGTTAAGTCTTTTCTCCATAGATTTTTCCACATCTATTTGTGTTACCTCTCTTTCTTTTGTATCCATAATATTCCATTTCCTCTTTCTTATTGGCATCTGAGGGTGGTCTTGTTGATAGCACTAATTAGAATTAATAAAGAGTAAAAAATAAAAAAAAATAAAAAAAAAAAAGGTAAAACACCCCACAAAAAAAAAACAGTAATAATTTATTATTTCCCCCTTTTTTCTTTCTTCTCTTTCCCTCCTCTCCCCTCCTCAGGGAAATATCATGCCTATAATGGAGGGCCTGATTTGCGGTGAAGAATTCAAGGGGCAAAAAAAGGGGAGTAGGGACCTACTAAATGCAAAAAAAAAAAAAAAGGAAGAAAATCTTAGACAAGCATAAGATGATTTGCTTGTGAGTGATGGTCAACTAAGAGATATAATGAGAGGGATAAGAGGGAACCAGAAAAAAGGACAAAAAAAGGAATACTAAAGAAGAAAAAAATAAAAATAATAATTAAAAATCTGTTGTATTAAGTGGAGCAAAGACTAAATACAATGGAGACCTTGGGTTGGGAGGACCCAAAATGCCACAAAAATAAACAAACAAGAAAAAAACAAAAACAAAAGCAAAAAAGAAAAATAAAGCCAAAAAAAAGCCTTGAGTCCCAAATTAACTAATTTGTTCGTGATT
The DNA here is from genome assembly GCF_036850995.1 of Saccopteryx leptura. Classification (NCBI taxonomy): domain Eukaryota; kingdom Metazoa; phylum Chordata; class Mammalia; order Chiroptera; family Emballonuridae; genus Saccopteryx; species Saccopteryx leptura. Next base: position 41,761,029 of record NC_089507.1, read on the forward strand.
GAGGATTAAATGGGAGGAAAGTAAAACAAGAAAAGAAAAAACGAATAGAAAGGAAAAAATAAGAAAAAGAGAAAAACGAAGGAAGAAATAAAAAAGGAAGAGAAAAAAACAAAATACAACAAAACAAAAAACAAAAGAGAAGAGAGTGAGAGTTAAGTGTTTTGGAGTATAACCTTAAAGGAGGGTGAGGATGAAGAAGAGAAATAAAATGTAACACTTATGGGTAGTGTAGTTCAAGAAAAGGGAAGCATAAGATGGGCAGAGAATAGAAGGACCGAGGTGGAGGAAATAAATGCAATAAGATAGAAGAAACAAACAACAACAACAACAAAAATTAGTGGAACAAGTTGTAAAGTCTGTGGATTTTTCTTGATTTTGAGTTGTTAACTTCTTCCTTTTTCTTTTCTCTCCCTCTTCCTGGTCAGTGACTCTGTACCCCAGGCTCTGCCCCTGTGTCACACTTAGGTAGGGATTTGCAGTTGATGGGATTCTATGGCAATGTCATATAATTGGCTTTAGTCTTGCTGGTAGTCAAGGCTTGTTGGCGTTTGTAGGGTCCAACGATGAGAGAGTTTGCTTTCCTGGATTCTCTCTCCTAGTCCCCCCTTCCTGAATTAGCAGCCTGGTGATCCAGCTATAAGGCTGCCACTGCTTCTGCCTAGGGAGTAAGAGGCTCAAAGAGCTGGGAAATCCCCACTCTATCCCCACTCAGTGCAAGGCTTTGGGAAAGGCTCTGGCAGTCAGGGCCTCCAGTGTAATCAGGCGGGGGTGGGAGTCAATTGTTGTCAAGGTGACTGTTCAGCGCCTAGCATTCAGTTGGACCTCTCAACCCAGGCTCTCCACACTTTGTAGAGTGTTTTGGCTGGGAAGAAGAGGCACTAGTCTCTGCTTGCGACTAGTGTAGTATAGATCTTATTATCTGCCAAGTCCTTCTTGTTAGCGTTTATCCCTGAATATGGAGGCTCTATCAATCAGAAGTTGCCCCCGCCCCTTTAGCGAGAGGCACCAAAAAATATCACGCCTCTTGTCTTGGGTCGGTGAACTGAGAGAGATCTTATCAATTAGAACCGAGGGTGCGCAGATTTCACGGGTTAAGTTAATTTCAGTAATTGGGTCGCAGCTGTGCTCCCGAAGGTATTTCAGGCTGCCTGCGTGCGCCCCTCCCCCAACACTTGATTGTTAGCTTGAATGGCTGGGTGAGGTGCCCCCCCCACGGAGAGAATCTCCCAAGTAGGGAATACCGCCCTGGGGCCTCTCCCGCTCCCCCCGCTGCTGGCGGCTGGGGCGCACCGGGCGCAGGATGATGGGGCACCGTGGGTGTGCGGGCCAGCAGGGCGCTCTGGGCGCATGGAATGCCCAGGGTACACGCGCGAATGGTGTGCTCCGGGCACCGGTGGCTGGCGGCTCTCACTCGCAGTGCGCGGGCCGCTGGGAACGTTAGCGGTGCTCGGTCTGCAACCGGACCGGGCGCGCGCCAGCGGCTGCTCACCGCTCCGGAGTGTGGGCGGTGCTCACTCTGCAACCGAACCGGGCGCACGCCTGCGGCTGCTCGCGGCGGCTGCTCGCGGCTCCCGAGTGTGGGCTGACTCACCACCACCACAGGCGCACTCCCTCGCGGCTTGAATGAACGTCCCTGCGGTAGCTTCCTCCACACCCTCGTCTCTCAGATTCAAGTGATAACAGTCCTTTCGCTTTCAGTTTGTGTGGAACTCCGGAATGCTCCGAGGATAAATTTTCCTGTTTCTAGTTGATAAATTTGTTGTGATTTTGGGGAGATCTGTCGGACGCGCTGCTCACGGCGCCATTTCCGTGACGTCACTGACTTTTTTCTATAATGATTGTACTAGTTTACATTCCCACCAGCCTTGAATGAGGGTTCCTTTTTCTCCACAGCCTCTCCAACACTTGTTATTTGTCTTGTTGATAATAGCCAAACTAACAGGTGTGAGGTAGTATCTCATTGTAGTTTTGATTTGCAAAAAATAAATAAATTTAACCTGTGTTTTGAAGTTTATTTATTATGGACATCATATATATTGGTTTGTGCTTTTATAATCAATATGAAAACTTATGCTATTCTTGTTTAATTATTTACATTTATTTTTATTATTTATACGACTAGGTTGAAGTCTATATTCTTGCTATTTTATTTTCCTTTTTGTTGTTCCCCCTTTCCTCTTTTTCTGTTTGTTTTGGAATATTTAATTATTTTTTTTATTTCATTTTATGTTTTTGTGACTTATTAGATGTAACTCAGTCTTATTATTTTAGCCATTGTTTTATAGTTTATAATGTATATTTTTTCACTTATCAACTAACTTCAAGTGATATATCTCATGTATAGTATATACTCATACTTATACAACTTCTCCTTTTCTGATCTTTGTGCTATTATTGTTACACATTTACTTTCATACTTTTTACCACTTTGCATTGCATTGTTAATATTTTTGTCTAAATAGTCAAATTTCTTTTAAAGAACTTTAAATAATCATAAAAAATCTTCCATATTTATCCAAATAGTTACTGTTTTTGTGCTTTTTATTTTTTATGTAGATATATATTTCCATCAGGTATAACTTTTTTTATGAAATAAATTTCTGTAATATTTCTTGTAGTTAGCTGATAAATTATATGTTTTTGCACGTTTGAAAAGCCCTTCATTCCACATTCTTATTTGAAAGATATTTTCTTTAGGTATAGAATTATAGGTTAAGGTTTTTTTTTATCAGAAGCATTGTAAAGATATTGCTCTATTGTCCTCCATCTTGAATTTTTTTCATTGAAAATCTGCTGTCATTTTAGTTTTTCTCTTGTGTTTTGCACTGAGTAAATTTAAAATTTTAATTTTATTGTTGTGTTTGTAGTTTATTCAGTTTTGTTATGCATGGAGTTCAGTGACCTCCATGAGGTTTATAGCTTTAATCAAATTTGAAAATATCTGGTCATTTTCCCTTCAAATATTTTTTCTGCCCCACCCCTTCTATGTGTATTTTGTGTATATTAAGATGCTTCAAGTTTCCCCATTGCTTAATTATTCTGTGTTCTTTCATTTATTAAAAAAAATTTCATGTACTTTATTTTGCATAGTTTCTATTACACTCAGTCTTCAAGTTCACTGACCTTTGCTTCTGTGCTGTCTATTCTGCCTTTTATCTACTTTATGTATTCTTTTTTTATTCTCAAGCATTGTAGTTTTCATCTCTAGGATTTCTATTTGAATCATTTTTAAATGCATTTTATGTATTTACTTTGAATATATGAAACATAGTTATATCTTTTACTGTTCCTTTCAGTTTATCCTAACATCTTTCTCAATCTTACCTCGTTTTAGATTGACTGATTTCCCCTCCTCACTTTGCATCTTATGTAATGCCCAATAATATTTATTAGTAGAACATGTGGATGTTTACATTTTTGAGGGCTAAATATTTTTGTTTCTGTGTTCTTGAGCACAAAGACAAAGTAAAATTACCTGAAATGATTTGCAGTATTTCAGCTCATCCTATTAATGATTTGCAGTCCTTCAGCTCATACCAGAGCAGTATGCAGTCTAGGACGATTTATTTCCCACTGCCTATGGAAAACTACTTTGTGTACTCTACTCAATGACCCATGAATCATAAGGTTAGGTTATGCTTGGCCTTAGATGAGCATTTAACACTATTACCACTAACCCTTCAAGTGATTTTTTTCTCAGCCTCAGGTATGTTCCTCATGCACATGCAATGATTAGTTTTCAGAGAAATACTCAGGGGGAATTCTCTGAAGTTCTCTAAAGTTTTCTCTCTGTGCAATTTTCTCATCTCCTGTACTCTGCCCTGCAAAGTCCAGTTACTTTGCCCTCTCCAACCTCTTAGCTCTTTCACTCCAACTTAGGTGTGTATTGAGAGACTTTGCTTTGACTCAAAACTCAAGAAAATAAGCTGGAACAATCATAGCATTTAGATCTTAGTGATCACTGTCCTTTATTGCCAGATATACATCTTACAAACCATTGTTTTATATTTTTCCAGTTTTTGGTTGTTTTAAGGAGGAGAAAATTTGGTCTGTTAGTTCAAACAATCCAGAAAACCAAAAGTGTTATTTTTTTTAACTGATTTTATCACATTGTTATACAAAATACCTTAGCCTGGATGCACCCCTCTGGCTAACATAGAATAGATCTAAAAGAGTTTTCCTACCTTATTTGCAACAGAATTTAGAGTCAATTTGGAATTGATTTACCCCCTTAGTAGTACTTTACTGGTAGATGATGTTCTATTTTTTTTTTTTACAAAGCTTATATACAGTGTCAAACAGGAAGAAAAAAATCCTCAGTTGATTTCAATCAGGATAACCTTAAATAAAGTGAATGTGATTTGGGCACCCTTTTCATTCCTTCAGTGGGACTCCTTTTGGCATTACTAAGCTAAAGTAATTAGCATATCTTGAATAAGTCTTCTCCTTGGAAAATGACCTTATCCTATGTCACCAGTCATTTCTAAAGTAAAAACTGATAACTAATTGCTAGCTGATCCCTGAAATTGTTCATGGGGAAAATATTAATTTAATAAGTTGCCTCTGGAATTAGTATTCTGGAAGAAATTTTCCTCATTTGTAAAAAACACACTTATAGAAAACCTGTGGGTGGAAACAAGAAAATAAAAGCATGATTTGCAGCAAGCAAATAATCAAAAAAATGCTCTAAAATAAGTGAAGAATAATTTTAGAGTGTGTAAAAACAGCTAAAAAAGAGTAGAGGCAGTAAACACAGAATAAAGATGTTGAAATAGCATGAGAGGAGTCTAAAAATCGAAAACAATAAAGACAACCTTGGAATTTTAAAAAACAGAATAAATAATACTAGTATGTATGTTGTCTGCATTTCCACAGCATAAATCTTCTCTGTCTTCCAGATTTTCAGAAAAATCTGACTGTTCCCAGAGATCCTCAGACAATGTTGTAAAACACGCTATATCCAGGGAAAAAATGTCTTAATAAAGTGTCACTAGCTAATATAATATACCAAGGCTTGATTGGTTCCATTCCAAAGAGGTAATTTACACAAATTACAAAAAAGTAGATGGAATGAAAGGATGAGGAAAGCATACATCTTTATTTAGCTTAGTGCCAGGATAACATTTACATGCCCAGAATATTTCTTTTGTAGACATTCACCTCTAAACATCTCCCAACATTTTTGTGATACAATGCTTTTGAACACAATACTGTATTTCAAAATCTAGTAGCTAAAATAATAAACATTTAATATCTCACATTATTATTATCTGTGGGGAAGACATTATGCTTGCCTCAGCTTGTACCTTAGCCTCAAGATCTCTCAAGTGCTGCAGTTAAAGTATCATCTGAGATTGTGATCTCAACTGAAGGCTCAAGTGAGAGAAGATTCACTTCCAAGTTAAGTAATTTTCTAAAAAAACTAACTTTCTCGTGGGATCCTAGAATAAGAATTCCAGTTCTCACCAATCATTGAGGAGACATCTCCCTTAGTTTCTAGCTTAGTGGCTTCTCCGTAGGGTAGATCACCACATGGTAGATGATTTTTCTTAGAGCAAGATAGGGCAACCATGTAGGAGTTACAGTCTTTTTGTAATCTAATTTTAGAAGCGACATAATATAATTTTTCTGTCTTTCATTAGAAGTGTGTCAGTATATTCAGTCTACACACCATGGGAAATATTATATAAAGGTCTGAATATTAGGAAGCAGGTATAATGTGGGATATCTTAGAGATTGCCTACCACACCCAAGAAAAACAAAATGGAATAATTCATGTTTATTTATCAAAGTAAATTATTAATTAACTCAGGGCCTGGAAGGAGAAAGTCATCTTTCCTATAGTTCTGAGAAAAACTTCAATAATTTATGACATTGTTTAATTGTAGTAATAATTGAGTAAAACACAAATTCAAAAATATGTGTTTCATTTTAAAGACTAACCCATTGTGATTAAGTTATTCATTGGTTGAAATACTATGTATGTATAAGTATGATAGTTCTTTTATTTATTTTATTTCAGTAGTTTATGATATGCTAGCAATTGTAATATTCATGGTACTAAATTTTGTGGATTGTTTCACATGGTGGGAATAATTTGCATGTAGAAGGTAGAAATATTTTCTGTAAACTGTGTTATTTCAACAAAAGTTGAAACACAGAGCTAAACCCAATTGGTAAATGTTACCCAAACTTCTCACTACATCTTTTTCAAATAAATAACTTTTGTTGCATATAAACATTTTAGTATTTTGATTGAAATATTTAAAGACAGTCTACCTCAGATGACATCTGAGTTATTTAAGTTCTAAATCAAATCAAATATAATCCCACTTAATTTTGTCTTCCTTCTAATTTTAGTTTTGTGTTAATAGCACCAGCATGCTTCTCAGTAACTTCTTATTCTACAAACCATTCTTCATATAGCCATTTAGTTCCAAAGAGTTCTTAATTGTATATATGCAAAGTCTCTCATACTGTATCATTGGCTATATTTCCATAGCTACCTCACAAATTATATCTTCCTTGAGTAATTTTAATAAGTTTTATTGGGCTTCTTGATTCAAAATTATTCCTCAATGTTTTCTCTTTTTTCACTCTTTCAAGATTAATAATTTCAAATAATAATACAATAAAATCAATATTTTGTCATATCATATTCACTCCTCAAACTTCTTAGATTGAAATATGCTATTCTTTACCAAACCTATATGTACTGAGGTTTTTATTTTTAATTGAGAGGAGGGGAAGCAGAAAGACAGAATCCTGTATGCACCAGGACCGGGATCCACCCAGCAAGCCCACTGTGGAAGATGCTCTGCTGAGCAACAGAGCCATGTTTTTAGTGCCTGAAGTTGAGGCCACAAAGCCATTCTCAGTACCAGAGGCCAACTTGCTCAAGCCAATAGAGCCATGGCTGCAGGAGCAGAAGAGAGAAAAATAGAAGCAGAGGGGGAGTGGTGGAAAAGCAGTTGGTCACTTCTCCTGTGTGCCCTGTCCAGGAATTGAACCAAGGACATCCACATGCCATCAGACGCTCTATCACGAAGCCAACTGGCCAGGGCCTACATTGAGTTTTAATCTCCTATTTTTCTTCCCATGGATGTGGCTTAAACTTAGCTTACTGTATTTATTTGTCTGTTATTATGTGATTTTTTTCATTTTTTCCATCTATATAACTATTGCCTTCCCCATAAGATGTTTAAAATATTCCCATTAATCAATAATTCTAATGATAATTTATTTATGGGAACTTACCTGATCGTGCTACTAGAAAAAATGTCTCTATCTTAAATTGTGTTTATATTTAATATTCCATTTTTGTTTGTATATTTCATCACCACTATTAGATTTCAAGGTAATATTGCTCAAGAATATTTTTCACCAAATACTTACAATAGTATCTTACGTAGGAGACTTTCAACGAAAGTGTGGAACTTAATTAGATGAATAGATAATTAGTGACATGGCTATAAATAATACCCACTCACATATGCATATATATAAATATATACATAAGCACTGATTATGCTTTGGGATGTCTCTACTTGATCACTTCCAGTGTTGAGATTGAGTTCTAGTTCATTTTTTATCTATTGCTAGACCATTCTAACTGCCTGAATATATATTTTTTTAATAATGAGAAATCTGCCTTTTAAATTTTATTAACTAAAGTTATTAGAGTACTAGTAAGCTATTTTAAATTGTAGCTTATAAAATACTTTACATAAAAATAGAAAATTTTACTGAAGACATAATAAACTTACCCTATTATGTGCTTTTCTGTGTCATCTATTAATGCTTTTGCCTATATTTTATTTTTTATCTTATTTTTTTAATTTTTCTGAAGTGAGAAGCAAGGAGGCAGAGAGACAGACTCCTGGTTGTGCCGGACTGGGATCCACCTGGCAAGCCCACCAGGGGGTGATGCTCTGCCCATCTGGGGCATTGCTCCATTATAACCTGAGCCATTCTAGCACCTGAGGTGGAGACCATGGAGCCATCCTCAGTGCCCAGGCCAAGTTTGCTCCAATGGAGCGTTGGCTGTGGGAGGGGAAGAGAAAGATAGAAAGAAAGGAGAGGGGGAAAATGGAGAAGCAGATGGGTGCATCTCCTGTGTGCCCTGGCCAGGAATCAAACCTGGGACTTCCACACGCAGGGCCAATGCCCTACCACTGAGCCAACCAGCCAGGACTGCCTATATTTTAATCATGTAGAAAACTTCTCTAATTACTTTTCTTTAAGTTTAAATTAAAAACCCTTTTGGATAGGTCAGTGAAAAAGTTAATATTATTAAACTAAAAGAAGCTTGGGCAAGTAGGGTTTCAAGAAGCACTATTATTCTAAAAACTGAAAAAGGACAAGAAAGAGTCATTTAAAAGTTAAATTCTAACTATGTGATATGATAGAGGTGTTAGCTAACACTATGGTGGTATCCATATTATAATATATAAATGTATGACATTAGCATGTTATACATTTAAACTTAGACAATGTTATATGTCAATTATATATATATATATATATATAGATAGGTGATATAGATAGATAGATAGATATATAGATATATAGATATATTTTATGTGAGAGGCAGGCAGGCTGTCAGACAAACTCGCGTATGGCCCCGATGGGAATCTATCTGGCTGTTGCTCCATTGCTCAGCAAGGACGATATTTAGAACCTGAGGTGAGGACATGGTGCCATCCTCAGTGCCTGGGACCAACTTGCTTGAATGAGCCATGGCTGAGGGAGGAGAGGAGTGAGAGAGAGAAAGAGAGAGAGAGAGAATGGAGAGTGGGAGGGTGGAGAAGCAGATGATCGCTTTTCCTGTGTGCCCTGACCTGGGACTTCCATATGTCAGGCTGACGTTCCACCGCTGAGCCAACTGGCAAGGGCCTGTCAATTATATTTCAAAAAAAAGAAATATGATATGCATATAAAACATGTTTTGTAGAGAGGAAATCAAGTATTAATAATTATTGTTAATGTTACAGAAATATTAATAAATATTTATAGTGAGTGTATAACTATATAAATGGTAAGTATATAAAAAATGTTCAGCCTCTCTGGAGAACAATACTTATAGTTAAAACAATATGAATATATGTGATTTAGAGGAAATTGTATTAGCAGTGCTTATCTCTGGGTTATGAGGTTCTTGGTAATTTTTAATTTATTTTCTATAGTTCTTTATTTTTCCAAGTTCTTTTAAAACAGTAAATTTTTTATAATTAAATATATTTTTTGTTAAATATCTTCTTTGTTTGCTTTTTATTTTACATATCTTAGTGTATTCTGAACCTAAATCTTCCTAACATTTCTTTCAGATCCAAGAAATCCCATGGTTTTTAACTTTTGATATGACTTTTGTTCATCTTCTATATAACTCTATTTCATATCTGATTAACTCAGTGACACCCTGGGCATTTATATTAATTTATTTAACTACATTGCTTTTTACTTTTAGGTAAAAATTACTCAAAATTACTTTTGAATTGAAAGCATTGGTTCATTAACTCTCAACTATTTTTATTTTTTTATGGTTATTCTCACTAATACCAATGGCTCACCATGACAACACCCTGAACTATCAAAACTATCAATAATATAGTCAGTGCAATTGCTGACTCTGTGTGTGTGTGTGCGTGTGCGTGTGTGTGTGTGTGTGTGTGTGTGTGTGTGTGGTTAAAAAATCTTGCCAGTAATCCTGATAAACTTCCCATTGACCTTTCATTGAGATTGTACCTTAAGAGCTCCCATTTATCTGAGACATTTAATTTTCCAGGTCTTGGCTGTGGAACACTATGTGGAGTGATGGAAATAGTTCTGGACTTGTTATCATATGACCTAAGTTCAAGGCCTTGCTCTGTCATTTACAAGTCTTGTGATCCAAGCAGTAATTTAGCCTTTTGCTTCCCTTACATGATTTTAAAATAGAGATAAAACACCTCATAAAGAGGTTGCCAGAGTAAAATGAGTTAATATAAAAGCTCTTGTAGGTTAAAAAGGTTATTTAATCAAAGGCATGGTTATTGCTATTATTTTCTTTCAACTTTAAACTGCTAACTTATCATTTAAGACCTCTTTCTTACTGTGCTCTATCTCTCAGCCCTTTCATTATTTTAAAATACAATGTTTTAGGCTCATTGTAGGCTTTTTCACATGATCGATGAGTTCCAATTGGTCTTTCTTAATGGTCAGGCTACTGTGAGAGTTCTATAAGTAAAGGCATCCCTAGACAATGTGACAAGCACTTTAAATATCATTAACTGCCCCCATAATTTTATTACACTGTCCTAGATGTAGGCGAATTAGAAATAATAGATATTGTGACAGGAGTTGAGACAGAAAAAATAGGACACAAAGTAAGAGCAGAATTAACATTAAATGTAGTTAATAAAAAAATAGGTCAGAGTTTGATTAGGCTAATTAATATAAACATGAACAACCAGAATAATATTTTTAGCTTAATATAAAACAAGACAATGATTAAAATCCCTTAATGATAACTTACATAGAGAATCAAGTTCCAACTCCTAGATTATTTTTTATTTAAAATTAATCTCTATGTGTGTTTGTGTATATGTGTGTATAGTTTGAGTTCTCCACCTTCTTTGATGTTTCTCCTGGTTAGGAAAGATATTTTATAGTCTAGGTCATACTTTGATTGAATAAACCACTGAATGAATATATCTTTTTTTTCCCTGATAAAATCAAACTAATAATGGCCCATAGGAATTTTTGACAGGTTTAAAAAATTGTACCTTTTGTTCTTTTCAATATAGTTTATTAGTGAAAAAGCACTCACTAACTTTCAAATAAAATTAGATAATGAAAGTGAAATAAATTTAAATTTATAAAACTTAAAATGCTATTTGGTAGATTACATACATGTATATATAGACATTTGTATGTATTTGTATTTATGGATGTATTATATGCATATATAAATTTTTTAGAAATTAATTTAAACCTGTTTGGAGATTTCACTATTTAGTAATTTGTTTATTCACTCTTGTTTTTTTTATTTCTGTTTTTATTTCTGTCTTCCTCTTTCTAAACAACTTAATGTCATGAAAATTATAAACATTTACCTGTTGGGAATTCTAGAAATTGAGTTTTGATATTATACTAATCATAGGTAAGTGTAGGAAGATGTTTCTCATACCTAATTAATAGGGAATTTTTGTTTAATCAGTAGAGTTTGAATTTGAATAGTCTTATAATAGAAATAGAGTTTTCAAGAAGAGTGGTAATATCCTAACCTATTTTGTTCAGGTCCAATGTTGTTTCATAAATATATATATAAAGACCTTTGCATTGACCTATTTATTCTCTATTGTTAATAAGGATGCCTGGGATACTCAAGTGAAGCTAATAAATTTAATGTTTATTAGTTATTTTCTAAAAATAGAGCGAAGTAGAGAAAATTTAGGGATGAGATTTAAAGGAAACTAAAGCATTCAAGGAGTTAAAAATAATTGAATGTGACAGATTTTTTTTTTTGTATTTTTTCTATTTTTCTGAAGTTGGAAATGGGGAGGCAGTCAGACAGACTCCCGCATGCGCCCGACCAGGATCCACCCACCATGCCCACCAGGGGGCGATGCTCTGCCCATCTGGGGCTTTGCTCTGTTGCAAACAGAGCCATTCTAGCGCCTGAGGCAGAGGCCACAGAGCCAACCTAAGTGCCCAGGCCAACTTTGCTCCAATGGAGCCTTGGCTGCGGGAGGGGAAGAGAGAGACAGAGAGGAAGGAGAGGGGGAAGGGTGGAGAAGCAGATGGGCGCTTCTCCTGTGTGCCCTGGCTGGGAATCGAACCTGGGACTCCTGCATGCCAGGCCGACGCTCCACCACTGAGCCAACCGGCCATGACCTACAGATTTTAAAGATGTGACTTTTTACTTAGGGATTGAGTCTCAGGGTATTTCTGAATCTATTTTAATAATGACTAAACTGTTCTTTTCAAAAATATCCCAAGCTTTTTGAAAATAAAAATTTTTAATTTTAATGTGGTTTCTAATTCATTAACTAGTTAACAGAATATATTGATGTATAAACCAAAAAACCCATACTATTCTTAGTTATCATTTCTCATCTTGTGTGTATGTTTTAAATGCAATAGGTGAAAAAGTGTTATAACCATTATAAATGTAATTGTCATTTGAATCTGTAATAACTTTAGACTTCTTCTTAAATTAACCATTTATGAACGATATAGTGAATGCTTTTTGTAACGTAAAATATTTTAAAGATATAAGATTTGAAGAGAAAACCTATTTTTGTTTTAATTTTTCATCTCCAGTTTTCTTTATCTAGAATTCAAAAATATGTAAAATCTGATCTTTAGTAATTCTTGTTTTAAAGCCAGCAAAATTCTTTACTATTATATTTTAAAAGACTGATAATTTTCCATATTGATATATTATTAGTTCAGTGTAATCACTCTGTGTGCCATGTTGAACACTCCCAGTTTTAATTTATTTCTTCACTTCAGGGTAACATCAAATCTCAGATTAATGCCCTTTGATAATAGAATGCAATTCTGAATGACATATTTTCAGTTGCCAAATACAAAGCTTTGATAAATGCCTTTAAAGTAGAGCAAATCTCAGGCCATAAAACAAATGGCCTGATATACTTTTGCACCCACAGTGAACACTTTGCATAGATAAAAATATAACCAAAACTTTTGAAAGATGATGAAAATATGCCAGCAGGTTCTGGACAATTGGCTCAGTAGTAGAGCGTTCGCCCGGTGTGCAGATGTCCAGGGTTCGATTCTCAGTCAGGGCACACAGGAGAAGCACCCATCTACTTCTACACCCTCCCCCTCTTACTTCTCTTCCTTTCTCTCTCTCTCTCTCTCTCTCTCTCTTCCCTTTCTGCAGCCATGGCTCAATTGGAGCAAGTTGGTGCTGGGCACTGAGGATGGCTCCACAGCCTCCAACTCTGGTGCTAAGAAGAGCTCGGTTGTGAAGCGGTAGAACAGCGCCCCAGATGAGCAGAGCATCGCCCCCTAATGGGCTTTCTGGGTGGATCCTGGTCTGGCTGCATGCGTGCGGTAGTCTGTCTCTGCCTCCCTTCCTCTCACTGAAAAAAGTAGAAAAAAAAAGAGAGAGAATATGCCAGCAGTAGTGTTTTTCTCTGTACCCAAATCATCAGAAATATTTTAACTGGTTTGCACTAAAGCCACCTTTCCTGGAGTTAACCAGGAATTCAGGTGCAAATGATGTACAGGTGCAAACAATTGGTCCAATTTTTCATATTAAACATTGCAATGATATTGGGAGCCTCTGAATAGAAGGCAAATTCTATTTCCAAGGATTACAAAAATTCTTTTAATCTAGATCATTAAATTAGAGCACTTTTATATTTAAAATTAATTATGACAGATAAACCAATATTTCTTAACTCTAAAACTTATTCATCAAAATTATATGCACATCAATAAATATTGACTTTTTATTGCAAAACAGTTCAGAATGCTTTTATACTGTCATGTTTAAAGTGATATTCAAATGACCGAGAAAACAGCCTTAAATATATTTCACTCTGATTTCATAGTCATGGCCATACTCTATGAAATTCTGTTCTTTTATTTTTTTAATTTTCTGTTTTTTTATTTTGTCATCAAATAGTAAAAACAGCAATAGTTTAATCCAAAGAAATAAAATATTTATTTTATCCTCAAATAGTAAAAACAGCAATAGTTTAATCCAAAGAAATAGGTATTTATTTTATTTCCAAATGCTACATTGTTCAGGTTGGTGCTATCCACCTGACTCGAGTTTGTGTTAATTACATTTTACACAGGGCTGGACAAGAGCAAATAGACAGTATTGCTGTTTGAATCAATGCATGTTGCTTATTTCTGAAAAAAATTTTTGAATGATTTTTCTTCCATCAAATATTATTATAGTAACACCAGTAAATTTCTTCTGGGTGGTTTTTACTTTTATTTTTTTATGATTTTAATTTGTGTTTACATAGATTCAAGTGTCCCACCGAATATATCTTCCCCCACCCTCTTATGCCCTCTAGCCCCCCATGCCCCCTCCCTCCAATGCCTTTCCTCCTTCCCTCCAGGATTTGCTGTCCTGTTCTCTATAATGCTGTGTTATGTATACATAATTTCATTAATTTCTTTCTCTACTCTGATCCCATCTTCTCTTCTACTTTTCCTCTGACCACTTTCCCTCTAGTCCCTTTGATCCCTCTGTTTAGTTGCTCAGTTCACATTATTCATTGGAGTCCTCAAATGAGTGAGGTCATATGGTATTTTTCTTTCTCTGCCTGGCTTATTTCACTTAGCATAATAGTTTTCAGGTCCATCCATGTTGTCGCAAAAGGTAAGATTTCCTTCTTCCTCATGGCCCCGTAGTATTCCATTGTATATATGTACCACAGCTTTTTAATCCACTCATCCACTGATGGACACTTGGGCTATTTCCAGATCTTGGCTATAGTGAACAATGCTGCAATAAACATGGGGGTGCATTTCTCCTTTTGAATCAGTAATTTGGTATTCATAGGATATATTCCTAAAAGTGGGATAGCTAGGTCAAAGAGCAGTTCCATTTTTAATTTTTTGAGGAATCTCCATTCTGTTTTCCAAAGTGGCTGCACCAGTCTGCATTCTCAACAGCAGTGCAGGAAGGTTCCCTTTTTTCTGCACCCTCTCCAGCACTTATTATGTGTTATTTTGTTAATAAGCACCACTCTGACAGGTGTGAGGTGGTATCGCATTGTGGTTTTAATTTGCATTTCTCTAATGATTAGCGATGTTGAACATTTTTTCAACAATAAACTGTCTGAAAGAGAAATTAAGAAAACAACCCCCTTCACTATTGCAACAACAACAAAAAAATAAAGTGCCTAGGACTAAATTTAACCAAAGAGGTTAAAGACTTGTACTCAGAAAATTATAAAACATTGTTAAAGGAAATCAAGGAAGATACAAACAAATGGAAGCATATACCGTGTTCATGGTTAGGAAGAATAAACATCATTAAAATGTCTATATTACCCAAAGCAATCTATAAATTCAATGCAGTTCCTATTAAAATTCCAATGACATACTTCAAAGATATAGAACAAATATTCCAAAAATTTATATGGAACCAAAAAAGAACAGGAATAGCCTCAGCAATCCTGAAAAAAAAAAGAATAAAGTGGGGGTATTACATTTCCTGATATCAAGTTATACTACAAGGCCATCGTATTCAAAACAGCTTGGTACTGGCATAAGAACAGCCATACAGATCAATGAAACAGAACAGAGAATCCAGAAATAAACCCACACCTCTATGGACAACTGATATTTGACAAAGGAGGTAAGAGCATACAGTGGAGTAAAGACAGTCTTTTTAACAAATAGTGTAGGGAAAATTGGACAGGTATTTGAAAAAAGATGAAACTGGACCTTCTGGGAGTTTTAGAGATTAAAATTCTCTAAATTGCTGACTAGCATTCAAAAATGCATTATAATTTGGTACATAAATCACCATGTTACAGATAGCTAGTATTCAAAAAGTACAATCTAGTTTTATGTATCTCTATATAATATCTATTATATATATTTAATTTATATATATATAAAATCCTGGTTTTTTTCTCATTTTTTAAAATTTTATTTAAAAAATTAAATTTAACAGGGTGACATTGATCAATTAGAATACATAGGTTTTAGGCCAGTTCGAAACTCTGGGCCTGCCTGGTCAAGGACATGTGGGAGTTGACGTTTCCTGCTCCTCCCCTCCTTCTCTTTCTCTCACCTCACTGAAATGAATAGTGTATATATACATACATATATATATTTTTTTCTTTAATGTCACTTATTAGACCTTATAAATTTTGTGATGGCACATGATTATAGAGGCATCTATAGCTGACCTATAAACACAAATCTTAATGGACTTTTTCATACAAATGGCTCTTTCAATCCCTTCCATTTTAAAATGCCCCCTATGTTATCACAGTCTTCTCTCTTTTAGAGCACTTTACATGAGCCTATGAATTTCATATTTTTCAAATTAATGTTTGTTTTGTTTTCTTTTTTACCACAAGTACCTCTGAAAGAGTTCCAAGAAAATTCTCAGTGACTCAGTAGCCTTCTATCCCACTTTTTTTCTAATTTATACCAGATGGCCTGTGTTTTAATTCTGACTTTGCAATTGTTTAGTTCTATAAAGTTAGCAAGTAAAAAAATAGGAGTTTCAATAGGGGGACATGGAATAGGTGTGTGGATATGGAATATCTTACAGGGATATTTAAAAACCCAATGGCCAATTTAAAAGTAATTCTTAAATTTTATATATATTTTGTTTTTCATGCATCTATATTATAGGTCCTAGAAAAATGATACACACAAACTCTCAAAACATAATATCTCTTACAATGTATTCTGCAAGTTTCCTGAGAGCAATAACTTTTTGTTTTCACTCTTAAATCACTGCCTTATGATTCAGCAATTCCACTTCTCAGCATATATCTGAAGAAACCTGAAACACTAATTCAAAAGAATGTATGTGCCCTTATACTCACTGAAGCATTTTTGTAATAGCTAAAATTTGGGGGCAGCCCAAGCGTCCATTAGTTGATGAATGGATAAAAAAGCTGTGATACATTTACACAGTGGAATACTCCTTGACCATAGAAAAGAAGGAAATCTTACCTTTGCAACAGTGTGGATGGGCCTGGAGAGCATTATGCTAAGTGAAATAAACCTGTCAGAGAAAGAAATGCACCATATGATTTCACTCATCTGTGGAATCTATTGAACAAAATGAACTAACAAAATAAAAACAGATTCATAGATAGAGAACAGACTAACAGCTGTCAGAGTGGAGGCGATTGCAGAACTGGATTAAGCAAAAAAAGAAAAAAAATTATGGACACCAACAACAGCATGGTGATTACCAGACGGAAAGGGGGGTGAGATGGAAGAGGGTAAAGGGGGATAAATGGTGCTGAAGAGCTACTTAACTGAGGTAATGAAAACACAGCACAATATACAGATGATGTATTATAGAATTATAAACCTGAAACCTATATAATTTTATTAACCAATGTCACCCTAATAAATTCAATAAAAATTAAAACCAATCACACATTTTGTGAAATCCAAATATATTCAACATCTAATAATATTTGTTGAATGAATATATATACAAATAAATGAAATAAAATTTTCATTAGATTAAATAGTAGAAAACTTTTTAAAATAGTATTTATGCTATTTATATATTTTTGTTTAGTTTCTATATTATGTCTATTTTTATTTTTTATTGTTTTTTTGCATTTATAGATGTTTGTAGCTCATTTATTTGACCAAGTTGAACTTTCTGCTCATATAACACATCTAGAAAGACATTTTCTTGTTGATATAGAATATACCTAATTGTTTTATATATATTGTTCATTTTTAGCATATATGTGATGTGATGAGAAGGACACCTTGTTTAAGTTTATAGTTTATTATGCATAGAAAAAAATAAAAAGGAGAAAATTTTTTTCTGTGTCCTATAATCTTGAATAATTTAAAGCAAATGGCCTCTCTCGTGTTAAAGATTGTATAAAACATGTCAACTTCTTTTAGCAAGATTTCTGGTAGGCGAGGTTCTGCATCACTGAAATAAGGCTGTTCGGAATTGCATCCATAGACTGCATCAACCCCATATCTTATTAGAATCATCATTAGAATTTATAGATTCTGTTAGTCATCTTCTAAATACATTTCTCTAGAGCAAGAAATTTTAATCTTTTTCATATTATAGTACACATAAACTATTTACTACAATTCTGTGACACACCAAAATATACACTTTTGCTGATCTGACAAAAAAAAAATTGGTATACAGGTAGGTTTGATTTATTCACACCAGATGGCTATTGTTGTATTGGCTGTTGTCATTTTTTATTTGACAATCTAAGAGATACGAGGTCAGTGCCATTAACAAATAGTCATGTATTGCATGTTTTAAAAATTCTTGCAGCATGCCCATTAAAATCTCTGGTCTAAAGAATTAGAATTTTGATTATTTTATTAAATTATTTGGCATCACACAGGAAAAAGAAAAGAAATCCAACTTATGTTTATTAAATAACAGGAGAAAAGTTAGAGCTGAAAGAAATAATTTTCAAGGAAACAAACTTTTCGTAGAAGGGCTGATGGTTTACTTGAGTAAGCATTTGTTTAACACCTGTATCGTTATTTGAGTATCCTTTCAAAATTGAAGAATGACTTGATAGAGTAAAAATGATGATGTTCAGAGTTATTAGCCTTAACTGTTTTTAACTATTTGATTTGGTAATGAATGTACCAGTTACTGACTCCTAATCTTTGTATATAGTGGAATGATTAGTTTGAAGAGGAAAAAGAAGAGAAATAGGATAAAGTTTAAGTGTTAATTTGGAACTCCTCAAAGGCTAGTTAAAGAGCATACATAGTAGCCACTCCAGTCTAAATTGGTTGACCTCTCTTATGTGCACGCATGGAAGACCACCTTTTTAGCTGAGTGGGTTCTTTGACTTATTGTGGTCGGTATTTATGAGTGGAAAAGATGGGTGTCACCTTAAGACAGGCTATTTTACCTGACTGGTGGTGGCACAGTGGTTGGAGCACTTGGAACACTGCGGTCATTGGTTTGATACCTGAGGTCGCAGACTTGAGTGTTGGGTCATCTATACTGGTGGTTTTCAATCTTTGTATACTTGGTATTGATGACTATAGGATAATTATTTCAGGAACAACTAAGGCAGAAATCATGCTGAGCATAAGTGAATTTGACTAAGATCATTGGTTTTATAATTTTTATTCAATATCAGAGTATTTAACTCTTTTGTGGACTGGTCTGTGAACCTGCAGTTGAAAAACACTGTATGATGCCAAGGTCACTGACTTGAGCCCACAGTGGTTGGCTTGAGCCCAAGGTCAATGACTTGAGCAAGGAGTCGCTGGCTCAACTTGAGTGGGAGGTTGGTAATTGATTCCTAGTCAATCAATGCACAACTAAGTAGAGTAACAAGTTGATGCTTTTTCTCTCTCACGTCTTCTTGTCTTTCTCTTTCTCTGTCTCTTTCAAATAAATAAATAAATAAATAAATAAATAATAAAAAGCCCGAGGCTATTTAAAATCCTTCTGCAACCCTCTAGATTTCTCTTTTCCTCTTATGCTATTCTCAAAAGTGCTTATAATAAAGAAATCACAAGATGTAAACTAAGCAGATCTCTTATGACACCACTTGGTAAAGAATTTCCTTAGAAAGTTATTAAACCTCATTAGACTTTGCATTAACAAAACATAGCTTTTGTTTTGTTAAGCTAATTATTTCATGGCAATTTATTATTTCAACATATCCTGCTATTTTTGTAAATGACAATTATGTTCATCTTATTTGCCCTGAAATTCACTGTGTGTTGACTTTGGGTAAATGTTCTGTAATATACAGCTATTGAGTACACCATTATGTCCTTATTTAAACATGTTTTGTTTTGTGTGTTTTTTTTTTTTTTTTGATAGAAAGAGATAGAGAGAGAAAGATTGGAGTAATATAGCCATAAACTAAGGAAGACTACAGAGCCTGGAAGCAGAAAGAGGCAAGATATTGAATCTTTCCTCATCAGTATGTTGGTTTTAGCCAAGTGAAACTAATTTTGAACTTCTGGTCTCCAGAATTATAAGCGAGTAAATTTCTCTTTTAAGAGATTAAGTTTGCGACAGTTGGTTATAGTAACAATAGAAAACTAGTACAAGATGCTTATAAGATTGGCCTGAAGTTTCTGGCTATGAGCATGTGTGTATATAGATTTATATGCACATGTGTAGTTATGGTGTGTGTGTGTGTGTGTGTGTGTGTGTGTATTGGTGCATATAATTTGATGAAAGTATAGAGAAAAGGAATGGCTAAAATTGAAACAAAATAAAGCAAGCAACTTGGAAAAGCATGTGCTTCCCACTTCTCTCTACTGATAGTGAACTGAAGATAATAGCTATGAAACTATCAGAAGAATTTAAAAGAGAAGGATAGTAGGCAGTACAGGGGAATCATCCTTGCTGTAGATAAAATGCTGTCAGGAGGGCTAGCACGAACTTTATGACTCTCTGCCTGGGGCTATGAACCTTAAACTCTGAGACTCACCACATCTCAAATTTCTATACCACAGCCATACTTACTTCGCCATCCTTCCATTAATGACTTTTAAGAAAAAGGTGATAAAAGAAGAATTTCATGGAAGTCACTTGAGACCACCATATAGAAAAAGTGTAAAATAAAAATGATATTTATGACAACCATAAGGTGGTGCCCCTTCATTCTCCCTGCATGTGCAACCACAGGGAGAGAGGACAGTTGTCAAGAATCAAGCTCTGAATAAAACAGAAAACTCTGTAGAATCCTGTTTTTCTTTGTGAATTCTCTTTGTATGAGTTTATGTAACGAGCAGATAACAATTATCAATTGAGTCAGTCACGGTTTTAAGGGTTTGTTTGTTGTTTGTTTGTTTGTTTTTGTATTTTTCTGAAGTGAGAAGCAGGGAGGCAGAGAGACATACTCCTGCATGTGTCTGACACTGACAGGGATACACCCAGCATGCCCACTAGGGGGCGATGCTCACTCTATCTGGGGCGTTGCTCTGTTGCAACTGTAGCCATTTTAGGGCCTGAGGCAGAGGCCATGGAGCCATCCTCAGTGCCTGGGCCAGCTTTGCTCCAATTGAGCCTTGGCTGCAGGAGGGGAAAAGAAAGAGAATAAGGAGAAGGGGGAGGGTGGAGAAACAGATGAGCGCTTCTCCTGTGTGCCCTAGCCAGGATTCGAACACGGGACTTCCACACGACAGACTGACACTCTTTGTTTTAAGGGTTTTTATGTGTCATTTATTCATTCCTCATAGTACTGCCTATTTTATATATCAGAGAGTGGAGACACAGAGAAATTAATTCACCGCCTTAAAGCAGTAGTGTCAAACTCAATCTACATTCCTAACCAATGTGCTACAGACTTTACTCTAAGTCAGATGGCACTCAGATTCATTTCTAACACTCCTATTCAAACTTTCTAATTTGTGGGAGCAGCTTCAATGCTGGGCAGTTTTCTGTGGATGATCTTTGATACATGTGTGAAACTCAGCAGCCAGAGCCCAATAACACTATGAGCACATCCAGTTTTGCAAAGCCTCTTAAGAAATCCCAGTTTTTACTCATGGTTCTTGAACACAGACTATTCTGGAATTCAATTACTGAAATAGGTAAAAGGTACTTCTTTCTTTTTTCAATTTCTCCTTCTCTTTTTTTCCTCTTTTTCACAGACCATGATAATTTTTAAGCTGCCTGAGAAAAGATTCATTTTGATAGAACTAATAATCAGAACTAGTTCTGATTAAGACACAAAAACCCATATAATAATTGAGATGATAGAATAATTGAGAAACAAAATATTGTGGTTAAGTAGAATATAATTTTTAAAATGCTTGATAAAAACCCCTGCTGGTTGGCTCAGCAGTAGAGCATTGGCCTGGTGTGTGGATGTCCTGGGTTCGATTCCCAGCCAGGGCACACAGAAGCACCCATCTGCTTCTCCACCCTTCTCCCTCTCCTTTCGCTCTCTCTTCCCCTCCTGCAACCAAGGCTCCATTGGAGCAAAGTTAGCTGGAGTGCTGAAGATGGCTCCATGCCTCCACCTCAGGTGCTGGAATGGCTCTGGTTGCTACAGAGCAACCGCCCCAAATGGGCAGAGTATCGCCCCCTGGTGGGCTTGCCTGGTGGATCCCAGTTGGGCACATGCGGGAGTCTGTCTTTCTGCCTCCCATTCAAGAGATGCCGCTTCTCACTTCAGAGAAATACAAAACAATAACAACAAAAAAAACAAACAAAAAAACATTCTTGTTAAAATTAATTCAAACTGCCTGTGGGGAAAACAGCTAGCTGTGTTAGGCTTGTTCGCACGTTTACCAGCTGCAAGTTCTTTGCCTGATTGGTGCGTGGTTGTGTGGCAGTGCCACTTGTGTGTAGTCTATGTAAGACTGTGGGTAATTTCCCTCCTGGTGATTCTCCCAGATTGCTCTCCTGCCACCGTGAGGCACCTTGAGGTGTGGTTTTCCCTGCTCCCTTGCCTCTCACTGTGAAAAGCAGATTTTCCTTTATTAGCTCTTTTCCTTTTGTTGTTTATTCGCTCACCTGTCTTTGTGAGCCTCCAATAAACAGGAATGGCCCTACACTTTCTGGCTCTGCAGTTCCTCTGCCTAAATCCAAGGGGAACCAGCCTGGCCTCGGCCACCAGCATTACACTATCTAAGACACATTTTTCTTTTGATAAAAGCTTTTATATGTTTCGTGGCCATCAGTTAAAGTTGAAATACAGATTTAACATTGATTTTTTTCTTCTGCAAAAGTTTTATTGTGTTCATTTGGTCCATGCCATGGGAGAGCACTCCAATGTGGTTTAAAGGCTACCGGGTGGTTTCAGGGAGGCTTACGAAGGAGCCAGGCAACAGGGGGAAGCACAGCTCCTCAAAGGCCTCTGAGCTCCAAAGACTTCCAGCTGTGCTTGAGGGTGGGCCTTTTGAAAAGATACTTGCCCAGCCCATCCTGGGCCCAGCCAGCCTGCAGAGTTTAGACAGGTGTCACCTATCTTCTTGAACAGTTTCACCTCATCCAGAAAGGAGTTCTCTAGGAAGTCACAGAGATGAGAGTCTGTGTGGGTAGAACCCAGGAAATGAAGATCCAAAAGGGCCTGGTTCAGGTTCTTCTTTATGACCATGGCGGCTTCTACCTCATCCTGAGTTTTACCCTAGTCATCCTGGGAAGGCTTCTGCACTTCCCGGAAGAGGGCACTGCCGTCACGCTTGTTTTGCACCTTCCGGAGATGCCGGGTGTCCTCAGCCTTTCTTCAGCCAACTCGAGCAAAATGTGGCCCATGTCCTCCAGCGCCAATAGTTGTGGACAAGATTAAAACCCAGAGACAGAGAGGTAGGTGTAGGAGGGCTGTGATGCAAGTTGATCAGGTGATTGACAGTAGCCTCTACCTGAGAGAAAAGGTTGAGACTGGAAAAGAGGTTAGAGGGTTGTCAGAGTCTTAAAGAAGGGGTGTCCCTGTGTCAGGCAGCTGTGTTAGGCGTGCTCTCTGATTTACTGGTCGCGGGCACTTTGCCTGATTGATTCATGAGCGTGTGGCTGCACCACGTGTGTATGGTCTCTATAAGGTTATGGGTGCTTGTACTCAGGGTCATTGCAGATGGCGGATTGCCTGCCCGCCGGTGTGAGAGGTTTGTTCTTGCTATTTCTTTGCCTGAGAAGCGGTTTCCTGCCTGTGTGCTTCTCTGCTATTTTGAGATTATTAAATGGAATGGCCCAACCCTTTCTGACTCTGCAGTTTCTCTAACGTCTGCCCAAATCCAATGTGGATCTGCCTGGCCTCTGACACCAGCATTACATCTGGTGGAGTGGGCAGGATTTGGAGTAGATTGGTACAGATCCACCGACACCCTTGAAGGGTGGGGTAGAACAGTGGTCACTGTTCTCTAGTATATGGTTCCTCATGAGTGTCCTTTTAGGGGCTGTGGGCCGTGTGCTTTTACAGCCCTCTGAGAAGAAACCAAGAACTTTGTGCAAGAGGCTACCTCGGGTCAAAAGCTCCAGGATGAGCTGCAGACCAAGCAGCAATGATGGTGTGAACTGGAGTGAGTGGTGGAGAAGGAGGCTGACCGGGTTCGAGAACTGCAGTGTGGGGTGCAGGCTGAGCACGGGGGGGCAGCTGGAAGCTGAATGTTGGCATCAGCAGTTGTTGGAGAAAGAGCTGTGTGTTGGGGAGTTCTAGCTTCAGTCAGAGAGCTGGCAGCCACACAAGGTGAAGCAGGCTCCAAGGATGGAGCAGCATCCGTGCAGGCAGAGTGGCTCTGAGCAAGCAGGAGCAGGCGTCTCTGACTCTTCTGAGGGGAAAGTTCGAGCTGCAACTGCTCTCTGCAGACTAGGAGCCTGGCCATGGTCACCAAGAGGAAAAAACCCAGCAGCCAAGAGTCCCTCAGGGCCATCCCCAGTTTCCTCCCAGGTAGTGAAACACTCTGATCTGGCCCTACACCCATGCTGAGCTGATAAAGTTGGGGGTGAAATCCAGGCAAAAACCCACTGAGCCTCGAGCAGCCTGCTTGCTGCAGTTGCAGGACATAGGGCTGTATGGCACCACGGTCTCTGGAACAGAGATGGAGCAAAGGGCTGTGAGGGCTGCTGCTCATTCTGCCCCCTGACTAACCGGAAAAATGGATCTGTAAAGGTTATCTGAATACAGATGTGGGTAGATTTCATTGCTGCCAGGGCAGATAGGGAGAAACTAGATGGCAAGCTGTGGGGCAGCTGTGTTATGCTTGCTCACTGGTTTACTGGCTGATTGGTGTATAAGCATGTGGCTGTGACGCCATGTGTGTATGGCCTATGTAAGGCTATGGGTGCTTGCGCTCGGGGGATTGTGGATGGTGGATTGCCTACCTGTCACTGTGAGGGAGCCATTTTTGCTGTTCATTTGCCTGAGAAGTGATTTCCCCTGCCTGTGGTCTTGTCCACCACTTTGAGTCTTTATTAAATGGAATGACCCATCACTTTCTGGCTCTGCAGTTTCTCTACCATCTGCCAGAATCCAATGTGAACCTGCCTGGCCTTGGCCAGAGGCATTACACCCTGGGTCTCTAATTCACTGTTGAAGCAAGAGGCAGATCCCAGGAATACCAAGGGCACTGCTCACTTAACATTGATTTTGATAAAGAAAATCAGTAGTCTCACACTAACTGTATAAGTTGAACTGACCATTGCAATTTTTGACATTGTCTTATGTGGCTTATTTCTTATATATTTTATTTCTCTAAATCCAGAAGGTAAAAATAAAAGTAAAATACCTTATTAATTAAATTTCTATTATGTGCATCTTTAAGTTATTTAAATTTAGTCCCCTATTACAGTTTTCTTCATATAACTTATGGACATTGATGAAAGAGTTATATGGTGTGGGGCAGCTGTGTTAGGCTTTCTTGTGGGTTTACTGGCTGCAAGCCCTTTGCCTGATTAGTGCATGAGCGCTTGGCAGAGGCACGTGTGTATGGCCTATATAAGGCTATGGGTGCTTGCGCTTGTGAGGGATGGGGGATTGCAGATGTGTGGATTGCCTGCCTGCCACTGTGAGGGGGGCCATTTCTGCTTTTTATTTGCATGAGAGGTGGTTTCCCCTGCCTGTGTGCTTGTCCGCCATTGTGAGACTTTATTTAAAGGAACGGCCTGACCCTTTCCGGCTCCGCAGTTGTTCTAACGTCTGCCCGAATCCAATATGAACCAGTCTGGCCTCAGCCCCTGGCATTGCATATGGCAAAAAGATTACTTCACCTTTAAGATAAAATAATTGAAGTCAAACTCTTTAAAACTATTCAATTCTTTTTTTATTATAATATTAGAACATTAAATAAAATGTATTTCTAATACTTTCTGAAGGATGCACAATTGAATTTCCGTCTCCAGCACACATGCCTAGTCTCCCTCTTCTAGTGTAGTTTTGTACTATTTCTAATTTGAGTGCTTCTTTCCGTTGTTCTCAATATAGTGATTGTAGGCTTATGCTACAATTTCATGATTGCTCAATTATAAGCATTAATTGACTCCAGTTATTGAAGATTAACTTCAGTTAATTATTTTCTTCCACCTATATTCCATGTTTTAATAATATTGCTTCAAATGATTATATAATTTTTAATAATATACATAAAGCTCTATTTCTTGATCCATCGACCTTTGATTTTCCCCCTCTCTCCTTTCCTTTTCTCCCTTGCATATCTGTCAGCATTCCTTTATATTGTCAAAAACTCATATCTCTTGCGGTCTGTAATATTAGACTCCCATGGTTACAGGTCTGTTTTGTTACAGTCTTCCTTGATATCACCACAGGTTAACTCTGAAAATTTAAAGCTGAGATATAGTGGTTGCCACAGTAAGATTGTCAATATAATTTATTTCAGAACCAGGTAGATCTGAGAGGAGTTGCTGTTCCTTGTCTCTGAACTTTTGCAACTAAAAAGGGAAAACCCTATGGCTTCAAAGCATTTTCCTTTTTAACACTTTATTCACCATTTAAAATCATTTTATATTTTAGTTTACTTTGTATTGTCTTTCTTACTTAGAGCTCTATATTTTTTCTTGGATTTTATGATTACCTTTTTTGTTTGTTGTTTGTTTTTGTTCCAGGAACTATATGCCTTCTTCAAATCAGTAAGGCCAATTTCTAAGGGTTTTCGAATGCTCTGATAAATAGTGACTTCTCCTTAGGCCTGCTGAACTGTTGCCACTTTGGGACTTTCTGGAGCCCTTGTATGGCACTTGCTTATGGTACTTGTTTGTTTGTTTTTCTTTCTTGTGGTACTTATTTTTTTAGAAAGGATGGATCTTAAACTTTCTCCATCTTATTTTCCTCACTTCCTACAGATAGTTTTTAGTCAGCTTTAGTTTGCAGTGAGGTTATGAGAGTTCTACAGTTCATAGTGATTCTCATTTCCTTCTACAGGTTTGCTTTTTTTTCTGAAAATTTACAGAAAAACTTCTTTATTGTTTTCACTTGAACATTTTGTATGTAAGATCTCTCAATAAGCTTTACAAAAATCAACCCTCTTGAAACTAAGTGAGCATTTTTTTAAGTGACAGAAAGGGAGACAGACAGACTCACACATATACCCCAACTGGGATCTGTAGCATCCACCAGGTATGAGAACAAATGTCGGAGACTTTCAGGAGTTAAGATGTTACTTTATTGGCCAGTTTAACCTGCGCAGGGGCGAACTCCCGAGATGTCCAGAGACACCGTGCCCACAAGGAGCTGCAAATGGGAGCCACGCCTGGAGCTTACAGCCAAGCCCTTATATATCCTAAGTGAGCAAGCATAGGACAGAAGCAGATGTGGCAGTTTAGCTATTGGCTAGGGAGGTCACATGCAGCATAGCAACAGGGGCCGGCATAGCAACAGGGGCCGGTTTTAGCTTAGTGGCGAATTTCAAACCTAAACTTCTGATAAGGGTCTCTGACCTTCTTTGTTCCCAGCCTCACAGGAGCCATATCAGCACTTACTGTTCCTTCAATAGTTACACTCTTTGGCAGCCCCAGTACTCCCTGAATCTAACAGGATCCACCTGGCAACTCCCATCTGGGGCTGATGCTCTAATCAACAGAGCTATCCTCAGTGCCTGAGGATGATGCTGGGCCCAACTAAGCCACTGGCTATGAGAGGAGAAGACAGAGAAGGGAGAGAGGGGTGGAGAAGCAGATTGTTACTTCTCATGTGTGCCATGACCAGGGATCAAACTGGGACGTCATCATTCTGGGCTGATGCTCTATCCACTGAACAACCAGCTAGGGTCCTAATTGAGCACATTTAATCTGAAGACATATGTCTCTATCTTTAGATCTAAATTTTTTTTCTGTTATTTCTTTGGCAACCCTTCCCCCTTTTAATTCTTGTTGGTTTTTAAATAGTTTATGATTCTTCCTATGGAGAAATATGGAGATATGGATTGCCAATATAGTCTCTAATATTTTCATCTACTTGTCTGTTTAGTTCTATGTTCTGAAATAACTTAGTTTCCATTCTGAATATATTATTTGATTTAATTTTAAGTACCATATTTTAAATTTTATATACACTTTATCCAAATTCATAACAGACTATATTTCATTGAAATAGTACCACCTCTAAACTCTCTGGACATATTAATTAGAAATAGCTTATTGATTGTTTACATGCTGTTTTCTAACCTAAATTTTATTGCTATTTCTTTAGCATTAGTTGTCTTATTTGTTTATCTTTACCCTTCTCTTTTGAACTATTAAATTTCAAAAATATCAAATGATCCTTAATTGATCACTGATAAACATAAAATAAAGGTTAAGCTAGATTAACTATGTTGCTGGCAGGAGTTTCCTCTGTTGTTATTGCCTGTTGCTTGAATGAGAGGGATATTTGCTGTGTGTGTGTGTGTGATATTTATATTGTAAGGCATTACTGTGACATTTCCAGAACATACCTATGAAGCAGGCATTCAGGTAAAAATCCAAAAGCGTTCAAATACCAGTACAAGGTCAGCTTGAGTAAGGAAGGTAAACAAATTCTCATTTTGGGAGCCATGGACTCCCTGAACATATCACTCAATCTGTATCTGGCATTGAAGCAAATGGCACTTTTTGATGCACAGGAATGGAGGTGGCTGGCACACGCACAAGTCTTTCAGATTGATTCTCTATCAGTCATCGTGCCTTTTGCCCTTCCTCCTACACCTTCCTTATTTAGCTTCTAACTCTAGGGAGTTGCACTGTGCAAAATCTCTATCTCCACTGCAGCTTTTCCTGTTGAATATACTGAGCGGTAGCTTCCTTTATTTTAATATATCCATCAAGGTGCTGCCATCAGTCTTCCGTCTTCTAGAAATTTATTCTAATGTTCTGACTGCTGATGTTTCCCTGCTGCCATTCTTAGAAGCTCTGCAGATATATCCACTTGCACATTTCTTCTCTGAACACTCCATGGATACAGAAGAATTTACTTTAAAATGTTATTTAAATAATCTGGAAGCAGTTCTATGAGAATTTTTTTTAATATTTAAAAAATTATTGATTGATTTTAGCAAGAGAGGAAGATAGAGAGATAGAGACATTGATCTGTTTCTGTGTGTGCCCTGACTGGGGATCGAACCGGTAACCTCTGTGCTTCAGGATGAATGATGCTCTAACCAACTGAACTATCCAACCAGGGATATATATATATATATAAATTTATTGATTTTACAGGAGGGTGGGTAGCGAGAAGCATCGGCTCATAGTTGTTTCTCTCTAGTTGTTCATTGGTTGCCTGTTTATGTGCCTTGACCAGGCAAACCTAGGGTTTCAAACTAGCAACCTCATTATTCCAGATTGATGGTCTATCTACTACACCACTAAAGGCCAGGTGAAAGTTTTAAAAAGTTATTTCATAAAGAAAAGTGATCCACTTATTTAAAGTCAATATCAAAGAAATATTCCCATATATATATATATACACAAATACATATATATATATATACATGTATATGTATATATAAAAGGAGTTAAGTTTCCTTTGTTTTATAGTATTTATACAAATCTCCAAGGATAAGCTAAATAAGCAAGAAAGAACTTAAAGAAAAATATTTTTATAGATTTGGAAAAAAAAGTGTTTCAATAATATTTTTTCAAAAGCAAAGTATAAATTAATCAATAGATTGAGAATATGTACTTTTAATTCATATAGCTGAAAAAGTTACTAACTTTATAATGTATACCACCTTTTAAAAAACTATTTTTTAAATTGAAAAAAAAAGTGTTAAACATCATTACTGAGTAAAAAAGGCTACAGGATATCAAGAGGAAAGCTAAGAAATAAAATGCCTAATAAATATTTTGCCATATGACTCAGCAGTACCTCCACTAGGTATATACCCCCCAAACTCAAAAACACTGATACGTAAAGACACATGCAGCCCATGTTCATCACAGTATTGTTCACAGTGGCCAAGACATGAAAAAACCAAAAAGCCCTTCAATAGATGATTAGATAAAGAAGATGTGGTACATTTATACTATTGAATACTACTCATAAATATTTTGCCATATGACTCAGCAGTACCTCCACTAGGTATATACCCCCCAAACTCAAAAACCCTGATACGTAAAGACACATGCAGCCCATGTTCATCACAGTATTGTTCACAGTGGCCAAGACATGAAAAAACCAAAAAGCCCTTCAATAGATGATTAGATAAAGAAGATGTGGTACATTTATACTATGGAATATACTACTCAGCCATAAGAAATGACATAGGATCATTTACAACAACATAGATGGACCTTGATAACATTATACTGAGTGAAATAAGTAAATCAGAAAAAACTAAGAACTATATGAGTCCATACATAGGTGGGACATAAAATTGAGACTCATGGACATAGATAAGAGTGTAGCCTGACCAGGTGGTGGGGCAGTGGATAGAGCGTCGGACTGGGATGCGGAAGGACCCAGGTTCAAGACCCCGAGGTCGCCAGCTTGAACGCGTGCTCATCTGGTTTGAGCAAAAGCTCACCAGCTTGGACCCAAGGTTGCTGGCTCGAGCAAGGGGTTACTCAGTCTGCTGAAGGCCTGTAGTCAAGGCACATATGAGAAAGCAATCAATGAACAACTAAGGTGTCACAATGAAAAACTAATGATTGATGCTTCTCATCTCTCTCCATTCCTGTCTGTCTGTCCCTATATATCCCTCTCTCTGACTCTCTCTCTGTCTCTGTAAAAAAAAAATAGTGTAGTGGTTACCAGGGGCAGGGGAAGGGAGGAAAGGGAGGGAGTGGTGGGAAGAGAGATGCATAAAGAAAACCAAATAAGAGATGATGAAGGATGATTTAACTTTGGGTGATTGCTATACAACATAATTAAATGTCAAAATGATCTGGAGGTGTTTTCTCTAAATCTATGTACTCTAGTTGACCAATGTCACCCCATTAAAATTAATTGTATAAATAAAAAATTTTAAAAATATTTAAATTTTGGAAGAAATTAAAAATTTTAGCAGATGACTCTCTTGTATACAAAAATACAATTGAAATGAATTTCAGCAAAAATGAGGGTGTACTAAGGGAGTCAGGTATAGTTTACTGAATCGAAAGAATAGGCACAGTCACTGGTCTGCTTCTGGATATCCTAAGTAACCTGGTACTTCCGAGACAATTACTCTCTGAGTGACTGTCCTATGTCCCACTCTCTGCTTGGAAATCTTATCTGATGGAGAAATGGAACATGGCAATTGATTGCCGGAATTATGTATACCTTCTTTCGTGGCCCTGGAGGAGAGCTCTTGTTCTATTGGCACAACAGCCTGTGCCTCGGTACACATGCCTAACATGAACAAATGAATATGGGGCACTGTGATTACACCAGACTGGTTCCCATGCTAAGAACTGTGTTCACAGGGTGGTGACTTGGTTGGCTACCAACAAAAGAAAAAGGAGACATTTTGCTGGCCAGATGATAGCTATACAATTGTATAATTAAATAAGAGGAGAATTTGTTAATGAAAGATATAAAAACTATGGAGCAAAATTAGTCTAAATCCTTTCTTAATAGACATTTCGACCCATGAGTATTTGGAGGATGTTATCTTACAAGGAAGAATAGTAAATAGAAAATAAAATAGCACTTCTTTTTTTATTTTTCAGCTTGGTCACTGCTGGCTATCACAAAGGTTTAATGGTCAAAGATAGATTAGAGTGTGTGGCATTGCCTTATAAAGACCAATAAGAAAATACATTTTTATGCATTTCTCATTATCAATTTTTTTTTTATCAAAATCCCACTTGGTGAGAGCTGTCCAAGCATGTAAGTGGTCCTTAATGGAAAGTAAAGTGAAAAAGTTGAATGGGCTTCAAGGGGCCCTGACTCAGCTTCCTCTTCTTAACATATGAGAATAAGCAGAGGAATGGGCTGCATGATGATCAGGATTGCTTATTAGTACTGAGGTCCAGTCAATGCACTGGACCTTGTCTTATTAGGTTAACAAGTAACTAATCTGGAGGAAAAAGCAAGGAAGTAGATGAGACAAGAGAATGGAGAGTCCTTTACTTTACGATGTAGCTTATCCAACCAAAGTTTTTGAATGTTGTATGATCACCTAAAGCTTGGGTCATGAATTTTTACTTTATTCACTAACTTAAGAGCTAGAAAGGAGTTTAGAAACTGCTGTTATTATTTTATACCAAACCCACTATTTTACACTAAGCTGATACCCTGAGTAATAAATAACGTTTTGAATTCAGGTTTCCTAACATACAATTGTGTGTGCTTTTCAACATATATGACTGTCTTTCTACAATTAACAAGATTTCTTCTTCATTAGCCATAGAACATGTATATGTAAAACACAGATACAGACAGCAGGGTGGCAACAGCCAGAGGAAAAAGGGGGGTGGAGTTTGGAGGAGGACGGCAAAGGAGGGGGGAAATGGGGATGGATTTGCTTGGGGCAAAGGGTGCAAGGTGCGGTGTGTATTTGATGTTATTTTGAGTTGTAAACACAAGACCTGTATCATTTGGTGAACCATGTCATCCCAATAAATTTAAAAAATAAATTAGTTAATAAAAAAATCTACTTCTCTCTTTCTCTATTTACTTTTGTCAGTGTAATCTTAAGAGAATTTGTTTCCTCTATAAGATTTTGTCCAATAATTAATATTTATTTTTCAGTTTAAGTTTAATAAAACTGTACCCAATATTTCTGTGTTTTTTTTTTATTAAAAATACCTTCAATTACTAAAGTTGTTCTCTCAATGTGTAGGTTTATTTTCAGGTTTAATTTACTATCTGTAGGGGAAATATTGTTATATGTTAGTGAATATTTTTACTTTTTAAGTAGTTTATTAATTTATGTACTAATTTCTCATGTAATTTGTATATTAGGCAGCCCCAGTACCTACTTTATACCACTGTTATAACTTTATCTTTAATAATATTATCAGCAAACAAATTAAATAAACAAATTTTACTTAATATGCCTGCAACCTTAAAAACATTTTTTATTTTTATTTTAGAACATTTTAGCAAGAATGATATATTTAACTGTTATTAATAATTTATTTAACTGTTTCTTAACATCATGCTTAATGTTAAGGAAAATAAAAAATCATAAGTAATAATAATTTGTAAATTTGCATATTTAAATTTGTAGATTTACATATGCAAAAATCTGGAATAAACATTTGCCTTAATACCGTAATGCTATCCAAACATATTAGGGGATATTCAAGCATAATGCCTTTTTAATTTTAATATGCACATAAGATCAATTAATGTATCACATATGCAAATATGAATTGAAGGAAATGACCCTGATTCTGAATGCTTGTTATTTCTGGACTTGGCATATGGCTCTCTCTAAGAGCAGACATAATGATTTCAATATATTAGCTGCTAATGCCATGTAATGAACTCTGATTGCTTTTAATTCGAGCATTACTTAGAAATTGCATGTTAATTTTTTAAAATCAGTTTTTGTTATTATTAGAATTTTGTTTTGCATCTAAGGTTTTAAAAATGGTAAGAATAGAAGATCATTTTGATTCAGATGTTTTAATAAAGCAAAAGCTGTATTATAAAGTAAGAATGTAGAATGTGACTCACAAAGTTTAAATATAAATACTTCTTAATAATCCAAAGTTTTAAAAAATGTTTCTATTAAATATAAGCATGGCAAAGGGTTAAAAAGGTTTATTTTGCTCATATTTTAAATAGCTGTTGCTGAATTCCTCTTTAAGTCTTTCCCAATCCCCCCTAGTACTTTTATCTGATACAGAAAATTACAAGATTGTCTGATTGTTACTGGTAGTGGTGGAGTTCATCATCATGGTGGCAGTATATTTATAGATATATACATATATCTGTATACACTTGATTACTTATTTTTATAAAACTATTAGATAAAAATATTCTAAAATAAACACTGATTTTTCTAACCCATATCAAGTAAAATGAACTATTTTTCCTTTTGTGGTCTGAAAAGATGAATTATTCGTAGAGAGCCTACATGAAAGCTAATAAATGTGAATATTTTTTAAAGAACTTTCTGTTAAGTTTTTTTATTTATTGATTTTAGCAAGAGAGGAAAGGGGAGAGAAAGAGAGACAGAAACATTGATTTGTCCCTCTATGTGCCCTGACCAGGGATCAAACCGGCAACTTCTGCAATTTGGGACAACATTCTAACCAATGGAGCTATCTGCCCAGGGCTAAATGTGAATATTTTTTATTTGATTCTTGTGGGAGTCTAAAAAAAGTACAATGAAAGCTCAAATTAAGCCTACTATTATGTACATTATTTTAACATTTAATGGACTCTGATGTACATTATTCTTAACATCTTGTTTAACTTTCTATAACTCGGTTTCCTTATGTAAGAGTGAGATAATGGTAATTAACTCATACAACTTTTATGGGAATTTAATGAGTTTATATATGGAAAATGCCTGACAAATGGTAAGGATTAAAAAAGTGTTGGTAAAGAAATGTTAAGTGGATAGTGTCCTTTGATCAAGCACAGGTGTCTCCTACTTAAGTCTCCTTCTGTCCATTCTCCACATTAGAGCCAGTGTTACAGCCAGTCTTAAATGTAAAATTTTTACATTACGATTCCTTTGCTTAAGTTCTTCAATGGATACATTCAAGATAAAAGTCAGAATCCTTACCATGTAATAAAGCCCTTGCATAATTCTGGCCCTTCCAATTTTCTTATATCATCCATCAATCTTTGTAAATCCTATCTGTCAGTTTATCCACACTGAATTATTTGTATTTTCCTGAATGTCATGATGTTGACTGCTCCCATGCCTATTTATACAATTCATTCTGCTTAAAATGCTTGCCCCAATTTTATTTTTTGCAAATTCCTAGTATTCTTTCTAGACTCTGAGATATAATCATTTGTAAGGCTAAGTGAATATTTATTTCTTTAATCTCATTGTTCCTATAACCTCTTGACTATCTTATGCTTGAAGATATTATAGGATATGCTATTTGTTTGCATGTCTTTCTCTCCTATAAATTACATCATGAATATTACATAAGGACCATGTTTAACATATCTTTTAACACACAGTGCTTACTTAATGCAGTATCTAGCACTCACTTTCAGTGAATATTTCTTGAACCTTATATTGAAGATGGTGCAGGAATTGCTCATAAAATGATCTGCAGTATGAGAAATTATGATACAATATTTAAATAGATTTTGGGTATTTCAAATCAATTTTGTATTCATGAGATATTGTTTCTGTTTTTCAAAAGCTGTATTTTCATGTTTAATTATGTGAAATATTCATCTGCTTTTAATTATAAATTCTGAAAATATTGCTTTATTTTCCCATAATATAGTCTTTGATATTTTTTTTTCCTACAGCACTCTCTATGTCTTATTGACTCTGATAACTTTTTCACTTCATGAAGAGAACAGAAGATAAGGCAAATTCACCTAAGGCTAATCATGAGATGAGCATTTTTATGTTTCACTTCCTCTTCTAAGACAAGTTAAAAGTGCCAGAAATATTGAGTGTGACTTATGACTATTCTTGCTGATCTAAACATATACAGGAGATGAGAATTATTCAGGGTTTATACAAAAGTTGAGCTGCAATATATTCAAGAGCATGAGAACTTTAAACCTTGTCTTTCTGGTTGAGATTTTAGGATGCCTCAGTATCTGTGGTGTACTAAAATGAGTCCCGTTATAGTCAGGGAAGGCAATTCGCTGTGTAGGAAACTTCAGCATTTCTTGGAAGTGTGTGTTTTTGTTTTCATTACTGTCCAGCTCATCAGGACTTCTATATACCTAATTAGATACTACTCATATCAATATTTCAATGAAGTACTAAGGTTTTGGTTCTTATCTCCTATGACTATTGGAGTAGACAGTTGGACTTTCATAAAGTAGGGCATCCTTACATTCCAGGTAGAAGTGATCAAGTAGCCATTTTAGGATTTATTTATAGACATTTTATTATTTTGTTTTATTTTAAAAGCTACTGCTTCTCACATATCTCTGATTATATAAAATGCTTTTTTTATAAAAATTATAAAACATTCTAAATAATTCAGTAATGGCTTATTTTATAAAATTATGCACAATTTTTACATATTATAATATCCATGTATAATATTTTAGCCCCTAGCTAACTTGATGTTGAATCATTACAGAGTTTCTTGTTTGCGTGTCTACGTGTGTATGTTTCTGAAGGATAAGAGAATATTCCAAGAACAAGTATCTCTCATAATTTCTTTTTCTAATTCACCATTTGTAATTTATAAAAATAAAATATATAGGAGCTTATCAGGGGTAGGATGTGTTCATCCAGCAACCTTGACTAAATACCTGGGAAGAATGATAACTGCTTATGAACTTCAGTGCATAAAATGGAGGTAGGCATTTGGAGAGTCACTACTAAAGTAAAAAGAAAACCAAAGTGAACTTTTCAATTCAACTGAGACATTAATCTGAAGAAGCTAAGACAAATAGGAGTAGGCAGCTTGTTGGCCAAGTATTCTTTCTAGACTCTGAGATATAATCATTTGTACAGCTAAGTTAATATTTATTTCTTTATTAGAATTATTAGTATTAGAGCAAGAATTAAGAGGGAGGAGATATGGCCTATGAAAAGTGAAATGTGAAAAAGCTTCACAGTTATATTAGTCAGGGTTCTCCAGATAAACAAAGCCAAAAGTTTGTATAAATATACAGAGGGAGAGAGAGTGAGAGAAAGAAAAGGAGCAAAAGAAAGAGATTATAAAGGCTGGCAAGTCTCAAGATCTACAGCAAGATTTGGCAAGCTTGAAATCTAGGAGAACAGAAAGTATAGTTCTGTTTAAGTGTGAGACTTCAGAACCAAGAGAATCAATGGTGTACTTCTATCTGAAGGCTGGCAGACTTGAGACCTAGAGAGAGCTGATGCTTCACTTCAGGTGCTAAGGCAGAAAACAAAAGTCAATGTCACAGGTCAAAAACCATTAGGTGAGGAGGAATCTTTCTTAGTTTGATGAGGGTCAGTCTTTTTGTCCTATAAAGGACTTCAACTTATTGGATGAGGCCCATTCACATTTAGGAGGGTAGTATGCTTTACTCAGTCTACCTATTTTAATGTTAATGTCATCAAAAAAGCCCTCATAGAAATACCCAAAATAATGCTTGGCTGACTATCTGAGCACCTTTTGGCACAGTCTAGTTGACACATAAAATTAATTATCTCATTAGTAGAAACAGAAAATGGAAAGTCGGTGAATTCACAAATCACATCTCTGACATCTTGTGAAAATCAGACAAAATGAGTACAAATATTCATTGAGCTTTAGATAAATTGGACTAAATCAGAGGGAGTAGAGCAGTGGTCCCCAACCTTTTTTGGGCCACGGATTGGTTTAATGTCAGAAAATATTTTCATGGACCGGCCTTTAGGGTGGGACGGATAAATGCACAGAATAAAATTATGCGACTGGTGTAAAATACTGTGGTATTTTAAAATATAATTGTCGAACTTACGAGACAAGCATCAAGAGTGAGTCTTAGACTGATGTAACAGAGGGAATCTGGTCATTTTTAAAAAATAAAATATCGTTCAGACTTAAATATAAATAAAACGAAAATAATGTAAGTTATTTATTTTTTCTCTACAGACTGGTACCGGTCCACAGCCCAGGGGTTGGGGACCACTGGAATAGAGGGTCAACTGAGGCAGAATTGAACAGGTGGAGTACCAGTCGTCAATATGATGAGTCTCCCTCCTCATGCCAAAGATACCATGATGAGAAAAAAGAGGAAACACACACACAAAGAAGTATAATTAGAGAGATTCTAGCAGGTAATTCTACTCTGAGATAAGGGGCTAGAAGTTTGGGAAGAGTTTACCATAAATTGAATCATTTGAGAAATATACAAAAAGATTAACTTAAGCCTGCATATTCACATCATATTGGACTATACTTTTTCATACTTTGTTTAAATCCATGTAAGTAACAGCTCATATGGTTTCATGCCTGTGTTGTATCTCCTGTTTTTGTTGGCAGCCCATGAGTAACCTTTGAGCTGGGTAAATACTGAAGTGATTGTCCTCATGTCTGTGTAATTTGTTCTAGGATCAGAAATGTTGTAGCAATTGGAATCTAAGATTACTCCCATTGCCTTGCTATGGTTGGACCCCCACTAGAGCAAGTAACAGAAATGGGACAAGGGAGTCAGCATTTATAAGAAACACCTGGTGGGAAGCTAAAAGGAACAAAGCAGAGTGAAAGGGTACTAAATAGAGGATAGAGGCACTTTTGAATCAATTCCCTTAGCTTCCAGCGGATCCTTAAGGCTAGGGACTATGTTTTACTTCTCCTGGTGTTACTTTTTAGTATCTTAAACCTTCCAGAGACACTAGAATGTCTTTGATGCTGACACTCTGGTATACTATTTTTGTATCTTCACTTTTTACATCTTCTTCTCTCTGACAACTGCTGACCTATAGTCACAGTGTTCAGCTTATAACAGTTCAGTTCATATTGGTTTAGTATTTGTATTTTTTAATAAAAAAAATTCTTAACTAACCTTTAATTAATGAACTCAGCAAAGTGTACAGATGGTTGCCCATTGCACATTGAAGCCCTGGTTCAAAAGTCTGTGTGTTTGTACCATTTGAGTTGAATGTTTACTGAGAATCACTTGTGTTTATTTCTAAACTTATTTATTCCAGCTAACATTATCACTTCCATCATAAACTGTAAGGATGCCTGATCAGATGAATTGTGAGTGTGACAGATGAAGTGCTAATGCTTCTATAAAAATGAACTTGATATCTTAAGATAGACTTGATGAAGTTGAAGGGGGAAAATCTGCTGCCTGATATATAGACAGAAAATGGAAAACAATTGGGAGAAAGTCAGAAAAATCTGAAGATATTCTATATCACATTGCTTAGCAACTGTCTTAAATTTCACTTCACTTTGAAGAAACTTGAACTGAAATTCACACATTAGATTGTAGTTTATGTAAAGAAGACAGTGCAGATTTTTAAACATTTAAATAAAAGATTTTGGTCTACACTAAAAATAATTGATGAATGGATGTGCATTTTATACTGCATTTTAAAATAAAATGTTTAAAATCATTATAGGTTTTTATAATCCCCCATTTTAATCAAACTATTAACTAATAGCTATACTAATATTTTTGACTATAAAACATTTACTGTGGTAAATTCAGTGTTTTTTAGCATTAAATAAAAATTAATTTAGCATTATTCATTGAATTTCTCATACTCTAACAGTATTTCCACTTTATGGTTGTTACTTATAAGCATAGGAATCGCTACTTTCCAAAATGTGTCGCATTCAATTATAGGAGATAAAATTTTAGTGATGAGTTTTAGTCACTAGGAAAATCATTAGAGAGGGAAGTATAGGACTTTAGTTAAAATGAGGAGAAATAAAGCAGCATTGGTGAAGTATGGAGAATGGAAACTAAGTTTGTGTAAGAGAAGATTAAAGGCTAAGAAAACCAAGAGGCTGCAATGAGCAAAGTGGCTCCAACCTCGCTATTGCATCTAAGGAGTCTTCCTGAAGGGAAATAAGTGATTCATCTGTAGAACAGACAAGTGTGTCAGCTTTCAATGTCATTCTAAAGTGTTTGTGATTTGTTTCTTTGTGTGGAATTATTAAATGATGCTGAATGGCAGTAGTAACAAAGATAATATAATTAAAGCCATATTTTAAGTGAAATCAATTCATTAGATAGAGGGGGCAGGAAGATGGAAGTTGTGGTAACTATTAAAAAGATGGTTTTAAATAAATCTTTGAATTATTTGACTCCAATTGTCTCATTTTTCATAATTACTTACTAATATAAACTAATATTAAAATTTCTTTAAAATCAGAATGCTATCCTTTTGCTGTTGCTATTCTTTGCAGTAATGCTGAATTTTCTAGCCTTGTAATTGAAATCATTTAACTAGATGATATATACATATATATATTTATTATTTTTATAAGACAAATATAATGATATATTTTGAATGGTTTGTTCTGACAGATCAGCTGGCTTGATTTACTTAGTTTCATAATATGAGTTGCTTGACCTTGATATATTTTTTAATACTATTGCTCTCCACTTTTCAATTTCTCTGACTTATGTCTTCTCAGTTTTATCTCTCCTTAGCTGACTTCATAAATCCTTCTCTTCTAATCACCTAACACTATCTCTGTATACCGCCTAATAGAGGATGCACATTAATAGCAATAGTAAACTCTAAACTGCAGTAAATTACTTGACTGAGATTGTTATCTAGGCTCTTTCCCTTATAAGATACATGTTTGTTTGTTTTTTCTGTGTCTCTCCTGAACAGGCTGTGTCAAAAATGAACAGCATACAAATATTTGATTATTAGATTTCTATTCGCTGCACCGAAGCTGAAATGCTGTGCCTGATCCACCATTTGTCATCAGGGTGGTAAATATTCAACCAGTCTGCTTGAATTCTTCTTTATGGACATAACTAGAACTAGAATTTATATGATCAAAAGAAAAGAAAAAGTTACAATTATGACTGTTCATGTTTGGCTAAATGAATATATATCCACTCTTGTGGACAAACAGGAAAGAAAATAAATAATTTAAAACTACTTATAATCTCAAATCATCATTTTAAGCAATAATGTCAACTTTATTGGAAAAATTTAATAGAGCTGAATATAAACATCACCATTTCATAATGAGTTGCATACTTCATCTCTTCCCTTATCTGTCTTTCATGAATTTCTGTATAATGCACCCTCGCATACCAAACTGAGCTTTGTGAAGAACTTGCTATGGGTCATCTGCTTGTACTCTGTGGTTTTATTGGTTGATAAATGTGTAGTAGAAATATGGATATCATCAGTCTATACTGTAATTGATAAGAGATTAGACTGTCCAGAACTCATTTAACAAATATTGAGCTCTTAATCTTGACTGATTATTTAGCCTACTGTGTTCTGAGGTTCAATCTGGTGTCAGGACACCGGCACTTTGGGCTAAGAATTCTTACTTTACTGAACAGTCCTCAGATATCTTTGTTATTTGCTCTTCCTTTCCTTGAACTCTTAATGAGGAAGTATCAAAGTGCTCAGACATTGGTATTATGTTGTTGTCTAGCTATATACTTCCTCCCTTGCTGATCTTACCCATTGTCATGGTTGAGGAGTATTTGCATGCTAATAATGACTGCTGGATTTAGATCTCCAATCCTAGACCACTTCTCTAAATTCTAGACTCATATATCAACTACCTACTCAGTATCTCCATTTAGAGTCTATGAAACCATGAATTATAATATAATAAAACCATGAACTCTTGACTTTGCAAAGCTTTCTTTACCTCTAGCTTTCTCGTTTTAGTTGAGTAAAACTACATTATTTTAGTTACACGGGCAAAAATGCTTTGAAAATTCCTTGACTCTTCTCTTTTTCTTACATCTTGGCTTCCAGTCTGTTAGAAGCCATTTGGTTTTACTTTTCAAAATACAACCAGAGTCAAACTCCTCACAACCATTCATGTCTGAGCCACAATATCATTTTTCTTTTAATTTGCAGCAAGAATTGTCCTATTAGAAATAAAACAGATTATGTTATTTAGCAAAAAACACTACAAAGATCTCTTGCTCACTGTACTGAGCCAAAATTATTTTTATGGCCCATCTGATTCCACTTGATCTGACTGCCATGTACCTTCATCACCTCATTCCTTAGTTTTTCTCTTGCTTACACTTCACTCACATCAGTTTCTTTACTTTTCCTTGAACACACCAGGCAAATTCTTGCTGCAAGACATTTGTACTAGCTCCTCCTTTTGCATAGGTTGACTAAAATATTTAATCACAAAATATCCACATAGAGAAGTCACTCACTTCTTTTAATCTTTGATCTGGAGTCATCACCTGAATAATCCCACCCTATTTCACAACTCTATTAAATATTTAACTCACTTGTCTTTTCTATCTTTATGACATATATAAACATATAACCTATAATTCTTAAATCCTTGTATTGTCTATTGCTATTTTTTTTTCTTTTTGAAATGTACCTCCTGCAGTGGCAGGGGACTTACTCTGATTTTCTTTTTCTTTTTTTCACTGATGTATAGTGGACACCTAAAATAATCCCTTGTATATACCAAATTGTATCTAGTCTAAAATGCACAGTTTTAAGCTTTTAAAATATCTTTAGGCCCTGGCCAGTCGGCTCAGTGGTAGAGAGAGCATTGGCATGGTGTGCAGGAGTCCCAGGTTCAATTACCAGCCAGGGCACACAGGAGAAGCGCCCATCTGCTTCTCCACCCCTCCCCCTCTCCTTCCTCTCTGTCTCTCTCTTCCCCTCCTGTGGCCGAGGCTCCATTGGAGCAAAGTTGGCCTGGGCACTGAGGATGGCTCTATGGCCTCTGCCTCAGGTGCTAGAATGGCTGTGGTTGCAACAGAGTGATGCTCCAGATGGGCATAGCATTGCCCCCTGGTGGGCATGCCAGGTGGATCCCGGTTGGGTGCATGCGGGAGTCTGTCTGCCTCCCCATTTCCAACTTCAGAAAAATACCAAAAAAAAATCTTTATAATTAGAATGTACTTTACTACTGATAGTAGATCATAAATTTATTGAAAAGATTTTTTTCTTCTTTGTACATAAAATAATATAGTTTATCATCAATGATAGACTACTTTTAATGAAATACAGAGGAAGACATCAGTGAATATTTGTTGATTAAAAGAATAAATGACAGAGAATGGATAAAACACAGTTTTTTTCCCCTATAATATTTATAGACTAGTTGAGTAGAAAGACTTATAAAGAAGTTTTTAAATCAGCACAGTACACAAGTTATATAAAGGTAATACTGGAATATAGAAAAGGAATTTATGCTTATTTAACTTATTGCTGAATGGAAAGTGGGGTGGGATGGTCAAAGGAAGTTGTTGCTACTACCATTAAGGAGACAAGAAGTTTTGTTAATACAGGGGGCAGCAAAAGTAGATTTACTGTTGTTTGTATAGAAAATAATATAATAATAAAAATAATACAAGAATAAACTCTTGTGTTATACATAATCACAATTGTAAACCTACCTTTGCTCCTTCCTGTATCAGGGTAGAAAATGCTAGGTCTGAGATATAAGAACATAGTCTAGAAAATGATCTGTAGTGTCAATTAAGAAGAACCATCTACAATTTATAATTATTAAGTTATAGGAGTTTGCCTTAGATTTCCTCTTGAACATTCTTTTAGGGTTATCATAAACTTTTTCCCTAATTGTGCTTATATGTGAAATTTAAGTTTTATGTACATTCATATGTATGTGCTCTTTCTTTATTGTGGAAGGTTTAGTGAAATAGCTGGGAAATGTGATTTCACTGCTCTTGAGAGTAATTAGAAAACAAGTAATAAATATCAGTGTTCCTGTGTTCCTACAGGATGTTCCTAATGTCTAGAAACAGAAACATTCTGTAGAAATCTACATTTTTTTAAACAAATTGAAGAGGCCCTTGATTGATAACTTTGTATATATTCTCTTGTTTCCTGACTTCATAAATACCCTCTGTAGATGTTTTCAAAGAAATTTTTAAAAAGTTAAAGCAA
Source organism: Saccopteryx leptura (assembly GCF_036850995.1). Classification (NCBI taxonomy): domain Eukaryota; kingdom Metazoa; phylum Chordata; class Mammalia; order Chiroptera; family Emballonuridae; genus Saccopteryx; species Saccopteryx leptura. Next base: position 41,804,214 of record NC_089507.1, read on the forward strand.
GAATTTTAAACCTAGGTCACTGAATTTCAATTTTGGGTTTATTATAAGGGAGAAAGGAAAAGAAAAGAGAAAAGGGATAATCAGCATCTTCCTTGCATGAAGATAACCATAAACAGTCTACTTTGTTTTGGTGTACTGGTAGGAGGCTCTTTTGTGTTTGTTTGGTTGGCCAATCTGTCTGGTGTTTGTTTGTTTTTTTCATAGTTAAGGACAGAATTTTGAAAATCTTTTCTCTGTAGTTAAATTAACTATCTAAATTACAACAAAAATTAAATTATTCTGTGCTTTGGGATTATAAAATGGAATGATGATCACAAACATAATATCAGAAATATATTGAAAATGTGGATGAAAGAACCAAACATACATAAAATTTACTTAATAATACATGGTTTAGTATAAGTATCAATGGGTTAGTACATATTTAATAGTAAAAAATAAATTACAAGTATCACATACCTATGAGGAAGGGAGTTCTTAAAAATATTTAAGATGCAGGGATGAATATTTATGGTACAGTATCTAGAAACTCTAACTCTACTCAGCTCTAATTCATAGAATAATGTGAGCAAAGAGATTATGTATAATTTCAAAATATCTTTTCTGAAGAGGAGGATACAGTTTATCTAAGTTAGCTATAATGAAATAAAATAATTATTCTGGCAAGTCTAATTCCTAGCACTATCAAGGCTTGATTGACTAGTTTGTTCATTTCTTTTATTGAAACTTATGGTTCACTTCCTATAATCTAAATATAGAACCATGTGTAGTTAGCTGTGAAGTATATATTCAAATGATAGCCTCTAGCAGACTATGTTCTACTTAAATAAAAACAATTTTATTTTTGCTCTTTACCTCTTGAACCCTATAATTTAGCATAGTATTTGATGTATTCTAAGTAGCCATTAATAAATATTTTAGAATAAATATTGAATATTAGCAAGCTGTTAATGTAATCTTAATAAAGAACAGTATATAAATATTTGAGATTGAAGAATAATTTTCATTTATTTTTCATGTTTCTATTTCCCCTCACCCATATCCAAGTCATCAGCACATCCTATCATTATCAGATCTATATCCAACTCCTTGCTTTCTCCTTAGTCCAATGTATTGACTTTTTTTTTTAACAGAGACAGAGAGAGAGAGTCAGAGAGAGGGATAGATAGGGATAGACAACAGTTTTTCATTGCGACACTAGTTGTTCATTGATTGCTTTCTCGCATGTGCCTTGACCGTGGGCCTTCAGCAGACCGAGTAACCCTTTACTCAAGCCAGAGACCTTGGGTCCAAGCTGGTGAGCTTTTGCTCAAACCAGATGATCCCGTGCTCAAGTTGGAGACCTCGGGGTCTTGAACCTGGGTCCTCTGCATCCCTGTCCGACCCTCTATCCACTGCACCACCACCTGGTCAGGCTGTATTGACATTTTTTTTTTGTATTTTTCCGAAGCTGGAAATGGGGAGGCAGTCAGACAGACTCCCGCATGTGCCCAACCGGGATCCACCCGGCATGCCCACCAGGGGGCGATGCTCTGCCCATCTTGGGGCATCACTCTGCTGCAATCAGAGCCACTCTACTGCCTGAGGCAGAGGCCACAGAGCCATCCTCAGCACCTGGGCAAACTTTGCTCCAGTGGAGCCTTGGCTGCGGGAGAGGAAGAGAGAGACAGAGAGGAAGGAGAGGGGGAGGGGTGGGGAAGCAGATGGGCGCCTCTCCTGTGTACTCTGGCCAGGAATTTAACCCAGGACTCCTGCACGCCAGGCCAGCACTCTACCACTGAGCCAACTGGCCAGGGCCTGTATTGACATTTTTAACAAGACTACTGGAATGGTCTCTTAATTGTTTTCCTGATTCCACTTTTATGCATACCTCCAAAAGTCTGTAAGTCTATTCTCCATATTGTAGTCAGTGCAATAATTTAAATTTAAAGTTTAACCGTATAATTACAATGTGTCATGGCTAGGTCTAGAATTCAGGACTCCTGTCTTCTTCATCTTTCCATGAAACCAAGGTGCTTCAGTTATAATTTGAACTCATACTTATGTATCAACTATTATCCAATCACATTTATCATTTAAATATATAATTTTATGAAAGAACATTATTTTCCCTCATATTATTAAATTATAATGAAGTACATTCAAGGGCATTAGAATGCTTTACTGGCTACTCCAAAAAAGAGATGCATAGGCCAAGCTTAGGGTCTCATCTTTTCTATACTCTCTATGCAAATCAGCAGATCTCCCAAGCCACCCAAACAGCTCAGCTAATAAAAATGCTCACTACTCCAAAGATTCTGTTTTGCCATCATTTAGCATCTTGGTTTATACTATATTTATTATTTTGTATTTCTCAGGCCATTACCTATTTAATGACTTATAATAACATCATTGCATATCAAAGAGCTTAATCTTCAATTGTTAATCTGGAATTAATTTTCTTAACCAACTGAATTTTCTCCATCCTCTCATTGACCCCAGAATAACTCTTCACAAATATTATATTCATTGCTACATTCATCTGTACTCCAGTGTGTTTGAAAAGGTACTTTGAATCAGTGTCTGAAGCGTGTGTGCTTAAAAATTTTAGCACCGTGTTGGCAAGAGTTTCTTTGCTTGCTAAAGAAATCTGGAACTAAAAGGCTTAACTGCACTTATACCTCCAAAAATATTATACAGAAACTATTAAAGTATCTTAGTAGTTCTAGTACTTAGGAGACTCAATTAGAATAAATTATTATTTACTTTTATTTAGTAGGTAAAATGGCATTTATGAAACTATTTTACATTAATTCAACAAATATTCATTTATCTACTATTATATCTATATTCCAGGTACTAGGAACACCATTGTCAAAAATATTGGACAAAAATCCTTATGCTCACAGAACTTAAGTGTAATTGATAGTAATGAACAATAATAGTAAGTGAAATGTAAGACATTTAGTAGGCAATAAGTGCTTTGGGGAACACTTCAGGAGAAAAGTGTGATGGAGAGTTTGGGGAGGAGGCAGTGTCCAGTATAAATCGAGAATGTCTCACTGAAAAGATGACACTCAGTCAAATCTTAGGTAGGAATGTAAGTGAACCATGGAAGTATCCTTAAGCAAGCATTACAAATGTACACTTTTATTATACATGATCCATAAATTGTATTGTGTGCCCACCACCCAAAGTCAAGTCATCTTTCACCACAAAACTTATATGATCTTATTAACCAATGTCACCCTATCACCCCAATAAATTTAATAAAAAAGAGAAAGGCATTGTAATCAGAAGGCAGCACCAATACAAAGACTGAAAATAGTATTCGGAATATTATAATTCATCAGTCATAAATTTGATTCTGCCCAACTTCCTGATATAAAGTTTATAATTATTGATCTCAAGAGTGTATTTAGACCATTTTATATAATGATTAATTGTTATGGAGTGAATTGTGTTCTCCTAAAATTCAGTGTTGAAGTCTGGACCCCTCAGTGGTTCAGAATTTGATTATTTGGAAGAGTCTTTAATGAGGTAAAGTTAAATTGAGGTCATGCAGGTGAACCCTAATAAAATATGACTGGTTTCATGATTAAAAGAATAGAATGGGACAAGACACAGAGGGAAGACTATGTGAAGACAGAGGGAGAAGAAGCCCATCTATAAGCCAAAGAGAAAGGCCTTAAAAGAAATAAGGCTGCAGAAACCTTGGTATCTGACTTCTAGTTTCTAGAAGTGTAAGAAAAATTTCTGTTGTTGAAGTCACCCAGCTTTCAGTACTTTGTTGTAGCAACCCTGAAAATTTGATACATTAATCTTTTAACTATTTAAGATGTAAAATAAACAATTTTGATAACCAAAGATTCAGGTTTACAGAATATAGTTATAGCACACCAAGTGAGTTGTTATGCTTTCCTGAAAATCTGTTAGTGATGCTGCTTACATATGGAGTATCCAAATGCCCCATCCACAGGAAGTACAAATAACTGCATTTATCTTTTACTGTATATTCTGTTCTAAACATTTAAGTCTGGATTAATAAGAATAAGAGTTATTTTCAGATTTTATCAAGGCAGACCTCCTAAATATAAAGCATAGCTGTGGAAATATTAAAGACCCTACAGTATTGGAATGTATTACAAGATCAAGCCAATTAGAAAATCAAGGTAATGGGAACACACTTTAGACAAATCTTGTAAGAGAGTTTAAGTAGTTTTAAAATCCTTGCTTCTAAAGGCATACTTGGCAGGCACCCTGTGCACTGACAAATATGATAACACCTTCAAAAGAACATGACAGCCAGCAGGGATGTCATGTTAGATAGCCTGAAATTTGTAAGCAGGTACTTTTTTGTCCCCATTAATCTTATAGGGGTACTACTTATGAAGTAAACCATTCATGGATAATCTGCCTGTTCTCCAGTCTTCCTTGACTAACTTTGTAAGAGCAAAGATTTATCAGGGAAAGGTTTTTCTGCATTGAACTCTTCTGGTTCTCCTTTCAGAATATGAAAAACTGCATGATCTGATAGCACAGTGTTCTAATCAAAACCCTATAGTAGCACATTTGCAGATTGCTGCTCCTTGTTCTTCCATGAGGCTTACACTGAATAAAAATAGACCTAATTCACTTTCATTTATCCTTGTCATTAACATGTTCAGTGGAAGAAAATCTCAACCAATTTTTGTTAATTGAAATTTGTACCAAGAGTTTTCAAGGAGTTAAGAGATGAGCCTAGAAGAGCTCAGTATTGCATCTTCCTCTGCCATGATTCTTCAATGTAAAATAACCTAGAAGAAAATCAGCAAGAGAAAATTTTGAGTCTGAATTGGTAGAGCTCTTCTTTGGTACCCATTCATTTTATTACTAATGTGCCTAAAATCATGATGATAATAGTCGCTGTCATTTATAGAGGTTTGCTTTTAATTCTATGTATTAGTTTGATTTTTATTATTTTTTCAATGCTCAAAAGTGCTTCTCTATATTTGGATTTATAATACTTTTATTACAGAGATGAAAAAAAATTGATGAACAGAGAAGCTAAATATTTTGTCCAGTGTTACACAGCTAAAGAGTTGATGGTGGATTCAAACTCAGACACTTTGACTTCGAAACTTATTTGCTTAGCCCTTAATATATACTACTTAAACAACTTATAAGGAATGAATGCTTGGTATATTTAAGTATCTCTATCTTCTTCTTTGAAAATGAAAGGCAGAAGTGACACATTTCCCAACCTGATTCTAATATATTAGTTTCATGTCAGTAAGGTTTGAAAGGATGATTTTGTGTTCTGACATGTATAATGAATGTTTTCCTGCCCCCAGGGACCCCTACCCCCGCTTCTCACCCATCTTAACATATGCCGTATCTCAGGACTTGATCTATAAAAATTATATTGATAGGGTCTCTCCTTCAAGCTTCCAGTGAGCTTAGCAATTGAGGAGCTCAGACAACACATTGGAAGAGGAGAATGAGATGGTAATTATTATTTTCTCTCCATCCTTGTGGTATAGCTAAGATACATTTGAGTCCCTTGACTAAAGATTTTAACTCCTTGAAATGATGTTCCATTGAGACGTCTCACCTTCCTTAGAACATTGGGTAGAAATAGTGTCCTAGTCTCACTGGTTGTGGGAAATTATACTGTCTTCCATAATCTTCCTATACTCTGCCCACAGTTTTGTATGTAATTGCTTTTAGAGGAATTTTGTTTTTGTTTTTTTTTACAGAGACAGAGAGAGGGATAGACAGGGACAGACAGACAGGAACGGAGAGATGAGAAGCATCAATCATTAGTTTTTCATTGCGCATTGCAACACCTTAGTTGTTCATTGATTGTCTTCTCATACGTGCCTTGACTGCGGGCCTTCAACAGACCAAGTAACCCCTTGCTCGAGCCAGCGACCTTGAGCTCAAGCTGGTGAGCTTTTGTTCAAACCAGATGAGCCCTTGCTCAAGTTGGCGACCTCGGGGTGTCGAACCTGGGTCTTCCACATCCCAGTCCAACGCTCTATCCACTGCGCCACCACCCGGTCAGGCATATGTAATTGCTTTTAAAGTTCTCCTTGACTCATCATAATTTGTAAATGCTAGATGTTTCTTTGGTGACCTTAATTAATACAAAATTTTAAAATTGTATGGCCTTACTGGGTGATGGGTATACAACACAAACAGCAGTTCAGACGCTATAGAAATGTTCACCTGAAACCTGCGTACTCTTTTTGATCAATGTCACCGTGTTAAAGATTTGTCTAAATAAAATTTAAAAATATTGTGTGGCCTAATATGAATATTAAGCTTATCACTTTATTTTAATGACATAGCATTAAACATGCTTGCTTATAGTCTCCAAATACGTATTTCCAGAATCTTTCCTAAAATCCTTCCCTGTTGTCTATCTTTGACTTATTAAATATCAGATATATCTAATAACAAATGAGTAATCTAGGGATAAACAAAATGAAACACCACTATGGGCTACAGTTGTGGATTCTGTCCTCTACATAGAAAAGTATATTTCTACTGTCCAAAATTTGTTAATGATGATTCATTAAAGTAGGCCTGAGTATTTTTGTTTACTAAATTTAGTTATTTAAAATTCCTTGTTTTAGAACAAAATAAGATAGCAGATATAGACACTTTTTTTTCTAGAAAATTAGAATTATCCTCTAACAACAAAACCTTGACCAACTGTGAGTTATAATTATAATCATCACCATATCAAAGAAATATTGATTAAGACCTCAGAGTCTGTGCATAATAAAATAACTCACAGGTTGCACCCATAGTTCCATTTCCTGAACAAATGAAGCTGTTTTGTGTAGGCCCTGCTTGGTCTCAGCCATATTCTTCCATTAGTGCTTCTGAGATCTCTATCAATGCTATACCTTTTTATATATTTCTGTAATATTATTGTTGTTATCTTTATTGTTCTGGCCTAAACGCTGCCCTCTTCATTTTGAACTCTTTACTATTAGTGTATGGATCTTCTTCATGAGCTGAAAACTGAAACTGATATGGTTAGTTTAATTGGAACTATTTGGACCAAAATCATGGGATTTTTTTTCCTTGTGTTTACTACTTAACTCCAACTTGTTTGGTAGCCATGATGAAATTTCCAAGCAGTGCCAAGAACCTTGCTTAATGAGGATCTGGTTTGGGATGAGGACAAAGCAGGAAGTAGGAGACTAGCCCATCACCATCACTACAGAAAAACCCCAAATGTATATATTCTACTGACTGGGTTAAGTTATATCTCTTCCATACTCAGATAATAAAATTTTATATGATCTGCACTTTCAGCTTTGTTATTATAAAATGGAATCATTTTGTTACCTCAAATTGCTTAAAATGTTTCTCATTCATATGTATTCATTTACGTACCTTACAGCAGTAGTCCCCAACATTTTTTGGGCCACGGACCGATTTAATGTCAGAAAATATTTTCACGGACCAGCCTTTAGAGTGGGACAGATAAATGTATCACGTGACCGAGACAAGCGTCAAGAGTGAGTCTTAGACGGATGTAACAGAGGGAATCTGGTCATTTTTTAAAAATAAAACATCGTTCAGACTTACATATAAATTAAATGAAAATAATGTAAGTTATTTATTCTTTCTCTGTGGACCAGTACCAAATGGCCCACGGACCGGTACTGGTCCGCAGCCTGGTGGTTGGGGACCACTGCCTTACAGAACTTCACACATCCTGGTGGATAGGGACAGAGTTACCAAATGCCCTTATTTGAGAATATTGCTAAATAAAAGCAGAGGTAGAATTTAGTAGTCTCAGACATTAACCACAGGATTATCCACTGCTTTTATAAAGAAATCAGTTTGACTCTTGAACATGTATCATTTTCTCTAATAGGGATAGAATTGGGGACTTGGCTTCAACCCTGAGAAAACACAATTTTATATTATTCCCTTTAGCGTCAACAAAAATGATCTTCTTCATGCTATGATTTTTTTTTGAAGCATTTTATGACCAACTTACATTGCCTCACCTTTGTGCTATTCCTCTTTGAGGATAATAATGTGGTAAAAAAGGTTATAGTAGTCTTTTATTTTAATTTTTTCTCTTTCTCTATTAATAAATGGATTAATTTGAAAGAAAGTAAGAATCAGACAACTCAGTTGTTGCAATCATTTCAGAATACTTTGTTGGCTATTGATTGATTCAGTTAGAATGCTACATGTGAACAGTTGTGATCTGATTCCAAATAACAGTTCTGATTTTGTTTTGGTAGACTATATGTGACTTAAAGCAGTAGTTTACTTGAAAATAAAAGCTAGGTATTTTTTATTTTTTTATCATGTTTACATAGAGAAGTCATCATTAACAACAAAAAACAGTTTTCTATACAACAATATCAAAGTGATGGTGCCTGTTAAGAGCAATGTGATGTATACCCATTTGATAACACTTGTTGTGTTTGATAAAATCAAAGAGTTTATTAATACCTAGAAGAAGGAAAGGTTACTATCAGTGTGTTTGTGCCAGCCAAATGACACTGATGACTGAATAAATTATATTTATATTATTTTTTTATTCTATCTACTCTTATTCTAAATGTATACCTGTGTAACACTTTTCTCATAAACCTTATCTAATAGCTGCTAAGTCCATGAATAACCTGAAATGTCATCTCATACAAAATGAAGAACAGAAAGGCTAATGTTCAGTAATATCATACTTAATAAAATCTCAGGACCACATAAGATTATATTATGGCATTCTACATTTAATATGTGGGGAAAGAATTAATGTATAATTTTAAAAGAAATATATTTTAATTATAAATGTTATTAAAATTAAAATTATACATTAGATGTGTTTTAATTTAACTCTATAATTTAATTTCTTTAACTAGTGATAATATGTATCTTGAAAAATTAGGTTTACAATTGTGTATATGCAAATAAAACAATAATTAATAAATGATAATACAAGAATAAACTGATTTGCATACTTATAACTATAAACCTACTTTTGCCCACCTTGTATATATTTAAGGACAATAGAAAAAAGCATGTAGTTTGCTTTAAATTATAAACTTTTGAATTGAGTAGAGTAAAATTAATAAGTAAGTTTTATAATATGAGTTAATTCAACCAACATAAAAAGAATAATAACAAGATGTCTGACTACTAAGGTCCATCCTTTAAATTCTAACTTTCCATGCCATGACAAACAGGGAAGACTCTCAAAGTATAGTCAATAGGACTATTTTGTCTTATTGAGAGATTACAAAATGATTACATTGATCTGTTTGATATGAAAAAAGAAAGTCACTGGACTGGGAATAAGAGGTCTGGCTCTTCTATTACATGGTTGTATAATCTTGAGAAATCATTTCACCTCTGAGAATCTTATTTTCTTCACCCAGCAGTATCAAATGATGATTGAGATTACTTGTTCTGGAACGGATTTGCTAAGGTGAAAATTGCAGTCCACCATTTATGTGTGATATTGGGCAAGTTTCCTAATGTCTCTGGAGCTGTCGCCTCACTTTCACATCACAGATTATAGTACCAGTTTGTAGTATTGCTTTGAAGACTAAATGAGTAAATACATTTAAACCATTTAGAATAGTGCCTAGTCTGTTGTAAATTTTTAATAAATGTAGTTGGATTTAACATGCTGTGATGCTGTTATGAACTGAGTATTTAAACTTTATTTTCATTGACGTATTGCATTTATTCAAGATATGAATATAAAATGAGAACACTGCCTTCTAGAATTTAGCCAACTTGTTCATTTGAAATTGTATACTTGATGAATTCTTTGCCAAAGAGTAAAGGAGGGCTGTGCCACTTATGGTATACGACATTTGGCTCAATTCAGATGAAGACAGTTTGGCATGTGAGATTGTCAACACTCCCCTCCCTTCTGACTTATCCATTTGCAAGATTGGCCCACAAGCAGAAATTTGGTAAAAAATTCAAACAGGAGGTTCATTTGGTACCCAAAGCAAAGAGAAAAGAGGTTATTTATGGTGTTATTGATATGGTATCTGTTTTCTCTCAGCTTTGGGAAATTAGCTCTGAATTCTCTAAAAGGATTTTACATAAAAGCTGTTTTGAAGATGATGTTTGAGAGATCTGGGATACGTGTGGCAGATGGTAATATATAAGCCACAGTTGGGGTGGATAATATTGTCCTCATCACAACAAAAGATTCTGTAAAGCTTCAGAAATATAGCAGGCAAAAATTTTTTTTCCAAAAAGTATTAATTGTGGTAAAGGATACAGAACATAAAATTAATCATCTTAACCATTTTTAAATATATATTTTATGGTGTTAAGTACATTTACATTGTTCTATGAGTAATCTCCAATATTTTTTTTCATATTGAAAAACTGAAATTCTATACCCATTAAACAAATTCTCAGTCACATCTCCTACCAGTCCCTCATGAACACCATTCTATTTTCTTTCTGTATGAATTTGTGATGTCATAAGTATTTGTCTTTTATGACACTTAACTTCACTTGGCATAATATCTGCAAAGGTCATATGGCAGCATATGGCAGAATTTCCTTCTTTTTAAAGGTTGAATAATATTCCACCATGTTGTATGTATAACATTTTTATCAATTCAAATATTAATAGTCACTTTGGTTGTTTTCATCTTTTGAATATTGTATACAATGCTTCTATAAACATGGGTGTACAAATATTTATATCATTTCAAGATTGTGCCTTACATTTTTTAGTATAAAACTAGAAATAAATTTGCTAGATTATATAGTAATTCTATATGTAGTTTTTTTAAAGAACCTCTATAATAATTTCCATAGTGATTCTATAATTTTATATTCCTACCAACAGTGCACAACTGTTCAAATTCTCCACATTCATGCTAACACTTGCCATTTATTTTTTATTGTAGCTATTCCAATGTGTGTGAGCATAACAAGTACTTTTAAAAATTTTCTTTTCTTACCATTAGGTTATAAATTCCTGAGGGCAAATATAATAAGTGGCTTGTTTACTGTTGTATTTCTGCTGCTTTACTCAGTGTTCAAACTCAATACAGGTTTAATAAATGTTTTCTAAATACAAGAATAAAAAGAGCATAGCATAGTGTTGGCACCTTGCATGCTTTGCAAATCTATGATATGCCAGAGAGTAGCATCTCAGGCAAGGTGATTTCCTAACAAGTTCAGGAGCATATCAGTGATGACCTACTTCTCTTGAGAGATTAACAGGCAGAAAATATCAACAAGAAGACAGCTGCTGAGGAGAAAATCAGGTACAAAGAAATTTCTATAAGCATACAGATATTACCTTAGCACATTTTAGGCACTTGATGGGTCTTTCTGGAATTATTAAAGGGTTCGTTAGATTAAGTAGTGGTAAGAATGAAAGACAGAAGGGATGTTGACTTCTTACAACTAAGATAAGTCAACAAGTTCAGATATTGCAATTTAAGTGACTACAGTTTGATTTTAATTCTTAATAACTATCCTGATCTTAAATGGGCTAAGCTTTCTCTACTTATGGTTTATTATTTCTGGGTAACTGACTCATTAATTTGTCACATTACATGCAAATTTGTGGCGATCTTATTTCAAGCATTACTGTCAGTAATTGATGTAAAGAAGAATTGATCATGGGCAGCACAAGTTAGCTTTATATTTTAGTGCATGGCTTCAAAATGAGCTTGATCTGACAATGACTTCCACTAGATACTACTTTCTTTATTAAAAAAGGGGGTTCTACAAAACATAGATGATTATAGGTGCTAGTTACTAGTGCAGAGGTAATAAAAATGTACAGAAATAATATGAATATTTACTATATTGTGGCATATGTCATTGTAATACTATATGAAAGAGCCCAAACCTACAGTTAATTGAACTAAAAATATAGGAAGAATTTGTTAATTTGCAGTGGAAGTGGGGTCAATAATAATAGAAGATCCAAAGAAAGCTAAAGTTATAAGTAAGTAGAGACTGTATGTTTACCTAGAAAACAAGGCAGTGGAGGAAAAATAATAAATTAGATGCATATGGTGATTGAGGAGCAGATGGAAGAGAGGTATCCCATGATTTCAGAGGGAGCAGGAGTGAATAGCCTCAGTCTGGAGTTGACTCACTTTGTAATGGATTTTCTATCCCAGGCCAGTCTATAGACATTATTAAAATCATCCTACTTTTTCTTGAAGTAACGTGAGATCAAAGGATGGAAGTAACTGTTCCATCCTTTAAGATCAGCCTAAAAAGAGAATTATGTTCCTTGGTTAAATCCAATCCCAAACTTGCTTTTATGGACTGATAGCAGTTTCATTCTCTGCTAAACTTTAGTTTGTAAATTGGTCAAATATAATAGAGGTTCAAGCAGAAAGTTTTCTCATGTTATCACTTACTGTCTCATATTGTGTGGATCACCAGCTTTTACTATGAAAACTTAATCCTAGAATTAAATACAACTGCCATTTATTGAGTGCTTTTTATTCAGCAGGTGTCTGCTAAAGATTGACATAACCATGGAAACTTTTTTTGGAAAATTGACTGAGGTAGAAGATTTTTATAAGTTTCAAAGACGAGATCCTCCAAAGAACCCCTGTAGACTACCTGGTGATAGACAAACTGTTTTGTTTGCCCTATGAAGAGTTGTCTCCCTACATGATTACCAATGAAGATATCAAATTCTGACTGGTTGTTTTCACTTGAGTTGATTACAATTCTACAACAACTAAGCATTTTTGCAATTATAAACCAGTATATTTTGTCATAATATTTCCTATTGTAATTGTTTCGCTTTAAATATAATTACAGGATATCTGTCTCTCACCCTTATTCTCTTGACTCATCTACCTTTTTCATAAGTTTTCATTGAAACCATTTGGAAACTGCAACCAGGATGATCTTTTTAAAACATAACTGAAATAAAGTCATACCTCTGCTTAAAACTCTTCCATAGCTATGCGTTTTATTCAGCCTAACCTGCCAAAATTCCTAAACGTGACCTAAAGGCTTCAATGTGATTTTGCCTTGCTTTCCTTTCTGTTTGCTTGGTTTATTTAAGCTTCTGGTCTCAGGCGTTTCCTCTGCCCAGAATAATAGTAGGCATTAAAAAAAAATAAACTCATTTTTTTAATTTCCCCATAATCCCAGTTTTTTTAAAAAAATTATCTGACATGGACACTCAATATACTATCCCAGATTATTCCTATCCTCCCCACTGCTATAGAGTTTCAAAGAGTGGCCTTGCTCATACCAAAAACCTTGACATTCCCTGTACAAATAGTTTTGAACTAAGATGGGCACCTAAATAAAAGTCCTTCCCTGAGACTTTGAAGTGGGTCAAAAAAATTGTCTTATATTTAATTTTTCCAGGATAAAAAAGATTAAACTTCAGAAACTGTTGGAGGCATTCATTTTCTCTTAAGTGAATTAAAGGTGCAGAAATTTATCTGCAATAAAATATATGCAAGTAATACCACATTAACATGAGCTATCTGTGGTCATGTCCCTCCTCCCCCACAAGAACTTCTTGGGTTTCCTTTGATGCTTCTTGTAGTCAATGGTTCTGACCTCTCCCTTATCACACCATTACCCATAGCCTTATATTATATTTTATTATACCACTGTATCCTAATGATAATATATTGGAAGCCTTATTAAGCCATTTGCACTTTACTGATCCTAAAGATTAACCAAAGTTCTCTATTCCATCTGAAAAACATACCTCTCATTGCAGGTGTGTTTGACCACTCTTGACTAGTAGGTTCCTGTTTGATATCCCACCCACTCCTGACTCTGCTCCTTGAGTTCAATGCTTACCTAGATTCAGACTTTCTTCTAAACTGTGCTAGTTGTTACCAAGTTGAATTACTAAATTAAGTTATCTGTTACATAAACCAATGGAATATGAGTGCAAAATTAAAAACTATTTCTGTTCCCATAAAAACTAAATTGAATACTTTGGAAAGATTTAAGAAAAAAAAAGAAAAAAAGAATTTTAAACAGTACTATAAAATTAGATGTGGCCAAGTCAACTCTAAAAGGTTAAGGTACAATTATATTTTAAAGAATTCTACTTATATTTTTTATGTGTCTCCATTCTTGATACAATTAGAGAAATTGTAAACTGATGTTAACTTTTGGGTGTGGTTTATTCAAGATGATTCTACTCTCTAATCAAAACTACACTCAACAGAAGCTTATTCCCTCTATCAAACTTTTAGTAAACAAATATACACTTTCATATTTATTAAAGTAAAATAGTTAAGATAGGAATGTGCCAATTTTTGTCCATAACTTAAGGTAAATTTTAATCAATCTACCAAGTGCCAAATTATCTTGCATTGAAAATCTCAATTTTACTCTCGTCCTATTGATTCAAGTTCATATGGAGTCTGTCATTGTATCTCTTCCCCCTAAAAAAACTATATTATACAATTTTTATGGATTTTGGGGCACTTTTCCATAATCAAGGAAGCCAACTTGAGGCAGTAAACATAATGGAAATAGTGGCATTCAGAGGTAGGCGTAGCTAGGACTGAATAGTAAAACATTAAAGTTAATAGGTCAGATTTGTTTTCTTGCAGGAAGTAAATTTACTTCTACTTTAAATAAGAAATATAATCAGTGTTTTTGTTTATTTTATCACTTCTACATTTATATTTCACCTTTTGCTAAAAGGATTTGAAGTGGCTTATATTTAAAAACAATTTATTAAGATTGAACCATTAATGGAGAATTGTTCTTATCAAGTATTTGTTGCAATCTAATTCTATGTTGTATTTAAGAATGTCCTTGCATTTTAAAAGTTAGAGCTTGGAAACATTTTGGGGAAAAAAAGTCAGTATTACCCAACTGCATATGTGTTTTCCTTCTTTCTTTCTCTGCCTACCCTTTGTACATTTTAGTAATATAAAAGAAACTTTAACTATATGATTCAATTGCAGACTTAATTAAAGCTATATAAGAAGGTATCTATAATAATTTTTAAGATATGATTTGATTTTGTATAATTGTGTACACATTAACATACATATATGTAGTTATAAAAAGGAAGGTGGTTACTTTTGAAGATTAATGAGATAGAGATTTTAGATTTTAGATGTCACTAGAAGATCTATAAAAATCAAACTCAGGACTTGCCTACTTATAGATTTTATAGTAATTTTAATCTTAAAACTATATAACTAGTTTTGCTACTTTATACCAAAGACTGCTGATCTAAGAGTTATAAATGTCTTTGTTTTATTTTCTGCAATAGTTTCTAAGCTATTAAATAATCTACCACATTGCTTACAGGTCTAATTTATGGAGCTATGTATCTGCCTCATCATTTGATTGACAACAGTAAATTTACCGGTTTCTAGCAGACCTTTCAGACAAAGTGACTCCTTGTAGACAAAAGGACTCCTATGCTTGGATGAGGGCACAACAATGTCCTTACATATTCTTTAACCAGGGATTGACTAGTGGTGTTTTCATTAAGGCATATGGTGTTGAATAAAATCAAAGGAGAATGATATAATATTTATAATTATTATAAATGTCCAAGCCCTGTTGTGGAAGAAAGAAAATGCTGAAAATTTAAATTTGTTTTAACTCAGTAATCCTTACCTTTTGGCTTCTCAAAAATATAGTTAGAGTTGACTGATTCAAAAATATAGTAGATCAAAATAAAGGATGTTGGGTTTTATTTTTATTTTTTAATATTCAATATGACTGATGTGTGATTTTTATAGGAAGTTCAAACACAGAGAAGCAAATATCTATTTCATTTAATAAAATATCCATTTTAAAAAAGTTGAGAGGTTTATTATAGTTCTGATATGCTCATTCCATTAAAGAAATTATTAAAAATTGCTTCGGGATGTGGCCAAAATAATGAAGTACTCAGAGTAATGTCTTAAAATGTCAGCCTTACAACTAATGGCTTCTGAGTAGCCATTTTAAATATTAAACCATTTAAACTTATCTTCTTTGAATATTTATAATTTTGAGAGACTCTGTAAGTATTAAGTATGTATACCATGGTATATTTTTATGAATTCATGTTTATATGTATGTGTATGTGTACAAGTCATGATAATCCAGGGATTCAGGTTGACCCTAATTTCATCAATGTGAATTTGAATTTTGAACAAATAGGTATCACTAAAATGTGCCCAGCTTCACACTTTCAGCAGCCTGCTTTCCTATATTTAATCCAGGTCTTAGCAAAAAGAAGGTCACATCCAAATATAGTATTTATAAATTTCATAAGGGTAAGCACTCAGAAATGTTTTGTAATGTTTCTTATGCCCCTAAATCCAAGGAGATTGCCAGGGATTTTAATTGAAGAATTGAAAGTTACAGGCTACAAAATAAGGACACCTGAAATCTATCATTGCCACTTACTTGATTGTCATGCTGGACAAATTCATTAATCCTCCCCCCAATTTCCTGTGATACAGAGTGGACCTACTACCTGCTACTATATTTATATGAGGCTGTATGTATCCCTGTTGTGCATGATTACTCCAGTTCTACCAAGAGCTTTTACACTCGTTAGATAGTAAACTCAATCTAATTTTTAGTGTTCTACCAATTCACAGCTTGTTTAAAATTTTTATTTTAAATCTATGCTAAATCCTTTTATTAAATACATAAATAACTGATATACTCATTTTATTTAGTATGAATTTTGTGTTACACTGTTCTATTTTTTTAACGTCCTTATGGTAATATAAAAGTTGTTGTAACTTTTCAGCTGAATAGTATGTTTGTGTGTGTGTGTGTGTGTGTGTGTGTGTGTGTGTAGTATGTGAGGCAAAAGAACTTAACTATATTGTTGGCATAGTAACAATACTCTTTCCCTCTTTTTTAAAGATTAGTGCAGGTACCTATCTGCTTAGATAATAGAATGTCAAAATGTCTTCAATGTACTTGACATTGAGCTAGCTAATTCATATGATTCACACATTTTTCTCCCTCAAAAATAAAATAAAAATTCAAGCTTTAATAGGAAAAAAAATTATAAATTATTTTTGGCTTCAAAATATATGTACTTTTTTATTCTCTTTTGATATTTCACAACAATTTCCACTTTATAAAAGGGGGATATTTCTTATTGGGGTGAGTCTAAATTTAATGCTAAAAGATGAAGAGATTAACTATTTAAAAGGATAAGAGAGAAGAAAGAAATACATGACTATAGTTTCACAGGGATAAGATAACATCTAAATTACAAGAGACCAACTAGCCATGGTTTCCTTAGTTGCTATGGAGTCCTGGGGAGGAGATGGTATTTATCTACTTAGGAGTGATAACGGCTTCATCAACATTGTTAACAATATCAATGGCTGCTGACAATTCACCAAAGTTAGGGATCAAAAAGTAATCATTACATTTGACTATAAAGAGATGAGTAGAGCTATGCAATCCAGTGTTGTAAATGTTGTTGTGTTATCTATTTTAGTATCTAAACCTGGTGGCAGAGAAGTTTGAGGTCACAGAACAATGGAGCAGTGGTGACAGAAAACAGAGCCTTCCAATTCAGACAATGATCTATAAACTAAAGGCATCAGCCCTACCTAGGAGCTTGTTAGAGATTTAGGAGCTCAGGTATCTCCTCACAAATACTGCATCTAGTCTTCATTACAGTAAGATATTCAGGGGATTACCTGGTGTATTAAAGTTTGAGAAACCCTGGTGTAGATACCAGTTTTGAGAAAGGTTGACTGTGATAGAAGATATAATAAATGAGTTTAGTTATTATTATTATTATTTTAACAGACTGAACTCATAAAATTATGTCGGATAGAGTTTAAAATATATGAATTACATATACTATACAGTCAAACAATAACAAAATATGTTATTTTAGTTTATAGATTTGGATGAGTCTCAGAGAAGTTAAGATACTAAATCAAAGTTATAAAATAAGATGTTGGACCATATTTCAAATGTGGGTCTCTCTGTCCTCAGAGTTTACGTCCCTTAATATGATTAAGATTGATTCTTAAATGATTATGATTGTTCATTTTGATATTATCATTGATAGTACCAAAGGATGCAGAAATTACTTAATTTATTCATTTCCTAACTATCTAACAAAGCAAGGCAAATCAAATTGGTTAATCAAATAATCAATGAGAATTTTTAGAAAATATTTTATGAAATGGTGGGTTATAACAGACATAGTTCCTACTAATTTTGGTACTAAATAGTGTAAAAAACTTGAATATAATTCCATGCAATTATACTCAGTCCCCCACCTGGTAATCTACATGGACTGTGGTTCTCATCCCAGACAGTCTCCATGGTTGAAGTACCCCTTCCTGAGCTGCACAGCTAACTCCACTCGAGGAATTGTCCTTAAGTAAAGGAAAGTGTTTTGTCCTCTCCTAGGTTAGCTCACATTCAGTGAGGTCACATAGTCGTGTAGGTATAAAGACCTAGCCTTCTTGCTTCAGTGTGGTATGATGAAAAATTCTGAGCTCCAGAGTGCTATATGGAGTCAGCTGAAGCCCCTCTTGTGAATGCCTCCTAGTTGAATTCAGTGGTGGGCTGGAACCAGCTCTAACTGCCTCACGAGGACCAGTTTTGTGCGTCATTCCCAATTCCACATTTTGTGAATAGATGGTAGTAGCTTGACAAAAATTGGAAGATGCTACAAATCAAAAATTTATTTATTTTCCCAGAAAACTTGTTGTTGATGTGTTACCAGCACATCACAGGTTCAGGTTCTGGTTGTGTTCAAGCCTGCATTTCTTACTTTACATTTGTCATTTTAAAGTGCATTCCTGAATAGATTCCAATTATGCACCCCCAATCTGTTTCCAGTAAACTCAACCTAAGACAGTGACATTTTGCAGCATTCAGATATTTTCAACATTTTACAGTCCAGTTTAGCCAATTATGGCCAAAGGGCCTGTGTTTATAAATACATTTTATTGAACACGGTCACACCCATTCTTATACTTATCATCAATGACTGTTTTCATGACAAATGGCAAATATGTATGTGGCCCACCAAACCAAAAAATATTTACTATCTGGCCCTTTACAGAAAATTTTTACTGACCTCTGGTCTACTGAATAACTTTTATATCTCTCCAAGATAAATAAAGCTTAAGACATCCGAAACTAATCTCACTATCGTTCCTACCCTCCGTTTCCTAAACTGTTCCTGTACCTGAGTATTTCTTCCTGTTTCCAGTGTCACACTCCATCCAGTTTCCCAAGAGACAGTGGAATCCATATTTTTCTCTCTATCCTTATTGCATTAATATTCAGAGGCTTATATACTGTTTAGGGCCACCCTTTATCTGCCCTCTTTGCAAACCATCTTCTTCCCTGTTTTCTCTCTATGCTCATCTGAAAATGGTTTTTCTAAAACACAGATTTTATAATACAGCTTTTCTGTTTAGAATCTCATTCCATCACCATAAATCACAGAGATAGCGAAGTCCTTACCTTGGTATATGTGTTCTTTCTTTTTATGACCTACCTGCATTTTCCGTTTTACCTCTCAACAATGTCCTTCAAATACAGCTTCTACTTTATCACCACCGATGCTCTTTT
This sequence comes from Saccopteryx leptura, assembly GCF_036850995.1. Classification (NCBI taxonomy): domain Eukaryota; kingdom Metazoa; phylum Chordata; class Mammalia; order Chiroptera; family Emballonuridae; genus Saccopteryx; species Saccopteryx leptura. Next base: position 41,823,738 of record NC_089507.1, read on the forward strand.
ACAAACCAGCAAAGCTCAGTGTTATTTTAGGTCTTTGTGTATAGATCCAGCTCCCTATAATGGTCATTCCTTTTCTGCCTCATAAAATCCTATCCATCTATCAAAATTCAGCTCAAATATTTCTTCGAACTCTAAAGCTTCCATTGCTACATCTAACAGAATTTGTCACTTTTTTTTCTTGGCCTTGTCAAAGCATGTTGCACTTTTCCCTACTTTGAATCCACATGTTTTTCAATATTTGATTTTATATACAGTAGGGCCAGTATTGTTTGCATATCTGTGTCTTTCCACCCAGTGATTGTGTCCTCAGAATCATGGACAGTATTTTGTTATTTCTTTTTATCCTCCCAAGAATGTAGCACAATGTTTGAGGTTTAGTTGTTTCTTATGAGTGCTGCGTGTGTGAATAAATAAATAAAAATGCATCCCTAGAAATACCCTGAGATTTGTCTTAGAGGGCATTTAAGTTTATCAAATGGTAGAAAGTGGTATACACAACATTATAGGGTATTATGTGTCAGAATTGTGCATAAGACCACTGCTATCTGAGTAACATACATTTTAATTTGAGGGTTTTGGTTATGACAAAGAAATACCTTATGCAACTTTTGGGACTAGAGAAAAATGTTGGATTTCTTAGGAAAGGTATTTTATCATTTTGGTTTATAGTCTTCATTGGGCTTACAGCAGCAGACAATAAGCAATGAAATTCCTATTCTTGACATTTTTGCATGCCTTTGCAGAATGCTTATAAGAGATTGGATAAATTACACAAATGCTATTTTATCAACTTTTTCCTCTTAAAATCACATCCTCAGATAGTGTTCTAAAAGTTCATGTTTTCTGGCCCTGGCTGGTTTGCTCAGTGGTAGAGCGTCGGCCTGGCATGCAGAGGTCCTGGGTTCGATTCACGGCCAGGGCACACAGGAGAAGCACCCATCTGCTTCTCCACCCCTCCCCCTCTCCTCTCTGTCTCTCTCTTCCCCTCCCTCAGCGGAGGTTCCACTGGAGCAAAGATGGCCTGGGCGCTGGGGATGGCTCTTCAGCCTCTGCCCCAGGCGCTAGAGTGGCTCTGGTGGCAACAGAGCGACGCCCCGGAGGGGCAGAGCATCGCCCCCTGGTGGGCAGAGCGTCGCCCCCTGGTGGGGGTGCCGGGTGGATCCCGGTCGGGCGCATGCGGGAATCTGTCTGACTGTCTTTCCCCGTTTCCGGCTTCAGAAAAATGCAGAAAAGAGGAAAAAGGAAAAAAAAAAAGTTCATGTTTTCTGACATCTTAGTTGCTATAAGTGGATGTAACTCTTTATTCAGTGAATTTTAAAAAAAGAGTAAAGCTTAGTTTTATTCCACAAATTGCCATGGGAACATGAGTGCTACAAAGCTGTTGTACCTCTCATCTGAAGCATCCCAAATATTTGGAATACCTCAATGACATTCAAAACCTCCCAAGCATGACCATCTGGAATATTAAAGTTAGAAGACAAGGTTATTTTATAATTCAGTATGATTTCAAATATTCCAATGGCATCAATTTAATAAATTGTATCTTCATCTGGAATAACATTTGAATCAGTGGTATTTCCTAACTGGCAATCAGCACAGACAATATATGGACAAAATGCAGCAAGCCCAAATATAAAACAGCAAAAGTATAGGAAAAGAAAATAAACAATTACAAATAGAAGAGATAAAATTGACCCAGTGGTTTTACATGTGATCATATAAACATTAAATACATCTTTTAGACGTTGAAAAACTCAGATTTTATAGCACTTTGGAATGTGAAATTTAATCTTTGCTATATTACTAACTTGTGCCACCTACATAATCAACAAGAGAACTGAAATAAGATTGCTTTCCCTTCTTTCAATATGAAGTACAGATTTTACATTTTATACAAGCTAATACTACTCTCAATGTGGTAAAAAGTTTTATGTGCCAGTTATTTTTTTAATTGAGATATGTTCATATTTATTTCTAATTTTACTCAAATGTTCCTGGAAACAATTTAATAAAGATGGATAGAAAGACAACTTTAAAAATCGAAGCTAATTCTCTTTCTTTAAAAACATGCTTCTCATTTGATTTCTCTCTACATTTGAAAGGAGGCATCTGAATACAATTCAAACATTCTGAAGGAAAGATTTTTTTAACCAATCTTAATTTTTCTCATAATTAGCCAATTAGTTTTATTTTTTCTTCCCTTGTTATTTATTTAAAATAACCTTATTTTTAATGGTCTGTTATTATGAACTATTCTTTAGGTTTCTTTGCATACAGGTAACTTGTATTTTCCCACACAACTCTAATAAATTGCATTATTTTTCTAATGATTTTAACATAATCTCTGACTCATTAGGGACAATACCAATTTTTCCTAAGTGAAGAAAATATGTTACCTGTTTCTTAAATCTTTTGCATTTTCTATCTAGTATAGGGCCAGATTCATTATAACTTAATTAACACATCTGTATATTTAGTTATTCAGGATTCTTATTATTTTTAAATGAATTAATTGGGGCAACACTGGTTAATAAAATTATATAGGTTTCAGGTGCATGATTTTACAACACATCTTCTGTAAACTGTATTTTGTGTTCACCTTCTACCCCGAGTCTATTCCCTCCTTTGTCTCCCAGCAATCATCATACTGTTGTTCCTATTCATGAATTATTTTCTCTTTTTGCACTTTTTTGCCCATCTACCCCACCTCAGCTATCATCTCCCCACAACAGCCATCAGCCTACTCTTCATCTATAAGTCTGTCTCTGTTTTGCTTGTTAGTTAATTTTGTTCATTAGATTCCACATCTGAAGGAAATCATATAGTACTTGTCTTTCTCTGACTGGCCTGTTTTACTTAGCATAATATTCTCAAGGTCCATTGATACTGTTGCAAAGGGAAGATTTTCTTCTTTTTTATGGCTAGTAGTATTCCATGTGTAAATGCACCGCAGCTATTTTATCCACTATCTACTAATGGGCATTTGGGCTGCTTCTAAATCTTCAGTGAACATAGGGGTACATTTATTCTTCCAAATTAGTGTTTTGGGTTTCTTCAGTTATATTCCTAAGAAGTGAAAATGCTGGTCATAGGCAGTTCACTTTTAATTTTTTGAGATAACTCTATACTGCTTTCCACATTGGTTGGACCAATCTGCATTCCCACTAACAGTGCACGAGGGTTCCCTTTTCTTCACACCCTTGCCAACACATGTTGTTTGTAGATGATAGTGATTCTACAGGTATGAGGTGATATCTTGCATTTCTCTGACATATAATAATATTGAGCATCTTTTCATATGTCTATTTGCCATGTATATGTCCTCTTTGAAGAAGTGTCTATTCAGGTTTTTTATCCATTTTTTAATTGGCTTTCTTTGTTTATTTGTTTGTTTGTTGTGATGTTGAACTTCATAAGTTCTTTATAAATTTTGGGTATTAACCACTTATCAGGTATATTGGCAAATATGTTCTCCCATTTAGAGGGTTGAAAAATATTCCAAAATTTATCTGAAACCACAAAAGACCCCAAATAGCCACAGCAATCTTGAGAGAGAAAAAAAGTTGGAACAATCATGCTACCTGATATCAAACTATACTACAAGGCCATAGTAATCAAAACAGAATGGTAATAGCATACAAATAGATCCATGGTACAGAATAGAGAGCCTAGAAATAAACATACACTTCTATAGTCAATTAATATTTGACAGAGGAGGTAAAAACATACAATGAGGTAAGATGTAATCTATATGTTCCATATTTAATAAATGGTGTTGGTGATATTGGACAGATATGTCCACAGGAATGAAACTAGACCACCTTCTTATGCCATACACAAAAATAAACTTAAAATGGAATGAAGACTAAAATATTAGATGCAAAACCATAAAAATCCTAAAAGAAAACATAGGCAGTAAAACTGCAGATGTTTCTAGTAACCATATTTTTCTGATATATATCTTCAGGCAAGGGAAACAAATGAAAATAAACAAATGGGACTACATCAAACTAAAAAGTTTGTTGATGGTTTGAAACCATCAAGAAAATGGTTATTTATTCTTAACAGGGTGATCTGAAACATCCTCTGTTAATGTTACATCTTCCTAAGATACAGCATTTACAGGCTGGCAATAAAATGGTACAGGAAAATCAGTCAGAGGAAGCATGATATAAAATATAGCAGTATGGATTTATCTCATTCTGTCCCTATACAGAGGGTAAATGTGTTAAGTTAATTGAATTTGCAGCAATTAAAAAAGTTTAGATAAAAATAATTTAACTTAATGGGAAATGCATCAGAATAGATTTTCCATTTATTAGCATAATCTGTTTCTGAACTTCTTATCACAATCTGATTAATGTGAAAGACAAAGTTGAAAACATTTTTAGTATTTTCCCTCCTTCAAAACCTAGAACAAAGAAAAATTAATGACAGAACTTTAACGTTATTGCTACTGAGCTTTTCCTAAAAAGGAATTGGCAGATGCCATTAGTAGTTTAATTGATTTAATAATGTTCCCATGAATAAGCTAGCATTTCTTACTTGAATTGCTTTCTCAATTGTTTAGTACTTTATAATTTAATTCTATAAAATGTACAAAAAGAGCAACAAGAAATTCTCTGGATTTTTCAGTTAATTCATTAGCATTTAGAAGTCTCAGATTTATTGCATTTTCAATTTGCTAAATACACAATGTTTGTTACTAATAATTAGACACATGATTGCTTTTACAGAGATGCTTCAAAATGCAGTCTTGTAGAAATGACATTAGAAAAATAGTGTGTTAATAGCCTAGTGATGTGTTTATTTTTTAATTGCCAGCAAATAGTACCTTCCACGGATTTATAAGATGGAAGAAATTAGGATCCCTTATGGTAACCTGTGGGGCAGTGTTAGTTTAGGGAAAGAGGAAGAAAAGAGACAGCCACAGGGAAGCTGCAAGGAAGGTGCTCTAAGACCAGGAGGCTCCAGAGGAGTGAGGAGGGCCACTGTGCTCTAACTCACTGTCCAGGAAAAAAATGCTGAGCTTTTCAGTAGCAAGATTGCTACTTATATTAGCAGGTTATTGAATGCACACTTTTCCTGAAGGCCAAGTGGTTCCATGTTAACATCAATAGCAGTCCAGTTTTTAGGCAGAACCATGAATTATTAATAAAAAATTTCTTAGAGTCAAGAATTAATATATTTTACTATAAGAAATTATTATTATTAAAGCTGTATTATTTAATTTTAGTAATAAAATTTTAAATGTATGACAGTATTATAAATAACTCAAATTTCTCAATTCAGTTTAGGTAGATAAAGAACAGATTTTTGTGTGTTTCTGATTTTTATATAAAATGTTCTTTAAAACTTTTTCTTACTCTTCATAATTTTTATATCTAAATGGAATATAACATCATATACTTTTTTTTAAGTTTTTTTTTTTTTTCAGTGACAGAGAGAGAGTCAGAGAGAGGGATAGACAAAGACAGACAGACAGGAACGGAGAGAGATGAGAAGCATCAATCATTAGTTTTTTGTTGCCACACCTTAGTTGTTCATTGATTGCTTTCTCATATGTGCCTTGACCGTGGGGCTACAGCAGACCAAGTAAACCCTTGCTGGAGCTAGCGATCTTGGGTCCAAGCTGGTGAGTTTTGCTCAAACCAGATGAGCCCATGCTCAAGCTGGCGACCTTGGGTTCTCGAACCTGGGCCCTCCACATCCCAGTCCGACGCTCTATTCACTGCACCACCGCTCGGTCAGGCACTTTTTTCAAGTTTTGAAGTGTTTTTCTGTGGGTTTTTTTGAAGTAAGTTTTTTTTTTTTTTTTTTTTTTTTTTTTTCATTTTTCTGAAGCTGGAAACAGGGAGAGACAGTCAGACAGATTCCCGCATGCGCCCGACCGGGATCCACCCGGCACGCCCACCAGGGGCGACGCTCTGCCCACCAGGGGGCGATGCTCTGCCCATCCTGGGCATCGCCATGTTGCGACCAGAGCCACTCTAGCGCCTGAGGCAGAGGCCACAGAGCCATCCCCAGCGCCCAGGCCATCTTTGCTCCAATAGAGCCTTGGCTGCGGGAGGGGAAGAGAGAGACAGAGAGGAAAGCACGCGGAGGGGTGGAGAAGCAGATGGGTGCTTCTCCTGTGTGCCCTGGCCGGGAATCGAACCCGGGTCCTCTGCACGCTAGGCCGACGCTCTACCGCTGAGCCAACCGGCCAGGGCCTGAAGTAAGTTTTGAGGTAATAAGGTTGATATTCTCCTCTTAATTCTGGTATGAAATATATGAGGACTAACTACCAATATTTCTGAAAGAATTATTAACTTAATTGAATTAAATAACCCAAAGCTAATGTAGTCCAAAAAGCTATTTTGTTTAATAGTATAATGCTAATTTAACAAAAAAAAAAAATTAAAAAAAAAAAACAGAAGTGATTTAACAATCTAATTTTAAAATGTGATACTTTGACAACATATTTTGCAAGTCTTTTAAATCTATCATTTCATTACTCCATTGTTTCAGCTGAGGTGCCAGTCATAATTCTTAGTATTGTGTCCTTGTTTACAAAAATGTGCATTTTCCTTGGATGCTTTTAAGATTTACTGTACATCTTAGGTTTTTCAGCAGGTTGACTATTATGTGCCTTGGTTTGATTTTCTTTGTATTTCTCCCTGAGTTTCACTGAATTGCTTGGGTTTTTGGATTGAAACTTTTTATTAAATTTTAGAAAATGTTATGTCATTATCCTTTCATTTAATTCCTATGCTTTGCTACTTTTCCCCCTTTCTTCTTGGAATCCAATTTCATGCATATTATGTCATTTGATATTACCTGACACATCTCCAATGTATTTCTTTAAAGTTTTATGTATTTTTCTTTCTTTTGCTTCAATTTGAAGATATCCTTTTGGTCTGTTTCGCCTCTCATTTAAAAAAAAATTACTGTATCAAATCTATTGTCACACTAATAATACATATTTAGTATTTCTTTTTTTCCCATTTTCTGTTGAAAAGTCATCAACTATTTATGTGTGGCTCAGTCCTTTCATTGGATTCTTTAATATATTTATTAGAAAAAAAGTCACCTCTTCCTCAAATTTCAATATATGATATATAGGCCACCAGTATGCTTGCTTCTATGCCTTTTATACTTTTGGTTAAGGGATATATGTATACATACACACACACACATATATACACATATATATATATACACATATGTGTATATATATATATATGTATGTGTGTGTGTGTGTATATATATATATATATATATATATATATATATATATATATATGCTCTTTGACACCTCTCATAATTCTTGGCTGTATGACATCATCGTGTGTAATAACAGAGACTAAAAAATAACACTTACCTCCAGAAAAGTGCAAACCCTATATTCCACAGGCCATTAGTTTGTGTGATAGAGGGGGTGAGTTATATTGTATTGCTGAGTTGTTCATGGGCTTGGCTGCAATTTTAGAATACTTTCACTATTATTGTCAATACTTGGTGCAATGTAGACTTTTTGTCATCAGTGGTTAAACTCTCAGTATCGGAGAGACTGGGAACCCCTTTCTATTTTAGAAAACTGCCTCAAGTTTTCCCAACTGTGAGTGATGTCACTATGTTACAGTCTGGATGTCTGTTGTTTATATCCAGAGATGATGATCTTTTTTTGTCTGATCATTAGCTTCATTTTTCTTCTTCTCTGTTGCAACATGTCTGGGCATTGGAAATTTTTCTTCTGTCCTTCTACCCTGTTGCAGTGTGCTCAGGGAGGATCTGGAATGACTACGGGGACTTTTTATATCTTTCTTATCACATGCACAGCCTTCAAAGAAGACCAATAACCAGGGGATGATGGGTGACCATCTCGAAGCCTGCTTTCATAAGTTAATTTAGTTTTCATATTATGGCAAGAAAACAAAGCAAAGAAAATGAAAACGAACACAAAATAACACCAACAACAAAATACAAAAAAATTATCTCTAAATATTTTGTGTTTTATCTGGCTTGTGTTGATTATGTTGGGAGTGATGGTCTCTTACAAATTTAACTTCTACATTTTAACTAGTGCTAGAATCTTAACAAATTAATTTTATTATAAGCCACATATATTTAGCAGAAAAACTTCTTAAAAATATAAATTTTACCCACTTTATACATATGTAAAATTATGTATGAAATATATATTAATACATATTTATAAAGTTCTCACAGTTTGTGTCCTCTGGACACCACTTTATTAGAAAAGACTGGTCAGAGTAGAAGAGGGTTGTGGGTTGGGTGGAGAGGGTGGGAGACATGGGTAGCCCTGCCAGCCCAAGGCCAATCATATAGGAGGCCATGGAGGCTGCGGCCTGCACAGCACTGAGTCAGCGGGCAAGCAGGTGGGCTGCTCCTCATCCAGTGAGTGTCAGTGCCTAGGGCATGGCAGAGACTTTGGGAAGATGTAGAATGTATGGATGTCTGGCCCCAATTGCAGCTGGGTGAGGCTGGATGATAAGGAAACCCCGCCTGAGGGGTCTTTATTTACTGAAAAACAAGCTTGGAAGGGAGGAAGATGCCACACAGGACTTGGGGGAGGGCACTTGGATAAGACAGGGATTAGGCATGGGTGGTGGTATCAGTGGTTGTGGTGAGGGTGCAAGTCACAGAGGGAACACTAGAATGGCAGGAGACCGGAATCCTTTGGGGAGAGGAACCCAGTTTGGGGCATTCCCTGTAAGCACCACTGTGGTAGGGGTATCTCTAGGCCCAGTAAGATGGTTCCTTAGCCATGACCTCATCACAGCATAGGTGGCTCACAATGGCCTAGAAGCCCATCCATGCCCACAGCTTGTCCTTCTGGAACAGAAAATATGTCACCTAATAATGCCTATCTCTGTCCAGGGCTGACCGAAAAAAATCACACATTTGGGGTCCTCCAGATCCTCCTGAATGTCCTTTGCAAACACTATAGTAGTATACTTTATAAACACACACACACACCACTATATAATATACATAAGATATAGGTGTTTTTGTTAATAAAATATCTTTAGACTTCTGAATCATATTTTGTTTAGTAACAAATATTACAAGTAAATGAATTCTCTCTGGTATTCAAATCAAACACAGAGTAGCCCTTTGCCACATTGTCTTTTCAGGCTTACCTCAATTCCCATTCTGCATGTGCATCTGTATTTATTTATCATGGTTTCTACTATATTATATCATATAGATTTATTTGCTTATAAGTTCTACTAGGACTCTGGCAAAAGATATGTACTAAATGCTCAAACATGTTGGTTGAATTAATGAATCCAGAGTATTATAATAGAATGTGTTTCTTTAGTATTCCTTAGTGTCTTGCCTCATTAACAAAATGTAATAAGATATATTAATTTTTGCGCAAATGCATCTTTTTATTTAAATAGTTAATGAAAAGTAAGCATATAATAAAAAGCTATGAGTTGTACAATTAATATTTCTGTACCCTTTTCTCTCACAAATTTAAAAAGTTAATAGATTTTGGTAAATTGACCTTGGCTAAGGGTCACTCTAAGATAGAAATTACTAAAACACAAATGAAAACTATTTGAAATCAGCTCAAATAATTTTTTTAAAGTACAGAGATTGATAATAATTTCAATAAGCAAAAATAACAGAATCTGGCTTCCTAAGAAACAGATGCAAAGATTAGTTGCTGCAAGTAATTTTAAGCCTTTTTTTTTTTTTTTGCTGAATTGCTTTCTGTCAATAAAGCAGCCACTTCTCTTTATATTTATTCATATTTCCTAAAAATTGTCTTATGTTCAGAAAGTTTGAAGCGAGTTCTATGTAGTGATGCCAGTTTGTTGGCAGCCTGAACTGTGACAGAGCTTCATAGAATCATTATTTATGACATTTGATAACTTCTTTTTAAAAATGCCTAGATACTTCCTAAGTATCCTGCAACTTGACAGTACCAGTGTTCTCAATCATTCCCAGACAGCTGATTCTTTTTTGTCTTTAAATACAAGAAAAAGAGTTTGTTTCTTATTTTATATTACTTGGGTTAATATATGCAAATATGTTTCCTTGTTCAGTCAGCTGAGAGCATCTAAAAGCAATGATACACCAATAGTAATGAATATATTGAGTACCCAGTCTTGGTTCCTTATATCCTTCACCAATGAAAGGAACCAAGGGTCCTTGACTAAATGTCTGATTTACATACTGGGACAGGGGGTATACAAGATGAGTCCTGAACATCTTACAATGTTTAACATTAAGGTGACTTTTGGTGATGGGATCACAACACAATCAACAGTTCAAATGCTATAGAAACATTTACCTGAAACCTATGTCCTCTTATTGATCAATGTCTCCCCATTAAATTTAATTTTCTAAATAAAATAGAAAAAGAAATCAGAAACCATGATGGAAGTATGTCAAAGGCACACAGGCATCAAATATCAGTTGCCAAATGTATAACACTTTGAGCAATAAAAAAGGAGTATTGTATCATAACCGAAAGTATAAAATAAATATCCATGAGTTTATATTAATATGAATAAGTAATAGAATGAATAAGTAAATGGGGAAGAATAACAATTCTCTAGGCAGAAGAACTCTAAGTAATTAATATAAATAACCTATTCTTGAGGAAGTGTTTAAAGGTGGGGGTGTACATAATGACTACCTACTAAAAACTACAGTGTGGAAAAAAGAGTAACATTCCAGTAGCAAAATCTGACAAATCCTATCTCAGTCCAGGTGATTAACTTTAACATTAACCATAATAAGTCAGAGAGAACAGAAAGAGCAATGGAGTAGGCGAACATTACAACTCCCACCTCCCAGAACCAAAGTGCATTACCAATGAACTTGGGAACAATCATCTTGAAAAACTAATTTTGGATTAAGCTAAGAGGAATCTATAACCAAGTATCACCACAGAAACTATACCAAGACTGGTAGGAAGGGCAGAGACATGGAGATGGCCTCCTCACTTCCAGAAGTGAGTGGTGCCCCAGAGGGTCTTTCATGGCAGGCTGGGTTCCCTGGAGAGTTGTGGGTCCTCAGCCCCAGGTCCGGAGCCCCAACCTAGAGCCACAGAGACTAGAAGAGGCATATGGACAGTATTTAGCTGAAAGAAGAACCAGGTTACTGTTTGCGAGAGGGAGACAGAACTCTCAGACCCAGATTCTGTCTTCATTCGTAGCCACTTACCCACGGCTCTGGGAGTGAGGAGCACTGAGAAGACTAGAATTGCAAGAAGAGAGTGTAATCTCAGAGGCAAAGGGAGAGACTGTGGGAGATGGCCACCCTAACACCTGTGCTAAATCACTACCCAAATCTAAAGTAGCCATTTTTCCTGGGAGAAGCAACAAAAAGCAAAAGGAAGCAATTACCCCACCCACCGGAGTCTCTCCTACTTCAGTCAGAGCAGAGTTGCTTAGAAGCAGGGGGCACATCAGGGACACAGGTTTTGAGTGCTGAGGTCTGGGCTACACAGCCCCCTCCCCCATGCTCTTGAGTACCCTCCTAAGAGCGGTGGGCTGGCTGCAGTGGCAGCAGTGGCAGCACTCTTATGGCAGTGCAGATAATGCCTGGTAAGGCAGATAGCACGACAACAGGAGTGACGCCCAGTGAGGCTGCCTGCATGGATGCTAAAGGGGTAGCCCGCATGCCTGGTGGTGCTGGTGCTCAAGCACCTGAGGAGGCAATGGCTGTGGTGGTGGGCTGGCAGACAGACCACACCTCAGAGGCCACACCCACTGGACAAGAGTGGATACAAGTCAGCCTAGGAGTGCTGCTGATATTTACAATGACACCTGGGCCCAGCAGTGGCAGCCTCAAATTCTGGATAACCTGTGGCTCCAAGAAGGTTGCTAAGTGCCAGTCATAAGCAGTGACCCCCACTGGTCTTACCAGGTTGGGACCAGGGAGGTCCAGGTTTGGAATATCTATTACCAGATACAGAGAGCATCAGCTCAAGACCTAACAACCCTAGTTAGAGTGGTATCATAAGGAAGGGCTCCTCACACCTGACCCACCTAAGGCATAGAAAATGCCAACACAAATAGCAAAAAGAGCAGTAGCAGCAGACAAGTAGCCCACAGTGGATTACAAAACACAGCTGAGGCCAACTCCAAAAGATCTAGAAACAAAACAACTAGAAGCTTGAGGCTGACAGCACCAACCCTATACTCAGCTACCTACACAAACAGCACAGCCAAAGAAGCAGTCTATGCACAGACAAAATAGGAAGACAGAGAAATGCAATCCAAATGAATCAACAAGAGAAATCCCCAGAAAATGAACTGAGTGAGATGGAAATAACCAAGGTACCAGATACAGAGTTTAAAATAATGATTGTTAGTATGCTCAAGGATCTTAGAGTAATAATGGACAGACATAATGAGCACCTAAATAAAGAGATAACAAGCATAAAAAAGGATATTGAAATCATAAAAAGAATCAGACAGAAATGACAAATACAATATCAGAAATGAAGACTGCACTAGAAGGAATTAAAACTAGGCTGGATAAAGCAGAGGATCAAATCAGCAATTTAGATAACAAGATAAATGAAAGCACAGAAGCAGAACAGCAAAAAGAAAAGAGGTTCAAAAAGTCTGAGAAAACTCTAAGAGAGCTCTGTGACAACATGAGAAATAACATTCACATCATAGGTGTTCCTGAAAGAGAAGAGAAAGAACAAGGGATAATTGAAGAAATCATAGCTGAAAAATTTCCTACACTGATGAAGGAAAAAGTCACACAAGTTCAAGAAGCACAGATAGTCAAATTAAAGAGAAACCAAAGAGACCCACACCAAGACACATCATAATCAAAATACCAAAGTTAAAAGATAAGAAAGAATACTAAAAGCTGCAAGAGAAAAGCAGTCAATCACCTACAAAGGAACCCTCATAAGGATGACATCCAACTTTTCAACACAAACATTTGAGGCCAGAATGGAATGGCAAGAAATATTCAAAGTAATAAAAACCAAGAGCCTACATCCAAAACTTCCCTTTTTAAAAAAATTATTTAATTTATTGGGTGTACATAGATTTTAGTGTCACCCCAAATACCTCTCCCCTTCCCTCTAGTTTCCCACCATATTCCCCTTGCCCTCTTCCCTGCAACATCCTCCCCCTGGTTTTGTTTTTCTGCTCTCATCTCATCCTTCTATCCAATTTCCCTTTGTCCACTTTCCCTCTGCACCCTTTGACCCTGCCTCTGTCTCTGTTCTGTTCCTCTGTTCATATTGTTCATTGGATTCCTCAAATGATTGAAGTCATATGGTATATTTTTCTCTGTGTGGCTTATTTCATTTAACATAATAGCTTCCAGGTACATCCATGTTGTCTCAAAGGTAATATTTCCTTCTTTTTCAAAGCCCCATAGTATTTCATTGTGTATATGTACCACAGCTTTCTTATCCACTTGTCCACTGGTGAACATTGGGCTGTTTCCAGATCTTGGCTATTGTAAACAATGCTACCATAAACATGGGGGAGCATTTCTCCTTTTGAATCATTGTTGTGGTGTTCTTGGAATATATTCCTAAAAGTGGGATGGCTGGGTCAAAAGGCAGATCAATTTTTAATATTTTGAAGAATCTTCATACTTTTCATACTTTTTTTCCACAGTAGTTGCACAAGTCTGCATTCACACCAGCAATAAGGGAAGGTTCCCTTTTCTCCACATCCTTGCCAGCAGTTATCATGTGTTCTTTTGTTAATGAAAGCCATTCTGACTGGGTTGAGGGAATATCTCATTGTGGTTTTAATTTGCATTTCTCTAATGATTAGTGATGTTGAATATTTTTTCATCTGCCTATTGACCATCTGTATGTCCTCTTTGGAGAAGTGTCTATTCATTTCTTTTGCCCAATTTTGATTGGACTGTTTATCTTCCTGGTGTACAGCTTTACAAAGTTTTTTTTATAAATTTTGGTTATTAACCCCTTATTAGAATTATTGTTGAATATATTCTTCCATTGTGTGGTTTGCCTTTTTATTTTGTTTATATTGTCTTTAGGAGTGCAAAACTTTTTAGTCTGATATAGTTCCATTTGTTTATCCTGTCCTTTATTTCTCTTGCCCAGGGAGATAAATCAACAAATATATTGCTGCAAATGCTGTCAAAGAGCTTATTGCCTATGGTTTCCTTTAGGATGCATATAGTTTTACAACTTACATTTAAGTGTTTTATCCATTTTGAGTTTATTTTTGTGAATGATGTAAGTTGGTGGTCTAGTTTCATTGTTTTGCAGGTAGCTGTCCAATTTTCCCAACACCAATTTTCTTTAACATTTGTTAAAGAGACTGTCTTTACTCCATTGTATGCTATTACCACTTTGGTCAAATATCAATTGTCCATAAAGGTGAGGGTTTATTGCTGGGTTCTCTGTTCAGTTCCATTGATCTATATGCCTGTTCTTATGCCAGTATCAAGCTATTTTGAGTACAATGGCCTTGTAGTATAACTTGATATCAGGAAGTATGATACCACCCATTTTATTTTTTTTTCAAGATTGTTGAGGCTATTTGTGGTTTGTTTCTTTTTTGGTTCCATATGAACTTTTGTAATATTTGTTCTATTTCTTTGAAGTATGTCATTGGTATTTTAATAGGAATTACATTGAATTTATAAACTGTTTTGGGTAATATGGACGTTTTAATGATGTTTATTCTTCCTAACCAAAAACATGGTAGATGCTTCCTCTTGTTTGTATATTCATTGATTCCTTTTATCAATGTTTTATAACTTTCTGAGTACAAGTCTTTATCCTCCTTGGTTAAATTTATTCCTAGGTACTATTTTTGTTGTTGCAATAGTGAAAGGAATTTTTTCTTAACTTCTCTTTCAGACAGATCATTGTTCGTGTATAAAAATGCCTCTTATTTCTGAGTATTAATTTTATATTCTGCCAACTCACTGAATTCACTTATCAGGCCCAGTAGTTTTTTTTTTTTTGTTTCTTTTTTTGTATTTTTCTGAAGTTGGAAATGAGGAGGCAGTCAGACAGACTCCCGATGCGCCTGACCGGGATCCACCGGCATGCCCACCAGGGGGCGATGCTCTGCCCATTTGGGGCATTGCTCTGTTGCGACCAGAGCCATTCTAGTGCCTGAGGCATAGGCCATAGAGCTATCCTCACCACCCAGGCCAACTTTGCTTCAGTGGAGCCTCGGCCGCGGAAGGGAAAGAGAGAGACAGAGAGGAAGGAGAGGGGGAGGGTGGAGAAGCAAATGGGTGCTTCTCCTGTGTGCCCTGGCCAGGAATCAAACCCAGGACTCCTGCACGCCAGGCTGACACTCTACCACTGAGCCAACCGGCCAGGGCTGGCCCAGTAGTTTTTTGACTGACACTTTAGGGTTTTCTATGTACAGTATCATATCATCAGCAAATAATGATAGTTTTACTTCTTCATTTCCAATTTGGATTCCTTTCATTTTATCTTCTTGTCTGATTGCTGTGGCTATAACTTCCAGAACTATGTTGAATAAGAGTCATGAAAGGGAACACCCTGCTTTGTTCCTGATCTTAAGGGGATTGCTTTTCATTTTTGTCCATTGAGTATGATGTTGGCTGTGGTCTGTCATAGTTGGGCTTGTATCATGTTGAGGTATGTTCCCCATATTCCCACTTTGCTGAGAGTTTTGGTCATAAATGGGTGCTGGATTTTATCACGTGCTTTTTCTGTATATATTGATATTATCGTGTGGTTTTTTCCCTCCATTTTTTTATGTGATGAATCACATTGATTGATTTTCAAATGCTGTATCAGCCTTGCCTCCCAGAATAAATCCCACTTGATCATGATGTATGATTTTTTCATGTACTGCTCTATTCGATTTGCTGATATTTTGTTGAGAATTTTAGCATCTAAATTCATCAGAGATATTGGCCTATAGTTTTCTTTCTTTGTAGTGTCTTTGCCTGGTTTTAGAATGAAAATTATGCTCACCTCATAAAAGGAGTTTGGAAGTTTTCCCTCCTCTTGAATATTTTGAAATAGCTTGAGAAGAATAGGAGTTAGTTCTTCTTTGAATGGTTAGTAGAATGCGCCTGTGATGCTTTCTTGCCCAGGGCTTTTCTTTGTTGGCAGTATTTGATAACTGTTTTGATCTCATTTGTTGTAATCGGTCTGTTTAGGTTTTCTGATTCTTCCAGATTGATTTTTGAAAGATTATATTTTTCAAAGAATTTGTTCATTTCACTTAGTTCTTCATAGTATTTTCTTACAATCCTTTGTATTTCTGCTGTCAGTTGTTCCATCCCTACTCTCCTTTCTAATATTATATACTTGAGTTCTCTCTCTTTTTTTCTTGCTGAGTCTGGCTAAGGGTTCATCAATATTGTTTACCTTTTCAAGAAACTAGTGCTTGGTTTCATTGATCCTCTGTGTTGTTTTTTTTAGTCTCTGTGTCATTTATTTTTGCTCTGATCTTTATTATATTTTTTCTTCTACTTCTTCTGGGCTTTACTTGCTGTTCTTTTTCTAGTTCTTTTAGTTGCAGGGTTAAGTTGTTTATTTGAGCTTTTTCTAGCTTCTCACGGTATGCTTATAATGCTATAAACTTCCCTATCAGGACTGTTTTTGCTGTTTCCCATAGATTTTGAGTTGTTTTATGCTCATTTTTATTTGTTTCAAGGACATTTTTGATTTCTTCCTTGATCTCATTGTTGACCCATTCATTATTTAATAACATGTTGTTTAGTTTCCAAGTGTTTGAGTGTTTTTCTGTTTTTCCATTGTAGTTGATTTCTAGTTTCATGCCATTGTGGTCAGAGAAGATGCTTGATATAATATCTATCTTCTGATATTTGTTGAGACTCATTTTAGGCCTAATATGTGGTCTATCTTAGAGAATGTACCATGAACACTTCTAAAGAATGCATATTCTGCTGCTTTAGGGTGAAAGGCTTTTAAGATATCTATTTATATTAAATATTGTTGATCTAGTGTGTCCCTTTATTCTACTGTTTATTTGTTAATTTTCTTTCTTGAGGATCTATCCAGTGATGTTAGTGGGGTATTGAAATTTCTTACTATTATATTATTGCTGTTGATCTTGCCCTTTATGTCCATCAAAATCTGCTTTATATATTTAGGTGCTCCTATATTAGGTTCATAGATATTTATAATGGTTTTCTCTTCCTGTTGGATTGTTCCCTTTATCATTATGTGGTGACCTTCTTTATCCCTTACTATAGTCTTTGTTTTAAAATCTATTTTGTCAGATATAAGTATTGCTACCCCAGCTTTTATTTCATTTCCATAGCATGAAATATTTTTTCCATCCTTTAACTTTCAGTCTATATGTATCTTTTGTTTTGAGGTGGGTTTCTTGTACACAGCATATGTGTGGGTCCTGTTTTCTCATCCATTCAGCTACCCTATGTTCTTTAATTCAAGCCTTTAATCCATTTACATTTAAGGTTATTATTGATATGTAGTTGTTTATTTCCATTTTTTTTTCTTTAAATTTACATTCCTTTCTTACTATATTTTTCTCACTTTTTCCTTCTAAAGCAGGCCCCTTAACATTTCTTGAAGCATTGGTTTGATTGTGATGAATTCATTGTTGTTTTTGGTTTTTGTTTTTGTTGTTGTTTTTTTGTCTGGGAAGCTTTTTATTTCTCCTGCAATCTTAAACAAGAGCCTTGCTGGATAAAGAAATCTTGGTTGTAGGTTCTTATTCTGCATTATTTGAATATTTCTTGCCATTTCCTTCTGGCCTCCAGTGTTCCTGTTGAGAAGTTGGATGTCATTCTTATGGGGGTTCTTTTGTAGGTGATAGATTGTTTTTCTCTTGCAGCTTTTAGTATTTTTTTTATCTCTTAGCTTTGGCATTTTGATTATGATGTGTCTCGGTGTGGGTCTCTTTGGGTTCTTTTTTAATGGGGTTCTCTCTGCTTCTTTAAACCTGTGTGACTCTTTCCTGCATTAATTAGGAAAATTTTCAGTTATAATTTCTTCAAACAGGCTGTCTATCCCTTGTTCTTTCTCTTCTCCTTCAGGAACCCCTATGAAACAGATATTGTTTCCCTTCATGTTGTCACAGAGCTCTCTTAGATTTTTCTCAGACTTTTTGATCCTTTTTTCTTTTTGCTGTTCTGCTTCTGTACTTTCTCTTATTTTGTCCTCTAAGTCACTTATTTGATCCTCTGCTTCATCCAGCCTGCTTTTAATTCCTTCTAGTCTTCATTTTGATATTGTTTTTTTTTTCATTTCTATCTGTTTTTTTTTTTTTTTGTATGATTTCAATGTCCTTTTTGAGGTTTGTTATCCCTTTATTTAGGTGTTCATTATGTCCATCCATTGTTGCTCTAAGATCTTTGAGCATCCTAACTATCATTATTTTAAACTCTACATGCAATAATTTGGTTATTTCCATCTCAGTTCTTTTTCTGGTGATTTCTCTTGTTGATTCATTTCGATTGCATTTGGGTGTTTTTTTATTTTACAAAATTTTATTTTTTATTAATTTTATTATTTTTATTTAATTTATTGTGTTTACATAAATTCTAGTGTCGCCCTGATTAAATCCCCCTCCCCCATATTCCCCTCAACATATCTTTTGCCCCCCTCTTCCATATTCCCCTCAACATATCTTTTGCCCCTCTCCCAAAAGCTCCCTTTCCCCTTCCCTTCAGGTTTAATTCTATTCCTCAGTTCACATTGTTCCTTGGATTCCTCAAATGAGTGAGGTCATATGATATTTATCTTTCTCTGCCTGGCTTATTTCACTTAATATAATAGTTTCCAGGTCCATCCATGTTGTTGCAAAAGGTAATATTTCCCTCTTTTTCATGTCCCCATAGTATTCCATTGTATATATGTACCACAGATTTTAATCCACTTGTCCACTGACGGACACATTGGGCTGTTTCCAGATTTTCACTATTGTAAACAATGCTGCCATAAACATGAGGGTGCTATCTTCCCATGTAGTCTGTGTATACACTCTTACTTTGGGTGAGTTGTTTGTGTAGCTGAGTCAAGGATGGTATTGTCTGCCTCTAATTTTCAGTTGTGTTGTTTCTAGGTCTTCTTGGGTTGGTATCAGCTGTTGTTTGTAATCTGCTGTAGACTGCTTATCTGATATCACTATTCTTTTTACTGTTTGTGTCAGTGTTTTCTGTGTCTTAGCTGGGTCAGGTGTGAGTAGCCCTTCTTTACGCAACCACTCTAACAAGGGTTGTTAGGTGCAGAACTGATGCTCTCAGTATCTGGTCGCTGGATGTGCCTGCCCTGGACCTCCCTGGCCAGAGCCTGGCATAGATTAGTGGGTGTCACTGCCTATGACTGGCTCTTATCTACCTGTTTGGAGCTACAGGTTATCCAGATCTTGTGGTACGCTCTGATAGGACCAGGAGCCATTGTAAATATCAGCTGCACTCCTAGGCTACATTTTATTTACTCTTGGGCTGGGTGAAGTTCCTTTGAAAGTTCAAGTTCCCCTGAGGTATGCTGTCTGCTGCCTCTTATTGCTGGCTACTTGTTAGGCTCAGTAATGTAATTCAGTGATTAGGTACGGTATTGAATGTGGCTTGTCCCTTAGCCTCAGATGTCTTTCTATCCAGACTTTTTATTTATTTTATTTTGTTTTGTTTTTTGTCTTCTTTTTTAGCAATTAAACGGGTGTGGTCTCAGTGGACCAGTGGGTGTGGCCTCTGTGCTCCCAATGTGTGGTCTGTCTGCCAGCTCCCCACCCCCAGGGTTGCCGCCTCTGGTGTTTGGGTTTGAGAGCTGCCAGTACCAGCCTGCCTCTGCAGCCAATGTGTCTTCCGCTGCCCCTGGTGGGCCCATGCACGCCCTTCTCAGACCGATCCCAAGGTTGCCCAGGCGCAGAAATTGCCAGAGGGAGGCCCATGCTGCAGGCGTAATTGTGCGGGAGCCCAGACCTCTGCAGCAGCCCCGGCAGCTTCTTCCTCTGTGGGCAGGCCGGGCAGCCACTTGACCCACCCCACCCCCTCATCTGGGCCTCCTCTGCCTCCAAGGGCTGGAGGGATTGTGTGCGAGCTCGGACATCTATAGGGGGCCCCATTTCCATGGGCTGACCCGTGCGTACCCAACTCCGACTGCCTCAGCAGTCTTCCAGGCTAAGCCGCAGGTGGGTTTGCACACTTGCTCCGACCTTTGCAGTGACCACCATGGCCCCTGCCTTTGTGAGCCCGACTGGGCACCCCGGCTTGAACTGCCCTTGCATTCGCCCAGGCTTGTGCCGGGGTAGGCCCACATGCTCGCCCTGACCTCCACAGAGTCCTTTGCGGCTTCAGCCTTCACAGGTAGGCCTGCATGTGCTCGCTGGGACTGTCCTGGCTCCTGCAGCCATGCCCCAACGCCACCGGTCCACCTGCCCAGGCAAGCACTGAGCAGCATGGGAGTGTGATGTAGCTCAGACTCGAGCATTCACTACCTGTGTCCCTAATGTGCTGCCTGCCTTTAAGCGCCTCTTTGATCTGATTGGAGCAGGAGATCCTCTGGTGGGTGGGGTAATTTTTTACCTTTGCTGGTGTTGCTGCTCTGAGGAAAAATTTTCACATTAGATTTGTGGTGTGATTCTGCCCAGGGGTTAGGGTGTCCATCCCTCAAAGTGTCTTCTCCTGTGCCTCTGAGACCACACTCTCTGCTGGCAACTCTATTCCTCTTAGCGCCCGCTCCCGGAAACCCCAGGCAGGTGGCTGTGAGCGAGACTCTTCGTGGGGTCCCTTAATATGGAGCCTGGGTCCGAGAGTTTTGTCTTACTCTCTCAAACAGTATCTAGGCTCCTTTCTCAGCCAAATACAGTCCGTTCAACCATTCGAGGCTCCATGGCTCTAGGCTGGGACTCCAGTTCTGGGGCTGAGAACCCACAAGCCACAACTCGCCAGGCACTCCTCCCCACCCTGAGAATTCCTCCTGGCCGCCAGTCACTCCTAGGAGCAGGGCAGCCCTTTCCGCATCTGTGCCTTTCCTACCAGTCTCAGTGTGGGTTCTTTGGGGGTCTTTAGCTGTAGAATCCTCTTAGTTTAGTCCATAGTTGATCTTTCAAGATGACTTCTAAAAATTAAGATGTAATGCAGTTTGGTTCTGGCATGTGGGAGTTGGAACGTCGGACAAATTCGTGGCCATCTTGTTTTCCAACCAAGACTTCTTTATACAGCAAGGCAAACCTATAAAGTTGAATAATAAGCTTCCTAGACAGAAAAAAAAAACCCTCAAGGAATTCATTACAGCCAAACCAGTGTTGCAAGAAATGTTAAGCGGCCTGTTGTAAACAGAACAAAGGAGGAAATAAATCTAGAGAAAGAGGAATATAGATTTAAAGAATAAAATGGTAATAATTAACAACTCCAAATAAATAATAACCTCTAATATAAATGGATTAAATGCTCTAATCAAAGGACACAGGTTAGCTGCATGGTTAAAATATAGTACTCATACATATGCTGTCTACAGGAGACCCACCTCAAAACAAAAGATACACATAGACTGAAAGTGAAGTAATAATATATTTCATGAAAATGGAAATGAAAAAAAAAAGCTGGGGTAACAATCCTTATATCTGACAAAATAGACTTTAAAACAAAGGCTATAGTAAGGGATAATGAAGGTCATTACATAATGATAAAGGCAGCAATCCAACAGGAAGAGATAACCATTATAAATATCTATGCACCTAATATATGAGCAACTAAATATATAAAGCAGATTTTGATGGACATAAAGTGCAAGATCAACAGCAACAGTATAATAGTAAGGGATATTAATATGCCACTAACACCATTGGATAGATTCTAAAGAAAGAAATTAACAAAGAAACAGCAGAATTAAGGAACAGTCTAGATCAACTGGATTTAATAGATATTTTCAGAACCTTTCACCCTAAAACAGCAGAATATATATTCTTTTCAAGAGGTCACAGTACATTCTCTAAGATAGACCACATGTTAAGACACAAAACGAGTCTCAGTAAATTAAAGAAGATTGGAATCGTAGCAAGCATGTTTTCTGACCACAGTGGCATAAAACTAGAAATCAACTATAATAGAAAAACTGAAAAACATTCAAACACTTGAAAAGTAAAGAGCATGTTATTAAATAACAAATGGGTTAACAATGAGATCAAGGAAGAAATAAAAAAAAATTACTTGAAACAAATGAAAATGAGCATACAACAATTCAAAATTTAGGGAACACAGCAAAAGCAGTCCTGAGAAGGAAGTTCATAGCATGACATGCATATCTTAAAAAGCAAGAAAAAGCTCAAATAAACAACTTAATCCTGCATCTAAAAGAACTAGAAAAAGAACAATAAGTAAAGCCCAGGGGAAGTTGAAGGAAGGAAATAATAAAGATCAGAATGGAAATAAATGACATAGAGGCTAAAAAAACAGTACAGAAGATCAATGAAACCAAGAGCTGGTTCCTTGAAAAGGTAAACAAGATTGATGAACCTTTAAGCAGACTCACCAAGAAAAAAGAAAGAGGACTTAAATAAATAAAATTAGAAATAAGAGGGGAGAAGTAACAACTGACACAGTAGAAATACAAAGGATTGTAAAAAAATACAATGAAGAACTGTATGCCAAAAAATTATACAACCTTGGTGAAATGGACCAATTCCTTGAAAAATATAATCTTTCAGAAGTCAACTAGAAGAATCAGAAAACCTAAACAGACCGATAACAACAAATAAAATTGAAAAAGTTATTTAAAAACTACCAACAAACAAAAATCCTGAGCCAGATGGCTTCAGAGGGGAATTCTACCAAATATTGAAAGAAAAATTAACTCCAATCCTTCTCAACCTATTTCAAAAAATTCAAGTGGAGGGAAGACTTCCAAGCTGCTTTTATGAAGGGAGCATAATTTTCATTCTAAAACCAGGCAAAGACACTACAAAGAAAGAAAACTATAGGCCAATATCCCTAATGAATTTAGATGCTAGAATTCTCAACAAAATATTAGCAAACTGAATCCAACAATACATGAAAAAAATCATACATCATGATCAAGTGGGATTTACTCTGGGGAGGCAAGGCTGGTACAATATTCACAGTTCAATAAATGTGATTTATCACAAACAAAAGGAGGGGTAAAAATCACATGATAATATTAGTAGATGCAGAAAAAGCATTTGATAAAATCTAGTACTCATTTATGATCAAAACTCTCAGCAAAGTGGGAATATAGGGAACATACCTCAACATGATAAACGCCATCTACAAGAAACTCACGGCAACATCATATGCAATGGGCAAAAATTTAAAGCAATCCCCTTGAGATCAGGAACAAGCTAGGGATGACCCCTTTTACCACTCTTACACAACATAGTTCTGGAAGTCCTAGCTATAGCAATCAGACAAGAAGAAGAAATAAAAGGCATCCAAATTGGAAAAGAAGAAGTAAAACTATCATTACTTGCTGATGATATGATATTGTATATAGAAAACCCTAAAGTGTCAGTCAAAAAACTACTGGACCTGATAAACAAATTCAGCAAGGTGGCAGGATATAAAAGTAATATTGAGAAATCAGAGGTATTTTTATATATCAACAATGAACTGTCTGAAAGAGAAGTTAAGAAAACAGTCCCCTTCACTATTACAACAAAAAAATAAAGTACCTAGGAATAAATTTAACCAAGGAGGTTAAAGACTTGTACTCAGGAAATTATAAATCATTGATAAAAGATATCAAGCAAGACACCAACAAGTGGAAGCATATACCGTATTCATGGGTAGAAAGAATAAACATCATTAAAATATTTATATTACCCAAAGCAATCTATAACTCAATGCAATTCCTATTAAAATATCAATAGCACAGATCAAAGGATAGAACAAATATTCAATAAGTTTATATGGAACCAAGAAAATATATGAATAGCCTCAGTAATTTTGAAAAAGAAGAATTAAGTGAGTGGTATCACACTTCATGACATCAAGTTATCCTACAAGACCACTGTACTCAAAACAGCTTGGTACTGGCTTAAGAAAAGACATATAGATCAATGGAACAGAACAGAGATCCCAAAATAAACACATACTTTTATGGCCAATTCATATTTGACCAAGGAGGTAAGAACATACAGTGGAGTAAAGACAGATCTTTAACAAACGGTGTTGGGAAAATTGGACAGCTACCTGCAAAACAATGAAACTAGACCCCCAACATACACCATTCACAAAAATAAACTCAAAGTGGATAAAAGACTTAAATGTAAGTCATGAAACCATGAGCATCTTGGGAGAAAACATAGACAGTAATCTCTCGAACTTCTCCTGCAGCAATATATTAGCTGATTTATTTCCACGGGCAAGGGAAATAAAGGACAGGATGAACAAATGGGACTATATGAAACTAAAAAGCTTTTGCACAGTTAAAGACAATATGAACAAAATAAAAAGACAAACTACATAATGGGGGAACATATTCGACAATATGTCTGATAAGGGGTTAATAAACAAATTGTATAAGGAACTTGTAAAACTCAACACCAGGAAGGTAAACAATCTAATAAAAAAATGGGCAAAAGAAATGAATAGACACTTCTCCAAAGAGGACATACAGGCCCTGGCCGATTGGCTCAGCGGTAGAGCGTCAGCCTGGCGTGCGGGGGACCCAGGTTTGATTCCCGGCCAGGGCACATAGGAGAAGCGCCCATTTGCTTCTCCACCCCCCACCCCCCCTCCTTCCTCTCTGTCTCTCTCTTCCCCTCCTGCAGCCAAGGCTCCATTGGAGCAAAGATGGCCCGGGTGCTGGGGATGGCTCCTTGGCCTCTGCCCCAGGTGCTAGAGTGGCTCTGGTCACAGCAGAGCGATGCCCCGGAGTGGCAGAGCATCGCCCCCTGGTGGGCAGAGCGTCGCCCCTGGTGGGTGTGCTGGGTGGATCCCGGTCGGCTGCATGCGGAAGTCTGTCTGACTGTCTCTCCCCGTTTCCAGCTTCAGAAAAAAAAACCCACACAAAAAAACAAAGAGGACATACAGATGGCCAATAGGCAGATGAAAAAATGTTCAACATTACTAATCATTAGAGAAATGCAAATTAAAACCACAATGAGATATCACCTCATACCAGTCAGAATGGCACTCATTATCAAAACAACACATAATAAGTGCTGGAGAGGATATGGAGAAAAGGGGACCTTCCTGCACTACTGGTGGGAATGCAGACTGGTACAGCCACTGGGTAAAACATTGTAAGGATTCCTCAAAAATTAAAAATGGAACTGCCTTTTGGCCCAGCCATTGTACTTTTAGAATATATCCTAATAATTCCAAATGAGTGATTCAAAAAAAGAAATGCACCCCTATGTTTATTGCAGCATTGTTTACAATAGCCAAGATGGAAACAACCCAATGTTCGTCAGTGGATGAGTGGATAAGAAAGAAATGGTACATATACACAATGGAATACTATGCGGCCATGAAAAAGAAGGAAATCTTATCTTTTGTGACAACATGGATGGACCTGGAAACTATTATGCTAAGTGAAATAAGCCAGGCAGAGAGAGAAATATATCATGTGACCTCACTCATTTGAGGAGTCTAATAAACAGTGTGAACTGAGGAACAGAATAGAGGCAGAGGTAGGCTCAAATGGACCAGAGGGAAAGCGGCCAGAGGGAAGGGGGATGAGAGGATGGGATTAGAGGAGGGAAAGAAATTAGTGAAATTATATATACATACCACAATGTTATAGAGAACAGGACAGTAAATTCTGGTGGGAACGGGGAAAGACATTGGGGGGAGATATATTCAGTGACATTTAGGGGTGGGTGGGAGATATATTCAGTGGGACACTTGAAACTATGTAAACACAATAAATTACAATCAATTAAAAAAATGATATGTCATATTGACAGTCATTACATCATTACATCATAACATGATGTAATGAGGATGACATTTGACCACTGCGTTCTTGCTCCCCCTAAGCCATAATACTAGGTCTAATTATAAAAAATATCAAAAAATCCCAATTGAGGGGCATTCTACAAAACACCTGAACAATACTCCTTAAAATTGCTAATCATAAAAACAAGGCAAGTCTGAGAAACTCTTCCTGTCAAGAGGATTACAAGAAGAAATGATGACAAAATGTAATGTGATATATACTACAGGGGATCTTGAAGCAGAAATAGAATATTAGGTACAAACTAAGAAAGTATGAAAAACATATGGACCTTAGTTAATAATATGATTCACTAATTATAACCAATGTACCATACTAATGTAAGATGTTGACAAGAGGGGAAACTGGATGTGAGGAATATGGGAATTTTTTGTGCTATCTTTCGGACTTTTCTGTAAACATAAAACTATTCTAAAATAAAAAGTTTATAATATATTAAAAGTTTAGTCCTGAAACTTGGAAATTTTATTTCTCATAGTGCATTTCTGGATACAGGGACTTGTGAGTAAATAAACAGTATATACTTCCAATAGAAGCTGAACAAAAATACTTTTTATTTATAGAGTATTGCCTATAAAAGACCATGCAATTGAAAGAAGAGTGTGCACAAGTATAAATTTCTGAATATAGCTCAAAAAGATTAGATGATGTCATCTTGCTAACAGTATAGTCTGTCCAGTTCTTTATCCTAGCAGCACCAAAGAAGAAAACTTATTACCTAGTATCTATTAATCAACTTGGTAGGAAATATACAGCCCAAAATATTAGTGTGCTGAGGATTTTCTTAAGTATTTTATAAGTCATCAAGGTAAAATTAGTATTTTATTGCACTGCTTAGCTGAAATAACATTTAGTTTTTATTGTCATTATCATCACTGGCAAGTCTTGTTTGATTTTGTTGACAATTTATTTTGTTAAAATATAAACTGTTAGTTTCAAAAGAAAAAGAGTTATTCAGGAGAGCGATATATATATATATATATATATATATATATATATATATATATATATATATATATAACTGTAATTTCTCAGATAGGAAACATGTTGATAAAAACATGCATAGAAAGTGTGCCATAAACTTCAAAATATTTTAGATATCATAATCATTAATTCTTATTTATTCTATTATGTTTTTATCTCAAATTTGGTTGTAGTATTCACTTTGAAATACTTAATCATATGAATATACAATCTGTATAATTGATGGCAACCTTATTATCAATGGCTAGGGCTTTGTTTTTGATTGGTTACTATTTATTTGAAATGTTTGAGATAATTTATTATAAAGTTTAGCAACAGGAATTGATAGTGACCTTTCCCAATTGGCTGGCTATAAGGCAACTGGATTTTGTAAATGTAGCATTTGTGAGACTTTTTGTTACATATTATGCTGAGAAAATATTCATAGAAGAATATGGTCTGGTGGGGAGCAAAGCAACTTTATAAGAAACAGCTATATTTTAAAAATAGCATCTCTTGGAGAAAAGACTCCATTTACTAAAAATGCCTATATTTTATTGTTTCCACATCAACATCAATGAGTAAATATATATAACTTTAATGATCTAAAATGATATGACTTCCTTAGACATTGTGATTATTTCTGTGATTACAACATGGCAACTCAGTATATAAAAACACATCTGTTGTTTCTAATTATACCTGTTCCTGAACATTTCCATCATGCTAATTTCGCTTGCTGAGTGAAAATAATTGAATTTTCCTTTTCTTTCCTTTCATATTTGTTTAAGCAAACACCTGGAGATTTCTGTCTAGAGGAATAAATATAATGAGATGATTTAAAGATACAGTTTATAACAAAAACTTGTTTTCATTTTTTTTTTGCTGTTGTTTATATAAAGTTCAAAATTTTCATTTCTTTTTCCAGAGTTAAAACTATTTTATCCTCTTCAGTTAGATATTATTGGTGAAAAAGAAAATGAAGAGGGCAACTTGATTTAGCCAGAAAATGAGTTAAGTTTTATAATAATAAAAGCTAAAAAAGCAAACACATTTACAATAAATATCTTTCCTAATAGTTTTTGGGTTTCAAGTAAACTATTTTTTTTATTTAGAAAACTTGCTTCATTGTATTAGTAAATCTTATTATTAATCGACCAGTGAGAGCGCTTACAATCTTCACCATTCTAAGCACTACATATGTCACAAATTCTGCTGTTGCTGACTATATAATACAGTTGTGGAGAAATGTCCTAACATGTAATTGGCAAGACAGGTAATTCTATTAATACTAATCAAAATCTATTGTAGGTCCTGGCCAGTTGGCTCAGCAGTAGAGTGTCAGTCAGGTAGGTGTAAAATCTATTGTAGGTCCTGGCCAGTTGGCTCAGCAGTAGAGTGTCAGTCAGGTAGGTGTAAGTGCTGGGTTCAATTTCCGGTCAGAGCACACAGGAGTAACTACTATCTGCTTCTCTACCCTAACCCTTTCCTTTCTCCTTTCTCTCACTTCTCCTCCTATAGCCATGACTCGGATGGTTGGAGCAAGTTGGCCCCAGGTGATGAAGGATGCCTCCATGGCCACACCTCAGGCACTAAAATAGCTCAGTTGCTGAGCAATAGAGCAGCTGCCTCAATTAGGCAGAGCATCACCCTATAGGGGGCTTGTCAGGTGGATCCCAGTTAGAGCGCATGCAGCAGCCTGTCTGTTTGCCTCCCAGCCTCCCTGCCTCACACTTAATAAAAAAAAAAAAATCTATCATAAAATCTATATGTTATTAATTTTCAAGAGGGGGTTAAGTATGAGGCCAGTGATGCAAAGATTTAAGAAAAACTGAATTAATATATGGGATTTGAAATTTTATTTATTGATTTTATAGAGACAAGAAAGGAGAGAGACAGAAACATCGATCTGTCTCTGTGTGTGCCCTGACCAGGGATCAAACTAAAAAACTTTGTATATCTAGATGATGCTCTAGCCAACCGAGCTACCCAATCAGGGCTAATATATCAATTTTTTTTGTTGTTGTTAATTTTTTTTTTTTTTTTGTATTTTTCTGAAGCTGGAAATGGGGAGAGACAGTCAGACAGACTCCCGCATGTGCCCGACCGGGATCCACCCAGCACGCCCACCAGGGGCGATGCTCTGCCCACCAGGGGGCGATACTCTGCCCCTCCGGGGCATCGCTCTGCTGTGACCAGAGCCACTCTAGCACCTGGGGCAGAGGCCAAGGACCCATCCCCAGCGCCCGGGCCATCTTTGCTCCAATGGAGCCTCGGCTGCGGGAGGGGAAGAGAGAGATAGAGAGGAAGGAGGGGGTGTGGGGGGTGGAGAAGCAAATGGGAGCTTCTCCTGTGTGCCCTGGCCGGGAATCGAACCGGGGTCCCCCGCACGCCAGGCCGACGCTCTACCGCTGAGCCAACTGCCCAGGGCCTAATATATCAATTTTACAGAATAAATAAATGTATGATGGTTTCTGAGGGAAGTAAAAAGTATATTTCAAAAAATAAAAAGAGATAGCAAAGAGAGCCTATCAAGATAAGACTAAGAAGATGGACACAATTTCTACTTTTATTTGAAACTCCAAATCAATGATACTTACAAGACTAAATATTTTCACAGATATGTATTATGAGACCAAATTATTATGTTAGGTGGATATAATTATAAAAAATAAACAATTAAAAAATCACATCTATGCCTAGTAAAATTTTTCACTATACCTGAAGCAGATAGAATTACTTACCTAATAAACAAGGGAATAAGAACCTTCTTAAAAAAAAAAAAAAAACCTTCTTGACCCATTTCACATATTCTGTCTTATTTTCTCTTTGAAAATGTCTCCTCCATTTTAATTTATGATTAATTGTCAGGGTGAATGAATAGCTCTTTCCTGAGCAGTATAAATGGCATTTACCTTATTTAGGTGTGGTTTCTGTAGAAACATGTTTAGCACATTTTCATAAAAGCTGAAAATCTCAGACTCCTATATTCTCTCAGTTAGAAAATAATAAACTATCTTCAACAGGGTCAAAGTTGTTGAGAATAGATTTATAAAATTAAGTTACACATGACAGTATTTTGTTGTATAAACTAGCATATCAGTAATGTTGCTATAAGATTCCACAATTAATTAATTTTCATCTGTGTAGAATAATCCTTTGATGAAACAAAAATCAGGAACTTCCTTTACTTGATTGTATTGTATTAATAATATCAATTCAACTGCATAAGTAAATTACCTAAGAAAATTATTCACTATTTATATTACCTAAAATGAGGGTTATGTGATGTGACACCAAGATGTCCCTTTAGGGAGGAATAACTTATTCCCTTAACTATTGGGAATGCTATTTAAGATGTTTCTGAGTTCTTCCCACTTTGCAGATTGTGTTAGGTGGCGAGCTGCTGGGACGCGTCTTCATTTTCTTCCAGGGCAACCAGGATACAATGATTGATCAATGCAGGAGTACGATTACTTTTTGCTCCATTTTAAATTATTTCTGAACAACCCCAGCCTTAAACCTCCCCTCTGGAGTCAGCAGAGGCCTCACTGGGACTGCACCGTGGATCACTTTTTCCTCTGACTAATTCTGATTCCTTACTGCTCCTCCCAGAGGTATGCATGTCAAGTGTTCTTTCTAGAAATATTCTTTCTCTGTGTTAGCTTCCATTGGAGTCCAACTTGGAAATATTTGAAAATGTTTTTATATTATCCAACATTTCTTAACCAAATATTAAACCCATGTTTCCAGCTTTCTATATAGCCCTTACTTCAAAATATCATATTTGCTTCAAAATATTTGTGATTAAAACATACTCGCTCATCTCTTCAAAATATAGATAATGCTTATTACTATTTCTTTTACTGCATTTCTGAAGTAAATATCCTTTCCTAAACATGAATGTAAACTTATGTACTACTAACTGAATGAGCCATCTGAAAATATTGCTCACATAGAACAAGAAATGTGTTTCAAAGAATTACCTAATTGCAGAAATGTTTGGCTCACATTTCCAACATAACATTTCATGTGAAAGTGGGTTTTTCTAATTATATATTACTATTTTTTTTGCAGAGAGAAATCCCTTGTTCAACATTTATTCAACAAGAGTTTATAGTGAATGTTTATAATGTTCTGTTAAGCTTTATAATTTGTGGAATACAGTGAATAAAATAGACATAAACCCTACTTCATTGGTGCTATTATGAAAATAAACTTGGTAATTGATAAAGATGTACTTGGACCAGACTTACTTGGGAAGGCTTCAATAGGACAGTGTCATTGAGCTAAAATCAGAATCTTGGGAAGAGACCACCTATTTAAAGATCTTGGAGTAAGCATAGTCCACAGAGAAGTAAGATATGTGTAATGACTCTAGAAGTGGGAATGATCTTGATTTATTGGAAGGATAAAAAAATACTGTATGGCTGTAAACAAGGTATCTTTAGATCTAATTCTCTAGTAACAGACCTTGAGAAGAGAATTAATGAGGAATTTATTGAGAGCATGCTCCCAGGGATCTGAGGAAATATGGGTGGAGTAGTAATATATTCTACAGAAGAAAAGAAAGATATGAGTTGTTGAAGACAGACTGAACATAATAGGAACTGGATTGTATATTGTTGGATGGAATGCTTTTGAAGAGTTTTAATCAGAGGAGTAGCATGATCAGAGTTTTGCTTGCAAGTTTTTACTTTGGAGAATGATGGAGGAAAGAAGGGAGGAAGGATAAAAGGAAGGAAGAAGGAAGAAAGAAAGAGAGAAATGTAGAAAACAAATCTGAGAGCAGAGAAGTTGGTTGTGAAAAATTAGGGAACTAAAGTGATCTAGGAAGCGATGATGGTGGCTTAATTGATGTATGTATAGAGATAGGTTGTCAGATTCTGAACATGCTTCTGAGATTGATTTTATACATTTTGTGGAGAGCTTAGATATAAGACATACACACAATAAAAAAGCAATTCATTGAATCTTGGAATAAATAGTTGGGTTGTAATAAGTACTAAGATAGGTGGTCTTTGCAAAGGAATAGTGAGAAAAAAACAAGAATTCTGTTTTTATAACTGTGTGTGTGTGTGTGTGTGTGTGTGTGTGTGTGTAATGGTCTAATAGATCCAGAAGTTTGGAGTTCAGAATAAGAAATTGACTGACAAATACATATTTTTGGGCAAGAATAGATGGAACATATTTACAGTGATGGTACTGGATAAGATTACATAGTGAGAAGAGGCCAAAATCAATGAGATACTTCAATATTTTCAGGCCTGACAAAGGAAAGTTGCCAGGGAGGTGGGAAAGAATATAAGATTTCAAAATATATTTGAAGAAGGAAAACATAGTCAACAGTGACAGATGCTATCAAATGACCAGAACAGGAGACTATTTAAACACTGTTAGAATTTTGAAGCAGCTCAGTAAGATGCAGAGTATTAGGAACAGACATACGGAAATTCCAGGATCTATACAGCTAACAAACTTTGTTTGTGCAGGTAATCTCCTCTGTTACTATCATTCTAATTAAAGATAGCAGTGAGGAGGCAAATGATGAATTATGTGATGTATCCTCTTCAACCTTTAGTTATATAGTAAGTTCTATAGTCATGAGTTCTATGGTCATGAGTTATTGTAAATAGTGCATTTTCACTAAACCTCTATGATTAAAAAAAAAAAAAGATATGTTTCTGGATACTGCACCCTAAATATCCCGCTGTATATTTTGATACCTGTATTTGTATTTCCCTCAGTCAGTGTTGAAAGTATAGTGTGATGTACAAGCTCTATAGTGTACTGCAGTTAGACCCAGAATTCCAAAGTCCTTGCAGCCCCTTTCTACTTGTATGATCTGTGCCTTAGTTTTTTCACTGTATAATGAGGAAAATAATAGTGTCTATTTTATGGATTATTGTGAGAATCAGTAGACTTCATATGTGAAAAGCCTCTAGGACATTGCCTGGCATACTGTATTTCCCCATGTATAAGACACACATTTTTTAGAAAAATTTGAGGACTAAGAACTGGGTGTGTCTTATAGATTTTTTTACTTGTATTTCCTGCTCTTTCATGCTTGTTGTCTTTGCGCTCATTGTTTCACACTTGTAACTGGTACATTACGGTAAGTTACATTTTGCCACATTCTGCCCAGAAATGGCTCAGAAAAAATTTTTGTCCAGTGCTGAATTCAAGTTAAAAGTGATGCAGTTTGTAAAAGTGAATGGAAATTGTGCTGCTGAATGTAAGTTTGATCCTCCTCCCACTGAGAAATCAATTCGAGACTGGCTACAGGGAGAAGAAACCCTACTGAAAATGCCATAGCAGAAGAAGGCCATGGAGGCAAGTCAGCAAAATGGCCTGATTTAGAGAGGAAATTGAAGATATGGATTGAAAAACAAAGGACAATTGGAATTCCTGTGTCCACAAAGATGGTTCAGCATGAGGCAAGAAGAATTGCTGCTGAAAAGTTACTGATTTCATAGGAAGACACAATTGGTCCTTCAGGTTCATGAAACAGAATGGACTAAGTATGTGTATACACACCAGACGTGCCCAAAAGATGCCTGAAAGCTATGAGTAGAAGGTCCTTGAATTTCATCATTTTGTCATTCAGTGTTGAAAGACACATCAGTTTGAGTTGGGACAGATTCCAAATATGGATGAAGTGCCCCTTCAATTTGATGTCCCAAGTAACAGAACTATTGATAAGAAGGGGATAAAAACTGTAACTGTGAAGACAAGGGGACATGAAAAGATACAGTTGTTCTAGCTTCTTGTGCTAACAGAACCAAAGTGCCCACTGGGCTGATTTTCAAATGCAAAAGAAAGACATTCCTTGAGGAGTGATTGTCCATATCTATGACAAGAGTTGGATGGATCAGGATGGGATGAAGATCTGGTTTGAGAAAGTTTGGAGAAGGAGAACAGGTGGCCTCTTACACAAACCTGCCTTATTGGTGCTTGATCAGTTCAGGGCACACATAACAAAAAACACAAAGATTGCTGCAGAGCAAAAAACAAAACTTGCTGCCAACTATAGGAGAAGTTTGTACCTGAGTGAAAAGATTCTGGGATAATATGAAGATTGAGATCATTGTCAAGTCATTTAAGAAGTGTGGCATTTCAAATGGATGGGAGTTTTGACAGTGATAAGGAGTAGTATGAATTTTATAATGAATAAAACTTGAGTTCAATAACTTTATGTAATACATTTTTTTTTTCAAATTTCAGGCCCCAAAATTAAGGTGTGTCTTATACATGGAAGTGTCTTATACATGGGGAAGTACAGATACTGCTCACAAAAATTAGGGGACATTTTATCATTTTATATTCATTTTGAAATATCCCCTAATTTTTGTGAGCAGTATAATATTTGCTATAATCTTTAATATTGCCTACATATATTTTATTTATTATTTCTAGGTTTCCCTTCTAAGAATTATTCTGACATACTATACTTGGATAGAAATCATCATTTTCACCTCTGTGACCACTGTATTTTCACTTATATCTAGTCCTTTTTCTGATGTATTTCTTACACAGTTGTCTTCCCTACTATATAATGAGATTACTGAAGTCAAGGTTATATTTTACACATCCTGCACTCCTGCAACAAAATGATGTGCTCAGCACATAATACACCAATTATTATCATTCCTCAATGCTTGGCGGGATCACAGGGCAAGGGGACGGGTTCTCAAAATATGTATAGCCTGAAATTAGGATTCAATAGGAAATTTGGATTTCTTTTTTAAAAGTTCATTACATGGTTTTTATGTTCTGGCAAGTTGAGATTCTTTCTGGAGTTACATTATAAATAGGTAAATAAGTGAATGAGTTACTATTCATGAGGGGTCATATTTGTAATTCATTCTCAGGGCTTTATAGGACAACTTCATTTATTGATGAAAAAGAATAGCTATACATAATTTATGTAGATTTTTATGGTTGAATACTAGTAAGTATTACTTTTTGTTTTCATTGACAGTCTATATAATCACATATAGTGCCTTTGGAACTTATGTTTGAGAATCTCTAGATATGAATCAGTATCTTTTTTTCTTCTTTTTTTTTACAGAGACAGAGTTAGAGAGAGGGATATATAGGGACAGACAGACAGGAATGGAGAGAGATGAGAAGCATCAATCATCAGCTTTTTGTTGTAACACCTTAGTTGTTCATTGATTGCTTTCTCATATGTGTGTTGACCAAGGGGCTTCAACAGACCTAGTAACCCCTTACTCAAACCAGCGACCTTGGGTCCAAGGTGGTGAGCTTTTTGCTCAAACCAGATGAGCTCGTGCTCAAGCTGGCAACCTCGGGGTCTCGAACCTGGGTTCTCCGCATCCCAGTCTGACACTCTATCCACTGCACCACTGCCTGGTCAGGCATGAATCCATATCTTAATCAAAGAGTATTTATCATGCAGAGGAAAACTTTAAATATAAGAAAGATTGTACCCAAGTGTTAACTATGTTTCTATTTCAGGAGTTCTTCATTTGAATGTGGGGATTTATGTTTGTCTAATATATCCACTGGCCAAATTAGTTAAACTATATGCATTCCTTTTATCTGTTGGTTTCTAAAGAGGGAAAGAATATATGTAGATGATCTAAAAAGAAAACTTCATTGAAGAAAAATATTTAAACAAATAGAAAATGAAAATAAAACCAAATCTCTCATTGAAATTATCAAGTTTTGTGTAATTAACAATAGCACTCATAACCATGAATGTGGCTTATTGTCAAAGATAGGAATATTTTATAATAGAAATATTTTGATATTACTAATAGTTTTAGTGTTAGTAGCTTTATTATTAATGCAGATTTAAATGACTTTTTTACTGGCAGAGTTTTAAATATTCCATTGTAGTTCAAACTGTTGGAATAAAAACACATCCCTCCCTCCCTCCCTCCCTCCCTCCCTCCCTCCC
Source organism: Saccopteryx leptura (assembly GCF_036850995.1). Taxonomy (NCBI): domain Eukaryota; kingdom Metazoa; phylum Chordata; class Mammalia; order Chiroptera; family Emballonuridae; genus Saccopteryx; species Saccopteryx leptura. The sequence goes on from NC_089507.1 coordinate 41,859,512, forward strand.
TCCCTCCCTCCCTCTCTCCCTTCCTTCCTTCCCTCCTTCCTTCCTTCCCTCCTTCCTTCCTTCCTTCCTTCCTTCCTTCCTTCCTTCCTTCCTTCCTTCCTTCCTTCCTTCCTTCCTTCCTTCCTTCCTTCCTTCCTTCCTTCCTTCTTCTCTTTCTATTTTTTAAATTTATAAACTGAATATGAATAGAAAACTACAAAATGTCATTTTGTCATCAGATTAATGTAAATAAATCTGCATCTGTACAGTGACCATAAAGTGAACCTATATGTCTTCCTGTAATCCTAGAAAAAGTGTACTTTTTCAGAAGTTAATGGTTATTTAGTACCATGTCACCTCCATAAAGCCTTACCTCTTCTCTGGACTGTACTTTCATTTCCAGGTATTCATTATTTCTTATTATATTTTCTTTAACTAAAATTTTCACTTATAATTGGGTATTTAAATGACACTTTTTTTCATGTTTTATATTCAAATCTCTCTGGTTATTTTCAAAAACAGATATTTTAAATATTTCCTTACTCCAAATATATTTTTTTACAAAAAGACATCTATCTAATAAGCACTTGCTGTGTCATATTTAAATACTCCACAAAATTAACAAGCTCATGAATACACATATGTTGGAGCCGCACACCTGCTCTGCAAAGGATGATTTAGGCTGTGAGATCACCAAGGCAGGAAAGCATGAGGAGCCAGAGGAAAGTGGTACATTTTTCAATGCTTTATTACTGCTCCATCACTGCTGCTTCTGCTCCCATTGCAGCTGCTGTTATTTCTGCTTCTGATTCTCCCCTGGTCTCCTCAGTCTCAAATCTCCTGAATTCTCAGTCCTGAAATCTCAGTTTTCTGAATCCTGATGTCTCCCATCTCATGAATTCTGATGTCTTCCGTCTCCTGCCTAGCAGTGCCAGTGCTGGCAAGGATAGGGCTTAGGGAAAATAGTGGCATGGGGCCAATATCATATCAATCATTTCATCCATGTGGTGATATAAGCTAGCTAGCCTATACCCCAAAAGGTAGTCTTCCGGATGGCTGACCTAGAAACGCCTGGGAACTATGGCTAAGTTGGATATAGCCCAAATATGCATGAGAGCTGGTACTAGGGCATGCAGCCCAGAAGTCAGGAGAGCTGGTGCTGCTTGAGATTTCTTGGGAGAACCAGAGCTCTCATCCTAGCTTTTACTATTATGGTCCTCACAACACATTTTTCTATAAAACTTTTGGATCATTTTGGTTGATCCTATGGTTTTCTCAAATATTGTTGTAAAATATTTTTATTGAATATAAATATTTTTAAAGGATCTGATCTTTTGTGACAAAATTGTGGTACACATTGGTCTATTTGGCTTTAACTTTTTAAAAATGTCAGCATGCCCTGGCCGGTTGGCGCAGTGGTAGAGCGTCCACCTGGCGTGCAGAAGTCCCAGGTTCGATTCCCGGCCAGGGCACACAGGAGAGGCACCCATCTGCTTCTCCACCCCTCCCCCTCTCCTTCCTCTCTGTCTCTCTCTTCCCTTCCCGCAGCCGAGGCTCCATTGGAGCAAAAGATAGCCCGGGCGCTGGGGATGGCTCCTTGGCCTCTGCCCCAGGCGCTAGGGTGGATCCCAGTCGGGTGCATGCGGGAGTCTGTCTGACTGCCTCCCCATTTCCAGCTTCAGAAGAATACAAAAAAAAAAAAATGTCAGCATGTAAGGCAAGTCACTGAGATTGGGGAGTCAAAATAACAGCTACTTTTGAGTTTCATTGAAATTTTTTGCCACAGTGCTATTTCATTCCTCTCTTTTTTTAAATTAGAAGCATGTTTCTTGCCGCTGAAAATTTACTTGGGAGATTCATCTTCATTTATCTTCTTCAGAGGGGTTCTTTTAAATCTTTATCTGAAAGAAAAATTCTAACTAATTGAGGATTAAGAGCTTGCAAGTCCTGCTCTCCACTGGGTATATCTTTGTTCACTTTAATATTTACTATTGATTATAAACCTTGATTTTGTCCAATAAGTTTCAAATTTTTCTGTCCAACAGAAAATAATCCCAAATATTAATGTTTCAATTCTGTGCAAAAATTGATCAATATTGTATCTAAACTAGTTTTCCATTTCCCCCAAATACTTAGTTCCTAAAAATGCTTTTTTAACCAGCTTTGTAATTTACTGGTTTCCTATTTAACAAAATGATTATATTTTGATATATATAATTCTGTATTTCAAAAAATGATTATGAGAATATTACTAAATTTTATACATCTCATATACATGTAACTGCACTTTTTTATTTTATAGAACAGTTTGGTGGGATTGTGACATGTAGACCACAGAATGCCTCAGTGGACTGTTTGATGGCTAATGACACAACTTAAATTAAAATTTTATGAGTGGAGTTTCTTTGTGAGTATTTTTTTCTAGTTGTAAAGTACAATAAAGACACACTTATGCAAGTGTTATTCCCATTGTACTCTGAAAATTCCCAGTGTCCTGTGCATAATAAACTCCTTCACTTTTTTCCCTAATGATTAAGATTATTTGTGGTCTAGAGAAACAGTGGAAATAATGAATTATATATACTAGCTCATAGATATTTTTAATAAAAGATTTACCAATTACAAAGGGCTACTATGTTATTGCATCTATATTTTAAAGTAACTACATTTGAATTTTGTTCCTGATAGAAAGTCAAGCAGCAATATAGAATTAGTTTCTACTTCTCCTGTGCATTATTATTGTTACAAATTAGTAAACTATTTTTTAGAAGAAAAATGAAACAACATGTACTTTTTTATTAAATAATTGATTTTCTTAAATAATTTGGCTATACAAGGATATATGCTTATTTTCTTCCATGCCTGCACATTATTTAATCTTCTTGGGAAAAGGCAGTTAAATTGGGAACAAAAGTAAACTCCAAAGATAAACTTTTACTCATCCAGGAAAGAGTGATTAAAAAAATCCAGAATTATTTTAACTCTACTGCAGGGACTAATCAACTAGGTTCTGGTGTTCTTGTGAAGTAGATTTATAGCACAATGTTCTTATTTTTCCTTTTATGCTGTTCCTCATGTTTGAGTCATGCATCATTGGTAGTGTTTTAAACCATAGCATCTACTTCTGGTCTTTATTGCATACTTGAACAGCACTTTCAAAGCCTGAAAGTTTTTCATATTTCCTTTAGTGAGATTTATGCAATAGAATTTGTAGAGTCAGAAAAATGGAATCAAGAAAGGAGAGTTGATGACTCTATTTAATCTAACCTTTGATTGCCACAGGCTAACTCAAACGTAAGGGGGTAAAAATCAAGTACCCATCTTAAATCAATGAAGCTTTACATGCCTTTTTTTTTCTTAATTCTCCATTGAAGTTCCTTTTCCAACAGCCTTTACAAGTGGGTGCTTGTGATACAGGAATCCCCTTTAGCAATGGGTGGATGCCCTCCAGTATTGAGGCAATCAATTAACTAGGATTGCTTCCACTGAGATTACATGTTTCATAGGCATCATGGTATAATAATAAAAACCAGATAGGCATAAGATTTTTATTCCCATCTCTGTGTGCTATAGGCAAGTTGCTTGGCCTAATGAGTTTTAGTTTCCTCTTATAAAAAATATATATATGTGTCCTTGGAAGGTTGCTGGCAGATTAGAAATAATGGATACAGAGTACCTGGAATGTAATAGTCATTTTATAATAACTATTAGTAAAAATTATTCCACCCCAAATGGAAAGTCCTGTCTTCTTTTTTTAGTTGCTATTGATAAGCTAACTGATTCATGTTCTTTTGGTCTCACAAGGTAACCTTGCTCTTTTAGGCTTACTTCTGTGAGGCATTTACATTGTGTTCTCCCAGGAACTGGGATAGGAGCTATTTTGTTGTCAAGCCTTGAGGCTAAACTCAGTCCTCTTGTGCACTAACCTTCCCCATTTTTCTGAACTAAAATTTTGTATTTCTTTTTAAAAAATATTGTTTTATCTTTAAATTATGGTTGGTATATAATATTATATTAGTTTTCAAGTGTACAACATAGTGATTAGATACATGTATAATTTATGAAGTGATCATTTCAATAAGTCTAGTACCTCTCTGACATCATATATAATTATTACAATATAATTGAATACATTCCTGATACTATACTTTACACATTTGTGACTGTTTTTATAACTGTCAATTTGTACATCTTAATACTTCCCACTTTTTCACCCTCATTTCTCACCCTCCTGTTGCCATCAAAATGTTCTTTATATATAGGAATTTGTTTCCATTTTGTTTGTCTGTTTACTTTGTTTTTTAGATTCAACATATAAGTGAAATCATATAATATTTCTTTATTTCACTTCACGTTATACTGAATGTCTATTTATGTTGCCAGAAATAGCAAGATTTCATTTTCTTTCTTTCTTTCTTTCTTTCTTTCTTTCTTTCTTTCTTTCTTTCTTTCTTTCTTTCTTTCTTTCTTTCTTTCTCTCTTCCTTCCTTTCTTTCTTCCTTCCTTCCTTCCTTCCTTCCTTCCTTCCTTCCTTCCTTCCTTCCTTCCTTCCTTCCTTCCTTCCTTCCTTCCTTCCTTCCTTCCTTCCTTTCTTTCTTTCTTTCTTTCTTTCTTTCTTTCTTTCTTTCTTTCTTTCTTTCTTTCTTTCTTTCTTTCTTTCTTTCTCTTTTTCTTCTTTTTTGTATATATGCACCACATTTTCTTTAGCCATTCATATATTGATAGACACAGGTTTGTTTTATTTCTTGTTTATTGTAAATAATGCTGCAAAGAACATATGGATTCATATGTCTTTTTTTTTTTAAGTGAGAGGTCTGGAGGTAGTGAGACAGACTCCCACATGCACCCTAATCAGGATCCATCCAGCAAGCCCCCTACCAGGCGATGCTCTGCCCATCTGAGGATGCTGCTCTATTGCTTAGCAACCTAGCCATTTTAGAGCCTGAGGTAAGGCCATAGAGCCATTCTCAGTGTCCCGGGCCAACTTGCCTGAATCATTCAAACCATGGTGAAGAGACAGAGAGAGAGAGAGAGAGAGAGAGAGAGAGAGAGAGAGAAGGGGAAAGGGGAGGGTTGGAGAAGCAGATAGTGGTTTCTCCTGTGTGCCCTGACCAGGAGTCGCACCTATAGCTTCCACATGCCAGGCTGATGTTCTACCACTGAGCAAACCAGCCAGGGCTACATGTCTTTTTAATTTAGTGTTTTGGGTTTCCTTGGGTAAATACCCAGAAATGGAATTGCTGGGTCTTTCTTCATCTCTCAGTACTATAGTGTTTGTCTTAAAGTCTATTTTGTCTAATATAAGTATGCTATCCCAGCTTTTCTTTTTTTCCCTTTCTATTTGCATAATATACCTTTTCCTATCTTTTTACCTTTATTCTGTGTGTGTCTTTCAATCTGAAGTATATCTCTTCTGAGCAGCATGTGTATGGTTCTTGATTTCTTATGCATGTAGCCAACCTAGGTGCTTTGGTTGGAACATTTATTCCATTTACATTTAAAGTAATTATAATGGGTATGTAGTTATTGCTATTTTATTATTCACATATTTTATCTTATTTGTGTTTTTTTTATCTTAAGAAAGTCCCTTTAACATATATTGTAATACTGATTTGGCAGTGATAAACTTTTTCAGCTTTCTCTTACCTGGGAAGCTCTTTATCTGTCCTTTAATTATAAATGATAATCTTGCTAGTAGAGCAGTCTCAGGTTTTGGTCCTTGCTTTTCACTGTTTTGAACATTTTGTTACAATCTTATCAGGCCTACAACATTTCTGTTCGGATACCAGCTGATGGTTTTATAGAAGTTCTTTGTAGGTGACTCACTGTCTTCTTGCTGCTTTGGAGATGCTGTCTTTAAGTTTTGCCAATTTAATTATGATGTGTCTTGATATAAGCCTCTGGGTGCAGCTTTAGAATTCTGTGCTTCCTGAATTTGTATGTCTATTTCTTTAACCAAGTTAGAGAATTTTTCCGTAAATTGCTTCAAACAGGTTTTCAATTCTTTGCTCTCTCTCTTTTCCTCCTGGGGCCCTGTAATATGAATGTTGGTACACTTGATGTTGTCCGAGAGGCCCCTTGAACTTCTATATTTTTTGTCTGTAAGAGGCTGGAAAGGCAAATTATTATTAATAATTATTAAAGGCAAAATTATTAATAATATAATAATTAATAAATACAAGAATAAACTATGTTTTGTATACTCACTACACTGGTTCACACCTTCATTGCTCTTTCTCAACACTTCTATCCTTAGACTATTGTTAAAAGTTAATAATAAATGTTATTATGCAAATGTTTATTGCGAAGCTACTAGAATGCTAAGAATAAAGCAGTAATTTAACAAAAAACAGTTTCTTATGGTGCTATTTGAGCCTTGGCTTCTTATGGAATGCATGTGTAGTCCGCCATATCTAGATGATCTGAATCTTTTTATTTTTTTTAGGCACTTTTTTCCTTTGATCTGCAACGGTTTTTTGGAAGTCATTAATTATCTGCTAACTGGGCATCATCACAGATAATATAACCATTCATGAGAAATTCCAAGTCACTTTTCAATGTTTATATAAGACCCAGAGTCCTATGTAGATTGAAATGACCACCTCTGGTTGAAATTTTATCCAAGACATTTATTGTTCTTTTATTCTTGAGCTGAAAAGCTAGATGGAAGTGCATTTCAACAAAGGGAAAGTGCGGACTTTTGTTTTGATTCTGGGAACAAAGTATTAGTTTCTTCTTTTTTTCCCCAAGTTTGAAGTTATTTACATGCTTCACTTAATAATTAACTTCAATAAGAAACAAAAAGGAAAAACAAAAACAAAAACTTTTTAAGAGTAAAGCTATACAGTACATTGTTTTTTTCAGATAGTTAATAATTTGATCATCAAAAGCTGGATAATTTGTATATTTATAGCCATGGGGGCTATTTTACATAATGAACTAGAGAAAGCTGTAGAGCAGTGGTAGTCAACCTGGTCCCTACTGCCCAATAGTGGGTGTTCCAGCTTTCATGGTGGGCAGTAGTGGAGCAACCAAAGTATAAATAAAAAGATTTAACTATAGTAAGTTGTTTTATAAAGATTTATTCTGCCAAACTTAGCAAAAATCCAACATAAAGTACTTGGTAAGTAATTATTATTATATACTTTAACTTGCTGTAACTCTGCTTTATAAATTTTATAAAGTAAAGTTATTTTCCTACTTTGTAAATCATCATTACTGTGGAACCGGTGGGCGGTTAGAAAATTTTACTACTAACAGAGATACAAAAGTGGGCAGTAGGTATAAAAAAGGTTGACTACCCCTGGGCTAGAGTAACAGCAACATGAGTTAAAATCTTGGCTTTGCCACTTGGTGGCTCTAGCCGTAGGTAAGTTTCTTATCTGCAGTAAGCTGAAGTTTAATTCTTGTGAGATTAAAATAATATTATCTATCATATAGACAGTTTGGGGCAAGTGAATGCTAGAAGCAGCACATCAAATACTGTGACTAGAACATGAGAAATATTCAGTCAGTAGCAATCATTTTTATTATTGTCTCAAATATTTCAGGCATAAGGGAAACAATTTTTGAAAATTATATTTAATATGTGAGTAGTACGTAGGATATACAAAAGAAGATGTAGCATTGTTGCTCGGCCTGAAAAATTGGATTTATAAGGGACCTTAAAGATTTCTGTATTTATTAGCATTTTCCTCCCTTCCAACCTTACAGAAAATGTTGAAAAATCTTTGTTGAAAATTTGCACTGTATATTTCCCCCCAGTTTATATGAAAGTAACATAGATACAAGTGACATTCAAATTTGTAAAACCATCATTTGCCTCATTATTGTTCATATGGCAAAAAATTGGTTTAGGAGAAAAAAATTAGACAATGTTAAGGAAAACAATATGCCAAACCTTTGCTTTCTTTATGGATAAATTTTGTCACATTGGCAAAATATTATAATTTTTTTAAAATACTAGATGCATAAATTTAAATAAGATATAAAATTTATCTATTATTGTGTAGGAATAAAATAAATTACAGAATTAAATATTTCTCTAAAGAGGAAATAATACAGAGTTTTGCTCTTAAGAAATAAAATCCCTTGAGACCTACTCGTCCTCATTTCACACTCTGCAGAGTTAGCTTCACAATGTCTAGTGCCATCTTAATATTAGCTAGAGAAAAATTAGTATATTTTTTCATAATTCCCTTAGTTTTGATACACTTTTATGTTTCTATAATTATATTAGCTAATATGTTGCTTAGAGTTGATGTGTAATATATTTGTTGATTAAATAATGAGTATATGACAATAAGCAATTTTTTAATTAATAATTTCATTCACTCACCACATGGTAATATTCATTATTGTTATTATTGCTGAAAAAAAGTAACAGAAAAGTCTTATTAAATGTCCTGTTTTATCATAAATAAGTATAAACAATTTATTGAATAGAGGTGATTTTCAAAATCTGTGGTTCAACATTTTGGCTATTTTCAAAATAAAGCTTGTTGCTATTTATCACTTCTGTTCTTTCAATTACACAAGACTATGCTTTGTTTTGTTTTGTATTGTTTTGTTTTAGTTCATAATTGACCCTTTCCTTCTACTACATCGTAAAATTTCATTTCCTTTACTGCTGCACTGTGGCTGCCAGTTGCCTTTAAAGTGACCATATGCTTTCCATTGCCTGTTAAAGATTGTGCCAAATCCTGTCCTTTGCCTTTTCACATAAAAGATAGAATTTTAAAGGTTTCTTTATGAACTCTACTTTATTATTTGCCTAACTTAGAAAAAATTCAAATAAGGAAACCCATCTTCAATCACAAATATTTTATTTACACTAATTTTAGAAGACAGCGTTCATAATCTTTTGAATAAAATAGTTACTAGTGACTTACACAATCATGGAAACTACTATAATTTTTACATCTATTATATGTGATAATTATTAAAATGCCCAAATTTCAAGTTGAAGAGTTGAAATTATTCCTCTGAATTTTCACAAATAGTAAGTAATGAAACTGGAACTTGAAGCCTACCTAGTCTTTTAGCTACAAATTCAGAGCATTTTATACTTTATCTTCATGAATACTGTATATGCAATGAGCAACAAATATTTATTGTTGATGTTCAGTTGAGACTATCTATGACCATGTTTTTCTATAATTCAGGAATGTGCTCACTGTGCCTTGAAGAATACTTAAAGTAAAGCTCTTGTGTTCTGATAGAAAATCCTAAAGAAATCTGTGTTTTATTTAAGGCAAACCATTTTATTATAGAAAATATAACATTTTAATGTATATTTATGTGGCAACAACAAAAGCTCATTCAACATCAGAAATCTTTAGCTCATGTGTATTTTATTAAAGTGTGCCATTTACTTTAATTATGCTGAATGTTTATCATCTTTTGTTTAATAACATTTTGTTTAATAACATAAATAACTAGATCCACAATATGTGTATTTTTCTTGTTAAACATTCATTTATTCCACCTTTGTTTATTAATAAGTCACTTTAATTTATACTTCCTACTGTTCCTTGTTCCAATAAACCAAAACAACACTAAGATCTACTAACAAATATGCTCAGAATTCACTAACACATTCTGATGAAAACCAAACATTAGTGAATAAAAAGTTCATTTAGAAGTGCTTTGAGTTTGCTTTTTCTTTTCTTTTCTTTTTTTTTTTTTTTTTTTTTTTTTTGTAGTGAGAAGAGGGGAGGCAGAGAGAAAGACTTCTGCCTGTGCCCTAACCAGGATTCACCCAGCAAGCCCATTAGGGGGCAGTGCTTTGATCTTCTAGGCTATTGGTTTGTTGCTCAGCAACCAAGCCATTTTTTTATTTTGTATTCTATTTCAGTGGAATTCTATTTAGATTTATTTTTATTATTTTTTATTAATTTTAAAATTTATTATGTTAACATGGGTTCACGTGTCTCACTCAATATAATACCCTCACTTCACAACAACATGCCCCCATTACATCCTCTTAGCCCCCTCCCCCTGACTTCCTCCCCCCCTTTCTTCTGAATTTGCTGTCCTGTTATTTGCATGTATTTTTTATGTATATATAGTAACACTAATCCCTTTACCTTCTCTGATCCCATCCCCTTATCCTCTTTCCCTCAGACAGCAGTCCCTCTGCTTTCTGTGGCCCCACTTCTGCCTCTATTTCATTCCTCAGTTCACCTAGCCATTTTTTTTTTTAGCACTTGAAGTGGAGGCCATGGAGCCATCCTGGGTGCCAGAGGCCAACTCACTCCAACCAATAAAGCCATGGCAGTGGGAGAAGAAGAGAAAGAGGGAGGGAGAAAGAGAGAGATGGAGAGAAGGAGGAGGGGTAGAGAAGCAGATGGTTGCTTCTCCTGTGTGCCCTAATCAGGAATCAAACCCGGGACATCCACACACTGACACTCTATCACTGAGCTGACTGGACAGGGCTGCTGCTTTGAATTTCTTTGAGCTTGCTACTTGACTCTTCTTAGGCCCCTGCCTGACTTCCATGAAGCTCAGCTAAATTTAATTTAAGCATTTGGCAAATACATTGCATTTGTTATTATAGCTGCTAAAAGCAGAATTTACATGCTTGTACTGATTTTTGCAGCTTTATAACTAATTTCAGTTTTAAGTCAAATCTGTTATACAATATAAAAATGTAAAGCAATATGTTCTCAAAATATAAATTTATAGCATTTGGTATTATCCATCTTGAATAAGAATAAGCTGTCCTGCATTGGATAAGATTTGACATTAACATTACAAAAACTCACAGGGCATTTACCACAGACAGGGCCAAAGTTCTATTCAGTATTGAATTTGGAACTAAAATCTCCATTTCAGCCTGGAGGCAGGCTTACCTATATTTAATGATTTTATTAGAAGTTTTATTTTAAACATTCTCAACTTTTAAAGATTAATCATCTGGAAAATACTTAAAACAAATTTCATCATGATATATATATTTTTTCTTATTCATAGTTGTATGGAGAACAGATATGCTAACCAATACTTTTCAAATAAATGCCTTATTCCTCGAATGTACCATTTAGATCACACTGACTGGTTAATAAAACATTGATCCACTAATAAGTGATCAGCAGATAGTTTCTTTCTTCTTTTTATTTATAGTTCACAATGGATTTAAAATAGGGCAGTACTGGCCGGTTGGCTCAGTGGTAGAGCGTCGGCCTGGCGTGCGGGGGACCCGGGTTCGATTCCCGCCAGGGCACATAGGAGAAGCGCCCATTTGCTTCTCCACCCCCACCCCCTCCTTCCTCTTTGTCTCTCTCTTACCCTCCCGCAGCCAAGGCTCCATTGGAGCAAAGATGGCCCGGGCGCTGGGGATGGCTCCTTGGCCTCTGCCCCAGGCGCTAGAGTGGCTCTGGTCGTGGCAGAGCGACGCCCCGGAGGGGCAGAGCGTCACCCCCTGGTGGGCGTGCTGGGTGGATCCCGGTCGAGCGCATGCGGGAGTCTGTCTGACTGTCTCTCCCCGTTTCCAGCTTCAGAAAAATACAAAAAAAAAATAAAAATAAAAAAAAGAATAAAATAAAATAGGGCAGTAAAAAATGTTTTAGATTCTGCATTATGGGTGAAAAGGGTATAGAAAAATAGAAGGAAAAGGAATGCTTAGTATAAAAAAGAAAAAGAATTTTGAAACAAAAAATAATATTAATCATTTCCTGAAACAATGTTTCCAATATACAGCAAAATTTCCAAAATTCTCTGATGAGAGTTCTCACATGTTTAATAATAGAATATTTTGGCTTCCTGTTTTCTTAGGAAATGTCTTAGAAATATCAGAAACATTACCTCTCTAACCGAAAATTTAAACTAATTATATAATATTGAAAGGTACTGAAATCTAATTGGCTGGCAAAGAAAAATTAATATTTTGTAAAGTGCTAAATGATTGTTTAGTAAGGCTTGGCTTGAAACAAGTATATTACTCAAGACAGCCAAGCACTGAGAAATGCTGTTAAAATCCAGGCACAATAAAAGGCAAAATATATACTGGAAGAAAGTTTTTATAACAATTAACATTTTAAAAAATATAACTTGAAACAAACCAGTAGTGGGTGTCAGGGTCCATGACTATGATTGTCTAATGGGTGGGTTTGGGGTTTTCTTTTGGGGTGACAATGTTTTGGAAGTAGATAGGAAATGGTTGTACAACATTGGGAATATACTAAATGACACTGAACTGTATATATTTTTTGGATACCCTAAAATAGTTAAAATGATAAACTATAAAGTGCATTTTTTCCTCAATAAAAATTGTAGTTTAAATTTAAAGAAAAAAGAAAATTTTCTATAATTCTTTTTCCAATGTCATTTTGCTTTGTATTTCTAAAAACATCTGAAAAATTGTTAGGGAATGTTATTAAATAGTGAAAGCTAGAGATAATGGTGTTACCATATTATATATAAATATAAGCTTATAAATAATTATTTCCCTCCTTTCCTTTCCCTATTCTTTCATATCCCCTTTCTTTCCTCACTCCTTTCTTCCCTCTCTTCCTTCCTTCCTCCCTCCCTTCCTTCCTTCCTTCCCTTTCTTTTTCCTTTCTTTTTTCTTTTTCAGTTATTGAGAATAAGTATAAAACAAATATATACTCCCTTCATATAGAGTTCATGCAATATACGTTGCATTGAATTTACCTAAGAAAAGAATGAATCTAAAATAACATTTTTTATTTATCACATTTTAATTATTCTTCCTATTTAAAATTTATAAATATAAAAATAAGTATTACTATTTATACATTTTAAAATATATACCAATACAAAAAAATGTGTCATATATATATCATATATATATATATTTTTTTTTTTTTTGACAGAGACAGAGAGAGAGTCAGAGAGAGGACAGATAGGGACAGATAGACAGGAAGGGAAAGAAATGAGAAGCATCATTTCTTAGTTGCAGCTCCTTAGTTGTTCAGTGATTGCTTTCTCATATGTGCCTTGACTAGGGGACTAGAGTAGAGTGAGTGACCCCTTGCATAAGTCAGCAACCTTGGGCTTCAAGCCAGTGACCTTTGGGCTCAAGCCAGCGACCTGCACTCAAGCTAGTGAGCCTGACCTAGAGCTTGCCACTTCAGAGTTTTGAACCTGAGTCCTCTGTGCCCCAGGCCGACGCTCTATCCACTGCGCCACCACCTGGTCAGGCTGCATTAATTTTAAAAGAGGAAATATCTATGATTTTATATTAATGTTGATATTTGCAAATTCTACAAATTAAATAAGTAAAAAAACCTACAAATTAAATAAGGTTTTAATTTTAAAGCCATTTTTTTGTTTGTATTTTTATCTCTTTTTTATTTTCAGCTCTCATTTGTTACCATCCAATACCTAACTTGTTTGTTATTGCTATGATCCATTTTGCACCTGAGGTTGTTAGCTGGCAGATATCACATTCTGTCATATCTCAACGTCTATGTGACACATAAATAACTTGTCTATAGCTGATATGTTATTAAGTAAGAGCAGAAAAATAAATAATTGAAACATCTGCCAAAGATGACCTGGACATTCCCTTCCATTTGGCAAAAGCATGTCTTTGGGGTCCAGCAGAGATGGCCACATATTCTGTTTCTGAAGGTATCCAGATGAAAAGCCTTTATTCCTTACCCCTCATACCAATTATTCATTATTTAAAATGCTGACATTAAGGTATTCTTTCTGATGTTCACCTGAATCCTTTTACTGCCTTTATTTAAGTTCTTTCCTTCAAATTATCCCTCTGAAGACAATCCATTAAATATCAGCTTGCTAAAGACTGAACAAGAAAATCTTCACTTTGAAAATTTACAAATTCTTATAGGAGGAAGAATTTGAGTCTTAGACACATATAAACACCTTCAAATGGAAGAGTCCCAAGTAGTAAAAGGTAAACTAGATTTTAGCATGCAGATGTCTTTTATTACACAAAACCAGACAATTGCAGGTTTGAACAGCTTATTATATAGTCATTGCTGCCTCTTCAATAACTCATTTTGATATTTTGTAATTTGCCAAAATGTGCCTTTGTGATCCCACAGGCTCTTAACTACTTTGTAATGAGTATGTATGAACAGATGGAAAATGTTTTCAATTTCAGAGAAAACCACTAATGGATGTCACCAGCTATTAGAAAAGCTCAGGTGGCTCCATTTTCCAAGGAAAGGTATTGTCATAAAACTTTATTTTTTAATGGAATGTTTGCTCATTTATACCTAGATGGTAATTTAAGACTTCATAAGTCTAAACAGATTAGAACTATATTTGGAAATTATTCAGTGCTAAATAGCCTGGAAATCCAATCTCAAGAATCTTACCTGAAAACAGTGATTCTAATCCAGGTCATTTTATTAGAACAACATGCACTACTATAAAAACAATTTGTCCAAAGAAATGGATAAAGGAGTTTAACTAAAAGTCAAATGAATGCTTTAGCTCTGATGATTTAAGGTAAAATCCTTCTTTTAAAGTAAAAAATAATTCATCTTTTAAAGTTAAAAATATCTGGCCTCAATTTGTACCACAAGCAAATACATCTTCTTAAAGAAAAATACGGGCCCTGGCAGGTTGGCTCAGTGGTAGAGCGTCAGCCCGGCGTATGGAAGTCCCGGGTTCGATTCCCAGCCAGGGCACATAGGAGAAGCACCCATCTGTTTCTCCATCCTCTCCGCTCTCCTTTCTCTCTAACTCTCTTTCCGTCCCACAGCCAAGGCTCCATTGGAACAAGGTTGGCCTGAGCGGTGAGAATGGCTCCCGGCCTCCACCTCAGGCACTAGAATGGCTCTGGTTGCAATGGAGCAATGCCCCAGATAGGCAAAGCATAGCCCCCTAGTGGGCATGCTGGTGGATCCTGGTCGGACACATGGAAAAATATGTCAAAAAATGATTTTACAGGTTGTTCCGAAAGTATAGTCTATCTTATGCACAAAAAAAATATACTAATTTTCAAAAATACAGTCATTAGTTGTTAACTATCTTGTCAAAATTCATATCAGCTTCTTCTTTTACAAGGCACTGGTCTAATTAGTTTATTTTGGGCCATTGCTACCCTCTTCTTTACTTAGTAAAACTTTTGTCAGAAATAAATGCAATACCATCTGTGCAATGATTGATCTAGCATGGGTTTATTTAGAGCTCCACCAACAAAATTTATTTACATGCAGGTTAAGAAAGAGTGGAGCTACCAATTACTTCTAGCAAAACCAATTTCTATAATTTTAAGTGGAATTCATTGTTTCATTTCTTCCTTACACTGATATGACATATTCAACATATATTTTGGATATACTCTCTCACCTTGTCAAGAGAAATAGGACTGAGTTTTAATTATATGTGGAAATCCATTATTTAAAAAAATAAACAAGATAAAGACATGTCTTTCTTATTAATGACGTTATTTTAAAATCACATGGACATTTCTTCCAATATGTAATTAACAATTATCCCTTTATAAAGATGAAGCATATAGTATATTTGTAATATATATATATATTTTGTATTTTTCCAAAGTTAGAAGCAGGGAGGCAGACAGACTCCTGTATGTGCCAGACCGGGATCCACCGGGCATGTCCACTGGGCAGCAATGCTCTGCCAATCTGGGGCGTTGCTCCATTTCCACCAGAGCCATTCTAGCACCTGAGGCACAGGCCATGGAACCATCCTCAGTGCCTGGGCCAACTTTGCTCCAATGGAGCCCTGGCTGTGGGAGAGGAAGAGAGAGACAGAGAAGAAAGAGAGGGAGAAGAGTGGAGAAGCAGATAGGTGCTTCTCCTGTGTGCCCTGGTTGGGAATCAAACCCGCGACTTCCACATGCCGGGCTGATGCTCCACTGCTGAGCCAACCGGCCAGGGCCTATATTTGTCATATTTTTACTAAATGTTCACTCATCCCAGTTTTGGTGTTAATTGGTAATTAATTATATACATTTCAGTTAACCATTTTGGGTTTTTTTCTCTTTTCTCTCTACATATAATAACATTTTTGCATGATATGTGATGTTTTCTTGTTTGTTTTATTTTGCTGTCTTGTTATTTTGTTTTGGACATTTGGGAAGGTTAAAGGGAAGAATTTGTGAAGCCATGCTTACAGCAATATGTGGTCCCTATAAGCTTTTTAAAGATTTTGTTTTATTTAATCCTCATAACAAATTTGTAATCCCATTATATAATTGAGAAAAATGTTTAATAAGGCTTAATAAAATTTCACATCAGCTTAAAAAATGTGAACCATATTAAAATCAAAAGTCCATTCCTTGAATGTATACTGAAATTTATACTAAAAATATTGGACTGAGTCCTAATCTGGATTTTGTGGGTCCACAAGATGTTAATTTTTAGACAAATGTTAGATTAGAGAATCTCTAAATTTCTGATTGGTTATAAAACTTCTATTGTTAGCTAAGTCAAATTATTTAAACAGATGGAAAATTAGAAAGCAGATCTTATGTTGCAAGTTTCTTGGTATAATTCACCTGTACTTGTACCTGAAATGAGTATTCATGTTCTTAAATCTATTCTCTGGCACTTGATCCACCTTATAAACCATATTTCCCTTTTTCCTGAAATGTGTGTATTTGCAGCTGAATAGTTTTCTCAGTCTGTTTTCTGCCTGCAGAATATTGGATATCTAAAGGATTCTTTTCAATTTGTAATGGATCTGTTTCTTTCAGTTCATCCTGGCATCTTTCTGAATTATGAAAATATTTTAACACTTTGTAGATCTTCTAAGAATCCCATTTGTTTCCATCTCATTCAATAAAAACATAACAGTTGATTTCTTTGAAAAAAACTCTTCTGTAACATACATTTTTCCAAAGGAACAATGTTCTTATAATGGATTCTTAGAAACCCTACATTTTTATTGGGAGGATCTGTAAATTATTCCCAATAAAATCTTTAAAGGGTCTTTTTGTCTTGTCTGAATAGCACTTTCTGATACCAATTTTGATCTTTCCAAGATCTTAAACAAAAGATTTTGTAGTCATACAATCAGCTTCATTTTTAGACCACACAATTATACTATTTATAGTTTAATACATTTTCTAAAAAAAAAGAGATACTTACAAAAAGCACTTTATTATCTCATAGAGTTTCTGACAATCAACAACGCAGAAATGGCTTAGCTTATTGGTTCTAGTTCTGATTCCCTCATGAGGTTACAGCTAGTAGGGTGGTAGTTATCTGAAATACTTAAAGGATTTACATCCATTCTCACAACCCTAGAAGTTAGCAGGGGCTTTAGTTTCTTCTTTTGTGGAAATGTTCATACAGCTGATTTCCCCCAGAATGAGTGATGAAGAGAGAAAGACCAAGATGCCACACTGCCTCTTAGAGTCTTAGAGTCAGAAACCATTAATTCTTTCTTACTTTGTTAGCTAAAAGTGAATCACTATGTCCAGCCAACATTCAACACATGGTAATGGATATCAGGAAGGCAAACTACAACAATGCATTTTTTTTTTCAGTTTAGATAAATCTTAGGCCTTACAGTCTCAGTTTTCCTTCACTATTATGCTTAATTCTCCAGGCAACTCCAAATATACATATCTTTCTCTCTCTGTTTTTTTTTTCCTTTGTCCTTCAATTGCTGTTAATTCTATTGATCTATATTGTAGTTTTTAAATTCTCTTTTCTGCTTGGTCTAATCAGATTTTAAATTCACTTAATTTTAGTTTCAGCTAATGCATTGTTTAGCTTAAGGTTTACCTTTTTACAACTTCTTATTTATTTTTGTTTGTAAAGTTATTTTAAATTTTCTTTCAATAATCATTCTAATCCTTGCAATTTAAGAGTTCAATATCTGTTATTTCTCTATATCCATTTTTTTATATTTTAAATTTGTTTTATTTTATGACGGGTATGTTTTATGTTAAATGTTGGGCATTATATATGAAAAATAATACAACGTCCACACGTTAGTATCTTCCTCCAAATTGGATTTAATTTTCTTCTGGTAGTTAGAGTATGGGCATATTTGCCTTCTCAGACGATGCTTATACATTTTCATTTTGCCTTTTTTTCCTAAAGCATAACACTTCTAAGGCTAACCTGAAAAGTTGGGAGGTTTACTTTTCCCTTTCATATTGAAAACACCCTAAAATTCCATTTTCACCTCTCTAGTATAAGAAGGCAGCTAAAACTTCTGCTTAGTTTTTACAAGCTGTTGTATATTTGATTTTTATAAATATCATCCAAGCATGAGCATTTTTGGAATCAACAAATAAAAATAAATTACATTCAAAATGTTGTACTTGTTTCTCTAAGGTTTTATTTCCTCTATATCTTGACCCATTAAGTCAGCTGTTGTTTAGTATACCTCAATGCCAATTTTTGTCTCTCCAGTTCTGTAAGATTGCCACAGGCTCTAGATCACTGCTACATGTTTTTACTCTTTGCCTCTGAACAGTATATAATCAAATGTCAAGCCTGGGAAGGAGGGGAGATTTAGAAGTCATATAAATATATTCTTCTTCCTTCAGAGTCTTTACTTCTCAAATACTGACTATATGTTTAATTCCCAATGCCTTTAAAACACCGTTTTTGTATTTTAACCAGATTTCATATTTGTTATTAGTAGGAGATTTAGTTTTATATCAGTTCTTTTCTTTTTCCAAGAAGCAGAAATAATTTTAATTTATTAAAGCATATATGCAATATTTAATGCACAGATATGTAATTTTTATTTTTTCTGAGCCTGTAATCAGTTCTTAAAAATGTTAAAAGCAGAAGCCCCAGATATAGATATGATTCTATAGAGTATAATGGAAGCAGGAATATAGGTAAGTTTTGTAAGGACATGGTAATACAATCCACATAGGAAATAAAAGTTTATTTTTCTGATTGTAGAAATTAATTCCTCTAGTACTTAGCATATCAATTGACTTCAACCCCTGCACTGCTGAGTGGTATAATAAAGCCATAGAAAAAACAGATTACATTGTTTTTTTAAAGAAAAATTTGCTTGGAACTACCAAGATCTAGAGAAAAATATATTTTATTGGAACTTATGAATAAGTCTATTGGATGTAAAAAGTTAAAACTATATTAAGTCCACAGTTGTGAACACTCTAGCCAAGACAGGATGGGAATTTATTTATAGATTCATGCTTTGAACTACATATAACTTTCTCAAAAGCATTTTTTTTCTTACAGAGACAGAGAGAGAGTCAGAGAGAGGAATAGACAGGGACAGACAGACAGGAATGGAGAGATGAGAATAATCAATCATTAGTTTTTCATTGTGACACCTTAGTTGTTCATCGATTGCTTCCTCATATGTGCCTTGACTGCGGGCCTTCAGCAGACCAAGTAACCCCTTGCTCGAGCCAGCAACCTTGGGTCAAAGCTGGTGAGCTTTGCTCAAACCAGATGAGCCCACACTCAAGCTGGTGACCCTGGGGTCTCGAACCTGAGTCCTCTGCATTTTAGTCCGATACTCTATCCACTGCACCACTGCCTGGTCAGGCTCAAAAGCATTTTTGAGCAATAAAATTTTCTGTGATTTTCTAAAAGTAATTTTATTTTTGACTCTGACATTTTTAAGTAGAAAATGTTATATCATTAAAAATTTTTCATAACCGTGAAGTAATGTGATTCTTTTTTATTTTATTAGTTAGAAGCAAGTAGTAAGTCCAATTTACACATAACTTAAAAGTATGGATCAATAGTTGGTGATCACTGGGAATCATCCTGGAGGCAGACTGCCACAATAAATTTTATTAATTTTGGATAATTCTTTGGCATTACCATATAGGTACCTATAATAGGGCTTGAGAAGCAAAGGTAAAATATATTAGAAAATGATGTCTTTTTCTTGCATGTGGATGAGCCAAGGTTACTAGAAACAGATGAGTCTTTAGTTGGTCTTACTTTTCTATAAAAAATTCTGTTTCTTCAGGAACTACAAAGTTAAGATAAATAGGAAATGATATAAAAACAAAATAATAAATTTAAAAAATCCTCTTATCTCAAGAACTGAGGTTGGAAATTGAGGCTACACTGTATATCAAAGTGACCCAAATGTTTCAGATCCTTAAACAAAAGCAGAATGTTCCATTCTCACTGATCTGATTTCAAATAGTAATGTTTGGAACAGCTGAGGTTTTCAATTAACAAGGTTTTTCAATAATATGTCTTTGAGGTGAATTAATGAAAAAATATTTACATATTGAAAGAAATAACTGCTACACTTAAAAATATTTTCTTTTTTTAGTGAAGTTTTAGGTTCATAGCAAAGTTGAGGGGATGGTACAGAGGTTTCCTATGTATTCCCTACCCTGCAGATGCATAGCCTCCACCATTATCAGCATCATCTACTAGAGTGGTACTTCCATTATCATTGATGAAACTACATTGATGCATCATAATCACTCAAAGTCCATAGTTTACACTAACATCTACTCTTGTTGTTTTACATTCTACATGTTTAGACAAATGTAAAACGTACCCATCATTAAAGTATCATACAAAATAGTTTGACTGCCCTAAAAATTATATATGATCTGCCTATTCACCCTTCCTCTCATCCCAACCCTTGGCAACCATGATATTTTTACTGTCATCATAGTTTTACCCTTTCCAGAATGTTATACAATTGGAATAATACAGTATTATAGCCTTTTCTGATTGGCTTAGTAATACACATTTATTTTCTCCATGATTTTTATTGCTTGATAACTTTCTTTTTAGCACTGAATAATAATCCATAGTCTGGATATATGAATGTTTACTTATCCAGTCTCATAGGTCATTTTGATTGCTCCTAATTTTTGATAATTATAAATAAAACTGCTATAAACATTCAGGTTCAGGTTTTTGGATAGACATAAGGTATAACCCCTTTGGGTAAATATCAAGTAGTGCAATTGCTGAATCATACAGTAAAAGTATGTTAAATATTATAAGAAATCACCAAACAGTCCTACACAGTGGCTCTACTATTTTACATTCCCACAGCAATGAATGAGAGTTATTATTGCTCCAAGTCTTCACTAGCATTTAGGGTTGACAATATTCTATATTTTGGCCATTCAATAGATATGTAGTGGTATTTCATTTTTATTTTAAGTTGCATTTTCCCGATGAGAAATGATGTGGAGCAAATTTTCATATGCTTACTTGCCATCTGTATGTCTTCTGTGGTAAAGCATCTGTTAAGGCCTTGGCTAATCTTTTATATTTTACTTTTATTTAAATTGATTTTTAGAGAAAGTCAGGAAGAATTTGGAAAGGGGAGAGAGAGAGGAAAGAAATATCGATTTGTTGTTCCACTTATTTATGCATTCATTGGTTGCTCCTTGTATGTGCCCTGGCAGGATTGAACCCAGAACCTTGACATGTCAAGACAATGCTTCAACCAACTGAGCCAGGTTTTGGCTGATTTTCTCATTGAATTGCTTGTTTCTTATGGTTGAGTTTTAAGAGTTTTTTTGTAGATTTTATCAGATATGTCTTTTGCAAATATTTCTCTCAATTTGTGGCTTGTCTTAATCTTTTGAGGAACCACAATGTATTTTTCAGTCGTCATACCTGTGTACATTTTGATCAGCAATAAATTAGAGTTCCTTTTCTTCCATAACCTTCCCAATAGTTCTTATTACCTGTCTTGTTGAGAATAGTCATTCTAACAGGAGTGAGGTGGCATCTCATTGTATTATAGTTTTAATTTGTATTTCACTAATAGTGAAGTTGAATATCTTTTCATATGTCTTTTTGGCTATTTGCATGTCTTGGAAGATGTGTTTGTGCAGGTCCTCTGCCCATTTTTTAATTTAATATTGTTCAGTGTTGAATTTTGTGAGTTCTTTATATATTTTGAATATTAACCCCTCTTTTGGAGATCTTGTTTGCAGACATGATTTCTCATCGAGTTGGTTACCTTTTTGTTGTTGGGTTTCTGTTGCTTCACAGAGCTACTGAGTTTGATATAGTCCCATTGATTTGTTTTTGCTCTTACTTCCCTTGCCTTTGGGATCAAATTCATAAAATATTTTCTAAGACTAAGGTCCATAAGTTTAATACCTATGTTTTTTCCTATGTAATTTATTATTTCAGATCTTATATTTAAGTCTGAGATATATTTTTGAATTTATTTTTGTTCATAGAAACAAACTGTGGTCTAGTATCCTTCTTTTGTATGTGGCTTTCCAGTTTTTCCAGCAGCATTTATTGAAGAGGCTCTCTTTTGTCCATTGTGTTTTTTGTGGGTTTTTGGGAGCTCATCTGTCAAGAATTAAAAACCATACACATGTGGTTTTATTTCTGGGCTCTCAGCTGTGTTCAATTTGTCTTTGTGGTTGGTTTTCTGCCAATACCATGCTGTTTTGATTAGTGTTGTTCTGTAGTATAATTTGAAGACAGGTAGTGTGATCTATGGCTTTGTTCTATTTTCACAGGATTGCTTTGGCTTTTGGGGTCTTTTGTGGTCCCATATAATTCTGATGATTTTTTGTTCCATATCCTTAAAAAATGACATTGGGGTTTTCACAGTGCTTGTATTAAATTTGTATATTGCTTTAGGTGATATGGCCATTTTAATTATGTTGGTTTTTCTAATTTTTGAACACAAAATATCTTTTCACTTTATTGTGTCTTTTTTAATCTTTTAAATAATAATTTGCAGTTTTCAGTATATTGGTCCTTCACATCCTTTATTAAGTTTACTCCTAGGTATTTTATTCTTCTGTTGGCAATTGCAAAAGAAATTGTTTTTCTTTTTAGTTTTTTTCTGACATTCCTTGTTAGCATACAGTAAAGCAGTAGTTTTTTTCCATATTAATTTAGTATCCTGTGACTTTACTGTACTTAATTATTGTTTCTAAGAGGTTTTTTTTTTTGTTTGTTTGTTTGTTTGGTAAAGTCATTGGGCTTTCTATATACAGAATTTTATCATCTGCAGAAAGTGGCACTTTTACTTCTTCCTTCCCAGTTTGGATGCCTTTTATTCTTTTTTCTTTAGCTTGATTGCTTTGGCTATGATATCCAGAACTATGTTGAGTCAGAGTGGTAAAAGTAGGACACATCTTTGTTTTGTTCCTGCTTTTGGAGAAAATGTTTTCAGTTTTTCACCATTGAGTGTGATATTGATAGGCGTTTACCATATATGGCCTTTATTATGTTGAGGTATATTTTTTATACTTATTTTACTAACTGTCTTTATCATAAATTGATGTTACATATTACTGAATGTCTTTTCTGCATCTATTGAGAGGGTCATATGATTTTTGTTTTTGTTTGTTAATGGGGTATATTACATTGGTTGATTTGCCTATATATTCAACCAGCTTGTGCTCCTAAAATAAATCTAACTTGATGATGATGTATTATATTTTAATGTATTGTTCTTTATAATTTTCTAGAATTTTGTTAGAATTTTTGCATCTTTATTCATCAGATTCGGTCTATAGTTTTTGTGTGTGTGTGTGTGTATGTGTGTGTGTGTGTGTGTGTGTGTGTGTGTGTGTGTGTGTGTGTGTGTGTGTGTTGTTCTTGCCAGGTTTTTGTGTCAGAGTTATATTGGTCTTATAGAATGTGTTAGGTAATATTGTCATTTCTTCAATTTTTTGGAAGAGTTTGAGAAGGATAGGTATCAAATCTTATTTGAATATTTGGTCAAATTCACCAGTGAAGCCATCTGGTCTGGGACTCTAATTTTTGGCAGATTTTTAATGGTTGTTTAAATGTCCTCATTGTTTATCAATCTATTTAGGTTTTCCAATTCTTCATAATTCAGTCTAGGAATCATCCAGACTGTTTCTATCATTCCAGAAAGTTATCCATTTCTTCTAGTGGCATATAATATTTCATAGTATTCTAGCATAATCCTTTGTATATATGTGATGCTTATGGTAACTTCTCCTGTTTAATTTTTTATTTTATTTATGTTAGCAATTTCTCTTTTTTTCCTTAATGAGTCTAGTCAGGGGCTTGTCAAATGTATTAATCTCTAAAAAAAACAAACCAGTTTTTGTGGTATCAATTTTTGTACACTCTTTTTGTTCTATATTTCATATAATTCTGCTCTAATTTTTATTTCCTGTATTCTGCTGATTTTGGATTGCTTTTATTACTTTTCTAGGTCTTTAGGATATAATACTGGTTTCTTTCTTTAATATTTCTCTTGTTTCTTTAGATAGGCCTGTAATGATTTAAACACCCCTTTTATTACTGATTTCACTACATCATAGAAGTTTTGATATATTGTATTGTCATTCTCATTTGTCTCTCCATATTTCTAATCTCACCTTTTATTTCTTCATTGACCCAGTCATTTCCTATTAGTATTTTGTTTAATTTCCACATATTTGTGAATGTCTTACTTCTATTTGCAGTTAATTTCTAATTTCAAACCATTTCTAGTTAGAGAATATACTTTTTATAATTTCAGTCTTCTTAAATTTATTTAGTCTAGTTATATGACCCAACATATGGTTTATACTTGAGACTGTTTCATGTGTACCAGAGAAGACTACAGTGTGTCTGTAAAGTCATGGTGCACTTTTGACAGGAAAGCAACAAAAGATGATAGAAATGTGAAATCTGCACTAAATAAGAGGAAAACTCTCCCAGTTTCATACCTATTCAGTGCAGTTCGATGTGGGCTCACATACAGATTTTTTAGGGCTCCTTAGGTAGCTATCCCATATAGCCTCTACAGACTCGTCACTGACTGATGGCCTACCAGAACAGGTTTTTTCCACCAAACTGCCGGTTTCTTTCAACTGCTTATCCCATTAAGTATTGTTATTCCTATGTGGTGGCGCTTTGTTAAAAACGTGCCAATATTCATGATGCTTTTTGGTCACAGATTCGAATTTAGCAAGCCACAGAACACACTGAACTTTCCTCTGTACCATCCACATCTCAACTGGCATGGCCGTGGGCTGCTCCCCTGTATACATGATGTTATGTCATCATCTGAGCATGTGCACATGCTGCCACATCATCCTACAGAAACTGGGAGGGTTTTCCTTTTATTTGGTGCAGATTTCACATTTCTATTGTCTTTTATTGCTTTCCTGTGATGGGTCAAAAGTGCACCATGACTTTATGGACACACTGTATATAATCTGATGATCTTGGATTAATGGCTATGTAAATGTCAGTTATGTCCATTTGGTTTAATATATCATTTAAGGTTCATATTTCTGTATTGGTTTTCTGTTTGGATAATCTGTCGAGAGATGTCAATAGAGTATTAAGATCTGCAACTGTGATTGTGTTTTTGTGTTTCTCCCTTTATGTTTGTTAGTAGTTCTTTTATATATTTCAGTGCTCCCTGATTGGATGCACATATATTGAGAAGTGTCATGTCTTCTTGTTGTATGTATATAGTAGTACTGTTTCTTTTTAATCTACTTGATCTCCATCCTTCTTTGCAAATTTATACCTTTACTGCCTCTCCTTTCATGCTTCTCTTGTCACAAAAAATTCCTATTTATGCTGTAAGTTTGTCAGTGAACTTCTCAGTACTTTTGTAACACGTTTTCTTCTTTGTAACCCCCTTGAGTATTTCCTCCAAAGGAGGTCTTCTGGTGATCAATTCCCTCAGCTTCAGTATGCCTAGAAAATTCTTTTTCATATTTAAAGAATAACTCTGCTGGATATATTATTCTTAGATAGTAATTTCTTTCTTATAGTAGTTTAAATATTCGGTTCCACTCTCTTCTGGCTTGTAGAGATTCTGCTGAGAAGTCCAATAATAACCTAATGGACTTTCCTTTATAGGTTATTTTCTTCTTTTCCCTGACTACCTTAAGAATTATTTCTTTGTCATTAATTTTTCACAGTTTTATACAATGTGCCTTGAAGAAGGCCTCTTTGTATTAAACTAACTAGATGTTTTGTTTGCTTCTTAGGTTCATGAATCTAGCCCTTTTCATAGATTTGGTAAGTTCTCATCAAAAATTTGTTTAAATAGGCTCTCCATCCCCTCAGTGGTTGGCAAACTCATGCAGGGGTCATCAAACTTTTTATAAAAACTGCCCACTTTTGCAGTGCTGGTCAACCTAGTCCCTACGCCCACTAGTGGGCATTTCAGCTTTCTTGGTGGGCAGTAGCAGAGCAACCAAATGGCACTGAGATTTGCCCACCAGGAAAGCTGGAATGTCCACTAGTGAGTGGTAGGGACCAGGTTGACCAGCACTGCAAAAGTGGGCAGTTTTTATAAAAAGATTGATGACCCCTGATACAGAGCCAAATATCAACAGTACAATCATTGAAATCCCTTTTGAGAGCCAAATTTTTTACACTTAAACTATAACTATAAGTAGGTACATTTCTTATCGAGGTAGCACTCACACATGGTATTTTGTGGAAGAGCCACACTCAAGGGGCCAAAGAGCCGCTTGTGGCTTGCGAGCCGTAGTTTGCCAACCAGGGCCTTATTCCATTCTTCTTCGGATATTCCTGTTATTCTAATATTGCTTTTTCTTAGTTGATTCTTTCAGAGCTCTTTTATTTTAATCCCCAAGTCTATCTCTTCTTGCCTCTGCATAATTTCTAAATTTCTCTTTGATATCACTAATCTTTTCTTCCATTGGTCTGCTCTATTTCCTGTGCTTGCTAATTTATTCTTGATCTTTTTTATTGAATTTTTCACCTTCAGAATTTCTACCTAGTTATTTTTTTAAAATTTTAATCACTGTACTCATTTTTTTATTGTTTTCTGAGTGCATTAAATTGCCTCTCTGTGTTATCTTGACTCTTGTTGAATATTTTCAGATATAATCTTGTATTCTCTGTCATTTATATCTTATATTTTCATGTGTTTAAATTTGTTCTCTGGAGATTTCTTGTTTCATCTCTGAATTGCATTGCTCCCTTGATTATTCATGGTATTTGATGAACTCTTTCTCTGTCTAGGCATCTGTGGGAGTGGTTCTTTTCTAGCCCATTACTACCAAGAGGGCTTTCCATTAGTTTTCAGTAAGTGGATCTGAATTATGAGTTTTAGCTCTCTGAAATTCCTACTAACTTCCTCCATGATACTGGCTGTCCTTAGTGTAGCTGTGATGTTGAAGCTGGCGTGTACTGTAAGAATCTGACTGGATTTTTTTTCTCCTGATAATATGACCTCAGGACTCTGGGTGTTTGCCCCTGTGCCCCCCACCAGTGACCTGTCACAGAGCATGCCCTTGCTCAGAGAAAACAGTGGTTATGTGATGTCAATTTTTAAGTATTCAGCTGACTACTCTGCAACCTGAAACAAAAGACAACGAGAAGTGATTTCTGGAAGATTGGGGCCTGGGGGGTTTGTGTCTTTATTCCTCTGCCAAAAGCATCACCAACAAGTGGACCATGTGACAACTGCAGCAGTGCCTCAGTGCTATGTCCACTACCCAGGTCACTGCACTCAGTCACTGGTCTCACTGTTCACTCCTGTGGAAGTGCTCACCAAATTCCTCCACTCCTCCTGCAAGAAGGAATCCCTGACACAACAAGATTTCTCCCCTCTCTGGGCTAAGTCCTGCTATAACTGTCAGCTGCAAGAAAGGTCCTTGGCTACATATCCTGCTCTCCCCCATTGACTCTCTCTTGCTTACCTTCAGTTGCTTCAATGCTCACATCTCTTAGGCTTTCTGTACATTGACCTGGGGATCCTTTGTTGAGTTATAGCTGTTCAAGTAGTTGAAATACCGAGGTAAAAGACCAAAGAGATCTTTCACTCTTCTATTCTTATAACATCAGCTTTTAAAAAACTCACTTTCCAGTGAGAGTGAGCAGAATTGATCAAATAAGAAAATAAATATGTAACATTCCAATGAATTTGGGGACAGTCATTCAACAGGCATTTATTTCACATCTATTATGTGCAAATTCAACCTCATCTCTTCAATATGATAAAAGACAGAAGTGCCTCATGCTTGGGAGTTCATAAAGGGAAACGCAGATAAATAAAAGTCTTTTTTTAAAGCATCAGAAATTATCAAAGCAAAAACAAAATGTGGAAACACCACATACTGCCTGCTTATTGTTTCCTAGAGTTATAGTAATTGAGAAAGTAGCATTAGAGTGAGACAGCTAGGATTCTTCTTCAAAGCTGGGAGAAAACTAACTACCTTATAGTTGTCAGCCCCTTCCATACAGTATGACTTCTCATTGCTGAACTTAGATGTATTTTTGCTATATGAGAGAAACAGTAAATAAAGAACTATGTGTATTCTGTAGAAGAATAGAGCCCAACAGAATATATGAGTCATAAGTAAAAGATATATACATATATACACACACACACAGAGATACATACACACATACATATACATATATATATGTATTATATATGTGTGTTTATGTATATATGTGTGTATATATGTGTATATGTAAATATATGCAAATATATGTATACATATATATACATACACACACATATATATAAACCCATATGTTCCTTAGTTACCTGAGAAAAATAAAATAAATTTTAATAATATATTTTATTTTAAAAATGTTTAAAATATCATTTCACCATTTAATTACTATAAAGTTATAAATGAAAGTTATACATCCTTTTTTCATACTAAGTTTTCAAAACGTATATATATCTCATTAAGCATGATTCATTCTGGACTACTGAGATTTTCAATTGCTCAGTAGTTCATGGTTAGCATATTTTGTAGTATCTATAGACCTGTTTCTCTCTTTACTCTGCCTGTTCTCTGAAATATTAATCTGAGAGGATAAAGTTCTTCTCTAAAGATTTCAACATACTTGAACTGTGGATTTATCTAACATGTTCCTATTACTATACCTGGCAATTTTTTGGGGGGAGGGAGCTTTCTGCTGGCTATGGGAAATATTTTGTTAATTAATAACTCCAGTAATCATAAGTAGTAGGAATTTTTATATGGAGAGAAATGGAGCTCTATCTGAATAAAATAAGCTAAATTTCTGAGAATCTCTTATTTCTGTTAAATTGATATAAAATTGTTAATTGTTTTAAGAACCAGCCAGAAATTTTAAAAAAGAGTACTATAACAGTGAACATATTAAGGTCAGGCAAAAGTGTTCCAAGATTTTCTGAAATTGTAAAGCATAATGTAACAGACAAGAAACTGTACTTCTGGTCCCTCATTGAATTACATAGTCATGAAGAACTGCCAACTAGCTGACTCTATATATTTTAAGTCCAAAAGGCCAAAGGTGAGTATTCACTATTCACCTGCTTGTCAAAAACATTGAACAACTTTTTTAGATGCTGACAGTTTACATGATTTTTTTCGACTTTTCTCCTTACAGCCCTCTCTCTCACGTGTTCTCTTTCTCTGCTTTTTCAGATCATTCATTCAGGCGATGCCTAAATTTTAAACCCATTAAAGTATGATAAGATTTAACTTAGTTAATACAGAACTGAGAGCCTATAATCCATTTTTTTGTTTTGTTTTCCTTTTTTTAATTAATTAATTTATTTATTATTAATTTTAATGGGGTGACATTGATAAATCAAGGTACATATGTTCATAGAAAACATCTCCAGGTTATTTTGAAATTTGATTATGCTGCGTTCCCATCACCCAAAGTCAAATTGTCTTCCCTCACCCTCTATCTGGTTTTCTTTGTGCCCCTCCCCTCCCTCCACCCCTCCATTTCCTCCCCTCCCCCGGTAACCACCACACGCTTGTCCATGTCTCTGGTGAGTCTCATTTCTATGTCCCACCTATGTATGGAATCATATAGTTCTTAGTTTTTTTGGATTTACTTATTTCACTCAGTATAATGTAATCAAGGTCCATCCATGTTGTTGTAAATGTTCCGATGTCATCATTCCTTATGGCCGAGTAGTATTCCATAGTATATATGTACCAAAGCTTTTTAATCCACTCGTCCACTGACGGACACTTGGGCTGTTTCTAGATCTTCACTATTGTGCTATAAACATGGGAGTGTATTTCTTCTTTTGAAACAGTGCTGTGGTATTACCATGTTATAGTCCTAAAAGTGGAATAGCTGGGTCAAAAGGCAGTTCGATTTTTAATTTCTTGAGGAATCTCCATACTGGTTTCCACAGTGGCTGCACCAGTCTGCACTCCCACTAGCAGTGCAGGAAGGTTCCCTTTTCTCCATATCCTCGCCAGCACTTATTCTGTGTTGTTTGTTGATGAGCACCACTCTGACTGGTGTGAGGTGATAACCTCATTGTGGTTTTAATTTGCATTTTTCTAATGATTAGTGATGTTGAGCATTTTTTCATATACCTATTGGCCATCTGTATGTACTCTTTGGATAAGTGTCTATTCATTTCTTTTGCCCATTTTTTATTGGATTGTTTGTCTTCCTGGTGTTGAGTTTTACAAGTTCTTAATAAATTTTGGTTATTAACCCCTTATCAGACATATTGTCAAGTATGTTATTCCACTATGTATAGTTTGTCTTTTTATTCTGTTCATATTGTCTTTAGCTGTGCAAAACCTTTTCAGTTTGATATAGTCCCATTTGTTTATTCTGTCTTTTATTTCACTTGCCCGTGGAGATAAATCGGGAAATATATTGTTGTGAGAGATGTCGGAGAGCTTACTGCCTATGATTTCTTCTAAGATGCTCATGGTTTTACAGCTTACATTTAAGTCTTTTATGAATTTTGAGTTTATTTTTCTGAATGGTGTAAGTTGGTGGTCTAGTTTCATTTTTTTTTCAGGTAGATGTCCAATTTTCCCAACACCATTTGTTTAAGAGGCTGTCTTACTTTATTATATACTGTTACCTCCTTTGTCAAATATCAGTTATCCATAAAGGTGTGGGTTTATTTCTGGGTTCTCTGTTCTGTTCCATTTATCTATATGCTTGTTCTTATGCCAGTACCAGGCTGTTTTGAGTACAATTGCCTTGTAGTATAACTTGATATCCAGAAGTGTGATACTTCCCACTTTATTCTTCCTTTTCAAGATTGCTGAGGATATTCCTGTTCTATTTTGGTTCCATATAAATTTTTGGAATATGTATTCTATATCTTTGAAGAATGTAATTTATATTTTAATGGGTATTGCATTGAATCTATAAATTGCTTTGGGTAATATAGACATTTTAATGATGTTTATTTTTCCTAACCATGAGCATGGTAAATGCTTTCACTTGTTTGTATCTTCCTTGATTTCCTTTATCAATGTTTTTTTAATTTTCTGAGTACGAGTCTTTAATCTCCTTGGTTAAATTTACTCCTAGGTACTTTATATTTTTGGTTGTAATAGTGAAGGGGATTGTTTCCTTAATTTCTCTTTCTGACTGTTCATTGTTGGCATATAAAAACACCTCTGATTTCTGAGTATTAATTGTATATCCTTCCACTTGGCTGAATTAATTTATCAGGTCCAGTAGTTTTTTGACTGAGACTTTAAGGTTTTCTATATACAATATCATCTCATCTGAAAATAATGATAGTTTTAATTCTTCTTTTCCAACTTGAATGCCTTTTATTTCTTCTTCTTGTCTGATTACTGTGGCTAGGACTTCCAGAACTATGTTGAATAAGAGTGGTGAAAGGGGGCACCCCTGCCTTGTTCCTGATCTTAAGAGGATTGCTTTTAATTTTTGCCTATTGAGTATGATGTTGGCTTTGGGTTTGTCATAGATGGCCTTTATCATGTTGAGGTATGTTCCTCATATTCTCAGTTTGCTGAGAGTTTTGATCATGAATGGGTGCTGGATTATATCAAATGCTTTTTCTGCATCTATTGAAATTATCATGTGGTTTTTCTCCTTCCTTTTGTTTATGTGATGAATCACATTGATTGATTTGCAAATATAGTACCAGCCTTACCTCTCAAGAATAAATCCCACTTGATCATGATGTGTGATTTTTATCATATATTGCTGGATAAGGTTTACTGATATTTTGTTGAGGATTTCAGCAACTAAATTCATCAGGGATATTGGCCTATAATTTTCTTTCTTTGTTTTGTCTTTGCCTGGTTTTGGAATCAGAACTATGCTCGCCTCAAAAATGGAGCTTGAAAGTCTTCCTTCCTCTTGAATTTTTTGAAATAGCTTGAGAAGAACAGGAGTTAGTTCTTCTTTGAATATTTGGTAGAATTCATTTGTGAAGCCATCAGGTCCAGGACTTTTCTTTGTTGGGAGTTTTTTGATAACTGTTTCAATCTCATTGGTTGTAATAGGTCTGTTTAGTTTTTCTGAGTTTTCGAGATTAATTTTTGGAAGATTATGTTTCAAGGAATTCATCCATTTCATCTAAATTGTCTAGTTTTTTTGCATACAGTTCTTCATAGTATTTTTTTTTACAATATTTTGTATTTCAATTTTGTCAGTTGTTATTTCTCCACTCTCATTTCTAATTTTATTTAAGTCCTCTCTCTTTTTTTCTTCATGAGTCTGGTTAAAGGCTTATCCATCTTGTTTACCTTTTTTAAGAACCAGCTCCTGGTTTTATTGATTCTTTGTATTGTTTCTTTAGCCTCTATGTCATTTATTTCTGCTCTTATCTTTATTATTTCCTTCCTTCTACTACCTCTCGGATATTATTTGCTGTTCTTTTTCTAGTTCTTTTAGATGCAGAATTAAGTTGTTTATTTGAGCTTTTTCTAGCTTCTTAAGGTATGCCTGTAATTCAGTGAACTTCCCTCTCAGGACTGCTTTTGTTGTGTCCCATAAATTTTGAGTTGATGTATGCTCATTATTCGTTTCTAGGAATTCTTTTATTTCTTTTTTGATCTCATTAACCCATTCGTTATTTAATAACATGCTATTTAGTTTCCAAGTGTCTGAGTATTTTTTAGTTTTTCTGTTGTGGTTGAGTTCTAGTTTCATGCCATTGTGATCAGAGAAAATGCTCGATATGATTTAAATCTTCTTAAATTTGTTGAAACTGCTTTTTTGCCCTGACGTGGTCTAGCCTAGAGAATGTAGCATGAGCACTTGAAAATAATGTATATTCTACTGCTTTAGGGTAAAAGGTTCTGAAGATATCTGTTAAATCCAGTTGATCTAGTGTGTCTTTTAAGTCTGCTATTTCTTTGTTAATATTCTTTCTTGAGTATCTATCTAGCGATGTTAGTGGGATATTGAAATCCCCTACTATTATAGTATTTCTGTTGATCTTGCTCTTTATAGCCATCAAAGTCTGCTTTATATATTTTCGTGCTCCTATATTAGGTGCATAGATATTTATAATGGTTATCTCTTCCTGCTGGATTGCTCTCTTTATCATTATGTTGTGACATTCTTTATCTCTTTCTATAGCTTTTGTTTTAAAGTCCATTTTGTCTGATATAAGTATTGCTACCCTAGTTTTTTTTTTCATTTCCATTTGCATAAAATATTTTTTCCATCCTTTTACCTTTAGTCTATGTACATCTTTTGTTTTAATGTGTTTCTCTTGTAGACAGCATATGTATTGGTACTGTTTTCTTATCTACACAGCTACCGTATGTCTTTTGATCAGATCATTTAATCCATTTACATTTAAGTTTATTATTGATATTTAGCTGTTTATTGCCATTTTATTCTTTACAGCTGTATTCTTCTTTTGCTATATATTTTTTCTCCTTTTATATGTTTACAACAGGCCCCTTAGAATTTCTTGCAGCATTGGTTTGGTTGTAGTGAATTCCTTGAGTTTTTTGTTTTGTTTTTGTCTGGGAAGCTTTTTATTTCTCCTTCAATTTTAAATGATAGCCTTGTTGGATAAAGTAGTCTTAGTTTTAGGTTCTTGTTCTGCATTACTTTGAATATTTCTTGCCATTCCCTTTTGGCCTCAAGTGTTTCTATTTAGAAGTCAGATGTCATCCTTATGGGGTCTCCTTTGTAGGTGATAGCCTTTTTTTCTCTAGCAGCTTTTAATATTTTCTCTTTATTACTTAGCTTTGGTATTTTAATTATGATGTGTCTTGGTGTAGACTTCTTTGAGTTTCTCTTTAATGGAGGTTTCTGTGCTTCTTGAACTTGTGAGAAATTTTTCTGCATTAATTTAGGGAAATTTTCAGCTATGATATGATTGAACGAAGGCTCTATCCCTTGTTCTTTCTCTTCTTCTTCAGGAACACCAATGATGCGGATGTTATTTCTCTTCATATTGTGACAGAGCTCTCTTAGAATTTCCTCAGACTTTTTGAGTCTCTTTTCTTTTTTTTTTCTTTTGCTCTACTTTGCTTTCATTTATCTTGTCCTCTAACTTGCTGATTTGATCCTCAGCTTCATCCATCCTGCTTTTTATTCCTTCCATTATGTTCTTCATTTCTGTTATTGTATTTGTCATTTTTGACTGATTCTTTTTTATTATTTCAATGTCCTTTTTAATATTTTTCTATCTCTTTATTTAGGTGTCCGTAATGACCATCTATTGTTGTTCTAAGATCTTTAAGCATCCTAACAATCGTTATTTTAAACTCTGCTTCTGGTAATTTGGTTATATCTGACTCATTCGGGTTCTTTTCTGGGGATTCTCTTGATTCATTTGTGTTGCATTTCTCTGCATTCCCATTTTGTCTGTGTATAAGGAGGTTTGGGCCACTGCAATTCAATTGGTGTGGCCTCTGTGTTCCCTTGGTGTGGTCTGTCTGCAGGCCCACCACCCCCTCTGCTGCTATTGCCTAGGGCATTTGGGAATGGGTGTTGCTGGTGCCAGCCCAGTGGCATTGTTGTTGTGGTTTCCAATTCTCCTCCACGGGAGTGGCTGTGATTACATGCCAGGGTCTACAAGCCTCTGTGGCCTCAGCCTTTGCCTCATCCCCATGGGTGGGTTTTGCACTGTGCCTGGGCCACAAGCCTCAGCCCTGAGGGCAGGGGTGAACACCTTTGCTCAGCTGCGGGTCTCCGCCTGATTCCGGGCTTTTGCCCTGCCCCTGTGGAAGGAGTCACCTTGCACATTAGGCCACAAGCCTCGGTTCCACGGGCCAGGTGAGGCTGCGTGCCTGTGCCCTTGGAGAACCTATAATCTTAAAAGGTCTATTTTAGGTGTCATAATACAGTATAAATAAAATATAATAGTTACGTATTTATCTATTTTTGATATTTAATTAATAGATTATTGGTAATCTTGATCCTTACATAATTATTAAAATTTAATAATGAAATGTTCCCCAAATTTAAATGCAGTGATGTTCTTATATAAAGTTATTACCTTGTGTATATTACTTGATTAGAAAATGACAGAAAAATTTAATTATATTTTTCTTAATTGTAATAATTTATGGGTAGCTTCTATTTTTAATTCTAACTGAATATATTTTCTGTAACAATATAAAGATATTTTTATGCTACTCTGCAGTTCCCCTGCCTTTTTAAAATCAGCTGGTACTGAAGCATTGATCTTTTGTAGGTTTCAGCTTTTTTTCATATTAATATAATTTGAGGACACTGATATGTTTACCCAATAAACAAACTGAAAATGAAGTAATCAAATATATGCAACAGAATGCATCAAAAAATCATTAACTTTTCTTTTTGGTAATTTACTGTGGAATTGTCCAACCTCTCAAAGGGTTTTAACGTTCCTGAATATATTTACTTCTGTTTGTATTATGTTGGTATAATTTAGTGAGCTATTAACTTGGAAAAAATATCTCTAGATTTTCTTATTTGATGGAATAAAATACAAAAAGTTAAAAGTTTTTCTCCTAAACACAATGTTTTTTTTAAAGTGGTTATTTTAAGCTTAGTGGTTGACCAAGTTTAATAAATGGATATTTTGTGATTAGATAAGTTGCTTAAAAATGTCAGTGAATATCATTTTATTACTTTCCTGAGACTACAGATTTTTAACTTTAATCTGAAGTCTGCATTACTGGAGTATAAATGTTTTTTAAATGATAATAATTACAATACTTTTATTTTAAAGTACATACCTCTTTCAATTTCCATTTGTATAAGATTCCACTGGTATTTACAATGTCAGTATTTATTCCTCCCTATTTTACTTGTTATACTATGAAATAAAAAGTATGTGCATACTTTTAAAATTTTGGTATGCTTTTTAGTATTTACTTTTTTCAAAAAGAAAGAATTACTGTTGTACAGATAAAAAAGGAACAAAAATGTAAAAATCAATCCTAGAAATTCCAAATGATTTATTCAAGATTCAGAAACTTTTGCAATGCACCATGTTGGCTCATCAGAGATCCAGTGTCCCACTTAACTAGTTATACAAATAGACTTTAGCATTTGAAATTGATTTTTTTTGGTATCATTTTTTTCTAGCTATTATAAGCCTATTCACTAAGTAGCTAGAAGAGAAAAAATAGCAGTAAAATGAAAATGATAAAAGTAAGGTGTCTTATTATTTAAAGTCTAAGAAAAAGAGCCAACATATGTTCTCAAGATGTTTATTATTAGGACAAAATTGTAATAAATAATTTTGACCAAGTTAAAACATTCTAAAGGAAAGGTAAACTGAGGTATAGAGAATAGATCAAATTATATAAAAAATATTCATTCAACAATTTTGTAAATTTTATTTTTATATGAATATAGGTTCTCAGTAAATTGCAACAATGGAACAACAAATAAGTATGGGGAAATTATATGCATGCTGAAACCAGGGTTTCCCAATGGTAACACCTTGAATAACCACAGTACAACCTCAGAAGTGGCAGATTGACATTGGTATATACATTCCAATATAAATTCCACAAAACTTATTATACACACTTAGTTTTGTGTGGAAAGTGGGTGATTTATATTGTGCTGTGAATTTTTATCACATGTATGGATTGGTGTAACTACCACCATATACACAATAAAGAACTGTTCCACCACCACACTGCCTATTATGTTAACCATTTTTTGCTATGACCAAACATTCAGATCTTCTCTCATCTTCATTTCTAACCTCTTGAAATTACCAATTTATTGTCTCTCTCTATAAAATTGCTATTTAGGAATGTCAAATTAATGGAACAATGCAATATCTAAACTTTTTTTTTTACAGAGACGGAGAGAGAGTCAGAGAGAGGGATAGACAAGGACAAACAGACAGGAACGGAGAGAGATGAGAAGAATCAAT
The DNA here is from genome assembly GCF_036850995.1 of Saccopteryx leptura. NCBI lineage: Eukaryota > Metazoa > Chordata > Mammalia > Chiroptera > Emballonuridae > Saccopteryx > Saccopteryx leptura. The sequence goes on from NC_089507.1 coordinate 41,896,427, forward strand.
CATAAGTTTTTTGTTATGGCACTTTAGTTGTTCATTGATTGATTTCTCATATGTGCCTTGACCGTGGGCCCTCAGCAGACCAAGTAACCCCTTGCTCAAGCCGGCAACCTTGGGTCCAAGCTGGTGAGCTTTGCTCAAACCAGATGAGCCCACGCTCAAGCTGGTGACCTCGGGGTCTTGAACCTGGGTCCTCCACATCTCAGTCCAATGCTCTATCCACTGCACCACTGCCTGGTCAGGGTCAATATCTATACTTTTAAGATTGCTTTTTTTTTTTTTACTCAGCATAATGCCTTTGAGATCCAGTCAATTTCTTCTTTGAACCATGTATTTTTTCTTCTCTCTTTCTCAACTCCAATGATATAATTATTAAATAGATAGTACTGTATTAATCTAAAGGTCCGTGCTTTTACTTTTATTCATCTGTGCTCTCTGTTTCTGAGATTATTCAAATTGGATAATATCTAATCATGTGAGTTTTCAGTACACTATTTTTTTGGGGGGAGTATTACCCATATTTTGATATTGAGCCCATTCACTGAGGGCATGTTTTTCTTTTTTCCTCCAGTTACTACACATTTTAAAACTATAATTTTTGAAAATTTTCTTTTTATGTTTACAGGGAATTGTCAAGTTATGACACAGTTTCATCCCTACAACAGTGATGTAACCCAAATTTTGGTGTAAGTCGAAACACACTCTAGCTTAAGTCACTTACCCTAACACAGTTGTAAAATCATAACCTAGAATATAAAAACACAAATAAGCGACAGAAAAAGGAAAAGGACATAAATATACTGTACTGTATACTCTATTGTAGTACCAGGAAAAAAATGACAAAAATGAGAGTAAAAAAATCCCTTACTGGCCCTGGCCGGTTGGCTCAGTGGTAGAGCATCAGCCAGGGCACACAGGAGAGGAGCCCATCTGCTTCTCCACACCTCCCCCTCTCCTTCCTCTTTGTCTCTCTCTTCCCCTCCCGCAGCTAAGGCTCCATTGGAGCAAAGTTGGCCCGGGCACTGAGGATGGCTCTGTGGCCTCTGCCTCAGGCGCGAGAATGGCTTTGGTTGCAACAGAGCACCACTCCAGATGGGCAGAGCATCACCCCCTGGTGGGCATGCCGGTAGATCCCGGTTGGGCGCATGTAGGAGTCTGTCTGACTGCCTCCCTGTTTCCAACTTCAGAAAAAAAAAATCCCTTACCTTTATTTCTGTTATTGGCTTGCACACTGGAAGGGGCCAACTAACTACCTTACTCATATGCCGTGTTGCTGTGTATTCTTCTGCTGCATGCAACCAAACTAATTTACCTACATAGTCATAAGTATGATACTAATAGCATAAGCCAAAACACTCACATCTCAATTTTTTTTAAACATTTTATAGGAGTGATAGTTGTAAACTGGAAACATTATATGTTGAGACTGTCATAAACCGAGGACGTTCTATATTTTCAATTCCTTTGTCAAGGTTTTCTATTTTTTTTTACTTGCTTTAAGTGTTTATAATTGATCATGAAAGCATTTTTATGATTTCTACCTTAAAATATTTGTCAGGCAACTCCAAAATGTCTGTATTCTCAATGTTGATGTCTCCTGATTGCATCCTCTTAAGAAGTTGTGACTGTCCTCATTATTGGTATGAATAGTGATTTTTCATTATATTGTGGATGCCTTGGTTGTTACCTTGTGAGACTCTTAATCCAATATATCTTTTAGCAGGCAGTTACTGTGTTTAAGGTATACTGATGTTATATAAGCATGGAAGCACAGCTTCCCTTTGGTTTCTGCCGACAACAGGGTAAAGTGGGGGCAGATCAGAGTGCTGAGTAGCCTTATTTCACAAAAACTCATTCAGTCTTGTTGCAGCTGGATGAGAGTGAAAGCTCAGCTCCTCACTAGATCCTGCTTCCATCAGGATATTTAAGTGGAGCGCTGACTAGCTCATCTCCTTCCACCCACCTTGCCAAGTCTCATTGTTGTTGGTTATAGCTGGTGGCTCAGCTTCCTGCTGGATACCCATGAAAATACTCTGATAGGTAAATTAGATCGCTGCCTGCCTCTGCAACAGAGAACTGAAAATCAACCCTCTGCTTAGGTAGGTACACTGATGTTTCACTAGCAGTAAAATAGAACATTGCTTCTTTATGCCAAGTGTAGGGTGGAATATCAACTCCTGAGGTAGTCAAATTCTAAAATTGTTCCCCAAGGCTAGTTCCCCTCAGTTCCCATGACCACAAGTATAGAAACATCTTGCCTAAGATTATCTTTTGTTACATAGGAAAAATAGACTTTGCAGATGTAATTAAAGTTACTGATCAGTTGATATTGAATTAATCTAAAGCAGTGGTAGTCAACCTGGTCAATACCGCCCACTAGTGGGCATTCCAGCTTTCATTGTGGGTGATAGCAGAACAACCAAAGTATAAATAAAAAGATAGATTTAACTATAGTAAATTGTTTTATAAAAATTTATTCTGCCAAACTTAGCAAAAATCCGACATAAAGTACTTGGTAAGTAATTATTATTATATGCTTTAAGTTGCTGTAACTCTGCCTTATAAATTTTATAAAGTAAAGTTACTTCCCTACTTTATAAATCACCATTACTGTGGAACCGGTGGGCAGTTAGAAAATTCTACTACTAACAGAAATACAAAAGTGGGTGGTAGGTATAAAAAGCTTTACTACCCCGATCTTAAGGATAATTAACTTGGTTGGTATAATATAATTGCATGAACCCTTTAAAAGCGAAGATATTTCTCCTACTAATTGCAGAATAAGATATCAGAGATAGTCAAGAAAAAAAAAGAGGGAGTGGTCCATACATCTTGGCTGGCTTTAAAGATGGAAGGGGCCATATACAAGAACCATAGAACAACCTCTTGGAGCTGAAAGCAACCCCTTACCAACAACTAGCAATAATTAAAAGTAGGATGAAGAAGGTTCATATATTTTTTCTGAGACAAGGGGATTAAGCTACCTAATAATGTCTTTTGAGAGGCATCCTTAGGCCACTACCAAGCCATCTGTTGTATAGTACATAGCAATATGTAAATTTCAGGATCTTGATCTTATTTTAATTAACTAAGAATGGCTTAGGTCATTGAATTATTACTAGAAGTTAGAGTAATCCAAAGTTCTTTTTTATTTTTGTTTTTATTTTAGTGACAGGAGAAGAGGCAGAGACAGACCCCCACATACACCCGACCGGGATCCACCCGGAAAACCCACTAGGTGGTGATGCTCTGCCCATCTGGGACCCTTGCTCTGTTGCAACCAGTGCCACTTTTTAGCGCCTGACGCAGAGGCTATGGAGCCACCCTCAGCACCCTGGGCCACTCTCTCTAATCAAACCTTGCCATAGGAGGGGAAGAGAGAGAGAGAGAGAGAATGAGAGGGAGAGGTATAAAAAAGCAGATGGGCGCCTCTCCTGTATGCCCTGACCAGGAATCGAACCTGGGACATCCACATGCCGGGCCAATGCTCCACCACTGAGCCAACCAACCAGGGCCCCCAAAAGTTCTTGATTTATCCTAATAGTTATGGTACTTAAAAAATAATAATCACATTTTGCTTTACACTAATTGAGTGCTGTGTTAATAGAATATGAATGAGAAAAATCATAAATACGGATGGTATGTGGAAATGGATCTGGTTTTATGCTGAGCATAGATGATATGTCTTTGAACTATTTGTTTGTTTATTCACTGAATCTCTATTTTATATTAATTCTCATATGAAAACCTTGTTACTGTATAAGTTTTGTAGATATGATTCTTGTTATTATGAAAAAGCAATAATGGAAATCAGGGGCAAATGCAAAAGAAAACTTTAAAGGCTTTTTTTCTACTTATCTTTGATGGTAAGAGCAGTAAGGAATAGTATTGTGAATACATAGGTCCAAAAAAAAAAAAAGGAAGGAGAGCCTACTGTTAAAGGATTCTTGAAGAAGTTTCATTGAAAAGTTGATTTCATGGAAATACAAAGAATGCCCACAGGAACAGTTAGGATTTCAGGGCAGCTTATTCAGAGTTTTATAGTACAAAAATGAAACACAGACTGTAGTGGCGGAAACAATAATTTCCTGAATGTTGAAGGAAAACACTTAATGGTTATATAAAACTAAAAGTAAACTTGGTTTACAAATACAGCAATATTGTTTCCAAATTTAGTATTGAAATCAATCAAGATTGTTAAGCCAAAGTGTCATTTATAAGCTATTCCCTCATGGATTCTTTTTACTCAAATCACATTTATAGCCTAAATTCTATTCTGCAATAGAAGGAAGCATTTGCTGAATGTAACTGTGCAATATGCCCTTATTGAAATCCCAAATCGTATTTATAAAGAAAGATTCAATCAAAAAACATTTTCAATTTTTGGCCAGGTAGCTCAATTGGTTACGGTGTCTTACCAAAATGCGAAGTTTGAAGAGTTGATCCCTGAATATGGCATGTACAAGAATCACCTATGAATGCATAAATAAGTGGGAAAAACATTGATCTCTCTTTCAAACCAATTAATTGATCTCTCTTTCAAACCAATTAATAATAATAATAATAATAATAATAAACATTTTAACCCATTTACTGATACATACTTATAATCTTTATTACTTTCCCTGCTTCTAAAATTATATTTTTTCCAAACTATCATGAAAAGAAAATAATAATTTTTACATAGCAAGAACACAGGATTTTAAGATGATTTTTACATTAGTGAATATATAGTGTGTCCGTAAATTCATGTTACACTTTTGACCGGTCACAGGAAAGCAACAAAAGATGACAGAAATGTGAAATCTGCACCAAATAAGAGGAAAACTCTCCCAGTTTTATACCTATTCAGTGCAGTTGGATGTGGGCTCACACACAGATTTTTTAGGGCTCCTTAGATAGCTATACCATATAGCCTCTACAGACTTGTTACTGACTGATGGCCTACCAGAATGGGGTTTCTCCACCAAACTGCCGGTTTCCTTCAACTGCTTATACCACCGAGTAATGTTATTCCTATGTGGTGGCACTTTGTTATAAATGCGCCGATATTCACATTGCACTTTGGTTATGGATTCGAATTTAGCAAGCCACAGAACACACTGAACTTTCCTCTGTACCGTCCACATCTCGACTGGCATGGCTGTGGGCTGCTCCGCTGTATACACAATGTTACGTCATCATCTGAGCATGTGCACATGCTGCTACATCATCCGACAGAAACTGCGAGGGTTTTCCTTTTATTTGGTGCAGATTTAACATTTCTATTGTCTTTTGTTGCTTTCCTGTGACCGGTCAAAAGTGCACCATGATTTTACGGACACACTGTATATTATATTGTTGGTTTGATTTGCTGCACCATTCTCTGAGTTGAATTCAAGACTGGTTTTCAGATATCAGATGAAAAAGCATATGTAAAAATAGAAATATCTATGTTATGGAAGAATCTTTTTTTCTCCATAGACAGAGTACATTAAATAACTTAAAGATGGAAAGATATTTCGAATAACAAAATTTATTATGTCTATCATTCCTTTTCTAATATTGAATTTTCACAATTTTAATTACCTTTGCCTGTTTTTACCTATTCATATAAGGTAAATAAAATAATTAAGATTATTGTGGGCATGGAAAAAAATCTCTTTTAGTGAACATACATATGAACATAGAGAAATATAAATAGATGACATAAAAATTTTTATTTTAACGTATTAGTGAGGTTGATCTTTTTTTTATACTTTGTATTAGTGAGGTTGGTCATTTATTTTATCATTCATTTTTTGCTCTTATTTTATTTAAAATATTTTTTTACTAATAGATTTGTTAATGTTCTATTTATAACAAAATACATTTGCCTAGTATTTTTTTTCATAGCACTGAATTTTGAATTTATCTTCCATAATTTTTTGTGGTAAGTTTATCTCAGTATAAGGCTCTATGTCTTTTGGAATTTGTGTCATTTTTCTCAATATGAATATTTATTCATAACTTATTTAGTAATTGCTTTTTTGTTTAAAAATTAAAATTTTAAATCTAAGTATCTCAAAAAGTAAACTCAATGTCCAGATCGTTTTGCTGGTGAGTTTTATTAAATATTTAAGGTACAAATAGTGCACATTTAATGCAAGTATATTCAGAAAAAGATGAATAATGATTGACCAACACTTTTTATGAAATTTTTATGACCATGATCTAGAAATATGACAAAGAAATTTTAAAAAATAGAAAAAACACAGTAATATACTATGATAGATATGTCTTAAAATTATTGGTACATAGATTATGATTCAATTTATATAAAATTCAAAACAAAATGTAAAATTTGTATTTATGCTCTTTGTTTTATTTAATATAGCTTAAAATCATAACAAGTAACATGATAGGAAATTGCCTTACAGATTATATAGCAAACACTAAATTCCCAATAAAATTATATTAGTTTTCTAGGGCTTCCATACAAAATTTCATAAACTGGATAGTTCAAACAACAAAAAGTTATTTTCTCACAGCTTAAAGGCTAGAGGTTTGAAATTAAGGTGTAAGCAAGCTTGGTTTCTTCTGAGGGCTGTAAAAAAGAACTTGTTCCCTGCTCTTTCTTAGCTTCTGGTGGCTTATTTTCAGATTTGTTTTTTGTTGTTGTTGTTTTTGGCCTCTAGACATATCACTCCAATCTCTGCCTTCTTCACATGGCATTCTACCTCTGTGCATGTCTGTCTTTGTGTCCAAATTCACACTTGTCATAATGATACTGGTCATATTGAATTAGGACCCATTTTAATGACTTTAATTTTATTACCTTTGTTAGGACCCTTCAAAATAAAATTATTATGTAAGATACCAGGAATTAAGACTCCTACATATCTTTCTATAAAGTATAAAATTAAACCCATAACAGGAATTTATTGCAGGAAATAGAAAACTCATTTAAAAAGTTAAAAGTTCTTATATTCCAAGAATATGTTTCTCCAAACTCTATGTAAATATGGTCCATTTATGAGACTGTTCACCCAGCTATCACTGGTCAAGCTCAATAGCCAATTACAGAAGATTCTTGGGTTATCACAGTCTTGACATGCAATGTTTTTAGTTTATGAAACGCAGTCCCATTACACCTTTAAAAAATTGAGATATGAGTGTTTTGGGTTACGCCATTATTGTCCTATTTACTGACTACATGGGCGTACTAGTTTGGTTGCAAGTGGCAGAAGAAGACACAGTAATGCAGCATGAGTGAGACAGTTGGCCCTGTCCAGTGTGCAAGCCAACCACAAGAATAAAGGTAAGAATTTTTTTCACTCTGTTTTTGTCACAGTGTACAGTAGAATATATTTATGTTCTTCTCCTTTTTCTGTGGCTTAGTTGTGTTTTTATGTTCAGATTATGATTTTACAATGTGTTAGGATGGATAAGTGACTTAGGCTAGGATGTGTTTTGACTTACACCAAAATTTAGGTTACATTACTGTTGTAGAAACGGAACTGTGTCATAACTCGAGGACACCCAGTAGTCCTTAGCACTCGCTGTCCAGAATTAATCAAGACTAACACTCCAGCTCTTAAACTGTTTCTCTACTTCTCATGACACAAATGTTAGCATTTGCCTAGCTCCTTTGATGAACAATAATGTTCAGGTTTATTTTATTTTCCTTGTCTTTGTTGCAAGGAAAACACTATTGGTGTTTTTTGTCTTTAAGACTTTTGTATTCATGTACCAAGACCAGTTTTAGTACCAAGGAAATGACTGATTTTACACATTCTTTGTTTACTCTCCCACAGAAAATACCCTTAATGATTTTCCTGAGCTAAAAAAAAAACCAATTCTGTGCTTACTTCCATGGAAATGTAGAGTTTTCTTGAGGCAATGGATGCAAAATGTAGTGTGCTGATGACATTTTATTGAGATGTAAACTTGAAACATTGTTTTGCAAACCAATGTCACCCCAATAAATTCAATAAAAATATTTGAATAAAACTATTTTATGTGTTTTATGTGCTTCTATTTTTCTGTCTCCATGGCCCATCTAGTCTTGGTTTGGCTAAAATAGTTATGCATATTCAAGGATAAACTCAGACAGTACCTATGTAATAATTCTTCAAACATCAAACTCTGGCTGTGTTGATAATTACTTCTACCAAGTTGTCTTTCTCTGCATGCCTGAGGTTATCTATTACAATTTATGTTAATTATTTTGTCTTCTACCCACAATGTCTTTTGGGTACAGATATTTTGTTTAAATGCCTTTTCAATTCTAGCACTTGAAATTAAAATTAAAATTTATAGGCAATCAAAATTAAATTTGAATGAATTAATAAAAGAGTCATGAGCTCTGTCAGCTTTGTCTTTAAGTTGAATAGTCATCAGTTCTCCAATATCTTATTATATTATGTCTACTATCTATGTGACTATATATCCAAATAAATGCTCATTAGTCTATGCTTTTCTTAAAATGTGGCAGACAGAATTGAATGATAATATCATGATTTTGAAGTAAAATATCCAATTAGAAGTTACCGCAAGTTATTGTGCTAGGGAAAAAATTAGTATTGGTTAAAATAATCTACACTTTTGTAAAACATATTGTCTTTGATGGTTCATCTTTATATCAACTTGATGGGGTTAAGGGATGCCCAACTAGTTAATAATACATATTTTCTGGGTGTGTCTTTTAGAGTGTTTCCAGAAAAATTAGCACTGGAATCTGTAAACTGAGTATGATAGATTGTCCTCCCCAATGCAGGAGACCATCATTCATTAGTTGAGGGCATGAATAAAACAAAGAGTAGAAGGAGAGAAAGTTTTCATACTGCTTGATTTGGGATATTTGTCTTCTACGCTCCTGGTTCCTTGCCTTCAGAATCTTATGAAGACTTACACCATTGCACTTCCATCCTGCTTCGCATTTTTGGGCCTTTAGACTTGTATGGGACTTAAACACCATTGGTTTTTCTGGTTCTCACACTTTCAAACTTGGACTAAATTATTCCACTGACTTTGCTGGTTCTTTAACTTCCAGACAGCAGATGTGGGTGTTCTCAGTCTCCAAAATTTCATGAGGTAGCTCCTATAATAAATAAATAAATAAATAAATAAATAAATAAATAAATAAATAAATAAATTCTGTCTCTCTAAAGAACATGGACTAATATAGTTCCCAAATTTTAACTTCTCTAAAAATAGTGTAATTCTTTTTTATGTAACACTGTAGACTTGAGCAGATATACTTTGTATGTTCATTTGGGGTACATTATAATGGCTGTTCTGTTACTCTATGTACTTACCAAGAAAATTCACCCTTAAGATTATCAGTCAGAATGGAGAAACACACAGTGGCAAAAGCATGGGGGCTTTATGTAAGGTATTTTTCCCCACTGAGGAAGAAGGAAGGGGCCGGAGCCACAATGTGTGGAATAATAAAAGGTTTTATTGAATACAGCGTGCTTCCTGCCTGACAAGGTTCCCTGGCCCCAAGGAAAGATGGAGGTTAGGGAAGTCGCAAGGAGTGACCTGTGTGAGAGATATTTAAAGGGTTCCTAGGGTGGTCAAGTTAATATGATGTGGTGAAATCTCACTGGATGATGAAGGTGTTGCTCTTTTCCAAAGGACTCCTGGGAAGTTTCTTTTGGTGCATTTGGCTGTGGGCGGTCCTAGCCAAAGTTCGTGGGCCTGACCTTTCCCCATTATCCGCTGACCTTACATTCTGACCTTTTGTGTTAAATAGAATAGGGGCGCTGTTTATTCGTCTGGCTACTTCCTGCTGATTAGGGGCATCTTGGGGAGGGGAGATTGGCTGGTGGTAGTTTTGAGGGGTGTCAGGAGGAACATCTGTTTGGCCATGACTGAAAAAATTTTGCAGATGCGGTCCTTTAAGGATTAAAAAAAAAGAGGAGTAATAGGGGGATTTGCAGGGTCCAGCCTTTTGGTGAGCTGGAGATGGATGGAGTCCAGTGGATCCGACAGCCAGTGGTCCTGTATGGAGGCAAGCTTGAAGCAAAACTGCATGTCAGGAGTGCTGTAAAAAAAGGAAAAGAAAGGGTGTCCCATCCATTCCCATAACCAAGACCCATGAGGGAACTAGAGGTCCAGCGTGTGATGGCAAAAAGAGAAGGCAGCTCACGTGTCCACAAGAAATGAGATGGACTTACCCACTAGTTGCAGCATACCCTGGGTTCTATGAGTCCAAGCCGTGTCCTAGGAGTTTGAGCCATGGGCCCACCTGGCTGGCTTGGCCTCCCATTCGGGCGGCTTGTCCTCCACATTGAGGTGCTGAGGAAAAAGCTGTTGCCCAAAGGGGCAATTGCTCTACCAGTGACCAGGCTGCTTGCAGCCGCAGGCAGGGGCCCTGCCGGGACAAATGACCCTGCTTGCCACACTTAAAGCAAGCTGCTGGTGGGATTTTCTTTGCGGTCCAGACTTGGGTCGAGCATTTCCTGTGCCTTGCCTCTATTGCTCTACTGGCCTCAGGGCTGCCACAAGAGTTTGGGTTTGGAACATTACCTTCTGCCACATGCGGGCCTGGTGAACAGCCTTGGCCTGTTTCTACGAGTTGGGACCATTAAAAACTTTAAATGCCATGTTCACAGGTTCTGGATAGGGGTTTTGGGGTTGAGAATAAGAGGAGGGGGGCTCGTGGGGAGCCCGGCACCCAGAGCTGGCAGGAAATGCTGGAGCCAAAGGCAGGACAGGGCCAGAACTTTCTGCAAGAAAATTAGGGTTTGGCCTTGGGGTCCTGCAAACTGGTGTAAGAGCCAATAGTAGGTGGAGAGTGGCCTGACGGAGAAGTGACTTAAGAACATAGTAGAGAAGGGAGGGGCCAGCAGGGGAAGAGAAACAGAGAATGGTATTGGTGAATAAGAAATAGGATTTTGTGAAGAGAGGGGAGGGGGCTCTCAGAGGGAAGAGACCCAAGCAAAAGAGGTCCACAGAGGGACCAGATATAAGTCCCAAGTAAAGAGCGCCCCTGGGATCAGACTGGAAGGAAAGAGATTTGGGAATCCATGGAGAAGGAAATATCAGGAGTGGAGGTTTTAGGTGAGGTTTCTCTGGCCAAAAAAAGGGCCTGCATGGCGGAACTGGTGGCACAGAGATTAAGGACAGGTGTGAGAATAATTAGAAGCCATGAGTGTAAGGCAGGGGTCTCAAACTCGCGGCCCGCCCACCAATTTTGTGCGGCCCGCAGACTAATCAAACTTCGTGGATTAATCTGCGGGCCAGTCTGCGGGCCGCACAAAATTGGTGGGCGGGCCGCAAGTTTGAGACCCCTGGTGTAAGGGATCTTCAACTAGCTCCCAGCTTTTTTGGTGATAGATAAATTGGTGAGGGTGTTAAAACCGAAAGTCCCTTCAGGAGGCTAATTCAGTGATTTCTGTGGCCTGGCCACAGCGGAGAAGAAGAACAGTTTCTTCTTCTTTAGGGAGGGAGATTCCTGTGCCCCGATGGCTGCCCTCAGGCCTCAGAGTGGTCAGATTTGAGAACTAGCATCCCAAACTCATGCTCTGGCCACGAATGGATTAGGTAAAGTGGATGTGCTCGGGACGTCTCCACGGGCACACACACTCAGAATGGAAAGACTTCCCTGATGTAGCTATGGTTTCCAGACAGGGAGTCTTGGTGGAAAGAACTCAAGGGTGGTTGGAGGCAGGGACTTACCACACTGTGCACCAAGGTGAGTGGAAGGTCGAAGATCCTGGTTCTTTCTTGAAGGGGAAGGGAAGAGGAGCAGTCCTTGCAGACTTCAGACTCCTCTGGGGTTTCAGCACCAAAATGTAAGGTATTTTTTCCTGCCGAGGAAAAAGGAAGGGGCCAGAGCCACAAAGTGTGGAATAATAAAAAGCTTTATTGAGTACAGCGCTCTTCCCATTCGATGAGGTTCCCTGGCCCTGAGGAAAGATGGAGGCCAGGGAAGTCACAAGGAGTAACCCATGTGAGAGATATTTAAAAGAGTCCCTAGGGCATTGAGTTAATATGACATGGTGAAATCTCACTGGCTGACGGAGGTGTCGCTCTTTTTCAAAGGACTCCTGGGAAGTATCTTTTGGCGCGCTTGGCTGTGCGCGGTCCTAGCCAAAGTTCGTGGACCTGACCTTTCCCCATTATCTGCCGACCTTACACTTTATATTTACCAGTACTTAAATTTTCCTGTTCTTTCTGCTCAAAGAACATTAGTTGGAATTTAGTCACCTGTCCAAAATAATTACAAAGAAGGCTGAGAAATGTAGCTTAGTCATGTGCCTTCAAAAAGGAAATCAATATTAGAAAACAGCTGACTCTCATATTCTGTAAGGATAATCCTTTGTCAGAAATATTGTCAGAAAGGTACAGTAAAGGGAGTGAGATAGTGACCTCATAACCTGACTAGTGAAACCAGTAAAACATAGGTAACTCTTTTTAAGAGAGCACTATGGAAAAGGCACTGCTTTATGTCAATATATCCACATATTTTTCACTTAGAATATTATATATATTATATATATAATATATATAATATACACACACATATACTCTTCACTGAATGAATATCTATCTAGACACACTCAAACACAGAAACAGACATACCCTTTTCCTCATTTATATTTATTTAAAATTCATAACAATACTATGAAATATATATATAATGTATACTTGCTTCAATTTTTAGGAAGAAAAGAAATAAGCCCATGATATTCTCTGGTCACATATTGACATGAGATAGTTTCAGGATTGAACAGAAATCATTCACTCTGGTAGCTGAATTTTGAACCATCACAATATAGCCTAGTTTTGACTACTAGTAGCAAGAGAAAATAAAGAACTAAGATGAATGTAAAAATAATACAGTCACAGGCAATGCATTGAACATAGGAGGGTAGGGCATAGATTTATTAAAGATTTCATTTTCCAAAGTGTAAGTATATTTTGAAGTACTAGGAAAGTCATGTCACTCTGCTAGATAAATGAATTATATAATTACAACTCTATAATTGTAGAGAATTTTTTATAAAGAAATTAGAGTGTTTTACCATACCTGAAAAATACTATCTGTTCTTCACAATAACATTTAATATGTGCCATTGTCATAGTGTGTGTTCATATAACATTCCTTTCTAGCTATTATTATAAAAAAATAAAAGAAAGATTACCAAACATGCAACCAGTGCTTGTTGATGATATTCATCTGTTAGATTCTTTGATTGTGGAAGAGCCAAATATATGAATACAACTGCTAAGTTATTTCAAGTTGTGGAAAAAGTTCACAATATGAAAATTTATATCTTAGAAATTTTATATTGTTGGCACTGATACATATATTGATTTTAATAGTCTTGCAGTTTTATTATTCACTATCATATCCTTAATCCTTAGAGTTTGTATTTATTTATATGGTGTAAGCTAGGGATTTTATTTTATTTTTTTTCTACACATAGGCAATTGGTCCAATATCACTTATTACAAAGTCTTTCATGACCAGCTGTTTTCTGCTATGCCTCCTTTGTCCTACATCATACTTTCATATAAAAGTGATTGTGTTTATGGTGTTCTATTGATCAATAGTGCCAGAAGATGTTTAGAAAAGTGAGTCCTCATAGTTAGTATTTCTTTCAACTTTATTTTTGTTGTTGTTTTTTATGACCATTTTTTAATATTTTTTTAGGATTAGTTTGTTAGTTCATGAATAACTTTTTGGGGATTTAAATAAAACTGCATAAAATTCATACATTGCTATATTTATATCTTTTTATAGGTCTTTTGATATAGAGTTTATAATTTTCTCTAAATAGTTTTCCTACACCTTTTATTAAAAATCTATGGCATACCTCTTAAAATTTTTTTGATATTTTTGTTTACTAGTTTACATTAAATAGTTACATTAAATAGCCCATCTTTCTGTTTAGACAATAAATTTTAAATATAGATATTGTGTAATCTCACATATTACTAATATTCTCTACAAAGTATTTTAAAATTCTTGTGAGCATAATTATAGACATAAATTTTAAAAAAAGTTTTTTTCTTTTTCCAACACAAAATTTATTACTATTTTTTACTTCATTAGCTATGTATATGCATTATATTTTTCTATAAGAGTCCTTACTTAATTTAAAAATTTAAAGTACATTTCACTTAATCTTTGGATATGTTTTTATTAAGTGTGAAAGCTCACTTCTATTAATAAATTACTAAAATTTTTAAATGAAATACTCTTCTTTGTATTTTTCTTTGTATGTTTTCAACCATAATGTTAATATATTTAGTAACATTAATATATATTTTAATTATAAAGAATAGTTACAATTATGAGACCAATTGAACCTGATCATGATATATAATTGTTTTTAAACTTTATTGTATTCAGTTTGCTCATATTTTTATGTAATGTACACATTTATAATTATTGGTGAACTTAGAAGGGAATTTTACTTTATCATATAATTTGTGTCTCGATTTAGCATTAAAGATGTACTTCCCCTATGTAATTAAATTAGAAAAAAATTTTACTTATCTCTTATTTCAAAATATTTACAAGATGGGTAATATTGGTTACTTGAAGTTCGACAAAATTTGCTAATAAGACATCCAGATCTGATGCTTTCTTTAGAGGGAGAATTTTAAATATTGGTATGTTTATATAATATATCTTACAATATATATTTCTAGTTTTTATAGTAGGTTGGGTAAGGTGTTTTTTTTTTAGAAAGCTGTACATTTAATTTGTCACCTGTATAGTATTTATTTTTATAGCATCTTGTCATGATGTTTTTAAAAGTCTTTATTTCTAATATTATTTTTCATACTTTCTTTATTCCTTGATCTATCTTGTCATAAGTATGCCTGTTTTATTAGCTTATTCAAGAAACATCCTTTTAGTCTATATTTAACATATTCATTTTTATCCAATTATAAAATTAGCATATACATAGTCTGTACTCACAAACACATATGCTAACTCATTAAATTAAAAAAGGCTTTAACTGTGTAATTATGTGATAATGTTATACAATTTTTAAAGATGAGTTTCTGAAAAAGTTGTCAATAATATTGAGTTTATTTACTAATTCCAATACTGAGATCATTCTAAATTACCACCAAAAGGTATGTTATTATTAGTCCTAATTTAAATGTTGATTTTCCCTTTGGCAAAGTGAGGTTGGTTGCTTTTCAAAGATTGATACCATCAAGAAGTCTGGAGGAAATCTTATATCTTTTTTTCCTTAGATAATTATTTGAGACATTGCCGAGGAGAGAGGAGCACTAGCACCAGAAGTGTGAAAATTCTAGAAGCATCTCAGATATAAAAAAGGTCCAATCAGAGCACATTGTGCTATCTAAAAACACTTTCACCTCAGGATGAATAATCAGAGTGGAAAAAAATACATTCTATTGGTGATACAAAGAGAAATATATATATATATATATATGTATAGCCTTTTTTTTTTCCTTTAATTTGGGCAAAAGTACCAAACCAAAAAAAAAAAAAAAAGAATTTTCCTCAATCAGATATATTGAATCTTTGGACTTTGAGTCCAGAATTCCTCATAGATTAATAGATTTTATGATAACAAAAGAGAGGCTAGAATTGGTCAGAGCACTTTATCATGTTAAGGATTTGTTGTTATTTTGCAAAGAAGGGAAAGATAATGACCATTTGTCACTTGCCCAGTCATTCCTCATTAAGAGAGGTTTTATGAACAGCTGAGTTCCATTCAAGATGAAGGCTGGCACATAATGGTTTTGATGTCAGAGAGGACTGGGATATAATAATTTATATAATCAAAATGTCTGGGTTTTTTTCTCTTTGTAACATGGATTACATGATTTTAGACATTTCACATAATTTATAGACAAATGTCAGTACTGTATTGATTTAATTCCTAGTCCTTTCTAAGATTTGAATCAGCAGAATACACATAGTTATAGAGTATAAATATAAGACTATAAGATGTGTAGGATTTCAGACTTTGTTTCTTATCAAGGTGTTGATTTAAAGAAATAGTCAATAGACACTGTGAGGAGTTTTGAATGACATCTATAGAACCAGATATTTGAGGAGAGAAGATAGCAACAAAGTAGGTGGATATTCCAACTCCCAATTCCCAGAACCAAATTGGAATACAACTTAATCTAAGAACAACCATCTTAAAAAACCAACTTTGGACTAAACTAAGAGAAATCTATAACCAAGGATCATGGAAGAAGGCACACTGAGACTAGTAAAAAGGACAATGTGGAAAGGGTTGCTTCACTCCCAAAAGTGAGCAGTGACCCAGAGGGACTCTCATGGCAGGGTGAATTGCACTGAGAGGTATGGGTCCTCAGTCTCAGGCCTGAAGAACC
Source organism: Saccopteryx leptura (assembly GCF_036850995.1). NCBI lineage: Eukaryota > Metazoa > Chordata > Mammalia > Chiroptera > Emballonuridae > Saccopteryx > Saccopteryx leptura. The sequence continues at coordinate 41,912,732 of NC_089507.1, forward strand.
AGCCTGGATCCCCAGAGACTAGAAAAGGCATATGGATAGTATTTAGCTGAGAAAAAAAGCCAGGTTACTGTTTGCAAGAAAGAGACAGAACCATCAGAACCAGTCTCCATCTTAAAGAGACCATGCAGGAAACGTCGTTCACAGCCATTTACCCAGGACTCTGGTGGCAAGGGAGAGCCAAGAGAACTGGAGTTGTAAGAGGAGAGTGTCAACTTGGAAGCCCAGGGAGAGACACTGTGAGGGAAGGCCACCCCAGTGCTGAGTCATTTCCCAACACAAAGTGGCCATTATTCCTGGGAAAAGCAACACCAACAAAGGGAAGCACCATGCCCACCAGAGGATCTCACACTCCAGTCAGAGCAAAGAGTTGCTCAGAAGCAGGGGGCACATCAGGGACACAGGTTTCGAGTGCTGAGGTCTGGGCTACATTGCACCACCACACTGCTAAGTACCCACTAGAGGGCAAGTGGGCCCAGTGGCGAAAGCAGTGAGGCAACTGCGCATCCGTGTACCCATGGCAGCAGCAGGGGTGTGCCCTTGATGGAGTTGGTGGTGGAGGGCCAGTGGGCAGACTAAACCTCTGCATCTCAGAGGACACACCCACTGGACTCCTGTGGCCACATTCTTCTGAGGGCTGGGAAAAAAAGTCTGGATAGAATGACACCTGAGCCTAAGGGGCAAGCCACACCCACTACTCTTCCAAACCCTTGAACTACTGTGCTGAAACCAACAAGCAGCCAACAGTAAGAGGTGGCAGAAAGTTTGACTCAGGGGAACTTGAACTTTTAAGTGGACTTTACCCAGGCCAACAGTAAATAAAACACAGCCTAGGAGTACAGCTGATATTTACAATGGCACCTGGGCACAACAGAGCTTGCCACAAATTATGAATCACTTGTAGCTCCATGAAGGTTGCTAAGGGCCAGTCATAGGCAGTGACCTTCTTTTGGTCTGTGCCAGGTTCCTGCCAGAGATGTACAGGCTGGCACATCTAGGATCCAGATGCAGAGAGCATCAGTTCAGGACCTAACAACCCTTATTAAAGTGGTATCTTAAGGAAAGACTTCTCACAGCTGACCCAATTAAGGCACAGAAAATACCAAAACAAATAGCAAAAAGAACAGTAGCAGCAGACAAGTAGCCCACGTGGATTAGAAACAACAGTTGAGGACAACACAAGAAGATCTAGAAACAACAGAACTGGAAGCTGGAGGCAAATAATACCAACCCTAGACCCAGGTAGGTATTATTTGGGTCACAAACAGTACACCCAAAAGAGGAGTCTATACACAGATAGAAAGGGAGAAAGAGAAATGTAATCCAAATGAATCAACAAGTAAAATCCCCAGAAAAAGAACTGAATGAGATAGAAGTAACCAAACTACCAGATGCAGAGTTTAAAACAATGATTTTCAGGATGCTCAAGGATCTTAGAGCAACAATGAATGGACATAATGAGTTCCTAAATAAGAGATAGCAAGCATCAAAAAGTACATTGAGATGATAAAAAGAATCAGTCAGAAATGACAAATACAAAATCAGAAATGAAGACTGCACTAGAAGGAATTAATAGCAGGCTGAATCAAACAGAGGACTGAATTAACAATTTAGAGGACAAGATAAACAAGAGCACAAAAGCAGAGCAGCCAAAAAAAAAAGGCTCAAGATACCAGAGGAAACTCGAAGAGAGATCTATGACAACATGAAGAGAAATAACATCCGCATTTATAGGAGTCCCTGAAGGAGAAGAAAAAGAACAAGGGACAGGGAACCTGATTGAAGAAATTATAGCTGAAAACTTCTCTAAAGTGATGGAGGAAAAAGTCACACAAGTTCAAAAAGCATGGAGAGTTCCATTAAAGAGAAACCCAAGGAGGCCTACAGCAAGACACATCATAATTAAAGCATCAAAGTTAAGAGACAAAGAAAGAATACTAAGAGCTGCAAGACAAAAGCAGTTAATTACCTACAGAGGAACCCCCATAAGGATGACATCTGATTTTCTCAAAAGAAACACTTGAGGCCAGAAGGGATTGGCAAGAAAATGATGCAAAGCAAGAATCTACAACCCAGATTTCTTTATCCAGCAAGTCTATTGTTTAAAATTAAAGGAGAAATAAAAATGCTTCCCAGACAAAAACAAAAACAACAATCTCAAGGAATTCACTACAATCAAACCAGTACTGCAAGAAATATTAAGGGACCTGTTGTAAAAAGAGCAAAGGGAAAATAATCTAAAAAGAAGAAGAATGTAGATTTAAAGAATAAAATGACAATAAACAACTATATATCAATAATAACCTTAAATGTAAATGGACTAAATGCTCCAATCAAAATACAAAATAACTTTAAATGTAAATGGACTAAATGCTACAATCAAAAGACAGGGTAGCTGTGTGGATAAGAAAACAGGACCTGTACATATGCTGTCTACAAGAGAGCCACCTCAAAACAAAAGACACACATAGACTGAAAGTGAGTGGATGAAAAAAAAAATTTCATGCAAATGGAGATAAAAAAGCTGGAGTAGCAATACTTATTTCTGACAAAATAGACTTTAAAACAAAGGCTATAGTAAGGGAAAAAGAGGATCACTACATAATGGTAAGGGGAGCAATCCAACAGGAACATATACCCATTATAAATATCTGTGCACCTAACATAGGAGCACCTAAATATATAAAATAGATGTTGATGGACATAAAGGGCAAGATCAACAGCAATTCCATAATAGTAGGAGATTTTAATATACCAATAACATCAATGGATAGATCTTCCAGTCAGAAAATTAACAAAAAACAATGGCTTTAAATGACACACTAGATCAACTAGATTTAATAGATATCTTCAGAACTTTTCATGCCAAAGTAGAGAAATATACATTGTTTTATAATGCTCATGGTACATTTTCTAGGATAGACCACATGTTAGGACACAAAATGAGTCTTAACAAATTTAAGAAAATTGAAATCATATCAGGCATCTTCTCTGATCACAATGACATGAAACTAGAAATCAGCTACAATAGAAAAAATGAAAAACATTCAAACACTTGAAGGCTAAGTAGGATGTTATTAAATAATGAATGGGTTAACAATTAGATCAATGAAGAGTTTAAAAATTTTCATGAAACAAATGAAAATGAACATACAACAACTCAAAATCTATGGGACACAGCAAAAGCAGTCCTGAGACCTTGACTAGGTGGTGGCTCAGTGAATAGAGCATTGGACTAAGATGCAGAGGACTCAGGTTCGAGACCCCAAGGTCACCAGCTTGAGCACAGGCTCATCTGGTTTGAACAAAAGCTCACCAGCTTGAACTCAAAGTCACAGACTCGAGCAAGGGGTTACTTGCTCTACTGAGGCCCACGGTAAAGGCACATATGAGAAAGCAATCAATGAACAACTAAGGTGTTGCAACTCGCAATGAAAAACTAATGATGCTTACCATCCCTCTGTTCCTGTCTGTCTGTCCCTGTCTATCCCTCTCTCTGACTCTCTCTCTGTCTCTGTAAAAAAAAAAAAAAATTCGAAAAGCAGTCCTGAGAGAAAAGTTCATTCATAGCATTACAGGCATACCTTAAGAAGCAAGAACATGCTCAAGTAAACAACTTAACCCTGCAGTTAAAATAAATAGAAAAAGAATAGCAAGTAAAGTCCATAAGAAGTAGAAGGAAGAAAATAATAAAGATCAGAGCAGAAATAAATGACATAGAAGCTAAAAAAACAATAGAGAAGATCAATGAAACCAAGAGCTGGTGCTTTGAAAAGGTAAATAAGATTGATGAAACTTTAACCAGACTCACAAAGAAAAAAAGAGAACTCAAATAAATAAAATTGAAAATGAAAGTGGAAAAGTAACACCACAGAAATACAAAGGATTATAAGAAAATACTATGAAGATCTGTATCCCAAAAAACTGGACAACCTAGGTGAAATGAATAAATTCCTTGAAACATATAATCTTCCAAAAATCAATTTGGAAGAATCAGAAAACCTAAACAGGCTGATAACAACAAATGAAATTGAAATAGTTATCAAAAGACTCCCAACAAAGAAAAATCCTGGGCCAGATAGCTTCACAGGCAAATTTTATCAAATTTTCAAAGAAGAACTAACAACTATTTTTCTCAAGCTATTTCAAAAAATTTAAAAGGAAAGAAGACTTCCAAATCCTTTTATGAGGCAAAAATAACCCTCATTCCAATACTAGCTGAAGATAACTACAAAGAAAGAAAATTATAGGCCAATATCCCTGATGAACCTAGATGCTAAAATTCTCAACAAAGTATTAGCAATCCAAATCCAGCAATGCGTGAAAAAAATTATACACCATGATCAAGTGGGATTTATTGTGAGGAGGCAAGGCTGCTACAATATTTGCAAATCAACCAATGTGATTCATCACATAAACCAGCAGTTTATGTGTTTCCAATGGCTTTAGGCGACCCCTGTGTTTTGGTCGTTCGACCCCCACCGGAGTCGCGACCCACAGGTTGAGAACCACTGACATAAACCAAAGGAAGGATAAAAATTACATGATAATATCAATAGATGCAGAAAAAGCATTTGATAAAATCCAGCACCCATTTATGATCAAAACTCTCAGCGAAGTGGGAATACAGGGAACATACCTCAACATAATAAAGGCCATCTATGACAGACCCACAGCCAATATCATACTCAATGGACAAAATCTAAAAGCAATCACCTTAAAATCAGGAACAAGTCAGGGATGCCCCATATCATCACTTTTATTTATTATAGTTCTGGAAGTCCTAGCCACAGCAATCAGACAAGAAGAAGAAATAAAAACATCCAAATTGGAAAAGAAGAAATAAAACTATCATTACTTGCTAATGACATGATACTATACATAGAAAACCCTAAAGTATCAGTGAAAAAACTAATAGACCTAATAAACAAATTTGGCAAGGTGGCAGGATATAAAATTAATATTCAGAATTTAGTGGCATTGTTATACACCATCAATAAACTGTCTGAAAAGGAAATTAAAGAAAAAATCTCCTTCACTATTCCAACAACAACAACAACAAAAATAAAGTACCTAGAAGTAAATTTAACCAAGGAGGTAAAAGACTTGTACTCAGAAAATTATAAGACACTTATAAAAGAAATTGAGGAAGATATAAGCAAGTAGAAGCATATATCATGTTCAAGGATAGGAAGAATAAACATCATTAAAATGTCTATATTACCCAAAGCAATCTGGAAATTCAGTGCAATTCCTATTAAATTACCAATGACATACTTCAAAAATATAGAACAAATATTCCAAAAATTTATATGTAGCCCAAAAAAGTACATAAATATCCTCAGCAATTTTAAAAAAGAAGAATAAAGTGGGAAGTACCACACTTCCTGATATCAAGTTATAGTACAAGGCTATTGTACAAAAAAAAGCTTGGTAGTGGCCCTGGCCAGTTGGCTCAGTGGTAGAGCGTCGGCCTGGCGTGCGGGGGACCTGGGTTTGATTCCCGGCCAGGGCACATAGGAGAAGAGCCCATTTGCTTCTCCACCCCCCCCTCCTTCCTCTCTGTCTCTCTCTTCCCCTCCCGCAGCCAAGGCTCCATTGGAGCAAAGATGGCCCGGGCACTGGGGATGGCTCCTTGGCCTCTGCCCCAGGTGCTAGAGTGGCTCTGGTCGCGGCAGAGTGACGCCCCTAAGGGGCAGAGCATCGCCCCCTGGTGGGCAGAGCATCGCCCCCTGGTGGGCATGCCGGGTGGATCCCGGTCAGGGGCGCATGCGGGAGTCTGTCTCACTGTCTCTCCCCATTTCCAGCTTCAAAAAAAAAAAAAAAAGCTTGGTAGTGGCATTGGCATAAAAACAGACATACAGATCAATGGAACAGAACAGAGAACCCAGAAATAAACTCATGCCTTTATGGCCAATTGATATTTGACAAAGGAGGTAAGAGCATATAAGGGAGTAAAGACAGTCTCTTTAATGAATGGAGTAGAAAAAATTGATCAGAAACATGCAAAAAAAATGAAACTTGACCACCAACTTACACCATATACAAAAATAAACTCAAAATGGATAAAAGACTTAAATGTAAGTCCTGAAATCATAAACATATTGGAAGAAAACATAGAAAGTAAAATCTCCGACATCTCTAGTAGCAACATCTTTGCTGATTTATCTCCATGGGCAAGAGAAATAAAGGACAGGATGAACAAATGAGAATATATCAAGCTAAAAAGCTTTTGCCCAGCAAAAGACAATATGAATAAAAGAAAAAGACACACCACACAATGGGAGAATATATTCTCCAATATGTCTGATAAAGGGTTAATAACAAAAATTTATAAAGAACTTCTAAAACACAGCACCAGAAAGGTAAACAATCCAATTAAAAAATTGAAGAAAAAAAAAGAAAACTGAACAGACACTTCTCCAAAGAGGATATACAGATGGTCAATAGGCATATGAAAAAATGTTCGAGAGACGTCACGGAAATGGCGCCGTGAGCAGCGCGTCCGACAGATCTCCCCAAAATCACAACAAATTTATCAACTAGAAACAGGAAAATTTATCTTCGGAGCAAACTGAAAGCAATAGGACTGTTATCACTCGAATCTGAAAGACGAGGGTGTGGAGGAAGCTACCCCAGGGACGTTCACTCAAGCCGCGAGAAAGTGCGCCTGGGACCCTGCAGACGCCGGCAGGCCTTGACTACCAGCAAGACTAAAGCCAATTGTGTGACATTGCAGTAGAACCCCATCAATTGCAAGTCCCTGCCTAGGTGTGGCGCAGGGGCAGGGCCTGGGGTGCAGAGTCGCCGACCGGGAAGAGGGAGAGAGGAGAAGGAGGAAGAGGTTGACATCTCAAAATCAGGAAAAATCCACAGACTTTGCAGCTTGTTCCACTGTTTGTTTTTTTTTGTTTTTTTTGTTTTGTTTTTTTTTTTGTTGTTGTTGTTGTTTGCTCCTTCTATCTTATTGCCTTTATTTCCTCCACCTCAGTCCTTCTATTCTCTGCCCATCTTATGCTTCCCTTTTCTTGAACTACACTACCCATAAGTGTTACATTTTATTTCTCTTCTTCATCCTCACCCTCCTTTGGGGTTATACTCCAGGACACCTAATTCTCACTCTCTCCTCTTTTGTTTTTTTTTGCCTTATTTTGTTTTTTTCTCTTCCTTTTTTATTTCTTCCTTCGTTTTTCTCTTTTTCTTATTTTTTCCTTTCTATTCGTTTTTTCTTTTCTCGTTTTACTTTCCTCCCATTTAATCCTCAATCACAAACAAATTAGTTAATTTGGGACTCAAGGTTTTTTTTGGCTTTGTTTTTCTTTTTCGGTTTTGTTTTTGTTTTTTTCTGGTTGGTTTGTTTTTGTGGCATTTTGGGTCCTCCCAACCCAAGGTCTCCATTGTATTTGGTCTTTGCTCCACTTAATACAACGTATTTTTACTTATTATTTTTATTTTTTCTTCTTGATTATTCCTTTTTTTGTCCTTTTTTCTGGTTCCCTCTTGTCCCTCTCATTATATCTCTTGGTTGACCGTCACCCGCAGGCAGATCAACTTATGCTTGTCTAAGATTTTCTTCTTTTTTTTTTTTATTTATTTATTTATTTTATTTTTTGCCCCCTTGAACTCTACACCGCAAACCAGGCCCTCCATTATAGGCACGATATTTCCCTGAGGAGGGGAGAGGAGGGAAGGAGAACAAAGAAAAAAAAAAGGGGGAAATAATAAATTATTACTGCTTTTTTTTTGTGGGGTGTTTTACCCTTTGTTTTTTGGGGTTTTTTTTGTTTTTGTTTTTGTTTTTTTTTTGTTTTTTTGTTTTTTTGTTTTTTTGTTTTTTACTTTTTACTCTTTATTAATTCTAATTAGTGCTATCAACAAGACCACCCTCAGATGCCAATAAGAAAGAGGAAATCGAATATTATGGATACAAAAGAAAGAGAGGTAACACAAATAGATGTGGAAAAATCTATGGAGAAAAGACTTAACATATTGGAAGCCTTGGAGCTAAATGACAGAGAATTTAAAATAGAAATCTTAAAAATACTCAGAGATATACAAGAAAACACGGAAAGGCAATATAGGGAGATCAGAAAACAACTCAATGAACACAAAGAATATATTACCAAGGAAATTGAAACTATAAAAACAAATCAAACAGAAATGAAAAACTCAATTCACGAGCTGAAAAACGAGGTAACAAGCTTAGCTAGCAGAACAACCCAGATTGAAGATAGGATTAGTGAAATAGAAGACAAACAACTTGAGGCACAACAGAGAGAAGAAGAAAGAGACTCAAAAATAATAAAAAACGAGAAAGCCCTACAGGAATTATCTGACTCCATCAGAAAGAATAACATAAGAATAATAGGTATATCAGAGGGAGAAGAGAAAGAAAATGGAATGGAGAATATACTCAAACAAATAATAGACGAGAACTTCCCAAGCCTGTGGAAAGAACTAAAGCCTCAAATTCAAGAAGCAAACAGAACACCGAGTTTTCTTAACCCCAACAAACCCACTCCAAGGCACATCATAATAAAGATGACACAAACCAATGACAAAGAAAAAATTCTCAAGGCAGCCAGGGAAAAGAAGAGTACAACATATAAAGGAAGGCCTATTAGATTATCATCAGATTTCTCAGCAGAAACTCTACAAGCTAGAAGAGAGTGGACCCCAATATTTAAAGCCCTGAAAGAGAGGAACTTTCAGCCAAGAATACTATACCCATCAAAGCTATCCTTCAAGTATGAAGGAGATATAAAAACATTCACAAATACAGAAAAGATGAGAGAATTTATCAACAGAAAGCCCCCACTCCAGGAAATACTAAAGGGGGTTTTCCAACCAGATTCAAAGAACAAAAGAAAACAACACCACAAGTAACAGCTCCACCAAGAACACAATAAAACCAAACTTAAACTGTGACAACAAAGGAAAAAAAAGGGGGGAGAGAATGGAGATTAACAGTAGCAAAGGACGATGAAGTGCAGAAATACTTATAAGATAGGGTACTACAATGAATATGGTAGGTACCCTTTTCATTACTTAATGGTAACCACCCTAGAAAAAACCACCACAAAAACACATGACTTAAAAAAGGTAGCAACAGAGGAAAGAAGTATGGAACACAAACAAACAGAAACAAATGATAGAAAAACAAAAGAGAAGAATCAAACTAGATACAAAACTAACAGAAAGCAATTTATAAAATGGCAGTAGGGAACCCACAAGTGTCAATAATTACACTAAATGTAAATGGATTAAACTTACCAATAAAAAGACACAGAGTAGCAGAATGGATTAAAAAAGAAAATCCAACTATATGCTGCCTACAAGAAACAAATCTAAGCAACAAGGATAAATACAAATTCAAAGTGAAAGGCTGGAAAACAATACTCCAAGCAAACAACACCCAAAAAAAAGCAGGTGTAGCAATACTCATATCTGATAATGCTGACTACAAGACAGAAAAAGTACTCAAAGACAAAAATGGTCACTTCATAATGATTAAGGGGACACTGAATCAAGAAGACATAACAATCCTTAATATATATGCACCAAACCAAGGAGCACCAAAATATATAAGACAGCTACTTATTGACCTTAAAACAAAAACTAACAAAAATACAATCATACTTGGAGACCTCAATACTCCGCTGACGGCTCTAGATCGGTCATCCAAACAGAGAATCAATAAAGATATAGTGGCCTTGAACGAAATACTAGAACACCTGGATATGATAGACATCTACAGGACACTTCATCCCAAAGCGACAGAGTATACATTTTTCTCTAGTGTACATGGAACATTCTCAAGAATTGACCATATGTTGGGCCACAAAGACAATATCAGCAAATTTAGAAAAATTGAAATTGTACCAAGCATATTTTCTGATCATAAAGCCTTGAAACTAGAATTCAACTGTAAAAAAGAGGGGGAAAAACCCACAAAAATGTGGAAACTAAACAACATACTTCTAAAAAATGAATGGGTCAAAGAAGAAATAAGCGCAGAGATCAAAAGATACATACAGACAAATGAAAATGAAAATACGACATATCAGAATCTCTGGGATGCAGCAAAAGCAGTAATAAGAGGAAAGTTCATATCACTTCAGGCCTATATGAACAAACAAGAGAGAGCCGAAATAAACCACTTAACTTCACACCTTAAGGAACTAGAAAAAGAAGAACAAAGACAACCCAAAACCAGCCGAAGAAAGGAGATAATAAAAATCAGAGCAGAAATAAATGAAATAGAGAACAGAAAAACTATAGAAAAAATCAATAAAACAAGGAGCTGGTTCTTTGAAAAGATCAACAAAATTGACAAACCCTTAGCAAGACTCACCAAAGAAAAAAGGCACAGGACTCAAATAAATAAAATCCAAAATGAAAGAGGAGAGATCACCACAGACATCATAGATATACAAAGAATTATTGTAGAATACTATGAAAAATTATATGCCACCAAATACAACAATCTAGAAGAAATGGATAAATTCCTAGAACAATACAACCTTCCTAGACTGAGTCATGAAGAAGCAGAAAGCCTAAACAGACCAATCAGCAGGGAGGAAATAGAAAAAACTATTAAAAACCTCCCCAAAAATAAAAGTCCAGGCCCAGACGGTTATACTAGTGAATTCTATCAAACATTCAAAGAAGACTTGGTTCCTATTCTACTCAAAGTCTTCCAAAAAATTGAAGAAGAAGCAATACTTCCAAACACATTTTATGAGGCCAACATAACCCTCATACCAAAACCTGGCAAGGATGGCACAAAGAAAGAAAACTACAGACCAATATCTCTAATGAATACAGATGCTAAAATTCTAAACAAAATACTGGCAAACCGAATACAACAACATATTAAAAAAATAATACATCATGATCAAGTGGGATTCATCCCAGAATCTCAAGGATGGTTCAACATACGCAAAACGGTTAACGTAATACACCATATCAACAAAACAAAGAACAAAAACCACATGATCTTATCAATAGATGCAGAAAAGGCTTTTGATAAAATACAACACAATTTTATGTTTAAGACTCTCAACAAAATGGGTATAGAAGGAAAATATCTCAACATGATAAAGGCCATATATGATAAACCATCAGCCAACATCATTTTAAACGGCAAAAAACTGAGGACTTTCTACCTTAAATCAGGAACAAGACAGGGTTGTCCACTCTCTCCACTCTTATTTAACGTGGTGCTAGAAGTTCTGGCCAGAGCAATCAGACAAGACAAAGAAATAAAAGGCATCCATATTGGAAAAGAAGAAGTAAAGGTATCACTTTTTGCTGATGATATGATCCTATACATCGAAAACCCGAAGGACTCCACAAAAAGATTATTAGAAACAATAAACCAATACAGTAAGGTCGCAGGATACAAAATTAACATACAGAAGTCCATAGCCTTTCTCTATGCCAACAATGAAATATTAGAAAACGAACTCAAAAAAATAATCCCCTTCACGATTGCAACAAAAAAAATAAAATACCTAGGAATAAACATAACAAAAAATGTAAAGGACCTATATAATGAAAATTACAAAGCATTGTTAAGGGAAATCGAAAAAGATACAATGAGATGGAAAAATATTCCTTGTTCTTGGATAGGAAGAATAAATATAATCAAAATGGCCATATTACCCAAAGCAATATACAAATTTAATGCAATTCCCATCAAAATCCCTATGAGATTTTTTAAAGAAATGGAACAAAAAATCATCAGATTTATATGGAACTATAAAAAACCCCGAATAGCCAAAACAATCCTAAGGAAAAAGAATGAAGCTGGGGGCATTACAATACCTGACTTTAAACTATATTATAGGGCCACAATAATCAAAACAGCATGGTATTGGCAGAAAAATAGACACTCAGACCAATGGAACAGAATAGAAAGCCCAGAAATAAAACCACATATATATGGTCAAATAATCTTTGATAAAGGGGCCAACAACACACAATGGAGAAAAGAAAGCCTCTTCAACAAATGGTGTTGGGAAAACTGGAAAGCCACATGCAAAAGAATGAAACTCGACTACAGCCTGTCCCCGTGTACTAAAATTAATTCAAAATGGATCAAAGACCTAAATATAAGACCTGAAACAATAAAGTACATAGAAGAAGACATAGGTACTAAACTGATGGACCTGGGTTTTAAAGAACATTTTATGAACTTGACTCCAATGGCAAGAGAAGTGAAGGCAAAGATAAATGAATGGGACTACATCAGAATAAAAAGTTTTTGCTCAGCAAGAGAAACTGATATCAAAATAAACAGACAGCCAACTAAATGGGAAATGATATTTTCAAACAACAGCTCAGATAAGGGCCTAATTTCCAAAATTTACAAAGAACTCATAAAACTCAACAACAAACAAACAAACAATCCAATAAAAAAATGGGAAGAAGACATGAATAGACACTTCTCCCAGGAAGAGATACAAATGGCCAACAGATATATGAAAAAATGCTCAGCTTCATTAGTTATTAGGGAAATGCAAATCAAAACTACAATGAGATACCACCTCACCCCTGTTAGATTAGCTATGATCAACAAGACGGGTAATAGCAAATGTTGGAGAGGCTGTGGAGAAAAAGGAACCCTCATTCACTGTTGGTGGGACTGTAAAGTAGTACAACCATTATGGAGGAAAGTATGGTGGTTCCTCAAAAAACTGCAAATAGAACTACCTTATGACCCAGCAATCCCTCTACTGGGTATATACCCCAAAACCTCAGAAACATTGATACGTGAAGACACATGTAGCCCCATGTTCATTGCAGCACTGTTCACAGTGGCCAAGACATGGAAACAACCAAAAAGCCCTTCAATAGAAGACTGGATAAAGAAGATGTGGCACATATACACTATGGAATACTACTCAGCCATAAGAAACGATGACATCAGATCATTTACAGCAAAATGGTGGGATCTTGATAACATTATAAGGAGTGAAATAAGTAAATCAGAAAAAAACAAGAACTACATGATTCCATACATTGGTGGAACATAAAAATGAGACTAAGAGACATGGACAAGAGTGTGGTGGTTACCAGGGGTGGGGGGAGGGGGGACAGGGGGAGGGTTGGGGGGAGGGGGAGGGGCACAGAGAACTAGATGGAGGGTGGCGAAGGACAATCTGACTTTGGGCGAGGGGTATGCAACATAGTTTAATGACAAGATAACCTGGACATGTTTTCTTTGAATATATGTACCCTGATTTATTAATGTCATCCCATTACCATTAATAAAAATTTATTTAAAAAAAAAAAAAAAAGAAAAAAAAAAAGAAAAAAAAAATGTTCAACATCACTAATCATCAAAGAAATGCAAATTAAAACAACAATGAGATACCACCTCATACTTGTCGGAATGGTGCTCATTAACAAAACAACATACAATAATTGCTGGTGAGTGTGTGGAGAAAAGGGAACCCTCCTGCACTGCTTGTGGGAATGCAGACTTGTGCAACCAGTGTGGAGAAGTGTATGGGTTTCCTCAAAGAATTAAAAATAGAACTGCCTTTTGACCCAGCTATACCACTTTCAGGAATATATTCTAAGAACACAAAATCACTGATTCAAAAGAAGAAATGCACCCCCATGTTTATTGCAGCATTGTTTACAATAGCCAAGATCTGGAAACAGCCCAAGTGTCTGTCAGTGTTTGAGTGAATTAAAAAGCTCTGGTACATATATACACAATATAATACTACACAGCCATGAAAAAAAGAAGGAATCTTACCTTTTGCGACAGCATGGATGGACCTGGAGGCTATTATGCTAAGTGAAATAAGCCAGGAAGAGAAAGACAAATATCATGTGACCTCACTTATATGTGGAATCTAATGAACCAAGTGAACCAAGGAATGAAATAAAGGCAGAGGAGAGATCACAGGGAACAGAAGGGCAGTGGTCAGAGGGAGGGGGGAAGAGGGGATGGCATCAGAGAAGGTAAAGGGATTCGTAAAATTATATATACATAATAGGTATAGATAACAAGATGGCAATTCCTAGAGGGATAGGGGGAAGGTTTGTAGGGGAGGGGGATAGGAAGGGTGTGGGAAGGACACGGGGGTAGAGGGTTAGGGAGTTGTATTCAGTGGAACACTTGAATCCATGTAAACACAATAAATTAAAATAAAATAAAAACAAACAATACCCCAGATATTTGAAATACTAATATCCCATGCTTGGTGGAAGAGACAAAGTTTCAGTGCTTCTTTATTGTGCTTGACTATCTTCCAATTTATTGTTTACCTTCATCATCATTTTCACCTATGAGTGAACCAAAATTAAATTTATGATAGTCTCTCATGTACTTAGTATTGAAGAGATGATACAGATAATAGTAAAATTGATGCTCTAGATAATTTCCATACGGCTTTGTAAGATAAGAAAGTTTACTATTGACAAACAAATAAAAGAGCTTAATATGCTTTCTCCCAGAAAAAAACAATATAACAAAACATATGAAGGGTCTTTTTTTCTATATCTTAAATTACTGTCTTTAAACCCTCCTAGGTTTCTAAATACATAAGCATATTTACAAATGATAAATTATGAAGGGACAGACAGACAGAAAAGGAGAGTTGAGAAGCATCAACTAGTAGTTGTAGCACTTTAGTTGTTTATTTATTGCTTTCTCATATGTGCCTTTAACGAAGGTGTCCAAATCAGCCAATGACTATTGCTTAAGCCCATGACCTTGGGCTTCAAGGCAGTGATGTTTGGGCTCAAGCCAGCGACCATGGGGTCATGTCTTTGATCCCACACTCAAGTGGGAGCCTTGACATGCTCAGCCAGCAACCCTGCACTCAAGTTAATGAGCCTGTGCTGAAGATTATGATCTCTGGGTTTTGAACCTAGTCCTCAGCATCGCAGACTGATGCTCTACCCACTGTGCTACCACCTGGTCAGACTCTATTTCTTTTCTTGATCAAACTAAATATAAAATTATTTTTACAGGTTAGGCAGGTAACTTTTAACAAAATAGTGAATTCCAAATGGAAATTATAAGACTTTAAAATGTTATTTTGTTTGTTCTTTAATTAAGATGGATAGTCAATGAGAAATTCTTTTGTGACACACTGTGTCATGGCAGCCAGAATTTTAAAATATTTGTATGAAAGTAGAACAAATTACACAGGGGAAAAAAAAACAAACAACTTTGAGTATTTCTGAAGCCAAGAAGGAAAACTCCTGAAAATTGCATGAAGTAATTGACTAAGAAAAAATAAAAGAGAAAGAGGATAGAAGAATGTACCGAATGAAAAATTATTTATAAAATAAAAAAGTAGTAGAAGAGCAGTGAAGTCATGAGGAAAACAAAAGAGTAGGAAAAGACATCTTGAGAAAAGAAGAACTAAGGAAGGAAAATAAATCTTTACAACACTAATCAAAGTTACTTGAAGGTAATGAAGTTTTGGCAAGGCCGAGTTGCCCAGTGGATAAAGCAGTGTCCCAGTGCACACTGGTTGCAGGTTCCATCCCCCGTCAGGGCATGTAGGAGAAAGAATCAATGAGTGCACAACTAAGTGAAAAGAGTTGATGCTTTCCTCTCTCTTTTGCTCTTCATTCTCTCTTTCCCTTTTCTCTCTCTCTGTCTCTCAAATCAATGGAAAAAAATTTTAAATTAAAAAAAAGGTAAAGAGATTTTTCATTTCATATTGTTAAAATTAACTAAATCGCTTTGCTTAATTTTGTATGTAAACATATGCCATGCAAATTTCTTCAAAGATGATTAGCAAGAAAAGTAAGTTGTGAAATGGCTAACTGCCTGTCATTTGTAGATTGTACAGATGATGCCACACTCATTTTTGTTTCAATAACTATTATCTTCCTATCTACTTCAGACATTTTATTTTACATGTTACAGACTGCCAAGTTGAGAATATATTTCTATTTACTTTATAAATATTTATTGCTTTAGGGTGAGTTAAATGTATTATCAAAAGAACTAGAAGAATATTATATTATACATTTATTGGCATTTATTTCATGTGTGGCAAAAGTCTTACCTGAGGACAATTCTAGAAAAACCACTGACAAAAATTTTATTAAGACCCTGGCTGGTTGGCTTAGCGGTAGAGCGTCAGACCTGTGTGTGGAAGTCCTGGGTTCATTTCCTGGTCTGGGCATTCAGGAGAAGTGCCTATCTGCTTCTCCACTCATCCCGCTCTCCTTCCTCTCTCTCTCTCTCTCCCCTCCTGCAGCCAAGGTTCTATTGGAGCAAAGTTTGCCCGGGCACTGAGGATGGCTTCATGGCCTGTGCCTCAGGAGCTAAAATGGCTCTGGTGGAAACAGAGCAATGCCCCAGATGGCCAGAGCATTACCCCCTGGTAGGCATGCGCGGTGGACCCTGGTCCGGCGCATGCGGGAGTCTATCTCACTACCTCCCAGCTTCTAACTTTGGAAAAATACCAAAAAAATTATTAAGACATGATTTTTTTAGAGTGCTTTTAGGTTTACAGAAAAATTGAGAGGTCAGTACAGAGATTTTTCATATGCCCCTTGCCTCATATATGCATAGTCTTATTATCAACATCCTCAACCAGAGTGACACAATTGTTAGAACTGATGAATTGTGCATTGGCATGTCATAATCACCTGAAGTTCATAGTTTGTGTTGCAGTTTACTCTTGGTGTTGTGCATTCTATGTGTGTGGAAAAATGATAATGACATGTATCTGTAATTATGGTATCCCACAGAGTGTTTTCACTGCCCTACAGTCCTCTGTGTTCTACCTATTTATCCCTCTCATGCCCTTCAACCCTGGCAATCCTTGACCTTTTTACTGTCTCCATACTTTTACGTTTTCCAGAATGTTATATAGTTGGAATCAGATAGTATATATATTTTCGGATTGGCTTCTTTCACTTAGTGATATTCACTTAAGTTTCATCCATGTCTTTTCATGGCTGGATACTTCTTTCTTTCCTTCTCCTTCTTCTCTGCCTCCTCCTCCACTTTTCTTCTTTCTTCTCCTTCTTCTTTCTCTTCTTTATTCTTCTCCCCCTCTTCCTCTTTCTCCTCCTCCTCGCCTTCCTCTTCCCCTTCTTCTTCTTTTTTTCTCCTCCTCCTCCCCCTCCTCCTTCTCCTCCTCCTCCTCCTCCTCTTCTTCTTCTTCTTCTTCTTCTTTTTCTTCTTCTTCTTCTTCTTCTCTTTTTCTTTTGTTCTTTCTTCTTCCTTCTGTTTAGCACCAAATAATATTCCATAGTCTTCCAATGAATGAGAGTTCTCTTTTCTCCATAGCCTTATCATCATTTAGTTTTTTCACTGTTTAATATTTTGGACATTTTAGTTTTAAATGCATTTGAGCTTGTTAATTAGAAATTCATTTATTTGAAAAATAGGCAAATAAATGTAAGACAGATTTGTTCATTCAATAAACTATACTTTGTATACTATGAACTTGAAGATACTTTGCAGTCACCTGTGGACCACTGGTTGGGAAGCACTGAATTTCACTGAAGCAAGCATCCCCATGGTGCCAAATACAGTGCTGGGTTTTTTATTTGCACTGTTATTTTAATTTTAATTTCTCAAATGAACTTCAATGTGGAGCATTTGTCGTATGCTCATTTGTATGTCTTCTTTGATAGGGTGTCTATTCAGATCTTTGACCCATTTTTAAATTGGATTATTTGTTTCTTATTGTTGATTTTAAGGTTTCTTTATATATTTGGGATAACAGTTCTTTATCAAAGAATATATTTTTATTTTATTCTTTTCCTTACAGTATATTCCCCATCAAGAACTCAAATGAAATGCAGATACAGTAAGAATCATAGACTAAAATAAAGTTAAGGATGTCCACCTAAAGAACAGTAAACATACTAGCATGATATAGCAGTAATTAAGATGATAAAAAATGAGATCATCCTCTGAAACTGTCAACCTTTATTTTATCGTAATTTAGATCCAGTTTAAATAGCATTTTAATTATGTTAATTTGAAGCAGAAATATGCCATATCAGAAGCAAAATGGTGGTTATATTGAATTTTTAGTATAGCTTTTATATTATTAGAATAGTTATAGTTGGTCAGAGAAATCCTGAAAAATGTCTTTTCTAACTTTTAGAAATATACATTTTCAAAGTCGAGTTAGAAACACATGGCTATTAAAAATATTAGTAGGATAAAAATAATCCCAAGTGGGAGTCTGCAATGTAGAACTTTTAAGAAACATATTCGATTATTTTTGAAAGTGGTCATTAGACATTTCAACTATAAAATGCTATGAAAAATTCTATATTTACAGATTAAGACAAACAAGGATGTTTTATAAATTATGAAATAGTGAATAGATCACTAGAATGAAGAAATCTGTTTTATTTTTTTATACAAATTAGTCATCTGGCTTTGTGTAAATAAACTATTTTTAGAAATCTTTTGCCTCTTATGCTATTACCATATAACCCAGTTTACTTTGGATACTCCTAGTTATGCCTTTGTCTAAGTGAACTATTAATAAAATACTTTTTATTGTTCAAATATATTGCTTGTGATAACATAATTGTAACCTTCCTTATGTGCTTATATGTGTACAGTTTTGCATGGCATTTAAGCCTCTCTGAAGTACATGGAACTCATAGGGAAGTGGTTCTTAATTTTTAGTTTGCAGATGGAACACAGGGTACGTGTTAAATATTATACATCATGTACTGGGGCTCTCTTCCAAATTTCTTTCTTCAGTAACTGTGTTGATGGGTGACAAGAGTCTCTTTTATCAGGAGGCATTTTTTTTAACATAAGTGGGAAGCAGGGAGGCAGAGATAGACTCCCACAGGTGCCATGACTGGGATCCACCCGGCAAGCCCCTTATTGGGCAATGCTCTACCCATCTGGGCTTGCTGCTCTGTTGCTTGGCAACTAATCTATTTTAGTGCCTGGTCCAGGCCATGGAATCTCTTCAGAGCCCAGGGCCAACTTGCTCAAACCTTTTGAGCCATGGTTGCAGGAGAGAAAGAGAGAGAGAGAAGTGAGAGAGGGAGAGGGTGACAAGGGACAGAAAAGCAGATGGTTGCTCCTCCTGTGTGCCCTGACTGCTAATCAAACCCGGGACTTCCACATGCCCGGACCACGCTCTACCACTGAGCCAACCATCCAGGGTCAAGTGGCAACTTTTAATGTGGTTCCCTGCTTTGTAGTTCTCTGATTTCAGGCCCATAATAGATTTGTTTTTTGTGGCCCATTTGTGGTTAGGTGTGAAATATGACTAGTTCTGACCATTGAGTCAGAAGACAGAAATGATGTTCTGTGGTGGACATTTGAGATGGTGGCTGATCTGCTACCCTAAGTGATTATATGAGCAGAAATTTCTTCCTTGTTAACACCTAATGATGCTTATGAAGTGTGAAAGAAAAATAAGTTTCTCTGATTTTAATCAGTGGATTTAAATTTTCTCTATAGTCTTTAGTCAGGTCTAGCCCGTCTTGATTGATATATGGGTGCTTTGGTCCACCATTTGCAAACATTTTATACTTGGTTTATTGATTCAAAGGTTAGTACTTTTTATATCATAAGAATTCCAGTAAATTGAAATTTAATATGTAAAGATTGCATATAAGAGACACAATAAAAAATTTTCAAAAGCTATTTCCAGGATTGTAGATGGAATTAAAGAGGGAGAAATTAAAAGAAAGAGGTGTCCCAAAAACACCAAATGAAGATATGTGTCAAATGCTGTGCAGTACAGTAAAATAACAACTGAATTGGATTAGATTTAGTTATATCAAAGCCATTGAATTCAGTTACATTGAAGCCATTTTTGAGTACTATTCAGAAGGATCTAGTGGACTGAAATTGTCTCAGAGAGATAGAAAAGATAATAGACAACCAGAGTCCTAAGTGTCACATGTGAACATGGGACTACATCTAAGGTAGAGAGATGAATGTTAAGTAAGAGAAGGCATTTTCCCCCCTCACATTATAGCATCAGGGAAACTGGAGAATATTTATAATGCATATTGTTTTGTTTATTAGTGAGAAAAAGTTTTCAGAGTTTGCATCATATAGAAACTTTTATTTTTCTATAAAATAACATTCTGAATATAAAGAGATTTGAGAAAGTCAAGAGATTTAAGAATAGTCAATTTACTGGTGAGACAGTGTGATCTCTCTGGGAAATATCAAAATCCCCTATAAGACTGAAAACCACAAATAACTATAAACTTCTTAGATATGAAACTTTTCTCCAGAAATATCCAGCTACCTGCTGTAGTCATTGACAAAATTTTGGATTGAGTTCATTGTTGTTGTAGATTTGCCATGAGTTGTACTGGGAAATCAGTGGTGCAGATATATCTGTTGTTTTCAAAATAGTTATTAAAATGATACTCTTTCTGCTTGTACTTAAAACAAGCAGAATATGGAGGAATTAAGGGAAGATGGCACTGATTTTACAATATGTACCAATGATCTGAGTGATGCCTAAGAACAGGAAAATGAAGTCAGAGACTCTTGCCAGAAAATGGTATGTTTAAGTGAACAGTTTTGGATATGAAATAATTTTGAGCCATGAGGAAAATAGAACAAGAGCTGGCAGAGAAATATTGGAGGATAAGGTTATTGGTAATAAGGGGATAGAAGGACTGATTTCTAGTGTTCTTTGGAAAGATCATTTTTCTAGGTATTCTAATGTTAAAATGATAACAAGAATTAGGTTAGAAATAATAGATTTAGAAGTTTGTATTGATTAGTGAATAATAATAGGAAAATTTGGAGACTATTGCAACGAAGAAGAAGTTGTATAGACATATTATTAACTCACACGTGCAAGGTAAATAAAGTTGGAAAAACCAGTTTCCAGAAAAAGCCCTGAGGCACTATGAAGACACCATCTGTACCATCTGACCTTGAAGTTCATAGGGTATGAGAGACAGGTGTGGTAGAGTATATCAAATATCCCAGTTTTTGTTATTGATTGTAGAAATATGGAGATGTTTAAGTTAATGAACATTACAGTGGGCTGATAGGAGCTGGGATGATAATGGAAAAGGATAAATCTTACAAAATCTCTCTGAAAGTGTTTAACATTAGGATTGCTGCTGAGTTGTCAGAGTAATTTGAGTGTCTTCCGCTTTGAGGGAAGTAAGGTAGGTTTTACCAGATAACATTTAAGTATACTTTCTAGTGCTCTAAGATTTGGAATGTTCCTCCCTTATCATGAAAATATCACTGCTTTAAAGTTGCCTAAGGCAATTTATCATGATAACATAAACTAGAAAAAATGTAGGTGTACCTAACAGGATATAGGCAACATTCCTGAGAGATAAAGTTCTAGCTACATGGAAACAATATCCCATTAATAGTTTTAAGCTGCTTTGGTTACTGTTCTTGTGTTTGTCAGAGGTTAATTTAAAAATAATAGAAATGAATCACATTGGAAGACTTATTTATAGAGTCACATAAACCTTCTCTAAGGCTCCCTCTGTATATGAAACATGTGCCTATGCACAGGATGCTATTGTATTGAGTGAAACAATGAATCCAGTAGCTGACTGGATGTGCTCGCCTTTTATGACCAAATGTTCCTTTTTCCTTTCTCCAATGTTCTCTGAAACCTAAAATGTGAGTATTAAAACAAGTGAATCCTACCTAGTTAAGCAAGCATTTTGAAAACTATTTATTTGAGATCTAGTGATATTTTCTTATAAAGGATTCACCACTAATACACCTTAAAGTTTTAAGTGTGACTTTTAAAATAGCATTACATCTATTCACTAGTCGTGAAGTAAAAACCACATCAGCAATTTGAACAGAGGCAATTCAATGCAAATAGTTATTAACTAGTAAAAATGTCACTACTAAAAGGATTGCAAATAAAGCATACTCATGAAACAGGAACACCTTAAAAATAACCAGGGAGAAAGGCATCTTTAGCTATAACCTCACAATGTAATTTCTTCCCTATCCTCTATGAAAAGGTCTGACATTGCTCTAGTTGGCAAAGGAGAAATGTTTACAGAATTCAGCCCCAGAATCATCACTACCAAAAGCACCTCAAAAAAGCATAGATTCAGAACTAAGAGGAAATACACTCATAACTGTCACTGCTTCTATATATGGAAACAATCAGAGACCATTTTCTAATTATGGGGTCTCAAAAATCAGAGGAGCAGAAGTTCTATCATGTACACATAATTAGCTATCTGAATTCAACTGCAACATATTCATCCCAAAAAGGATTTTTGGGGAAATTAAACAATGATAAATGTTTTATATTTAAATGCCTACTCTAAGACTTAAGAATCTATGATAAGCTTTACTATATTGACTGCTGGTATATAATATATATAAATAACATTTTTAGGTGAGGTGGTTGATTTTGTAAAACATTTGAAGCATTGTATGCCAACTTTACACGTTGATGTAAGTGGAGTATGAGCTGAAACAACTCCTGATATCCAAATATTGTTCTACCTACTGGATACCATCACATGTCATTCATTTTATGCACTTAATTTTTTTGGTTAAGTGTCTTCTTCCCTATCTTCTTCTTTGAAAATGTAAATATTTACCAGAGGATTATCCTGTTTTTACTGTTGACAACTACCTTTGGAGTCAAATATACTGCTCACAAAAATTAGGGGATACTTCAAAATGAATATGAAGCAATAAAATATCCCCTAATTTTTCTGAGCAATATATATATATGCATTTTTAAACAGGCATTACTATTCACAGAACAAAAAGCACTCCCCTGGTTCTCAGAGAAATACCAAACTTTACTATTTAAATTTTTCTCAGATTTTTATATCTTGAAGTATATTTGAGATTATCTTGCTTAATTGCCCATATTTTCCATTTGAGAGATATGAAAATGTGTGTAACTTATGATCAAGTTTACTTACTGTAGGGACACAATAAGACCCAAGTCATCAGACTATCCAATTTAGTTTCACTTCCTATTGTTATTGGTGAGATAAAATAATGGCAGTAGTCAAAAGAAGTAAAAGGCTTAAACAGGTGCACATAAAATTGCAAATGCAAAAGTTGGATCATTGTAATAAATACCTTAGAATTTTAACTGGATATGTCCTACTTTAACTCTATATTTGTCCCTACATCAGTCCAACTTACTGTTTAAAAGAATTCAGCCAATTAATCTGCTGATTTTTCTACCCGTTGTTGCTTGCATTGGTCTCTGTCTATAACAGCATATAACTTACCTGAATGCTTTTATATTTCACACTGAATAGACTCTTTAAGCAAACAAAATCACTTGGTCTTTTATGATGCTTTAAGCATAACTGGATTCCTGTCTGTGGAAGATAAATAGCATTGTTAATCAGCATCTATAAACCATGCTTAACAAATGACAATACAGAACTGCCAACAAGTAAATTTAGTTTAGTGGGGTTTTTTTGTTTTTTGTTTTAGATTGCCTTTATTCAATATAACTCATGAAGAATGGCAAAAGATTTCCAACAGTTAATGGACAGTGGGATAAAGCTAGATCGTTACATGCACCATGGACAAGGGCTCATTTCAAATAGAGTATCACATCGGAAATCATGCAACATGAACAACTGTCCAGAAAGTAGCTGGTTTAGACCATCTGAAAATAATATTATATAATATGGACAATACATCCGAGCTTATTTTTTCATTTCACAATGACCTCTTATTCCTGGAAATTGCCACTCTAACCCCAGGGATTAAGTGCTACTTTTGTACGATGTGACACTGTCATTTGATCATAATTAGTCACACAAGAGATAAACTGCTGTTTCATGCTGGGCCAATCATAGTCTAGATTGGGTTTCACAGAAGCTGTTGAATCTCTCTGTATGAGCTGGTATTATAAATTGTAAACTCAGAAACTATGGGGTTCCCATCCTCAAGTATGTGAGTGGGGAATGATGTGGTCTATAGCATTGAAAATTGAGGCAGTATTAGAGAAAATAGAGAAGATTGTAAGAGGAAATTCATTTTAGCTTTTCAATTTCTGGTCCAATCGCTTGGGAGTAACAGTTGCTCTTTTTTTTCTATTCTCTCACTAATTCCTCCTTTTTAAAATTTTGCTTGAGCTAGCTTTATTTATTAACCTAAAGATATTAAGAAATATAGAGTTTCACTTTTTTAATATGTACAATAATTCCTTTCATCAGACTATTAACATGTATATAGCACATGTGTACAAGTGCCTTACAGAGAATGAATGCTCACATTAAAACTTACAGGAAGGACAACAGTATTAATAACTTAAACACTTTGTGGCTTATGTTAAAATGTGAACAGTAGACATTATGATATTGTGTCCAACATTTTTTTCTCAAATAAAATTTCATAACATAGGTAAATTCTTGTAAAAAAGTACTTGCTCTTTCTTTATATGCCAATATATTGAATACAATCTTTAGAAAAGTATTTTACCAAATCATTTGTTTGTGTTCTATTACTATTATTTTATTTAAATGTAGCAATCTCTTTCAGCTACGGTCGCACTCCTATAATTTTGCCTTGTTCTATATCCCACTATGAGCTCAAATCCCAAATATTTTAGGAGCCCCAAAATGGGATTTTATCAATATGTTTAAACAGTGGTCATGAGTGTAAAACTAGTGGCCACACCTTGAGATGGCAAACTGACTTGGTATTTTACTTGTTTCACATTGTAGTTATCCTGACATCATATTTACTTTCTATTTGAAGTTTACATTTTCAGGAAAGTCTTCCTCTGTGAAAATTGAGTCTAATTTGAGTCATTCTGGGGCCTTTCTGTGCACAGATGAAATCTCACCAGGAATATCATTTAAACAGCTTAACTTGTTTCAGGGTTGTTCTTGGAAGGAAATATTTTATTTCCAGATGCAAATACAGAAAATAAATAAACATAAGCTGCTTGCTAAAGTGAATACTTGAGCATGGGCAATTTTAAAAATAAGTTTATATTTCTTTTTTTTTTTCTTTAGGTGAGAAGCAGAAATGCAGGGAGGCAGAGAGACAGAGTACAACATAAGCCCTGACCAGGATCTAACCGGCAAGCCCCTTACAGGGCAATGATCTGCCCTTCTAAGGCCACCACTCCATTGCTCGGCAACTGAGTTATTTTTAGCACCTGAGGTAAGGCCACAGAACCATTCTTAGCAGCCTGGGGTCAACTTGCTTGAACCATTCAAGCCATGGCTGAAGGAGGGGAAGAAAGAGACAGAGAGAAACAGATACAAGGGGGAAGAGGTGGGGTGGAGAAGCAGAAGATCTCTTTTTCTGTGTGCCCTGACCAGGAATCAAACATAGGACTTCCACACAGCCAGTCGATGCTCTACCACTAAGCCAACAGGACAGGAACATTTATATGTGTTTTTTGTATTATTACATTTAAAGATGAGGATGATGTCAAATTAATGGAGGTGTGAAAAATATTCTTGATGTCTCTCTTTAAAATTTCAAGAAATTGAAATATAACACAGAAAAGGAACCCCACCTGGGTTTGCAGGTATGCCTGAAAGATCCACCCCCAAATGGACTAAAGGAGGGACAGGTTGAAAAGGGGGGCAGAAGATAAAATGCACTCACAGTCAGCTCTAAGGAGGAGACAAACCTGGTGTGACTGGTTTGCTGGACTATGGGAAGGAGGGAAGCTCAGGCTCTTTGGATTTTGTCTAAGGGGTATAGAGAGGGAATCCTGGAGTGACTGGATCTCTTTCTGCCAGGAGGAGTGGTGAGATAGAGACCCAGAGGGGGAGATAAACCAAAATGGCTAGAGTGAGCACTCAGCAGAAACAGAAATACAGACCAATGGAACAAAATCAAGAGCCTAGAAATAAAATCACATATATATGGACAAATCATCTTTGACAAAGGAGCCAAAAACATACAGTGGAGAAAAGAAAGCCTCTTCAATAAATGGTGCTTGGAAGATTAGAAAGCCACATGGAAAAGAATGAAACTTGACTACAATTTGTCCCCCTGCATAAAAATTAATACAAAATGGATCAAAAACCTAAATATAAGATCTGAAACAATAAACTACATTGAAGAAAATATAGGTACTAAGCTCATGAACCTTGGTTGTGAGGAATAATTTATGAGCTTGACCCCAAAGGCAAGGGAAGTAAAGGCAAAAATAAATAATTGGGCTATATCAAACTAAAATGCTTCTGCACAACAAAGGAAATTGATAACAAAAAAAATACTAAACTAGATGGAAGATGATATTTGCAAACAGCAGCTCCAATAAGTAGTTAATATCCAAAATATATAAAGAACTCACAAAGCTCAGAAATAAATAAGCAGACAACCCAATTAAAAATTGGGGATAAGCCTGACCAGGTGGTGGCACAGTGGATAGAGCATCAGACTGGGATGCAGAGGACCCAGGTTCGAGACCCTGAGCTCGCCAGCTTGAGCCCAAGGTCACTGGCTCGAGCAAGGGGTTACTCGGTCTGCTGAAGGCCCACGGTCAAGGCACATATGAGACAGCAATCAATGAACAACTAAGGTGTTGCAACGCGCAATGAAAAACTGATGATTGATGCTTCTCATCCATCTCTCTCCATTCCTGTCTGTCTTTCCCTGTCTATCCCTCTCTC
Organism: Saccopteryx leptura; assembly: GCF_036850995.1. Classification (NCBI taxonomy): domain Eukaryota; kingdom Metazoa; phylum Chordata; class Mammalia; order Chiroptera; family Emballonuridae; genus Saccopteryx; species Saccopteryx leptura. The sequence goes on from NC_089507.1 coordinate 41,939,297, forward strand.
TGACTCTCTCTCTCTCTCTGTAAAAAAAATAAGTAAATAAAAATTGGGGATGAGACTTGAACAGGCACTTCTCCCAAGAGAACATTCAAATTTACAAGAGATATATGAAAAGATGATCCTCTTCACTAGCTATTCGAGAAATGCAAATCAAAATTGAAATGATATACCTCCTCTCACCTGTTAGATTAGCTATTATCAGAATGACAGGTAATAACAAGTGTTGAACAGGCTGTGGAGAAAATAAACACTCATTCACTGCTCCTGGTAATGTAAACTGGTACAGCCATTACAAAAGGAAGTATATGGTGGTTCCTCAAAAATTTAAAAATATAATTACCATATGACTGAGCAATCCCTCTACTGGGTATCTACTTTCAAAACTCAAAAACATTGGTATGAAAAGACACATGCACCCCCATGTTAATCATAGCATTATTCACAGCAGCCAAGACATGGAAACAACCAAAGTGTCCCTCTTTAGAGGATTGGATAAAGAATATGTGGTATATATATACAGTGTAATACTACTCAGCCAAAAGAAATGATGACATATTGTAATTTCCAACAATGGGGTTGGACCTTGAGAACATTATACTGAGTGAAATAAGTAAATCAGGAAAAGCTAAGAACTGTATGATTTTACACGTAGATAGAATATAAAACTGAGACTCATGGACATAGATAAAAGTAAAATAGTTACCAGGGAGAGGGGGGTGTGGGGGAAGAGGGTGGAGTAATGAGGGACAAATATCAGGTGACAGAAAATGATTTGACTTTGGGTGATGGGTATACAACATAATCAACAGTTCAAATGCTATATAAAAGTTCATCTGAAACCTATGTACTCTTATTAATCAATGTCGCTGTGTTGAACTTAATTTTCTAAATAAAAGTTTTTAAAATACATTAATAAATTTGATTTTTTGTTTTTGTATCATTGGACTGAATGCCACGGAATCACAGTGCATGATCCTTCTAATGTGTTGTTAAATTTGGTTTCCTAACATTTTCTTGTAAATTGTTGTATCTATGTTCATCAGAGATATTGCCCTGTAATTTTCTTTTCTTATGGTATCCTTGTCTTATTTTAGTATAAGGTTAATATCGGACCTATAAAATGAGTTTGGGAGGATTGTTTTTGCTTCTATTTTTTTTAGACAGTTTGAGAATGGTTATTAATTCTTTTTTGAATATCTGGTAAAATTCATCAGGCAAGCCCTCTAATCTTGGATTTTGTTCATTAGGAGGCATATTATTTTAAATCAAAAAAATAGTTGATGCATTTTTTTTAACTTTTAGCTTTGTGATAGCATTTCTTGACAAATTTTTTAATATAGATATTAAAGAAAATTTAAAGAAAAACAAGAATAAATAGTTTTGAAACATCTGTGTCTTATGTAGGTTCTTACGGGCAGGTAAACAAACAGAAGGTTGTATTATAGAATATATAAAATCAATTACTGATAGTATAAAATACAACATTAAATTTTATTGTGTATATTAATATTGATAATAGTGGTAATAGTGAGGTGCTTTGATTTATTAGTAGCACTATAGCTAACATTTAACAAGCACCTATTTGTGTCAGGAACTCTGCTACCACTTCTGTAAGTTTTCTCAATTTTTTAGCAACCATAACTGTTATTATCATTTTACAGGTGAAAAAATGATAATTTAGTCACATTAATAGTAAATGTTAAAGTACTGTAAGATTTAATTATTTCAATTTTATATTTTGAGATGGATTTTAGTATATGAGACCCATACTTTAAATATGAAACATACTCATTATAAATTTTTTGATACTTTCTCTTCTACTATTTTTATTTTCCTCAAAGAAAACTTTCTCCATGTATTTGAGTATTTAATAAAGAGCATGAAAAATTTATTATTACATCTAACCAAAGTATTAAACCCAAAATATTTTTCCTTGGTGCCAGCTAGCTAAACATTATTGTCAGGGGAAGAGAAGTGCCTATATCTTTTACTGTTCTCCAATTTTTCATAAATTTCTTTTCTTTCTGATGTTAATTTTCTCTTCAAGGTATGACATCCTCGATATTTGAAAATAAATGGCAGCTTCTTCCAACTTTAGAGTGACTAGGTTGTTAAAATTATAAATGTGTGTTCTCAGACACTTGAACATTGTTCATAAATTGGATTTTTGAAGTGTTAGCAATGTTCTCTTTGAGGGATTAATCTCGCCTACAATAGAGACGGGGAGAAAGAAGAGCAAGCTAAATGGAATATTCCACCAATTTTATCACACTCAGTTTTTAAAGTGCAAGACCCCAACTTATCTCTTGAGCAATTTTTCATTTGTTTATCTCATATTTCTGCTCCACCTGCCAGATCATACATTTTTATTGCATCTTGAAAATTTTGTCTATGTATTCTAAATATGTTTTCATATCTATTTTTGTGTCAGTTCATCTTATTTCAAGGATTTCAAGGTAAGTGCCTCAGTAAAAATATTTCACCTCACTTATTTTAACCTTGTAAAATTCAGAGAAATAAATGGAACAAAGAGATCTAGTTGAAAGCATCTTTAGAATAGTGAATTCTCTTCACTCTGTAAGAAAAACTTCATACTTAACAAAGCAGGCACCTGTAATTTGAAAATTTTCACCCTAAGCAGTAGTCGAAAAGCAGATTTTGTTCTTTCTTTGCTCCTAGATAGTAAATAGACCTTCTAAGAAACTGTTTAAAAAATCCAATAAACATGAGGGGATTGCCCACGATGTGTAGAAACTTGGCAGCGATACTGAATTTTGCAAGTGATTAGCATATTACTCATGGTCTCTATCTACTGGTATCTGAAAGTCCTGTTCAAAACAAAGTTGCACTACAGCTACTTTTCTTTTTTAAAGATATTCACAAGCTACCTATTGATTCAACTGTGTTTCTGAATATGGAAGACTAACCTAATTAAAGTTTCAGAAATACTTTAAGTTTTGCACGCTACTAAGAGCCCAAATTTCCTAAGGAGAATTTTTCAATTATTGAAAAATATCGTATCAATTACTATTTAGACTAAATCTAAAATTTTAGACATTCTTTTTAAGTTAGTAGAGAAAGAAAAGAAAGAGAGCACACATATGTATGAAAGAAATAGGATTGTTGCAAATTGATTATTTTGAGGAAATATTTTCTTTGTTTATAAAACAATTGTATTGTTATATAACTAACAATGTCTTAACAGAAACAAATATAAGCTTAATGTTCTTGGTCATATTTTAAGAATGAATTAAATATATAGTTTTGAAAGAATACATTTTTCAGATATTTCCCAATCTAAATTCATTTGAACAGGGTTCAAACTTATTTAAGTTACAATGTAAGTAATTATGGTGAAGTTTGTGGTTAGACAAATTGGTTAAGATGTTGATGTGCAGAATTTTCTTTTTAAAAACATCCAAAGTATATATCCTTTTGAATATATAACTTTGGTTTTTGAACATTTATTTGTCATTAATATGTAATATCTGCGTATCAGAAACCTCTTATTTAGAAAAATTAAAATTATATGTAATTGCTGCTGAGAACATTTGGTTTATTCACTTTTAGTCATATATGTACATTAGCTTACAAACATGAAACTTTATAGTAAAAATTTACGACTATAGTTTTTTTTAAACATTTTATTTATTCATTTGAGAGAAGAGACAGAGACAGAGAGAGAGAGAGAGAGAGAGGGAGAGAGAGAGAGAGAGAGAGAGAGAGAAGGGAGACACAAAGAGGGAGGGGCAGGAAGCATCAACTCCCATATGCTCCTTGAATGGGTAAGCCCAGGGTTTTGAACTGGTGACCTCAGCTTTCCAGGTTGACACTTTATCCACTGTGCCACCACAGTTCAGGCACAACTATAGTTTTATATTCTGTTATTATATATATAATTTTACTTACTAGTGCATTTATATACATTTTAAGTTCTTAAAAAGCATTTTTAAGAAAATATCAAATTGCTTTTATTTTAAGGATGCTGTTATTAATTTATTAATTATTGTTTCATTGCTCATTTAGTTTTAATTTTTTTACATGTGTGAATAACCTACAATAAATTTTGTCATTCATATATACAGTACAGACAATTGCTTCTTTAAAAAAATGTTTCTTGTAGAATTGGAAGGACAAGATGTGTTCATATTTTAGACTTTAATTACACCTTTTAAGATATTTTACAGAAATGTTTGTAATAATCTAAATCTTCATTACAAGTGTATCTTAATTTCCAATATATGTTTTTATAAATCACCAAATTTTAACTTATTACAGGAATAATCTATTGTGCTTATATTTTCTATAAAGCTTAACAAAATTCACAGTTTTTGAGAATCTGTGCAGGGTATAAATGACATTAAAGTATAGAACTTTAATTTAGCTTGGTTCTTTTTCTATATTCCTTGAATTAATTCATTATTTTTCTTGTGTTCTTGCGCATTCTCTTCTCCATTGTAACATTTTCATTATCACTTTGAAATGATCAAATGTTGATTACAAGCTTTTAGAATCATCATTCTTCCAATGCTTACACACAGAACAACATTCAAATACACATAGAGACAGGCACACACCACACAAACTCAGTGGTTGGTATCTTTGACTTAGTAACAATATATAGTTTCATTGTTTTAGGCTAATGTTTTCTTCTTAAAAGAACATGATATTTACCAGCTGTTTGCCTAACTCTGGTCTTTTGTTTTGCTTTATCTAACTTATGTCTTCTTTTATAAATACACCACATCACAAAGAATAACTATGATGTTACCTCATGCAAGTCTTCTTTTTGTAACACAATGTACACTTTTAAGAAAAAAAATATGAGATGTTCTTAGAGAGTATGGAAACTGAGTTGATATCACTTGATTTTCCTCACATTTGTAAAACATATTCTCTAGAGTTATTTACCGACAAAGTTGCTAGGTGAGAATTGATTTAAAAATTGATCTGATAAACCCTAGGTGTCCTTACAATATACCATATAGTAATATATAAATATAAGAATAGACATTTTCTTATAACAATTATATTTCATTTATTTTTATGTGAAAAACCCCACTTAATGCATATTAGGTGTTGATATCTCTTCTAGAAATTTATAAATGTTGATTTATTTTATTTTTATTCTTAAAGTTAAGTATTGTTGATAACCCTATTTTATATCACAAACTGAGTTAAAGATAGACAAAGTAATTTGCCCAAATTTAACATAGATTTTAAGTAATAGTATAGAGTTTCAAAAGAAGGTTATTGGTTCCAGAATCTGCTCTTAACTGCAAGATGGTCCCTCTCAATAATAATGGAGTCCTTGCAAAACAAAACATATGGTCAGTGCTACAATAAAAGGTTCAAGATTGGCCCTCAATATATAGGCAATTCCTCCAAATCTGTGTGTTTGTGTTTATGTGTGTGTGTGTGTGTGTGTGTATGAGAGAGTGAGAGAGACACAGAGATGCATACACAAAGGCAGAAAAATCCTAGCTTTGATCGATTTATAATCAATATAATACCCCCAAAAGGGCCTGATCAGGCAGTGGCGCAGTGGATAGAGCGTCGGACTGGAATGCAGAGGACCCAGGTTTGAGACCCTGAGGTCGCCAACCTGAGCACGGGCTCATCTGGTTTGACCAAAGCTCACCAGCTTGGACCCAAGGTCGCTGGCTCGAGCAAGGGGTTACTGAGTTTGCTGTAGCCCCACGGTCAAGGCACATATAAGAAAGCAATCAATGAATAACTAAGGTGTCGCAACAAAAAACTAATGATTGATGCTTCTCATCTCTCTCCGTTCTTGTCTGTCTGTCCCTATCTATCCCTTTCTCTCTTTGTCTCTGTAAAAAACAAACAAACAAACAAACAAACAAAATACCAAAAGGTTTTAAATATTGATTCTAGGTTATTTTTGGGTAAGCATGCAATATGTGTGCTTGCACTGGTATTCTTTGTATATCTTTCTATTTACTAACTTGAGAAATGTACAAATGGAGGTTCAAATCCATAATATAAAGTTATGGATTTGAGGAAAGCAGGAAGAAAATATACACAATCTTCCGAAAATATAACTGTCCCTATTTCAGAATTATCCTTATTTGAGATTTTCTAAAAATATCATGTTTCTGCGTTATTCATGCACTTGTATGCACACATAGCTACCCACAAACTCATTTTATACTGAAAGCGAAATAGGGAGGGACTTTGCCCTTGTGAAACAAAACATAAACTCCATATACAAGGCTATTTCACTTCTGACAGATCATGGTTTTCAATACTTGATGTTCAAATTCTGGCTCAAACCTGCTGTTAAATTAAGATATTAGTGAATTCCAATTTTAACTCAGCACTGCTTTTTTTTTTTTTTTTTTTTTTTAAAGTAGGCTTTCTTAAGATCCAAAAATCATGTTCTCCTATAAAAAAAGAACAGTCCAGTTCCAGTTTTGATTTTAATGACTCCAGTTTTGAGTTTTTTTTTTCTGTTTCTAAAGATGAGAAAACAGTCCCTCAAACGATGCAATCATTATGTTTACAAAGCCATTTTGTGGTCTAGGGCAACTGCTAAACTGTCTTGACAAAGAGGATGAAATAGTGGGGTGGGGGATTCAGTTTCTTTCTTTAAAGGGCTTTTGCTTTTGGATTATTTCATATAGAGAGATATAAAATAATTACACTACTTTTATTTGATAATATATTTAAATATTTATATTTTATAATGCTTTGCAGGATACAATGTTCTCTTTCCAAGTTTCTATGAGAAAGGCATAAAGGATTTTTTTTAATCTTGTTAATAGATGATAAAGTAATATAAAGAGTTGAGTAGTTTGTACAAAGACATGTAGTTGTAGGTACATTATAAATAAAGCCCTATTTCGAGTCACCTATGTGGATAGAATAGTGCTTTCTAAAACTGTAGTATATATAAGAATCATTGAGAAAGCCTGTTCATACCAATTCCCAAGTGCCATGCCTACAGACTATGAGCTATACCATGGTTACCATGTCCAGGAAGCTCCCAGGTGATAAAAATGCTGCTGCTTTTCGGACTACACTTTGAGCAGCTGCTTCTAATAGATCTGGGTTTTAGTATTGGATTGACAGACTAAAATTGTTTATTTTTAAAGTCATTTAAACTTTTTCTTTTTAATTTTAATTTATTGTGTTTACATAGATTCTAGTGTCCCACCAAATGCATCCTCCCTCCCCCGTGTTCCCCACAACATCCTCCTTTACCCTCTTCCTGAACGCCCTCCGCCTTTCTCTCCAGGATTTGCTTTTCTCCTCTCTATAACATTGTGTTATATGTGTATAATTTCACCCATCTCTTTCCCTTCTCTGATCCCATCCTCTCATCCCCTTTCCCTCTGTACACTTTCCCTCTGGTCCTTTTGATCCTGCCTCTATCTCTATTCTGTTCCTCAGTTCACATTGTTCATTGGATTCCCCAAATGAGTGAGGTCTTATGATATTTTTCTTTCTCTGCCCAGCTTATTTCGCTTAAATAATAGTTTCCAGGTACATCCATGTTGTCGCAAAAAGTAAGATTTCCTTCTTTTTCATGGCCCCATAGTATTTCATTGTGTATATGTACCACCCCTTTTTAATCCACTCATCCACTGACAGCATTTGGGCTGTTTCCAGATCTTAGCTATTGTGAACAATGCTGCCATAAACATGGGGGTGCATTTTTTCTTTTGAATCGTTGATGTGGTGTTCTTAGGACATATTCCTAAAAGTAGTATAGCTGGATCAAAAGGCAGTTTCGTTTTTAATTTTTTGAGGTATCTCCATACTGTTTTCCACAGTGGCTGCACCAGTCTGAATTCCCACCAGCAGTGCAAGAGGGTTGGTTCCACATCTTCATCAGCACTTATTACATGTTATTTTGTTAATGAGCATCATTCTGACTGGTGTGAGGTGATATCTCATTGTGGTTTTAATTTGCATTTCTCTAATGATTAGTGATGTTGAACATTATTTCATCTGCTATTGGTCATCAGTATGTCCTCTTTGGAGAAGTGTCTATTTATCCTTTTTTCCTATTTTTTGATTAGATTGTTTATCTTCCTGGTGTTCAGTATTACAAGTTCTTTATAAATTTTGGTTATTAACCCCTTAACAGATGTATTGTCAAATATGTTCTCCCATTGTGTGGTGTGTCCTTTTATTTTGTTCATATTGTCTTTAGCTATGCAGAAGCTTTATAGTTTGATATACAGTGGTACCTTGAGATAGGTACAGACCAACATACAATTTTTTTTAAGATACAAGCTGTGACTCAGTTCATATTTTTGTTTGAGATTCGAGCAAAATTCCGAGATACAAATTGTGATTCAGGAAGCTGCGCTAGTTGGCCTGTTGACACATGGGTCCAGTATCAGTAGTTTGATATATGAGTTGACTGACTTACAATCTCAGTTACAGAACAAATTAAATTCGTATCTCAAGGTACCACTGTAATCCCATTTGCTTATTCTGTCTTTTTTTTAATTGATTTTAATTTATTGCATTTACATAGATTCTAGTGTATCCTGTCTTTTATTTCCCTTCCCTGTGGAGATAAATCAGCAAATATATTGCTGCGAGTGATATTGAAGAGCTTATTGCCTATATTTTCTTCTAGGATGCTTATGGTTTCATGACTTACATTTAAGTCCTTTATTCATTTTACGTTTATTTTTTAGAAACCATTCTAAAAAATAGTGGTGGTCTAGTTTCATATTTCACAGGTAGCTGTCCAGTTTTCCCAACACCATTGTTGAAGAGGCTGTCTTTACTCTATTGCTCCTACATCCTTTGTCAAATATCAATTGTCCATAAAGGTGCAGGTTTATTTCTGGGTTCTCTGTTCTGTTCCATTGATCTATATGCCTGTTCTTATGCCAGTACCTAGCTGTTTTGAAACAATGGCCCTCTAGTATAACTTGATATCAGGAAGTATAATACCACCCACTTTATTCTTCTTTTTCAAGATTGCTGAGGCTATTTGTGTTCTTTTTTGGTTCAATATGAAGTTTTGGAACATTTGTTCTATATCTTTAAAGTATGTCATTGGTATTTTAATAGGAATTGCATTGAATTATAAATTGCTTTGGGTAATGTAGACATTTTAATGATGTTTATTTTTCCTAACCATGAACACGGTATATGCTTCCACTTGTTTGTATCTTCCTTGAATTCTTTTATCAATGTTTTATAATTTTCTGAGTACAATTCTTTAACCTCCTTGGTTAAATTTATTTCTAGGTATTTAATTTTTTTTTGTTGCAATAGTGAAGGGGATTGTTTTCTTAATTTCTCTTTCAAACAGATAATTGTTGGTGTATAAAAATGCCTCTGATTTCTGAGTATTAATTTTATATCCTGCCACCTTGCTGAATTCATTTATCAGGTCCAGTAGTTTTTTTACTATGACTTTAAGGTTTTCTATGTACAGTATCATATCATCAGCAAATAATGATAGTTTAGTTCTTCTTTTCCAATTTGGATCCCTTTTACTTCATTTTTTTGTCTGATTGCTGTGGCCAGGACATCCAGAACTATGTTGAATAAGAGTGGTGAAAGGAGGCACCCCTGCCTTGTTCCTGATCTTAAGGGGGTTGCTTTTAACTTTTGCCTATTGAGTATGATGTTGGCTGTGGGTCTGTCATAGATGGCCTTTACCATGTTGAGGTATGTTCCCTGTATTCCCACTTTGCTGAGAGTTTTGATCAGAAATGGGTGCTGGATTTTATCAAATGTTTTTTCTGCCTTTATTGATATTTTCATGTGTTTTTTCCCGTCCTTTTGTTTATGTGATGAATCACATTGATTGATTTGCAAATATCGTACCATCCTTGCCTCCCCAAATAAATCCCACTTGATCATAATGTATGATCTTTTTATGTATTTCTTGGTCCGGTTTGCTAATATTTTGTTGAAAATTTTAGCATCTAAATTCACCAAGATTATTGGCCTATAGTTTTCTTTATTTGTGTTGTCTTTGCCTGGTTTTGGAATGAGAATTATGCTCACCTCATTAAAGGAACTTGGAAGTCCTCCCTCCTCTTGAATTTTTTGAAATTGCTTAAGAAGGATAGGAGTTAGTTCTTCTTTGAATGTTTGATTATTAAATAATGAATGAGTCAACAATGAGATCAAGAAAGAAATAAAAAATTTCTTTGAAACTAATGAAAATGAGCATACAGCAATCCAGATTTATGGGATACAGCAAAAGCAGTCCTGATAGGGAAGTTCATAGCATTACAGGCATACCTTAAGAAGCTAGAAAAAGCTCAAATAAACAACTTAACCCTGCAACTAAAAGAACTAGGAAAAGAACAGCAAGTATAGCCCAGAGGAAGTAGAAGGAAGGAAATAATAAAGATCAGAGAGGAAATAAATGACATTGAGGTTAAAAAAACAATATAGAGTATCAATGAAACCAAGAGCTGGTTCTTTGAAAAGGTAAGCAAGATAGATGAACCTTTAACCAGATTCACTAAGAAAGAAAGAGAGAGGACTCAGATAAATAAAATTATAAATGAGAGTGGAGAAGTAACAACTGACACAGTAGACATACAAAGGATTGTAAAAAAAAATACAATGAAGAACTGTATACCAAAAAATTAGACAACCTAAGTCATTTAAGCTTTATAAGCCACATTTTTCTTACCTTTACTTACAGAAGAAATTATAACTAGTTTTGTTGTGATCCCTAAATGAAAACAGTATGTTTAAAATGTTGAATCTGTCATTCGTGCTCATACTACCTATTCCATCTGCTCTCTGTACACCCTCCTGTGTTTTATTGATTCTCCAGATTCTTTCTCCTCAGGATTGCCACTCTACTCTCATTCTGATGGAGTGGAGCAACCTTTAATGCTTCATTCTGACATCTTCCTGAGAAGATATTGAACTGAAAATTTAGCAGTTGAGAGAAATATTTATTATTGAATATTAGAAGTATTAAGTTCTTTTCATGAGATCAGCTCTCTCCTAAGTTTGCAATACTTTTATTGCTGCAATGCTTCTTTCAGACTTTTATCATAAAAATGACTCATTAAATTAGAATATTCTGAAAATCTCAGTGTGAGAATTTGAGAAAGGGAAGACTGAAACTGAACTTTCTATTATTTTGGAACAAAATTTCCCTTAGTGAATATATTGATGTAACAGTACAAAATAAAGAAATTTATTTAATTTAATTAACAGAGTGAACTAATGAAAGCACTTTAATATAGAATTGTTTTATTTCAACAAATTTCATTTTATGCTATTTTGCTATATCGTAATTATGAACTTAGTCTTTCAAATAATCACCAAACACTTTAATAAAATACATTTCATCAATTTAATGTAAAAATTCATGAAAATACTTTTATTTAACATTTTAAATAATTATGTTTTTAATAGAGTATTTTAAATTTTGTTGTTACAACATATTTTAAATCAGTCTTACAAAAATGTTTATAAAGAATATGTTCAGTGAAGCAGGACATGATATACAAATGAATGCATATTAATTATTATAAAAAGTCAGGTTGGTGTTTTTACATATATATAAAATATATTTATAATGGGTAAAAGCAGAAGATATTTTTTAAAATACTATTTTTTAAATGACAGTTGCTAAATTTCTATACTAAAAAAATGGACAATGTAATAAAAACATTTGCATTCCACATAGTTTAAATCCAAATAATACTTTCCAAACTTTTCCATGTATAGAGAATGTAAACACATGACTTCAACTATTAATAGTACTTAATATTGGTTACATTTTAATGAAGCTTTATTATATTTATTCCCATATTAGTTCCACTGAGGGTAGCCCAGTGATTTCAGGCCAAAAAAGCATCACTTTTGCTATGTTGCTGCCAAGAAGTGTGGATGCTAGACATTCTGAATTTAAGGCTGTGATAGAACACACAATAATAGAACAAATAGAAATTCTATAGACCTAATGACATGTTTTATAGATATATAGAGAAACAATCCATTATTGTGTCAGTCTAAAGAGACAAAGTTCTTTAGAAAAACATTTTTTAACATTACTTTCTGTTATCTGTCAGATATTTTAGGTGGATGCTACACAACCGTGAACAAAGCTATGATGCAGTCCTTTGTAGATCTCTCATTCTAACAAAGATAGACAGTAAACGATAATTAGAATAAGCATGTAATGTTGTAGTAAACTACAAGATATAAGCTAAAGGAAAAAAATGGAACTAGAAGAGTGAGATTGCCTGGAATGACGAACTAATTTTAGAAAGCATCACTGCATAAGTAGAATCTGAACAAAGGCCTGCAGGATTAGAAGGCGATAGCCCTGCAGATGTTAGGAGAAAGAACACTGAAGGTGGAGGGTGTGGCAGTGAGTACAAAGGCTCTGGAGCTGTATGGGGCCTGGGGTGCTTCTGGAGCTGCAGGAGGCCAGTGTGTAGACCAAAATGAGTGACTAGAAAGGTCAGTGTGGGCCAAATACTGCAGGGTTTTGAAGGCCATGGTCAAATCTGTAGTTTTTGTTTTGTGCGAACCATTACAATATTTTAAGCATAGCTGTTATATTAACTGATTTATATTCTTGCTGTCTTTAAAACAGACTGAGAGTGGAGGTGTAAATTTGATGCAGGGAGAATTTTTAGGTGGTTCTTTCACTCACTCAGCTAGAATAGTATTAACTCTAGCTGGGAAGATAGTAGGAAAGACAGGAAGAAAGGGATGAAGTCCATAGTTTCCTGGGAGAGAGGTTGCATGCAAGAGAAAGGGGAAAATGTAGAATAACTTCATGGTTGAGGCAGAATGATTGAAGGGAGGAATGACTATGAATTGAGAGTAGTTTTAGGAGGAAAATGAGGTACCCAATCTGGACATGTTGATTTTAAGACGATTTTTAGACATTTTTTTTTCTGTATTTTTCTGAAGCCGGAAATGGGGAGGCAGTCAGACAGACTCCTGCATGTGCCTGACTGGGATCCACTCGGCATGCCCACTAGGGGGTGACGCTCTGCCCATCCGGGGCATCGCTCTGTTGTGACCAGAGCCACTCCAGTGCCTGAGGCAGAGGCCACAGAGCATCCTCAGTGCCCGGGCCAACTTTGCTCCAACGGAGCCTTGGCTGCGAGAGGGGAAGAGAGAGACAGAGAGGAAGGAGAGGGGGAGAGTTGGAGAAGCAGATGGGCACTTCTCCTGTGTGCCCTGGCCGGAATTGAACTGGGACTCCTGCACGCCAGGCCGACGCTCCACCACTGAGCCAACTAGCCAGGGCTGATTTTTAGACATTTAAATGGAGTTACCAGCATGTCCTGTCTAATTGGATATCTGAGTCAGAGGGTTACTAGACAATTTAGGATAGTCTTATAAATTCGGAATATGTGGCTATTTAAACGTTGTTTAAAACTGTGAAAAGGAGTAATTTCACTAGAAAAATAAGTCAAGATATAAACAGGGCATATAACCAAGAAATGAACCCTGGAGGAGAAAAGGAGAATCAAGAAAGGAGTCTAAAATAATACATAGTGCCTGACCAGGCAGTGGGACAGTGGATAGAGCATCAGACTGGGATATGAAAGACTCTGGTTTGAGACCCTGAGTGCCAGCTCATCTGGTTTGAACAAAGCTCACCAGCTTGAGCCCAAGGTCGTTGGCTTGAGCAAGGGATCACTCACTCTGCCATAGCCCCCTGGTCAAGGCAGATATGAGAAAGCAATCAATGAATAGCTAAGGTACTGCAACAAAGAATTGATGCTTTTCATCTCTCTCTCTTCCTCTCTCTCTCTCTCTCTCTCTCTCTCTCTCTGTGTGTGTGTGTGTGTCACAAAAACAAACAAATGATATCTAGTAAAATAAACCAATGAGAAGCTGCTGAGTTGGGACGAATGAGGTGGACTTGGGGAGCAGAAAGACTAGAATATCATAATACTTTCCACAAAATCATGGCTATTATTTTGTTCAATTTATATACTTTTTTTAAATTGCTGAGTTGCATTCTTAAAATTAGTGTGTGATTCTGAAACCGCTTCTTCCATTATTGAGAAAAAAATACAGCACTTTGAAGTGCAAAGGGGTGTTAAGAAATGATTATTAGATCCTATTTTCACTTGAGCGGAGATACTTGAGCCTCAATTTCTCTCCCTAGTGAACCCAAACTTTGCTCTTTTCTTTAAGCTGATTACTGAGGCCCAGTGAACAGCTCTAATGAATTATAGCGGCAACTCCCCAGTGATTATTGATTTCATCTGGCTCGCTGCACAGAAATAAGGACTTTCTAATTTGTTTGACATTGAATAGGGGTGTTTATTTATTTTAAAATGTTTTAATGGCAATATATGCCACCTTATCAGAAGAAAGAACAACTTTCCTTTTCTGAGACAGAGAGAATGTCAAGTACAGACTCCAAGTTAGGGTTTGCCGCAAATATCAAAATTAATTAATTAAAAAAAGTCTTCTATGTAATTTTGATATTGGACTGAAGCAAGAAAAATAAACTAGAATTAGACTCAAATGCCTCTGAGATCTTCCCTACTCTTCTATATAGTAGCTTTGACTTTGGCAAATTATCTAATATCTTATTATCAGATTTTTCATCAGAAATGTGGATGGTAGCAGAATCCTCAAGGATCATTACAAGCATATAATAAAAATAAGTTAGTGACTCTGTAAAGTTAAAAATGTTACAGAAATATAAAATATTATCATCATTATTAGTGACTAGATTTTCAGTGCCTTTAATCCAGTAAAAATTAAGGCCAGAACAATTGTTATTACTCTCGGAACATCTGCATTACTTGAACATTTGAGCTTTCTTGAGTTAAATTTAATGCATTATTAAAGGTCACTATATAGAATCAGATTCAATGCGTTTGCAGGAATACAACCCAAAGTATAAAAATTATGTAAGGTTGTCACTTGTAAAGATCTTGTTGAGGGATTACTGCATTAGTATTAAAGACAAAATCTCCTCCAGAAAATATAGATATTATTATAAAAAGAAGTATAGTGTTGATAAAAGCATATTTTAAATAAGATATTTTTATTGTAATTATATGGAGGTATATAATGAAAGCATGAATAATACATGACTTCTTTATCTCAATCCAACATTTCTAATTACTTTCTCTTGAGATAATTAATGTTACATAATTAGAAATTATGGGACCTTCCAAAATATTGTAATGTCTCTAAGATTTATATATGCAGTTATTTTGTCACTGAATGAAACTTAGTTTAATTTATAGATTTATATACTGAAGGATCAACAATTCTTTTAATACAGTAAATATGGTCATTACATGTAAGTACAATATAAATACTCAAGTGTATATCTCCTGGTATAGTCTGTCAAAACCTCACAGAGAAAACTGAAATGTGTTTGGGTCTACCTCTCAATCTAAATGGAGTGAAAAAAAGTCTTAAGCACATTTCTAAATATACAAGTGTTTGGTACCATGTAAACATTTGCATTATGAACCAATAGTACATTAAATAATAAAGAGTCTATGTGAAAGCAGTACTGAATAAATTCAACTTTGATGTTTCTTCAAAATTTCCCATATTCTTCCATAAACCAAGGATACATTTCCCCCTGACGGGGCCAATCTTTTATATTTCATACACTGTGTACGTGTGAGTGTTTGGGTATGTATATATGTTTCCTTAAATAACAGTGTAACAGTGCTTACAATCTAAAAATAATCAGGAACTTTTTAAAAATAATCATATATATATTTTAATCATGGTAAAATACAAATAACATAAAATTTAGCAGCTCACTCTTTTTTAGCATACAGTTCAGTAGTGTTAAGTACATTCACATTGTTGTACAGTCAATCTCCAAAACTCGTTTTATCTTGCAAAAAATGAAAAACCCTTAAACAACTATTTCTCATTTTTCCAGCCCCCAGCCCCTGGCAACTACTCATATTTTCTGGTTATTCTAAGTACTTCATATGAGTGAAATCATACAGTATTTGTCTTTTGTGAGTAGCTCATTTCACTTAGCATAGTATCTCCAAGGTTTATCCCAGTTGCAGCATGTGTGGGAATTAACTTCCCTTTGTAATGCTGAAAAATATTTCATTATGTATATGCCACATTTTGTTTATCCATTCATTCCTCAATGAAAACTTACATTGTGTCCAACTTTTGGCTGTTGTGAATAATGTTGTTATGAACACAAATACACACAATATCTCTGTGAGTTCTTGCTTCCAATTATTTTGTGTATAAACCCAGAAGTGAAATCTCTGGATAAAGTGGAAATTTTATTTTTATTTTTTTGAGGTACCGTGGTACTATTCTTCATAGCAGCTGCACTAATATCCAATCCTACCAACAGTGTACAAGGGTGCCCTTGCTAACATCTGTTATTTTCTGTTCTTTTAATAGTGACCATTGTATTGGGTGGGTTCTTGTACCTCAATGTGGTTTTTATTTGTATTTTCCTGGTGGTTACTGACATTGAATATCTTTTCATGTGTTTGTTGGTCATTTGTACATCCTTTTTTTTTTTTTTTTTGAGAAATCTTCCTAATTGGGCTGCTGTATCTTCAGTGTTTTTATTGAAACATAAGTTTTTTTAATATGGTCTAGAATATTAATCCTCTATCAGATATATTATTTGCTAACATTTTCTCCCATTCTGTAGTTTGCCTTTTTACTTTGTGCATTGTTTCCTTTAAAAGCAGTAGTTTTTAATTTTAATAGACAGTTTATCTATTTTTTACGTTGTTACATCTGCTTTTGGTTTTATGTCCAAGAAATCATTGCCAAATTCCCTATCATAAGTTTTTCCGTGTGTTTTCTTCTAAGAGCTTTATAATTTTACATTTAATATTTAAGTTTTTAAATCATTCTGAGTTAATATTTTATATGGTAAGGTAAGGATCCAATTTCATTACTTTGCGCACGGATATCCAGTTTTCTCAACACCGTTTGTTGAAGAAAGTCTATTTTCATCGAATTGTATTGGCATTCCTGTTGAAAATCATGTGATCATATATGTGAGAGTGCATTTCTGGGCTCTCTATTCTTTTATATTGCTAGACATATCGGCCCATATGTCAGTACCATTTTGTTTGATTATTGTAACTCTGTAGTAAGTTTTGAAATAAGGAAGTTTGAGACCTTCAACTTTTCATTTTCCTTCTTAAGATTATTTGTTTATTCAGAGATTCCATGAATTTTAGGATGGATTTTTCTATTTCTGGAAAAAAAATAGCTTTGGTATTTTTATGAAGTTTCCATTAAATCATTAAATTTGTATATTGCTTTGTGTAGTATTAACATCGTAACATTAATTCTTCCAATCTATGAGTACAGAATACTTTTCTATTTACTTGTACCTTCTCTAATTTTTTTCAGCAACAATTTGTAGTTTTTATTATAGAAGTTTTTTCCCTCCTTGGCTAAGTACATTCTTCAGTTTTTTTATTTTTTTATTTTTTTGTTGTTTTGGGATGAGCTGGATTCTGTGGTACCAAGGTTGTGCTGGAATCATTATCAAAATATTCATGTTGATAAAAAGATCTGGCTGGAGATTCCTTGAGACCATTCTGTTCATTACGATCTTAAAATTCTAATCAACTTGTGGTTTTGTGGTATCATGTTCTTGCTGTAATTACCATGTTGATAAAAGAG